>NC_090319.1:371891600-373255786 GCF_040869045.1 Eurosta solidaginis
ATCTTGGGCCGCTATTGTTTTTATTATTTATCAATGATCTTCCAAGTATTTTAACTAGCTACGAGATTTTCGATAGGTGACTACCAGCTTGAGCAAGTTACTATCTTCATTGATCTCGGTGTCACAATGGACCCAAACTAGACTTCAAATATCATATTGAAACTTGTGTGACTCGATCTAAAGGTGTGTTAGCTTTCATTAAACGATGGTTAGAAGTATTTATGTACTCTTACGTCACAAAAGCACTCTTGACTTAGTTCGACCGATACTAGAATACGCCCGAATTATTTGGAGCCCGCGGTACCAGATTTATCGTGACAAGCTGGAATCGGTTCAAAAACAGTTCCTACTTTTTGCGTTAAGTCACTTATCGTGGGATCCCACAAGGAATCTTCCATCCTATAACAGCCGGTTGAAGCTTATTAACCTTACTTCCCTTGAGAGCCGCAGGGAAATGTTGGGTGTATTGTTCATGGTGAAATTATTGGGAGGGAGTGTGAATAGCCCATTTTTACTTAGTCAGATAAAGATTAATGTCCCTATGAGGCCATCACGACATTTTCAACCACTCTTCCTGAGTACATGCAGATATAATTATGAAATGCACGAAGCTTTTCGTTGTTTGTGTCTGGATTTCAACAAGCACTACATGAATTTCGATATTTCCTTTCTTAATAAAGAAAAGTATACTATTTAACCTAAATTAGAAAATGCTTATCTAATGCAAGCACAGGCAAATCGAAACACATAAAAGTGTGATAAGATCATACGCCTAATAAATACATTACAAAAACGTACTGGTCACTGCGTCATCTACAACATACATTACATCTTACGAGAGCCGACTACTGGGCAAACAGCTCCGTCATGAGCATTTCGCGTTGGCTCCTTTATGAGCGCTTCACGTCGGCTCCCTAATGGGTACACATCTCCTTTCTGAGCAATTCTCGTCCCTCAGAGATCCTCACGACGGCTGCCTGCTTGGGCATACGTATAAGAATTGATGCACAACAATCTATCCTTCTTATAAATTTGTACAATCAAAAAAAAAAAGTATCACTATCATTTTAATACACGATGTGCAAAAATGAAACTATAAACGATATCATTTTTGTGGTATCAATGCAACGATAAATATTATAAAAAGTATAATTAAAAGTATCAATTTTGTATCTTGGCTATTGATTTGCCCATGGAAAATATTTGTTTCGCTCTTAAAATGTATCAAAATGATAACTGTATAAATTTTCTAGTTTCATTATGATAACATTTAATACTAGATTGACTATAAAACGCATTACATTTGTATGTAGTCTATTAATTTGACAAATACAAGTATCAAACTAATATTTCGAAAATGTCAATAACATAAGATCATTGATGACTAAAAAAAGATAAGCAAAAATTGCACATTGATGCCTAGATGGCATCGCCTTGATGATAACTTTTTTTTGAGTGTAGAATAAATATGTTATTTATATAGCATATACTACATATTTTACGTAAATTGAACATTTTAGTCTGTATAAATTTTTAAATTGTAGACTAATAAATAAATAAATAAATAAATAAATAAGCAGGATAACGTAAATAGCCCATATATTTTATTTTCTCGTTGCGAACGGGGCCGCTTGTAAAGGCTAGTCTTATTATAAATGGGAAAGTTTGGACGTTTGGATGTTTGTATGTGCAGACGTTTGTCTTTGTGCGTCAATCACGCAAGAACTGCTGGATGAAATTTGGGAGACAGACAATAGTCTACTAGCGAAATTTTTATACTCAGCTGAGCAGAGTTTACTGAGTATATTAATTTTCTTCGCATAACGGTACCCGGTAACGATCAAAATGATCTGTGCGAAAAAATAAAGTCATTTAGCCATGTCCGTCCGTCCGTCGGTCCGTAAACACGATAACTTGAGTAAATTTCGAGGTATCTTAATGAAATTTGGTATGTAAGTTCTTGGGCACTCATCTCAGATCGCTATTTAAAATGAACAAAATCGGACTATAACACGCAAACTTTTTCGATATCGAAAATTTCGAAAAACCGAAAAAGTGCGATAATTCATTACCAATACAGCTATGAAACTTAGTGGGTGGATTGACTTGTGACACAGAATAGAAAATAAGCAAAATTTTGGACAGTGGGCGTGGCGCCGCCCACTTTTAAAAGAAGGTGATTTAAAAGTTTTGCAAGCTGTAATTTGGCAGTCGTTGAAGATATTATGATGAAATTTGGCGGGAACGTTACTCCTATCACTGTATGTATTCTGAATAAAAATTAGTAAAATTGGATAAGGAACACGCCCACTTAAAAAAAAAATTTTTTATGTACAATTTAAAAAAAAAAAATTGAATATCTTTACAGTATATAAGAAAATTATTTCAACATTCAACTCCAGTAATGATATGGTGCAACAAAATACAAAAATAAATGAAAATTTCAAAATGGGCGCGGATCCGCCCTTTTCCATTTAATTTGTCTAGAATACTTTTAATGCCATAAGTCGAACAAAAATTTATCAATCCTTGTGAAATTTCGTAAGGGCATAGCTTCTATGACGATAACTGTTTTCTGTGAAAATGGGTGAAATCGCTTGAAGCCACCGCCAGTTTTTATACACAGTCGACCGTCTGTCCTTCCGCTTGGCCGTTAAAACGATAACTTGACCAAAAATCGATATATCTTTACTAAACTCAGTTCGCGTACTTATCTGAACTCACTTTATCTTTTCATTTCATTTTTTATTCATTTTCTTTCAAAACGGCATATATGTTACAATAGCGACTTAAATTAAATTAACCATAATTACAGAAAGAAAAGTAAGGCATTCTGTAAAAATATATGTATTTTAGTATCGAATGCCATCTCCGAATAATATTGAATTCAAAAACATGTAAAATAGTGCGTGGGGTGAAGTTTGATTAAAAATAATAAGTAATAAAATATATTAATACAATATGTACATATATTTTTTTAAGTGCTATGGTTCAGCAAAATTTTGATGTCTTCGTGTGATTTCTCTAGTAGAAAAGATTTAACCTTTCCCAAAAACTCATTCAGATTTCTAGTGACACGTATACATGCAGGCAACGCATTAAAAGCTTTACAAGAAACGATAGTAAAGAAGTTGTTGAAGTTGGTTGTTCGAGAGGTCGGGACATACACAAGTCCATATGAGTTTTGCCTCAAGTTATAACTATCCGATACCAGGCTATGTAAATACCCACAGCGAATGAAAAATATCTTTAACGTTTTATAGTAGTACATATGCTTAACAGGAAGAACTTTCAGATCCCTAAACAACTCCATAGAGTGCTGAAAACGATCAACATTACATATTTTTCTTATAACCCATTTTTGAATAGTTAGAAGCTGCTGGATTTTATTACCTGCAGCGCCACCCCAACAGGTTATACCATATTGGAGCTTGTATTTAAAATGGGCAAAATCCGCATATGGCCACGCCCTCTTTTTCAATATCGAAACTTTTGAAAAAAGAAAAAATGCCATAATTCTATACCAAATAAGAAAAAAAGGATTAAACATGGTGATTGGATTGGTTTTCTGACGCAAAATATAACTTTAGAAAAAACTTTGTAAAATGGGTATGACACCTACCATTTTAAGTAGAAGAAAACGAAAAAGTTCTACAGGGCGAAATCAAAAGCCATTGGAATCATGGCAGGAATACTGTTCGTAGTATTACATATATAAATAAATTAGCGGTAGCCGACAGATGATGTTCTGGGCTACCCTGGTCCACATTTTGATCGATATCTCGAAAACGCCTTCACATATACAACTAAGGGCCACTCCCTTTTAAACCCCACATTAATACCTTTAATTTGACACCCATATCGTACAAACATATTCTAGAGTCACCCCTGGTCCACCTTTATGGCGATATTCCGAAATGGCGTCCATCTATAGAACTATGGCCCACTCCCTTTGAAAATCCTCTTTAATACCTTCCATTTGCAACCCATGTCATACAAACACATTACAGGGTTACCCTAGGTTCATTTTGCTAAATGGTGATTTTCCTTTATTTTGTCTTCAAAGCTCTCAGCTGAGTATGTAATGTTCGGTTACACCCGAACTTAACCTTCCTTACTTGTTTTTTATAATCAAACGCGTTTAAAACCTAGTTGTCCAGCAATGTAAACAAACTCATGCTGTCTCTACGAGCAATTATCAGCGAAAATTCCACTAATTCTCTTAAATCTTGCTATTTTGAACAAATAAATCAAGATAAGATTTTCACTTGGGAATTACTTAAATTACTAATCAAAGTTGCAATTTCCTTTGGTAGGCAGTACTAAAAATTTAAAATAAAAAGATGATAAAAAATTTTAACGACTACCTTTAGACCTTTAGACATAATCTTGTTGAATTTTGACTAAAAAACTTTAACAATGGCTCTTCTAAAGAATTTTGGGATTTAAAATTATAAAGGCAGAGCGCGTATTTTAATTTTAAAAAATCAACTAGTTAATCCCAAGTACATGGTTTGCCTTAAATTGAAAGATTGCGCTCCACCTTTATAGTTTTAAATCCCAAAATTCCTTTACAAAAGCCAATGTTAAAGTTTTTTTAGTCAAAATTCAACAAGACTATGTCTGTATTAAAGGAAAAATTGCCTTCTATTCTTTGGTCCATTTATATAAAGGTGGTCGTTAAAATTTTTTTATCATCTCTTTTTATTTTAGTTCTACTAGAAAAGAATTTTTTAGGTTTTCTTTATTGGGAGTATCAAAATTGACCTGCGCTGCTCTAGCTGCGTTGGCATAGCTTATATTAGGATTAATAAATTTAGAGTTGTTTGTGTGGCTAGCTTAAGCCGTATTAAACTTTGTACCCTTTTTACCCTTGAAAAAGTTCATTAAAAATTTCTTCACATTTGGTATTGCCATTCAAACCCTTCAGCGAGTATGTTTTAGTTTTTAGACATTTGGGTGTATAAGAATAATATTTTATATTGGCTTTTTCAAGATATCCGCGAACTCCTTTATAGTCTTCGAGATTTGTTAAGTAAATCGATATTTTATTTTGGTTGTGTTCTTTTATTTTAAATATTATTATCTTTAAACCATCTTTGATCAGTTCAATTATTTATTTTGATTCTACATCAAATGTATTAATAGATGGAATGTTTTTATACCTTTCATGAAAATGAAATGGTATATTAATTTCGTCACAAAACCCAAAATTGTAAGTCCTTAAAGGAAAATAGGTAGACCCACCATTAAGTATACCGAAATAATCAGGTTGAAGAGCTGAGTTGATTTAGCCATGTCCGTCTGTCCGTCTGTCTGTTTGTATGCAAACTAGTCCCTAAATTTTTGAGATATCTTGATAAAATTTGGTGAGCGGGTGTATTTGGGTGTCCGATTAGACATTTGTCGGAACCGGCCGGATCGGACCACTATAGCATATATCCTCCATACAACCGATTTTTCAGAAAAAGAGGATTTTTGTAATATCTTACTCAATTTAACAGATTGAAGCTTCAAACTTCACCATATAATTTCGTATATTGCACATATTGTTGCCTGAAAAAATTGATGAGATCGGTCGTATATATAGTATATATCCCCACAACCGATTGCTCAGATAAGAAACTTTTCGTAATTGCTGCCCTATTTTAAGAGCTAGAGGCTTCAAATTTCAACGAATGCTTACGTATATAGCATATATAGTTGTCTGAAAAATTCATACAGATCGGTGGTATATATAGTATATATATGGTGGTATATATAGTATATATATATATAGTATATATCTGCAATTACTTTTTTCGGAGTTGTACACAAATGTTTTGCTATTTTCAGCAGCACTCCACAACGATGGGACATCCTCAAAAAAAATTTACCGAGCTCTCTTCATAGTTGTTCCGACAAAAGCCAAATTTGGCTGCGCAAGCATACGGAGATGTTACCGGCATTCTCTAGTACATCAACAAGTTCGAATGTATCTTGCTGTCCTCAAAATACTGACTAACATTAATGAAAGAAACGTGGTCCTCCAAGCTAGAGATGCCACCATAGATTTTGAGGTCCGACATCTAGATGCCTTATTATCTTATTTGAAGTTGATCAGGAACCAATGGGAAACAATTTTAAACGAATGCAAAACAGTTGCTATTCAATTGAACATCTCGGCAAAGTTTCCGGACATTCGAAAGAGAAAATCCAAAAGACGTTCTGAAGATAATTTAAATGAGATGATTACGGATGATTCGGAGTCTGGATTTAAAAACAATACATTCCTGGTGATCGTTGATTCGGTAATCACTAGCGTCACTGAACGATTTGCAGCTATGATAAATTTGAGCGACACGTTTTCCTTTTTGTGTCAATTTGAAGACATGGATGAAACTACGGTTCGGGCGAGCGCAGAAAAATTTGTCAAAAAGTACAAGTCGGACTTTTCTCAAAGCTTAGATTGCGAAATTATTCACTTGAAATACATTTACCAAGCAAATTTTGATAAAGGTCTGTCACCATTGGAATGGCTAAATGCCGTCTATGTTCAAAATCTGTATACAATTTTCCCCAGCATTTGTGTTGCTTTACATATCTTTTGCACTATACCTGTCACTGTAGCTAGTTCCTTCAGCGTCCTTTCAAGAATCAAAACTTTCATAGATCGTGTTCATTTAAAGAGCGAGTTTTAGGACTTGCCATGCTTTGTGTTGAATCCGTTAAGACAGTTAAACTTTGATATTATTATAAAAAAATTTGCAGCGAAGAAAGAAAGAAAAACCACTCTTTTGCCCCTATTACGGTTTACAACTCAACTTAGTTGGGTTGTAATTAAAACAAATCAACTTTAAGACAACTCAACTCCTGTTTGGTGTTACGAATTACAACTTATTTAAGTTGAAGTTGAATTTGAATTGATGGTGCCAACCTAAAAAAGTGATGATTTGGCAGATAAATGAACAGCTGATCAATTTGTAGCGGAAATTCAAGCATTTGCAAAAGTGATTTTTGTATTAATAGCAAAATGATGAGCTTCTAATGAAGTTATTTTGCAGATTTATAATTTATTTTCGGTAAGTAGGAAATAATATTGAACTACACTCCTTGCTGACGGCAGCTATAAAAAATGCTGTGGAAATGATTTTAGTGTTGGACTGGACATCTAACAGTGAATAAAGAGGTTTTAGATATTGAGGAGCATATTTATGCGAGTGAATTAAAACCCATATGACTCCAAAGCAAAGCGCTACAAAAACCGCATTTTACTCTAAAACGGGATCCCCAGGAGTAGTGGGTAGTATCGATGGGACTCACGTTCACATACTTTCACCTATTTTGGCTGCATCTGAACTGCGCCCTGCCTCGTCCAACTTCGAGCTGTCGCTCCAGAAGGTCAAAAAGTTGTTCAATGTAATCCTTGGTTGAAAACTTGTTTTTTCTATAAATGTATACAAAATTGCTGATTATGACCTTTAAATTAATTTTATAAAAAGTTAAATTACTCGGTTTCCATTTCTTTTTAATTTTTTTTTTCGGCAACGTTTTACAAGAAGGTGCCTCATCTAATTTTTTTCAAAGGTGGTATCAAAAGACACGTTTCAACATCCGTTTGAAGAATCCGAAAGCGCAAATTAAAAATTTTATTTCTGTCGAATGATATTTACAAAAACCCATAAAATGGCCCCGACTAAATATGAGGCCCGATCCATAGTTTTTTTGCACAGATCACCTTTCTGCATTGGGGGCTTCTGCCGCGATTTGTAAAAATAACCCTGGGTGGGTCCAATACCTTTTTGCATTGGTGTGTACAAAAAATCGGACAAAATACAACAACCACTTGAAAATTCGAACCGAAATGATATGACAGGAATGAAATTTTTAATTTTTGCTTTCGGATTCTAAAAACGGAGGTCGAAACATGTCTTTTGATACCAATTTTGAAAATTTTTGTTAAAAATTAAGTGGCGAACTATAGTGTTAAACTATATTTTTATTAAAAATTTATTTCACAGTCAAATTAAATATTTTCACATTTTAAAAATTCTAAAATATCTAATTTGAAAATTTTCATTTTGAAATAACATTAAAAGCAAAATAACATAAAAATAATTTACAAAATTAAAGTACATTTTACAAAGTAGATAACCCTACATATATTCCCCCTCCAGTGAAACGAAAAATTAATTTTTTAAATGTTAATTTACAGTGTATATTGATTACTGTAAGAATTTTGTGTTGTAGTTTGAAAAATGTTTGAATTTTGTGTTGTAGATATATTGTATTTTTGTTTTTAATTGAGAGATGTATTTTTTAATTGAGAAATGTATTTTTCTGTTAATTGCGTTAAAAGTTTATGTTGGTATTGATATACATAAGTACTCAATCTTTTGATGATTCGATGCACTTAATAGTTTATTTTATTTTTTAATTTTCGGTAGGTGTTGTTATTGTTTACTAATTGTAATAACATTTTATGCATATTAATATTAGGTTGTGTTATTGCTATGTTGTTGAGACTAAAAATAACTTAATAGCTGTTTGTAAACTGTTGTCAATTACAATTATGTTTTTGAAGAAATTAAAATGAGGTTGAATGATAGTAGATGGCAAGTTTGTTTGCACAATCATTCAAAAATTTAAATCTTGTATTATGCAGAATATATGTTCAATATATAATTGTACTCTGCATAATGTATGTCCAAGTTGTAGATAAGTAATGATATGTTGATTCCTTTATTCGTTTCAGGTAGATATGAAATTGTCATGATTTTAATTTCAATATGAATAAATTGATATACATATGTCAATAAAAATTATTTTAAGAAATCTTTTGAGATTTTTTAAAATTGATTATAGTAATTAGTTTTATTTTAAAAATTTAAAGTTATTTCTTTGCTCTTTGGCTTGTTAAATATAAATTTACTTGTATTGTGAAGTTTGTATGTATGTTGTTGTAAAATTTCTTAAATGTGTTAATGATATATATTTTTGATTATAAACTGGAGAAAGAGTATACATAATTAATATAAATAATGAATTGACTATTGTTTTAAACCAATTAATATAAATTTTTAAATAGTGTAACATTATTATTCTAAATGCAATTAATTTGTTTAGATTAAATTTTCATTTCATTATGTAACAAAAGATTGAAGAAACAAATTTCTTTTTATGAATATAAATATTTTGTTGGGTACACCTTCCTTTAGTTAATTATACATGAATTTTCTTTTGTATATGATATATATATATATATATTTTTAATTAGTTATTGTAAAAACTAATATTTTTAGTCATATGTTTTTTTGCATTTATAGTAATATATCCTCGCTAACAAACATGTGCAGTAGAGCGTGAGTGATGTGATTGTAATCTTGATTTGTTTATTGGTTGGCCCGACTGGCTTAATGGTTGGTTAAGTGTCCAAAAATATATTTGTTATTTCTTTTGTTTGTATAATTAATTGGAAATGCATTTCAATCTCGATTTGTTGCATTGTTAAATGTTGCTTGCATAGCGCGTCGTTTATCATTATAATATATATTGCAGTTAGGAAAGAGAAGATAGCACACAAAACTTCAATAAAATTTGTCGAAAATAATGAATATTGTAACGCTTTAAATTTAGTTATATCGGTATCTTAGAAATACGCAATCCTCAAGTCAATATCTTCATTATTATATGATAAGACACTTGAATCCGTAATAACATCTGTGATATTTCGATGTATAAAATTGGTAGTAAATATTTGCAAATAAATCACTAAACTAAATTTAGGTCCGTTGGTAGAATCGCCAAATTATATAGTGTTAAACTATATTTTTATTAAAAATTTATTTCACAGTCAAATTAAATATTTTCACATTTTAAAAATTCTAAAATATCTAATTTGAAAATTTTCATTTTGAAATAACATTAAAAGTAAAATAACATAAAAATAATTTACAAAATTAAAGTATATTTTACAAAGTAGATAACCCTACACGAACCATCTTGTAAAACGTTACCTTTTTTCCAAAGAACTGCAAAATTGTATGAGACAACTGCTAGTAATCAGTTGTCAGCTTTTTATGTCTTTGACAACTACACCAACACAAAGTTGTAACCGATAATGACACACAAAATTGTAAGGCTAGACAACTTCAACCGACATTTTTTTTGAGAGGTTGAGTTGCAACCTGTAATAACAAATTGCGAAATTTCAACTGAAACAGAGTTGAGTTGTAAACGGTATCCGAACCATCCATATTGAATAATTAAAATTTATAATCATCAATAAATTTATCAGAAATGTATTAAAATATTACCAAATAACTATAAAAGATTATTTGAAACATTATGTCGCTGTTAAAAGAGAATTTTATTTCTACCTTACAATAAAATAGTATAAATAGTAAATATTCGGTGTTAATTTTATTTTCAGCTCTTAGTCCAAAAATCAGTTAGTTAATGTGGCAAAAATTTTTTTTGATGTAATCCATCAATAATGATTCATGAAAGAGACGTCATTAATTCAAATTAATCAAATGTATTAGTGCATTTTTTGTAGGGGGCCCGTAAATTGTTTAGTCCCGGGCCCGGATTTTCTCTCTACGGCCCTGGCTATAACACCAACAACAACAACAATTGCGTTGTTTTATTTGTAGCGATTGAAATTAAATTTCTATATTACCATAGAAGCCGTCTAAAAATTATTAAACTCTACGAATATGTGAATGATGACCAAACGGTTAAATCCATTACAAATTAACATCTCATTAACACAAGGTCATGATTATGTCAGCCCACTTAACTGCGAGCAGTGTTGCTCAAAATTTAGTGCACTGGTCTCGACTCTGATTTTGTGACAGTATACGGTATACGTTTATATCAATTTGAAAAGATAGAAATACGCAAGTGTAAATATTTTCAAGGAAATATTCTAAAAACTGTTTGTTCAACTGGTTTTAAACTATCTCTATACTTGATTGGGTATTCATATAAATTAAATAGGTTTATTAAACTCATGTTATAGGGGAAATTTCTATGGAAATATCATTTTAATTAGCCTTTTGTTCTATCTATGAACAGTTTAAAATTTTAGCAAAAACTTTCCACTGGAAATTTACTCAAGCTAATAAGGCCGAGTAAATAAAAAACAAATTGTTTTTGTATAGCTTTAAATTAACTTAAGAAGAATTTTTATTGTATTGTTGACATTCCTGAAATCTAGCATTTGTTTATGTTTTAATCACATGACCCAATAAGTATAAATAGTGCCCACAAAATTTAGCTTGATTCACTTTATACATAAGAATCGGTGAAAATAGTCAGAAAGTACAATGAATTTTACGAAGCAGTTTGCGTTCCTTTTGGCAGTTTTGGGCTGTCCTTTTCGTTATATAACTGCGGAATTTCGCATTGTTGGTGGCAAACCTTCTTCTATAAAGGATAGCCCGTATTTAGTAAGAATAACTACTTCCGCAAAATTTGTTTGTGCTGGTGGATTGGTCTCGCTGAATATGGTGGTTACACTTGCGCAATGCGCGAGAAAAATTTAAAATAAGCTTGCGACCATTCAGGCTGGTGGTCCCCATGTACATAGTATAAAAGTGATACATACACATATTCCAGAAGGTTATCATCCCACGCCTACATCCATATATTTTGTGCTGGGATGTTAACCTTCTGGAATATGTGTATGTATCACTTTTATACTATGTACATGGGGACCACCAGCCTGAACGGTCGCAAGCTTATTTTCAATTTTTTTCACGCATTGCGCAAGTGTAACCACCATATTCAGTGAGACCAATCTACCAGCACAAACAAATTTTGCGGAAGTAGTTATTCTTACTAAATATCAATCAGCCTTTGTAGAGAGTCTTGAAATACAAGCAAGACCCTGTACAGTAAAAGTTTACGTCAAGGCAACGATATGCACATTAGTGGATGGGGATCATCATCTCAACTCCAAACTAATGCCGTGCCTGTGATATTATGGAACGTTTGCAATAGCAATTTTGGGGCAGGACAGTTTAATATAGCACATTCAGTGATTTGTGCTGGAAAATGCGATAAAGGGTTTTCTTTTAAAGATCGCGGAATACCTGGCGTCGTGGTGATTGGGAACTTTGTGCGTTGGCATTAGATGAGATGCATGGTGGGAGTTTTTCGCAGCTATATACAGATCTTTCATATTACCATGCTCAATGTTTTATAAAAGAAAAAGCGAGACTTGAATAGGTGGGCATTATTATAAATTGACTGCTGACATTTATGTAATGCTTCTACTCATATTGCTATTACAGGCAGGGCAAATATCAGAGTACCAAATGCTTTGAAGTTTCGATTGACTTTGCAGGTGCTCGAAACGTGGTCACATCCAGCATGCCCAAACATATAATTGAACCATGACCAAAATTATTATTTTTTTGTTTAAAATTTAAAAATTATAAGAAAAATAAATAAAATCGAGCATTTTAAAAGTGATCAGTTTATTAAGGGCAAATTTTTTGTAGTTTCGCGGCTACTTTAGCTAAATAAAGCATTGAGATTAGCCGCATGTCGGTTGTTTCTAAAATTGTTGCTGAAAAGTGTTTCATGAGATGGCTGTGTCATTAGTTGCCGCAAGATGTGTCTCATAAACATTTTTTAACCGCAAAAGTTGATGTATATACATGTAAAAAACACGGTGTTTATATCATGCCAATTGACATATTAGTTAGCTTATGCAACATGTTTCTATAACAGCATTGAACAGGCGTGACCTAGCGAAGTTATTTACCGACTCATTGTAGATTAGGCATAGGTCGTCCTAATGATTATCTAAATATCTTTGGTGAGTTGGTAGGTGCAATATCTCATCGTATCGCTTACGAAGATGCTTCCTCATCACTCTGTGAGTCGGGATTAGATCAACCAGTTATTTGCTGGGATGCCACGCATTGTGACAATTTAGAAGAAAGTGTATGTTCGGCATTTCATTATGCTCCTCTAATTTGTGCCCTTTGGCTCACTATTTAGGTGGTGCAGCCGGCTAGCGACTTAGAGATTTTCATGTGGCTTTGTACTTTAGATACAATTTCGGAGGCATGTGCCTAAAAGGTAAAAGTGCTGTCGAGCATTACACCTAAGATCGATAGCATAACGCCATTAGAGTGTATGTTCCGTATTTGCGTCACCTGTTGCTCCCACGTCTTAAATAAAGTCGCCGCATACTTAATCAGCTATAGTTTCAGATTATGCGATGTGAAGAGAATAGAAAGGCCTGGAAGATAACTATTTATTTTGGAAATTTATTCGTCTATTTAGGGGCTAGAGCCTAATGCTATTGTTGTGCAGTCGTCGGCATAGGAAAAGTTGGCTGCTTGTTCTGGTGGCTAAGAGAGATTTAAACGGAAGCGGTGATGGTATACCGCGCTGCGCAACCCCCTGTTTATTTTTGAATGCTTTGAAGTTTCGTTCCTAAATTGAACTGACGCTTGCCAACTACTCAGATAATGTACGATCCACCATTTTAGACAATAGGGAAGGGTTGAATCTTCTGTGTCTTGGAGTAGTGCGCGCTGTTTGACTGTGCCAAAAGCTGTCAAGCGCTACGAGAGCCGTGTAATAATGGTGCTTTGAGTGGTTAAGTCCGCCATTTATCCCCTAATCTAGTTAAAGGAAAAAAATTCACTCCTTGTCGGCGATATATAGATGTGTCATCGATTTATTATTTAAAGTTTATCTGTATCTTTTTCATAGCAAACCGTTTAGACGTCGAAAACAAATCGATAACGCGCTGATAACAAATTGGTAACACTCAGAAAAGAAATCGATAATATTTCGATATCAATTTGATTTTGTCATCGTCCATGCTTCTGCCCCGTATAGCAGAACGGATATGATAAATGACTTGTGGAACATGATCTTCGTTTGCCGGGAGAGAACCTCACTTTTCAATTGCCCACTCAAACCAAAGTATTTGGCATGAGCCATTCTTCCCTGGATATTGGTCACTAACCGATACCAAAACATTAACTACCTGGTAACAAATCGATAATCCTTCGATAACAAATCGACAAAGCGCTGATAAAAAATTAATAACTTTTTCATAACATATTGTAACGAATTTACTGCAATTCCGCTTATTTGCAAATCTTCTACTAATGTTCGAATCACTAAACTGTTGAATAAATAACTCCACCTTTTAAAAATGCAAAATGGCTTTTATTAAAGTACAATAACACTTCTATTGCCCGACAGATAGCGTACTTAATTCAAACTGATTGATACCTTAAATGAAACTGATTACTGATGTCTCAGCCTGTGCCGCTTTTATACTCTTCGGTTTCCTCGTTCACCCATTTCTCGTAAGGTTTAGTAATTTCGTGGACCTGATGCTTGTTTACTAGCTATATACACGTATATGATGACATGCCCTTGTGAGTATCTCTCTCTGTTGCTCCGCACATATGTGAGCGGACAATGATTAATTTGTTTACGTACATACAAGTGTAGCAGCTTACTATATAGTTGTTGTGGTTTTATTTACTTAGTATCAGATTAGAGATGGGAGTATCACTTAGTATCACTAATATCATTCATTGTTTATACCATTAACTGTTAATTTACTTCCTGTAATGTTTAAATTTTTGACAAATAGAAATCACCCCTATCAGTGAATATATTTAGATTTAGGAAATACCGTTTCAAAAACCATTTCCAAAGCAACTTAGGTTAGGTTGAAATGGCCGGTCCATGAGATCTCGCGTAGACTGAATGAGTCCGCGGTTCTACCAGAAGTTTGTTTTAACGACCAATCTGAAAAACCCTATCAAAATCTAGGACCTATGTTATAAAATAGCTTCGCCCTGTTGGCAAATACTAGAAGTTTCCTACGACCTAAGCCACTTGCTGCTTCTAGATCTGACAGCTGTATCACTCCTAACAGCTGTAGTCCTAGCCTGGCAAGCGTAGGGCACGAGCACAGAACATGCTCGATCGTTTCCTCCTCCAGCCTGCTATCCTTGACCAAGCCTAATTTAAAGGCATGTGACGCCAGAAGGCAGTCTTCAGTCAGAATACCCGTAATGAGTCTACAGTCATCTCTTTTTAATGATAGAAACAACTTTGTTAGTCTAAGGTTGTAATACCTACACATAATCTTCGACACTTTACAGCCCCGCGCTTGAACCCACGCCTTTCCTGCTTGGTCGATCATGTGCACCTCTCTGCTTCGCTTAATTTCGCCCAGTCTAATTGGGACGTCTACGGAGCAAGCTTCAAGGGATGCGCCCTTTTTAGCTAGTTCATCCGCTTTTTCATTCCCATCTATTCCCATATGCCCTGGCACCCAATATAGATGTATGCTTCTCACTGTCCCGATTCTCTCCAGGGACTGCTTACACTCTAACACACATTTAGATGCTGTGCTATGCGAGATTATTGCCTTAATTGCTGCTTGAATGTCAATATAAAAGTTAACACGATTGTAGATTGGGCTATTTTCTTCCAGGGTTTCTACCGCTTTGGTTACGGCTACTATTTCCGCTTGGAAAACGCTACAGTAATCCGGCAGCCTATAGGATCTGTTTATTTCCGGGTCAGCACAGTATACCGCAGACCCTACTCCTTCCACTACTTTGGAACCATCTGTGTACACATGTATCGCCTCGTCCGCCATTTGAGCACACTTGCGCCAACCGTCCACCTCTATTTTGGCCTTAAGATCGCCATCGAAAGGCAGAGTGGTTGCTGACGCAATACTAATATGGCCGTAAAATCGGCGCTCGAGCTGCCCCGAGGCACCAAGCCTGGTTGCAGTTGTTAACGCTATGTACTTTGCTACCAGGTCTACAGTTGGAATGTGCAGAATGGCATACAGTGCAGCTGTCGGGTTGTTTTCAGGGCTCCCGTAATGCTAAGCATTTGATAGTCTGCATACACCCTCTAATTGTTTGAGGTAAGTTGCTTTTTGTGTGGCTTTCCACCAAACAAGAACTCCGTAGTATAGGATAGGGCTTACAATCGCTGTAAAAACCCAATGAGAAAGAGAGGGCGATAAGCCCCACTAACACCCCAGCATTATTTTACATCCATAAAGTGCCGTTGAAGCCTTCTTCACCCTCTCCTCAACGTTGAGCTTCCATGACAGCTTACTGTCTAGGATGATTCCTAGATACTTTGTGCAAGGTTTCTCCTCTGGAGTCACCCCTCCTAACTTAGGCCTGGTCCAATTTGGGACCTTGTACCTCTTTGTAAACAAGACCATATCCGTCTAATCCGCGTTGACTTTCAACCCGACATTTGATGCCCAGTTATGAATATCCCGAAGCGCCCGATCCATCAAAGAGCTAATCGCTTGAATGCACTTTCCACTTATGACAATTGCAACGTCATCCGCGTAAGCCGTAAGTTTTACGGGTCCCTCATAAAATCGCCTGAGCAGTTGGTTGATGACCAGCGTTCACAGCAGAGGTGATAGCACCCCTCCCTGCGGCGTTTCCCTTTCCACTGATTTTGTGGCCTCGTACAATCCCCATTGTGATGTAATCTTCCTGCAATTTAACATGCAGCCGATCCATCTCATTAAGGTTGGATGTACTTTAATGTAATTAAGACCATCCATAATCGCCCATTTAGAAACATTATTGACAGCCCCGGCAATGTCTAAGAAGACTCATAGAACCTATTCCTTATATTCCAGGGCTTTCTCTACCGAGTTGGCTTTGGTGTAATGTTGTGTTGTGCAGAGCAGCTTTTCAACCACGTTGGACTTTATGTACACATCTATCAGCCTCTCAAAGTTTTGAGCAGAAATGATGTTAAGCTAATGGGTCTATAGTCTTTGGGATACACGCGACCGATCTTCCCCGCCTTTTAGTAGGAAAGCTACACGAGCAGTTCTGCAAGAGTGCGGTACATGATTCAGTCTTATGTACCCATCGAATATTATTTTAAGCCATTACGCGACCGCCCTGCTTGAAACGTAGCATGGCCGGGAATATTCTATCTGGGCCCTGCGATTTAAACTGAGAAAACGTCTTCACTGCCCATTCGATCTTAGTATCGTTCACCAAGCCCGGCACTACCCGCTCCGTGATCAAAGTGTGAGTGCTGTCTGCTGGCTCTTCTAAACCATCTCCCGATGGGAAGTGTATATCGAGAAGCACCTCAAGGGATTCCTCACTATTACGCGACCATTCCCCATTCAACTTCTTTATTAGTCCCTGGACTATATTTCCCCTTGCTAGGACTTTTCTCAACCGTGCTGTTTCGCTGGAGAACTCTATGTCCGTACAGAAACTTTTCCATGAGATTCTCTTCGCCCTGAAAATTTCACGCCTGTAGATCCTCAGTAGATCCCTGTACTCGTCCCGACACGCTTCGCTTTCCGCGGTCTTTGCGAACTTAAACATTTCTTTTACCTGTCTTCTTAGGATACTCTGCTCATTGCTCCACCGTGTCGACTTTGCTTTTCCTCTGAATCTTCTTAGAGGGTAAGCTTTGGTATACGCAGTCATAAGCGTCCTTGTTAAGAATTCATTCGACTCCTCCATTTCCTCCACATTAGCAACCTCTTTGGGTTGTTCCAGTTTTGTTTCTACCTGTTTCTGGAATTTAGTCCACATCGTCGACCTAAGGTTTCTAAAGGTTCCTCCTTTCTCTACCCTCCCTTCTCTACCTCTTGGTCTATCAAGAACCATCCAATCATAACTTGATATATCACGCTCAGAGCTCAATGTAATATCCAGAAAATTGCTGGATGTTGGACCAATGTACGTGGGGACATTTCCCCTATTAAATATCTGCAAATTGGCTTGCAGGATCTAACAAAATAAAGATTCGCCTCTCTCTTTCGAATCTGCTCCTCCCCCACGCATTGTTGTGCGCATTTGCATCTGCGCCTATGACCAACCGCCCTTTGCGCCCTTCCTCCTGTACTAGCCCTTTGTAGTTCATCGGTGGAACCTCCGCAGCATTGGCCATGTAGCAGAATTCCAGGATAATTGCCTGCTTATTCTTTTGCCCAACGGCCACCACTACGAGGTCCTCAGTAGTGTAATTAGGCAGCATATATGAATGCAGCTGATTCCTTACCATTACTACAGCTCGCACCCGTCCTTCCCTTTGCGCGTAGTAAACGCCAAACCCGCGCGCGCTAAGTCCAGAAACCTTTCCTCCCGATGAGAGCCACGGCTCCTGGATCAGCGCCACGTCAAACGAACCCTCCTTAAGGGTTAGCAGGAGTTCGCTCGACGCCACTTTACTGTGTTGGAGGTTTATCTGTAGGACTCGCAGCACCATTGAGCTGTTTGTCCCCCTCCAGCACCTTCGTCGTGACGTCATCGTCCTCCCCTTGCGCTTTTGGTTTAGAGTATGCGAGGCCCCCTTCAGCCACTCGTAACTCTTGTGCCGGATGTTCCCCTGTGCGAGTCACAGCACCATTTGGCGGTTGATCCTCTTCTAACACCTTCGTGACGACGTCGACTACCTCCGCCTGTCTTTATTCTCTTAGTTTTTTGAGGTCCTTTTCGACTTCGCCCACCTCTAGCGTGTTAGAATTTTTATCCTCGGGACTTCTTTACCTGAGTCGCATGTAAAGTTTGCCTGTGCCAAAGGACATTTTTCCAAGCTGCGTGGACAATATATCCTCCGCCTGCCTGTTTATTTGGCAGACATAGAACTGACCTTCCTCCGTAGGCCGAGATACAGTAAGTACCTTCCAATCCTGCGTCGGTATGTTCGGATTCTGATTCTGCAGAAGTCGCAGTGTATCCTCCGACTTCATCACGCATGGTATCCTTACCTTAACTTTTGGTACCGTGGGGATTTGCGCTTTATCCACTACCTCAAACCGCGCGTTCGTGTCTTGCCTTTGGAGGTTTGGAACCACTTCCTCCAGCCATTGCAAGCTCGCGATGTTTTCGAACGCTATCATCTTCACACCATTATACCATCCCCCGAGTCAAAGGTTGGAAGGGGCTTACTTGGTTGTTCCCGCATCATCTTAAGCATTAAGCTAATAAGCTCCCTTTCTACAGATGCCCACCTTTCAGTAGTCATCTGTCCGAAAGGACTGCTACGATCAACCAGCGCCAGAGTCAGAGACTGCTTTGCCACATCACTCATCTTCTTGGGAAAAGCCGGAGTCTTAGTGTTATCTCCCTTTGGCACCTCCGAGATACCTACTATGTATCTTGAAATTAGTTGTAATGACAATGAAATGCATCTACAAATTGACTGCCGCACACGAACGATTGATTGCTCGTCTCTTCTAGCCTCGTCGGTTGAACTGCACGCTCGCAAAAATTAATTAATTTACAATTTTTTTTTTTTACACTTGGCAGTAAATTACTTGATTAATTAATTGTTCTTTTTTTTCTTTTTTGTTCCATTTCTTCTTCTTTCTTTCTAGGTAAGTGTTAGCTGAGATTTTGACTGTTTTTGTGGTGATTAATGTGGAATTTCAACAATTCAATGGCAAAGAATTCATTAAATTGCTACTTTATAACGTGGAATTAGATTTTTACTAACACCTACGGCGAAAATTGTAAGTTGGTTGGTTTTAAGTGTTGTAATATTTTTATGGATGTAGATCTATCTCTGCTGATTACATAACTTTAGCAAGGTTTCCACGCTGTATCACAGCAACGTTTGACTCCATTCAAAAATATTCCAGACACGCCTTGTAAAAAATATCATGCTCGATGTATATTGGACGATTTTCCGTTATCGTTTGTCAAATTTGATTTATAGAGAAACCGTTTTCGATGTTATTCCATCTTCGGAGCAATTTTTATACTCAGTTGAGCAGAGCTCACAGAGTATATTAACTTTGATTGGATAACGGTTTGTTGTACAGGTATAAAGGAAACGAGATATCAAAATCACCACATATCAAAATCATTAGTATCGAAAAAAAAATTTGATTGAGCCTTGTCCGTCCGTCCGTCCGTCCGTCCGCTAACACGATAACTTGAGTAAATTTTGAGGTATCTTGATGAAATTTGGTATGTAGGTTCCTGAGCACTCATCTCAGATCGCTATTTAAAATGAACGATATCGGACTATAACCACGCCCACTTTTTCGATATCGAAAATTTCGAAAAACCGAAAAAGTGCGATAATTCATTACAAATACCGATAAAGCGACGAAACTTGGTAGATGAGTTGAACTTATGACGCAAAATAGAAAATTAGTAAAATTTTGGAAAATGGGCGTGGCACCGCCCACTTTTAAAAGAAGGTAATTTAAAACTTTTGCAAGCTGTAATTTGGCAGTCGTTGAAGATATCATGATGAAATTTGGCAGGAACGTTACTCTTATTACTATATGTACGCTTAATAAAAATTAGCAAAATGGGAGAAGGACCACGCCCACTTTTAAAAAAAAATTTTTTTAAGTAAAATTTTAACAAAAAATTTAATGTCTTGTTGAATCTTGACATAATTTACTTATATACTGAGTAAATTATGTCAAGATTCAACTCCAGTAATGATATGGTGCAACAAAATACAAAAATAAAAGAAAATTTCAAAATGGGCGTGGCTCCGCCCTTTTTCATTTAATTTGTCTAGGATACTTTAACCGCCATAAGTCGAACAAAAATTTACCAATCCTTTTGAAATTTCGTAGGGGCATAGATTTTATGGCGCTAACTGTTTTCTGTGAAAATGGGCGAAATCGGTTGATGTCACGCCCAGCTTTTATACACAGTCGTCCGTCTGTCCTTCCGTATGGCCGTTAACACGATAACTTGAGCAAAAATCGATATATCTTTAATGAACTCAGTTCACGTACTTATCTGAACTAACTTTATCTTGGTATGAAAAATGAACGAAATTCGACTATGACCACGCCCACTTTTTCGATATCGAACATTACGAAAAATGAAAAAAATGCCATAATTCTATACCAAATACGAAAAAGGGATGAAATATGGTAAGGTAATTGGATTGTTTTATTGACGCGAAATATAATTTTAGAAAAAACTTTATAAAATGGTTGTGACACCTAACATATTAAGTAGAAGAAAATGAAAAAGTTCTGCAGGGCGAAATAAAAAACCCTTAAAATCTCGGCAGGTATTACATATATAAATAAATTAGCGGTATCCAACAGATGATGTTCTGGGTCACCCTGGTCCACATTTTGGTCGATATCTGGAAAATGCCTTCACATATACAACTACCACCACTCCCTTTTAAAACTCTCATTAATACCTTTTATTTGATACCCATATCTTACAAACACATTCTAGAGTCACCCTGGTCCACCTTTATGGCGATATTTCGAAACGGCGTCCACCTATAGAACTAAGGCCCACTCTCTTTTAAAATACTCATTAACACCTTTCTTTTGATACCCATATCTTACAAATTAATTCTAGAGTCACCCCTGGTCCACCTTTATGGCGATATCTCGAAACTGCGTCCACCTATGGAACTAAGGATTACTCCCTTTTAAAATACTCATTAACACCTTTCTTTTGATACCCATATCGTACAAACGCATTCTAGAGTCAACCCTGATCCACCTTTATGGCTATATCCCTAAACGGCGTCCACCTATAGAACTAAGGCCCACTCTCTTTTAAAATACTCATTAACACCTTTCTTTTGATACCCATATCTTACAAATTAATTCTAGAGTCACCCCTGGTCCACCTTTATGGCGATATCTCGAAACTGCGTCCACCTATGGAACTAAGGATTACTCCCTTTTAAAATACTCATTAACACCTTTCTTTTGATACCCATATCTTACAAACAAATTCTAGAGTCGCCCCTGGTCCACCTTTATGGCGATATCTCAAAAAGGCGTCCACCTATAGAACTAATCCCCACTCCCTTTTAAAATACTCATTAACACTTTTGATTTGATACCCATATTGTACAAACAAATTCTAGAGTCGCCCCTGGTCCACCTTTGTGGCGATATCTCAAAAAGGCGTCCACCTATAAAACTAAGGCCCACTCCCTTTTAAAATACTCATTAACACTTTTGATTTGATACCCATATTGTACAAACAAATTCTAGAGTCGCCCCTGGTCCACCTTTATGGCGATATCTCAAAAAGGCGTCCACCTATAAAACTAAGGCCCACTCCCTTTTAAAATACTCATTAACACTTTTGATTTGATACCCATATTGTACAAACAAATTCTAGAGTCGCCCCTGGTCCACCTTTATGGCGATATCTCAAAAAGGCGTCCACCTATAGAACTAATGCCCACTCCCTTTTAAAATACTCATTAAAACTTTTGATTTGATACCCATATTGTACAAACAAATTCTAGAGTCGCCCCTGGTCCACCTTTATGGCGATATCTCAAAAAGGCGTCCACCTATAGAACTAATGCCCACTCCCTTTTAAAATACTCATTATCACTTTTGATTTGATACCCATATTGTACAAACAAATTCTAGAGTCGCCCCTGGTCCACCTTTATGGCGATATCTCAAAAAGGCGTCCACCTATAGAACTAATCCCCACTCCCTTTTAAAATACTCATTAACACTTTTGATTTGATACCCATATTGTACAAACAAATTCTAGAGTCGCCCCTGGTCCACCTTTGTGGCGATATCTCAAAAAGGCGTCCACCTATAAAACTAAGGCCCACTCCCTTTTAAAATACTCATTAACACTTTTGATTTGATACCCATATTGTACAAACAAATTCTAGAGTCGCCCCTGGTCCACCTTTATGGCGATATCTCAAAAAGGCGTCCACCTATAAAACTAAGGCCCACTCCCTTTTAAAATACTCATTAACACTTTTGATTTGATACCCATATTGTACAAACAAATTCTAGAGTCGCCCCTGGTCCACCTTTATGGCGATATCTCAAAAAGGCGTCCACCTATAGAACTAATGCCCACTCCCTTTTAAAATACTCATTAACACTTTTGATTTGATACCCATATTGTACAAACAAATTCTAGAGTCGCCCCTGGTCCACCTTTATGGCGATATCTCAAAAAGGCGTCCACTTATAGAACTAATCCCCACTCCCTTTTAAAGTACTCATTAACACTTTTGATTTGATACCCATATTGTACAAACAAATTCTAGAGTCGCCCCTGGTCCACCTTTGTGGCGATATCTTAAAAAGGCGTCCACCTATAAAACTAAGGCCCACTCCCTTTTACAATACTCGTTAACACTTTTGATTTGATACCCATATTGTACAAACAAATTCTAGAGTCGCCCCTGGTCCACCTTTATGGCGATATCTCAAAAAGGCGTCCACCTATAAAACTAAGGCCCACTCCCTTTTAAAATACTCATTAACACTTTTGATTTGATACCCATATTGTACAAACAAATTCTAGAGTCGCCCCTGGTCCACCTTTGTGGCGATATCTCAAAAAGGCGTCCACCTATAGAACTAATGCCCACTCCCTTTTAAAATACTCATTAACACTTTTGATTGGATACCCATATTGTACAAACAAATTCTAGAGTCGCCCCTGGTCCACCTTTATGGCGATATCTCAAAAAGGCGTCCACCTATAAAACCAAGGCCCACTCCCTTTTAAAATACTCATTAACGCTTTTGATTTGATACCCATATTGTACAAACAAATTCTAGAGTCGCCCCTGGTCCACCTTTATGGCGATATCTCAAAAAGGCGTCCACCTATAGAACTAATGCCCACTCCCTTTTAAAATACTCATTAACACTTTTGATTTGATACCCATATTGTACAAACAAATTCTAGAGTCGCCCCTGGTCCACCTTTATGGCGATATCTCAAAAAGGCGTCCACCTATAAAACTAAGGCCAACTCCCTTTTAAAATACTCATTATCACTTTTGATTTAATACCCATTTCGTACAAACAAATTCTAGAGTCACCTCTGGGCCACCTTTATGGCGATATCTCGAAAGGGCGTCCACCTATAGAACTAAGGCCCACCCCCTTTTAAAATACTCATTAACACTTTTGATTTGATACCCATATTGTACAAACAAATTCTAGAGTCGCCCCTGGTCCACCTTTATGGCGATATCTCAAAAAGGCATCCACCTATAGAACTAAGGCCCACTCCCTTTTAAAATACTCATTAACACTTTTGATTTAATACCCATTTCGTACAAACAAATTCTAGAGTCGCCCCTGGTCCACCTTTATGGCGATATCTCAAAAAGGCATCCACCTATAGAACTAAGGCCCACTCCCTTTTAAAATACTCATTAACACTTTTGATTTAATACCCATATCGTACAAACAAATTCTAGAGTCGCCCCTGGTCCACCTTTATGGCGATATCTCAAAAAAGCATCCACCTATAGAACTAAGGCCCACTCCCTTTTAAAATACTCATTAACACTTTTGATTTAATACCCATATCGTACAAACAAATTCTAGAGTCACCCCTGGTCCACCTTTATGGCGATATCTCAAAATGGCATCCACCTATAGAACTAAGGCCCACTCCCTTTTAAAATACTCATTAACACTTTTGATTTAATACCCATATCGTACAAACAAATTCTAGAGTCGCCCCTGGTCCACCTTTACGGCGATATCTCAAAAAGGCATCCACCTATAGAACTAGATATCTCAAAAAGGCGTCCACCTATAGAACTAAGGCCCATCCCCTTTTAAAATACTCATTAACACTTTTGATTTGATACCCATATCGTACAAACAAATTCTAGAGTCACCTCTGGTCCACCTTTATGGCGATATCTCGAAAGGGCGTCCACCTATAGAACTAAGGCCCACTCCCTTTTAAAACACTCATTAACACTTTTGATTTGATACCCATATCGTACAAACAAATTCTAGAGTCGCCCCTGGTCCACCTTTATGGCGATATCTCAAAAAGGCATCCACCTATAGAACTAAGGCCCACTCCCTTTTAAAATACTCATTAACACTTTTGATTTAATACCCATATCGTACAAACAAATTCTAGAGTCGCCCCTGGTCCACCTTTATGGCGATATCTCAAAGAGGCGTCCACCTGTAGAACTAATGCCCACTCCCTTTTAAAATACTTATTAACACTTTTGATTTAATACCCATATCGTACAAACAAATTCTAGAGTCGCCCCTGGTCCACCTTTATGGCGATATCTCAAAAAGGCGTCCACCTATAGAACTAAGGCCCATCGCCTTTTAAAATACTCATTAACACTTTTGATTTAATACCCATATCGTACAAACAAATTCTAGAGTCGCCCCTGGTCCACCTTTATGGCGATATCTCAAAAAGGCATCCACCTATAGAACTAAGGCCCACTCCCTTTTAAAATACTCATTAACACTTTTGATTTAATACCCATATCGTACAAACAAATTCTAGAGTCGCCCCTGGTCCACCTTTATGGCGATATCTCAAAAAGGCGCCCACCTGTAGAACTAAGGCCCATCCCCTTTTAAAATACTCATTAACAATTTTGATTTGATACCCATATCGTACAAACAAATTCTAGAGTCACCTCTGGTCCACCTTTATGGCGATATCTCGAAAGGGCGTCCACCTATAGAACTAATGCCCACTCCCTTTTAAAATACTCATTATCACTTTTGATTTAATACCCATTTCGTACAAACAAATTCTAGAGTCACCTCTGGTCCACCTTTATGGCGATATCTCGAAAGGGCGTCCACCTATAGAACTAATGCCCACTCCCTTTTAAAATACTCATTATCACTTTTGATTTAATACCCATTTCGTACAAACAAATTCTAGAGTCACCTCTGGTCCACCTTTATGGCGATATCTCGAAAGGGCTTCCACCTATAGAACTAAGGCACCCTCCCTTTTAAAATACTCATTAACACCTTTCATTTGATACCCATATCTTCCAAACAAATTCTAGAGTCGCCCCTGGTCCACCTTTATGGCGATATCTCAAAAACGCGTCCACCTATAGAACTAACGCCCATTCCCTTTTAAAATACTCATTAACACCTTTCAGTTGATACCCATATCTTCCAAACAAATTCTAGAGTCACCCCTGGTCCACCTTTACGGCGATATCTCAAAAAGGCGTCCACCTATAAAACTAAGGCCCACTCCCTTTTAAAATACTCATTAACACTTTTGATTTAATACCCATATCGTACAAACAAATTCTAGAGTCGCCCCTGGTCCACCTTTACGGCGATATCTCAAAAAGGCATCCACCTATAGAACTAAGGCCCACTTCCTTTTAAAATATTCATTAACACTTTTGATTTAATACCCATATCGTACAAAGAAATTCTAGAGTCGCCCCTGGTCCACCTTTATGGCGATATTTCAAAAAGGCGTCCACCTATAGAACTAAGGCCCATCCCCTTTTAAAATACTCATTAACAATTTTGATTTGATACCCATATCGTACAAACAAATTCTAGAGTCACCTCTGGTCCACCTTTATGGCGATATCTCGAAAGGGCGTCCACCTATAGAACTAATGGAAAATCTGCGTATTCCCTTGGCGAAGCTGTCAACCTCTTTGCTGATTTTTTCGGGGCGAATTTTGAGACTGGGACGTTTCTCACCGAGGAACTAGATACGGAAAATGACACCCCTATTAATTTTGGTCAATTGTCCCTGACTCTTGAAGATGTCATTTGTGGCATCTCGGTGATCAAGTCGTCAGTGCAAATGGATGTAGATGGGTTCTGTTCTTTTTTGTTTAAAAATATTGCAGCAGTTGCGTATCCAATCTTATTAATTTTTAATAAATCTCTCAGGAATGGAGATTTCATAAACGCTTGGAAGGTAACGTCTATTACCCCGATATTCAAGAGTGGTAATAAAAGTAATGTTGCCAACTACCGTCCTATTTCTAAACTTTCCACTGTCTCGAAATTGTTTGAAATTGTAGTTAAGGATAAAATATTCTTCGCAGTAAAGACCTTGATTTCACCTAATCAGCATGGATTTATGCCTGGCAGATCAACTGTAACTAATCTAGCAGTATTTTCTGAATACTGTATTTCTTCATTTAATAGGAGGGCGCAAGTTGATACTATCTATACCGATTTTTCGAAGGCTTTTGACAAAGTCAACCATTCATTACTAATATCTAAACTTGCTGGCTTCGGCTTCCATTCTAGTATGCTATCTTGGGTGAGATCTTACTTGGCAGATCGTAGCTGTGTTGTTATGGTAGATGGTATTTCTTCGCGGTCGTTTACTGCCAATTCTGGTGTACCACAAGGGAGCGTGTTGGGCCCCTTATTATTTGTTATCTTTATTAATGACATACGTCATTGTTTCAGTTATGCTGAATTCTTATTGTTTGCTGATGACTTGAAAATTTTTGCATCAATCACGACTCAATCTGAGTCCACTATGCTCCAAGCTGATCTTGATAACGTAATGGACTGGTGTAAACGGAATCGTCTGCTTTTAAATATAAGTAAATGTTTTAGTATTACCTTTGCTAAAACTCGAAATGTTCTTCCTGTTTCGTATCATATTGGGGACTCTACGCTGACGGTTGTTGATGAAATATCAGATCTTGGTGTAGTCTTTGATGCGAAGTTTCTATTCCACAGTCAGATTAATTATGTCATTGCGAAGTCTTATTCCACACTTGCGTTCATTCGCCGTTTCAGTATGGATTTTAGTGATCCTTATACTTTAAAACTTTTATTTACAACCCTAGTGCGGTCTAAACTAGAATATGCTGTTTTCATTTGGAGGCCGTACCATGCCTGCCATATAGACCGACTTGAGCGTATTCAAAAAATATTTTTGCGATTTGCCCTCCGGTCTTTGCGTTTTCAAGACCCTGTTCCAACATACAGTTCTAGGTGTCTTTTAATTAACCTTAAATCTTTAGTGAGTAGAAGATCAATGCTTTCATTGACATTTTTATATGATATCATCAATGGGACGGTTGACTCGCCCTATCTTTTAGAACGTATACGGTTCAATGTACCATCGCGAACCCTTCGATATCACGATTTTTTCTGGTTAGATAGATTTAGAACGACTTATGCTTCCAACTCTCCAATTGCTAGGGCAATGAGGGAGTTTAATTTGCTGTATTCTATAGATATTGATTTTGCATTAAATAAATTTAGGTTTAAACTGCTATTGAATGAAATTATTTGAATATTTTATATATATTAGTTAAGATATATTAGTAAATAGTCTGTAAGGAGGTTCTGATTGTCCTAGACTATAATATGAATAAATAAATAAATAACTAAATAAATAAATAAATAAATAAATAATGCCCACTCCCTTTTAAAATACTCATTATCACTTTTGATTTAATACCCATTTCGTACAAACAAATTCTAGAGTCGCCCCTGGTCCACCTTTATGGCGATATCTCAAAAACGCGTCCACCTATAGAACTAACGCCCATTCCCTTTTAAAATACTCATTAACACCTTTCATTTGATACCCATATCTTCCAAACAAATTCTAGAGTCACCCCTGGTCCACCTTTATGGCGATATCTCGAAAAGGCGTCCACCTATAGAACTAAGGCCCATCCCCTTTTAAAATACTCATTAACACTTTTGATTTAGTACCCATATCGTACAAACAAATTCTAGAGTCACCCCTGGTCCACCTTTATGGCGATATCTCGAAAGGGCGTCCACCTATAGGACTAAGGCCCACTCCCTTTTAAAATACTCATTAACACTTTTGATTTGGTACCCATATCGTACAAACAAATTCTAGATTCACCCCTTGTCCACCTTTATGGCGATATCTCGAAAAGGCGTCCACCTATAGAACTAAGGCCCACTCCCTTTTAAAATACGCATTAACACCTTTCATTTGGTACCCATATCGTACAATCAAATTCTAGAGTCACCCCTGGTCCACCTTTATGCCGATATCTCGAAAAGGCGTCCACCTATAGAACTAAGGCCCATTCCCTTTTAAAATACTCATTAACACCTTTCATTTGATACCCATATCGTACAATCAAATTCTTGAGTCACCCCTGGTCCACCTTTATGCCGATATCTCTAAAAGGCGTCCACCTATAGAACTAAGGCCCATTCCCTTTTAAAATACTCATTAACACCTTTCATTTGATACCCATATCGTACAATCAAATTCTAGAGTCGCCCCTGGTCCACCTTTATGCCGATATCTCGAAAAGGCGTCCACCTATAGAACTAAGGCCCATTCCCTTTTAAAATACTCATTAACACCTTTCATTTGATACCCATATCGTACAATCAAATTCTAGAGTCACCCCTGGTCCACCTTTATGCCGATATCTCGAAAAGGCGTCCACCTATAGAACTAAGGCCCATTCCCTTTTAAAATACTCGTTAACACCTTTCATTTGATACCCATATCGTACAATCAAATTCTAGAGTCACCCCTGGTCCACCTTTATGCCGATATCTCGAAAAGGCGTCCACCTATAGAACTAAGGCCCATTCCCTTTTAAAATACTCATTAACACCTTTCATTTGATACCCATATCGTACAATCGAATTCTAAAGTCGCCCCTGGTCCACCTTTATGCCGATATCTCGAAAAGGCGTCCACCTATAGAACTAAGGCCCATTCCCTTTTAAAATACTCATTAACACCTTTCATTTGATACCCATATCGTACAAACAAATTCTATAGTCGCCCCTGGTCCACCTTTATGCCGATATCTCGAAAAGGCGTCCACCTATAGAACTAAGGCCCATTCCCTTTTAAAATACTCATTAACACCTATTATTTGATACCCATATCGTACAATCAAATTCTAGAGTCACCCCTGGTCCACCTTTATGGCGATATCTCGAAAAGGCGTCCACCTATAGAACTAAGGCCCATTCCCTTTTCAAATACTCATTAACAACTTTCATTTGATACCCATATCGTACAAACAAATTCTAGAGTCACCCCTGGTCCACCTTTATGCCGATATCTCGAAAAGGGGTCCACCTATAGAACTAAGGCCCACTCCCTTTTAAAATACTCATTAACACTTTTGATTTGATACCCATATCGTACAAACAAATTCTAGAGTCGCCCCTGGTCCACCTTTATGGCGATATCTCGAAAAGGCATCCACCTATAGAACTAAGGCCCACTCCCTTTTAAAATACTCATTAACGCTTTTGGTTTGATACCCATATCGTAAAAATAAATTCTAGAGTCGCCCCTGGTCCACCTTTATGGCGATATCTCGAAAAGGCGTCCACCTATAGAACTAAGGCCCACTCCCTTTTAAAATACTCATTAACGCTTTTGGTTTGATACCCATATCGTAAAAATAAATTCTAGAGTCGCCTCTGGTCCAACTTTATGGCGATATCTCGAAAGGGCGTCCACCTATAGAACTAATGCCCACTCCCTTTTAAAATACTCATTATCACTTTTGATTTAATACCCATTTCGTACAAACAAATTCTAGAGTCGCCTCTGGTCCACCTTTATGGCGATATCTCGAAAAGGCGTCCACCTATAGAACTAAGGCCCACTCCCTTTTAAAATACTCATTAACGCTTTTGGTTTGATACCCATATCGTAAAAATAAATTCTAGAGTCGCCTCTGGTCCAACTTTATGGCGATATCTCGAAAGGGCGTCCACCTATAGAACTAAGGCCCATTCCCTTTTAAAATACTCATTAACACCTTTCATTTGATACCCATATCGTACAATCGAATTCTAAAGTCGCCCCTGGTCCACCTTTATGCCGATATCTCGAAAAGGCGTCCACCTATAGAACTAATGCCCATTCCCTTTTAAAATACTCATTAACACCTTTCATTTGATACCCATATCGTACAATCGAATTCTAAAGTCGCCCCTGGTCCACCTTTATGCCGATATCTCGAAAGGGCGTCCACCTATAGAACTAATGCCCACTCCCTTTTAAAATACTCATTAACACCTTTCATTTGATACCCATATCGTACAATCGAATTCTAAAGTCGCCCCTGGTCCACCTTTATGCCGATATCTCGAAAAGGCGTCCACCTATAGAACTAAGGCCCACTCCCTTTTAAAATACTCATTAACGCTTTTGGTTTGATACCCATATCGTAAAAATAAATTCTAGAGTCGCCTCTGGTCCAACTTTATGGCGATATCTCGAAAGGGCGTCCACCTATAGAACTAATGCCCACTCCCTTTTAAAATACTCATTAACACTTTTGATTTAATACCCATATCGTACAAACAAATTCTAGGGTCGCCCCTGGTCCACCTTTATGGCGATATCTCAAAAAGGCGTCCACCTATAGAACTAAGGCCCATTCCCTTTTAAAATACTCATTAACACCTTTCATTTGATACCCATATCGTACAATCGAATTCTAAAGTCGCCCCTGGTCCACCTTTATGCCGATATCTCGAAAAGGCGTCCACCTATAGAACTAAGGCCCATTCCCTTTTAAAATACTCATTAACACCTTTCATTTGATACCCATATCGTACAAACAAATTCTATAGTCGCCCCTGGTCCACCTTTATGCCGATATCTCGAAAAGGCGTCCACCTATAGAACTAAGCCCCACTCCCTTTTAAAATACTCATTAACACCTTTTATTTGATACCCATATCGTACAATCGAATTCTAAAGTCGCCCCTGGTCCACCTTTATGCCGATATCTCGAAAAGGCGCCCACCTATAGAACTAAGGCCCATCCCCTTTTAAAATACTCATTAACACCTTTCATTTGATACCCATATCGTACAAACAAATTCTATAGTCGCCCCTGGTCCACCTTTATGCCGATATCTCGAAAAGGCGTCCACCTATAGAACTAAGCCCCACTCCCTTTTAAAATACTCGTTAACACCTTTCATTTGATACCCATATCGTACAATCAAATTCTAGAGTCACCCCTGGTCCACCTTTATGCCGATATCTCGAAAAGGCGTCCACCTATAGAACTAAGGCCCATTCCCTTTTAAAATACTCATTAACACCTTTCATTTGATACCCATATCGTACAATCGAATTCTAAAGTCGCCCCTGGTCCACCTTTATGCCGATATCTCGAAAAGGCGTCCACCTATAGAACTAAGGCCCATTCCCTTTTAAAATACTCATTAACACCTTTCATTTGATACCCATATCGTACAAACAAATTCTATAGTCGCCCCTGGTCCACCTTTATGCCGATATCTCGAAAAGGCGTCCACCTATAGAACTAAGGCCCATTCCCTTTTAAAATACTCATTAACACCTATTATTTGATACCCATATCGTACAATCAAATTCTAGAGTCACCCCTGGTCCACCTTTATGGCGATATCTCGAAAAGGCGTCCACCTATAGAACTAAGGCCCATTCCCTTTTCAAATACTCATTAACAACTTTCATTTGATACCCATATCGTACAAACAAATTCTAGAGTCACCCCTGGTCCACCTTTATGCCGATATCTCGAAAAGGGGTCCACCTATAGAACTAAGGCCCACTCCCTTTTAAAATACTCATTAACACTTTTGATTTGATACCCATATCGTACAAACAAATTCTAGAGTCGCCCCTGGTCCACCTTTATGGCGATATCTCGAAAAGGCATCCACCTATAGAACTAAGGCCCACTCCCTTTTAAAATACTCATTAACGCTTTTGGTTTGATACCCATATCGTAAAAATAAATTCTAGAGTCGCCCCTGGTCCACCTTTATGGCGATATCTCGAAAAGGCGTCCACCTATAGAACTAAGGCCCACTCCCTTTTAAAATACTCATTAACGCTTTTGGTTTGATACCCATATCGTAAAAATAAATTCTAGAGTCGCCTCTGGTCCAACTTTATGGCGATATCTCGAAAGGGCGTCCACCTATAGAACTAATGCCCACTCCCTTTTAAAATACTCATTATCACTTTTGATTTAATACCCATTTCGTACAAACAAATTCTAGAGTCGCCCCTGGTCCACCTTTATGGCGATATCTCGAAAAGGCGTCCACCTATAGAACTAAGGCCCACTCCCTTTTAAAATACTCATTAACGCTTTTGGTTTGATACCCATATCGTAAAAATAAATTCTAGAGTCGCCTCTGGTCCAACTTTATGGCGATATCTCGAAAGGGCGTCCACCTATAGAACTAAGGCCCATTCCCTTTTAAAATACTCATTAACACCTTTCATTTGATACCCATATCGTACAATCGAATTCTAAAGTCGCCCCTGGTCCACCTTTATGCCGATATCTCGAAAAGGCGTCCACCTATAGAACTAAGGCCCATTCCCTTTTAAAATACTCATTAACACCTTTCATTTGATACCCATATCGTACAATCGAATTCTAAAGTCGCCCCTGGTCCACCTTTATGCCGATATCTCGAAAGGGCGTCCACCTATAGAACTAATGCCCACTCCCTTTTAAAATACTCATTAACACCTTTCATTTGATACCCATATCGTACAATCGAATTCTAAAGTCGCCCCTGGTCCACCTTTATGCCGATATCTCGAAAAGGCGTCCACCTATAGAACTAAGGCCCACTCCCTTTTAAAATACTCATTAACGCTTTTGGTTTGATACCCATATCGTAAAAATAAATTCTAGAGTCGCCTCTGGTCCAACTTTATGGCGATATCTCGAAAGGGCGTCCACCTATAGAACTAATGCCCACTCCCTTTTAAAATACTCATTAACACTTTTGATTTAATACCCATATCGTACAAACAAATTCTAGGGTCGCCCCTGGTCCACCTTTATGGCGATATCTCAAAAAGGCGTCCACCTATAGAACTAAGGCCCATTCCCTTTTAAAATACTCATTAACACCTTTCATTTGATACCCATATCGTACAATCGAATTCTAAAGTCGCCCCTGGTCCACCTTTATGCCGATATCTCGAAAAGGCGTCCACCTATAGAACTAAGGCCCATTCCCTTTTAAAATACTCATTAACACCTTTCATTTGATACCCATATCGTACAAACAAATTCTATAGTCGCCCCTGGTCCACCTTTATGCCGATATCTCGAAAAGGCGTCCACCTATAGAACTAAGCCCCACTCCCTTTTAAAATACTCATTAACACCTTTTATTTGATACCCATATCGTACAATCGAATTCTAAAGTCGCCCCTGGTCCACCTTTATGCCGATATCTCGAAAAGGCGCCCACCTATAGAACTAAGGCCCATCCCCTTTTAAAATACTCATTAACACCTTTCATTTGATACCCATATCGTACAAACAAATTCTATAGTCGCCCCTGGTCCACCTTTATGCCGATATCTCGAAAAGGCGTCCACCTATAGAACTAAGCCCCACTCCCTTTTAAAATACTCATTAACACCTTTTATTTGATACCCATATCGTACAATCGAATTCTAAAGTCGCCCCTGGTCCACCTTTATGCCGATATCTCGAAAAGGCGCCCACCTATAGAACTAAGGCCCATCCCCTTTTAAAATACTCGTTAACACCTTTCATTTGATACCCATATCGTACAAACAAATTCTAGGGTCGCCCCTGGTCCACCTTTATGCCGATATCTCGAAAAGGCGTCCACCTATAGAACTAAGGCCCATTCCCTTTTAAAATACTCATTAACACCTTTCATTTGATACCCATATCGTACAATCGAATTCTAAAGTCGCCCCTGGTCCACCTTTATGCCGATATCTCGAAAAGGCGTCCACCTATAGAACTAAGCCCCACTCCCTTTTAAAATACTCATTAACACCTTTTATTTGATACCCATATCGTACAATCGAATTCTAAAGTCGCCCCTGGTCCACCTTTATGCCGATATCTCGAAAAGGCGCCCACCTATAGAACTAAGGCCCATCCCCTTTTAAAATACTCATTAACACCTTTCATTTGATACCCATATCGTACAAACAAATTCTAGGGTCGCCCCTGGTCCACCTTTATGCCGATATCTCGAAAAGGCGTCCACCTATAGAACTAAGGCCCATTCCCTTTTAAAATACTCATTAACACCTTTCATTTGATACCCATATCGTACAATCGAATTCTAAAGTCGCCCCTGGTCCACCTTTATGCCGATATCTCGAAAAGGCGCCCACCTATAGAACTAAGGCCCATCCCCTTTTAAAATACTCATTAACACTTTTGATTTAATACCCATATCGTACAAAGAAATTCTAGAGTCGCCCCTGGTCCACCTTTATGGCGATATCTCAAAAAGGCGTCCACCTATAGAACTAAGGCCCATCCCCTTTTAAAATACTCATTAACACTTTTGATTTGATACCCATATCGTACAAACAAACTCTAGAGTCGCCCCTGGTCCACCTTTATGGCGATATCTCAAAAAGGCGTCCACCTATAGAACTAAGGCCCATCCCCTTTTAAAATACTCATTAACACTTTTGATTTGATACCCATATCGTACAAACAAATTCTAAAGTCGCCCCTGGTCCACCTTTATGCCGATATCTCGAAAAGGCGTCCACCTATAGAACTAAGGCCCATTCCCTTTTAAAATACTCATTAACACCTTTCATTTGATACCCATATCGTACAAACAAATTCTATAGTCGCCCCTGGTCCACCTTTATGCCGATATCTCGAAAAGGCGTCCACCTATAGAACTAAGCCCCACTCCCTTTTAAAATACTCATTAACACCTTTTATTTGATACCCATATCGTACAATCGAATTCTAAAGTCGCCCCTGGTCCACCTTTATGCCGATATCTCGAAAAGGCGTCCACCTATAGAACTAAGCCCCACTCCCTTTTAAAATACTCATTAACACTTTTGATTTAATACCCATATCGTACAAAGAAATTCTAGAGTCGCCCCTGGTCCACCTTTATGGCGATATCTCAAAAAGGCGTCCACCTATAGAACTAAGGCCCATCCCCTTTTAAAATACTCATTAACACTTTTGATTTGATACCCATATCGTACAAACAAATTCTAGAGTCGCCCCTGGTCCACCTTTATGGCGATATCTCAAAAACGCGTCCACCTATAGAACTAAGGCCCATCCCCTTTTAAAATACTCATTAACACTTTTGATTTGATACCCATATCGTACAAACAAACTCTAGAGTCACCCCTGGTCCACCTTTATGGCGATATCTCGAAAAGGCGTCCACCTATAGAACTAAGGCCCATCCGCTTTTAAAATACTCATTAACACTTTTGATTTGATACCCATATCGTACAAACAAATTCTAGAGTCACCCCTGGTCCACCTTTATGGCGATATCTCGAAAGGGCGTCCACCTATAGAACTAAGGCCCACTCCCTTTTAAAATACTCATTAACACTTTTGATTTGATACCCATATCGTACAAACAAATTCTAGATTCACCCCTTGTCCACCTTTATAGCGATATCTCGAAAAGGCGTCCACCTATAGAACTAAGGCCCACTCCCTTTTAAAATACGCATTAACACCTTTCTTTTGATACCCATATCGTACAATCAAATTCTAGAGTCACCCCTGGTCCACCTTTATGCCGATATCTCGAAAAGGCGTCCACCTATAGAACTAAGGCCCATTCCCTTTTAAAATACTCATTAACACCTTTCATTTGATACCCATATCGTACAATCAAATTCTAGAGTCACCCCTGGTCCACCTTTATGCCGATATCTCGAAAAGGCGTCCACCTATAGAACTAAGGCCCATTCCCTTTTAAAATACTCATTAACACCTTTCATTTGATACCCATATCGTACAATCAAATTCTAGAGTCACCCCTGGTCCACCTTTATAGCGATATCTCGAAAAGGCGTCCACCTATAGAACTAAGGCCCACTCCCTTTTAAAATACGCATTAACACCTTTCATTTGATACCCATATCGTACAATCAAATTCTAGAGTCACCCCTGGTCCACCTTTATGCCGATATCTCGAAAAGGCGTCCACCTATAGAACTAAGGCACACTCCCTTTTAAAATACTCACTAACGCTTTTGGTTTGATACCCATATCGTAAAAATAAATTCTAGAGTCGCCCCTGGTCCACCTTTATGGCGATATCTCGAAAAGGCGTCCACCTATAGAACTAAGGCCCACTCCCTTTTAAAATACTCATTAACGCTTTTGGTTTAATACCCATATCGTACAATCAAATTCTAGAGTCACCCCTGGTCCACCTTTATAGCGATATCTCGAAAAGGCGTCCACCTATAGAACTACGGCCCACTCCCTTTTAAAATACGCATTAACACCTTTCATTTGATACCCATATCGTACAATCGAATTCTAAAGTCGCCCCTGGTCCACCTTTATGCCGATATCTCGAAAAGGCGCCCACCTATAGAACTAAGGCCCATCCCCTTTTAAAATACTCATTAACACTTTTGATTTGATACCCATATCGTACAAACAAATTCTAGATTCACCCCTTGTCCACCTTTATAGCGATATCTCGAAAAGGCGTCCACCTATAGAACTAAGGCCCACTCCCTTTTAAAATACGCATTAACACCTTTCATTTGATACCCATATCGTACAATCAAATTCTAGAGTCACCCCTGGTCCACCTTTATGCCGATATCTCGAAAAGGGGTCCACCTATAGAACTAAGGCCCACTCCCTTTTAAAATACTCATTAACACTTTTGATTTGATACCCATATCGTACAAACAAATTCTAGAGTCGCCCCTGGTCCACCTTTATGGCGATATCTCGAAAAGGCATCCACCTATAGAACTAAGGCCCACTCCCTTTTAAAATACTCATTAACGCTTTTGGTTTGATACCCATATCGTAAAAATAAATTCTAGAGTCGCCTCTGGTCCAACTTTATGGCGATATCTCGAAAGGGCGTCCACCTATAGAACTAATGCCCACTCCCTTTTAAAATACTCATTATCACTTTTGATTTAATACCCATTTCGTACAAACAAATTCTAGAGTCGCCCCTGGTCCACCTTTATGGCGATATCTCGAAAAGGCGTCCACCTATAGAACTAAGGCCCACTCCCTTTTAAAATACTCATTAACGCTTTTGGTTTGATACCCATATCGTAAAAATAAATTCTAGAGTCGCCTCTGGTCCAACTTTATGGCGATATCTCGAAAGGGCGTCCACCTATAGAACTAAGGCCCATTCCCTTTTAAAATACTCATTAACACCTTTCATTTGATACCCATATCGTACAATCGAATTCTAAAGTCGCCCCTGGTCCACCTTTATGCCGATATCTCGAAAAGGCGTCCACCTATAGAACTAAGGCCCATTCCCTTTTAAAATACTCATTAACACCTTTCATTTGATACCCATATCGTACAATCGAATTCTAAAGTCGCCCCTGGTCCACCTTTATGCCGATATCTCGAAAGGGCGTCCACCTATAGAACTAATGCCCACTCCCTTTTAAAATACTCATTAACACCTTTCATTTGATACCCATATCGTACAATCGAATTCTAAAGTCGCCCCTGGTCCACCTTTATGCCGATATCTCGAAAAGGCGTCCACCTATAGAACTAAGGCCCACTCCCTTTTAAAATACTCATTAACGCTTTTGGTTTGATACCCATATCGTAAAAATAAATTCTAGAGTCGCCTCTGGTCCAACTTTATGGCGATATCTCGAAAGGGCCTCCACCTATAGAACTAATGTCCACTCCCTTTTAAAATACTCATTAACACTTTTGATTTAATACCCATATCGTACAAACAAATTCTAGGGTCGCCCCTGGTCCACCTTTATGGCGATATCTCAAAAAGGCGTCCACCTATAGAACTAAGGCCCATTCCCTTTTAAAATACTCATTAACACCTTTCATTTGATACCCATATCGTACAATCGAATTCTAAAGTCGCCCCTGGTCCACCTTTATGCCGATATCTCGAAAAGGCGTCCACCTATAGAACTAAGGCCCATTCCCTTTTAAAATACTCATTAACACCTTTCATTTGATACCCATATCGTACAAACAAATTCTATAGTCGCCCCTGGTCCACCTTTATGCCGATATCTCGAAAAGGCGTCCACCTATAGAACTAAGCCCCACTCCCTTTTAAAATACTCATTAACACCTTTTATTTGATACCCATATCGTACAATCGAATTCTAAAGTCGCCCCTGGTCCACCTTTATGCCGATATCTCGAAAAGGCGCCCACCTATAGAACTAAGGCCCATCCCCTTTTAAAATACTCATTAACACCTTTCATTTGATACCCATATCGTACAAACAAATTCTATAGTCGCCCCTGGTCCACCTTTATGCCGATATCTCGAAAAGGCGTCCACCTATAGAACTAAGCCCCACTCCCTTTTAAAATACTCATTAACACCTTTTATTTGATACCCATATCGTACAATCGAATTCTAAAGTCGCCCCTGGTCCACCTTTATGCCGATATCTCGAAAAGGCGCCCACCTATAGAACTAAGGCCCATCCCCTTTTAAAATACTCGTTAACACCTTTCATTTGATACCCATATCGTACAAACAAATTCTAGGGTCGCCCCTGGTCCACCTTTATGCCGATATCTCGAAAAGGCGTCCACCTATAGAACTAAGGCCCATTCCCTTTTAAAATACTCATTAACACCTTTCATTTGATACCCATATCGTACAATCGAATTCTAAAGTCGCCCCTGGTCCACCTTTATGCCGATATCTCGAAAAGGCGTCCACCTATAGAACTAAGCCCCACTCCCTTTTAAAATACTCATTAACACCTTTTATTTGATACCCATATCGTACAATCGAATTCTAAAGTCGCCCCTGGTCCACCTTTATGCCGATATCTCGAAAAGGCGCCCACCTATAGAACTAAGGCCCATCCCCTTTTAAAATACTCATTAACACCTTTCATTTGATACCCATATCGTACAAACAAATTCTAGGGTCGCCCCTGGTCCACCTTTATGCCGATATCTCGAAAAGGCGTCCACCTATAGAACTAAGGCCCATTCCCTTTTAAAATACTCATTAACACCTTTCATTTGATACCCATATCGTACAATCGAATTCTAAAGTCGCCCCTGGTCCACCTTTATGCCGATATCTCGAAAAGGCGCCCACCTATAGAACTAAGGCCCATCCCCTTTCAAAATACTCATTAACACTTTTGATTTAATACCCATATCGTACAAAGAAATTCTAGAGTCGCCCCTGGTCCACCTTTATGGCGATATCTCAAAAAGGCGTCCACCTATAGAACTAAGGCCCATCCCCTTTTAAAATACTCATTAACACTTTTGATTTGATACCCATATCGTACAAACAAACTCTAGAGTCGCCCCTGGTCCACCTTTATGGCGATATCTCAAAAAGGCGTCCACCTATAGAACTAAGGCCCATCCCCTTTTAAAATACTCATTAACACTTTTGATTTGATACCCATATCGTACAAACAAATTCTAGAGTCACCCCTGGTCCACCTTTATGGCGATATCTCGAAAAGGCGTCCACCTATAGAACTAAGGCCCATCCCCTTTTAAAATACTCATTAACACTTTTGATTTGATACCCATATGGTACAAACAAACTCTAGAGTCACCCCTGGTCCACCTTTATGGCGATATCTCGAAAAGGCGTCCACCTATAGAACTAAGGCCCATCCGCTTTTAAAATACTCATTAACACTTTTGATTTGATACCCATATCGTACAAACAAATTCTAGAGTCACCCCTGGTCCACCTTTATGCCGATATCTCGAAAAGGCGTCCACCTATAGAACTAAGCCCCACTCCCTTTTAAAATACTCATTAACACTTTTGATTTAATACCCATATCGTACAAAGAAATTCTAGAGTCGCCCCTGGTCCACCTTTATGGCGATATCTCAAAAAGGCGTCCACCTATAGAACTAAGGCCCATCCCCTTTTAAAATACTCATTAACACTTTTGATTTGATACCCATATCGTACAAACAAATTCTAGAGTCGCCCCTGGTCCACCTTTATGGCGATATCTCAAAAACGCGTCCACCTATAGAACTAAGGCCCATCCCCTTTTAAAATACTCATTAACACTTTTGATTTGATACCCATATCGTACAAACAAACTCTAGAGTCACCCCTGGTCCACCTTTATGGCGATATCTCGAAAAGGCGTCCACCTATAGAACTAAGGCCCATCCGCTTTTAAAATACTCATTAACACTTTTGATTTGATACCCATATCGTACAAACAAATTCTAGAGTCACCCCTGGTCCACCTTTATGGCGATATCTCGAAAGGGCGTCCACCTATAGAACTAAGGCCCACTCCCTTTTAAAATACTCATTAACACTTTTGATTTGATACCCATATCGTACAAACAAATTCTAGATTCACCCCTTGTCCACCTTTATAGCGATATCTCGAAAAGGCGTCCACCTATAGAACTAAGGCCCACTCCCTTTTAAAATACGCATTAACACCTTTCATTTGATACCCATATCGTACAATCAAATTCTAGAGTCACCCCTGGTCCACCTTTATGCCGATATCTCGAAAAGGCGTCCACCTATAGAACTAAGGCCCATTCCCTTTTAAAATACTCATTAACACCTTTCATTTGATACCCATATCGTACAATCAAATTCTAGAGTCACCCCTGGTCCACCTTTATGCCGATATCTCGAAAAGGCGTCCACCTATAGAACTAAGGCCCATTCCCTTTTAAAATACTCATTAACACCTTTCATTTGATACCCATATCGTACAATCAAATTCTAGAGTCACCCCTGGTCCACCTTTATAGCGATATCTCGAAAAGGCGTCCACCTATAGAACTAAGGCCCACTCCCTTTTAAAATACGCATTAACACCTTTCATTTGATACCCATATCGTACAATCAAATTCTAGAGTCACCCCTGGTCCACCTTTATGCCGATATCTCGAAAAGGCGTCCACCTATAGAACTAAGGCACACTCCCTTTTAAAATACTCACTAACGCTTTTGGTTTGATACCCATATCGTAAAAATAAATTCTAGAGTCGCCCCTGGTCCACCTTTATGGCGATATCTCGAAAAGGCGTCCACCTATAGAACTAAGGCCCACTCCCTTTTAAAATACTCATTAACGCTTTTGGTTTAATACCCATATCGTACAATCAAATTCTAGAGTCACCCCTGGTCCACCTTTATAGCGATATCTCGAAAAGGCGTCCACCTATAGAACTACGGCCCACTCCCTTTTAAAATACGCATTAACACCTTTCATTTGATACCCATATCGTACAATCAAATTCTAGAGTCACCCCTGGTCCACCTTTATGCCGATATCTCGAAAAGGCGTCCACCTATAGAACTAAGGCCCACTCCCTTTTAAAATACTCATTAACGCTTTTGGTTTGATACCCATATCGTAAAAATAAATTCTAGAGTCGCCTATGGTCCAACTTTATGGCGATATCTCGAAAAGGCGTCCACCTATAGAAATAAGGCCCATTCCCTTTTAAAATACTCATTAACACTTTTGATTTGATACCCATATCGTACAATCGAATTCTAAAGTCGCCCCTGGTCCACCTTTATGCCGATATCTCGAAAAGACGTCCACCTATAGAACTAAGGCCCATCCCCTTTTAAAATACTCATTAACACTTTTGATTTAATACCCATTTCGTACAAACAAATTTTAGAGTCGCCCCTGGTCCACCTTTATGGCGATATCTCGAAAGGGCGTCCACCTATATAACTAAGGCCCACTCCCTTTTAAAATACTCATTAACACTTTTGATTTAATACCCATTTCGTACAAACAAATTCTAGAGTCGCCCCTGGTCCACCTTTATGGCGATATCTCAAAAAGGCATCCACCTATAGAACTAATGCCCACTCCCTTTTAAAATACTCATCAACACTTTTGATTTAATACCCATATCGTACAAACAAATTCTAGGGTCGCCCCTGGTCCACCTTTATGGCGATATCTCAAAAAGGCGTCCACCTATAGAACTAAGGCCCATTCCCTTTTAAAATACTCATTAACACCTTTCATTTGATACCCATATCGTACAATCAAATTCTAGAGTCACCCCTGGTCCACCTTTATGCCAATATCTCGAAAAGGCGTCCACCTATAGAACTACGGCCCATTCCCTTTTAAAATACTCATTAACACCTTTCATTTGATACCCATATCGTACAATCGAATTCTAAAGTCGCCCCTGGTCCACCTTTATGCCGATATCTCGAAAAGGCGTCCACCTATAGAACTAAGGCCCATCCCCTTTTAAAATACTCATTAACACTTTTGATTTAATACCCATTTCGTACAAACAAATTTTAGAGTCGCCCCTGGTCCACCTTTATGGCGATATCTCGAAAGGGCGTCCACCTATATAACTAAGGCCCACTGCCTTTTAAAATACTCATTAACACTTTTGATTTAATACCCATTTCGTACAAACAAATTTTAGAGTCGCCCCTGGTCCACCTTTATGGCGATATCTCAAAAAGGCGTCCACCTATAGAACTAAGGCCCATTCCATTTTAAAATACTCATTAACACCTTTTATTTGATACCCATATCGTACAAACAAATTCTATAGTCGCCCCTGGTCCACCTTTATGCCGATATCTCGAAAAGGCGCCCACCTATAGAACTAAGGCCCATTCCCTTTTAAAATACTCATTAACACCTTTCATTTGATACCCATATCGTACAATCGAATTCTAAAGTCGCCCCTGGTCCACCTTTATGCCGATATCTCGAAAAGGCGTCCACCTATAGAATTAAGGCCCATCCCCTTTTAAAATACTCATTAACACTTTTGATTTAATACCCATTTCGTACAAACAAATTTTAGAGTCGCCCCTGGTCCACCTTTATGGCGATATCTCGAAAGGGCGTCCACCTATATAACTAAGGCCCACTCCCTTTTAAAATACTCATTAACACTTTTGATTTAATACCCATTTCGTACAAACAAATTTTAGAGTCGCCCCTGGTCCACCTTTATGGCGATATCTCAAAAAGGCATCCACCTATAGAACTAATGCCCACTCCCTTTTATAATACTCATTAACACTTTTGATTTAATACCCATATCGTACAAACAAATTCTATAGTCGCCCCTGGTCCACCTTTATGGCGATATCTCAAAAAGGCGTCCACCTATAGAACTAAGGCCCATTCCCTTTTAAAATACTCATTAACACCTTTCATTTGATACCCATATCGTACAATCGAATTCTAAAGTCGCCCCTGGTCCACCTTTATGCCGATATCTCGAAAAGGCGTCCACCTATAGAACTAAGGCCCATTCCCTTTTAAAATACTCATTAACACCTTTCATTTGATACCCATATCGTACAATCGAATTCTAAAGTCGCCCCTGGTCCACCTTTATGCCGATATCTCGAAAAGGCGTCCACCTATAGAACTAAGGCCCATTCCCTTTTAAAATACTCATTAACACCTTTCATTTGATACCCATACCGTACAATCGAATTCTAAAGTCGCCCCTGGTCCACCTTTATGCCGATATCTCGAAAAGGCGTCCACCTATAGAACTAAGGCCCATTCCCTTTTAAAATACTCATTAACACCTTTCATTTGATACCCATATCGTACAAACAAATTCTAGAGTCACCTCTGGTCCACCTTTATGGCGATATCTCGAAAGGGCGTCCACCTATAGAACTAAGGCCCACTCCCTTTTAAAATACTCATTAGCACTTTTGATTTAATACCCATTTCGTACAAACAAATTTTAGAGTCGCCCCTGGTCCACCTTTATGGCGATATCTTAAAAAGGCATCCACCTATAGAACTAATGCCCACTCCCTTTTAAAATACTCATTAACACTTTTGATTTAATACCCATATCGTACAAACAAATTCTAGAGTCGCCCCTGGTCCACCTTTATGGCGATATCTCAAAAAGGCATCCACCTATAGAACTAAGGCCCACTCCCTTTTAAAATACTCATTAACACTTTTGATTTAATACCCATATCGTACAAACAAGTTCTAGAGTCGACCCTGGTCCACCTTTACGGCGATATCTCAAAAAGGCATCCACCTATAGAACTAAGGCCCATTCCCTTTTAAAATACTCATTAACACCCTTCATTTGATACCCAAATCGTACAATCAAATTCTAGAGTCGCCCCTGGTCCACCTTTATGCCGATATCTCGAAAAGGCGTCCACCTATAGAACTAAGGCCCATTCCCTTTTAAAATAATCATTAACACCTTTCATTTGATACCCATATCGTACAATCAAATTCTTGAGTCACCCCTGGTCCACCTTTATGCCGATATCTCGAAAAGGCGTCCACCTATAGAACTAAGGCCCATTCCCTTTTAAAATACTCATTAACACCTTTCATTTGATACCCATATCGTACAATCAAATTCTAGAGTCGCCCCTGGTCCACCTTTATGCCGATATCTCGAAAAGGCGTCCACCTATAGAACTAAGGCCCATTCCCTTTTAAAATACTCATTAACACCTTTCATTTGATACCCATATCGTACAATCAAATTCTAGAGTCACCCCTGGTCCATCTTTATGCCGATATCTCGAAAAGGCGTCCACCTATAGAACTAGGACCCATTCCCTTTTAAAATACTCATTAACACCTTTCGTTTGATACCCTTATCGTACAATCAAATTCTAGAGTCGCCCCTGGTCCACCTTTATGCCGATATCTCGAAAAGGCGTCCACCTATAGAACTAAGGCCCATTCCCTTTTAAAATACTCATTAACACCTTTCATTTGATACCCATATCGTACAATCAAATTCTAGAGTCACCCCTGGTCCACCTTTATGCCGATATCTCGAAAAGGCGTCCACCTATAGAACTAAGGCCCACTCCCTTTTAAAATACTCATTAACGCTTTTGGTTTGATACCCATATCGTAAAAATAAATTCTAGAGTCGCCTCTGGTCCAACTTTATGGCGATATCTCGAAAAGGCGTCCACCTATAGAAATAAGGCCCATTCCCTTTTAAAATACTCATTAACACTTTTGATTTGATACCCATATCGTAAAAATAAATTCTAGAGTCGCCCCTGGTCCACCTTTATGGCGATATCTCGAAAAGGCGTCCACCTATAGAACTAAGGCCCACTCCCTTTTAAAATACTCATTAACGCTTTTGGTTTAATACCCATATCGTACAATCAAATTCTAGAGTCACCCCTGGTCCACCTTTATAGCGATATCTCGAAAAGGCGTCCACCTATAGAACTACGGCCCACTCCCTTTTAAAATACGCATTAACACCTTTCATTTGATACCCATATCGTACAATCAAATTCTAGAGTCACCCCTGGTCCACCTTTATGCCGATATCTCGAAAAGGCGTCCACCTATAGAACTAAGGCACACTCCCTTTTAAAATACTCACTAACGCTTTTGGTTTGATACCCATATCGTAAAAATAAATTCTAGAGTCGCCCCTGGTCCACCTTTATGGCGATATCTCGAAAAGGCGTCCACCTATAGAACTAAGGCCCACTCCCTTTTAAAATACTCATTAACGCTTTTGGTTTAATACCCATATCGTACAATCAAATTCTAGAGTCACCCCTGGTCCACCTTTATAGCGATATCTCGAAAAGGCGTCCACCTATAGAACTACGGCCCACTCCCTTTTAAAATACGCATTAACACCTTTCATTTGATACCCATATCGTACAATCAAATTCTAGAGTCACCCCTGGTCCACCTTTATGCCGATATCTCGAAAAGGCGTCCACCTATAGAACTAAGGCCCACTCCCTTTTAAAATACTCATTAACGCTTTTGGTTTGATACCCATATCGTAAAAATAAATTCTAGAGTCGCCTCTGGTCCAACTTTATGGCGATATCTCGAAAAGGCGTCCACCTATAGAAATAAGGCCCATTCCCTTTTAAAATACTCATTAACACTTTTGATTTGATACCCATATCGTACAATCGAATTCTAAAGTCGCCCCTGGTCCACCTTTATGCCGATATCTCGAAAAGACGTCCACCTATAGAACTAAGGCCCATCCCCTTTTAAAATACTCATTAACACTTTTGATTTAATACCCATTTCGTACAAACAAATTTTAGAGTCGCCCCTGGTCCACCTTTATGGCGATATCTCGAAAGGGCGTCCACCTATATAACTAAGGCCCACTCCCTTTTAAAATACTCATTAACACTTTTGATTTAATACCCATTTCGTACAAACAAATTCTAGAGTCGCCCCTGGTCCACCTTTATGGCGATATCTCAAAAAGGCATCCACCTATAGAACTAATGCCCACTCCCTTTTAAAATACTCATCAACACTTTTGATTTAATACCCATATCGTACAAACAAATTCTAGGGTCGCCCCTGGTCCACCTTTATGGCGATATCTCAAAAAGGCGTCCACCTATAGAACTAAGGCCCATTCCCTTTTAAAATACTCATTAACACCTTTCATTTGATACCCATATCGTACAATCAAATTCTAGAGTCACCCCTGGTCCACCTTTATGCCAATATCTCGAAAAGGCGTCCACCTATAGAACTAAGGCCCATTCCCTTTTAAAATACTCATTAACACCTTTCATTTGATACCCATATCGTACAATCGAATTCTAAAGTCGCCCCTGGTCCACCTTTATGCCGATATCTCGAAAAGGCGTCCACCTATAGAACTAAGGCCCATCCCCTTTTAAAATACTCATTAACACTTTTGATTTAATACCCATTTCGTACAAACAAATTTTAGAGTCGCCCCTGGTCCACCTTTATGGCGATATCTCGAAAGGGCGTCCACCTATATAACTAAGGCCCACTGCCTTTTAAAATACTCATTAACACTTTTGATTTAATACCCATTTCGTACAAACAAATTTTAGAGTCGCCCCTGGTCCACCTTTATGGCGATATCTCAAAAAGGCGTCCACCTATAGAACTAAGGCCCATTCCATTTTAAAATACTCATTAACACCTTTTATTTGATACCCATATCGTACAAACAAATTCTATAGTCGCCCCTGGTCCACCTTTATGCCGATATCTCGAAAAGGCGCCCACCTATAGAACTAAGGCCCATTCCCTTTTAAAATACTCATTAACACCTTTCATTTGATACCCATATCGTACAATCGAATTCTAAAGTCGCCCCTGGTCCACCTTTATGCCGATATCTCGAAAAGGCGTCCACCTATAGAATTAAGGCCCATCCCCTTTTAAAATACTCATTAACACTTTTGATTTAATACCCATTTCGTACAAACAAATTTTAGAGTCGCCCCTGGTCCACCTTTATGGCGATATCTCGAAAGGGCGTCCACCTATATAACTAAGGCCCACTCCCTTTTAAAATACTCATTAACACTTTTGATTTAATACCCATTTCGTACAAACAAATTTTAGAGTCGCCCCTGGTCCACCTTTATGGCGATATCTCAAAAAGGCATCCACCTATAGAACTAATGCCCACTCCCTTTTATAATACTCATTAACACTTTTGATTTAATACCCATATCGTACAAACAAATTCTATAGTCGCCCCTGGTCCACCTTTATGGCGATATCTCAAAAAGGCATCCACCTATAGAACTAAGGCCCATTCCCTTTTAAAATACTCATTAACACCTTTCATTTGATACCCATATCGTACAATCGAATTCTAAAGTCGCCCCTGGTCCACCTTTATGCCGATATCTCGAAAAGGCGTCCACCTATAGAACTAAGGCCCATTCCTTTTTAAAATACTCATTAACACCTTTCATTTGATACCCATATCGTACAATCGAATTCTAAAGTCGCCCCTGGTCCACCTTTATGCCGATATCTCGAAAAGGCGTCCACCTATAGAACTAAGGCCCATTCCCTTTTAAAATACTCATTAACACCTTTCATTTGATACCCATATCGTACAATCGAATTCTAAAGTCGCCCCTGGTCCACCTTTATGCCGATATCTCGAAAAGGCGTCCACCTATAGAACTAAGGCCTATTCCCTTTTAAAATACTCATTAACACCTTTCATTTGATACCCATATCGTACAAACAAATTCTAGAGTCACCTCTGGTCCACCTTTATGGCGATATCTCGAAAGGGCGTCCACCTATAGAACTAAGGCCCACTCCCTTTTAAAATACTCATTAGCACTTTTGATTTAATACCCATTTCGTACAAACAAATTTTAGAGTCGCCCCTGGTCCACCTTTATGGCGATATCTTAAAAAGGCATCCACCTATAGAACTAATGCCCACTCCCTTTTAAAATACTCATTAACACTTTTGATTTAATACCCATATCGTACAAACAAATTCTAGAGTCGCCCCTGGTCCACCTTTATGGCGATATCTCAAAAAGGCATCCACCTATAGAACTAAGGCCCACTCCCTTTTAAAATACTCATTAACACTTTTGATTTAATACCCATATCGTACAAACAAGTTCTAGAGTCGACCCTGGTCCACCTTTACGGCGATATCTCAAAAAGGCATCCACCTATAGAACTAAGGCCCATTCCCTTTTAAAATACTCATTAACACCCTTCATTTGATACCCAAATCGTACAATCAAATTCTAGAGTCGCCCCTGGTCCACCTTTATGCCGATATCTCGAAAAGGCGTCCACCTATAGAACTAAGGCCCATTCCCTTTTAAAATAATCATTAACACCTTTCATTTGATACCCATATCGTACAATCAAATTCTTGAGTCACCCCTGGTCCACCTTTATGCCGATATCTCGAAAAGGCGTCCACCTATAGAACTAAGGCCCATTCCCTTTTAAAATACTCATTAACACCTTTCATTTGATACCCATATCGTACAATCAAATTCTAGAGTCGCCCCTGGTCCACCTTTATGCCGATATCTCGAAAAGGCGTCCACCTATAGAACTAAGGCCCATTCCCTTTTAAAATACTCATTAACACCTTTCATTTGATACCCATATCGTACAATCAAATTCTAGAGTCACCCCTGGTCCATCTTTATGCCGATATCTCGAAAAGGCGTCCACCTATAGAACTAGGACCCATTCCCTTTTAAAATACTCATTAACACCTTTCGTTTGATACCCTTATCGTACAATCAAATTCTAGAGTCGCCCCTGGTCCACCTTTATGCCGATATCTCGAAAAGGCGTCCACCTATAGAACTAAGGCCCATTCCCTTTTAAAATACTCATTAACACCTTTCATTTGATACGCATATCGTACAATCAAATTCTAGAGTCACCCCTGGTCCACCTTTATGCCGATATCTCGAAAAGGCGTCCACCTATAGACTTAGGCCCATTCCCTTTTAAAATACTCATTAACACCTTTCATTTGATACCCATATCGTACAATCGAATTCTAAAGTCGCCCCTGGTCCACCTTTATGCCGATATCTCGAAAAGGCGTCCATCTATAGAACTAAGGCCCATTCCCTTTTAAAATACTCATTAACACCTTTCATTTGATACCCATATCGTACAAACAAATTCTATAGTCGCCCCTGGTCCACCTTTATGCCGATATCTCGAAAAGGCGTCCACCTATAGAACTAAGGCCCATTCCCTTTTAAAATACTCATTAACACCTATTATTTGATACCCATATCGTACAAACAAATTCTAGAGTCGCCCCTGGTCCACATTTATGGCGATATCTCGAAAGTGCGTCCACCTATAGAAATAAGGCCCATTCCCTTTTAAAATACTCATTAACACTTTTGATTTAATACCCATATCGTACAAACAAATTCTAGAGTCACCCCTGGTCCACCTTTATGCCGATATCTCGAAAAGGCGTCCACCTATAGAACTAAGGCCCACTCCCTTTTAAAATACTCATTAACGCTTTTGGTTTGATACCCATATCGTAAAAATAAATTCTAGAGTCGCCTCTGGTCCAACTTTATGGCGATATCTCGAAAAGGCGTCCACCTATAGAAATAAGGCCCATTCCCTTTTAAAATACTCATTAACACTTTTGATTTAATACCCATATCGTACAAACAAATTCTAGAGTCGCCCCTGGTCCACCTTTATGGCGATATCTCAAAAAGGCATCCACCTATAGAAATAAGGCCCATTCCCTTTTAAAATACTCATTAACACCTTTCATTTGATACCCATATCGTACAAACAAATTCTATAGTCGCCCCTGGTCCACCTTTATGCCGATATCTCGAAAAGGCGTCCACCTATAGAACTAAGGCCCATTCCCTTTTAAAATACTCATTAACACCTTTCATTTGATACCCATATCGTACAATCGAATTCTAAAGTCGCCCCTGGTCCACCTTTATGCCGATATCTCGAAAAGGCGTCCACCTATAGAACTAAGGCCCATCCCCTTTTAAAATACTCATTAACACCTTTCATTTGATACCCATATCGTACAATCGAATTCTAAAGCCGCCCCTGGTCCACCTTTATGGCGATATCTCAAAAAGGCGTCCACCTATAGAACTAATGCCCACTCCCTTTTAAAATACTCATTAACACTTTTGATTTAATACCCATATCGTACAAACAAATTCTAGAGTCGTCCCTGGTCCTCCTTTATGGCGATATCTCAAAAAGGCGTCCACCTATAGAACTAAGGCCCATCCCCTTTTAAAATACTCATTAACACTTTTGATTTGATACCCATATCGTACAAACAAATTCTAGAGTCACCTCGGGTCCACCTTTATGGCGATATCTCGAAAGGGCGTCCACCTATAGAACTAATGCCCACTCCCTTTTAAAATACTCATTAACACTTTTGATTTAATACCCATATCGTACAAAGAAATTCTAGAGTCGCCCCTGGTCCAGCTTTATGGCGATATCTCAAAAAGGCGTCCACCTATAGAACTAAGGCCCATCCCCTTTTAAAATACTCATTAACACTTTTGATTTGATACCCATATCGTACAAACAAATTCTAGAGTCACCTCTAGTCCACCTATATGGCGATATCTCGAAAGGGCGTCCACCTATAGAACTAAGGCCCACTCCCTTTTAAAATACTCATTAACACTTTTGATTTGATACCCATATCGTACAAACAAATTCTAGAGTCGCCCCTGGTCCACCTTTATGGCGATATCTCAAAAACGCGTCCACCTATAGAACTAACGCCCATTCCCTTTTAAAATACTCATTAACACCTTTCATTTGATACCCGTATCTTCCAAACAAATTCCAGAGTCACCCCTGGTCCACCTTTATGGCGATATCTCGAAAAGGCGTCCACCTATAGAACTAAGGCCCATCCCCTTTTAAAATACTCATTAACACTTTTGATTTGATACCCATATCGTACAAACAAATTCTAGAGTCACCCCTGGTCCACCGTTATGGCGATATCTCGAAAGGGCGTCCACCTATAGAACTAAGGCCCACTCCCTTTTAAAATACTCATTAACACTTTTGATTTGATACCCATATCGTACAAACAAATTCTAAATTCACCCCTTGTCCACCTTTATGGCGATATCTCGAAAAGGCGTCCAACTTTAGAACTAAGGCCCACTCCCTTTTAAAATACGCATTAACACCTTTCATTTGATACCCATATCTTCCAAACAAATTCTAGAGTCGCCCCTGGTCCACCTTTATGGCGATATCTCGAAAAGGCGTCCACCTATAGAACTAAGGCCCATCCCCTTTTAAAATACTCATTAACACTTTTGATTTGATACCCATATCGTACAAACAAATTCTAGAGTCACCCCTGGTCCACCTTTATGGCGATATCTCGAAAGGGCGTCCACCTACAGAACTAAGGCCCACTCCCTTTTAAAATACTCATTAACACTTTTGATTTGATACCCATATCGTACAAACAAATTCTAGATTCACCCCTTGTCCACCTTTATGGCGATATCTCGAAAAGGCGTCCACCTATAGAACTAAGGCCCATTCCCTTTTAAAATACTCATTAGCACCTTTCATTTGATACCCATATCGTACAATCAAATTCTAGAGTCGCCCCTGGTCCAGCTTTATGCCGATATCTCGAAAAGGCGTCCACCTATAGAACTAAGCCCATCCCCTTTTAAAATACTCATTAACACTTTTGATTTGATACCCAAATCGTACAATCAAATTCTAGAGTCGCCCCTGGTCCACCTTTATGCCGATATCTCGAAAAGGCGTCCACCTATAGAACTAAGGCCCATTCCCTTTTAAAATACTCATTAACACCTTTCATTTAATACCCATATCGTACAATCAAATTCTTGAGTCACCTCTGGTCCACCTTTATGCCGATATCTCGAAAAGGCGTCCACCTATAGAACTAAGGCCCATTCCCTTTTAAAATACTCATTAACACCTTTCATTTGATACCCATATCGTACAATCAAATTCTAGAGTCGCCCCTGGTCCACCTTTATGCCGATATCTCGAAAAGGCGTCCACCTATAGAACTAAGGCCCATTCCCTTTTAAAATACTCATTAACACCTTTCATTTGATACCAATATCGTACAATCAAATTCTAGAGTCACCCTGGTCCATCTTTATGCCGATATCTCGAAAAGGCGTCCACCTATAGAACTAGGACCCATTCCCTTTTAAAATACTCATTAACACCTTTCGTTTGATACCCATATCGTACTATCAAATTCTAGAGTCACCCCTGGTCCACCTTTATGCCGATATCTCGAAAAGGCGTCCACCTATAGAACTAAGGCCCATTCCCTTTTAAAATACTCATTAACACCTTTCATTTGATACCCATATCGTACAATCGAATTCTAAAGTCGCCCCTGGTCCACCTTTATGCCGATATCTCGAAAAGGCGTCCATCTATAGAACTAAGGCCCATTTCCTTTTAAAATACTCATTAACACCTTTCATTTGATACCCATATCGTACAAACAAATTCTATAGTCGCCCCTGGTCCACCTTTATGCCGATATCTCGAAAAGGCGTCCACCTATAGAACTAAGGCCCATTCCCTTTTAAAATACTCATTAACACCTTTCATTTGATACCCATATCGTACAAACAAATTCTATAGTCGCCCCTGGTCCACCTTTATGCCGATATCTCGAAAAGGCGTCCACCTATAGAACTAAGGCCCATTCCCTTTTAAAATACTCATTAACAGCTATTATTTGATACCCATATCGTACAATCAAATTCTAGAGTCACCCCTGGTCCACCTTTATGGCGATATCTCGAAAAGGCGTCCACCTATAGAACTAAGGCCCATTCCCTTTTCAAATACTCATTAACACCTTTCATTTGATACCCATATCGTACAAACAAATTCTATAGTCGCCCCTGGTCCACCTTTATGCCGATATCTCGAAAAGGCGTCCACCTATAGAACTAAGGCCCATTCCCTTTTAAAATACTCATTAACAGCTATTATTTGATACCCATATCGTACAATCAAATTCTAGAGTCACCCCTGGTCCACCTTTATGGCGATATCTCGAAAAGGCGTCCACCTATAGAACTAAGGCCCATTCCCTTTTCAAATACTCATTAACACCTTTCATTTGATACCCATATCGTACAAACAAATTCTATAGTCGCCCCTGGTCCACCTTTATGCCGATATCTCGAAAAGGCGTCCACCTATAGAACTAAGGCCCATTCCCTTTTAAAATACTCATTAACAGCTATTATTTGATACCCATATCGTACAATCAAATTCTAGAGTCACCCCTGGTCCACCTTTATGGCGATATCTCGAAAAGGCGTCCACCTATAGAACTAAGGCCCATTCCCTTTTAAAATACTCATTAACACCTTTCGTTTGATACCCATATCGTACTATCAAATTCTAGAGTCACCCCTGGTCCACCTTTATGCCGATATCTCGAAAAGGCGTCCACCTATAGCACTAAGGCCCATTCCCTTTTAAAATACTCATTAACACCTTTCATTTGATACCCATATCGTACAATCGAATTCTAAAGTCGCCCCTGGTCCACCTTTATGCCGATATCTCGAAAAGGCGTCCATCTATAGAACTAAGGCCCATTTCCTTTTAAAATACTCATTAACACCTTTCATTTGATACCCATATCGTACAAACAAATTCTATAGTCGCCCCTGGTCCACCTTTATGCCGATATCTCGAAAAGGCGTCCACCTATAGAACTAAGGCCCATTCCCTTTTAAAATACTCATTAACACCTTTCATTTGATACCCATATCGTACAAACAAATTCTATAGTCGCCCCTGGTCCACCTTTATGCCGATATCTCGAAAAGGCGTCCACCTATAGAACTAAGGCCCATTCCCTTTTAAAATACTCATTAACAGCTATTATTTGATACCCATATCGTACAATCAAATTCTAGAGTCACCCCTGGTCCACCTTTATGGCGATATCTCGAAAAGGCGTCCACCTATAGAACTAAGGCCCATTCCCTTTTAAAATACTCATTAACACCTTTCATTTGATACCCATATCGTACAATCGAATTCTAAAGTCGCCCCTGGTCCACCTTTATGCCGATATCTCGAAAAGGCGTCCATCTATAGAACTAAGGCCCATTTCCTTTTAAAATACTCATTAACACCTTTCATTTGATACCCATATCGTACAAACAAATTCTAGAGTCACCCCTGGTCCACCTTTATGCCGATATCTCGAAAAGGCGTCCACCTATAGAACTAAGGCCCACTCCCTTTTAAAATACTCATTAACACTTTTGATTTGATACCCATATCGTACAAACAAATTCTAGAGTCGCCCCTGGTCCACATTTATGGCGATATCTCGAAAGTGCGTCCACCTATAGAACTAAGGCCCACTCCCTTTTAAAATACTCATTAACGCTTTTGGTTTGATACCCATATCGTAAAAATAAATTCTAGAGTCGCCCCTGGTCCACATTTATGGCGATATCTCGAAAAGGCGTCCACCTATAGAACTAAGGCCCACTCCCTTTTAAAATACTCATTAACACCTTTCATTTGATACCCATATCGTACAATCAAATTCTAGAGTCACCCCTGGTCCACCTTTATGCCGACATCTCGAAAAGGCGTCCACCTATAGAACTAAGGCCCATTCCCTTTTAAAATACTCATTAACACCTTTCATTTGATACCCATATCGTACAATCGAATTCTAAAGTCGCCCCTGGTCCACCTTTATGCCGATATCTCGAAAAGGCGTCCATCTATAGAACTAAGGCCCATTCCCTTTTAAAATACTCATTAACACCTTTCATTTGATACCCATATCGTACAAACAAATTCTATAGTCGCCCCTGGTCCACCTTTATGCCGATATCTCGAAAAGGCGTCCACCTATAGAACTAAGGCCCATTCCCTTTTAAAATACTCATTAACACCTATTATTTGATACCCATATCGTACAATCAAATTCTAGAGTCACCCCTTGTCCACCTTTATGGCGATATCTCGAAAGGGCGTCCACCTATAGAACTAAGGCCCACTCCCTTTTAAAATGCTCATTAACACTTTTGATTTAATACCCATTTCGTACAAACAAATTCTAGAGTCGCTCCTGGTCAACCTTTATGGCGATATCTCAAAAAGGCATCCACCTATAGAACTAATGCCCACTCCCTTTTAAAATACTCATTAACACTTTTGAGTTAATACCCATATCGTACAAACAAATTCTAGAGTCGCCCCTGGTCCACCTTTATGGCGATATCTCAAAAAGGCGTCCACCTATAGAACTAAGGCCCATCCCCTTTTAAAATACTCATTAACACTTTTGATTTGATACCCATATCGTACAAACAAATTCTAGAGTCGCCCCTGGTCCACCTTTATGGCGATATCTCAAAAAGGCATCCACCTATAGAACTAATGCCCACTCCCTTTTAAAATACTCATTAACACTTTTGATTTGATACCCATATCGTACAAACAAATTCTAGAGTCACCTCTAGTCCACCTTTATGGCGATATCTCGAAAGGGCGTCCACCTATAGAACTAAGGCCCACTCCCTTTTAAAATACTCATTAACACTTTTGATTTGATACCCATATCGTACAAACAAATTCTAGAGTCACCTCGGGTCCACCTTTATGGCGATATCTCGAAAGGGCGTCCACCTATAGAACTAATGCCCACTCCCTTTTAAAATACTCATTAACACCTTTCATTTGATACCCTTATCTTCCAAACAAATTCTAGAGTCACCCCTGGTCCACCTTTATGGCGATATCTCGAAAAGGCGTCCACCTATAGAACTAAGGCCCATCCCCTTTTAAAATACTCATTAACACTTTTGATTTGATACCCATATCGTACAAACAAATTCTAGAGTCACCCCTGGTCCACCGTTATGGCGATATCTCGAAAGGGCGTCCACCTATAGAACTAAGGCCCACTCCCTTTTAAAATACTCATTAACACTTTTGATTTGATACCCATATCGTACTAACAAATTCTAGAGTCACCCCTGGTCCACCTTTATGGCGATATCTCGAAAGGGCGTCCACCTATAGAACTAAGGCCCACTCCCTTTTAAAATACTCATTAACACTTTTGATTTGATACCCATATCGTACAAACAAATTCTAGAGTCGGCCCTGGTCCACCTTTATAGCGATATCTCAAAAACGCGTCCACCTATAGAACTAACGCCCATTCCCTTTTAAAATACTCATTAACACCTTTCATTTGATACCCGTATCTTCCAAACAAATTCTAGAGTCACCCCTGGTCCACCTTTATGGCGATATCTCGAAAAGGCGTCCACCTATAGAACTAAGGCCCATCCCCTTTTAAAATACTCATTAACACTTTTGATTTGATACCCATATCGTACAAACAAATTCTAGAGTCACCCCTGGTCCACCGTTATGGCGATATCTCGAAAGGGCGTCCACCTATAGAACTAAGGCCCACTCCCTTTTAAAATACTCATTAACACTTTTGATTTGATACCCATATCGTACAAACAAATTCTAGAGTCACCCCTGGTCCACCTTTATGGCGATATCTCGAAAAGGCGTCCACCTATAGAACTAAGGCCCATCCCCTTTTAAAATACTCATTAACACTTTTGATTTGATACCCATATCGTACAAACAAATTCTAGAGTCACCCCTGGTCCACCGTTATGGCGATATCTCGAAAGGGCGTCCACCTATAGAACTAAGGCCCACTCCCTTTTAAAATACTCATTAACACTTTTGATTTGATACCCATATCGTACAAACAAATTCTAGAGTCACCCCTGGTCCACCTTTATGGCGATATCTCGAAAGGGCGTCCACCTATAGAACTAAGGCCCACTCCCTTTTAAAATACTCATTAACACTTTTGATTTGATACCCATATCGTACAAACAAATTCTAGAGTCGGCCCTGGTCCACCTTTATAGCGATATCTCAAAAACGCGTCCACCTATAGAACTAACGCCCATTCCCTTTTAAAATACTCATTAACACCTTTCATTTGATACCCGTATCTTCCAAACAAATTCTAGAGTCACCCCTGGTCCACCTTTATGGCGATATCTCGAAAAGGCGTCCACCTATAGAACTAAGGCCCATCCCCTTTTAAAATACTCATTAACACTTTTGATTTGATACCCATATCGTACAAACAAATTCTAGAGTCACCTCTAGTCCACCTTTATGGCGATATCTGGAAAGGGCGTCCACCTATAGAACTAAGGCCCACTCCCTTTTAAAATACTCATTAACACTTTTGATTTGATACCCATATCGTACAAACAAATTCTAGAGTCGGCCCTGGTCCACCTTTATAGCGATATCTCAAAAACGCGTCCACCTATAGAACTAACGCCCATTCCCTTTTAAAATACTCATTAACACCTTTCATTTGATACCCGTATCTTCCAAACAAATTCTAGAGTCACCCCTGGTCCACCTTTATGGCGATATCTCGAAAAGGCGTCCACCTATAGAACTAAGGCCCATCCCCTTTTAAAATACTCATTAACACTTTTGATTTGATACCCATATCGTACAAACAAATTCTAGAGTCACCCCTGGTCCACCGTTATGGCGATATCTCGAAAGGGCGTCCACCTATAGAACTAAGGCCCACTCCCTTTTAAAATACTCATTAACACTTTTGATTTGATACCCATATCGTACAAACAAATTTTAAATTCACCCCTTGTCCACCTTTATGGCGATATCTCGAAAAGGCGTCCAACTTTAGAACTAAGGCCCATCCCCTTTTAAAATACTTATTAACACTTTTGATTTGATACCCATATCGTACAAACAAATTCTAGAGTCACCCCTGGTCCACCGTTATGGCGATATCTCGAAAGGGCGTCCACCTATAGAACTAAGGCCCACTCCCTTTTAAAATACTCATTAACACTTTTGATTTGATACACATATCGTACAAACAAATTATAGAGTCACCCCTGGTCCACCTTTATGGCGATATCTCGAAAGGGCGTCCACCTACAGAACTAAGGCCCACTCCCTTTTAAAATACTCATTAACACTTTTGATTTGATACCCATATCGTACAAACAAATTCTAGATTCACCCCTTGTCCACCTTTATGGCGATATCTCGAAAAGGCGTCCACCTATAGAACTAAGGCCCATTCCCTTTTAAAATACTCATTAACACCTTTCATTTGATACCCATATCGTACAATCAAATTCTAGAGTCGCCCCTGGTCCACCTTTATGCCGATATCTCGAAAAGGCGTCCACGTATAGAACTAAGGCCCATCCCCTTTTAAAATACTCATTAACACTTTTGATTTGATACCCAAATCGTACAATCAAATTCTAGAGTCGCCCCTGGTCCACCTTTATGCCGATATCTCGAAAAGGCGTCCACCTATAGAACTAAGGGCCATTCCCTTTTAAAATAATTATTAACACCTTTCATTTGATACCCATATCGTACAATCAAATTCTTGAGTCACCCCTGGTCCACCTTTATGCCGATATCTCGAAAAGGCGTCCACCTATAGAACTAAGGCCCATTCCCTTTTAAAATACTCATTAACACCTTTCATTTGATACCCATATCGTACAATCAAATTCTAGAGTCGCCCCTGGTCCACCTTTATGCCGATATCTCGAAAAGGCGTTCACCTATAGAACTAAGGCCCATTCCCTTTTAAAATACTCATTAACACCTTTCATTTGATACCCATATCGTACAATCAAATTCTAGAGTCACCCCTGGTCCATCTTTATGCCGATATCTCGAAAAGGCGTCCACCTATAGAACTAGGACCCATTCCCTTTTAAAATACTCATTAACACCTTTCGTTTGATACCCATATCGTACAATCAAATTCTAGAGTCGCCCCTGGTCCACCTTTATGCCGATATCTCGAAAAGGCGTCCACCTATAGAACTAAGGCCCATTCCCTTTTAAAATACTCATTAACACCTTTCATTTGATACCCATATCGTACAATCAAATTCTAGAGTCACCCCTGGTCCACCTTTATGCCGATATCTCGAAAAGGCGTCCACCTATAGAACTAAGGCCCATTCCCTTTTAAAATACTCATTAACACCTTTCATTTGATACCCATATCGTACAATCAAATTCTAGAGTCACCCCTGGTCCACCTTTATGCCGATATCTCGAAAAGGCGTCCACCTATAGAACTAAGGCCCATTCCCTTTTAAAATACTCATTAACACCTTTCATTTGATACCCATATCGTACAATCGAATTCTAAAGTCGACCCTGGTCCACCTTTATGCCGATATCTCGAAAAGGCGTCCATCTATAGAACTAAGGCCCATTCCCTTTTAAAATACTCATTAACACCTTTCATTTGATACCCATATCGTACAAACAAATTCTATAGTCGCCCCTGGTCCACCTTTATGCCGATATCTCGAAAAGGCGTCCACCTATAGAACTAAGGCCCATTCCCTTTTAAAATACTCATTAACACCTATTATTTGATACCCATATCGTACAATCAAATTCTAGAGTCACCCCTGGTCCACCTTTATGGCGATATCTCGAAAAGGCGTCCACCTATAGAACTAAGGCCCATTCCCTTTTCAAATACTCATTAACAACTTTCATTTGATACCCATATCGTACAAACAAATTCTAGAGTCACCCCTGGTCCACCTTTATGCCGATATCTCGAAAAGGCGTCCACCTATAGAACTAAGGCCCACTCCCTTTAAAAATACTCATTAACACTTTTGATTTGATACCCATATCGTACAAACAAATTCTAGAGTCGCCCCTGGTCCACATTTATGGCGATATCTCGAAAGTGCGTCCACCTATAGAACTAAGGCCCACTCCCTTTTAAAATACTCATTAACGCTTTTGGTTTGATACCCATATCGTAAAAATAAATTCTAGAGTCGCCCCTGGTCCACCTTTATGGCGATATCTCGAAAAGGCGTCCACCTATAGAACTAAGGCCCACTCCCTTTTAAAATACTCATCAACGCTTTTGGTTTGATACCCATATCGTAAAAATAAATTCTAGAGTCGCCTATGGTCCAACTTTATGGCGATATCTCGAAAAGGCGTCCACCTATAGAAATAAGGCCCATTCCCTTTTAAAATACTCATTAACACTTTTGATTTCATACCCATATCGTACAAACAAATTCTAGAGTCGCCCCTGGTCCACCTTTATGGCGATATCTCAAAAAGGCATCCACCTATAGAACTAATGCCCACTCCCTTTTAAAATACTCATTAACACTTTTGATTTAATACCCATATCGTACAAACAAATTCTAGGGTCGCCCCTGGTCCACCTTTATGGCGATATCTCAAAAAGGCGTCCACCTATAGAGCTAAGGCCCATTCCCTCTTAAAATACTCATTAACACCTTTCATTTGATACCCATATCGTACAATCAAATTCTAGAGTCACCCCTGGTCCACCTTTATGCCGATATCTCGAAAAGGCGTCCACCTATAGAACTAAGGCCCATCCCCTTTTAAAATACTCATTAACACTTTTGATTTGATACCCATATCGTACAAACAAATTCTATAGTCGCCCCTGGTCCACCTTTATGCCGATATCTCGAAAAGGCGTCCACCTATAGAACTAAGGCCCATCCCCTTTTAAAATACTCATTAACACTTTTGATTTGATACCCATATCGTACAAACAAATTCTAGAGTCACCTCTGGTCCACCTTTATGGCGATATCTCGAAAGGGCGTCCACCTATAGAACTAAGGCCCACTCCCTTTTAAAATGCTCATTAACACTTTTGATTTAATACCCATTTCGTACAAACAAATTCTAGAGTCGCCCCTGGTCAGCCTTTATGGCGATATCTCAAAAAGGCATCCACCTATAGAACTAATGCCCACTCCCTTTTAAAATACTCATTAACACTTTTGATTTAATACCCATATCGTACAAACAAATTCTAGAGTCGCCCCTGGTCCACCTTTATGGCGATATCTCATAAAGGCGTCCACCTATAGAACTAAGGCCCATCCCCTTTTAAAATACTCATTAACACTTTTGATTTGATACCCATATCGTACAAACAAATTCTAGAGTCACCTCGGGTCCACCTTTATGGCGATATCTCGAAAGGGCGTCCACCTATAGAACTAATGCCCACTCCCTTTTAAAATACTCATTAACACTTTTGATTTAATACCCATATCGTACAAAGAAATTCTAGAGTCGCCCCTGGTCCAGCTTTATGGCGATATCTCAAAAAGGCGTCCACCTGTAGAACTAAGGCCCATCCCCTTTTAAAATACTCATTAACACTTTTGATTTGATACCCATATCGTACAAACAAATTCTAGAGTCACCTGTAGTCCACCTTTATGGCGATATCTCGAAAGGGCGTCCACCTATAGAACTAAGGCCCACTCCCTTTTAAAATACTCATTAACACTTTTGATTTGATACCCATATCGTACAAACAAATTCTAGAGTCGCCCCTGGTCCACCTTTATGGCGATATCTCAAAAACGCGTCCACCTATAGAACTAACGCCCATTCCCTTTTAAAATACTCATTAACACCTTTCATTTGATACCCGTATCTTCCAAACAAATTCTAGAGTCACCCCTGGTCCACCTTTATGGCGATATCTCGAAAAGGCGTCCACCTATAGAACTAAGGCCCATCCCCTTTTAAAATACTCATTAACACTTTTGATTTGATACCCATATCGTACAAACAAATTCTAGAGTCACCCCTGGTCCACCGTTATGGCGATATCTCGAAAGGGCGTCCACCTATAGAACTAAGGCCCACTCCCTTTTAAAATACTCATTAACACTTTTGATTTGATACCCATATCGTACAAACAAATTCTAAATTCACCCCTTGTCCACCTTTATGGCGATATCTCGAAAAGGCGTCCAACTTTAGAACTAAGGCCCACTCCCTTTTAAAATACGCATTAACACCTTTCATTTGATACCCATATCTTCCAAACAAATTCTAGAGTCACCCCTGGTCCACCTTTATGGCGATATCTCGAAAAGGCGTCCACCTATAGAACTAAGGCCCATCCCCTTTTAAAATACTCATTAACACTTTTGATTTGATACCCATATCGTACAAACAAATTCTAGAGTCACCCCTGGTCCACCTTTATGGCGATATCTCGAAAGGGCGTCCACCTACAGAACTAAGGCCCACTCCCTTTTAAAATACTCATTAACACTTTTGATTTGATACCCATATCGTACAAACAAATTCTAGATTCACCCCTTGTCCACCTTTATGGCGATATCTCGAAAAGGCATCCACCTATAGAACTAAGGCCCATTCCCTTTTAAAATACTCATTAACACCTTTCATTTGATACCCAAATCGTACAATCAAATTCTAGAGTCGCCCCTGGTCCACCTTTATGCCGATATCTCGAAAGGGCGTCCACCTACAGAACTAAGGCCCACTCCCTTTTAAAATACTCATTAACACTTTTGATTTGATACCCATATCGTACAATCAAATTCTAGAGTCGCCCCTGGTCCACCTTTATGCCGATATCTCGAAAAGGCGTCCACCTATAGAACTAAGGCCCATCCCCTTTTAAAATACTCATTAACACTTTTGATTTGATACCCAAATCGTACAATCAAATTCTAGAGTCGCCCCTGGTCCACCTTTATGCCGATATCTCGAAAAGGCGTCCACCTATAGAACTAAGGCCCATTCCCTTTTAAAATACTCATTAACACCTTTCATTTGATACCCATATCGTACAATCAAATTCTTGAGTCACCCCTGGTCCACCTTTATGCCGATATCTCGAAAAGGCGTCCACCTATAGAACTAAGGCCCATTCCCTTTTAAAATACTCATTAACACCTTTCATTTGATACCCATATCGTACAATCAAATTCTAGAGTCGCCCCTGGTCCACCTTTATGCCGATATCTCGAAAAGGCGTTCACCTATAGAACTAAGGCCCATTCCCTTTTAAAATACTCATTAACACCTTTCATTTGATACCCATATCGTACAATCAAATTCTAGAGTCACCCCTGGTCCATCTTTATGCCGATATCTCGAAAAGGCGTCCACCTATAGAACTAGGACCCATTCCCTTTTAAAATACTCATTAACACCTTTCGTTTGATACCCATATCGTACAATCAAATTCTAGAGTCGCCCCTGGTCCACCTTTATGCCGATATCTCGAAAAGGCGTCCACCTATAGAACTAAGGCCCATTCCCTTTTAAAATACTCATTAACACCTTTCATTTGATACCCATATCGTACAATCAAATTCTAGAGTCACCCCTGGTCCACCTTTATGCCGATATCTCGAAAAGGCGTCCACCTATAGAACTAAGGCCCATTCCCTTTTAAAATACTCATTAACACCTTTCATTTGATACCCATATCGTACAATCAAATTCTAGAGTCACCCCTGGTCCACCTTTATGCCGATATCTCGAAAAGGCGTCCACCTATAGAACTAAGGCCCATTCCCTTTTAAAATACTCATTAACACCTTTCATTTGATACCCATATCGTACAATCGAATTCTAAAGTCGCCCCTGGTCCACCTTTATGCCGATATCTCGAAAAGGCGTCCATCTATAGAACTAAGGCCCATTCTCTTTTAAAATACTCATTAACACCTTTCATTTGATACCCATATCGTACAAACAAATTCTATATTCGCCCCTGGTCCACCTTTATGCCGATATCTCGAAAAGGCGTCCACCTATAGAACTAAGGCCCATTCCCTTTTAAAATACTCATTAACACCTATTATTTGATACCCATATCGTACAATCAAATTCTAGAGTCACCCCTGGTCCACCTTTATGGCGATATCTCGAAAAGGCGTCCACCTATAGAACTAAGGCCCATTCCCTTTTCAAATACTCATTAACAACTTTCATTTGATACCCATATCGTACAAACAAATTCTAGAGTCACCCCTGGTCCACCTTTATGCCGATATCTCGAAAAGGCGTCCACCTATAGAACTAAGGCCCACTCCCTTTTAAAATACTCATTAACACTTTTGATTTGATACCCATATCGTACAAACAAATTCTAGAGTCGCCCCTGGTCCACATTTATGGCGATATCTCGAAAGTGCATCCACCTATAGAACTAAGGCCCACTCCCTTTTAAAATACTCATTAACGCTTTTGGTTTGATACCCATATCGTAAAAATAAATTCTAGAGTCGCCCCTGGTCCACCTTTATGGCGATATCTCGAAAAGGCGTCCACCTATAGAACTAAGGCCCCCTCCCTTTTAAAATACTCATTAACGCTTTTGGTTTGATACCCATATCGTAAAAATAAATTCTAGAGTCGCCTCTGGTCCAACTTTATGGCGATATCTCGAAAAGGCGTCCACCTATAGAAATAAGGCCCATTCCCTTTTAAAATACTCATTAACACTTTTGATTTAATACCCATATCGTACAAACATATTCTAGAGTCGCCACTGGTCCACCTTTATGGCGATATCTCAAAAAGGCATCCACCTATAGAACTAATGCCCACTCCTTTTTAAAATACTCATTAACACTTTTGATTTAATACCCATATCGTACAAACAAATTCTAGGGTCGCCCCTGGTCCACCTTTATGGCGATATCTCAAAAAGGCGTCCACCTATAGAACTAAGGCCCATTCCCTTTTAAAATACTCATTAACACCTTTCATTTGATACCCATATCGTACAATCAAATTCTAGAGTCACCCCTGGTCCACCTTTATGCCGATATCTCTAAAAGGCGTCCACCTATAGAACTAAGGCCCATTCCCTTTTAAAATACTCATTAACACCTTTCATTTGATACCCATATCGTACAATCGAATTCTAAAGTCGCCCCTGGTCCACCTTTATGCCGATATCTCGAAAAGGCGTCCACCTATAGAAATAAGGCCCATTCCCTTTTAAAATACTCATTAACACCTTTCATTTGATACCCATATCGTACAAACAAATTCTATAGTCGCCCCTGGACCACCTTTATGCCGATATCTCGAAAAGGCGTCCACCTATAGAACTAAGGCCCATTCCCTTTTAAAATACTCATTAACACCTTTCATTTGATACCCATATCGTACAATCGAATTCTAAAGTCACCCCTGGTCCACCTTTATGCCGATATCTCGAAAAGGCGTCCACCTACACAACTAAGGCCCATCCCCTTTTAAAATACTCATTAACACTTTTGATTTGATACCCATATCGTACAAACAAATTCTAGAGTCACCTCTGGTCCACCTTTATGGCGATATCTCGAAAGGGCGTCCACCTATAGAACTAAAGCCCACTCCCTTTTAAAATACTCATTAACACTTTTGATTTAATACCCATTTCGTACAAACAAATTCTAGAGTCGCCCCTGGTCAACCTTTATGGCGATATCTCGAAAGGGCGTCCACCTATAGAACTAATGCCCACTCCCTTTTAAAATACTCATTAACACTTTTGATTTAATACCCATATCGTACAAACAAATTCTAGAGTCGCCCCTGGTCCACCTTTATGGCGATATCTCAAAAAGGCGTCCACCTATAGAACTAAGGCCCATCCCCTTTTAAAATACTCATTAACACTTTTGATTTGATACCCATATCGTACAAACAAATTCTAGAGTCACCTCGGGTCCACCTTTATGGCGATATCTCGAAAGGGCATCCACCTATAGAACTAATGCCCACTTCCTTTTAAAATACTCATTAACACTTTTGATTTAATACCCATATCGTATAAACAAATTCTAGAGTCGCCCCTGGTCCACCTTTATGGCGATATCTCGAAAAGGCGTCCACCTATAGAACTAAGGCCCATCCCCTTTTAAAAGACTCATTAACACTTTTGATTTGATACCCATATCGTACAAACAAATTCTAGAGTCACCTCGGGTCCACCTTTATGGCGATATCTCGAAAGGGCGTCCACCTATAGAACTAATGCCCACTCCCTTTTAAAATACTCATTAACACTTTTGATTTAATACCCATATCGTACAAAGAAATTCTAGAGTCGCCCCTGGTCCAGCTTTATGGCGATATCTCAAAAAGGCGTCCACCTATAGAACTAAGGCCCATCCCCTTTTAAAATACTCATTAACACTTTTGATTTGATACCCATATCGTACAAACAAATTCTAGAGTCACCTCTAGTCCACCTTTATGGCGATATCTCGAAAGGGCGTCCACATATAGAACTAAGGCCCACTACCTTTTAAAATACTCGTTAACACTTTTGATTTGATACCCATATCGTACAAACAAATTCTAGAGTCGCCCCTGGTCCACCTTTATGGCGATATCTCAAAAACGCGTCCACCTATATAACTAACGCCCATTCCCTTTTAAAATACTCATTAACACCTTTCATTTGAAACCCGTATCTTCCAAACAAATTCTAGAGTCACCCCTGGTCCACCTTTATGGCGATATCTCGAAAAGGCGTCCACCTATAGAACTAAGGCCCATCCCCTTTTAAAATACTCATTAACACTTTTGATTTGATACCCATATCGTACAAACAAATTCTAGAGTCACCCCTGGTCCACCGTTATGGCGATATCTCGAAAGGGCGTCCACCTATAGAACTAAGGCCCACTCCCTTTTAAAATACTCATTAACACTTTTGATTTGATACCCATATCGTACAAACAAATTCCAAATTCACCCCTTGTCCACCTGTATGGCGATATCTCGAAAAGGCGTCCAACTTTAGAACTAAGGCCCACTCCCTTTTAAAATACGCATTAACACCTTTCATTTGATACCCATATCTTCCAAACAAATTCTAAAGTCACCCCTGGTCCACCTTTATGGCGATATCTCGAAAAGGCGTCCACCTATAGAACTAAGGCCCATCCCCTTTTAAAATACTCATTAACACTTTTGATTTGATACCCATATCGTACAAACAAATTCTAGAGTCACCCCTGGTCCACCTTTATGGCGATATCTCGAAAGGGCGTCCACCTACAGAACTAAGGCCCACTCCCTTTTAAAATACTCATTAACACTTTTGATTCGATACCCATATCGTACAAACAAATTCTAGATTCACCCCTTGTCCACCTTTATGGCGATATCTCGAAAAGGCATCCACCTATAGAACTAAGGCCCACTCCCTTTTAAAATACGCATTAACACCTTTCATTTGATACCCATATCGTACAATCAAATTCTAGAGTCACCCCTGGTCCACCTTTATGCCGATATCTCGAAAAGGCGTCCACCTATAGAACTAAGGCCCATTCCGTTTTAAAATACTCATTAACTCCTTTCATTTGATACCCATATCGTACAATCAAATTCTTGAGTCACCCCTGGTCCACCTTTATGCCGATATCTCGAAAAGGCGTCCACCTATAGAACTAAGGCCCATTCCCTTTTAAAATACTCATTAAAACCTTTCTTTTGATACCCATATCGTACAATCAAATTCTAGAGTCGCCCCTGGTCCACCTTTATGCCGATATCTCGAAAAGGCGTCCACCTATAGAACTAAGGCCCATTCCCTTTTAAAATACTCATTAACACCTTTCATTTGATACCCATATCGTACAATCAAATTCTAGAGTCACCCCTGGTCCACCTTTATGCCGATATCTCGAAAAGGCGTCCACCTATAGAACTAAGACCCATTCCCTTTTAAAATACTCATTAACACCTTTCGTTTGATACCCATATCGTACAATCAAATTCTAGAGTCGCCCCTGGTCCACCTTTATGCCGATATCTCGAAAAGGCGTCCACCTATAGAACTAAGGCCCATTCCCTTTTAAAATACTCATTAACACCTTTCATTTGATACCCATATCGTACAATCAAATTCTAGAGTCACCCCTGGTCCACCTTTATGCCGATATCTCGAAAAGGCGTCCACCTATAGAACTAAGGCCCATTCCCTTTTAAAATACTCATTAACACCTTTCATTTGATACCCATATCGTACAATCAAATTCTAGAGTTACCCCTGGTCCACCTTTATGCCAATATCTCGAAAAGGCGTCCACCTATAGAACTAAGGCCCATTCCCTTTTAAAATACTCATTAGCACCTTTCATTTGATACCCATATCGTACAATCAAATTCTAGAATCACCCCTGGTCCATCTATATGCCGATATCTCGAAAAGGCGTCCACCTATAGAACTAGGACCCATTCCCTTTTAAAATACTCATTAACACCTTTCGTTTGATACCCTTATCGTACAATCAAATTCTAGAGTCGCCCCTGGTCCACCTTTATGCCGATATCTCGAAAAGGCGTCCACCTATAGAACTAAGGCCCATTCCCTTTTAAAATACTCATTAACACCTTTCATTTGATACCCATATCGTACAATCAAATTCTAGAGTCACCCCTGGTCCACCTTTATGCCGATATCTCGAAAAGGCGTCCACCTATAGAACTAAGGCCCATTCCCTTTTAAAATACTCATTAACACCTTTCATTTGATACCCATATCGTACAATCAAATTCTAGAGTCACCCCTGGTCCACCTTTATGCCGATATCTCGAAAAGGCGTCCACCTATAGAACTAAGGCCCACTCCCTTTTAAAATACTCATTAACGCTTTTGGTTTGATACCCATATCGTAAAAATAAATTCTAGAATCGCCTCTGGTCCAACTTTATGGCGATATCTCGAAAAGGCGTCCGCCTATAGAAATAAGGCCCATTCCCTTTTAAAATACTCATTAACACTTTTGATTTAATACCCATATCGTACAAACAAATTCTAGAGTCGCCCCTGATCCACCTTTATGGCGATATCTCAAAAAGGCATCCACCTATAGAACTAATGCCCACTCCCTTTTAAAATACTCATTAACACCTTTCATTTGATACCCATATCGTACAATCAAAATCTAGAGTCACCCCTGGTCCACCTTTATGCCGATATCTCGAAAAGGCGTCCACCTATAGAACTAAGGCCCATTCCCTTTTAAAATACTCATTAACACCTTTCATTTGATACCCTTATCTTCCAAACAAATTCTAGAGTCACCCCTGGTCCACCTTTATGGCGATATCTCGAAAAGGCGTCCACCTATAGAACTAAGGCCCATCCCCTTTTAAAATACTCATTAACACTTTTGATTTGATACCCATATCGTACAAACAAATTCTAGAGTCACCCCTGGTCCACCGTTATGGCGATATCTCGAAAGGGCGTCCACCTATAGAACTAAGGCCCACTCCCTTTTAAAATACTCATTAACACTTTTGATTTGATACCCATATCGTACTAACAAATTCTAGAGTCACCCCTGGTCCACCTTTATGGCGATATCTCGAAAGGGCGTCCACCTATAGAACTAAGGCCCACTCCCTTTTAAAATACTCATTAACACTTTTGATTTGATACCCATATCGTACAAACAAATTCTAGAGTCGGCCCTGGTCCACCTTTATAGCGATATCTCAAAAACGCGTCCACCTATAGAACTAACGCCCATTCCCTTTTAAAATACTCATTAACACCTTTCATTTGATACCCGTATCTTCCAAACAAATTCTAGAGTCACCCCTGGTCCACCTTTATGGCGATATCTCGAAAAGGCGTCCACCTATAGAACTAAGGCCCATCCCCTTTTAAAATACTCATTAACACTTTTGATTTGATACCCATATCGTACAAACAAATTCTAGAGTCACCCCTGGTCCACCGTTATGGCGATATCTCGAAAGGGCGTCCACCTATAGAACTAAGGCCCACTCCCTTTTAAAATACTCATTAACACTTTTGATTTGATACCCATATCGTACAAACAAATTCTAGAGTCACCCCTGGTCCACCTTTATGGCGATATCTCGAAAAGGCGTCCACCTATAGAACTAAGGCCCATCCCCTTTTAAAATACTCATTAACACTTTTGATTTGATACCCATATCGTACAAACAAATTCTAGAGTCACCCCTGGTCCACCGTTATGGCGATATCTCGAAAGGGCGTCCACCTATAGAACTAAGGCCCACTCCCTTTTAAAATACTCATTAACACTTTTGATTTGATACCCATATCGTACAAACAAATTCTAGAGTCACCCCTGGTCCACCTTTATGGCGATATCTCGAAAGGGCGTCCACCTATAGAACTAAGGCCCACTCCCTTTTAAAATACTCATTAACACTTTTGATTTGATACCCATATCGTACAAACAAATTCTAGAGTCGGCCCTGGTCCACCTTTATAGCGATATCTCAAAAACGCGTCCACCTATAGAACTAACGCCCATTCCCTTTTAAAATACTCATTAACACCTTTCATTTGATACCCGTATCTTCCAAGCAAATTCTAGAGTCACCCCTGGTCCACCTTTATGGCGATATCTCGAAAAGGCGTCCACCTATAGAACTAAGGCCCATCCCCTTTTAAAATACTCATTAACACTTTTGATTTGATACCCATATCGTACAAACAAATTCTAGAGTCACCTCTAGTCCACCTTTATGGCGATATCTCGAAAGGGCGTCCACCTATAGAACTAAGGCCCACTCCCTTTTAAAATACTCATTAACACTTTTGATTTGATACCCATATCGTACAAACAAATTCTAGAGTCGGCCCTGGTCCACCTTTATAGCGATATCTCAAAAACGCGTCCACCTATAGAACTAACGCCCATTCCCTTTTAAAATACTCATTAACACCTTTCATTTGATACCCGTATCTTCCAAACAAATTCTAGAGTCACCCCTGGTCCACCTTTATGGCGATATCTCGAAAAGGCGTCCACCTATAGAACTAAGGCCCATCCCCTTTTAAAATACTCATTAACACTTTTGATTTGATACCCATATCGTACAAACAAATTCTAGAGTCACCCCTGGTCCACCGTTATGGCGATATCTCGAAAGGGCGTCCACCTATAGAACTAAGGCCCACTCCCTTTTAAAATACTCATTAACACTTTTGATTTGATACCCATATCGTACAAACAAATTTTAAATTCACCCCTTGTCCACCTTTATGGCGATATCTCGAAAAGGCGTCCAACTTTAGAACTAAGGCCCATCCCCTTTTAAAATACTTATTAACACTTTTGATTTGATACCCATATCGTACAAACAAATTCTAGAGTCACCCCTGGTCCACCGTTATGGCGATATCTCGAAAGGGCGTCCACCTATAGAACTAAGGCCCACTCCCTTTTAAAATACTCATTAACACTTTTGATTTGATACACATATCGTACAAACAAATTATAGAGTCACCCCTGGTCCACCTTTATGGCGATATCTCGAAAGGGCGTCCACCTACAGAACTAAGGCCCACTCCCTTTTAAAATACTCATTAACACTTTTGATTTGATACCCATATCGTACAAACAAATTCTAGATTCACCCCTTGTCCACCTTTATGGCGATATCTCGAAAAGGCGTCCACCTATAGAACTAAGGCCCATTCCCTTTTAAAATACTCATTAACACCTTTCATTTGATACCCATATCGTACAATCAAATTCTAGAGTCGCCCCTGGTCCACCTTTATGCCGATATCTCGAAAAGGCGTCCACGTATAGAACTAAGGCCCATCCCCTTTTAAAATACTCATTAACACTTTTGATTTGATACCCAAATCGTACAATCAAATTCTAGAGTCGCCCCTGGTCCACCTTTATGCCGATATCTCGAAAAGGCGTCCACCTATAGAACTAAGGCCCATTCCCTTTTAAAATAATTATTAACACCTTTCATTTGATACCCATATCGTACAATCAAATTCTTGAGTCACCCCTGGTCCACCTTTATGCCGATATCTCGAAAAGGCGTCCACCTATAGAACTAAGGCCCATTCCCTTTTAAAATACTCATTAACACCTTTCATTTGATACCCATATCGTACAATCAAATTCTAGAGTCGCCCCTGGTCCACCTTTATGCCGATATCTCGAAAAGGCGTTCACCTATAGAACTAAGGCCCATTCCCTTTTAAAATACTCATTAACACCTTTCATTTGATACCCATATCGTACAATCAAATTCTAGAGTCACCCCTGGTCCATCTTTATGCCGATATCTCGAAAAGGCGTCCACCTATAGAACTAGGACCCATTCCCTTTTAAAATACTCATTAACACCTTTCGTTTGATACCCATATCGTACAATCAAATTCTAGAGTCGCCCCTGGTCCACCTTTATGCCGATATCTCGAAAAGGCGTCCACCTATAGAACTAAGGCCCATTCCCTTTTAAAATACTCATTAACACCTTTCATTTGATACCCATATCGTACAATCAAATTCTAGAGTCACCCCTGGTCCACCTTTATGCCGATATCTCGAAAAGGCGTCCACCTATAGAACTAAGGCCCATTCCCTTTTAAAATACTCATTAACACCTTTCATTTGATACCCATATCGTACAATCAAATTCTAGAGTCACCCCTGGTCCACCTTTATGCCGATATCTCGAAAAGGCGTCCACCTATAGAACTAAGGCCCATTCCCTTTTAAAATACTCATTAACACCTTTCATTTGATACCTATAGTACAATCGAATTCTAAAGTCGACCCTGGTCCACCTTTATGCCGATATCTCGAAAAGGCGTCCATCTATAGAACTAAGGCCCATTCCCTTTTAAAATACTCATTAACACCTTTCATTTGATACCCATATCGTACAAACAAATTCTATAGTCGCCCCTGGTCCACCTTTATGCCGATATCTCGAAAAGGCGTCCACCTATAGAACTAAGGCCCATTCCCTTTTAAAATACTCATTAACACCTATTATTTGATACCCATATCGTACAATCAAATTCTAGAGTCACCCCTGGTCCACCTTTATGGCGATATCTCGAAAAGGCGTCCACCTATAGAACTAAGGCCCATTCCCTTTTCAAATACTCATTAACAACTTTCATTTGATACCCATATCGTACAAACAAATTCTAGAGTCACCCCTGGTCCACCTTTATGCCGATATCTCGAAAAGGCGTCCACCTATAGAACTAAGGCCCACTCCCTTTTAAAATACTCATTAACACTTTTGATTTGATACCCATATCGTACAAACAAATTCTAGAGTCGCCCCTGGTCCACATTTATGGCGATATCTCGAAAGTGCGTCCACCTATAGAACTAAGGCCCACTCCCTTTTAAAATACTCATTAACGCTTTTGGTTTGATACCCATATCGTAAAAATAAATTCTAGAGTCGCCCCTGGTCCACCTTTATGGCGATATCTCGAAAAGGCGTCCACCTATAGAACTAAGGCCCACTCCCTTTTAAAATACTCATCAACGCTTTTGGTTTGATACCCATATCGTAAAAATAAATTCTAGAGTCGCCCCTGGTCCACCTTTATGGCGATATCTCGAAAAGGCGTCCACCTATAGAACTAAGGCCCACTCCCTTTTAAAATACTCATTAACACTTTTGATTTGATACCCATATCGTACAAACAAATTCTAGAGTCGCCCCTGGTCCACATTTATGGCGATATCTCGAAAGTGCGTCCACCTATAGAACTAAGGCCCACTCCCTTTTAAAATACTCATTAACGCTTTTGGTTTGATACCCATATCGTAAAAATAAATTCTAGAGTCGCCCCTGGTCCACCTTTATGGCGATATCTCGAAAAGGCGTCCACCTATAGAACTAAGGCCCACTCCCTTTTAAAATACTCATTAACGCTTTTGGTTTGATACCCATATCGTAAAAATAAATTCTAGAGTCGCCTATGGTCCAACTTTATGGCGATATCTCGAAAAGGCGTCCACCTATAGAAATAAGGCCCATTCCCTTTTAAAATACTCATTAACACTTTTGATTTCATACCCATATCGTACAAACAAATTCTAGAGTCGCCCCTGGTCCACCTTTATGGCGATATCTCAAAAAGGCATCCACCTATAGAACTAATGCCCACTCCCTTTTAAAATACTCATTAACACTTTTGATTTAATACCCATATCGTACAAACAAATTCTAGGGTCGCCCCTGGTCCACCTTTATGGCGATATCTCAAAAAGGCGTCCACCTATAGAGCTAAGGCCCATTCCCTCTTAAAATACTCATTAACACCTTTCATTTGATACCCATATCGTACAATCAAATTCTAGAGTCACCCCTGGTCCACCTTTATGCCGATATCTCGAAAAGGCGTCCACCTATAGAACTAAGGCCCATCCCCTTTTAAAATACTCATTAACACTTTTGATTTGATACCCATATCGTACAAACAAATTCTATAGTCGCCCCTGGTCCACCTTTATGCCGATATCTCGAAAAGGCGTCCACCTATAGAACTAAGGCCCATCCCCTTTTAAAATACTCATTAACACTTTTGATTTGATACCCATATCGTACAAACAAATTCTAGAGTCACCTCTGGTCCACCTTTATGGCGATATCTCGAAAGGGCGTCCACCTATAGAACTAAGGCCCACTCCCTTTTAAAATGCTCATTAACACTTTTGATTTAATACCCATTTCGTACAAACAAATTCTAGAGTCGCCCCTGGTCAGCCTTTATGGCGATATCTCAAAAAGGCATCCACCTATAGAACTAATGCCCACTCCCTTTTAAAATACTCATTAACACTTTTGATTTAATACCCATATCGTACAAACAAATTCTAGAGTCGCCCCTGGTCCACCTTTATGGCGATATCTCAAAAAGGCGTCCACCTATAGAACTAAGGCCCATCCCCTTTTAAAATACTCATTAACACTTTTGATTTGATACCCATATCGTACAAACAAATTCTAGAGTCGCCCCTGGTCCACCTTTATGGCGATATCTCAAAAACGCGTCCACCTATAGAACTAACGCCCATTCCCTTTTAAAATACTCATTAACACCTTTCATTTGATACCCGTATCTTCCAAACAAATTCTAGAGTCACCCCTGGTCCACCTTTATGGCGATATCTCGAAAAGGCGTCCACCTATAGAACTAAGGCCCATCCCCTTTTAAAATACTCATTAACACTTTTGATTTGATACCCATATCGTACAAACAAATTCTAGAGTCACCCCTGGTCCACCGTTATGGCGATATCTCGAAAGGGCGTCCACCTATATAACTAAGGCCCACTCCCTTTTAAAATACTCATTAACACTTTTGATTTGATACCCATATCGTACAAACAAATTCTAAATTCACCCCTTGTCCACCTTTATGGCGATATCTCGAAAAGGCGTCCAACTTTAGAACTAAGGCCCACTCCCTTTTAAAATACGCATTAACACCTTTCATTTGATACCCATATCTTCCAAACAAATTCTAGAGTCACCCCTGGTCCACCTTTATGGCGATATCTCGAAAAGGCGTCCACCTATAGAACTAAGGCCCATCCCCTTTTAAAATACTCATTAACACTTTTGATTTGATACCCATATCGTACAAACAAATTCTAGAGTCACCCCTGGTCCACCTTTATGGCGATATCTCGAAAGGGCGTCCACCTACAGAACTAAGGCCCACTCCCTTTTAAAATACTCATTAACACTTTTGATTTGATACCCATATCGTACAAACAAATTCTAGATTCACCCCTTGTCCACCTTTATGGCGATATCTCGAAAAGGCATCCACCTATAGAACTAAGGCCCATTCCCTTTTAAAATACTCATTAACACCTTTCATTTGATACCCAAATCGTACAATCAAATTCTAGAGTCGCCCCTGGTCCACCTTTATGCCGATATCTCGAAAGGGCGTCCACCTACAGAACTAAGGCCCACTCCCTTTTAAAATACTCATTAACACTTTTGATTTGATACCCATATCGTACAATCAAATTCTAGAGTCGCCCCTGGTCCACCTTTATGCCGATATCTCGAAAAGGCGTCCACCTATAGAACTAAGGCCCATCCCCTTTTAAAATACTCATTAACACTTTTGATTTGATACCCAAATCGTACAATCAAATTCTAGAGTCGCCCCTGGTCCACCTTTATGCCGATATCTCGAAAAGGCGTCCACCTATAGAACTAAGGCCCATTCCCTTTTAAAATACTCATTAACACCTTTCATTTGATACCCATATCGTACAATCAAATTCTTTAGTCACCCCTGGTCCACCTTTATGCCGATATCTCGAAAAGGCGTCCACCTATAGAACTAAGGCCCATTCCCTTTTAAAATACTCATTAACACCTTTCATTTGATACCCATATCGTACAATCAAATTCTAGAGTCGCCCCTGGTCCACCTTTATGCCGATATCTCGAAAAGGCGTTCACCTATAGAACTAAGGCCCATTCCCTTTTAAAATACTCATTAACACCTTTCATTTGATACCCATATCGTACAATCAAATTCTAGAGTCACCCCTGGTCCATCTTTATGCCGATATCTCGAAAAGGCGTCCACCTATAGAACTAGGACCCATTCCCTTTTAAAATACTCATTAACACCTTTCGTTTGATACCCATATCGTACAATCAAATTCTAGAGTCGCCCCTGGTCCACCTTTATGCCGATATCTCGAAAAGGCGTCCACCTATAGAACTAAGGCCCATTCCCTTTTAAAATACTCATTAACACCTTTCATTTGATACCCATATCGTACAATCAAATTCTAGAGTCACCCCTGGTCCACCTTTATGCCGATATCTCGAAAAGGCGTCCACCTATAGAACTAAGGCCCATTCCCTTTTAAAATACTCATTAACACCTTTCATTTGATACCCATATCGTACAATCAAATTCTAGAGTCACCCCTGGTCCACCTTTATGCCGATATCTCGAAAAGGCGTCCACCTATAGAACTAAGGCCCATTCCCTTTTAAAATACTCATTAACACCTTTCATTTGATACCCATATCGTACAATCGAATTCTAAAGTCGCCCCTGGTCCACCTTTATGCCGATATCTCGAAAAGGCGTCCATCTATAGAACTAAGGCCCATTCTCTTTTAAAATACTCATTAACACCTTTCATTTGATACCCATATCGTACAAACAAATTCTATAGTCGCCCCTGGTCCACCTTTATGCCGATATCTCGAAAAGGCGTCCACCTATAGAACTAAGGCCCATTCCCTTTTAAAATACTCATTAACACCTATTATTTGATACCCATATCGTACAATCAAATTCTAGAGTCACCCCTGGTCCACCTTTATGGCGATATCTCGAAAAGGCGTCCACCTATAGAACTAAGGCCCATTCCCTTTTCAAATACTCATTAACAACTTTCATTTGATACCCATATCGTACAAACAAATTCTAGAGTCACCCCTGGTCCACCTTTATGCCGATATCTCGAAAAGGCGTCCACCTATAGAACTAAGGCCCACTCCCTTTTAAAATACTCATTAACACTTTTGATTTGATACCCATATCGTACAAACAAATTCTAGAGTCGCCCCTGGTCCACATTTATGGCGATATCTCGAAAGTGCATCCACCTATAGAACTAAGGCCCACTCCCTTTTAAAATACTCATTAACGCTTTTGGTTTGATACCCATATCGTAAAAATAAATTCTAGAGTCGCCCCTGGTCCACCTTTATGGCGATATCTCGAAAAGGCGTCCACCTATAGAACTAAGGCCCCCTCCCTTTTAAAATACTCATTAACGCTTTTGGTTTGATACCCATATCGTAAAAATAAATTCTAGAGTCGCCTCTGGTCCAACTTTATGGCGATATCTCGAAAAGGCGTCCACCTATAGAAATAAGGCCCATTCCCTTTTAAAATACTCATTAACACTTTTGATTTAATGCCCATATCGTACAAACATATTCTAGAGTCGCCACTGGTCCACCTTTATGGCGATATCTCAAAAAGGCATCCACCTATAGAACTAATGCCCACTCCTTTTTAAAATACTCATTAACACTTTTGATTTAATACCCATATCGTACAAACAAATTCTAGGGTCGCCCCTGGTCCACCTTTATGGCGATATCTCAAAAAGGCGTCCACCTATAGAACTAAGGCCCATTCCCTTTTAAAATACTCATTAACACCTTTCATTTGATACCCATATCGTACAATCAAATTCTAGAGTCACCCCTGGTCCACCTTTATGCCGATATCTCTAAAAGGCGTCCACCTATAGAACTAAGGCCCATTCCCTTTTAAAATACTCATTAACACCTTTCATTTGATACCCATATCGTACAAACAAATTCTAGAGTCACCCCTGGTCCACCTTTATGGCGATATCTCGAAAGGGCGTCCACCTATAGAACTAAGGCCCACTCCCTTTTAAAATACTCATTAACACTTTTGATTTGATACCCATATCGTACAAACAAATTCTAGAGTCGGCCCTGGTCCACCTTTATAGCGATATCTCAAAAACGCGTCCACCTATAGAACTAACGCCCATTCCCTTTTAAAATACTCATTAACACCTTTCATTTGATACCCGTATCTTCCAAGCAAATTCTAGAGTCACCCCTGGTCCACCTTTATGGCGATATCTCGAAAAGGCGTCCACCTATAGAACTAAGGCCCATCCCCTTTTAAAATACTCATTAACACTTTTGATTTGATACCCATATCGTACAAACAAATTCTAGAGTCACCTCTAGTCCACCTTTATGGCGATATCTCGAAAGGGCGTCCACCTATAGAACTAAGGCCCACTCCCTTTTAAAATACTCATTAACACTTTTGATTTGATACCCATATCGTACAAACAAATTCTAGAGTCGGCCCTGGTCCACCTTTATAGCGATATCTCAAAAACGCGTCCACCTATAGAACTAACGCCCATTCCCTTTTAAAATACTCATTAACACCTTTCATTTGATACCCGTATCTTCCAAACAAATTCTAGAGTCACCCCTGGTCCACCTTTATGGCGATATCTCGAAAAGGCGTCCACCTATAGAACTAAGGCCCATCCCCTTTTAAAATACTCATTAACACTTTTGATTTGATACCCATATCGTACAAACAAATTCTAGAGTCACCCCTGGTCCACCGTTATGGCGATATCTCGAAAGGGCGTCCACCTATAGAACTAAGGCCCACTCCCTTTTAAAATACTCATTAACACTTTTGATTTGATACCCATATCGTACAAACAAATTTTAAATTCACCCCTTGTCCACCTTTATGGCGATATCTCGAAAAGGCGTCCAACTTTAGAACTAAGGCCCATCCCCTTTTAAAATACTTATTAACACTTTTGATTTGATACCCATATCGTACAAACAAATTCTAGAGTCACCCCTGGTCCACCGTTATGGCGATATCTCGAAAGGGCGTCCACCTATAGAACTAAGGCCCACTCCCTTTTAAAATACTCATTAACACTTTTGATTTGATACACATATCGTACAAACAAATTATAGAGTCACCCCTGGTCCACCTTTATGGCGATATCTCGAAAGGGCGTCCACCTACAGAACTAAGGCCCACTCCCTTTTAAAATACTCATTAACACTTTTGATTTGATACCCATATCGTACAAACAAATTCTAGATTCACCCCTTGTCCACCTTTATGGCGATATCTCGAAAAGGCGTCCACCTATAGAACTAAGGCCCATTCCCTTTTAAAATACTCATTAACACCTTTCATTTGATACCCATATCGTACAATCAAATTCTAGAGTCGCCCCTGGTCCACCTTTATGCCGATATCTCGAAAAGGCGTCCACGTATAGAACTAAGGCCCATCCCCTTTTAAAATACTCATTAACACTTTTGATTTGATACCCAAATCGTACAATCAAATTCTAGAGTCGCCCCTGGTCCACCTTTATGCCGATATCTCGAAAAGGCGTCCACCTATAGAACTAAGGCCCATTCCCTTTTAAAATAATTATTAACACCTTTCATTTGATACCCATATCGTACAATCAAATTCTTGAGTCACCCCTGGTCCACCTTTATGCCGATATCTCGAAAAGGCGTCCACCTATAGAACTAAGGCCCATTCCCTTTTAAAATACTCATTAACACCTTTCATTTGATACCCATATCGTACAATCAAATTCTAGAGTCGCCCCTGGTCCACCTTTATGCCGATATCTCGAAAAGGCGTTCACCTATAGAACTAAGGCCCATTCCCTTTTAAAATACTCATTAACACCTTTCATTTGATACCCATATCGTACAATCAAATTCTAGAGTCACCCCTGGTCCATCTTTATGCCGATATCTCGAAAAGGCGTCCACCTATAGAACTAGGACCCATTCCCTTTTAAAATACTCATTAACACCTTTCGTTTGATACCCATATCGTACAATCAAATTCTAGAGTCGCCCCTGGTCCACCTTTATGCCGATATCTCGAAAAGGCGTCCACCTATAGAACTAAGGCCCATTCCCTTTTAAAATACTCATTAACACCTTTCATTTGATACCCATATCGTACAATCAAATTCTAGAGTCACCCCTGGTCCACCTTTATGCCGATATCTCGAAAAGGCGTCCACCTATAGAACTAAGGCCCATTCCCTTTTAAAATACTCATTAACACCTTTCATTTGATACCCATATCGTACAATCAAATTCTAGAGTCACCCCTGGTCCACCTTTATGCCGATATCTCGAAAAGGCGTCCACCTATAGAACTAAGGCCCATTCCCTTTTAAAATACTCATTAACACCTTTCATTTGATACCTATAGTACAATCGAATTCTAAAGTCGACCCTGGTCCACCTTTATGCCGATATCTCGAAAAGGCGTCCATCTATAGAACTAAGGCCCATTCCCTTTTAAAATACTCATTAACACCTTTCATTTGATACCCATATCGTACAAACAAATTCTATAGTCGCCCCTGGTCCACCTTTATGCCGATATCTCGAAAAGGCGTCCACCTATAGAACTAAGGCCCATTCCCTTTTAAAATACTCATTAACACCTATTATTTGATACCCATATCGTACAATCAAATTCTAGAGTCACCCCTGGTCCACCTTTATGGCGATATCTCGAAAAGGCGTCCACCTATAGAACTAAGGCCCATTCCCTTTTCAAATACTCATTAACAACTTTCATTTGATACCCATATCGTACAAACAAATTCTAGAGTCACCCCTGGTCCACCTTTATGCCGATATCTCGAAAAGGCGTCCACCTATAGAACTAAGGCCCACTCCCTTTTAAAATACTCATTAACACTTTTGATTTGATACCCATATCGTACAAACAAATTCTAGAGTCGCCCCTGGTCCACATTTATGGCGATATCTCGAAAGTGCGTCCACCTATAGAACTAAGGCCCACTCCCTTTTAAAATACTCATTAACGCTTTTGGTTTGATACCCATATCGTAAAAATAAATTCTAGAGTCGCCCCTGGTCCACCTTTATGGCGATATCTCGAAAAGGCGTCCACCTATAGAACTAAGGCCCACTCCCTTTTAAAATACTCATCAACGCTTTTGGTTTGATACCCATATCGTAAAAATAAATTCTAGAGTCGCCCCTGGTCCACCTTTATGGCGATATCTCGAAAAGGCGTCCACCTATAGAACTAAGGCCCACTCCCTTTTAAAATACTCATTAACACTTTTGATTTGATACCCATATCGTACAAACAAATTCTAGAGTCGCCCCTGGTCCACATTTATGGCGATATCTCGAAAGTGCGTCCACCTATAGAACTAAGGCCCACTCCCTTTTAAAATACTCATTAACGCTTTTGGTTTGATACCCATATCGTAAAAATAAATTCTAGAGTCGCCCCTGGTCCACCTTTATGGCGATATCTCGAAAAGGCGTCCACCTATAGAACTAAGGCCCACTCCCTTTTAAAATACTCATTAACGCTTTTGGTTTGATACCCATATCGTAAAAATAAATTCTAGAGTCGCCTATGGTCCAACTTTATGGCGATATCTCGAAAAGGCGTCCACCTATAGAAATAAGGCCCATTCCCTTTTAAAATACTCATTAACACTTTTGATTTCATACCCATATCGTACAAACAAATTCTAGAGTCGCCCCTGGTCCACCTTTATGGCGATATCTCAAAAAGGCATCCACCTATAGAACTAATGCCCACTCCCTTTTAAAATACTCATTAACACTTTTGATTTAATACCCATATCGTACAAACAAATTCTAGGGTCGCCCCTGGTCCACCTTTATGGCGATATCTCAAAAAGGCGTCCACCTATAGAGCTAAGGCCCATTCCCTCTTAAAATACTCATTAACACCTTTCATTTGATACCCATATCGTACAATCAAATTCTAGAGTCACCCCTGGTCCACCTTTATGCCGATATCTCGAAAAGGCGTCCACCTATAGAACTAAGGCCCATCCCCTTTTAAAATACTCATTAACACTTTTGATTTGATACCCATATCGTACAAACAAATTCTATAGTCGCCCCTGGTCCACCTTTATGCCGATATCTCGAAAAGGCGTCCACCTATAGAACTAAGGCCCATCCCCTTTTAAAATACTCATTAACACTTTTGATTTGATACCCATATCGTACAAACAAATTCTAGAGTCACCTCTGGTCCACCTTTATGGCGATATCTCGAAAGGGCGTCCACCTATAGAACTAAGGCCCACTCCCTTTTAAAATGCTCATTAACACTTTTGATTTAATACCCATTTCGTACAAACAAATTCTAGAGTCGCCCCTGGTCAGCCTTTATGGCGATATCTCAAAAAGGCATCCACCTATAGAACTAATGCCCACTCCCTTTTAAAATACTCATTAACACTTTTGATTTAATACCCATATCGTACAAACAAATTCTAGAGTCGCCCCTGGTCCACCTTTATGGCGATATCTCAAAAAGGCGTCCACCTATAGAACTAAGGCCCATCCCCTTTTAAAATACTCATTAACACTTTTGATTTGATACCCATATCGTACAAACAAATTCTAGAGTCGCCCCTGGTCCACCTTTATGGCGATATCTCAAAAACGCGTCCACCTATAGAACTAACGCCCATTCCCTTTTAAAATACTCATTAACACCTTTCATTTGATACCCGTATCTTCCAAACAAATTCTAGAGTCACCCCTGGTCCACCTTTATGGCGATATCTCGAAAAGGCGTCCACCTATAGAACTAAGGCCCATCCCCTTTTAAAATACTCATTAACACTTTTGATTTGATACCCATATCGTACAAACAAATTCTAGAGTCACCCCTGGTCCACCGTTATGGCGATATCTCGAAAGGGCGTCCACCTATATAACTAAGGCCCACTCCCTTTTAAAATACTCATTAACACTTTTGATTTGATACCCATATCGTACAAACAAATTCTAAATTCACCCCTTGTCCACCTTTATGGCGATATCTCGAAAAGGCGTCCAACTTTAGAACTAAGGCCCACTCCCTTTTAAAATACGCATTAACACCTTTCATTTGATACCCATATCTTCCAAACAAATTCTAGAGTCACCCCTGGTCCACCTTTATGGCGATATCTCGAAAAGGCGTCCACCTATAGAACTAAGGCCCATCCCCTTTTAAAATACTCATTAACACTTTTGATTTGATACCCATATCGTACAAACAAATTCTAGAGTCACCCCTGGTCCACCTTTATGGCGATATCTCGAAAGGGCGTCCACCTACAGAACTAAGGCCCACTCCCTTTTAAAATACTCATTAACACTTTTGATTTGATACCCATATCGTACAAACAAATTCTAGATTCACCCCTTGTCCACCTTTATGGCGATATCTCGAAAAGGCATCCACCTATAGAACTAAGGCCCATTCCCTTTTAAAATACTCATTAACACCTTTCATTTGATACCCAAATCGTACAATCAAATTCTAGAGTCGCCCCTGGTCCACCTTTATGCCGATATCTCGAAAGGGCGTCCACCTACAGAACTAAGGCCCACTCCCTTTTAAAATACTCATTAACACTTTTGATTTGATACCCATATCGTACAATCAAATTCTAGAGTCGCCCCTGGTCCACCTTTATGCCGATATCTCGAAAAGGCGTCCACCTATAGAACTAAGGCCCATCCCCTTTTAAAATACTCATTAACACTTTTGATTTGATACCCAAATCGTACAATCAAATTCTAGAGTCGCCCCTGGTCCACCTTTATGCCGATATCTCGAAAAGGCGTCCACCTATAGAACTAAGGCCCATTCCCTTTTAAAATACTCATTAACACCTTTCATTTGATACCCATATCGTACAATCAAATTCTTTAGTCACCCCTGGTCCACCTTTATGCCGATATCTCGAAAAGGCGTCCACCTATAGAACTAAGGCCCATTCCCTTTTAAAATACTCATTAACACCTTTCATTTGATACCCATATCGTACAATCAAATTCTAGAGTCGCCCCTGGTCCACCTTTATGCCGATATCTCGAAAAGGCGTTCACCTATAGAACTAAGGCCCATTCCCTTTTAAAATACTCATTAACACCTTTCATTTGATACCCATATCGTACAATCAAATTCTAGAGTCACCCCTGGTCCATCTTTATGCCGATATCTCGAAAAGGCGTCCACCTATAGAACTAGGACCCATTCCCTTTTAAAATACTCATTAACACCTTTCGTTTGATACCCATATCGTACAATCAAATTCTAGAGTCGCCCCTGGTCCACCTTTATGCCGATATCTCGAAAAGGCGTCCACCTATAGAACTAAGGCCCATTCCCTTTTAAAATACTCATTAACACCTTTCATTTGATACCCATATCGTACAATCAAATTCTAGAGTCACCCCTGGTCCACCTTTATGCCGATATCTCGAAAAGGCGTCCACCTATAGAACTAAGGCCCATTCCCTTTTAAAATACTCATTAACACCTTTCATTTGATACCCATATCGTACAATCAAATTCTAGAGTCACCCCTGGTCCACCTTTATGCCGATATCTCGAAAAGGCGTCCACCTATAGAACTAAGGCCCATTCCCTTTTAAAATACTCATTAACACCTTTCATTTGATACCCATATCGTACAATCGAATTCTAAAGTCGCCCCTGGTCCACCTTTATGCCGATATCTCGAAAAGGCGTCCATCTATAGAACTAAGGCCCATTCTCTTTTAAAATACTCATTAACACCTTTCATTTGATACCCATATCGTACAAACAAATTCTATAGTCGCCCCTGGTCCACCTTTATGCCGATATCTCGAAAAGGCGTCCACCTATAGAACTAAGGCCCATTCCCTTTTAAAATACTCATTAACACCTATTATTTGATACCCATATCGTACAATCAAATTCTAGAGTCACCCCTGGTCCACCTTTATGGCGATATCTCGAAAAGGCGTCCACCTATAGAACTAAGGCCCATTCCCTTTTCAAATACTCATTAACAACTTTCATTTGATACCCATATCGTACAAACAAATTCTAGAGTCACCCCTGGTCCACCTTTATGCCGATATCTCGAAAAGGCGTCCACCTATAGAACTAAGGCCCACTCCCTTTTAAAATACTCATTAACACTTTTGATTTGATACCCATATCGTACAAACAAATTCTAGAGTCGCCCCTGGTCCACATTTATGGCGATATCTCGAAAGTGCATCCACCTATAGAACTAAGGCCCACTCCCTTTTAAAATACTCATTAACGCTTTTGGTTTGATACCCATATCGTAAAAATAAATTCTAGAGTCGCCCCTGGTCCACCTTTATGGCGATATCTCGAAAAGGCGTCCACCTATAGAACTAAGGCCCCCTCCCTTTTAAAATACTCATTAACGCTTTTGGTTTGATACCCATATCGTAAAAATAAATTCTAGAGTCGCCTCTGGTCCAACTTTATGGCGATATCTCGAAAAGGCGTCCACCTATAGAAATAAGGCCCATTCCCTTTTAAAATACTCATTAACACTTTTGATTTAATGCCCATATCGTACAAACATATTCTAGAGTCGCCACTGGTCCACCTTTATGGCGATATCTCAAAAAGGCATCCACCTATAGAACTAATGCCCACTCCTTTTTAAAATACTCATTAACACTTTTGATTTAATACCCATATCGTACAAACAAATTCTAGGGTCGCCCCTGGTCCACCTTTATGGCGATATCTCAAAAAGGCGTCCACCTATAGAACTAAGGCCCATTCCCTTTTAAAATACTCATTAACACCTTTCATTTGATACCCATATCGTACAATCAAATTCTAGAGTCACCCCTGGTCCACCTTTATGCCGATATCTCTAAAAGGCGTCCACCTATAGAACTAAGGCCCATTCCCTTTTAAAATACTCATTAACACCTTTCATTTGATACCCATATCGTACAATCGAATTCTAAAGTCGCCCCTGGTCCACCTTTATGCCGATATCTCGAAAAGGCGTCCACCTATAGAAATAAGGCCCATTCCCTTTTAAAATACTCATTAACACCTTTCATTTGATACCCATATCGTACAAACAAATTCTATAGTCGCCCCTGGACCACCTTTATGCCGATATCTCGAAAAGGCGTCCACCTATAGAACTAAGGCCCATTCCCTTTTAAAATACTCATTAGCACCTTTCATTTGATACCCATATCGTACAATCGAATTCTAAAGTCACCCCTGGTCCACCTTTATGCCGATATCTCGAAAAGGCGTCCACCTACACAACTAAGGCCCATCCCCTTTTAAAATACTCATTAACACTTTTGATTTGATACCCATATCGTACAAACAAATTCTAGAGTCACCTCTGGTCCACCTTTATGGCGATATCTCGAAAGGGCGTCCACCTATAGAACTAAGGCCCACTCCCTTTTAAAATACTCATTAACACTTTTGATTTAATACCCATTTCGTACAAACAAATTCTAGAGTCGCCCCTGGTCAACCTTTATGGCGATATCTCGAAAGGGCGTCCACCTATAGAACTAATGCCCACTCCCTTTTAAAATACTCATTAACACTTTTGATTTAATACCCATATCGTACAAACAAATTCTAGAGTCGCCCCTGGTCCACCTTTATGGCGATATCTCAAAAAGGCGTCCACCTATAGAACTAAGGCCCATCCCCTTTTAAAATACTCATTAACACTTTTGATTTGATACCCATATCGTACAAACAAATTCTAGAGTCACCTCGGGTCCACCTTTATGGCGATATCTCGAAAGGGCATCCACCTATAGAACTAATGCCCACTTCCTTTTAAAATACTCATTAACACTTTTGATTTAATACCCATATCGTATAAACAAATTCTAGAGTCGCCCCTGGTCCACCTTTATGGCGATATCTCGAAAAGGCGTCCACCTATAGAACTAAGGCCCATCCCCTTTTAAAAGACTCATTAACACTTTTGATTTGATACCCATATCGTACAAACAAATTCTAGAGTCACCTCGGGTCCACCTTTATGGCGATATCTCGAAAGGGCGTCCACCTATAGAACTAATGCCCACTCCCTTTTAAAATACTCATTAACACTTTTGATTTAATACCCATATCGTACAAAGAAATTCTAGAGTCGCCCCTGGTCCAGCTTTATGGCGATATCTCAAAAAGGCGTCCACCTATAGAACTAAGGCCCATCCCCTTTTAAAATACTCATTAACACTTTTGATTTGATACCCATATCGTACAAACAAATTCTAGAGTCACCTCTAGTCCACCTTTATGGCGATATCTCGAAAGGGCGTCCACATATAGAACTAAGGCCCACTACCTTTTAAAATACTCGTTAACACTTTTGATTTGATACCCATATCGTACAAATAAATTCTAGAGTCGCCCCTGGTCCACCTTTATGGCGATATCTCAAAAACGCGTCCACCTATATAACTAACGCCCATTCCCTTTTAAAATACTCATTAACACCTTTCATTTGATACCCGTATCTTCCAAACAAATTCTAGAGTCACCCCTGGTCCACCTTTATGGCGATATCTCGAAAAGGCGTCCACCTATAGAACTAAGGCCCATCCCCTTTTAAAATACTCATTAACACTTTTGATTTGATACCCATATCGTACAAACAAATTCTAGAGTCACCCCTGGTCCACCGTTATGGCGATATCTCGAAAGGGCGTCCACCTATAGAACTAAGTCCCACTCCCTTTTAAAATACTCATTAACACTTTTGATTTGATACCCATATCGTACAAACAAATTCTAAATTCACCCCTTGTCCACCTGTATGGCGATATCTCGAAAAGGCGTCCAACTTTAGAACTAAGGCCCACTCCCTTTTAAAATACGCATTAACACCTTTCATTTGATACCCATATCTTCCAAACAAATTCTAAAGTCACCCCTGGTCCACCTTTATGGCGATATCTCGAAAAGGCGTCCACCTATAGAACTAAGGCCCATCCCCTTTTAAAATACTCATTAACACTTTTGATTTGATACCCATATCGTACAAACAAATTCTAGAGTCACCCCTGGTCCACCTTTATGGCGATATCTCGAAAGGACGTCCACCTACAGAACTAAGGCCCACTCCCTTTTAAAATACTCATTAACACTTTTGATTCGATACCCATATCGTACAAACAAATTCTAGATTCACCCCTTGTCCACCTTTATGCCGATATCTCGAAAAGGCGTCCACCTATAGAACTAAGGCCCATTCCGTTTTAAAATACTCATTAACTCCTTTCATTTGATACCCATATCGTACAATCAAATTCTTGAGTCACCCCTGGTCCACCTTTATGCCGATATCTCGAAAAGGCGTCCACCTATAGAACTAAGACCCATTCCCTTTTAAAATACTCATTAAAACCTTTCTTTTGATACCCATATCGTACAATCAAATTCTAGAGTCGCCCCTGGTCCACCTTTATGCCGATATCTCGAAAAGGCGTCCACCTATAGAACTAAGGCCCATTCCCTTTTAAAATACTCATTAACACCTTTCATTTGATACCCATATCGTACAATCAAATTCTAGAGTCACCCCTGGTCCACCTTTATGCCGATATCTCGAAAAGGCGTCCACCTATAGAACTAAGACCCATTCCCTTTTAAAATACTCATTAACACCTTTCGTTTGATACCCATATCGTACAATCAAATTCTAGAGTCGCCCCTGGTCCACCTTTATGCCGATATCTCGAAAAGGCGTCCACCTATAGAACTAAGGCCCATTGCCTTTTAAAATACTCATTAACACCTTTCATTTGATACCCATATCGTACAATCAAATTCTAGAGTCACCCCTGGTCCACCTTTATGCCGATATCTCGAAAAGGCGTCCACCTATAGAACTAAGGCCCATTCCCTTTTAAAATACTCATTAACACCTTTCATTTGATACCCATATCGTACAATCAAATTCTAGAGTTACCCCTGGTCCACCTTTATGCCAATATCTCGAAAAGGCGTCCACCTATAGAACTAAGGCCCATTCCCTTTTAAAATACTCATTAGCACCTTTCATTTGATACCCATATCGTACAATCAAATTCTAGAATCACCCCTGGTCCATCTTTATGCCGATATCTCGAAAAGGCGTCCACCTATAGAACTAGGACCCATTCCCTTTTAAAATACTCATTAACACCTTTCGTTTGATACCCTTATCGTACAATCAAATTCTAGAGTCGCCCCTGGTCCACCTTTATGCCGATATCTCGAAAAGGCGTCCACCTATAGAACTAAGGCCCATTCCCTTTTAAAATACTCATTAACACCTTTCATTTGATACCCATATCGTACAATCAAATTCTAGAGTCACCCCTGGTCCACCTTTATGCCGATATCTCGAAAAGGCGTCCACCTATAGAACTAAGGCCCATTCCCTTTTAAAATACTCATTAACACCTTTCATTTGATACCCATATCGTACAATCAAATTCTAGAGTCACCCCTGGTCCACCTTTATGCCGATATCTCGAAAAGGCGTCCACCTATAGAACTAAGGCCCACTCCCTTTTAAAATACTCATTAACGCTTTTGGTTTGATACCCATATCGTAAAAATAAATTCTAGAATCGCCTCTGGTCCAACTTTATGGCGATATCTCGAAAAGGCGTCCGCCTATAGAAATAAGGCCCATTCCCTTTTAAAATACTCATTAACACTTTTGATTTAATACCCATATCGTACAAACAAATTCTAGAGTCGCCCCTGGTCCACCTTTATGGCGATATCTCAAAAAGGCATCCACCTATAGAACTAATGCCCACTCCCTTTTAAAATACTCATTAACACCTTTCATTTGATACCCATATCGTACAATCAAAATCTAGAGTCACCCCTGGTCCACCTTTATGCCGATATCTCGAAAAGGCGTCCACCTATAGAACTAAGGCCCATTCCCTTTTAAAATACTCATTAACACCTTTCATTTGATACCCATATCGTACAATCAAATTCTAGAGTCACCCCTGGTCCACCTTTATGCCGATATCTCGAAAAGGCGTCCACCTATAGAACTAAGGCCCACTCCCTTTTAAAATACTCATTAACGCTTTTGGTTTGATACCCATATCGTAAAAATAAATTCTAGAGTCGCCTCTGGTCCAACTTTATGGCGATATCTCGAAAAGGCGTCCACCTATAGAAATAAGGCCCATTCCCTTTTAAAATACTCATTAACACTTTTGATTTAATACCCATATCGTACAAACAAATTCTAGAGTCGCCCCTGGTCCACCTTTATGGCGATATCTCAAAAAGGCATCCACCTATAGAACTAATGCCCACTCCCTTTTAAAATACTCATTAACACTTTTGATTTAATACCCATATCGTACAAACAAATTCTAGGGTCGCCCCTGGTCCACCTTTATGGCGATATCTCAAAAAGGCGTCCACCTATAGAACTAAGGCCCATTCCCTTTTAAAATACTCATTAACACCTTTCATTTGATACCCATATCGTACAATCAAATTCTAGAGTCACCCCTGGTCCACCTTTATGCCGATATCTCGAAAAGGCGTCCACCTATAGAACTAAGGCCCATTCCCTTTTAAAATACTCATTAACACCTTTCATTTGATACCCATATCGTACAATCAAATTCTAGAGTCACCCCTGGTCCACCTTTATGCCGATATCTCGAAAAGGCGTCCACCTATAGAACTAAGGCCCATTCCCTTTTAAAATACTCATTAACACCTTTCATTTGATACCCATATCGTACAATCAAATTCTAGAGTCACCCCTGGTCCACCTTTATGCCGATATCTCGAAAAGGCGTCCACCTATAGAACTAAGGCCCACTCCCTTTTAAAATACTCATTAACGCTTTTGGTTTGATACCCATATCGTAAAAATAAATTCTAGAGTCGCCTCTGGTCCAACTTTATGGCGATATCTCGAAAAGGCGTCCACCTATAGAAATAAGGCCCATTCCCTTTTAAAATACTCATTAACACTTTTGATTTAATACCCATATCGTACAAGCAAATTCTAGGGTCGCCCCTGGTCCACCTTTATGGCGATATCTCAAAAAGGCGTCCACCTATAGAACTAAGGCCCATTCCCTTTTAAAATACTCATTAACACCTTTCATTTGATACCCATATCGTACAATCAAATTCTAGAGTCACCCCTGGTCCACCTTTATGCCGATATCTCGAAAAGGCGTCCACCTATAGAACTAAGGCCCATTCCCTTTTAAAATACTCATTAACACCTTTCATTTGATACCCATACCGTACAATCGAATTCTAAAGTCGCCCCTGGTCCACCTTTATGCCGATATCTCGAAAAGGCGTCCACCTATAGAAATAAGGCCCATTCCCTTTTAAAATACTCATTAGCACCTTTCATTTGATACCCATATCGTACAAACAAATTCTATAGTCGCCCCTGGTCCACCTTTATGCCGATATCTCGAAAAGGCGTCCACCTATAGCACTAAGGCCCATTCCCTTTTAAAATACTCATTAACACCTTTCATTTGATACCCATATCGTACAATCGAATTCTAAAGTCGCCCCTGGTCCACCTTTATGCCGATATCTCGAAAAGGCGTCCACCTATAGAACTAAGGCCCATCCCCTTTTAAAATACTCATTAACACTTTTGATTTGATACCCATATCGTACAAACAAATTCTAGAGTCACCTCTGGTCCACCTTTATGGCGATATCTCGAAAGGGCGTCCACCTATAGAACTAAGGCCCACTCCCTTTTAAAATACTCATTAACACTTTTGATTTAATACCCATTTCGTACAAACAAATTCTAGAGTCGCCCCTGGTCAACCTTTATGGCGATATCTCAAAAAGGCATCCACCTATAGAACTAATGCCCACTCCCTTTTAAAATACTCATTAACACTTTTGATTTAATACCCATATCGTACAAACAAATTCTAGAGTCGCCCCTGGTCCACCTTTATGGCGATATCTCAAAAAGGCATCCACCTATAGAACTAAGGCCCACTCCCTTTTAAAATACTCATTAACACTTTTGATTTAATACCCATATCGTACAAACAAATTCTAGAGTCGACCCTGATCCACCTTTACGGCGATATCTCAAAAAGGCATCCACCTATAGAACTAAGGCCCACTTCCTTTTAAAATATTCATTAACACTTTTGATTTAATACCCATATCGTACAAACAAATTCTAGAGTCACCTCGGGTCCACCTTTATGGCGATAACTCGAAAGGGCGTCCACCTAAAGAACTAATGCCCACTCCCTTTTAAAATACTCATTAACACTTTTGATTTAATACCCATATCGTACAAAGAAATTCTAGAGTCGCCCCAGGTCCAGCTTTATGGCGATATCTCAAAAAGGCGTCCACCTATAGAACTAAGGCCCATCCCCTTTTAAAATACTCATTAACACTTTTGATTTGATACCCATATCGTACAAACAAATTCTAGAGTCACCCCTGGTCCACCTTTATGGCGATATCTCGAAAAGGCGTCCACCTATAGAACTAAGGCCCATCCCCTTTTAAAATACTCATTAACACTTTTGATTTGATACCCATATCGTACAAACAAATTCTAGAGTCACCCCTGGTCCACCGTTATGGCGATATCTCGAAAGGGCGTCCACCTATAGAACTAAGGCCCACTCCCTTTTAAAATACTCATTAACACTTTTGATTTGATACCCATATCGTACAAACAAATTCTAGATTCACCCCTTGTCCACCTTTATGGCGATATCTCGAAAAGGCGTCCAACTTTAGAACTAAGGCCCACTCCCTTTTAAAATACGCATTAACACCTTTCATTTAATACCCATATCTTCCAAACAAATTCTAGAGTCACCCCTGGTCCACCTTTATGGCGATATCTCGAAAAGGCGTCCACCTATAGAACTAAGGCCCATCCCCTTTTAAAATACTCATTAACACTTTTAATTTGATACCCATATCGTACAAACAATTTCTAGAGTCACCCCTGGTCCACCTTTATGGCGATATCTCGAAAGGGCGTCCACCTATAGAACTAAGGCCCACTCCCTTTTAAAATACTCATTAACACTTTTGATTTGATACCCATATCGTACAAACAAATTCTAGATTCACCCCTTGTCCACCTTTATGGCGATATCTCGAAAAGGCGTCCACCTATAGAACTAAGGCCCACTCCCTTTTAAAATACGCATTAACACCTTTCATTTGATACCCATATCGTACAATCAAATTCTAGAGTCACCCCTGGTCCACCTTTATGCCGATATCTCGAAAAGGCGTCCACCTATAGAACTACGGCCCATTCCGTTTTAAAATACTCATTAACACCTTTCATTTGATACCCATATCGTACAATCAAATTCTTGAGTCACCCCTGGTCCACCTTTATGCCGATATCTCGAAAAGGCGTCCACCTATAGAACTAAGGCCCATTCCCTTTTAAAATACTCATTAAAACCTTTCATTTGATACCCATATCGTACAATCAAATTCTAGAGTCGCCCCTGGTCCACCTTTATGCCGCTATCTCGAAAAGGCGTCCACCTATAGAACTAAGGCCCATTCCCTTTTAAAATACTCATTAACACCTTTCATTTGATACCCATATCGTACAATCAAATTCTAGAGTCACCCCTGGTCCACCCTTATGCCGATATCTCGAAAAGGCGTCCACCTATAGAACTAAGACCCATTCCCTTTTAAAATACTCATTAACACCTTTCATTTGATACCCATATCGTACAATCAAATTCTTGAGTCACCCCTGGTCCACCTTTATGCCGATATCTCGAAAAGGCGTCCACCTATAGAACTAAGGCCCATTCCCTTTTAAAATACTCATTAAAACCTTTCATTTGATACCCATATCGTACAATCAAATTGTAGAGTCGCCCCTGGTCCACCTTTATGCCGATATCTCGAAAAGGCGTCCACCTATAGAACTAAGGCCCATTCCCTTTTAAAATACTCATTAACACCTTTCATTTGATACCCATATCGTACAATCAAATTCTAGAGTCACCCCTGGTCCACCTTTATGCCGATATCTCGAAAAGGCGTCCACCTATAGAACTAAGCCCCATTCCCTTTTAAAATACTCATTAACACCTTTCATTTGATACCCATATCGTACAATCAAATTCTAGAGTCACCCCTGGTCCACCTTTATGCCGATATCTCGAAAAGGCGTCCACCTATAGAACTAAGACCCATTCCCTTTTATAATACTCATTAACACCTTTCGTTTGATACCCATATCGTACAATCAAATTCTAGAGTCGCCCCTGGTCCACCTTTATGCCGATATCTCGAAAAGGCGTCCACCTATAGAACTAAGGCCCATTCCCTTTTAAAATACCCATTAACACCTTTCATTTGATACCCATATCGTACAATCGAATTCTAAAGTCGCCCCTGGTCCACCTTTATGCCGATATCTCGAAAAGGCGTCCACCTATAGAACTAAGGCCCATTCCCTTTTAAAATACTCATTAACACCTTTCATTTGATACCCATATCGTACAAACAAATTCTATAGTCGCCCCTGGTCCACCTTTATGCCGATATCTCGAAAAGGCGTCCACCTATAGAACTAAGGCCCATTCCCTATTCAAATACTCATTAACAACTTTCATTTGATACCCATATCGTACAAACAAATTCTAGAGTCACCCCTGATCCACCTTTATGCCGATATCTCGAAAAGGCGTCCACCTATAGAATTAAGGCCCACTCCCTTTTAAAATACTCATTAACACTTTTGATTTGATACCCATATCGTACAATCGAATTCTAAAGTCGCCGTGGTCCACCTTTATGCCGATATCTCGAAAAGGCGTCCACCTATAGAACTAAGGCCCATTCCCTTTTAAAATACTCATTAACACCTATTATTTGATACCCATATCGTACAATCAAATTCTAGAGTCACCCCTGGTCCACCTTTATGGCGATATCTCGAAAAGGCGTCCACCTATAGAACTAAGGCCCATTCCCTATTCAAATACTCATTAACAACTTTCATTTGATACCCATATCGTACAAACAAATTCTAGAGTCACCCCTGATCCACCTTTATGCCGATATCTCGAAAAGGCGTCCACCTATAGAATTAAGGCCCACTCCCTTTTAAAATACTCATTAACACTTTTGATTTGATACCCATATCTTCCAAACAAATTCTAGAGTCACCCCTGGTCCACCTTTATGGCGATATCTCGAAAAGGCGTCCACCTATAGAACTAAGGCCCATCCCCTTTTAAAATACTCATTAACACTTTTGATTTAATACCCATTTCGTACAAACAAATTTTAGAGTCGCCCCTGGTCCACCTTTATGGCGATATCTCGAAAAGGCATCCACCTATAGAACTAAGACCCATTCCCTTTTAAAATACTCATTAACACTTTTGGTTTGATACCCATATCGTAAAAATAAATTCTAGAGTCGCCTCTGGTCCAACGTTATGGCGATATCACGAAAAGGCGCCCACCTATAGAACTAAGGCCCATTCCCTTTTAAAATACTCATTAACACCTTTCATTAGATACCCATATCGTGCAAACAAATTCTAGAGTCACCACTGGTCCACCTTTATGGCGATATCTCGAAAAGGCGTCCACCTATAGAACTAAGACCCATTCCCTTTTAAAATACTCATTAACACTTTTGGTTTGATACCCATATCGTAAAAATAAATTCTAGAGTCGCCCCTGGTCCAACTTTATGGCGATATCTCGAAAAGGCGTCCACCTATAGAACTAAGGCCCATTCCCTTTTAAAATACTCATTAACACCTTTCATTAGATACGCATATCTTACAAACAAATTCTAGAGTCAACCCTGGTCCACCTCTATGGCGATATCTCGAAAAGGCGTCCACCTATAGAACTAAGCCTACTGCCTTTTAAAATACTCATTAACACCTTTCATTTGATACGCATATCGTACAAACAAATTCTAGAGTCGCCCCTAATCCACCTTTATGGCGATATCTCGAAAAGGCGTCCACCTATAGAACTAAGGCCCAATCCCTTTTAAAATACTCATTAATGCTTTTGGTTTGATACCCATATCGTAAAAATAAATTCTAGAGTCGCCCCTGGTCCACCTTTATGGCGATATCTCGAAAAGGCGTCCACCTATAAAACTAAGGGTCACTCCCTTTTAAAATACTCATTAACGCTTTTGGTTTGATACCCATATCGTACAAACAAATTCTAGAGTCACCACTGGGTCACCTTTATGGCGATATCTCGAAAAGGCGTCCACCTATAGAACTAAGACCCATTCGCTTTTAAAATACTCATTAACACTTTTGGTTTGATACCCATATCGTAAAAATAAATTCTAGAGTCGCCTCTGGTCCAACGTTATGGCGATATCTCGAAAAGGCGCCCACCTATAGAACTAAGGCCCATTCCCTTTTGAAATACTCATTAACACCTTTCATTAGATACCCATATCGTACAAACAAATTCTAGAGTCGCCCCTAATCCACCTTTATGGCGATATCTCGAAAAGGCGTCCACCTATAGAACTAAATCCCAATCCCTTTTAAAATACTCATTAACGCTTTTGGTTTGATACCCATATCGTAAAAATAAATTCTAGAGTCGCCCCTGGTCCACCTTTATGGCGATATCTCGAAAAGGCGTCCACCTATAGAACTAAGGGCCACTCCCTTTTAAAATACTCATTAACGCTTTTGGTTTGATACCCATATCGTACAAACAAATTCTAGAGTCACCACTGGGTCACCTTTATGGCGATATCTCGAAAAGGCGTCCACCTATAGAACTAAGACCCATTCGCTTTTAAAATACTCATTAACACTTTTGGTTTGATACCCATATCGTAAAAATAAATTCTAGAGTCGCCTCTGGTCCAACGTTATGGCGATATCTCGAAAAGGCGCCCACCTATAGAACTAAGGCCCATTCCCTTTTAAAATACTCATTAACACCTTTCATTAGATACCCATATCGTGCAAACAAATTCTAGAGTCACCACTGGTCCACCTTTATGGCGATATCTCGAAAAGGCGTCCACCTACAGAACTAAGACCCATTCCCTTTTAAAATACTCATTAACACTTTTGGTTTGATACCCATATCGTAAATATAAATTCTAGAGTCGCCTCTGGTCCAACTTTATGGCGATATCTCGAAAAGGCGTCCACCTATAGAACTAAGGCCCATTCCCTTTTAAAATACTCATTAACACCTTTCATTAGATACGCATATCGTACAAACAAATTCTAGGGTCAACCCTGGTCCACCTTTATGGCGATATCTCGAAAAGGCGTCCACCTGTAGAACTAAGCCTACTGCCTTTTAAAATACTCATTAACACCTTTCATTTGATACCCGTATCGTACAAACAAATTCTAGAGTCTCCCCTAATCCACCTTTATGGCGATATCTCGAAAAGGCGTCCACCTATAGAACTAAGGCCCAATCCCTTTTAAAATACTCATTAACACTTTTGATTTGATACCCATATCGTACAAACAAATTCTAGAGTCACCCCTGGCCCAGCTTTATGGCGATATCTCGTAAAGGCGGCCACCTATAGAACTAAGGCCCACTCCTTTTTAAAATACTCATTAACACCTTTCATTTGATATCCGTATCGTACAAAAAAATTCTAGAGTCACCCCTGGTCCACCTTTATGGCGATATCCCTAAATGGCGTCCACCCATAGAACTATGGCCTTCTCCCTCTTAAAATACTTTTAATACCTTCCATTTGATACACATGTCATACAAACATATTCCAGGGTTACCCTAGGTTCATTTTCCTACATGGTGATTTTCCCTTATTTTGTCTCCATAGCTCTCAGCTGAGTATGTAATGTTGGGTTACACCCGAACTTAGCACTCCTTACTTGTTTATATTGCTTTTAATTTTTTCATTTGTATTTGTTTTTGCTTAATTTTTGTTATTTGCACTTGCAGGTGCAGCTTCCCTTCCAATTTGCTCGTGCTCCCTTTTATTTTACCTACAAATTGGCGGGTCGGGACCTACATATTTTATGCCGACTCCGAACGGCATCTGCAAGGCAGATGAGTTTTGATTGTATTCTAAAAAATGGTTAAAAATATTGCCATCGCCAAATTCATAAATGTCAGTCATCAACATCAAGTATAAAAACTGCTGTAGTGATTTCTAAAATCTAAATGTAACGAAACTGGTCTTAAATTTCAAAATAGGTACAACCTATCTACATGTGCTCAAGAATAGCGGATGAAAAATTCTTAACCCTTTATTTCACCAAGGTAAACACAACAAGCATTTCCCCTTCGCATTCGAAAGATGATAGTTTGTAAGCTTCAACCCGCTATCTATGGTGGGATGGCCTAGAAGTTTCAATGCGGTCATATTAAATCATTCCCGAGACGGTAGGGCTGGTACCATAATGGTGTTTGTTACTGGTACGTTCCGGATATATATCCGTCAAAGGACCATCAACATCGATAACACTCCTCACAAACATCGGGGAGTATCTTTATCGCTACAACAACAACGAAAACAACAAAAACAATTGGGTTGTTTTATTTGTAGCGATTGAAACTAAATTTCTATATTATCATAGAAGCCGTATAAAAATTATTAAACTCTACGAATATGTGAATGATGACCAGACGGTTAAATCCATTACAAATTAACATCTCATTAACACAAGGTCATGATTATGTCAGCCCACTTAACTGCGAGCAGTGTTGCTCAAAATTTAGTGCACTGCTTTCGACTCTGGTTTTGTGACAGTATACGGTATACGTGTATATCAATTTGAAAAGATAGAAATAAGAAATTGCAAATATTTTCATGGAAATATTCTAAAAACTGTTTGTTCAACTGGTTTTAAACTATTACTATACTTGATTGGGTATTCATATAAATTAAATAGGTTTATTAAACTCATATTATAGGGGAAATTTCTATGGAAATATCATTTTAATTAGCCTTTTGTTCTATCTATGAACTGTTTAAAATTTTAGCAGAAACTTTCCACCGGAAATTTACTCAAGCTAATAAGGCCGAGTAAATAAAAAACAAATTGTTTTTGTATAGCTTTAAATTAAATTAAGAAGAATTTTTAGTGTATTGTTGAAATTCCCGAAATCTAGCTTTTGTTTATGTTTTAATCACATGACCCAATATGTATAAATAGTGCCCACAAAATTTAGCTTGATTCACTTTATACATAAAAATCGGTGAAAATAGTCAGAAAGTACAATGAATTTTACGAAGCAGTTTGCGTTGAGTCAATTTTCCGTGTATTATCCCGACTTTATCAAGAAATGTTTTTTGTAATTCCTGAAAACGCATCTCTGCTGCAGCAATATTGGTCTCTTCGTTTTCTTCTATATATGGACAAATCCAATATGCTTTTTCGCCCCTGTTTATAGCACCTTTTAGCTTTTCAATAACATCTGGCACCCTACTAATGTTCATAGTTACAGTTTTTATTGGCAATCTGGATTTTGGTTTTTCTTTCAAAATTGAACATTCAACGTCACCATACATAGCTTGCTGCAAAGTTCTTGGAATGGGAGTTGCAGTAACGAAAAGTATATCGGCATTTTCTCCTTTTCCTACCAAGCGATTTCTCTGCATCACTCCAAATCGCTGTTGCTCGTCTATGACTGCAAGCCCTAAATTTTTAAATGTAACGTTAGCTTGAAATAGTGCATGAGTGCCAATCACTATATTTAAAACACCACTTGCAAGTTCGTTCATGATAATCTTTCTTTCCTTGCGCGAAGTTTTACCAGTAAGCAGCGCAACTTTTATATCGGTACAGGATAAAACTTCCTCAATCCAATTATAATGTTGCTCCGCCAAGATAGTAGTCGGTGCCATTAGAGCTGCCTGCATGTTGTTTTCTACCACATTTATCATTGCAAAAAGTGCAACTACGGTTTTGCCACTACCAACATCACCTTGCAGCAAGCTTATCATGCGATACTTGGATTTTTGTCTCTCTGAGATCTCATCTATTGCACGAGTTTGATCATTTGTTAATTGAAACGACAATTCATTTAAAACTTGCTCTTTATATTTACTCAATATTATAAATTCTCTTCCCCTTTCTTTCACATGATTTTTTCTTGCAAGTTTCAGCGCTAGCTGATACGCAAACAATTCATCATAAGCAAGCCTTTTTCTACAAACCTCAGCTTCCACCAATGAGCTTGGTCTGTGCAACTTTATGATGCTTTCCCTCCAACTTAACCATTTTTTTTGCTTGATTAATGTATCATCTATCCACTCTGGTAAATCAGGCAATTCTTTTAGATTAGAGCTTATTATGTTCCCAATGCGCTTATTGGTAATGCCACGGCATAATTGGTAAACTGGCTCTATGCAAGCTATTTCTTTAAATTGGTTGATGTCAAGCGACACGTAATCTGGATGAGTAATTTGCCAATGTTCAGCAAATTTTTCGAGTTTGCCACTGATGATCACATTCGCTCCAATTGGAAATAGTTTATATAAATACTTAACTGAGTAATTAAAAAAGACTATGAATATATACTGACTCTCACTTTCAACGACTATTTTATATGGTCTACCTCTAAAAGTGGGCGACTGATGTTCATAAACTTTTGCAATGAAAGTTGTAAATTCTCCAACTCGAGCATCAGATAGTAACTTGCTTCTATCCACATAACTAAGTGGCTTATAAAACAGCAGATCCACCACCTTGTCCCCACCACAAAGTTTAGGTAATATTGCGGAATGAAACTTAGGTATATTCTCCAGCCTGCTATTTAGAAAAATCTGATTGCTCATTGAGATTCATACATGTGTAAAACTGTTATAGAGCCTTTTTAAAATCTTGTCACCTTATGGTCAGGTATGCACTATAGCTAGCACAGCTCTCTAACGTCATACCGCGATTCATTCGCGGTATCTCAGCCGCTAACACGTAACGGAATGACGAATTTGTTGTTTTTAAAATCGTCGGTAAGCCTAAGTTACCCCTAACTATATTTGCTATCATAGGGCTTATAGTAGGTATTTTATTAACTTATTAATCATTTTTATGTGTTATTATACCATTAGCAGTCTATATCAAGGTATTAATGATGAACAGCTCTACACCAAAAGAAAAGGAAAATCCAATAGTTACACTAAGAGCTCAAGCAGAAAAGTTTGGTTTTAGCAGGTTGAGGGCTGGTAAAGATAGTGCTGAAGCGAATTCTGGTGCAACTATGTACGTAGATCTTCCAAGAGTGAAACTTGTTATTCAGAACAAAGTTATAACAAAAGAGCTTGTTGATGAATTATATAATAAACATACCAACCTCATTTCAAATGACAAAAATAAGTACCGCCAATTTGTAAAACAAGTTTTTACAGAGCTATTTGAATATGCTGAAGCAGAAGTTCCAAATGATTCTATTCTAGAAGAACTAATCACTAATTGTAACCAGGCTGCTTATGTGGGTGCATTGACCGAGAAATTTAATTTTTCAAATACTTTACAGAACAAAAATGAAATATCCAAAGAAAAAAAAATTCAAATGTTCAATACTTAAAGTATTTGAAAAATAAAATTTTGTATGGAAAATCTTCAAGTCCAAGGTGTGGAAATGAAAATATCTAGCATCAATACTGCGGGACATTTTTTTCTCAACGGTATATCATAGAGAGTAAAATTTTGCGTATGTGCTTTTCCTTGCGTGCAAAAATGTGCTCCAGAACAATTTTTTTTTACACCGTTTTTGCAACAATTTTAAAAATAGAAATTTATTTCACAAAAATAAAAAATGTGCTCTTAAAGAGTTTTTAATTACAAGCAAATTGGTGTTTGAGTTGCCGGTAAAAGTCTAGTTGAGGGGTCGACTGCTTATACGCTTCCGCCTTCGGATTATTAATACTGAGGTCAATACGCATCGTTTGACACCTCTATCGATATTTTTGGTAGCGTTACCGAATTGTCAAAATCAGTGGAGCCTATAGGCTGCTATTCAACTTTAAAAGATTAAGGACAAAGAAAATTCAAATGGCGATAATTAAGGATACAGTATTTTTGGATAAATCGAAGATGAGCATTTGTTTGTATTATCGATAGCTATCAAATAATAACTTTGTTGCTCAAAAATGACTTTCAGGAATTTTCACTCTGTGTATTTAAACATAAAATTTATTTACATTGTTATTATTAAGTACATTGTTTTATTAAATCTATATAAGTATGAAATTTACACACCCAGTGATAACAAAAGTACCAAATAAAAAATACAAAAAGTATTCAGGGCCGCAGAGGGCTGAGCCGGGCCCCTGGGACAGTTCGCGTTTACGGGCCGCCCTGAAAAATATACTCAATCCAGTAAAAAAAATAACAACATACAAAAAATTTTCAATTCACATTGTCAGTTTTATTTGATATAAAATAAGATTTACTGGAGCACTTACATAAATGAAATGTTATATTTCATTGTATGATTTGCTTACATTAACTTTTTCTAAATAAGTACATTTTAAGAGCTTGAATCAGCCAAGGAAAACCTTCCGTGCTTTTTGGTCTGCGAATATGGAAATTACCGATTCCAAACTAATGCTGCGAGCAAGGCTGGACTCCAATGCCAATGTTCCAAGGATTGTCAAGCGATTTTGGCTCATAGTAGAACGTAAAAAATTTTTCACGCAAGATAATAGACTAAAAGAGCGCTACCTTTCAGCCACACTGACTGGAAGTGTGCAAAATATTCTTAATGCTATGCAAATGTTCGGAAATAATACTTCCATCCTCAAGTCATGAAATTTGTTCAGAATTTGAAATGGTGGCAGCGAATCACATCCCAAATTTGCTAAGTAGATGGCTTTGAGATGAATGATTTCATCTATTAGATCCGTAGAAATATCGATACCATAAATCGAGCAGAATGCCGCTGCCTTTTCTCTGAGCTCTTCTTCCGTAATATCCTGATACTTCCACAAAAAACTATATTTAATCGCAATGTCATTTACGGCTCCGGAACGTCTTGTCATGTTACCAATGAAGGAGTCCAAAAGAACGTAAAAAATTTGCTGTTTGAATTGAGTTTCGGAATCACACTCAGGTAATTCATCGAACTGGCGCTTTCTTATCTTCCTTCTTTTCTCTACGAAAGTATTCACAACTCCTTTATGTACTCCCTGCCAGAACATTACATTCTTGAAGTATGATCGACCATTGATGCCTGAACTTCCTCAACTCATCAATCAGGCTAGGTATATTTTCTGTTTCCACGTCCAGTGTCGCATTTCTAGCTTGCAGTACCAGATTTCGATGGTTGATTACCGTCAACACTTTGAGCCAAATGGAGGCTAACAGGATACACTCAAATTTCCCCATATATGCTTCAATACCTTTCGAATCCGTTACTGTTTCTGAACTCAGATTCAATATTTGGGGAATGTGAGTTGCAAAAGGTTTCACACTATCCACATGAGCAGACTATCGTGTTTTTGACATGCTGTGCAAGGAGCAATTATTTTTTTTTTTCTTGAGAATTTCCCATCTCTGAGGGTTTGCGCTAAAGATATTATACAATTTCTGCATAATACCGAAAAATGTGATGACTTCTACACAATATTCAGCAGCTTGCTCTGCACATAAATTTAAACTATGACAAGCACAAGGTACAAATATTGCCAGGGAGTTATCTCTCAGGATATGACTCTGCGCTCCTTTGTAATGACCGCTCATATTACTGTCATTATCATACCCTTGCCCACGGCAGTCATCCAGGGGAATATTGTGTTTTTTTAGAGTGCTGCGAATCAGCTCAGCGATAGCATCTCCTGTTTTTGCATTACAATCGACAAACTCTAAGAAGCGTTTATGGATTTTCCATTTATCCGGAGTCCCTGTCTAATAAAACATAGCGCAATATAAAACAAGTAAGGAAGGCTAAGTTCGGGTGTAACCGAACATTACATACACAGTTGAGAGCTGTGGAGACAAAGTAAGGGAAAATCACCATGTTGTAAAAAGAACCTAGGGTAACCCTGGAATGTGTTTGTATGACATGTGTATCCAATGGAAGGTATTAAAGAGTATTTTAAGAGGAAGTGGGCCATTGTTCTATAGATGGACGCCGTTTAGGGATATCGCCATAAAGGTGGACCAGGCCTGGAGGGTGGGGCCGTGTGGAGAAGTCCACGAAAGTGGGGAAAGCTTCTGACCGCCATTCACCTGGAAATGGCCAGAGCGATTCTTTTGCATGCGGTTCAAGCAGCTCACTACTGCCGGTCGCTTGCGGCCAAGTATCCTCTGGGTAGCCGCTAAACACCCGTTTAGCGGTGAGCTAATGTGAGAAGGCGACAACCTGGCTAGGCCACTCTGACATAATCGGTTTAAGGGCTAGCCGGGGGAGATTTCATCGGCAGCGTCTGTACACCTCTAGGTGCGGCTGCAAGCGGGCGTCTGTCTTGGAGCAAGCGGCTCGCTATATAAACGTGCCAAGTAATATTTTCACCCCCGCTGAGCGGGTTGTGCGCTGGGCTTGGGACCCGCCACGTAAAACCATACTCCAATGAAATATAACAACAAGCCTCGGATAAATACACTCTCTATTGATGACGACCATGGCAAACGTTTGAAGGACAATGAATTGAGGGCATGCACCTGGAACGTCCGCTCCCTGAATGGGATTGGTGCAGATGCCCGGCTGGTTGATGTCCTCGTCAAAGCAAAATCTGACATCACCGCCATTAAAGAAATGCGTTGGACGAAGCAAGGAAGAAAGAAGATCAAAAATTGTGACATATATTGGAGTGGCCATGCGAATAAGCGCAGTTGCGGCGTCGGATTCGTGGTGGGAGAGAGACTTTGTCGCCAAGTGCTGGCGTTCACGCCTGTGGACGAGCGTCTCGCTGCTATTCGAATAAAAGCAAAATTTTTTAATATATCATTCATCTGCGCCCATGCGCTGACAGAGGAGAAAGACGATGAGGTGAACTTTTTATGAACAATTAGAACGCACATACGAGCGCTGCCCCCGTCATGATATAAAAGTCGTGCTTGGCGACTTTAACGCCAGGGTGGGCAAAGAAGGTGTTTTTGGCCCTACAGTCGGAAAGTTCAGCCTACACAATGAAACTTCTCCTAACGGACTGAGGCTGATTGACTTTGCCGGTGCTCGAAACATGGTCATATCAAGCACGAGGTTCATGCATAAAAAGATACATCAAGCTACATGGCTGTCTCCTGATCGAAATAGTCGCAATCAGATCGATCACGTTGTGATAGATGGACGGCATGCCTCCAGTGTTTTAGATGTGCGAACGATCCGAGGACCTAACATCGACTCGGACCATTATCTCGTTGCAGCCAAAATACGCACCCGCCTCAACGTGGCTAAAAACAAGGAACAAAAAACACAAGGAAAGCTAGACGTCGAAAAGCTTCAATCACAACAGACTGCCAATGATTTCGCCACTCGACCCTCACACCTGCTCTCTGAGGGCACAACTCATCCTGAAGGAATACAGGAGCAGTGGGAGCATATCTCCAAAGCAGTTCATACTGCCGCCGAGGAAAAAATTGGTTACCGGCGGCCACGAAAAAACAACTGGTATGATGAAGAATGCCGCGTTGCAACCGAAAGAAAAGACGCTGCCTACAGGGCTTCGTCAAAAGCGAGCGCGACAAGAGGAGTGTGTGAACGCTATCGTGAGTTGAAAAGGGAAGCGAGACGCCTTTTCAGGAAGAAAAAAGCAGAAGCAGAAAGGCATGAGTGCGAGAAGCTTGAGCTGCTAGCCACCAGGAATAGCGCCCGAAAATTCTACCAAAAAATACGGCGACAGACGGAAGGTTTTAAGACCAGGGCAAACTTCTGTAGGAATGAAAACGGCGACCTTGTAACTGATGTCCAGAGAGTGCTTAGATTATGGAGGGAACACTTCTCTGCTCTCCTAAATGGAGGCAGCAATTCACCGCGCAGAGATGAAGAACCCGATCCCGCAATCGATGATGATGGAATATATGTCCCCCCGCCCGAATATGACGAAGTTAGAATAGCAATAACCAGATTGAAAAACAACAAGGCCGTGGGCGCTGATGGATTGGCTGCGGAGCTATTCAAGTTCGGCGGCGAGGAGTTGGTAAGGCGCGTGCAGCAGCTTCTTAGCAAAATATGGGCGGACGAAAGCATGCCCGACGGTTGGAATCTAAGTGTTCTTTGTCCAGTCCACAAGAAGGGGGATACTGCAAAATGCACCAACTATCGTAGAATCAGCCTTCTTAATATCGCATATAAGGTCCTTTCAAGTGTATTGTGCGAAAGATTGACGCCCACCGTGAACCGGGTGATTGGACCTTATCAGTGCGGCTTCAGACCTGGTAAATCTACCATCGACCAGATTTTCACAATGCGCCAAATCTTGGAAAAAACCCGTGAAAGGAGAATCGACACACATCACCTCTTCGTCGACTTTAAAGCCGCCTTCGACAGCACGAAAAGGAGCTGTCTATATGCCGCTATGTCTGAATTTGGTTTCCCCGCAAAACTTATACGGCTGTGCAAAATGACGTTGAGCAACACCATCAGCTCAGTCAGAATTGGGAAGGACCTCTCCGAGCCGTTCGAAACTAAACGAGGTTTCAGACAGGGTGACCCCCTATCGTGCATTTCTTTAATTTGATGCTGGAGAAAATTATACTAGCTGCAGAACTTAACCGCACTGGAACAATATACTATAAAAGCGTGCAATTACTGGCATATGCTGATGACATTGATATCATCGGCCTAAACACCCGCGCTGTTAGTTCTGCTTACTCCAAGCTGGAAAAAGAAGCGGTAAAGATGGGTTTGATGGTGAATGAGGACAAAACGAAGTACCTGCTGTCATCGAGCAAAGAGTCAGCGCATATGCGCCTTGGCAACCACGCTACTGTTGGCAGCCATAATTTCGAAATAGTAAAAGACTTCGTTTATTTGGGAACCAGCATCAACACTAGCAACAACATCAGCACTGATATCCAGCGAAGAATCAATCTTGCCAATAAATGCTACTTTGGACTAGGTAGGCAATTGAAAAGTAAAGTCCTCTCTCGGCGAACGAAAATCATACTCTACAAGTCACTTATCGTACCCGTCCTGCTATATGGGGCAGAAGCATGGACCATGACAACAGCAGATGAAGCGGCTTTGGGAGTGTTCGAGAGAAAAGTTCTTCGAAAGATTTATGGACCTCTACGCGTTGGCGATGGCGAGTACCGAAGAAGATTTAATGATGAGCTGTACGAGCTATACGCAGACATCAACATAGTCCAGCGAATTAAAACGCAGCGGCTGCGCTGGCTAGGCCATGTTATGCGAATGAAAGATGATGCTCCGGCCAAGAAAGTGTTTCTATCGGAACCCGCCTATGGAAGTAGAGGTAGAGGGCGCCCCCACTCCGTTGGAAGGACCAGGTGGAAAACGATTTAAACTCCCTTGGTGTGACCAATTGGCGCCGGTTGGCGGGGCGAATTAAGTAAGTAAGTAAGGCCTGACTCTAGAATTTGTTTGTACGATATGGGTATCAAATGAAATGTGTTAATGATAGTTTTAAAAGGGAGTGGGCCTAAGTTCTATAGGTGGACGCCTTTTCGAGATATCGCCATAATTATACCAGCTTCTTATATTGGTAGTCCATGCCACATACACGAATATACACAAGATGCTATGTTATATGTTCGAAAATAGGGCCGTCCAACTCTTTTCATCACTTTTACGTGTATTCCGATGTGGAACGATATAAAAAATAATTTGTTCGGTCAGTCACCAACAGATCGACACGATGTTACAGCACGTGTATTCCGGCAAAAATTGAAGGCACTGATGGATTTAATTGTGAAATTAGGCGTTTTTGTAAAGGTACAATGTTGGACGTACTCGATTGAATGCCAAAAAAGAGGTTTGCCACACGCACACATATTAATATTAATAAAATTGAAGGCACTGATGGATTTAATTGTGAAATTAGGCGTTTTTGTAAAGGTACAATGTTGGACGTACTCGATTGAATGCCAAAAAAGAGGTTTGCCACACGCACACATATTAATATGGCTGGTACGTAAAATAACACCGGGCGAGCTTGGTAGCGTCATATCAGCCGAAATACCAGATTAAACCATCGATCCAGAATTATTTGAAGTGGTAACAAAAAACATGATTCTATAGGTGGACGCCTTTTCGAGATATCGCCATAAAGGTGGACCAGGGGTGACTCTAGAATGCGTTTGTACATTATGGGTATCAAATGAAAAGTGTTAATGAGTATTTTAAAAGATACTGGGCCTTAGTTCTATAGGTGGACGCCTTTTCGAGATATCGCCATAAAGCTGGACCAGGGGTGACTCTAGAATTTGTTTGTACGATATGGGTATCAAATGAAAGGTGTTAATGAACATTTTAAAAGGGCGTGGGCCTTAGTTCCATAGGTGGACGCCTTTTCGACATATCGCCATAAAGGTGAGGGGTGACTCTAGAATGCGTTTGTACATTATGGGTATCAAATGAAAAGTGTTAATGAGTATTTTAAAAGGGACTGGGCCTTAGTTCTATAGGTGGACGCCTTTTCGAGATATCGCCATAAAGGTGGACCAGGGATGACTCTAGAATTTGTTTGTACGATATGGGTATCAATTGAAAGGTGTTAATGAGTATTTTAAAAGGGCGTGGGCCTTAGTTCCATAGGTGGACGCCTTTTCGACATATCGCCATAAAGGTGAGGGGTGACTCTAGAATGCGTTTGTACATTATGGGTATCAAATGAAAAGTGTTAATGAGTATTTTAAAAGGTAGTGGGCCTTAGTTCCATAGGTGGACGCCTTTTCGAGATATCGCCATAAAGGTGGACCAGGGGTGACTCTAGAATTTGTTTGTACGATATGGGTATCAAATGAAAGGTGTTAATGAGTATTTTAAAAGGGCGTGGGCCTTAGTTCTATAGGTGGACGCCTTTTCGAGATATCGCCATAAAGGTGGACCAGGGGTGACTCTAGAATTTGTTTGTACGATATGGGTATCAAATGAAAGGTGTTAATGAGTATTTTAAAAGGGAGTGGTGGTAGTTGTATATGTGAAGGAGTTAGATAGATATAGATAAGGAGTTATTGACCAAATGTGGACCAGGGTGACGCAGAACATCATCTGTCGGTTACCGCTAATTTATTTTTATATGTAATACCACGAACAGTATTCCTGCCAAGATTCCAAAGGCTTTTGATTTCGCCCTGCAGAACTTTTTCATTTTCTTCTACTTAATATGGTAGGTGTCACACCCATTTTGCAAAGTTTTTTTCTTAAGTTATATTTTGCTTTAAAAACCAATCCAATTACCATATTTCATTCCTTTGCTCGCATTCGGTATAGAATTATGGCAATTTTCTCATTATTCGCAATTTTCGATATCGAAAAAGTGGGCGTGGTCATAGTCGAATTTCGGCCATTTTTACACCAATACAAAGTGAGTTCAGATAAGTACGTGAACTGAGTTTAGTAAAGACATATCTATTTTTGTTCAAGTTATCATGTTAACGGCCGAGCAGAAGGACAGAGGGCCGTGTGTATAAAAACTGGGCGTGGCTTCAACCGATTTCGCCCTTTTTCACAGAAAACAGTTATCGTCCTTGAATCTAAGCCCCTACCAAATTTCACAAGGATTGGTAAATTTTTGTTCGACTTATGGCATTAAAAGTATTCTAGACGAATTAAATGAAAAAGGGCGGAGTTACGCCCATTTTGAAATTTTTTTTTATCTTTGTATTTTGTTGCACCATATAATTACTGGAGTCGAATGTTGACATAATTTACTTATATACTGTAAAGATATTAAATTTTTTGTTAAAATTTTACTGCGAAATTACAGCTTGCAAAACTTTTAAATTACCTTCTTTTAAAAGTGGGCGGTGCCACACCTGTTTTTAAAAATTTTACTAATTTTCTATTCTGCGTCATAAGTTCAACTCACCTACCAAGGTTCATGGCTTTATCCGTCTTTGGTAATGAATTATCGTACTTTTTCGGTTTTTCGAACTTTTCGATATCGAAAAAGTGGGCGTGGTTATAGTCCGATATCGTTCATTTTAAATAGCGATCTGAGATGAGTGCCCAGGAACCTAAATACCAAATTTCACCAAGATACCTCAAAATTTACTCAAGTTATTGTGTTAACGGACAGACGGACGGACGGACAGACATGGCTCAATCAAATTTTTTTTCGATACTGATGATTTTGATATATGGAAGTCTATATCTACCTCGTTTCATTTATACCTGTACAACCACCCTTATCCAAACAAAGTTAATATACTCTGTTTGCAAAGCACGCTGAGTATAAAAACAATGGTGTAATAACAAATCTACCAAAACTAGTAGACATTGACTTAAATAATGTAGTAATGAAAATTGCTGCGCAAGTCAATGCAAATATTAGCAATGATAGCATGTCTATCAAAATGAAAACAGAACATTCAAAACATATCCCATAGTGGTTAAAATGAGCAATATTGCGTTCAAAACCAAATGCCTTGAGTTTAGGCATATAAAAAATACACTAATACATTTGATTAACTTGAATTGATGACGTCTCATACATGACTTATTATTGATGGATTACATCAAAAAAAATGTTTGCCACATCAACTAAATAATTTTTGGACTAAGAGTTGAAAATAAAATTAACACAGAATTTTTACCATTTAAACTATTTTATTGTAACGTAGAAATAAAATTCTCTTTTAACAGCCACATATTGTTTCAAATAATCTTTTCTAGTTATTTGGTAACATTTTAATACATTTCTGATAAATTTAATGATGATAATAAATTTTAATTATTCAATATAGAAGGTTCGGATATCAAAGAGTGGCTTTTCTTGCTTTTTTCGCAGCAAATTTTTTTATAAAAATATCAAAATTTAACTATCTTGCCAAAACGGATTCAACACAAAGCGTGGCAAGTCCTAAAACTCGCTCTTTAGATGAACACCATCTATGAAAGTTTTTGATTCTTGTAAGGACGCTGAAGGAACATTCTGCACTAGTTATAGTGACAGATATAGTTCCAAAGATACGCAAACCAACACAAATGTTGGGGAAAATTGTATACAAATTTTGAACATATGTAGATGGCATTTAGCAATTCCAATGGTGACAGACCTTTATCAAAATTTGCTTCGTAAATGTATTTGAAGTGAATTATTTCGCATTCTAAACTTGGAGAAATGTCCGACTTGTATTTTTTGACAAATTTCTCTGCGCTCGCCCGAACCGTAGTTTCATCCATGTCTTCAAATTGACACAAAAAGGAAAACGTGTCGCTCAAATTTATCATAGCTGCAAATCGTTCAGTAACGCTAGTGATTACCGAATCAACGATCACCAGGAATGTATTGTTTTTTCTCTGAATCATCCGTAATCATCTCATTTAAATTATCTTCACAACGTCTTTTGGGTTTTCTGTTTCGAATGTCCGGAAACTTTGGCGAGATGTTCAATTGAATAGCAACTGTTTTGCATTCGTTTAAAATTGTATCCCATTGGTTCCTTATCAACTTCAAAACAGCTAACAAGGTATCTAGATGTCGGACCTAAACAGCTATGGTGGCGTCTCTAGCTTGGAGGACCACGTTTCTTTCTTTAATGGTAGTCAGTATTTTGAACAAAATTGAGGACAACAAGATACATTTGAACTTGTTGATGTACTTTAGAATGCCGGTAACATCTCCGTGTGCTTGCGCTGTCAAATTTGGCTTTTGGCTGAAAGACTACGAAGAGAGCTTGTTACAATTTTCTTGAGGATGTCCTATCGTTGTGGAGTGCTGCTGAAAATAGTAGAACATTTTTGTACAACTCCGAAGAAAGTAATTGCAGCCGTACAACATTCTGCAGCATCAACACCACATAAATTGAGACTGTCTGTGGGTTCCACAAAGCACTCGCACTCAGCATTCGAGTTTTTGTCGAGAATGTCACGTAGTGCTCCGTTGTAAGCTCCTTTCATATTGGCGCCGTTATCGTACCCTTGTGCACGACAATCTTCAATCAAGTATGGCAAATTAATCAGCGATTTTCTGACCAGTTTTTTGGTTACAATTCACGAAAGCCAAAAACCGTTCTTGAATTGTAAAATTTGATGCTTTTCGAATTGAAATACTTGGCTTTCTTGCCTTTATCGAATATAGTCCCCTCACGTGCTGTGCACAAATTTCTATAAACTCGATAGCGAACTTGTAAACGTTTGTGGTGCTGTTGTAAAATCCTAACTTTCTCCAAATGATCTCTGAGTATCGGATTATATTGCCTTATGAGATCGTAGATGCCCAAAAAATGTCCAAAGTTTCGTTCACCAAGATATATACTTTCGCATTTGAAAGCTAGGCCTCTTTCACCCAAAAATAAAATAGTGTCCAAAATTCTATATAAAATTTCTTTCCACTTTTGAGTTTCAGTGATTAGTTGGTCATCCTTTTGAATTAGATTTTTAATGTGATCTTGAGTATTTTCGTGTGATGGCAGTATATCGTATAGCGTCTTCCATACCTGGAATTTCGAATATCCGCCGAACAAATTTTAGGTCGATTTAAAGTATTGGTGCATAATAGACGACATAGTAGGCAATAAAAAGCATTGCTACTGGCACTCCACACTTACCAGTCACGCTCCACTTTCTCTCCATTTGGCAAGATTCTGTTTAACAACGAGGTAGGAAATGTCTCGTCATGACAATCACGTGGAAAAATAACAGGAGTCTTTTGATCACCTCGACGAATTATTTCGTTGACTTCTTCAGATCGGAAAAACTCATTATTCACATACCGATATCGAAGTAATTCAAATAATCTGGACTTTAATACAGAGTTGGTGGTATTTTTGGAAGACTTTTTGAAGATGAACTTTCATCAGTGTCACCACGAACACTTTGCGATTTCGGATTCATGTAAACATATATTTTTGTTTGATGTTTTTATTGTCTCCTCACTTTTCGAATGCCCAGGCAAAAAATCATATTATCAATATCCGTTGCTTTTGAAATTCGGCTTAAAATTTGCACATGGAACAACTAAAGACCCTCCTGAATTAAAAAAAATGTCTTAGTACCTCTAAATTACGGGCCCCCTGAGAAATCCCGGCCGGGGGAACCCCCCATTCCCCCCCCCCCCCCCTCGTCGTAGGGCCTGCGTGTGGGTAAAAGAAATAAAAGAATTAGAAGATTTAAAAAAATTGAGCTAATTACTATAGGATATTAGAATTAAGTAGGCATATGGCATATCCTTTATTTCAAAGATGGATATTATGCATCTAATAAATAATGCAACTTTAAACGTCTATGTAAAATATGACGTTAACAAGTTCCGATATTGGAACCATAACACTGTGCTACACTGATTTTACACTTTAATAGCGACGTAGTTTCCGTTGTAGGTCTGGATGAGTAGATCAAGATGCCGTGTTTCAAAATTTTCTAACAACCCGAAATTTTCAATTTATTGTTAAAAACCTGTTTTTCTTGTACCTCGCGCATTCAAAAATTCGTTACTCCGTAATTTTTCCATCTATTTTTAATTGCTTAACAGTTTTTGAAAGCTGAAAGATAGGGCTTCAAAAATATATATATTTGTCTACTCTTTTTATAGCAAATTTTAGAGATTTTTTAAAAGATATCTAAAATTTTCTCGTTTTTTTTATTTTTCAAAGTTAACGGCTTTTTAATGTATCATTTCTTCAATGAAAATTTTTTTTCTTAAAGAGATTGAGATAATATTCTATCTCGAGTAAAAAAAGTGCTGGCTGATCAAATTCGGTTGAGAATTGTTTAAATAACAAGACTTTTGTGAACAAGAAAATTCTACTCTCATTGCACAATCGATATCGCGTCGGGTCAGGATTAATTGTATGATTTCGGTATATCGCTGCCATCGTATTGCAACTCGATTTCCAATTTTTGTTCTGCGTGACATTTAGATTTGACGTTTGCACACGTGCTTTACATTGTCGGAACGCATGCTTATTTGGGTTCGGGCAAAAAACGCCGGTTGTTCGCGTGCGCTAAAAAACGCAGTGCGGTTTTATTAGGTTGGCATGTTACAGAGGCAAAGAGGCAAATGTCTCGGAGAGCAATTAAAGCACTGTGTATCTCATTTCCACAAACAAGAAAAACCGTTGTCAAAACCGTGGTCATATCAATTTTTCCTAACACATGATTTAATGATAAAAGTAAATAATTTTGTTTATCTTTGTTTCATAATTAAATCATAAAAAAAGGTTAAAGGAAGCATAGGGAATGCTCAAAACAGCGGCGACGATATACTGAAATCATACATTCAATCCTGACATGGCGCGATATCCATTCTACGATGAGAGCAGAATTTTCTTGTTCACAAAAAGTGTAGTCATTTCAACATTTCTCAACCGAATTTGATCAACCAGTATTTTTTTACTCGAGATAGAATATTCTCTCAATCCCTTTAAGAAAAAAATAATTCATTAAAGAAATCATACATTAAAAAGCCGTCAAACTTTGAAAAATTAAAAAAAACGAGAAAATTTTAGACAACTTTTAAAAAATCGCAAAAGTTTGCTATAAAAAGTGTAGACAGGTATATATATTTTTGATGCCCTATCTTTCAGCTTTCAAAAACTGTTAAGCGCTCAAAAATTGATGGAAAAATGATGGAGTAACGAATTTTTGATTGCGCGAGGTACAAGAAAAACAGTTTTTCAATAATAACTTGAAAATTTCGGGGTGTTAGAAAATTTTGAAACACGGTATCTTGATCTACTCATCCAGACCTACGACGAACACTAGGTCGCTACAAAAGTGCTTGAGATATTGTTTTTTTTTTTTTTTGTAGCACTGTGTAATTGATCATGCTCTAACAGATTTAGTAGAATGCGCTTATACTTAATCGTTAGATGGCAATGTTTTATCTGATCATAAATTTCTATCAATAACTGTGAATAATAATATGCAGAAGTTTGAACAGCAAAATGAAATAAAAGTCTTTGATTACACCCTGTTTGAAATTAAAGACCATTTAAATACCATTGTAGCATGATACAGTATGCCTTTACGCCAATGCATTTTTTACTGACTCAAATAACCACTTGAGTTCATTTGCATTGGCGTAAAGGCATACTGTATCATGCTACACCCACCAAGACATTTTGAAATATAATTATCTTCCTGCTTCTATGAGTAATGAACTATCTGATATTATATGTCATGCGATTTCTGCGGTGGCCACCAAGACAAAATCGTCATGACTTTTATGAAGAATTATTTTAGTTTTTTTTTTTCGGGATTGTCACATGCACAACCTCTTTGGTTAGATCAATTATTTGATCTTAGAGAACTTGGGTAGCAATTATTATTTTAAATTTGCCTACTCTAGTAAATATTCTATTTTTTTCACCAATTTGTCCCTCAGGACAACTGTGTTTTTCATATAAATTTCAAGTCCTGGATTGGCGGCATTTGTACAAAGTGTGTACAGCCTGATAAGTAATTGTCTTAAGTAAATTTTATCACCTACAATCAAGTTGCTTTTATTTCTTACGCTACCATTTTAGGATCGCGACATGTTTTATTGCTGCAAATTTATATAGCGCTTTATATATGTATCGGTTCTCTTGTGACTTTTCTTCATTAGTTTTTTTTTTGTTGGCTGGTTGTAAAATTTTTGTATTTTTTTTTTCATTAGGTTTTGCTTATTTCTACTGTCCTAAGATTTCCTATTGCTTCATGACCATCTTTGTCAGGAGCATTCACAGGAATTTATGCAAATTTTTGATTTGCTGATCGCTTTAAGCAGGGCTGTCTTTACTGTCAATTGTGACAATTTTAGATTTACTATTTGAGATTGAATTGTTTATTGCTCTTTCGCAGTTTTGGGTAAAAAAATTTAGATGTTTGAGAAATTTTAGATGCGCTGTTGTACGTTTTTCAATTGCATATATTTGATTTTCAAATATTTTCTTAGTATCTTGGCCATTGCATGGTCAATAGCCTGACTACGTAAATCATTGCTCCTATCCAAACATCTGGAATTTTTGGGGTAATTTTTGTGTCTAGTTAGTCTGGTGGCTCATATTTAACTATCCTATTTTCAGTTACTTTATTTTCTGAACTTGCTGAATTTTCCTTCCCTAGTTCATATCCGGCTATCACTATCATGATGCCTTGCGCAATCTTTGTCCACCAAGCCATGCTGAAAATATTCTATAATTATCTTTTTAAGAACTAAGTTTAATTTTTAATAAATTTTTAATTTTATTATTTATCCTATACATTCCATTTTTCTCTTGACCTTCATTAATTTTTAATAAATTTGCCTTATTTAATTAATAGCTATTTTAACAATTTATTTATAATATTGTAGTTTTTGTGTTACTCTAGAACTTCATTTCTAATTTAGATATTTAAAATATTGTCTTAAAAAACTTTCTAATTTTATTTTTTCAAATTAATTGTATTTTTTTTTTTATTTTACTGGTTTGTTTAGTTAACATTATTAAAGTCTAAGAAAATGTTTGTTCTTAACGGAAAAGTTTGTTTAAAAAAAATTTTTTAGCTTTTTATTTTATTTTTTTTTTCAATTTACAAAATATTTTAAAAATTAATGTTTATGTCATTTTGCTGATTTATTTTCCTTTATTTAATTAACATTATAGAAGCTATTGTATAAAATTTTTGATTTTCTTAAAAAAAAATATTTGTAAAGTTAATATTTTTAACATTCGTATTTTTCTTAAAATTGCAAATAAATTTGTTCAAAGTATTAAAGTTTATGTTACTATAAAAGTTTTTTTCTACGGCACATTGGGCTTTAATCTTTTTCCCTATTTTTAGGATTAGTTTGTGTCATGTTCAAATCTGAGATCAAACTTTTTGTGAAAAGAAATTTGTTTATCCTACTGTATTTAAAAAAAATTCCTACTTTGAAAAAAAAAATCCTAAGCAAAAACTTTCGTTTTTGCTCATAGTTTAGCGTCCATAAAGGCCGCCCAATTTATTTTAAAATATACTTATAAGTACTGCTCTCCGCCAGTCATGCTGCCAATTGGTCCTTCAGAACATTGCTGTTTAAAATGTGTCCATTAAATCCGTTTATTCCACTTCGCCTTATGCATTATTCATCCTTGGTCACTGCTGTTGCTTAATTTTGTTCTTCAATGTTATTTGCCTTCTGCATTTGTTTCTTCGTTATTTTGTTGATAACATTGCCCCCATGCTGATATTTGATTTGGTTTTATTGTATTTGTGCTGCAATAGCAGTTGTAATCCTTTGTATTTGCTTATTATTTCAGGATCCTTTAAAATTCAACTTTTGCCCGGATGGTAAGATTATTAACTTTTATACTTTGTTTTTAAAATTTCCTGGGCAGGATCTCTGAGCAGCTAAATCTTTTAAGCGATATTTGCTTGGTCAGCAAATCTTATGCTTATTGCAGATAAAACTGGCAGGATCTTTTCCTCCAGCAAGATATTTAGCAATTTTGCTGATTTCTGATCAAGCTGGCAGGATCGCCATGAAATGTTCGAAGGCGAATCCTGCTTAGTTTATATCCAGGATTTTCCTCCAGCAACTCATCTTCCTTGCAGATGCCGTTCGGAGTCGGCATAAAATCATGTAGGTCCCGTCTGGCCAATTTGTAGGGAAAATCAAGAGGAGCACGACGCAAATTGGAAGAGAAGCTCGGCCTTAGATCTCTTCGGAGTTATCGCGCCTTACATTTTTTAAACTTTTTTTTCTCAGTCTCGTTTTCTGCTGTAGCTCTTTCTAACGCTTACAACCTCTGTATGATGTTGGACGTCCATGCTTCTTGCATAGTACGCAGAAAGGATTTGGGTTTTCTGCAGAGTCTCGTCCAGGAGAAGGGCATTCTTTGCTGATGGTAGAAGTTTTGGCAATTCCTACATTGCGGAATCTCGGGTCTGCGTAAATGTTCACATTTGATGCAATGGTATAGTATACCATATAGTGTACCATGAATATAGGTAGCGTTATCTTTTTCTCTGTCGATTTTTTGATAGTAAATGGACTTAATTTAAGGGTTTTAAGGTTATCATTTAGATATTGAAAAAGTTCATTAAAAATGTCTTCACATTTGGTATTGCCATTCAAACCGTTCAACAAGTATGTTTTAATTTTAAGACATTTGGGTGTATAAGAATAGTATTTTACTTTGGCTTTTTCAAGATATCCGCGAACTCTTTTATAGTCTTCGAGATTTGTTAAATAAATCGATATTTTATTTTGGTTTTGTTCTTTTATTAATATAGTTATCTTTAAACCATCTTTGATCAGTTCAATTATTTGTTTTGATTCTACATCAAATGTATTAATAGGTGGAATGTTTTTTATATTTCTTTTCATTTTTTCATTTGTAATTGTTTTTGCTTAATTTTTGTTATTTGCATTTGCAGGTGCAGCTTCCCTTCCAATTTGAATCGTGCTCCCTTTTATTTTACCTTCAAATTTGCGGAAAGGGACCTACATATTTTATGCCGACTCCGAACGGCATCTGCAAGGCAGATGAGTTGTCATTGTATTCTCAAAAATGGTTAAAAATCTTGCCATCGCCAAATTCATAAATGTCAGTCATCAATACTGTGCGAGGTATCAAAACTGCTGTAGTGCTTTCTAAAATCGAAATGTAACGAAACTGGTCTTAAATTTCAAAATAGGTACAACCTATCTACATGTGCTCAAGAAAAGCGGACGAAAATTTCTTAACACTTTATTTCACGAAGGTAAACACAACAAGCATTTCCCCTTCGCATTCGAAAGATGATAGTTTGTAAGCTTCAACCCGCTATCTATGGCGGTATGGGCTAGAAGTTTCAATGTGGTCATATTAAATCATTCCCGAGATGGTTGGGCTTGTACCATAATGGTGTTTGTTACTGGTACGTACCGGATCTATATCCGTCAAAGGACCATCAGCATCGATAACACTCCTCACAAACATCGGGGAGTGTCTTTATCGCTACATCAACAACAACAAGAACAACAATTGGGTTGTTTTATTTGTAGCGATTGAAACTAAATTTCCATATTACCATAGAAGCCGTCTGAAAATTATTAAACTCTACGAATATGTGAATGATTACCAGGCGGTTAAATCCATTACAAATTAACATCTCATTAACACAGGATCATGATTATGTCAGCCCACTTAACTGCGAGCAGTGTTGCTCAAAATTTAGTGCACTGCTCTCGACTCTGGTTTTGTGACAGTATACGGTATACGTTTATATCAGTTTGAAAAGATAGAAATAAGCAAGTGCAAATATTTTCATGGAAATATTCTAAAAACTGTTTGTTCAACTGGTTGAAAACTATCTCTATACTTGATTGGGTATTCATAAAAATTAAATAGGTTTATTAAGCTCATATTATAAGGGAAATTTCTATGGAAATATCATTTTAAAAAGCTTAATTAGCCTTTTGTTCTATCTATGAACTGTTTAAAATTTTAGCAGAAACTTTCCACCGGAAATTTACTCAAGCTAATAAGGCCGAGTAAATAAAAAACAAATTGTTTTTGTATAGCTTTAAATTAAATTAAGAAGAATTTTTATTGTATTGTTGAAATTCCTGAAATCTAGCTTTTATTTTTGTTTTAATCACATGATAGTGCCCACAAAATTTAGCTTGATTCACTTTTGGCAAGCACATAGCTTCTATGACGATAATGGAAATGGATCTGTGAAAATGGGCGAAAATGGTGGAAGCCACACCCAATTTTTATACACAGTCGACCGTCTGTCCTTCCGCTCGGCCGTTCACACTATTACTTGAGCAAAAATATATATATCTTTACTAAACTCAGTTCACGTACTTATCTGAACTCACTTTGTATTGGTGTAAAAAATGGCCGAAATCCGACTACGACCACGCCCACTTTTTCAATATGGAAAATTTCGAAAAATGAAAAAAATGCCATAATTGTATGCCAAATACAAAAAAGAGATTAAACATGGATTGGATTGGTTTATTGACGCAAAATATAACGTTAGAAAAAACTTTGTAAAATGGGTGTAGCACCTGCCATATTAAGTAGAAGAAAATAAAAAAGTTCTGCAGGGCGAAACCAAAAGCCTTTGGAATCATGGCAGGAATACTGTTCGTGGTATTACATATATAAATAAATTAGCGGTACCCGACAGATGATGTTCTGGGTCACCCTGGTCTACATTTTGGTCGATATCTCAAAACGCCTTCACATGTACAACTAAGGGCTACTCCCTTAATTTGATACCCATATCGTACAAACACATTCTAGAGTCTCTCCTGGTCCACCTTTATGGCGATATCCCGAAAAGGCGTCCACCTATAGAACTAAGGGCCACCCCCTTTTAAAACCCTCTTTAATACCTTTAATTTGATACCCATATCGTATAAATACATTATAGAGTCACCCCTGGTCCACATTTATGGCTATATCTCGAAAAGGTGTCCACCTATAGAACTATGGCCCACTCCCTTTTAAAATACTTTTGACCACCTTCCATTTGATACCCATGTCATACAAACACATTTCGGGGTTACCCTAGGTTCATTTTCCCATATTTTGATTTTCCCTTATTTTGTCTCCAAAGCTCTCAGATGAGTATTTAATGTTCGGTTACACCCGAACTTAGCCTTTCTTACTTGTTCCACATTATAACTTTACGTATACCGACCTTCACCAATATTACAAACTCAATGGGTAAAATAGGTCGAGGGCTTACAAACTGAGCAGTGACACCCTCCACCTCCCGCCACCCCTCCTCACCGCCTCTGGTGCAAAATCTATAAATTGTTATAACTCAATATAAATTTTCTCCTAAATCAATAATCTGACTAACGCAGATCGAGATCTAAACAATTTTGGAAAAACGATCGGTGGAGCTCTCCGTCTCCTCCCGCCATCCTCCCCCCTTCAATTGTTTTTATAAGCACGCTTTTACAAGCTTTACCTGTATGTTTGTTTGTAACTCTTCATTCGCTTCAACGCGCTTTCTGCCTTATTAGCCTGCTTTTAGAATTAGCTTTACCTTATTTGTAATCCCACCAGGGTCATATCGATACTTTTCCGGGATCATTTCTTGATGATTTAAAGGATACGTCCTTGATCCCGTGGGGGTAACTTTGGAACTTTCTCGGGACTATTTCGGGATCATTTTGGGACTCTTCCCGGATCATTTCTGTTTTGTTTTCGGGATACGTCCTTGATCCCGTCGGGGTTCTTTTTGGGACTATTCCGAGATTATTTCTTGATGGATCAGACAAATCTCTCGATCTAACCGCTGCTAGCCTCTCCAAATGAACTACCCTTCTATTTCGTGGTTTCCCAATTATTTATATGCGGTAGATGACCACAAATCTGTAAGGGCCTTCCGATATTTGGATAGAACACCTTTCCGCCGGTGAGGGTTGTATAGCAGTACCAAATCTCCCTCCAAGTAACCTTCCGAATTAAAGTTCTTGTCATGCCAGTGTTTCATCTTATGACTCATTACCCTGGGCCGTTCCCTCACACTCTGTTCTTTGACCAATGAAGAACTATTTCGCAGAGCTTGATCTTGACGGATTGACTTTGTATCATCAGTATCGTCTTGACGTTTCACAACAGTAGTGCGCGCTGGCTTGAAACCACCCTTTCTGGAAAATTCTTTCAGTCGTTTTAGTGCGTCCATTAGGTTTTGTCAATGCCAGTGTTTCTCTCGAATTAAAACGCAGCGGCTGCGCTGGCTAGGCCATGTTATGCGAATGAATGATGATGATCCGGCCAAGAAAGTGTTTCTATCGGGACCCGCGTATGGAAGCAGAGGTAGAGGGCGGCCCCCACTCCGTTGGAAGGACCAGGTGGAAAACGATTTAAACTCCCTTGGCGCCGGTTGGCGGAGTGAAGGAGCGACTGGCGCGCCTTGTTGGACGGCCATAACCGTTTAGACGGTAATCGCCTATTAAGTATGTAAGTAAGTGTTTCTCTCGCAAGTAGTTTTGATTTCGCTTTATTTGGCCGATTCGATCCATCAACCTTTACCTTTGACTTTCGTGGTCTTTGTCGAGTCTTCTCCACCAGTACTCGATTACTGCTGAACCCTTTCTCCAAACTGAAGTTAAGTGGTATATTCTGGTTCTCATAACGCATCACTCTTCTCTGCATATCTATCTTGATGTCATGGTCAACCAAGAAGTCCACTCCCAATATGACTTCATCAACGATCTCCGCAACAACGAATTTGTGTAGAACCATGACCTCCCCAATTAATACCTCACATACCACTTCTCCTCGGACTTGATTATACTCGCCAGTGGCCGTACGCAACCTTGCTCCAGGTATCGGTTTTCTTCTCCTGTTGACCAAGTCAGATCGGATTAAGGAATGAGATGCGCCCGTATCTACAGTCAGTATACGCTCCTTGACATCCAGCTTTCCTTCGATGGCAAGACTGCTCGATTTTTTTCCAATTTGCGACACAGATATCACAGGGCATTCAATAGCTGGAGTTAGCTCTCGATCTCTACATCTTACTCGCTCTTGCTCATCCCTTCCAGCTTTGTTATTAAAACCACTCATGCTGTTGCAACCACTAGGATCAAGATCGCAATGACGTGCAATGTGACCGGGCTTCCCGCATTTGAAGCATTTGATAACTCTTACACTCCGCTTTTGCGATCCTTTCAGCACCTCCAATATTGTGTCAACCCACTCTAGCCTTTCTACTTCCACACGGCGTGCTTTGAAAACTGGCTTACACAGAAGCGACGCTGTTTCCTGAATCAGAGCTTGTGACACCGTTTCTGCGAATGTTGGCTTTGGGTTTGCGTATGTAGCTCGCTTTGTTTCGACGTCCCGTATGCCATTTATAAAGCTCTGAATCTTTACCCTTTCAGTGTATTCCACGGGTGCGTCCGCATTCGCTAAATGTGCCAGCCTTTCAGCATCCGACGCAAACTCTTGCAATGTTTCACCAGGCCTCTGGAAGCGGTTCAGTAACTCCATTTGGTATATCTGTCTCCTATGCTCAGTTCCGTATCGTCTCTCTAGAGCGCCCATCAATGCTTCATAACTGTTCCGTTCGCCCTCTGGAATGGTTTGTAAAATCTCAGCCGCAGGCCTTTTGAATGCCATGAACAGTGCAGCAACTTTATCTTCAGTAATCCAGTTGTTCACTGTTGCGGTCTTCTCAAATTGTAGCTTAAAGACCTGGAAAGGAACAGAACCGTCAAAGGATGGTGTTTTTACCTTTGGATTACTCGTTGAAACTGCTGGGCGATTTAGTTGCAACTGCTCCATACGTCCTCTCAAAGCATCCACCTCGGCCTCGATTTTTTCTTCAAACTGTAAAATTTTTGTATCTTGCTCCTCCAACTTCGAGGAAATACGTCCTTCTTGCTCTTCCAGTTGAACAAAGATCTGCGATGATATCTGTGCTGAAATTTGCGCCGACATTTCGGATATTAGTGCCTCTTGTGCTTCAATATTCGCCGTTATTTCAGATGACATTTCTGCAATACGAGTCTTCTGTTCTTCCAGTTGAGATGCAATTTGCGACGACATTGATGATACTGTCGATGTTTGTGCAGATATTGCAGCCAATATCATGTTCAAGTCTGTGCCCGTAACTGTCTGCGATGTTTCATTTTTCTCTTCAATTTTTGTTATCTCCTCGCCATCAAGAGGAAAGACATACTCTTCCACGTTTATTCCTTCCGATTCCATTGCCTGTCGTAGTCGTTCCTGAAGTTCTAGTTTAATGCCGGTTGTATTCAATCCACGGCTCTCCAACTCCTTCTTCAGTTGCTGGATCTTCAATTCACTTAACTTTGCCATGTCCAAGTTGTATTCCCAATCTTCGTAATTTATTCAACAATTCCACTTCTGATACCAATTGTAACGAATTTACTGAAACTCCACATATTTCAAATCTTCTACTAGGGTTCGAATCACTAAGCTGTTGAATAAATAACTCCAATATTGAATAATGGAAAAATGGCCTTTATTAAAGTACTTCACAATAAATAATACTGTTATTGCTCGCCAGATAGCGTCTTAATCAAAACTGCTTCTTGCGCCTCTACTGGTATCGCCTTTTATACTCTTTGATTTCCTCGTTCGCATCTTCTAGGCGCTTCCATTTCCAGAATCTGCTAGTTGGCCATCAGCTATCAAATTTCTCAACTGTAACTACAATTGCACGATTTTTTAGCATCTCTCATTGCATACTTTTGGGAGTATCTCAGATATATGCATGTGGTTGTGCGTTGCTTCTCAGCTGCGTATACGTACATATGTGTAGACATAATGATTTATTCGTTTATGTAGATACATAATGATTGATTTATGGATGTGCATACACGGCGCTGCTTAGCATCGGCTTATAGATGACAGTACCTTTAGTGTTGCTAATATTCGTAACAGTATTGTTATACATATCCATAAATCAATCATTATGTATCTACATAAACGAATCAATCATTATGTCTACACATATGTACGTATACGCAGTTGAGAAGCAACGCACAACCACATGCATATATCTGAGATACTCCCGAAAGTATGCAATGAGGGAAGCTATAAAATCGTGCAATTGTAGTTACAGCTGAGAAATTTGATAGCTGATGCCAACTAGTAGATTCTGGAAATGGAAGCGCCTAGAAGATGCGAACGAGAAAATCAAAGAGTATAAAAGGCAGCGACAGATAGAGGCGCTAGAATCAGTTTCGATTAAGCACGCTATCTGTCGGGCAATAGTAGAGTTATTTATTGTGAAGTACACAGGATCTTGATGATGTCAGCCCACTTAACTTCGAGCAAATTGTGCAGCTCAAAACCTGGTGCATTGCTCCCAACTTTGGTTTTGTGGCGGTATAAAATAGACAAATTAGCAGTTTGGAAACAGATAAAACTAATTAGTGTACCTTTTGTTCTTTTCTCCGTTTATTCATTAAAAATACAAACAGATAAAACTAATTAGTGTACCTTAAGTTCTTTGCTGTGTTTATTCATTAAAAATACAAAGAGTATATCACATAGCCTTTCTCAATTCAGTAGCACAATTAAACTGTGCAAATATATAAACAAATCAAATGGAAATTTTCTTTTAAAACGGCCAAACGTTTTCTTTGTGCTCATTTCCTGAAATCTAGAAGTTTCTACTTATTTTTTATTCACACATTCCATTAATCTTAATCTAATCTGATATGTATTATAAATGGGAAAGTTTTGATGTTTGGTTTTATGGATATTTGGATGTTTGGGTGTTTGGATGTTTGTATGTTTGTCCAGACGTTTGTCTTTGTGACTGAATCACACCAGAACGGCTACACGGGTTTTGATGAAATTTGGGACAGAGACAATAGTCTACTGGCGAAATTTTTTTCGAACATGGAAAGGTGGAAGGCGGTCCCACGACCCCTTGGAATAATTACTTTTTAACAATTTTTTACACATTATAACTTTACTTATACTGACCTTCACCAATATTACAAACTCAATGGGTCAAATAAGTCGAGGTCTTACAAAGTGAGTAGTGACACCCTCCATCCCCCTCCCCCCTCTCTCTCCCTCTGGTGTAAAATCTATAAATTGTTATAACGCAATATAAACGTTCTCCTAAATCAATAGTGCCAGATACGGCACATGCAGATCGAGATCTAAACAATTTTGGAAAAACGATCAGTGGTGCTCTCCTTCTCCTCCCGCCATCCGCCCTCCTTCAAATGTTTTTGTTAGCACGCTTTTATTAGCATTACCTGTATGTTTGTAACCCTTCATTCGCTTCAACGCGCCAGCTGCCTTATTAACATGCTTTTATTATTAATCAGCTTCTACTTATTTGTAATCCCGCCAGGGTCATATCCAGACCCTTCCGGGATCTTTTCAGGATGGTCTTTGGGATCCGTCCGGGATCACGTCGGGTCATTTCGGAACTCTTTCGGGATCACTTTGGGACTCCTCCGGGATAATTTCTGAATGGTTTTCGGGATCCGTCCGGGATCCCGTCGGGGTCAATTCGGGACTTTTTCGGAACTATTTCTGGATCAGTTTGGGACCCTTCCGGGATAATTTCTGTATTATTTTCGGCATCTGTCCGGGATCTCGTTGGAGTTTTTTCGGGACTTTTTCTGGACTATTTTGGCATAATTTGCGGACCCTTTAGACATCAATTGTGGATGGTTTTCGGGATCTGTCCGGGATCCCGTCAGGGTCATTTCGGGACTATTTCGGAATCATTTTGGAACCCCTCTGGGATGATTTCTGGATGATTTTCGGGATCTGTCTGGGATTCCGCCAGAGTTTTTTCGGGACTTTTTCCGGGATATTTCGGGATCATTTGCGGGCCATTTAGATATCAATTGTAGATGGTTTTTGGCATCTATCCGGCATCCGCTCAGGATCATTTCTGGATTATTTCGGGATCATTTTTGGATAATTTGTAAATAATTTTCGGGATTCGTTCGGGATCCCGTCGAAGTTTTTTCGGGCCTTTTTCCGGGATATTTCGGGATCATTTGCGGACCTTTCAGAGATTAATTGTGGATGTTTTTTGGGATCCGTACGGGATCCCGTCAGGGTCATTTCGGGACTATTTCAGAATAATTTTGGGACCCCTCCGGGATGATTTCTGTATGATTTTCGGGATCTGTCCGGGATCCCGTCGAAATTTTTTCGGAACTTGTTCCGGGATATTTCGGGATCATTTGCGGACCCTTCACAGATCGATTGTGGATGGTTTTTGGGATCCATCCGGCATCCCTTCAGGATCATTTCTGGACTATTTCGGGATCATTTTGGGATAATTTCTAGGATCATTTGGGCATCCCTCCGGAGTCATTTCTGTATGGTTTTCGGGATCCCGTCAGGGTCATTTCGGGACTATTTCCATATCATTTGGAGACCCTTCCGGCATTATTTCGTGATGTTTTTTGGGATCAATACGGAATCCCGTCAGCGTACTTTTGGAACTTTTTCAAGGCTATATCTTGTTCCGTCAAAAACATTTCGGGACTTTTTTGGGACTATTTCGGGATCATTTGCGAACCCTTCAGAGATCAATTGTGGATCCCGGTCGGATCCCGTCAGGGTCATTTCCGAACTATTTCGGAATAATTTTGGGACACCTCCGGGATGATTTCTGGATGATTTTGGGAATCTGTCCGGGATCCCGTCGGAGTTTTTTCGGGACTTTTCCGGGATATTTCTGGACTATTTCAGGATCATCTTGGGATAATTTCTGAATGATTTTCGCGATTCGTCCGGGATCCCATCGGAGTTATTTCGGGAATTTTCTGGGATCATTTGGGGATCCCTCCGGAGTCATTTCTGTATGGTTTTCGGGATCCCGTCAGGGTCATTTCGGGACTATTTCCATATCATTTGGAGACCCTTCCGGCATTATTTCGTGATGTTTTTTGGGATCCATATGGAATCCCGTCAGCGTACTTTTTGATCTTTTTCAAGGCTATACCTGGTTCCGTCAAAAACATTTCGGGACTTTTTTGGGACTATTTCGGTATAATTTGCAGACCCTTCAGAGATCAATTGCGGATGGTTTTCGGGATCCGTCCGGGATTCCGTCAGGGTAATTTCGGGACTTTTCGAGAATATTTCTGTATCAGTTTGGGACCCTTCCGGTATAATTTTTGTATGGGTTTCGGGATCCTGGGGGGTCAGGATCATTTCGGGACTATTTTGGAATCATTTTAGGACCCCTCCTGGATGATTTTCGGGATTTGTCCGGGATCCCGTCGGCATCATTTCGTTACTATTTTGGTATCATTTATTTATTGCTTTATTTATTAATATATAAATTTTTATCCTGACACAACAATTTAAAACAAAATTACCTTAGTGCCAATCAAGTGGGACCTTTCCGGGATCATTTTAGGTATCTTCGCAACCGGTAGTTCAGCACACATGCCTTTTTTAAATTATGAGCTTTTATGGCCATGGATTTGCTGAAAATTATTCGTAATTAAAATTCGGTATATTTTATCTTTAATATCTAACACAGATTGTTCGTTCTATTTTTGAGTTTTTTAAATGAATCCTGTAACGAACTGTTATAACTATAATTACACTTTTGTAATATTTTAACCAACTAAATACACGAAAAGCAACACTATATTCATCTAAAAAATTCTCTTTGGTTTTAGCTAATTGTAGTTCCAATCCTTTGTTCTATGAGTAGTAATTCTTTCACCCCTGTCATATCAATTAATTTAACTTAAAAATAAAATGTATTTTATTTAATTCAAAAAAACTGTATAGTATTCACGTAAGCGTGCCTTTTAGGTTATCAGCTCATTTAGTTCTTTTCTTACTCTATTACAAAAATAAAATACATTAGACAAAAATAATTTTTAAATAGATAACTTGATAAGCAGGCTAACGTGAATAGCACATATATTTTATAAATTGCTATAAACAGCTGTTAAAGATAAACAATGAATTTCTTCACTTTCTTACTAGTTTTCCTTTTGCATTATGGACAGTCATGCCCAAAAGCCCAGGCACAAACCAGTTTCTGACCGATATTTTGGCTCAATTGCCATCGAAAAAAATGCTATCAAAAAAATCTGAGGATGCTTCACCAGGCACCAAAATGGCAGCGAAGGAACCAAAGGCTTCATCGTCTTTCATTTGTGCTCTTTTTTCTCCACATTTTTAGTACACTTCCAAGCAAGCTAGGACTTTCTAGTTTTCACCACGTAAAAGGATGTCTCAAAAACTATCGAAATCAGAAAAAAAAGTGGAAATTTTTTTTTTAGTCATAAGCCACCTTTCATAGACCTGGTCACATATTATAAATGGGAAAGTTTGGATGTTTGGATGTCCAGACTTTTGTTTTTGTGCCTCAATCACGCAAAAACGGCTGGACGGATTTGTATGAAATATGGCACACATATAACCAATAGTCTAGTAGGATCTACTATCTACACATTTTTTAAAAGGGGGAGTTCCCCGCCCCTAGGAACAGTTATAATTTAATTATTATATTTTTTCGGCTTTGTGACTGAATCACGCCAGAACGACTACACGGATTTTGATGAAATTTGGGACACAGACAATAGTCTACTAGCGAAATTTTTTTCGAATATGGAAAGGGAGGTGGGGGTCCCACGACCCCTTCGAACAATTACTTTTTAATAATTTTTACACATTATAGCTTCACGTATACTGGCCTTCACCATTATTGCAGACTCAACGCGTCAAATAAGTCGAGGGCCTACAAAGTGAGTAATGACACCCTCTAGATGATTTTCGGGATCCCGTCGGGGCTTTTTCTGAACTTTTTCTCGACTAATACCGGATAATTTGGGGATCCTTTCGGCATAATTTCTGGATGGTTTTCGGGATCCGTCCGGGATCCCGTCAGCGCCATTTGGGGACTATTAAGGGATCATTTGAGGACCTTTCCGGCAGCATTTCTGGATAGTTGTCGGGATCCCGTAGGATCATTTCGGGATCATTTTGGGGTACCTACCGACATCATTTCTAGACTTTTTGCGGTCCCTTCCGGCATCTTTTCTGGATGGTTTTTGGGATCCGTCCGAGATCCCGTCGGGGTCATTTCAGGACTTTTTCGGGATCGTTTGGGATCTCTTCCGGTATCATTACTGTATGCTTTTCGGAATCCATCCGGGATCCCGTCGGGGTCATTTCGGGACTATTTCGGGATCATTTGGTGTACCTTCCGACATCATTTCCGGATGGTTTTCGGTATCCGTCCGGGATCCCGTCGGGGTAATTTCGGAACTTTTTCGGCATCATTTAGGGTCCCTTCCTGCATAATTTCTGGTTGGTTTTATGGCAGAATACAATAGATCACATAATTAGTTTGGCAACAAATATAACTTAATAAGTGGAATATGTGTACTTTTCCGTATTTCATCTGGTTTTATGTCAGTATACAATATATCACATAATTAGTTTTGGAACAAATATAACTTAATAAGTGGAATATGTGTACTTTTCCGTATTTCATCTGGTTTTATGTCAGTATACAATAGATCACATAATTAATTTGGGAACATATATAACATAATAAATGGGGTATGTCTGCTTTTGCGTATTTAATCTGGTTTTATTGCATTATACAATCTATATATATAAAAAGAAGTGTACATTTTGATTGTCACTCCATAACTCGAGAACGGATAGAAAGATTGCCATGAAATTTTTAGGAAAAATACAGGAAGGGTGGATGATGGTTAGTTGATTTTGAAATCCCAAATCGGTTTAGCCATATATCTATATATATAAAAATTAATGTTTGTATGTATGTTATCGATTAACTCAAAAACTACTGGACCGATTATTATGGAAATTGGTATATATATATGTATTTTTCCACGGCGAAGGTTTATATAATGAGTACTTTGATACCGGTTGACTAGGGTCTCGAGATATAGGCCAAAACATAGACCCGGGTAAATCCAGAAATTGTTTGTACAATATGGGTATCAAATGGAAGCTGTTTATGAGTACTTTGACACTGGGTATTTTTCGTACCCCTGGGTGACTAGGGTGTCGAGATATAGGCCAAAACATGGACCCGAGCACCACTAGAATATACTTATACAATATGGATATCAAATGAAAGCTGTTTGCGAACAAATATAACTTAATAAGTGGGGTATGTGTGCTTTTCCGTTTTTAATCTGGGTTTTTGGCAGTATACAATAAATCACATAATTAGTTTGCGAACAAATATAACTTAATTATTGGGGTATGTGTGCATTTCCGTATTTAACCTGGTTTTATGGCAGTATACAATAGATCACATAATTAGTTTGGGAACAGATATAATCTAATAAGTGGAATTTGTGTACTTTTCCGTATTTAATCTGGTTTTGTTGCAGTATACAATAGATCACATAATTAAGTTGGGAACAAATCTAACTTAATAAATGTGGTACGTGTGCTATTCCGTATTTAATCTGGTTTTATGGCAGTATACAACAGATCGCATAATTAGTTTGGGAAGAAATATAACTTAATAAGTGGAAGATGAGTACTTTTCCGTATTTAATCTGGTTTTATGGCACTATACAATAGATCACATAATTAGTTTGGGAACAAATATAACTTAATAAGTGGAATATGTGTACTTTTCCGTATTTAATCTGGTTTTATGGCACTATACAATAGATCACATAATTAGTTTGGGAACAAATATAACTTAATAAGTGGAATATGTGTACTTTTCCGTATTTAATCTGGTTTTATGGCAGTATATAATAGATCAGATAATTAGTTTGGGAACAAATCTAGCTTAATAAGTGGGGTATGTGTGCTTTTCCGTATTTAATCTGGTTTTATGGCAGTATGCAATAGATCACATAATTAGTTTGCGAACAAATATGGTTTATTAAGTGGGGTATGTATGCTTTTCCGTATTTAATCTGGTTTTATGGCAGTATACAATAGATCACATAATTAGTTTGGGAACAAATATATCTTAATAAGTGGAATATGTGTACTTTTCCGTATTTAATCTGGTTTTATGGCAGTGTACAATAGATCACATAATAAGTTTGCTAACAAATATAGCTTAATAAGTAGTTTTATGGCAGTATACGATAAATCACATAATTAGTTTACGAACAAATATAACTTAATTGGTGGGGTATGTGTGCTTTTCCGTATTTAATCTGGTTTTATGGCAGTATACGGTAAATCACATAATTAATTTGCGAACAAATATAACTTAATTAGTGGGGTATGTGTGCTTTCCGTATTTAATCTGGTTTTATGGCAGTGTTTATGCCCACGGTCCAAAACATAAATATTTTGTGTCGCCCTAGTATGTGAGATGTTAACATTATGTTAACATCAACTGTTGACTACTTTAGTCAAACAGTTAACTACTAGAATGGAAAGATCTTACCGTTTCCAAGGGTTAGCGAAACTCTTGCAATCGGTAGCTCTTCCACTTCTTTTGCAATCATCGAAGGATCGACAGCAATCTCCAGCCACCACGATTCACGTAAGTAATATCTTCATATATATATATACATATACACACCAACACATTACAATATCATATTGAAATTAATAAAAGAAGTTTGCATATTTAATTAATTAAATAAATAATATTATAACGTGAATTCTAATACCACATTTTTGATTTTTTATTTATCTCGTGGGACGAGCCCAAGGTCTCCTGCTCCCTAGAACATGGTCCTTCAGAGCCGTTAAATGACAAACAAATTTATTTCCAGCGACCAAACTTCATATCAAACTTCTGTGCGAGGATATAAGTTCACTCAAAACGTTATTTTGGTGGTATTTTAGTGATCCAGCGTTGGAAAATTTTAGAATTATTGGAGATCCAGCGGACTTTTATTGGAGCAGCCATCCACATACATCAACAAATCTGCGAATTTTTAAACAAAAGGTACGTGTGAAAAAATTTCAGTGCACTTTTTTAAAAAATATTGGTTTCAAATTGCTTAATAAAACTAATTTGAATAAATTGAAATTTTATTAAAAGTGTTAAAAGTGATTTTGCAATTAATTGAAGTTAAGGGTTGTTTTTCTTTGTGACCCACGCACATATTTACATACGTACATTTTCTTTTTCATGATTTCATAAATAATGCACGCAAAGGCCAAAGAGATTTAAAATAATTTTTTTGTGATTTCGGTAAATTTTTTGTTAATTAGTCACAAATATTTTTACATTAAATTAATTTGCTTTTACGGTTTCAGGAAACAGGCATATGAGTGGGTAGGCTTTATTACTACCGACCAAGAGCACATCTGAAGGTTTCTGACTTCATTTGCGCTTAGAGTATATTCGTCTGGAGGTTTTGACTCCATTCGACTGCAGATGTTGGCCGAGGGTTTCTACATCATTGACCTCTTATAAAGCTACGGAAAAGGCTAGAGAATAGGAGTATCACACTTTTCCTTTTAACCTCACTTTTTAACACTTGGCCCGTGCACATATGTATATAAAAACTTTAACAACTGTTCATTTCACGAAATCACTTAAATTATTATAGTTTTAAAATTCAATTCAATTATTTTACAAAATCACTACACTTGTTTTTAATTATTAAAATTTTGCTGGCTGGCGAGCAATACATCACGTTGATTATTTACAATCATACATATACATATGTACATATGTGCAATTAGGTACGAGCGGTCATCTGATTGCCAAAACATATGTTCATATATATAGGGTGTCTGGTTGTGTTAGCTTTTGTTAAAATCAGTGCTACTAAAAATTATCTTGTACGACAAAGTCTTTTGCTATAGAGTATTTTCCTCATATTCTGGTAAGAAATATTCGACACAGCCTAGGGCTGTACAAGGAAAAGTTCACAAGTTAATATTTCGACCTCGTACAACAAAGTTCTTTGCTATCGGTTATTTCCCCCTACCCTGGTAAGGAATATCCGAAACAGCTTAGGGCTGCACAGGCAACATATAAATTGGTTACCATAACCACGAGTATCTTAGCACAGCATTACAAAGCTCTCACCCAACCGTTATACTGGCCCGAAACTGGTCCCAAAGGAACTGCTTTACCAAAATATTAAAAATATCATAGTACTTTTTGGAGCTTTCTGGCGAGGCAACAGTAAGAAAAATGTTTCAACGTTCTCTTAAAATACCAAGGCAACTTCCTTTTGCACCAAAGTAATTAAAGTATCCATCAAAATTTTCTAAATTAGTCGGATCTGATAGTGTATGTACTAATTACTACGTTACATTCCCACTTCACAGTACTATCAAAGATTTATCTAGCTTTTCGTTAATATTTTTATTTTATCCGATTTTTATCCGTGCTATATAAACTTCATCCCGGATTTCTTCAAATTGTTAATTTTTTTTTAATTCTACATCGTCTCTTTATACATATTGTAACGAATTTACTTGCAAATCCTCTTATTTGCCCTTTTGCTAGGTTCGTATCGCTAAACTGTTGAATAAATAACTCCAATATTGAATAATGGAAAAATGGCCTTTATTAAAATACTTCACAATAACACTCAAACTGTGCAACGAATAGCTTAATAACCAAACTGATAGCTTAAATGAAACTGACTTTCAAAATAATACTGCTATTGCTCGCTAGATATCGTCTTAGTCGTAACTGCTTGACAACTCAAATCAAACTGAATTCCAGCGCCTCTACAATTGTCGCCTTTTATACTCTTTGATTTCAACCTTCGCATCTTCTAGGCGCTTCCAGAATCTACTAGTCCAGCAGCTCTCAAACTTCTCAGCTGTAACTACAATTGCACAATTTTATACATCTTCTAGGCGCTTCCAGAATCTACTAGTCCAGTAGCTCTCAAACTTCTCAGCTGTAACTACAATTGCACAATGAACCACTTTCATTTTGGTTCGTGGTTTGCCAATGGTTTGTATGCGGTACACTACATCGTTGATCCGTTTTACAACTTTTTATGGGCCTTCCCAGTTACACTGCAATTTCGGTGAAGGTTTTGACACCGCTTGGAAAAACCTTAGCGATGGGTATGAGAATAAGAGAATTCTTATTAATTCTCAATTGAAAATTCTTTTCAATTTAGGTTCAATAGAGTCAGAGTGCGGGACTTCTATTAAAAAATTGCAGAGGGATATCAACAATTGTATATCCGCCCTTAAATGTCACAAAATTGACATTACTAACTGGGATGCAATTATTATTTACTTATGTTCAACTAAATTACCTGAACTTACACTATCGCTTTGGGAGCAGTCAGTCGAAAATAAAATGGAGGACTTGGACAAGTTTCTCACAAATAGATTGCAAACTTTAGAAAGCATTTCAGGTCTCCGAGGGGCCAACCCAAAGATTCAGAAATCTAACAGTACGAATAAATCCTCCTCCGAACCTTCGCAAAAGAAGCTTGGCGCATATCAATAATGCGTGCAAAATGTGCAAATCAAAAGAGCACAAAATTCACAGATGTTCAAATTTCAAAAAGTTAGAGGTTAGCAAAAGGATTAGTTATATTAAATCCAATGGCTTCTGCCTCAATTTCCTCTTTTCGGGACATTCAGTGTCGGTATGTACTAACCCATACAATTGCGGCACTTGCCACTCTCAACATCATTCTTTATTGCATTTACAGAATCAACGGTCGAAACCGTCTAACAAATCACAGACACCTTCGGATAATATACAGTCCACTTCTACACAAGCCCAACAAACGCGCAGTAACAAACCATCTGCTAGCAATGTATAATCCCATCATGCTAATACAAGCAAAGGGGTTTTCTTAGGTACGGCGCGGGTTAACATACATCACAATGGTACAAACTTTTCTGCCAGAGCACTTATAGATTCAGGATCAGAGTGTTCCTTCACTACGGAGAGGCTCAGATGCAGAATAAACCTGCCAACGCGTAAAAGGCATTCTCAAGTTTCGGGCATCAATAATACAGATTCTGCGCATATAAAGGAAGCGTGCATGATCCAACTGCGGTCACCTGTCGACCCACTGATTGCTATGCAGGCTATGGTTCTTGTTTTACCACAAGTAACTGGGAACTTGCCAACATGCCAAATTTCGGCGTTGACACAACAAGCTTTTCCAGATCTTATCTTGGTGGATAAGCGGTTCTTCATCAACGAGCAAGTTGATCTTGTTTTGGGTGGAGACGTTTACCCACAAATAATATTAGAGGGTATTAGGTGTGCTTAATACACTTTTGAAACTGTGTTCGGGTGGATTTTAACTGGTCATGCGGACGCAGTAAAACCATCTAACCATCGGGCATCCTATTTCAATAAAGTTTCATTAGTGAAGCAATTAGGCAGCTTTTGGGAACTGGAAGATATACCAAAACCAAAAATTCATACGCAAGATGAGCAACAATGCGAAGAGCTCTTTAAACGTACAACTGTGTGGAATATATATAGTCTCATTACCGTTCCGATCAGATTTCCCAAATAACATTAATTAAGGCCCTTCTTTAGGAAAATCCTGTTCACAATTTTATTCAAACGAATCACGACTAACGAAAAGGTCCGAGTTACAACAGGAATATAATAGGGTGGTCACGGAATATGAATCCATGGGGCACATGTCCAAATTACCTGGAATACAGTCAGCTAATGCTACTGACAATTATTACTTGCATCATCATGCGGTAATCAAAGAGGAAAGTACAACAACAAAGGTTAGGGTGGTTTTTAATGCCTCGTCTGCAACAGCAAATGGCGAAAGCCTTAGCGACGTTGTCCTTCCAGGGCCGGTGCTTCAGTCTGATTTAACTATGTTGTTATTACGTTGGCGACTTTTTAAATACGTCTTCACCTGCGATATTGAGAAGATGTATCGCCAGATTCTGGTCAATAGTGACCATACCAAACATCAGAGAATAGTTTTTCGTTCTAGCCCGAATGAACCTATCAGTCTTTATGAATTGAAGACTGTGACTTTCGGAGTTAATTGTGATCATTACTACAGCTAGCTGATGACTCAGAACCCGTACACCCTATCGCATCGAATATTTTGAGAAATTATATGTACGTCGATGACGTCCTTGCTGAGGGTAATACCATAGAATCGACAATTAAAGCGCGAGATCAAGTTAATACGGTTTTGAAATCAGCTGGTTTTCTTTTACGAAAATGGACTTCGAATTTTAGTGAAAGTTTAGGCGGGATTCCAAAAGCGCATCTTTTGCATGAAGATTTTCTCGAGTTCGAAGATACGAGCAGTCCCAAAGCACTTGGTATTAGATGGAATGCTTATGCTGATCATTTCTATTTCAAAGTCAAATCTATTGAAACTAATCAAATTCTAAATAAGAGAGAAATACTTTCGGCTATTGCCAAGCTTTTCGATCCATGAGGGTGGCTGCCACCAAATATTACAGTTGCTAAAATTTTGATGCAAAACATCTGGTTAGAGGGTACTAATTGGGATGAACTGGTTTCACCAGCCACGCAGGATCAATGGAACATTTTCGCGCAAAACCACATTGCAATCGAGCAAATGAGGATTCCACTATGGCTACTCTTTTCTCCAAAGGACAACGTTGAGATTCACGGATTTTGCAATGCCTCGGAGAAAGCATATGCTGCTGCTGTATATCTACGTGTGGAAAGAGAAGTCGGGATACACGTCAACTTACTTTTAGCGAAAACCAGAGTTGCTCCAGTTAAAACTATTTCTCTGCCGCGCTTGGAGCTTTGTGGGGCCGTGCTACTCGCAGAAATTATTGAATCGGTTATCAATAATCTTGATTTAGATAACTTGAAATTGCATCTTTGGACCGATTCTACGATAGTTCTCGCATGGATACGCAAACCCCCATGCTCATGGTCTACATTTGTGGCCCATCGCATTACTAAAATCCTAGATAAAGTAGGAAATTCAAGTTGGTCTCATGTAGATTCCGCAACCAACCCAGCAGACTTAGATAGTAGGGGTGTATTAGTACACGAGTTGCTTAACAACTCCTTGTGGTGGCAGGGTCCTTCTTGGCTTCAAGAAGGTAAAGAAAAATTGCCGCCACAAAATACAGACTATACTACTAATAGCGAAGAAAAAAGGGTCAAAGTACATACTACAACCACAGGCAATGTTAGTGATATTCTTGAAAGATTTTCTAGCCTACGCAGAGCTTTGAGAGTGATCTTGTATATTTTTTGGTTTTCTCCGAGGACAAGTCCCAAAACAAAAGCTTCATTTAAGCCATAGTCTTGCTCAGTTGCAGCAGCCGCTATTAAATCAACGATTACACGGTTAATAATCATTGCACAGAGGCAATACTTTAATTCGAAAATTAATAAACTCGAAGCAGGAGAACTAATAGATTCGAAGAGTGAAATACTTTCTCTCAATCCATTTATTCACGAAGATAATGTTTTGCGGATAAAAGGGCGTAATGAGGCATCAGAAGATTTACCGTTCAACGAACGTTGCCCCATTATTCTCCCGTATAATTGTAGATTATCAAGTCTGATAGTTCAATTTATCCATGACATATCACTTCATGGTGAAAACCAACTAATGTTGCGACTTATTAGAACACAATATTGGATCCCTAGAGTGAAAACAATGATTAGGTCTGTCATTCATAATTGCAAGATCTGCACGATCTATCGGAAACGATCGCAAAACCAATTCATGGGTGCATTGCCGAAGGAGCGAACTACCTTTTCGCGAGCGTGTACCAATACAGGGGTTGACTTTACAGAACCATTTGATATTAAAAGTTATCGCGGCCGTGGTCGCCGCATTTCAAAAGGTTACGTTTATCTATTTGTTTGCTTTGCTACCAAAGCTATTCATTTAGAAGCCACATGTGACTTAAGTACCGCATCCTTTTTAGCAGCTTTTGACAGGTTCATTGCTAAACGAGGATGTCCAAAAAATATCTATTCCGACAACGGAACGAATTTTGTCGGAGCCTAAAGGGCTCTTAAAAAAGAACTTAAGGTCTTTATCGCTGATGCGCGTGATAAAACTTTATCAAAGTATGCACATCAATTACTTGAATGGCATTTCATACCGCCATCTGCGCCTATGGGCGGCCTCTGGGAAGCGGGCTTTGGAAGCTTTAAGGCACACTTCAAAAAGATTGCATTAGTGGGGAAATATACATTTGAGGAGTTTAACACGCTTCTTTGTCGAATAGAGTCGTGTCTCAATTCGCGACCTTTGAGCCCTGCTTCTAACCAACCTTCTGACTTAGAACCTCTTACTCCGGGTCATTTCTTAGTAGGAGGATATCTATTAGTCCCACCAGAATTAGATACGAACGAGAATCCTGCTTCGATTGTTAATCGATGGCAGAAACTGAAAACTATACACCATAAATTTTGCCGAAGATGGAAATCCGAGTATTTAGATGAACTACACAAAAGGAATAAGTGAAAGCAACCTCAAACTAACATAAAGGTCGGATATCTTGTCGTCATCAAAGAGGATAATTTGCCACCTAACGAATGGAGAATGGGCAGAGTGATCAATTTATATCCCGGTTCCGATAACCGAGTTCGCATCGTAGACCTTCTTACAGAATATGGTCAGACTACACGACCGTTAGTGAAGTTGGTACTACTACCAACAGATACCATTGAAAATGAGGAACCTACTTCAAGGGAAACTAGATATGGGAAAAACCCTAATCAGCAAATTAGTTGTTAGGCAAATTTTAACAAAAAAAAATCTTTCCTTTTACTTAAAACTACCACCATCGACATTCATTCGGAAATTCGTTGTTCAAAACATTTTCTTTTTCTCATCGCATCTCGTTCATTTTACCCGAAAAATACAAACATTTTTTTTTATTATAATGCTGTATTCCGAATTACCAATGGTATTGGAGTTGCCCATAAAATTCATTTTTATTTCATATAAACTTTTCGCGTTTGCATATCTTTTGATTTATGTAATTTTTGCATTCATTGAAATTTAATCGAACTTCACAAAAATACCGAAAAGTTCAAAAAGAAAAAAAATTAAATTTTTTTTGGCAACACACTCCTACTCATATCGGCTTCCGGCGGATTATACACTTTGTTTAGCGCACATCCAAAATAAAAACCCATCTGTGAAAAATATTTTCACGTTCCTTCAAAATTTTTTTCTCGAAATTTTTTTTTTCAAAGGCACCGACCCACTCTAATGCTCATTCTGATTTTGCCAAATTATTTGCACAGTTAAATAAACATAACACGCGGCCTATTATTAAAATAACATTAAAATTCAGAAATTATCGCATTTCTGAATTTGGGCCATTGCACTTGAGTACATTTTCCAGCACCCTGTTTTTCTTGCATACAAATCTACCACTTACAGAAACTTTGTTTTGTTTTTTTTTCTTCTTTTGTTTCCGGCCATCATGAAAGTAGGGGTGGGTGGTGATGCATTTTTTTAATTCGATAAATGCACGAAAGGTATCGACAGGTGTGATCATGCAGCGTTTAGAACATGCAACTAGTTGTGTGGGCTGAATGCAAGATCCCGGAATCGATATAAAATGTATGAAAACGTTGTAAAATTTACTATTTTAGTCCGTATAAAGGCAAATTTAATGAAAATTAAAGGGGGGAGGATACTAAATGCTTCAGATTAACAAAAATCGCTCCAAAATATGTCAGTTAATGCTGAAGATTTAATTTACTTATTTGCAGAATGGTCGTACGAAATCTTTTACTTTTTGGATCGCATATTCAATAAAGAAACATATGTATATGCTCGAGTCTAATAAGCTACAAAATTTTGATTTCTGGGTAAAAATACATACTCGCCACTCAGAATAAACACTTTAGCCACAAGTTGCAGCCGCTATTATTAAAGCCGCTCAAACCACCTCAGTTTCTAATTGAGGTAATCGGTAGAATTATTGCTCGCCAGCATATATACATGACATTTTCAATTATACCATTGTTACCTCAATGGGGAAAAATGTCATTACAGCACAATATGACCCGCTATTCTGCTATGCGAAAATGCATTGAGTTCAGAGGACAATACAGCCTTAAGTGCAAATTCTGCGGCCGATATCATCCGATTCGGCTCTGTCCAATCTTTCGGGCCAAAAAACCGGAAGATCCTTTACGAGCGGTGCTCATACACCGCTATTGCACAAATTGCCTGGCAGGCACTCATCGAACAGAGAGCTGCTCAAATGAGGGAAGATGTCGTCGATGCGACGACGACCACCATACTCTTCTCCATATTGACACCTCTGCCGACCCGCGAAGAACAACGCACAAACCATCAAGGTACTCACGCCACGAAGACGACGACGATGACGACATCATTTCGTTAGACGCATCAGTGGTCGAAGTTAAAAATAATGCGCCTGTCGAGTTGGAGGAAGGTGAAATACAGACGCGGGAACTAGTGCTTTCTGCAGAGACACCAACGAGAAAAGGGAGTCAGATGCACTGCCAACTGCACGAAGCAGCGAGATGACTGACCGACGATTTAGACCGTTGTTGCATCATGAAAGAAGGCAACAACATTCGTCACGAGCGATTAAGCCATACCGTCGACAACAAAATGCCCAAACACATCGCCAAAAGCAAAACAAACCCCGGAGGAGAGTTGAACCCTACGCTTTCCAGCCTCTGGTTCGCAATAATTTTCGATCTGGTGTTCAGGAACCTGCAGCGTTAATGAGCATACAGTATACCACCGCGATTGCACCGACTGTATTCATCAACGTCGAATCCGGAGGGTGATAACATTGCGCTGCGCTGATTGATCCAAGCGTCAGTACCTCAATTATCGCGGACGGCCTTGTAAAAGATTTAAACCTATCTACGACGGCGACAAATAAGAAAAAAGGTTGCTTTATCAAATTACGAGGGAACTACGGGCATGCGAGTACAGTAACAACGCATGCTATAGTTCTGCGGAACTTTTTCAAGCGCTCACCGGCTAACGAGGTTGATAGCGCAATCGTCAGAGCGTACTCCAACTTAAAGCTTGCCGACGCGCGGTTTCATAGTCCTGCCCCGGTACACTTAGTGCTAGAAGCAGACGTGCTCCCTAAAATATACAGGGGTACAATCCCAGCAGGCACTCTTGGTCCGCTACTAGCCCAAGACACCGTCTTTGGGTTCGTGCTATCTGGGGCCTGCTAAAAACATATACGTCGTTATTTTTTTCTTTCATTTTTCAAACATTCGGCTTTTAAATTTATATACATATGTATATGAATTGTTAAACTTTATATAATTAATTTGTTGTATTTATACATGTATTTTTTATACGCTAACCAACTGAATTTATAATATAATAAGTGCAACTGAAATTTTGAATACACGTACATAACTTTCTATATTTCTAAAATTGTTCGTACAGAGGAAAACTACCAACTGGTAACCCGGAATCTTGGTGGTTGCCTGCTGTTCTTCTAGGAAATTGCTTATCGCAAGGGGCCGGCATGTTTATGCCCACGGTCCAAAACATAAATATTTTGTGTCGGCCTAATATGTGAGATGTTAACATTATGTTAACATCAACTGTTGACTACTTTAGTCAAACAGTTAACTACAAGAATGGAAAGATCTTACCGTTTTCAAGGGTTAGCGAAACTCTTGCAAACGATGGCTCTTCATCGAAGGATCGACAGCAATCTCCAGCCACCACGATTCACGTAAGTAATATCTTCATATATATATTTATATATATATATATACATATACACACCAACACATTACAATATCATATTGTAATTAACTAAACAAGTTTGCATATTTAATTAATTAAATAAACGTGAATTCTAATACCACATTTTTGATTTTTTATTTATCTCGTCGGACGAGACCAAGGTATCCTGCTCCCTCGAACAGGCAGTATACAATAGATCACATAATTAGTTTGCGAACAAATATAACTTAATAAATTAACTTAAAAACAAAATGTATTTTTTTAATTCGAAAAAACTGTATTGTACTATTCACGTAAGCGTGCCTCTCAGGTTTTCAGCTCATTTAGTTATTTTTTTTTTTAATTTGATAAGCAGGATAACGTAAATAGCCCATATATTTTATTTTCTGCTTGCGGACGGAGCCGCGGGTAAAGGCTAGTCTTATTTAAAATGGGAAAGTTTGGATGTTTGTATGTCCAGACGTTTGCCTTTGTGCCTCAACCACGCAAGAACCGCTGGACGCATTTGGATGAAATTCGGCACACTTATAGCCAATAGTATAGAAGGATCTACTAGCTATATGTTTATAAAAAGGGGGCGGTCCCGACCCCTACGCACAGTTATAATTTAATTATAATACTTTTTCGTCTTTTTGACTGCATCATGCCAGAACGGCTACACGGATTTTCCTGAAATTTTGGACACAGACAATAGTCTACTTGCGAATTTATTTTCGAACATGGAAGGGGATGTGGGGGTCCCACGGCCCTTCGAACAATTACTTTTAAATAATTTTTATACTCATCTGAGCAGAGCTCACAGAGTATATTCTTTTTGTTCCCATAACGGTACCCCGTAACGACATAAACTAATCGAGATAGATATAGCCTTCTATATATCAAAATAATCTGGGCGAAAAAAGAAATTAATTTAGTTGTGTCCGTCCATCCGTCCGTCCGTAAACAAGATAACTTGAGTAAATTTGAAGTATCTTAATGAAATTTGGTATGTAGCCGCCCACTTTAAACGAAGGTAATTTAAAAGTTTTGCAAGCTGTAACTTGCCAGTCGTTGAAGATATCATGATGAAATTTGGCGGGAACGTTACTCCTATTACTGTATGTGTTCTGTAGAAAAAATAGCAAAATTGGATGACGAACACGCCCACTTAAAAAAATATCTTTACAGTATATAAGTAAATTATGTCAACATTCAACCCCAGTAATGATATGGTGCACCAAAAGGCAAAAATAAAAGAAAATTTCAAAATGGGCGTGGCTCCGGACTTTTTCATTTAATTTGTCTAGGCTAATTTTAATGCCATAAGTCGAACAAAAATTTACCAATGCCTCTGAAATTTGGTAAGGGCATAGCTTCTATGACGATAACTGTTTTCTGTGAAAATGGGTGAAGTAGGTTTAAGCCCAGTTTTTATACACAGTCGCCCGTTTTACTTTCCGCTCGGCCGTTAACACGATAACTTGAGCAAAAATGGATATATCTTTAATAAACTTAGTTCACGTACTTATCTGAACCCGCTTTATCTTGGTATTAAAATGGGCAAAATTCCCCTATGGCCACGCCCACTTTTTCAATATAGAAAAATGAAAAAAATGCCATAATTCTATGCTAAATACGAAAAAAGGGATAAAACATGGTGATTGGATTGGTTTTTTGACGAAAAATATAACTTTAGAAAAAACTTTGTAAAATGGGTGTGACACCTACCATATTAAGTAGAAGAAAAAAAAAAAGTTCTGCAGGCCGAAATCAAACGCCTTGGAATCATGGCAAGAATACTGTTCGTGGTATTAAATATATAAATAAATTATCGGTACGCGACAGATGATGTTCTGGGTCACGCTGGTCCACATTTTGGTCGGTCGATATCTCGAAAACGTCTTCACATATCGTATAAACACATTATAGAGTCACCACAGGTCCACCTTCATGGCGATATCTCGAAAAGGCGTCCAACTATAGAACTAAGGCCCACTCCCTTTTAAAATACTCATTAGCACCTTTCATTTGATGCCCATATCGTACAAACACATTCTAGAGTCACCCCTGGTCCACCTTTATGGCTATATCTCGAAAAGGCGTCCACCTATAGAACAATGGTCCACTCCATTATAAAATACTTTTTAATACCTATATAAAAGGATTGTAAATAACTTTACTCGCAAAAGTAAAACCAGTGTTTAAAGTTTATGTATGAATTAATTTTTTTCAAATATTGCCAGCTTATTTATACTAAATTTTTCTAAACATATTCTTACATACATATTTATTTTAAACTCTACGTACATACATATCTACATACAAATCGACACAAATATGTACCTTCATATTTGTGTTGATTTCTGACGTCTGTGGGAAATGCAGTATCAGCAAATTTGCCTAAATGCAAATTTGGATTAATCTCACGGTGTACACACATCTGTATTAAATCGTGGGAATTGCGCTATCAGCAACAATTTAAAAATACGCTGCTTTGTGTTGATTAAAGTTTAGACGCATTTTGTCACAGGGTGGCACATTAAGTGGTTTACACGTTTTGGCATTGCAATTGTTGGCTGTTTACACTACATCTCCCTTTTTTTTCAGAATGCTTATGCATTTGGCGAATGCATGAATATTCTATTTTAATTTACATTTTTATTTAGTTAAATGTAAATAAATTAATTCTATATTTTGTATTTTATGTTTCCAAGCTGAAAATTTTCTTATTCTATTAATTTAGATCTATTTTTGTGTATTATTATTTTCTTATTGTTTATGATATCGCTATTTTCTATGTTATTGGAAAATTTTTGCTTATCATTATTTCCTATTCTAGACGGGAATTTTACTATCGATATTTTCTACTCTATAGGTTATTAATAAAATTATTTTTCCAATTGATATTTTCTATTCTACAGGGCCCTATATATCTATTGTCTATTTATCTAGATGCAAAAAATCTTATCTAAAATTATTTTCTTTTCTTTTGCATTGGTAGTCTATTTCAAATTAAAATTAAAACGTATAGAATAAGATAATGGTTACAGTCATCATTGGTTGAAAATCGACATTGTTCTAAAAAGCGAGCTTTATGACCGTATTGTATACAGTAGATTCAGTTGCTGCTAGAACAAGGAGTAGTTGTAAAGTAATGGTAGTTAAACCAATGGGCAAAAGAAGGTACAGTAGATGCAACAAATTATCATATATTTTCTTATACCATTTTCATATTTTCCAGCAATACTTTTATCTGATCTTGTGTATCATGCGATTTCTGCCGGAACCACCAAAAGCAGGATCGTGACGATATTTATGAAGAATTTCTTTAATTTTGTCGACATTTGTCACATGCGTAACTTCCGGGGTTAGATTTTTGAGAACTTTGGTACCTATTTATATTATTTAAATTTGCTTAGTCGAGTATTACTATTCATTAACAATCAATTTGTCCCTAAGGGCAACTGTTTTTTTATTTTACTAGTCCTAGATTGCCGGCATTTTTCAGGCTGGTCGAATATTGTCCTAAGTCAATAACTTCCTCAACAATCCGGCTGCTTGTATTTTTATGCTACAAATTTTCTATCCTTTTGGATGAAAACGAAAGCGACATGTCTAACTGCAAATTTATTTATTTATTAAGCGCTTTATTTAAGGTTCTCTTTGTAACTCTTAGTTTCTTGATTACTGTTGGTTGTAGTGTTACTGGCTGGTTTTTTTGTTTTAGAGTTTTTGCATCTCATCCTAAATTTTTGCTTCATTACTTATGTTTGAGTTGTGCAGAGATGCATGAGCATCCAAAAAGATTATGCAAATCTTGGTTTGCTATTGAACTTAGTCAGCGCTGAGAAAGCTGTCCGAAGAAAATTTATTTTTGATTGAGGCATTTTGAAGGTTATTGCTTGGAAATGGATTTTAAACAATAAGGTTTTAAATTTATATTTACATTTTGTTCAAATGTATTTGGCGTTTTGGTTAAAATGAGGTTTTGAATACGCTGTTGAATGCTTTTTAGCGGTCTAAATTTATTTGTTATATAATTTTTGAGCATCATAGCTATTGCGATGATCAATAGATTGAATACGCAAGATAAAACAACTAGCCAAACATCTGGAATATTTTGAATGTTGTTGGTACTATAAATTCTATATCATATCTTGCCAGCGAGGACACCAATTTGTCTCTAACGCTAGTAAAAATTTGATATGCTTGGGCTTTGGGATTGCCGTCTAGTTTATAATTTAACTGTTGTATCGTTTTACCTATTTTATTAAATGCTTCAACTATTATTTTTAGATGCTTTACTACCGTTTCTGTCTTTACTTTTTTTCTCCTATCATTTTTTCTTCTTGAGTAGTTTAACGATATCTTCCCATTTGCCTATTGGGGATGGTAGAAAAAAAAGTTTGTTAAACCTTATCTAAACCGTCGGCGCGGCTGGCATATCTCTTTTTTAGGAATTTGTTGTGGGTTGAATAGAGCTTCAGAAACAAATTAATGCAACTAACTACTCAGACGATTAGAAGCATGACCTTAATGGTATCCAGTGCCTCAGTATGGTCTACTACTTGGACTGAGTTTACAACGTCTGCCGTTGGTTTTTCTATTTTTGATTCTTGCCTCCCATCGTAAAAAAAGAAACCAAAAAATATTTTTTTTCTTTTTGTTGTCTTTATTTTTCATTTATTCATTTGTTGTCATTATATTATTCAGTTCTTCCTAAATATTTGAATTCGAACCTATATATTTCTTTAGCTGTTATTGCTATTGGGTTCCTTACCTTCCATATTGTTGGTTCCCTAGGCATATCAATATCATTCCACATTTTTTCAACCATATCAATGTTTTTTCATCATCTTCGATTTTTATTTAATTTTTAAGGTCTTCAAGTGGGCCTTTTGCATAAGTCCTAGCCTTCCTAAGTCTTTCCATGTTATTTAAAATCAAAAAAAAAAATGTGTTCGTCTTTTTTGTTATTTTTTTTTCTTTTTGGCACCCTAATGCTTATGTTTTTTATTTTTATAATATTACTTCTTAATTCCTTAATTTCTTGCTTTAGTTTAATTTTTTCTTCCTTATTTGTATTTAAATTAATTCCTTCGTAAATCTTAGCTATTGATTTCCTAGCGTTCAATTGTTTTCCTCCTCTTTTCCTTTTTAACTTTATTGGCTTTGTAATTTTTGGTTCTTCAATTTTTTGGACCCTATTTCTTTTTTTATATTCTTCGATTGTCAGCGGCTTAGAGACTTGACTGATCTCTTCGGCTACTTTATTTTTCTTTGTCAATTCCAAATTCAATGCAGTTAAACTATCAAAGATTTGGTCAAACTGGTCTTGGTCTTTTATGTCCTCTTCTGGGAACATAATTTAGAGGGGGAAAAAAATATATGTATTTTACAGCAAAAATATAAAATTTTGCTCGTCAATAGGCAGTCGTTAGGCTGTCCAAAACCCCTATATACTTATTGTAAATTGCTTCTTGTGCGCTGTTGATTTGCAGTTGCATGGGAGGTGGTTCATTGGCGATGATTTGTCGATCCGGGAAAATCCTTTTTTTTTTTTGCTATTTCAGATTATTCCACTTCTTTTGCGCGCTGTTGATTTGCAGTTGTATGGCAGGTGGCTCATTGGCGATGATTTGTCGACCCGGTAAAGTCCTTTTTTTTGTTTTTTTGCTATTTTATTTTATCCCACTTCTTGTGCGCGCTGTTGATTTTCAGTGGAATGGGATGTGGTTCATTGACGATGATTTGCCGATCCGGAAAAATCCTTTTTTTTTTTGCTATTTTATTTTATAGTGACTTTCCCCTATAGGGCTTTGGCTGAATAATCAGCCAGTAGTATCCTTGCCAGTAACGAACTTAGGCTAAATAATCAGCCAGCAGAATCATAGGCAGGATCGCCATATAAAAGGATTGTAAATAACTTTACTCGCAAAAGTAAAACCAGTATTTGACGTTTAAGTATGAATTAATTTTATTCAAATATTGTCAGCTTATTTATACTAAATTGTTCTAAACTTATTCTTACATATATACTTAATTTAAACTCTACATACCTATCTACATACAAATCGACACAAATATGTACCTTCATTTTTAAGTTGATTTGTGAAGTCTGTGGGAAATGCAGTATCAGCAAATTTGTCTAAATGCAAATTTGGATTAGTCGCACGGTGCACACACATCTGTATTAACTCGTGGGAATTGCGCTATCAGCAACAATTAAAAAATGCGCTGCTTTGTGTTGATTAAAGTTTAGACGCATTTCGTCACAGGGTGGCACGTTAAGTGGTTTACAAATTTTGGCATTGCAATTGTTGGCTGTTTACACTACACCTTCCATTTGATACCCATGGCATACAAACACATTCCAGGGTTACCCTTGGTTCATTTTCCTACATGGTGATTTTCCCTTATTTTTTCTCAAGGACCCAGCTGAGTATGTAATGTTCGGTTACATCCGAACTTAGCCTTCCTTAATTGTTTTTTTTTTTTTTTTATAATCAAACGTTTTTAAAATCGAGTTCTCCAGCAATGTAAAGAAACCCATGCTGTCTCTACGAGGAATTATTTCTATGGCGTTATAGTTGCTGTCATAGTTAAGGCATCTTAAAGAGTTAACCGTGTTGTTGTCTTTTTGTATGTCTAATCTGTTATCGGCAATACAGATGTCTAAAAAGGAGTTAGATCTAAAGTATGAAGGAGATACGGAAGCGTACAGGTTGCATCGGTATTTTTTGACATAGGCCAATTTTTAAGTGCTTTGTCTATAGGATTTTCTTGCGCTTTCCCCAGTCCACGCTTACTGTTCAGGTCCGCTGCTAGTATGTAGTAGTGGTTAGATTTTTCAAGATTCAGAGCTTCGAAAACTGTATTTCGTTCTGTTTAAAATGCGTCGTTCCCTTCCGGATAATATGATGCTATTATATATAAAATGTTAGTTGGGGCATGTGTATTTTAATTATGCAAGTTATCAAAACTGTTAAGCTATCAATTTTATGATTAAAAACTTTGATGAAATATATGTTATCTTTGATAAGGATCGCTGTGTCACCACCTCTCAGGCCTTACCGACCTATCTTTCCTTGTTAAGTTGTACCCAAGAAACTTTGGTTTATGTTTCTGGTTTAAATTAGTTTCATTGAGTAATAATATATCTGGATTTCTCTCCTTTAAAAATTTACTTAAATCTAATATTCTGCTTAAATTTATAAGAGGGTTAACATTAAGAGAAATAATGTTTAAATTATATTCATTCATAGTTTGTAAGGGCCTAATGCGCATACAGAGTCCATTAAGCCACAGATTACAACTACTCTGGCAGTCTTGAATTCTAGTTGTTTCTGAAGGTTTGTAATTTGTTTACTTAGGGATAATATTGAATTTTTTAGTTCTATTAGAAAAGAATTTTGTAGGTTTTGTTTATTGGGGTATCAAAATTGACCTGCGCTAATCTAGCTGCGTTCCATGCTTCTTGCATAGTACGCAGAAAGGATTTGGTGTTTCTGCAGAGTCTCGTCCAGGAGAACGGCCTTCTTTGCTGATGGTAGAAGTTTTGGCAATTCCTACATTGTGGAATCTCGGGTCTGCGTAAATGTTCACATTTGATGCAGTGGTATAGTATACATTTAATGGCTTTACTTGTACCATGAATATATGTAGTGTTATCTTTTTCTCTGTCGATTTTGTGGTAGTATATTGACTTACTTTAAGGGTTTTAAGGTTATCTTTTAGATATTGCAAAAGTTCATTAAAAATTTCTTCACATTTGGTATTGCCATTCAAACCGTTCAGCAAGTATGTTTTAGTTTTAAGACATTTGGGTGCATAAGAATAGTATTTTACATTGGCTTTTTCAAGATATCCGCGAACTCTTTTATAGTCTTCGAGATTTGTTAAGTAAATCGATATTTTATTTTGATTGTGTTCCTTTATTTTAAATATTGTTACCTTTAAACCATCTTTGATCAGTTCAATTATTTGTTTTGATTCTACATCAAATGTATTAATAGGTGGAATATTTTTTATATTGCTTTTGTTTTTGCTAATTATTTTCCCTTCCAATTTGCGTCGCGCTCCCTCTTATTTTACCTACCTTATTTTATGCCGACTCCCAACGGCATATGCAAGGCAGATGAGTTTTCATTGTATTTTCAAAAATGGTTAAAAATCTTGCCATCGCCAAATTCTGAAATTTTAGTCATCAATACTGTGCGAGGTATCAAAACTTCTGTAGTGCTTTCTAAAATCGAAATGTAACCAAACTTGTCGTAAATTTCAAAATACAACCTACCTACATGTGCTCAAGTGTAGCGGAAGAAAATTTCTTAACAGTTTATTTCACCAAGATAAACACAACAAGCAAATCCCCTTCCATTCGAAAGATGATAGTTTGTAAGCTTCAACCCGCTATCTATGGTGGGATGGCCTAGAAGTTTCAATGTGGTCATATTAAATCATTCCCGAGATGGTCGGGCTTATACCATAATGGTGTTTGTTACTGGTACGTACCGGATCTATATCCGTCAAAGGACCATCAGCATCGATAACACTCCTCACAAACATCGGGGAGTGTCTTTATCGCTACATCAACAACAACAAGAACAACAAATGGGTTGTTTTATTTGTAGCGATTGAAACTAAATTTCTATATTACCATAGTAGCCGTCTAAAAATTATTAAACTCTACGAATATGTGAATGATTACCAGACGGTTAAATCCATTACAAATTAACATCTCATTAACACAAGATCATGATTATGTCAGCCCACTTAACTGCGAGCAGTGTTGCTCAAAATTTAGTGCACTGGTCTCGACTCTGGTTTTGTGACAGTATACGGTATACGTTTATATCAGTTTGAAAAGATAGATATAAGCAAGTGCAAATATTTTCATGGAAATATTCTAAAAGCTGTTTGTTCAACTGGTTTAAAACTATCTCTATACTTGATTGGGTATTCATATAAATTAAATAGGTTTATTAAGCTCATATTATAGGGGAAATTTCTATGGAAATATCATTTTAAAAAGCTTAATTAGCCTTTTGTTCTATCTATGAACTGTTTAAAATTTTAGCAGAAACTTTCCACCGGAAATTTACTCAAGCTAATAAGGCCGAGTAAATAAAAAACAAATTGTTTTTGTATAGCTTTAAATTAAATTAAGAAGAATTTTTATTATATTGTTCACATTCCTGAAATTAGCTTTTGCCTATGTTTTAATCACATGACCCAATATGTATAAATAGTGCCCACAAAATTTAGCTTGATTCACTTTATACATAAAAAGCGGTGAAAATAGTCAGAAAGTACGATGAATTTAACGAAGCAGTTCGCGTTCCTTTTGGCAGTTTTGGGCTGTCCTTTTCGTTATACAACTGCGGAATTTCGCATTGTTGGTGGCGAACCTTCTTCTATAAAGGATAGCCCGTATTTAGTAAGAATAACTACTTCCGCAAAATTTGTTTGTGCTGGTGGGTTGGTCTCGCTGAATATGGTGGTTACACTTGCGCAATGCGTGAGAAAAATTGAAAATAAGCTTGCGACCGTTCAGGCTGGTGGTCCCCTTGTGAAAAGTAAACAAGTGATGCATACGTATCTCCCAAAAGATTATATTCCCGACACAAAATATATGGATGTAGGCGTGGTTGAACTGGAATCAGCTTTTGTAGAGCTTCCTGAAATACAAGCAAGACCACTGTGCAGTAAACGTTTAAGTAAAGACAGCGATATGCACATTAGTGGATGGGGATCATCATCTAAACTCGAAACTAACGTCATGTCTGTGGTGTTATGGAGGGTTTGCAATGACAATTTTTGGGCAAAAGGGTTTTTTGTAGCACCCTCAGTGATTTGTGCTGGAAAATACGATAATGGGTTTTCTTTTAAAGATCGTGGAATACCTGGCGTTGTGGATGGAGAACTTTGTGCGTTGGCATTAGATGAGATGCATGATGGGAGTTTTTCGCAGCTATATACAGATCTTTCATATTACCATGCTCAATGTTTTATAAAAGAAAAAGCGAGACTTGAATAGGTGGGCATTATTATAAATTTACTGCTGACATGTAGGTAATACTTCTACTTATATTGCTATTACAGGCAGGGTATACTCGCAAATATCAGAGTGCCTAATGGATAACGGCTGATTGACTTTGCCGGTGCTCGAAACATGGTCATATCCAGCATGCCCAACCATATAATTGAACCATGGCCAAAATTATTATTTTTTTGTTTAAAATTTAAAAAAATTATAAGAAAAATAAATAAAATCGAGTATTTTAAAAGTGTCCAATTTTTTATTTATGGGCAAATTTTTTGTAGTTTCGCTGCTATTTTAGGTAATAGCATTGTGATTAGCCGCGTGTCGGTTGTTTCTAAAATTTTTCCTGAAGTGTTTCATGAGATGTTTACTCTGAGAAGTGCAAGCTTGATCTCGTCATTTTTGACAGCTGCTATACTCTATTCCAGGGATGCACCTTACCGTTAAGCTAATCGTTTATCAAAAAATTTCCACCGTTTCCATTGAAACACTTCGAAATATTATCGATAAAGAAATTATCAAGATAAATTGTATCTCGTTTTTAACCGAAATGAAAAGCTTTCCTTAACGATAAAAACGTTAACAAAAACGTGATACTTTACGTTTGAATTGTGCTGGCAATGCTATAGCCATGGTGAAGCCGTAAGGTGGTAACAGCGAGCGGACATACACACACAAACTCCATGTAATTTGTTTGTGTAATTCGTTGGTAGTAATGTCAAAAATTCTCTGAGAAATGTTGGTACAGTCAAAATTCATGAGAAAAGTTGTAATCAGCTTGGCTAATGCTTTCACCTTTAATGACTCCGCCATCAATCAGCTTTGCCAGCATAGTTTGAAATTAATAATCAACATAAACGATTTAATTTCATTTTGATATGGCAGAAAACGAAACAAAATCATTTCGTTAATTTGACGTTCTTAGCGTTAATAAACGAAACGAAATGACTTTGTTTCGTTTATTAACGTTAATTATCGTAACGAAATGATATCGGTTCCTTGGTTAAGCATGCCTGCTCTATTCTATACTGAACTGCTCTGCACTTATTTTGGGTTCGATCATGATGCAATAAACGAGACAGGTGAAGTCAATATTACATAATGGAGTCGCATTTAACAACACCAAAGATGACGGCAACACTAGCGCTCATATATTTAAGTGTTGCTTCTTTACTTGTCTGCAGCATTAATTTTTTCAGTATCATAAAAGATTATATTGTTACGAATATTAGCAAAACTAAGGGGTGCTGCCATCTCTAAGCCGATGCTAAGCAGCGCGTTGCATGCACATCCATAGATCAATCATTATGTATCTACATAAACGAATCAATCATTATGTCTACACATACATATGTAGGTACACGCAGCTGAGAGCAACGCACAAGCACATGCAGATATCTTATCTGAAATGCTCCTAAAGGTATGCAGTTGTGATTGTGGAAGTGTCGCTCACACATACAAGCGCATGGGGTATGAGAGAAGCTATAAAAATTATACATCTGTAGTTGTAGCTGAGAAATTTATAACTAACTAAGTAAATTCTGGAAGCGCCTAGAACATGCCACGAGGAAATCACAGAGCATAAAAGTATCAGCGGTAGAGGCGCTATGGCAGTTTCAGTTAAGCACGCTATCTGTCGGGCAATAGTCAGTTTCATTTGAGCTATCAATCAGTTTGGTTATTAAGCAAGCTGTTCGTTGCAAAGTATAAGTGTTATATTGAAGTACTTTAATAAAGGCCATTTCTTCCATTATTCAATATTGGAGTTATTTATTCAACAGTTTAGCGATACGAAGGTTGGCAGAAGATTGCAAATAAGGGGAATTTCAGTAAAATCGTTATAATATTAAAACCTTTTTGACATATTAGCTGTGTTTTTTTTTTATAAGCTTTTATTAATTATATTCACTTTTGTTGTATGTAATGGAATCTTGCAAGTTAAATTTGATACATTTCCCGGTGTCCGATTGAGCTAAAATTTTGCACACATGTATAACTCCGATGACAATGCAATATTACTTTGCGAGAATTCGATAAATTAATCGATAACACAGTTATCGGTAAAGATTTGTGTTTACTTTGCATAACAGCCTAAGTCCCATACAAACCCGCCGGTACCTATCCGTGGATTTTGAGACTTAGACGTGGTGAATCACGCGTGTCACACGTGGTGAATCTCACGCTTGCGAAAAGCGGAGACACAACCCTCTGTTGTATTTCTGTGAATAACCAACATAGCTGAATTTTTAAGGTTTAACTCTGTAATCTTTTCTGTAGTTTATTTTGCTTTTGGAAAAATTACCTATTTGAAAAAAGCTGGCTGAAAAATATTGTCATAACTGCTTAAGTTATATCAAGAATGGAAAATCTTGGAAAATTTGAGCAGATGTGGCAATTTCGCACGTCCGTTGAACGAAATATTGACAATGTATTGATCATCGCTAGGAAATTAGCGACATTCCATCAACTTAGCAGCACTTTAGCAATACTACTGTTATTATTTGGCCGCTCAAACACACCCATATTAATTGTGCATTAAATCTAAAATATACAACTCAAAAATGACTCCGGTTGTTATGTCCGCAGCATTTATTTGGTGCAAATACACCATAATAATTTACACGACCAAAGCCATAATCATTTACACGGGTCATCAATTCTTTCTCTGATTCAAAAGCTGAACTACCAGCGCTACCGTCATCAGCCCAGTGTCATCATTGCCAGTAGCGCCAATAACACCAAACTCGTGCCTGACACACAAAAGTCGTTTCACTCAATAGCGCAAGTGAAATGTACTACGCAGTCACTACTAAGTAGCGTCAAAAATTCGCTTGGAGTCATTTCGTCAATGAGCTACCATTGAGCTGGCACCACATTGGCCCTGGCGCCATGCAATTTACATCACTAAAATTGCGCGAATTCCCAGGCTCATGACTTTGTTAATCCAGATGGTGAAAACGAATACTCATAGGAATGCAACCTTACAAACACCAGCCGTCATTTTCAAAGTGTAAAAATTCTGTGATACAACGAACGCTAACGCGGTTATACTATTTTCACACAGAAACTTAATGATCCCATTTCACCTGCTAATGAAATCGTAAATTTTTTGCTTTCACACAGAAGTAACTGCTCGATTAGTATGAAGGATGAGACAGACAATCATGGCGGAACGATACAAGGTGGGAGCATGGTGACATACCTAAAAAAAAATAAATGTAAGGCGCGATAACCTCCGAAGAGATCTAAGGCCGAGCTTCTCTTCCAATTTGCGTTGTGCTCCTCTTGATTTTCCCTACAAATTGGCCGGACCACATGTTTTATGCCGACCCCGAACGGCATCTGCAAGGCAGATGAGTTTTCACTGAGAGCTTTTCATGGCAGAAATACACCCGGAGCGCTTGCCAAACACTGCCGAGGGGCGACCCCGCTTAGAAAAATTTTCTTCTAATTGAAAAACCTTATTTCTAAAATTTTGATGTTGCTTTGCCCGGGAGTTGAACCCGAGGCATACGGTGTGATAGGCGGAGCACGCTACCATCACACCACGGTGGTGACATACCTAAAAACAAACAAAAATTCCATGTACTTGTAAATTCGATGGACAAATGTCAAAATCGTACTGCGCCGGTAGTTGATGTATCAAATCAAATAAAAAAGGTTATAATCAGCTGTTCGATGCGGCCACCTTGTATCGTCCCGCCATGCAGACAGTGACATTTGCTTTGAAAACTAAGAAGCGGAAACGGAAGCGGAACGCTGCCAACAGAGTTGCATTGTGCTTTTGAATTCATTAGGCATTCGATTAGCTACTAATGAAATAATAATAGATTCGAATTTTGTAGGGAAGATTGAGCTCAATAAGCGTCTTAATGTAGAAAACTGCCTTTATTATTCAATAAGCCGTCTGTGTGAAAACAGTATTAGGCTGTTATCGGTAAGTGTTGCATACTTTGCTGAGCACTTGATTTTGTTTTACAGATTTTTGGCGATGGAATTTTAGCTAAGCGAAAGTTGGAATATTAGCCGTTTTTTTATACACGCGTATACGTTTACGTTTGCGTGTGAAAAAAACGCCTATCCTCGCTTAGATAATGCTTAGGAGACCCATCTAGCGGCAGTGGTTAAACAACTAGCTACAGCTACAGGGTGTACCGAAAAGCGGAGACAATACCCTCTGTTGTATGCCTGTGTATAACATATAGCTAAATCAGTTGCGATGAATTCTGGACACACATAGTATACATAGAATTAGTGTAGAGGGTGAAACAAAAACACATATTTCTGTTACATCTGAGTATAATGCGTATTGAAATTTAGTAGTACACATTTTATGCGCAGCAACATCAGAGGTGTATTTAAAGTTTGACGCTTAGCAGTCCATATAAAGTATAAGCGTATAGACGTTTACGTGTAAAAAAAAACACGGCTATTATTTTAAAACAGATTTAACCCACAGAGCAGAGATCTGCAATGAGTAGTTGTAAACTGTACGCGACATAGGCAAAGTCACAATAAAATATGATTTTAAGTTAGTTAACACTGTTTGCCACAATTTTATATGTGCTCTCTGTCAAAAATGCTTCAACTAACTTATTCACATTTTATTTCGATTATGAATATGCCCCAATATATTCGGATCATGATATAAAAAATCGTGTACTCATACTCAGTCAGGGTTATTCAAACGTAGCGATTCGTATCAGTAACTTGGTTGAGAGTCTTTTTACATCCTGACACCGCGTTAACGTTGAACGCGAAAGATCTGACAACCGAAGATGCTGATATCCGAAGTGAAGCTACTTTTGACAAACATATACGATATGTTTTCTCGAAAATCTGTATGTTCATATGAATGTATGTATGTATTTAACGTTTTGTTGTTGCAAGAACACGTGAACATGTGTATGCACATGTATACAAATTCATTTGAATGAGTTGAACAAAGCATAGGGTGCATTCCAAAAGCAACACTGTTGGCGAAGTTGATTAGTGATAACTTCTTGGAACGCAGAGTTGCAACTTTACGGCAAATTAGTGAGCATAAAAATTTTCCGCTCCATTCACTCAACGTTTTCATCGATGGGTTGTTGACAGTTGGGTCAACGTATCGTTTCAAAAGCACAATTTCTTTCACTCAGCTGATAACTGATTAGCTGAGCTAGAAGTTGCGCTTTGAAATTCACCCTTCGAAGCAAACTTTTGCTTCGTATTTCAATTAAAATTTCATACGAAAACAAACCAAACACGAGAATAGTTCGTGAGAGACCGTTGGAGCTTGTATCCATATGCATCATAGCTTATACTTACACAATAATTTGTGTATGTAAACGAATAGATCAGGCTAGCTGCGCTTGGTTGTTTTATACGTACTCATACTCAAATTGCTGCGGATATATTAGAGTATCAAAAAAGTTACCTGATACCGATCTCTGCCACAGAGAAAATTTGTTGGTTATGAATGTGGATTTTTTCTGATTTATTATTAGTATTTACGACCCAATGCCAAGGTGAGCACGTGCCGAGGGCTGAATGATATGAGGGTGTATAAAAGTTTCATATTGCTAACGTTGCGCCTCAGGGTACCAGGGCGAACCCTCTTGTACTGAAGCCCTTATCCCTTTACAATGGACCCCTGGGGGGATGGACCGTTTTTGTCTTATACTCGTGGGAACAAAATGAACAATAAAATTAAAGAAAAAAAAAATTTTTTTTAAATTAAGCTTTTATTATTGGTTAATAAAATTAACTAAAAAGTAAAAAATAAAATTAAAAAAAAAACTTTTTTAAAAATAAGCTTTTATTATTGGTTAATAAAATTAACTAAAAAGTAAACAATAAATTGACTCTAAAGAAATATAACACTTTATATGTTCATTGTAACCTTTAACGATAATTAGGCTTTTTCGTCTGCGAAAAAAAAATTCTATATTGTACATAATTATATATTTTTAACATTAAAACTTTACACCTAAATTATTAAATCTTACAGTTTATATCACAGTCCTAATTGTTCTAATAAAAAGCGTGTTGAATTTTGATGGTATAATTAAGAACATTTAGGACCTGGTGTAAAGTTTTAATGTTAAAAATATATAATTATGTACAATATGGAATTTTTTTGTCGCAGACGAAGAAGCCTAATTATCGTTAAAGGTTACAATGAACTTATAAAGTGTTATATTTCTTTACAGTCGATTTATTTTTTACTCTTTAGTTAATTTTATCAACCAATAATAAAAGCTTATTTTTAAAAAGGTTTTTTTCCTTAATTAAATTTTTGTTCATTTTGTTCCCACGAGTATAGAGCTCCATTGTAGTGGGATAAGGGCTTCAGTACAACAGGGTTCGCCCTGGTATCCTGAGGCTCAACGTTAGCGATATGAAATTTTTATACACCGTCATATCATTCAGCCCTCGGCACATGCTCACCTAGGCATTGGCTCATAAGTACTAATAATAAATCCGAAAAAATCCACATTCATAACCAGCAAATTTTCTCTGCCAACAATTTCGACTGCCAAATTGCAGCTTGCAAATGTTTTAAATTACCTTCTTTTAAAAGTGGGCGGTGCCACGCCCATTGTCCAAAATTTTATTATTTTTCTATTCTGCGTCATCAGTTCAACGCACCTACCAAGTTTCATCGCTTTATCCGTCTTTGGTAATGAATTATCGCACTTTTTCGGTTTTTCGAAATTTTCGATATCGAAAAAGTGGGCGTCGTTATAGTCCGATATTGTTCATTTTAAATAGCGATCTGAGATGAGTGCTCAGGAACCTATATACAAAATTTCATCAAGATACCTCAAAATTTACTCAAGTTATCGTGTTAACGGACAGACGGACGGACATGGCTCAATCAAATTTTTTTTCGATCCTGATGATTTTGATATATGGAAGTCTATATCTATCTCGATTCCTTTACACCTGTAAAACCAACCGTTATCCAATCAAAGTTAATATACTCTGTGAGCTCTGCTCAACTGAGTATAAAAACACACTGTGAATTCCTTTTGTTATTAACACGAAACCTTTTGGTGTTCTTATTTTCTTCCCTTTTTTTCGCCTTAACCAATCTGTAACAAATACGTGGGTGCGCGCCGTTGCCACCACACATTTGTGCGGGTGTTTGGTATATCCAATTAAACAAAAGGACAATCGCACTTTAGTTTAACATTTAATGAGTTAATTAATAAAAGTATTCATATTAAATTTAATATTGTATGAAAGTATGGTAATGAAGATCGATACCACGTCTTGCGCGGCACACACTCTCGTCGGCTGAACGTCACTTACTACTGCCCTTCAAAAAACGCGAGTACTCTATAAATAATGTAAGGAATACTCCTTTGGGAGTATAGGACTGCTCTAAATCTAATCTGTATTCATACAAAAAATGTGCTCCTATTAACATTGCGATGTCCTAGGAGAGGAGTAGGTGATCCCACTCTCGCTTTGTTTGTGAGTATTCCATAGAGTACATACGTGAGAGTACTTTCCAAAGTACTTTCGCTGTAGTACCCATGGAGCACCCACAGAGGATCATATGCCAAAGTACTAAAGAGGAATTGTGTCGGAAAGAATTATCGAAGTGAATTTAATTTAAAATGAAAGTAAATGAAGAGGGGCAATACAACTTTTATATTTTATACTACGAATATTAATATGTTATTTAGCATTTGCGTGAATAAAGAAACTAATATTTCTCTTTACATAATATAGTATGTATACATAAAACCAGTGCGTTGTTGCATTTTATCAGAGTTGCCAAAGTAAAATTTTATTATTAGTTATTTGCATGCAATATTTTAATTTTGGAAACTCTGTTCGATCGTCATCGTGTCGTGAACACTGTCGTTAAAAAACGAGCAATGATCGGCTGATGGTGGTTCGCAAACGCATTGCAAAGGAGTATTGTTAGAGTACTCCAACATGAAGAAAATGGAACACGTAATCCAACAATTTTTGCAGGGTGATCAGACCAAAGCAGAGTTGCCACCCTTACAGTTCGGTCTTTCCTGATAATTCGGAACGTCCCCGTGCTGCTACTGTTAAAAGTTCGCCGTTTTCAATATTGCTGTTGTCTTCGCCCTCATATAATTGTGGTAGAGTACACCATGGTTTAATCGTATCGCTGGCGTAAACGGAGGAGTACTGACGTCGGGCTTGTTTAGACTTGGGAATATCTCGTACAACGTAGCAATCGTTATTTAATATTCGGATAATTTGGAATTGTCCCTTGTACCGGGGTTCCGATTTACGTGACGTACCTGTACTTGGAGCTTCATATTCTACAACTACCAGATCGTTGATTTTATACTTGGTTGGAGTTGCATGTTTTTGGTCAAAACGTTGTTTACTTTTTATGCGCTCTCGTACTATACGGTCTGCTCCGTCTGGTCTGGTCCGTTGCTCGTAGTTCGTCTATATTGTCTGTAGATGATTCATCATGCCAGGACAATCTTATTTTGTAGAACATCGCGTGGTCAAAAACCGCAGAGTAACTCTTTCGGTGTACACAACATTGTTTTGTTTTTCATACTATTGAGGCATCATTTTAAATTTTGAAGCGATCCGTCCCAGCGTTTATCGTTGTTTACGGTTGGCAAAAGCATTGACAAAATGGTTAGATTCCAACGCTCAACCTATCCGTTAGCTCGTGAAGTTCTCACTGCGTTAGATATATGTTTAATGTCGTTGTTTTTGCAAAAACGTTCAAACTCTTTGGAAGTGTCTTCGGAAGTGTATGCGGTTCCACGATCGAAAATAATGCGCTCAGGCATACCCACGGAACTGCTGATGTCTTTGAATAAGTCGATTACGATTAATAATGCTTACTTAGGCTCTTAAATGTTATAAATAAATTGACAGGAAAATCACCAAGTCGATTACCTGTTTGGTCGCAGTGCTTTTCACAGCTCGTATAAGGACAAATCGTGTAAACGCGTCGATTATAACCAGTAGATGTTCATTACGTCCTGCGCTCTTTGGAAATGGACCAAGCTGGTCTACGTGCACCGTTCTGAATGGTATGGGCTCCACTTCGCCAACGTGTAACTCACCCTCTTTCATACGTCCTGGAACTTTGTTGTATCTGCACTCGATGCACGACTTAATGTATGACTTAATGTAGTTTCTCATGCGAGCAAACCACATGTGCTCACCGATGCGTGGTAGCGTTTTCTCCAGACCTAAATGTCCAGCTTTGTCGTGTGCGTTTTGGACAACTTACCACCGTAGCACCTTGGAACTACCCAAGCATATTTACCGGTGACTACCTTAAACAATCTTCAATTCTTTAATTCAAATTCTTTCGTAGCACCTTTATCGCCTCGTTGTATTTTCGATGATTTCTTAGATATTTTCGTCCTGCAATTGCATACCAAACAGGCAATCTTCTTCAGCTATTTTGACTTTGTCGGTTCGTAATGCTACGGTTTCAATTTCGCGCAGTTCTTCAGCAGGAGAACGGCTCAACACATCTACGTGCGTCGTTGGCTCCCCACTGCGATGCTCTATATCAAGCTCATAATCTTGAATACGCAACCACCACCGCGCGATTCTTGGCAGCAATTCACGTCTTTTCATTGTTGTCGTTATTTCACTACACTCGGTTATTAATTTTATTCGTATCCCGTAAATGTAGTAACGAAATCTTTCGACGGGTTCGACTACCGCTAGCGTCTCAAGCTCATAGCCAGAGAGGATATATAAAATAAGAGACGGCATTTCAATTTTTATTTGTAATGTACCTGATTGGCTGGTATTAGAAAATTGCCTTCTACACATTTTTAAGAAGTTTATATTAATATATATTGTGATTGTTGGAAAGAGGATGAATTGCTTAATTAATACGATCCTTTAAAACAATCAAAAATACCTCATGAAAATGTGTAGAAGCAATTTAAAATTACCCCTCAAATGGGACATCACAAATAAATTTCGCAAAAAGTATGAAATGGCGTCTCTTATTCTATCTAAACTCTCTGTCATAGCTGTGATAATTTTTCTCCGCGTTAGATCTCATGCCGAGATTCTCGTGTCTCGAAGTACTCGTAAATCTCGCGAGCTTCTCGACATTCTTACTTAATCGCTGTATGGAGAGTATTTACACACTTGTTTTTTTTACTTGTGACTTTTTTGTTGATTAAATTGCTTCAAATGACATTTAACTCAAAACACATTCATTATACATATAATTTTGTTCACAAAATTTTGTATTTCAACGAGACCTCAAGAACACGGCTTCTCGCGAGATTCTCGAATCTCGCATTACTCGTAAGGCTCGCGAGATTTTCGAATTATTCGTAATACATAAAGAAGAAGATCGCGATGTCGACTTTCAATTCAGTCGCTGCATTGGCAATATTCTATAGAGGGGCGCAGCGACGGGGGATTTTTGGGGGTTTAAACCTCCCTTGCCTCAGGATCATTTGATTTTTTAGGTCGTTACAATTCAAATATTTGATGTTTTTATATCTATGTTAATACATTTCTTTATAATTCTGCTACGTATTTACTTTCTTGGTGATATTATATTTTTAATATGCAAGCATATGTATGTACGAAATGAACACTTATATTTTAACCATATTCTGTTTCATAATAATTCTGCAATTTATTAAATATACAGATGTACATGTTAACTTTTACTATAATTTCATAAAGAAGTTTCCTTGTAAATTTGCCTAACGACCATCTACATACATATCAGAGAACAGCAAAAATCGAACACGACAACGTTCAACCCAGCGGGTCAGGGTGTTAGAATATACCCGCGGTAGGTATGCCTGTCGTAAGAGGCGACTAAAATACCGGATTGGCCTGAAGGTTTAATGTGGCCATATAAATCGTTCCCGAGATGGCCGGGCCAGCACCTTAATGATGCTGTGTTACCGGAGCGTACCGGATCTGTAAACGGCAAAGGACCATCACATCGATCACTCCCTAAACCTTCGGGGAGCAACCGTATCGTTACAACAACAACAAAAACAACACAACAACGTTCGATTACATTCGGCAACATGATCGTGTTCAATGATCCAACTTTCGAACGAACATAATCGACATTGATTTAAAATCAACCAACTTATTGCATGCGTGAATATAATCAATTCAGGCGTTTGCTCGTTTGCCTCAACAGTGATTACATTCATCGCAATGAAAAGGCAAATATGAAAACTGCATGCGTCTGAATATTTGCATGATTCTTCTGCCCTTACGTCACGGCGATAAGCTACATATGTATAAACATATACCCTGCAAAAATCGTTGGATCATGTGGTCCACTGGAGTACTTACCATTGTACTCCATTGTAATGCAGCAATGGACCAACTCATATTTCTACACGAACATATTGTAAGCCGATCATTGCTCGTTTTTAACGATTGTAATCACTACACGATGTTTATTGAACTGTGGGTACTCCATGGATTACTCTGATGTAATGCGGAGCTGGAGTATATGGTCCCGTCCTAGGACATCGCAATGTTAATTGGACCATATTTTTTATATGAATTGTGGTTAATTTTGGAGCACTCGGTTGGTCCATAGCGAGTACTCCATTCATGCATGCATGGAGTACTCGCGATTTTTGCAGGGTATATACACCTTGCTTACGGTTCTGTTTGTTTGCTGAACTAAACGATACTAACTCTCGTGCTTTTATTTTATTCTCCACATTTAAATCAGGCATGCTTAACCAACGAACCGATATCATTTCGTTACGATAATTAACGTTAATAAACGAAACAAAGTCATTTCGTTTCATTTATTAACGTTAAGAACGTCAAATTAACTAAATGATTTTGTTTCGTTTTCCACCATATCAAAACGAAATCAAATCGTTTATGTTGATTATTAATTTCAAACAAATTACATGGAGTTTGTGTGTGTATGTTCGCTCGCTGTTAGCAACTTACGGCTTCACCATGGCTATAGCATTGCCAGCACAATTCAAACATAAAGTATCACGTTTTTGTTAACGTTTGTAACGTTAACGAAAGCTTTTCGTTTCGGTTAAAAACGAGATACAATTTATCTTGATAATTTCTTTATCGATAATATTTCGAAGTGTCTTCACAGAAACGGTGGAAATTTTTTGATAAACGATTAGCTTAACGTTAAGGTGCATCCCTGATTTAAATAATGTAAAATTTACAGCATTTTTTCGAAGTACACATTTCCTATTTTGAAATATAATGAAAATTTAACATTATCTTCCATGTGGAAATTACATTATTATAATGTAATATCTAAATTTTTTTTCATATCAAAAACACATTTCAAAAATGTAAAATTTAAGTTATTTGATAAATGAAAAAATAATGTGTTTTTCATATTTTAAAATGTAAAAAACACATTAGTGTTTTTTTATACACGCGTTTACGTTTCCGCGTGAAAAAAACGCTTATCCTCGCTTATATAATGCTTAGGAGACCCATCTAGCGGCAGTGGTTAAATAACTAGCTGCAGCCACAGGGTGTACCGAGAAGCGGAGACACAACCCTCTGATGGCCATAGGGTATAACATATAGCTAAATCAGTTGCGATGAATTGTGGACACACATAGAATACATAGAATTAGTGTAGAGGGTGAAACAAAAACACATATTTCAGTTACATCTGAGTATAATGCGTATTGAAATTTAGTAGTACACATTTTATGCGCAGCAATTTCAGAGGTGTATTTAAAGTTTGACGCTTAGCAGTCCATATAAAGTTTAAGCGTATAGACGTTTACGTGTATAAAAAAACACGGCTAATGATAAAATTGTTTACGTACTTGCAAGTGTAGCAGCTTGCTTTATTGCTGTTGTGGCTTTATTTACTTAGTATCAGATTAGTGATGGGAGTATCACTGAGTGTCACTAATATTCGTCACAATATGCTTTTTAGGTTCAGGTACCCTAAATGTCTTTGGGCTATCGGAATGTTAGTACCTAACTCTAACTTCATTTCAACCAAATCAGTTTTACCTATCTCTCATATATTTGTTGAGAAAACATATCCGTAGTTATTCAACAACTCATTTAGTTCATTTTTTATATTTACATCGTCAACTCCGCAATTGATATTGTCAAATTTAATTTATTTTCGCTCGCAAATGTTATTCGCCTATCTACAATTACCGCACGCATATCATTAAAAATATAACAATAATAACAAATCTGCTGATAAGAGCTCATCGGTAATAACATATAATTGTTACTAATCGTTTTAAAAGACGCTACCTACAGGGCTACGTTAAAAGCGAGCTCGACAGAGGAGTGTGTGAACGCTATCGTGAGTTGAAAAGGGAAGCGAGACGCCTTTTCAGGAAGAAAAAAGCAGAAGCAGAAAGGCGTGAGTGCGAGGAGCTTGAGCTGCTAGCCACCAGGAATAACGCCCGAAAATTCTACCAAAAAATACGGTGACAGACGGAAGGTTTTAAGACCGGGGCAAACTCCTGTAGGAATGAGAACGGTGACCTTGTAACTGATGTCCAGAGAGTGCTTAGATTATGGAGGGAATACTTCTCTGCTCTCCTAAATGGAGGCAGCAATTCACCGCGCAGAGATGAAGAATCCGATCCCGCAATCGGTGATGATGGAATATATGTCCCCCGCCCGATTATGACGAAGTTAGAATAGCAATAACCGGGTTGAAAAACAACAAGGCCGTGGGCGCTGATGGATTGCCTGCGGAGCTATTCAATTAAGGCGGCGAGGAGTTGGTAAGGCGCATGCAGCACCTTCTTAGAAAAATATGGGCGGACGAGTGCATGCCCGACGGTTGGAATCTAAGTGTTCTTTGCCCAGTCCACAAGAAGGGGGTACTGTAAAATGCACCAACTATCGTGGAATCAGCCTTCTTAATATCGCATATAAGGTCCTTTCAAGTGTATTGTGGGAAAGATTGAAGCCCACCGTGAACCGGCTGATTGGACCTTATAAGTGCGGCTTCAGACCTGGTAAATCTACCATCGACCAGATTTTCACAATGCGCCAAATCTTGGAAAAACCCGTGAAAAGAGAATCGGCACACATCACCTCTTCGTCGACTTTAAAGCCGCCTTCGACAGCACGAAAAGGAGCAGCCTATATGCTGCTATGTCTGAATTTGGTTTCCCCGCAAAACTTATACGGCTGTGAAAAATGACGTTGAGCAACACCATTAGATCAGTCAGAATTGGGAAGTACCTCTCCGAGCCGTTCGAAACTAAACGAGGTTTCAGACAGGGTGACCCCCTATCGTGCGATTTCTTTAATTTGATGCTGGAGACAATTATACTAGATGCAGAACTTAATCGCACTGGAACATATACTATGAAAGCGTGCAATTACTGGCATATGCTGATGACATTGATATCATCGGCTTAAACACCCGCGCTGTTCTTCGAAAGATTTATGGACCTCTACGCGTTGGCGATGGCGAGTACCGAAGAAGATTTAATGATGAGCTGTACGTGCTATATGCAGACATCAACATAGTGATGCTCCGGCCAAGAAAGTGTTTCTATCGGAACCCGCCTATGGAAGCAGAGGTAGAGGGCGGCCCCCACTCCGTTGGAAGGACCAGGTGGAAAACGATTTAAACTCTCTTGGTGTGACCAATTGGCGCCGGTTGGCTGAGCGAAGGAGCGACTTGCGCGCCTTGTTGGACGGCCATAACCGTTTAGACGGTTAAGCGCCAATTAAGTAAGTAAGTAATCGTTTTAGATTTTCCATTTTTAAATCAACATGAATTTTCGTATGTGCATATATAACACCTCCGCAAAACCCACTAATTTTTAATACACATTTTTCTTTCTCGCAATTTACCTTATTTGCCACAGTCGCTCTGACCATGCTGCATTCACAACCTGTATCGCTAAATGCCTTAAATTGCTTCCCGTTGATTAAAACACTCTGTTCAAAGATGTTATTATGCATAATTTCGCGCTGTGTATTCGTTTTTCTCACCACTGTTTTCTCCTTTCAACAATTTTGTGGTTCACTTTTGGGATGCCTGCAAAAATCGTTGGATCATGTGATCCACTGGAGTACTTACCATTATAATCCACTCTAATGCAGCAATGGACCAACTGATGTTTCTACAGGAACAATTTGCTAGCCAATCATTGCCCGTTTTTAACTATTGTAATCACTACACGATGTTTATTGTACTGTGGGTACTCCATGGACTACTCTGATGCGGAGCTGGAGTATATGGCCCAGTCCTAGGACATTGCAATGTTAATTGGACCATACTTTTGTATGAATTGTGGTTAATTTTGGAGCACTCGGTTGGCCCATAGCGAGTACTCCATACATGCTGCATGGAGTACTCGCAATTTTTGCAGGGTTTATCACAGTCTATGCACCTTTGCCTACGTTGTGGTTATGGACATTTGGTAGATATATGCCCCGGGGTGGGCGTGAGCTTAGCACCTGCCATGGCGGAACGATACAAGGTGGCAGCATGGCGACATACCTACAAACATAAATAAAAAATTCATGTACTTTGTTTTTGTAAATTCGATGGACAAATGTCAAAATCGTACTGCGCCGGAAGTTGATGTATCAAATTAAATCAAATAAAAAAATTTTATAATCAGCTGTCCCATGCTGCCACCTTGTATCGTTGAGCCATGGCACCTGCTAAGCGACCATATATGTATACGATAAGCACAATGGCTAATCAGTGCACGGACTTTACCACTTTATTGTTAGATCTACCAACTTTTTAGCCCATTTTCATTTTCTACCACGTCTACCACCATAGCCGAAAAATCTACCAACTTTTCCATATATTCGCATTGAAACCAAACACTGCGATCATTAGGTAAACGTATTTAATTGCTGAGCACACCCAAATAACATAAACTAACCAATTTTGAAAAATTTGTGCACAAATTCAAACATGAAATAAATGTAGTAAATGAGCACGCAAATATTTTCCTGAACTATTTTCATCAGTTTTTTGTGAATAATTTTGAACCAAAATAAAAAAGTTTTAAGTAAACGATAACATACCGAAATCAGTTATTTTGTGGCAGTATTATTGGTATATTGGAAAATTGTTGTTGTAATTAGTCGTTTCGGTAAATTTTCATCAATATTTCAAGCTCGATATACTGGAAAAAAGCAAGTATCATAATTTTATGTTTTGTTTGCATGTTTCGTAAAAGAGTTATTCCGCGAAATGTGCTTTATTTTTTTTACAATAAGTTATGAATTGTTTTGTACAAATATAAACTGTAGCTGTTGTATTCTTGGAAAAAATATACCAACTTCTATCACTATTTTAATTTTTCGTCTACCAACATTATCTTTTTAAAAGTCCGTGCACTGTGGCTAATTCTTCAAAATCAACGACAGCTCTTTTAAGCGCCAAATACACGACACGAACATTTCCGCGAACATTCCGCAATCTTGTTCGCAGCTTTGGCCATACACCCTACGAACTTTTGGCTGAACATTAGTTCTCTTTCAGACAGCGATGAATACGGACAACAATCTACTTCTTCTAATTTTTCGATTAAAGTCGCATAATCATTATTCTTTTTATACTCAGTTGAGCAGAGCTCACAGAGTATATTAAGTATGATTGGATAACGGTTGGTTGTACATATATAAAGGAATCGAGATAGATATAGACTTCCTTATATCAAAATAATCAGGATCGAAAAAAAATTTGATTGAGCCATGTCCGTCCGTCCGTCCGTTAACACGATAACTTGAGTAAATTTTGAGGTATCTTGATGAAATCTCAGATCGCTATTTAAAATGAACGATATAGGAGTATAACCACGCCCACTTTTTCGATATCGAAAATTTCGAAAAACCGAAAAAGTGCGATAATTCATTACAAAAGACAGATAAAGCGACGAAACTTGGTTGATGAGTTGAACTTATGACGCAAAATAGAAAATTAGTAAAATTTTGGACAATGGGCGTGGCACCGCCCACTTTTAAATTAAGGTAATTTAAAACTTTTGCAAGCTGTAATTTGGCAGTCGTTGAAGATATAATGATGAAATTTGGCAAGAATGTTACTCCTATTACCATATGTACGCTTAATAAAAATTTGCAAAATCGGAGAAGGACCACGCCCACTTTAAAAAAAAAATTTTTTAAAGTAAAATTTTAACAAAAAATTTAATATCTTTACAGTATATAAGTAAATTATGTCAACATTCAACTCCAGTAATGATATGGTGCAACAAAATACGAAAATTAAAGAAAATTTCAAAGTGGGCGTGGTTCCGCCCTTTTTCATTTAATTTGTCTAGGATACTTTTAACGCCATAAGTCAAATAAAAATTGACCAATCCTTTTGAAATTTGGTAGGGGCATAGATTTTATGACGGTAACTCCTTTCTGTGAAAATGGGCGAAATCGGTTGATGCCACGCCCAGTTTTTATACACAGTCGTCAGTCTGTCCTTCCGCATGGCCGTTAACACGATAAATTGAGCAAAAATCGACATATCTTTAATGAACTTAGTTCACGTGCTTACTTGAACTCACTTTATCTTGGTATGAAAAATTACCGAAATCCGACTATGACAACGCCCACTTTTTCGATATCGAAAATTACGAAAAATAAAAAAAATGCCATAATTCTATACCAAATACGAAAAAAGGGATGAAACATGGTAAAGTAATTGGATTGTTTTATTGACACGAAATATAACTTTAGAAAAAACTTTATAAAATGGTTGTGACATCTACCATATTAAGTAGAAGAAAATGAAAAAGTCCTGAAGGGCGAAATAAAAAACCCTTAAAATCTTGGCAGGTATTACATATATAAATAAATTACCGGTATCCAACAGATGATGTTCTGGGTCACCCTGGTCCACATTTTGGTCGATATCTGGAAAACGCCTTCACTTATACAACTACCACCACTCCCTTTTAAAACTCTCATTAATACCTTTAATTTGATACCCATATCGTACAAACTCATTCTAGAGTCACCCCTGGTTCACCTTTATGGCGATATCTCGAAAAGGCGTCCACCTATAGAACGAAGGCCCACTCCCTTTTAAAAATACTCATTAACACCTTTCATTTGATACCCATATCGTACAAACAAAGTCTAGAGTCACCCCTGGTCCACCTTTATTGCGATACCTCGAAAAGGCGTCCACCTATAGAACTAAGGCCCACTCCCTTTTAAAATACTCATTAACTCCTTTCATTTGATACCCATATTACACAAACGAATTCTAGAGTCACCCCTGGCCCACCTTTATCCCGATATCTCGAAACGGCGTCCACCTATGGAACTAAGGATTACTCCCTTTTAAAATACTCATTAACACCTTTCTTTTGATACCCATATTGTACAAACAAATTCTAAGGCCACCCCTGCTCCACCTTTATGGCGATATCTCGAAACGGCGTCCACCTATGGAACTAAGGATTACTCCCTTTTAAAATACTCATTAACACCTTTCTTTTGATACCCATATTGTACAAACAAATTCTAGGGTCACCTCTGGTCCACCTTTATGGCGATATCTCGAAAATGCGACCACCTATACAACAACCACCACTCCCTTTTAAAATCCTCATTAATACCTTTAATTTGATACCCATATCGTACAAACACATTCTAGAGTCACCCCTGGTCCACCTTTATGGCGATATTTCGAAACGGCGTCCACCTATAGAACTAAGGCCCACTCCCTTTTAAAATACTCATTAACACCTTTCGTTTGATGCCCATATTGTACAAACAAATTCTAGGGTCACCCCTGGTCCACCTTTATGGCGATATCTCGAAACGGCGTCCTCCTATGGAACTAAGGATTACTCACTTTTAAATTACTCATTAACACCTTTCTTTTGATACCCATATTGTACAAACAAATTCTAGGGTAACCCCTGGTCCACCTTTATGGCGATATCTCGAAACGGCGTCCACCTATGGAACTAAGGATTACTCCCTTTTAAGATACTCATTAACACCTTTCATTTGATACCCATATCGTACAAACGCATTCTAGAGTCACCCCTGGTCCACCTTTATGGCAATATCTCAAAAAGGCGACCACCTATACAACAACCACCACTCCCTTTTAAAATCCTCATTAATACCTTTCTTTTGATACCCATATTGTACAAACAAATTCTAGGGTCACCCCGGGTCCACCTTTGTGGCGATATCTCGAAACGGCGTCCACCTATGGAACTAAGGATTACTCCCTTTTAAAATACTCATTAACACCTTTCATTTCATACCCATATCGTACAAACGCATTCTAGAGCCAACCCTGATCCACCTTTATGGCTATATCCCTAAATGGCGTCCACATGTAGAACTATGGCCCACTCCCTCATAAAATACTCTTTAATGCCTTTCATTTGATACACATGTCATACAAACACATTCCAGGGTTTCCCTCGGTTCATTTTCCTACATGGTTATTTTCCCTATGTTGTCACCATAGCTCTCAACTGAGTATGTAATGTTCGGTTACACCCGAACTTAACCTTCCTTACTTGTTAATTCTATTACAATAATCTTTGCTTTTTACTTGCCACAATGATGGCAAAGATTTATACATTTCAATAAATTCACTCAGAAATTTTTTATTGTCCATTTTACTTTTCCGCGCACGTCTGTTCCGTTCAGAAATTACTACGATTATGAGCTATTTCGCCATACACGCACGAACAGTTCGCCCAAATGCTCGCCAAAAATTAAAATATTTTGTAATGCTTACTTAGGCTCTTTTGACCATTAGCGTTTGGTGCAAATAAAAACAAACTTATTTCACCATTCCAACCCGACGTTTCGCTAGTCTCTAGCTTTTTCAAGGGCGATCTGTATATTTTAATAACAACAAGTAAGGAAGGCTAAGTTCGGGTGTAACCGAACATAACATACTCAGTTGAGAGCTATGGATACAAAATAAGGAAAATCTATCTGGGGTAACCCTGGAATGTGGTTGTATAATATGTGTATCAAATGAAAGGTATTAAAGAGTATTTTAAGAGAGAGTAGGCCATAGTTCTATGGATGAACGCCATTTAGGGATATCGCCATAAAGGTAGACCAGGGCTGACTCTAGAATTTGTTTGTACGATATGGGTATCAAATGAAAGGTGTTACTGAGCATTTTAAGAGGGAGTGGGCCTTAGGTCTATCGGTGGACGCCTTTTCGAGATGTCCCCATTAAGGTGGACCAGGGGTGATTCTATAATGTGTTTGTACGATATGGGTATCAAATGAAAGCTGTTAATGAGTATTTTGAAAAGGAGTGATCCTTAGTTCCATAGGTGGACGCCGTTTCGAGATATCGCCATAAAGGTGGACCAGGGGTGTGTCTAGAATGTGTTTGTACGATATGGGAATCAAATGAAAGGTGTTACTGAGCATTTTAAGAGGGAGTGGGCATTAGGTCGATAGGTGGACGCCTTTTCGAGATATCGCCATTAGGGTGGGCCAGGGGTGACTCTAGAATGTTTGTACGGTATGGGTATCAAACGAAAGGTGTTACTGAGCATTTTAAGAGGGAGTGGGCATGAGGTCTATAGGTGGACGCCTTTTCGAGATATCGTCATTAGGGTGGGCCAGGGGTGACTCTAGAATGTGTTTGTACGATATGTGCATCAAACGAAAGGTGTTACTGAGCATTTTAAGAGGGAGTGGGCATTAGGTCTATAGGTGGACGCCCTTTCGAGATATCGCCATTAGGGTGGGCCAGGGGTGACTCTAGAATGTTTGTACGATATGGGTATCAAACGAAAGGTGTTACTGAGCATTTTAAGAGGGAGTGGGCATTAGGTCTATAGGTGGACGCCTTTTCGAGATATCGCCATTAGGGTGGGCCAGGGTGACTATAGAATGTGTTTGTACGATATGGGTATCAAATGAAAGGTGGTAATGAGTATTTTAAAAGGGAGTAATCCTTAGTTCTATAGGTGGACGCCTTTTCGAAATATCGCCATTAGGGTGGGCCAGGTGTGACTCTAGAATGTTTGTACGATATGGGTATCAAACGAAAGCTGTTACTGAGCATTTTAAGAGGGGGTGGGCATTACGTCTATAGGTGGACGCCTTTTCGAGATATCGCCATTAGGGTGGGCCAGGGGTGACTCTAGAATGTTTGTACGATATGGGTATCAAACGAAAGGTGTTACTGAGCATTTTAAGAGGGAGTGGGCATTAGGTCTATAGGTGGACGCCTTTTCGAGATATCGCCATTAGGGTGGGCCAGGGGTGACTCTAGAATGTGTTTGTACGATATGGGTATCAAATGAAAGGTGGTAAGGAGTATTTTAAAAGGGAGTAATCCTTAGTTCTATAGGTGGACGCCTTTTCGAGATATCGCCATAAAGGTGGACCAAGGGTGACTCTAGAATGTTTGTACGATATGGGTATCAACCGAAAGGTGTTACTGAGCATTTTAAGAGAGAGTGGGCATTAGGTCTATAGGTGGACGCCTTTTCGAGATATCGCCATTAGGGTGGGCCAGGGTGACTCTAGAATGTGTTTGTACGATATGGGTATCAAATGAAAGGTGGTAATGAGTATTTTAAAAGGGAGTAATCCTTAGTTCTATAGGTGGACGCCTTTTCGAGATATCGGCATAAAGCTGGACCAAGGGTGACTCTAGAATGTTTGTACGGTATGGGTATCAAACGAAAGGTGTTACTGAGCATTTTAAGAGGGAGTGGACATTAGGTCTATAGGTGGACGCCTTTTCGAGATATCGCCATTAGGCTGGGCCAGGGGTGACTCTAGAATGTTTGTACGATATGGGTATCAAACGAAAGGTGTTACTGAGCATTTTAAGAGGGAGGGGGCATTAGGTCTATAGGTGGACGCCTTTTCGAGATATCGGCATAAAGCTGGACCAAGGGTGACTCTAGAATGTTTGTACGATATGGGTATCAAACGAAAGCTGTTACTGAGCATTTTAAGAGGGAGTGGGCATTAGGTCTATAGGTGGACGCCTTTTCGAGATATCGCCATTAGGGTGGGCCAGGTGTGACTCTAGAATGTTTCTACGATATGGGTATCAAACGAAAGGTGTTACTGGGCATTTTAAGAGGGAGTGGGCATTAGGTCTATAGGTGGACGCCCTTTCGAGATATCGCCATTAGGGTGGGACAGGGGTGACTCTAGAATGTTTGTACGATATGGGTATCAAACGAAAGGTGTTACTGAGCATTTTAAGAGGGAGTGGACATTAGGTCTATAGGTGGACGCCTTTTCGAGATATCGCCATTAGGCTGGGCCAGGGGTGACTCTAGAATGTTTGTACGATATGGGTATCAAACGAAAGGTGTTACTGAGCATTTTAAGAGGGAGTGGACATTAGGTCTATAGGTGGACGCCTTTTCGAGATATCGCCATTAGGGTGGGCCAGGGTGACTCTAGAATGTGTTTGTACGATATGGGTATCAAATGAAAGGTGGTAATGAGTATTTTAAAAGGGAGTAATCCTTAGTTCTATAGGTGGACGCCTTTTCGAAATATCGCCATTAGGGTGGGCCAGGTGTGACTCTAGAATGTTTGTACGATATGGGTATCAAACGAAAGCTGTTACTGAGCATTTTAAGAGGGAGTGGGCATTAGGTCTATAGGTGGACGCCTTTTCGAGATATCGCCATTAGGGTGGGCCAGGGGTGACTCTAGAATGTTTGTACGATATGGGTATCAAACGAAAGGTGTTACTGAGCATTTTAAGAGGGAGTGGACACTAGGTCTATAGGTGGACGCCTTTTCGAGATATCGCCATTAGGGTGGGCCAGGGGTGACTCTAGAATGTTTGTACGATATGGGTATCAAACGAAAGGTGTTACTGAGCATTTTAAGAGGGAGGGGGCATTAGGTCTATAGGTGGACGCCTTTTCGAGATATCGCCATTAGGGTGGGACAGGGGTGACTCTGGTATGTTTTTGTACGATATGGATATCAAATTAAAGGTATTAATGAGGGTTTTAAAAGCGAGTGGCCCTTAGATATATATGTGAAGGCGTTCTCGCGATATCGACCAAAATGTGGACCAGGTGATCCAGAAAATCATCTGTCGGGTACTGCTAATTTATTTATATATGCAATACCACTAACAGTATTCCTGCCAAGATTCCAAGGGCTGTTGATTTCGCCTTGTAGAACTTTTTCATTTTCTTCTACTTAATATGGTAGGTGTCACAACCATTTTACAAAGTTTTTTCCAAAGTTATATTTTGCGTCAATAAACCAATCCAGTTACCATGTTTCATCCCTTTTTTCGTATTTGGTATAGAATTATGGCATTTTTTTCATTTCTCGTAATTTTCGATATCGATAAAGTGGGCGTGGTTATGGTCAGATTTCGCCCATTTTTTATACCAAGAAAAAGGGAGCTCAGGTAAGTACGTGGGCTAAGTTTAGTAAAGATATATCGGATTTTGCTCAAGTTATTGTGTTAATGGCCGAGCGGAAGGACAGACGGTTGACTGTGTATAAAAACTGGGCGTGGCTTCCACCGATTTCGCCCATTTTCACAGAGAACAGTTACCGTCATAGAATCTATGCTCCTACCAACTTTGAGAAGGATTGGTAAATTTTTGTTCGACTTATGGCAATAAAAGTATTCTAGACAAACTAAATGAAAATGGGCGGAGCCACGCCCATTTTGAAATTTTCTTTTATTTTTGTATTTTGTTGCATCATGTCATTACTGGAGTTGAATTTTGACTTAATTTACTTATATACAGTAAAGATATTAAATTTTTTGTTAAAATTTGAATTTAAAAAAATTTTTTTTTAAAAAGTGGGCGTGTTCTTCATCCAATTTTGCTAATTTCTATTTAGCACATATAGAGTAATAGTAGTAACGTTCCTGCCAAATTTCATCATGATATCTTCAACGACTGCCAAATTACAGCTTGCAAAACTTTTAAATTACCTTCTTGTAAAAGTGGGCGGTGCCACGCCCATTGTCCAAAATCTTAATAATTTTCTATTCTACGTCATAACGTCAACCCATCTACCAAGTTTCGTCGCTTTATCTGTCTTTTGTAATGAGTTATCGCACTTTTTCGGTTTTTCGAAATTTTCGATATCGAAAAAGTGGGCGTGGTTATAGTCCGATATCGTTCATTTTAAATAGCGATCTGAGATGAGTGCTCAGGAACCTACATACCAAATTTCATCAAGATACCTCAAAATTTACTCAAGTTATCGTGTTAACGGACGGACGGACGGACGGACGGACATGGCTCAATCAAATTTTTTTTCGATCCTGATTATTTTGATATATGGAAGTCTATATCTATCTCGATTCCTTTATATATGTACAACCAACCGTTATCCAATCAAACTTAATATACTCTGTGAGCTCTGCTCAACTGAGTATAAAAAGCAATGCATTAATATAAAAACAGAAAAAAGTAAATGTTATAAATAAATTGACCGGAAAATCACAAAATATAAATATTTTGATTTTTGGCGAACATTTGCGCGAACTGGCAAACACCACCATACACGACAGAAAAGATCGCAGAAACATGACATAACGGGAATGTTCGCGGAAATGTTCGTGTCGTGTATTTGGCGCTTTAGTTTGACATATGTACAAGTACAAGTGTGTTGACTTATCTGTCAAGCATTCTGACAGGCACTCGCTTGATTCGGAATGACAGCGAATTCAAAATGGATACCATTACCCAGTGCGCCGAATGATTGAAAAATTGAAAAAGTCGATACGATTGGTAGTCAAAAATGTTGTCGTTGAGACCAAAAATGCGACTCTAGACCTGAGATTTCCATCAGGTGAGCGAGGCTGTTTGTAGTTTTGACGTTTATCGCTTAGTGAACACACTTGTATAGGTACACTATGTAGTTTGATTTCGATGGTCGTACAGTAAGGAAGTGTCGCACGCGCGCTTAAAACTGAGTACCAAAGAGTGCGTGTGACACGAGCTCACTGTTAAAGTATTGAAATCAAACTAAAGCCTTGTCAAAAATAGAATGACCATAATTACATGAAGGTGAACACAATGAACGCCAAGAGCGAAATTTACGCGACGTCATTTTGCGACGATAGATTTATTTCTATCGTCGCCGCCGGGCGATGACGACAAACATCCCAAGGGTTGCTACTGTTCAATTTTTTAAGTATAAAAAAGAAAACATAATACCCAAAAACAATTTTTTTTCTTTACATATAATTTTTAATTTAATTTCTTAACATTTTTGTTTTGTTTTGTTAATTTCTTAACATTTTGGGCGTGTTTTAGCAGTCAAGTGCTAAAGCAGAAAATTAAAAAAGTTTTAATTGTTTTCATTTTTATTTCTAAATAATGGCCACTCTGAATAAACAGCGTCAATTTCGCCCGGCATTGTGTTTTAAGTAGACGAAATGTCTGGGCGTAATTTGAAAAATGTCATCGCCTGACGTGGCGTATATCGTCGTCGCTCGGCATTGTGTTTCAAGCATAAATAAATAATTAATTTTGCTTTCGTGGTCGCTACCTTTTCGTGTTTACTAACACATTCTTAATTTGGTAACCGTGCAAATGTTGTGGTGCCCACCGCTGTACATGCCCCTTTTCTTGACAATTAAAACAAATCACTTGTTTGTTTTTGTCGCTTCTTTCGCCACCACTCTTCTCACTATCAACCGGCTTTTCGTATTTACCCGAACGCGCAGGAATGTCTTTTGTATAAACAGCGATCGCTTAACGAAATTCGCGCATCGCTTTAAAGGCGGTGACACAATGACATTTTTCATATAGATGCCTTTCACACAAGCTTATGCATTCCAATAACATCGCCACAATCAACCAAGATGTTGCGTTTCTAAATATGAAGGAACTTCAGACTTGGAATTGTCCATCCACATACAAAATTTCGCGAAGCACTGTTGTAAACATTCTCCCTATACAACAAAAATACTTGCTAATATATTTTGTGTCGTATTCGATTGTTATATTGCAGTTTTTAATTGTGAAAAATGTTTGAAAATTTACCAACCAGTGGGAAAAAAAATTTCACTTGCAAAGTATGCCAACACCCTTAGCCAAAGCAAATGTCAAATTCTGTTCTTATGATTAGCTTGGAACAAAATTGGGGAGTTGGCTACTTTTCAATATCAGATGGCGCTAGTGTCGCTCACTCTACCATTCTACCATAAAAATACATGCAATCTACTCATAATGCATAAGCATGTGTTAAACTCATCTATATGAAAAACTGCTTATGTGTCGGAGCTGTAAACCGATTGACTGCCAAAGCTACTTGTAACTCTCGATGCTTCAACCCTTCTCTGGCATATTTCACCACTGCTGGTCCTTTGAGTCGGCTATACACTGCCAATAACAAACACTTTTCCTCCCACTGGTATGCACTCATAACACTACTAACTCTGTCTATAAATTGATCAACCGTGATTGACGATTCGTTTGTTGGATCAAAGTCTGGTATAGTTTCCGCGATTTCTTTAACCGAACATTTGCTTTTGTTAACATTTACCACAGACGTTTCGATAGACGTTTGACCGTTTTGCGAATTCGATGTGCTCGCGACAACACTAACTGGGGTGCTTGAGCTTGTTTGTATCATTTGCATCAACGAAGTAAACATTTCGCGCAACTCATTAATTTGCTCTTGCACATTCGTTTGAGTAAATTCTATTACATCCGTGCCAACCGCTTAGCTTAATTGTAAAATTAACTCGTTTTTCTGCGCTTCTGTCTCCAATCTTCTTTCACTGAGCAGCTCTTTAATCGCCGCCAATTTTAAACTACTAATTTTTACCATCGGCATTTTGTTTCTTTACGTTTTTCGTTATTAGCTGTGTTTTTTTGTTTACATCTATAGACTTTTACGTTTAAACTTTATATGGACTGCTAAGCGTAAAACTTTAAATACACCTCTGAAATTGCTGCGCATAAAATTAGTACTACAAATTTCAACACGCATTATACTCAGATGTAGCTGAAATATGTGTCTATGTTTCACTTCTATAATTCTATGTATCACCTCTTACAATTGTGCGTGTCCACAATTCATCGCAACTGATTCAGCTATATGTTATACACAGACATACAACAGAGGATTGTGTCTCCGCTTTTGGGTACACCCCGTGCTGTAGCTAGTTGTTTAACCACTGGCGTTAGATGGGTCTCCTAAGAATTATCTAAGCGAGGATAAGCGTTTTTTTACGCGCAAAAGTAAACGTATACGCGTGTAAAAAAACACGGCTATTATAATTACCCATTCGTGAAAGTTCGTTTTTATACGCTTTTGTACGTGTGTTTGTGCACGCTCTCGTTGACGTTAGTTTATATTTAGAAATTAGCTTCATTCGTATTTCCCGACTCTTATTATTTGCGATGCCGGGCACGTTATTGTTTCAGTGTTGCTTCTTTACTTGTCTGCAGCATTAATTTTTTCGGTATCGTAAAAATACTATATTAAAACCTTTTTGAAATATTGCCTGTGTTTTTTTTTACATGTATATACAAATGCTCTTAAACTTTATATGGACTGCCAAGTGCATCACTTTTTCTTCACTTATGAAATTGTTGGTCAAAAATTAATACTGCTAAATTTCAGTATGCATTATACTCAGGTGCAACTGAAAAACATGTCTCTAGTGTAGAGATTCTCCACTTTCAAAACCGCAAAGGATGTGTATCCACTATTAATCGCAACCGATGCAACTATGCACTAAGTATAACCACCAGAGGTGCGTGTCACCATTCAGTATAACCCGTTTTGTAGCGAATTACCACCCTGCAAAAATCGCGAGTACTCCATGCATGCATGTATGGAGTACTCGCTATGGACCAACCGAATGCTCCAAATTAACCACAATTCATACAAAAAATATGGTCCAATTAACATTGCGATGTTCTAGGACTGGACCATATACTCCAGCTCCGCATTACATCAAAGTAATCCATGGACTACCCACAGTCCAATAAACGTCTATTGATTACAATCGTTAAAAACGAGCAATGATCGGCTTACAATATGTTCGCGTAGAAACATTAGTTGGTCCATTGCTGCATTACAGTGGAGTATAATGGTAAGTACTCCTGATCCAACGATTTTTGCAGGGTACTGCCGCGAGTCTTCAATAATAGCCGCTAGATGGGTCTGATAAACATTATGTAAAGACATCATCGGGTGGTAAAGAGCCTGAGCCAGATAAATAATTTTGCATGTAAATGCAACAACAACGTTTTGAGCCAGATAAATCCAGATAGAAGTGTGGTTCAATTTGTGAGCCAGATAATTTGTTAATTACTTGTCTTTAATTTGGCAACGCTGTCTTTAATAAACCTCCTTTTTCAAAAATAGATGTCGCTGCCTAGCCTTTCGCCGTATGAGTTAAATGAAAAACAGCGGCGACATCTGCCTATCACATTTCACGTGTGCGGAAATATCACGACATCTGCTTCTCAAGTTTCTCAATGATCCAGAGCATTCCCGTGAGAATTGAGCGTGAGCCGGAGCTGTAGAACTCACTGGATGACGGCATACGTGATTATAAGCGTTTTTTTATCCGCAGAAGTAGATGTATATATACATATAAAAAACACGATTTTTAAGTCATGCCAATTGACATATGTACTAGTTAGCTTATGCAACAGTATTTCTATAACAGCATTCCACAGGCGCGACCTAGCGAAGTTATTTACCGACTCATTGTGGATTAGGCTCCTTGTGATTATCTGGATATCCCGGCTGAGTTGGTAGGTGCAATATCTCATCATATTGCTTACGATGATGTTTCCTTATCACTCAGTGAGCCGGTAGTAGTTATTTGCTGGTATGCCACGCAGTGTGACAAAAAAAAACCTTATGTTCGGCATTTCGTTATGATCCTCTAATTTGTGCTCTTTTGGCTCACTATTTAGGTTGTGCAGCCGGCTAGCGACTTAGAGATTTTCATGCGGCTTTGTACTTTAGATACAATTTGGGAGGCATGTTCCTTAAAAGTAAAAGTGCTGTCGAGCATTACACCTAAGATCGATAGCATAACGCCATTCAGTGGCGTAGCGAGGGGAGCTAGTGGGCATCTTGCCCGGGAGCTACTCACAGGGGGCGGAAAATGGTCCGCAAAGCACTTCCTGGATAATTTGTATTTTTATTATAACTGATTTCGGAAAAATATTGTCTATACTAAAAAATTCATGCATATATCCGGAACACTTGCGACAGGTTGTGAAATAATTGAAAGCATATATATTTTTTCTCACGTTCAACGTTACGATGGAAATTATTAAAAAATGCTTTAACAAAAACTGTCAAACGTGAATCTGAAACACGATGGAGCGCCAGAATACAAGCGGTTAGCGTTATTGTCGATTGTCTAGAGAATGAAATGGAACAGTTAGAACAATTAGCAGAGGAGGACTAACACCGCAAGTGACACCAGAAGCGAAACTACAATTATGTTGCAAAATATACAAAATTTTAGTTTCATAACATTAGTTCATTTCCGGTATGAAATCTTAAGGAGGATTGATCTTGTGCAGCTCTGATTACAAAATCCGGGGCTGAATTTAGAGAAGCGTATTCTTAAATCATTAGCGAATGGATTATCCGAAATTCGAGACACTCTCTGTGAAAAATTGGATATGGATATAGTAAAATGTGTAACAAGGCGCCGCAAAATGTTCGGAGGATCGGCTGGAGAAATTTCTCGCGTTATGAAAAGTGTTTTCGATAGTCTCCAACAAGAAGTACGTACAAGATTTACACCACTAAATGACCTTAATTTTAAATTTGGATTTCACTTAAAAAAAAAAAAAATAAATGTAAGGCGCGATAACCTCCGAAGAGATCTAAGGCCGAGCTTCTCTTCCAATTTGCGTCGTGCTCCTCTTGATTTTCCCTACAAATTGGCCGGACGGGACCTACATGTTTTATGCCGACTCCGAACGGCATCTGCAAAGCAGATGAGTTTTCACTGAGAGCTTTTCATGGCAGAAATACACCCGGAGTGCTTGCCAAACACTGCCGAGGGGCGACCCCGCTTAGAAAAATTTTCTTCTAATTGAAAAATCTTATTTCTAAAATTTTGATGTTGCTTTGCCCGGGAGTTGAACCCAGGGCATACGGTGTGATAGGCGGAGCACGCTACCATCACACCACGGTGGCCACGGTGGATTTCACTTAGACGTTGGAAATTTCTTAAACAAGGATAATAACGGCTTAGAAAGATGTTGTAAGAACTTGGTGAATTTTATAATACAGACTTCGATGGGACAGAACTTTTTATCGAAATATGTGAATGCAAAATATTACTTCGCAGTAGAAAAGAAATTGAACCTAAAACTCCGTTAGAATTATTTACTTTTATAATCTCGTATGGAGAAGATGTTTTTCCAAACTTGCGAGTGGCACTTCAAATACTCTTGACTATCACAGTATCAATTAGTAGCTACGAACGTTCATTCAGCAAATTAGAACTGGGGCCGAATCGATACATACGATCCGTGATCGAATCCCGTTTTGCAAATCACTTTAGCTCCGAAATGGTGCATTGTATTAATGAAATATGTGAACTAGGGACAACGCGGACTCACAAAATCCATAATATATTACCATACTTTTAAATAGTTGGATATCCTTATTTTTATCGTTTATGTGGTAACCGTTTTCGATCCGTGATTGTATGTTACCATTCCATAGCTGATTTTGACGTATTTACAATCACCGATGGGAAGAGGTCGCCTAAGCGACCCAACATTATTAAGTGTGGAAAAAGAAAAATTTGAAATGATAAATTTTGATGATTCCTTGATATATTTGCTTCATCAAAGAAATTTGCACATAGATATAAGTATTACATATGTATTATAATCATATTTTTATTAAATATGTATTTTAGTCTACTTATAGATGATATCTTCAGCCTACGACTTTATTGGTTTATTAATTTTTGAATATATAAAATTGTATTGTTTTGTTAAAACGGTGGCGCAAGAAAACCGCACTACGCCACTGACGCCATTGACGTGTATGTTCAGTATTTGCGTCACCTGTTGCTCCCACGTCTTAAATAGAGTCGCCGCATACTTAGTCAGCTATAGTTTCAGATTGCGCGAGGTGAAGAAAACGGAAAGACTGGGAATATGTATATATAATTTTTTTTTTTTTTTTTAAATTGCCTGTTGAGGGGCTAATGCTATTGTCGTGCAGTCTTCGGCATAGGAAATGTTGGCTGCTTATTCTGGTGGTTAAGGGAGCTTTGATATGTATAAGTTAAACGGAAGCGGGGATGGTATACACCGCTGCGCAACCCCTGTTTAAGTTTGACGGCTTTGAAGTTTCGTTCTTGAATTGAACCGAGGTTTGCCAATCACTTAGACTGAGTGGTTAAGTTTGCAATTTATCTGCTTATCAAGTTAGGTTTTTTAACTCTATTACAGAAAAAATACACTACAGCTCGCCAAGAGGTAGAAGTTAACCCACAAAGGCCAAGTCATCGGCTTCTTATTGGGTTCTTATTGGCTCGTTATCGACGATTTGTCATCGACTTTTTATTTAAGGTTTATCTGTATCTATTTCATAGTAAACCGTTTAGACGTCGAAAACAAATCGATAACGCGCTGATAACAAATTGGTAACACTCCGAAAAGAAATCGATAATATTTCGATATCAATTTGTTGTTGTCACAGTCCATGCTTCTGCCTCGTATAGCAGGACGGATATGATAAGTGACTTGTAGAGCATGATCTTCGTTTGCCGCGAGCGAACCTTACTTTTCAATTGCCCACTCAAACCAAAGTATTTGGCATGAGTCATTCTTCCCTGGATATTGGTCACTAACCGATAACAAAACGATAACTTTTTGGTAACAAACCGATCATTCTTCGATAACAAATCGACAAAGCGCCGATAACAAATCAATAACTTTTCATAACATATTATTCATTGTTTATACCATTAGCTGCCAATTTACTTCCGGTAATGTTAAAATTTTTGACTAATAGAAACCACTCCCCGATCAGTGAATATATTTAGATTCAGGAAATACCGCTCCAAAAACCTTTTCAAAAGCAACTTAAAACCCTTGTAAAAATAGACTCATAAAATTAATAGTGGTTTCCATATTTCTACAATATTTATTTAATTGTTTGTATTGTTGTTAGAACGCTACAAACTCGCACCAATTTAATAAAAAAACAAGTAAGGAAGGTTAAGTTCGGGTGTAACCGAACATTACATACTCAGTTGAGAGCTATGATGACAACATAAGGGAAAATAACCATGTAGGAAAATGAACCGAGGGAAACCCTGGAATGTGTTTGTATGACATGTGTATTAAATGAAAGGCCTTAAAGAGTATTTTATGAGGGAGTGGGCCATAGGTCTATAGGTGGACGCCATTTAGGGATATAGCCGTAAAGGTGGATCAGGTTTGACTCTAGAATGCGTTTGTACGATATGGGTATCAAATTAAAGGTGTTAATGAGTATTTTAAAAGGGAGTAATCCTTAGTTCCATAGGTGGACGCCGTTTCGAGATATCGCCACAAAGGTGGAACAGGGGTGACCCTAGAATTTGTTTGTACAATATGGGCATCAAACGAATGGTGTTAATGAGTATTTTAAAAGGGAGTGGACCTTAGTTCTATAGGTGGATGCCGTTTCGAAATATCGCCATAAAGGTGGACCAGGTTTGACTCTAGAATGTGTTTGTACGATATGGGTATCAAATTAAAGGTATTAATAAGGGTTTTAAAAGGGAGTGGTGGTTGTTGTATACGTGGTCGCCTTTTCGAGATATCGCCATAAAGGTGGACCAGGGGTGACTCTAGAATGCGTTTTTACGATATGGATATCAAATGAAAGGTGTTAATGAGTATTTTAAAAGGGAGTAATCTTTAGTTCCATAGGTGGACGCCGTTTCGAGATATCGCCATAAAGGTGGACCAGGGTGACCCTAGAATTTGTTTGTTCAATATGGGTATCAAAAGAAAGGTGTTAATAAGTATATTAAAAGGGAGTAATCCTTAGTCCCATAGGTGGACGCCGTTTCGAGATATCGCCATAAAGGTGGACCAGGGGTGACCCTAGAATTTGTTTGTACAATATGGGCATCAAACGAAAGGTGTTAATGAGTGTTTTAAAAGGGAGTAATCCTTAGTTCCATAGGTGGACGCCGTTTCGAGATATCGCCATAAAGGTGGGCCAGGGGTGACTCTAGAATTCGTTTGTGCAATATGGGTATAAAACGAAAGGAGTTAATGAGTATTTTAAAAGGGAGTGGGCCTTAGTTCTATAGACGCCTTTCCGAGATATCGCCATAAAGGTGGACCAGGGGTGACTATAGAATGAGTTTGTACGATATGGGTATCAAATTAAAGGTATTAATGAGAGTTTTAAAAGGGAGTGGTGGTAGTTGTATATGTGAAGGCGTTTTCCAGATATCGACCAAAATGTGGACCAGGGTGACCCAGAACATCATCTGTTGGATACCGCTAATTTATTTATATATGTAATACCTGCCAAGATTTTAAGGGTTTTTTATTTCGCCCTGCAGAACTTTTTCATTTTCTTCTACTTAATATGGTAGGTGTCACAACCATTTTATAAGGTTTTTTCTACAGTTATATTTCGCTTCAATAAAATAGTCCAATTACCTTACCATGTTTCATCCCTTTTTTTCGTATTTGGTATAGAATTATGGCATTTTCTTCATTTTTCGTAATTTTCGATATCGAAAAAGTGGGCGTGGTCATAGTCGGATTTCGTTCATTTTTCATACCAAGATAAAGTGCGTTCAAGTAAGCACGTGAACTAAGTTCATTGAAGATATGTCGATTTTTGCTCAAGTTATCGTGTTAACGGCCATGCGGAAGGACAGACGGACGACTGCGTATAAAAACTGGGCGTGGCATCAACCGATTTCGCCCATTTTCACAGAAAGGATTTATCGTCATAAAAGCTATGCCCCTACCAAATTTCAAAAGGATTGGTTAATTTTTGTTCGACTTATGGCGTTAAAAGTATACTAGACAAATTAAATGAAAAAGGGCGGAGCCACGCCCATTTTGAAATTTTCTTTTATTTTTGTATTTTGGTTGCACTATATCATTACTGGAGTTGAATGTTGACATAATTTACTTATATACTGTAAAGATATTAAATTTTTTGTTAAAATTTTACTTAAAATAAATTTTTTTTTAAAAAGTGGGCGTGGTCCTTCTCCGATTTTGGTAATTTTTATTAAGCGTACATATAGTAATAGGAGTAACGTTCCTGCCAAATTTCATCATGATATCTTCAACGACTGCCAAATTACAGCTTGCAAAAATTTTAAATTACCTTCTTTTAAAAGTGGGCGGTGCCATGCCCATTGTCCAAAATTTTACTAATTTTCTATTCTGCGTCATAAGTTCAACTCATCTACCAAGTTTCGTCCCTGTATCTCTCTTTTGAAATGAATTATCGCAATTTTTCGGTTTTTCGAATTTTTCGATATCGAAAAAGTGGGCGTGGTTATAGTCCGATAGCGTTCATTTTAAATAGCGATCTGAGATGAGTGCTAAGGAACCTACATACCAAATTTCATCAAGATACCTCAAAATTTACTCAAGTTATCGTGTTAACGGACGGACGGACGGACATGGCTCAAACAAATTTTTTTTCGATCCTGATTATTTTGATATATGGAAGTCTATATCTATCTCGATTTCTTTATATATGTACAACCAACCGTCATCCAATCAAACTTAATATACTCTGTGAGCTCTGCTCAACTGAGTATAATTAGTTAAGATAAAAGTTGGCATTTGCCATTTATTATACAAGTTTCGCAATACCTTAAGCACCTTGTCCTAAAAATGTGCCGCTAACTTGAAATTTGTTTGAATATAAGCAGCACAAGAACACACACACACACAAACACACACAAATAACAATTTAAAAGTACCAAAAGTACAGTTAGTGTGCATCCAGTTTTGGTTGTTTTTATACTCAGTTGAGCAGAGCTCACAGAGTATATTAAGTTTGATTGGATAACGGTTGGTTGTACATATATAAAGGAATCGAGATAGATATAGACTTCCATATATCAAAATAATCAGGATCGAAAAAAAATTTGATTGAGCCATGTCCGTCCGTCCGTCCGCCCGTTAACACGATAACTTGAGTAAATTTTGAGGTATCTTGATGAAATTTGGTATGTAGGTTCCTGAGCACTCATCTCAGATCGCTATTTAAAATGAACGATATCGGACTATAACCACGCCCACTTTTTCGATATCGAAAATTTCGAAAAACCGAAAAAGTGCGATAACTCATTACAAAAGACAGATAAAGCGACGAAACTTGGTAGATGGGTTGATGTTATGACGCAGAATAGAAAATTAGTAAGATTTTGGACAATGGGCGTGGCCCCGCCCACTTTTACAAGAAGGTAATTTAAAAGTTTTGCAAGCTGTAATTTGGCAGTCGTTGAAGATATCATGATGAAATTTGGCAGGAACGTTACTACTATTACTCTATATGTGCTAAATAAAAATTAGCAAAATTGGATTAAGAACACTACCACTTTTTAAAAAAAAATTTTTTTTAATTCAAATTTTAACAAAAAATTTAATATCTTTACTGTATATAAGTAAATTAAGTCAAAATTCAACTCCAGTAATGATATGATGCAACAAAATACAAAAATAAAAGAAAATTTCAAAATGGGCGTGGCTCCGCCCATTTTCATTTAGTTTGTCTAGAATACTTTTATTGCCATAAGTCGAACAAAAATTTACCAATCCTTCTCAAATTTGGTAGGAGCATAGATTCTATGACGGTAACTGTTCTCTGTGAAAATGGGCGAAATCGGTGGAAGCCACGCCCAGTTTTTATACACAGTCCACCGTCTGTCCTTCCGCTCGGCCATTAACACAATAACTTGAGCAAAATCCGATATATCTTTACTAAACTTAGCCCACGTACTTACCTGAGCTCACTTTTTCTTGGTATAAAAAATGGGCGAAATCTGACCATAACCACGCCCACTTTATCGATATCGAAAATTACGAAAAATGAAAAAAATGCCATAATTCTATACCAAATACGAAAAAAGGGATGAAACATGGTAACTGGATTGGTTTGTTGACGCAAAATATAACTTTGGAAAAATCTTTGTAAAATGGGTGTGACACCTACCATATTAAGTAGAAGAAAATGAAAAAGTTCTACAAGGCGAAATCAACAGCCCTTGGAATCTTGGCAGGAATACTGTTAGTAGTATTGCATATATAAATAAATTAACAGTACCCGACAGATGATTTTCTGGATCACCTGGTCCACATTTTGGTGGATATCACGAGAACGCCTTCACATATACATCTAAGGGCCACTCGCTTTTAAAACCCTCATTAATACCTTTAATTTGATATCCATATCGTACAAAAACATACCAGAGTCACCCCTGTCCCACCCTAATGGCGATATCTCGAAAAGCCGTCCACCTATAGAACTAATGCCCCCTCTCTCTTAAAATGCTCAGTAACACCTTTCGTTTGATACCCATATCGTACAAACATTCTAGAGTAACCCCTGGCCCACCCTAATGGCGATATCTCGAAAAGGCGTCCACCTATAGACCTAGTGTCCACTCCCTCTTAAAATGCTCAGTAACACCTTTCGTTTGATACCCATATCGTACAAACATTCTAGAGTCACCCCTGGCCCACCCTAATGGCAATATCTCGAAAAGGCGTCCACCTATAGACCTAATGCCCACTCCCTCTTAAAATGCTCAGTAACAGCTTTCGTTTGATACCCATATCGTACAAACATTCTAGAGTCACACCTGGCCCACCCTAATGGCGATATTTCGAAAAGGCGTCCACCTATAGAACTAAGGATTACTCCCTTTTAAAATACTCATTACCACCTTTCATTTGATACCCATATCGTACAAACACATTCTAGAGTCACCCTGGCCCACCCTAATGGCGATATCTCGAAAAGGCGTCCACCTATAGACCTAATGTCCACTCCCTCTTAAAATGCTCAGTAACACCTTTCGTTTGATACCCATATCGTACAAACATTCTAGAGTCACCCCTGGCCCACCCTAATGGCGATATCTCGAAAAGGCGTCCACCTATAGACCTAATGTACACTCCCTCTTAAAATGCTCAGTAACACCTTTCGTTTGATACCCATATCATACAAACATTCTAGAGTCACCCCTGCCCCACCCTAATGGCGATATCTCGAAAAGGCGTCCACCTATAGACCTAATGCCCACTCCCTCTTAAAATGCTCAGTAACACCTTTCGTTTGATACCCATATCGTACAAACATTCTAGAGTCACACCTGGCCCACCCTAATGGCGATATCTCGAAAAGCCGTCCACCTATAGAACTAAGGATTACTCCCTTTTAAAATACTCATTACCACCTTTCATTTGATACCCATATCTTACAAACACATTCTAGAGTCACCCTGGCCCACCCTAATGGCGATATCTCGAAAAGGCGTCCACCTATAGACCTAATGCCCACTCCCTCTTAAAATGCTCAGTAACACCTTTCGTTTGATACCCATATCGTACAAACATTCTAGAGTCACCCTTGGTCCACCTTTATGGCGATATCTCGAAAAGGCGTCCACCTATAGAACTAAGGATTACTCCCTTTTAAAATACTCCTTACCACCTTTCATTTGATACCCATATCGTACAAACACATTCTAGAGTCACCCCTGGCCCACCCTAATGGCGATATCTCGAAAAGGCGTCCACCTATAGACCTAATGCCTACTCCCTCTTAAAATGCTCAGTAACACCTTTCGTTTGATACCCATATCGTACAAACATTCTAGAGTCACCCCTGGCCCACCCTAATGGCGATATCTCGAAAGGGCGTCCACCTATAGACCTAATGCCCACTCCCTCTTAAAATGCTCAGTAACACCTTTCGTTTGATGCACATATCGTACAAACACATTCTAGAGTCACCCCTGGCCCACCCTAATGGCGATATCTCGAAAAGGCGCCCACCTATAGACCTAATGCCCACTCCCTCTTAAAATGCTCAGTAACACCTTTCGTTTGATACCCATACCGTACAAACATTCTAGAGTCACCCCTGGCCCACCCTAATGGCGATATCTCGAAAAGGCGTCCACCTATAGACCTAATGCCCACTCCCTCTTAAAATGCTCAGTAACACCTTTCATTTGATTCCCATATCGTACAAACACATTCTAGAATCACCCCTGGTCCACCTTAATGGGGACATCTCGAAAAGGCGTCCACCGATAGACCTAAGGCCCACTGCCTCTTAAAATGCTCAGTAACACCTTTCATTTGATACCCATATCGTACAAACAAATTCTAGAGTCAGCCCTGGTCTACCTTTATAGCGATATCCCTAAATGGCGTTCATCCATAGAACTATGGCCTATTCTCTCTTAAAATACTCTTTAATACCTTTCATTTGATACACATGTTATACAACCACATTCCAGGGTTACCCCAGATTGATTTTCCTTATTTTGTCTCCATAGCTCTCAACTGAGTATGTTATGTTCGGTTACACCCGAACTTAGCCTTCCTTACTTGTTTTTTTTGTAGTTTCTTGTCCAATAAAATGAAGCTAGCCGTATTCATATTGGACAAACGATTCCAATAGCCACAATGAGAATCGTAGGTCGCAATAAACAAGCCATATCATACAAACATAAATATATATGTAAAAGAAAGAACGCCGTTAAGACGCCACAAGCGACAGCTGTAACCTGTGTCTGCAACCTTTTTGCGCAAGCGCGCTATGCATAACCGAACAGATAGGTTCACAAAGCAACGCAACAATCACCTGCCGTCAACCGCCCACCTATCAGCAATACTTTTTGTTGCTGCTTCTGTCATTGTGATTGCTGTTGCCCAGTAGACTTGTGTACGATGCATGCAAACGGCTTAAGTGCACAGAATGTACATACATAGGCAACACATTAGATGGGTTCAAATACATAGAACATACATACATATAAATATTTGGTTGAAATTGATATGCACATTTGACTATTAAATGGTCACACCGTTTTTGGTCAAAAACCACTTTTGGCCTTTTCATTCACATTGCAGATTGTAATAGATGCCGTACATCCATTACAAGCGTTGGCTTTTTCATATTTGAACTAAGGTTTTCTTGTTGTGTGCAGTTGTTGGTACTTGAGTATGCAAAATAACTTATCTTTTGCGTATTTTCGATTTGAAAAAACAATTAAAAGTACATTCAAGAATCTCGTTTGACCTGCATTAATTTGAAGAAGTAGTAACGGAGACAAAGTGATGTAACTAATTTCCTATAAATTGAGATAGACAGTAAGCTTAGCAGGAAATTTAACATGGAAACCAGGATCAAGTACAGCATGGAAAGAGGAGCCCTAGTATCGTAACTGCCGCACTAAACTTTCACCTTAATCAGTACAACTGTAAGTTCACATACATACCGTAAACTGCAACCTATTCGGCAGTAAGAATTCGTCGGTCTGGCTTAAGGACCTCACAGTGATGGGCTCTGCGGGTTTCCATAGTGAGTTCCACATCAGATTATTACAAGCCCTCCCTAAGTTCACTTAGGAGCAATTAGATGCGGTTCATCCATAAAAGGGGGAGACAGGGCATGCAAAATAAAATACATAAAAGCAATGGTTATTTTGCGGGAAATAAAAAAAACTCGAACATTAGCCATTAGTTTACGCTATTCTTTATTCCAAAATTTCTCTTAACTTTTAGTTGAATAAGTTTTTCTTAGAATCCAGCGCTATTACCGAGCTTGTTCATTTACCTAAAGTTCATCCAAATTGGAAACTTCGCTGTAAAGATGATATTAAGCGTCTATCAATAAATTGTGGTCGACCTTTTTAATTTTGCTTGTAATAAGCTGTTTACAAAAGCTATTTTTAAAATTTATAAATCGAAATTCATCAACAATATGTCGGTGTTTAGGGACACATTTTCCATAAATGAAGTGTTTGAAATTTTTTATTTTCCTTTTGGTTTTTTGTTGTATTGTCTTTGTGCTTTCGAGCCACGGGTGAAGTTTCAAGTTAGTACTTAGCTCAAAGTCAAGTCACTTTCCGGCCCTTGCGGAACTTTTTGTGATAGGTGTTGGGCTCCATAGCCGAAATTTTGTCTCCTTCCGTCGCATTGTCTCGGTCTTCTTAACTACGTGTGAGGTCTCTAAATTTGAACGCAAGTTTCCCTCGTTTGGTGCGATATTTCTAAATATCCCGACCCGGGTCTCACGATTCGGAACTCGTCCCTTTATTCAAAGCATTGTCATCGGACACTCAACTACGTATATTATACGTATAGTGTATGTATATGCAAACTTTGTAGGTCAATTTAAGAGCTTTCTTACAGGAAGAAAACTCCAGGTTAAAATGGGAGCTGCATCATCAATAACTATGATAAGACGCTGTATCGGGTATACCTCAGAGTACCACCTGTGGTCCACTCCTATTCTTATTATTTATAAATGACTAACCAAATTGCTTCAACTTCACTAACTGTCTGATATTCGCCGACGATGTGAAGATTTTCTCAGTTATACGTGACCATGCTGATAAGTCTTAAAAAGCAGCGCGATCTCGAAGCACTTGAAAAATTGTGTTCTTTTAATCGCCTACAACTGAATATCAATAAGTGCTATGTAATAACGTATTCTAGAATGCCTACGAGAAACATTACATTTGACTATGAGCTAAATAGTTGTAAAATAACTCGTTGTGAGGAAATGAAATAGTTAGGTGTTATCTTGTATTCAAAGCTCACATTCCCGAAACATATATACTTTATGGTGTCTAAAGCCTATGCTATGCTGGGGTTCATAAAAGACGAAACACCAAAGAGATCAAGGATCCACTGACTTTAAAATCGCTATATATTTCTCTAGTCAGGAGCCGCCTACAATGTAATACCTACTCTAATTTCATTAATTTTAACTTGAATATTGATAGGTTTAAATTAAATCTGTTTTTGTTATTTAATTAATAATTAGCTTAGAAAGTTTTCCATTATGCCAACTAGTCTGTAAGGATTGTATTCTGTAGACTGTATTAAATAAATAACTAGAATTAAGGCCTCGGCACAATGACATTTTTCATATAAGTAGATTCGTCTAACCCAAGCTTATGCATTCCAATAACATCGCCACAATCAACCAAGATGTTGAGTTTGTAAATTTTAAGGAGCTTCAGTCTTGACAATTGAAGTTTATTTCGCCTTGCCTGTTCACATACATAATTTCACAAAGCACTGTTATAAACATTCTCCCTATACAATAAAAATACTTGCTAACATATTTTGTGTCGTATTCGATTGTTCTATTGCAGTTTTTAATTGCGAAAAATGTTAGAAAAGTTAGCAACCAGTGGGAAAAATAATTTTATTTGCAAAGTGTGCCAGCACCCTTAGCCAATGCAAATGTAAAATTGTTCTTATGATTTGCTTGCAACAAAACTTGCGAATTGGCTATTTTTCCATATCAGATGGCGCCAGTGACGCTCAATCTACCGTTCTCCATAAATATACGTGCAATCTACTCATAATGCATAAGCTTGTGTTAAACTCATATATATGAAAAACTGCTTATGTGACGGAGCTATTAGTAGTTTCTCAAAAATGTATAACAAGATTTCATCCGATCCGTATTAATTTCCTAGATCTGTGCGCCACCTAGCGGAACTTTTTTTCATATGAGGTAAACTGTAAATGGCCTCTGTATCATATCTTCAAAATTAAATTTGTACCACAGCGGAAAGCTACCTAAAACCTGATGACGAAAATCCAACCATCGTAAGACTTATGATTATGTCGATATGTGCGCCATCTCTCGGAAATAAGTTATCCTCTTGTTGCAGCGTCACAGTGCCCTGAACAAAAACACAAGGGTTTCATACTTCTAGCTCAATAAGAAGTTGTTTAAACAACGATAGCGTAATTCGACAGGCACTGTAAGGATTTTCTAAAGATCTTATCTAGAAGGATATATAAATTGTATAAACTATATGAAAATTTGATAGCTTTGAATTTTGGTCACATATGAACAGTGTGAACAGAGGCAATTCCTTAAAAATCGATTCTTGTAAAATCAAACAAACAAGCAAAGCATAAGAATGAACATAAATCGTGCAAGCACCCACACTATTGTCACTATATCACCACTTAATAAAAACATAACACAATGACCGGCGACCACACAAAAAAGGCCAATTAAGGTGAAAAGGAATAAGGCCAAAAGTGAGTAATGACAATGGATAATGCCAATAGCAACACATACATACATAAATATAGCCATAAATCGGATAATAAAAACGAAAAGATCAACAAAGTATGCAACATAGACAACAATGGCAGTCAAAAACAACAATAATAGTAACAGCAGAAGCAGTGATATTAAAAATTCAGAAGCAACAATTCGAAACAAAATTCCCTTATAAAGTCAATTACAAACGCATACAAGGTTGTGTGAGAAAGAAAAAACTAAAAAAAAAGAGAAATAATAAAGTGCAATAGCAGCTAAAACAAATAAATGTTTGTAGTAACACTAATCAACCGAAAACGCTTCCACTGGCTACAAGTAGTCAAAGTTTAACACAAAAACAACCTACGCGCATGCGCGCCAATATTTAGTTAGTCCTGCAGCGCGAATGTCAATAAACAACCAGGCATATGGTCATGTATGCATCCATATGAAAACAAAAAAAAAGTTCTAAAAATAAAATTGTGACAAAATATATCGCCTTAAAAAGTAAATATGATAAAAAAGAATACAAAACCAAAAAAAACAAAACAAATAACAACACCACAATAATCATGGTCCAATGATCATGCAGGCTGCCGGTGTATGGACAACTTGCCCCGTATATTTGTATGTATTGTATTTTCTGAATTGGTATGCCAACAACACAATGTATTCAAATCACGATTTTCTGTTGCAAACCACCCGCCTGCCGGCGTAAGCCCATGCACTTAGCATTCATGTCACCTTCCTTTTTCCTCACTACTACAAAACAATGCTTCGCTGCACCATGCAATTTAATACAACCGCCTGGCATGCATAATGAGTGCATTTGTGTAGGTGTTTGTTTGACTGTGCAATGTGCATTTTAAAACGGTTGCCACTGACATAACGACAAGGTTTTCTCCTTTTGTTAGGCTATTTCTCAGCTATAGCTAAACATCCGTTCCTAGTTATTTTTGTCGTGGCCTAACTGCCCCGCGAAATGGAGTCAAGGAAACAAACATAAGCAACAAGTGAATCAGTGACGACATCTCTGTTCAATGGGAGCGTGTCGTTTTATTTATTTTTATTTTTTTATTCAGTGCAACAACAATTGCTTTTTTTTTGTTTTGCTTGTACTGTTTTTACTTTGATTCTTTTTTGCAAAATTGATTTTAATAGGTCAAATCGAAGAGAAGTGTGTTTGATAAACAAAAGAACTAAAATAATGCAGAGTGAGGCAGTCGGTACTTCATTACAAAAGCGTGACAGCTTCTAGGTGTGTTTTATGGGCATACTAGGGTGAGCTATTACATTTTTATAGATTCTCTAAAAAGTCACAGCTTAATAAGTTACAAAGTCTGTATAGCATGGCAACTCTACGTTACGGGGTGTAAGTCCCGGATGCTTCGAAAAATGATCGTCAAAATTTCTGATTGCATTTCTGTCACGGAAATAACCGTTATAGTAATAACAATTTTAACAGATGTTACCTGGTATTTATTTAGGGCATACATTTTTGATAAAAAGTAAAAGAGGAAACCGAAGCCGGACGGCGTATTATCGATAATCAAAGTGTTAACAATTTTATATCGGTAGCGATCTTTTTATTCGGCTTTTCGGATTCCTATCGACGGTTTATGGACATGGTATACATTTCTTTTCGAGGCATTATCGAAACGAGTTTTATGAAAAATTTAGCTGGTTGTTATCGATTTCCTATCGAGAAACTGTCGATTACAATTATACTTCGATAGCAAACCGATAACATACCACACAACAAATCGATTATTGTCGATAAAAATTGGCAATATTACGATAACAAACCGATAACTTTTCTATAGTAAACTCAGAAAACAAAAATAACTCTTTGATAACAGTTGTTATTGCTAACAAAGCTATGGCAGGTCGATAATCCACATTTGTTTTCGACGAATTATCTTTTTTTTGTTCATCTTAATATGTAAAAATCACGGGTCACTATGTTTGGCGCAAATGGACTCCTAAACTACTGAACCGATTTTGAATTTGTTTTGCACCCCGTATGTAGTTTGATCTAACTTCAAAGATAGGATAGGTATATATACATATATATATATATATATATATATATATATATATATCTCAGATATATCTCAGTTTATAGTCGCAATATTATTTTATTGCAATCTTTTTATATGTTTATACGTAATAATAAAATGTTACGTATAGGCACCGGCACTCACATTTCAGGGGTGCGGATATACTTCCGTGTAATTGGTTGGTGTTTAATTAAACAACGTGCTTATCAGTGAAAAATATTATAGCGAATGATATCAAGTATAGCACATCACCAGGCCCGCCGAGAGGGTCGGGGGGTTTCTGGCGGGGCCCGCGATTTAGAGGTACTATGACATTTTTTTAATTCAGGAGAGTCTTTAGTTGTTCCATGTGCAATTTTTAAGCCGAATTTCAAAAGCAACGAAAATCTGCATTTCGTTTTAATATTATAGTGAAGTGTGAAAAATAAAAATCTATATATATAAAAAGAAAGGCTAAAATGTGTGTTAGTTGGTTGCCGGTGTTTGAAGAGATGTGTCGGTCGATTTTGTTCAAACTTTCACACAAGTTGCGATCGACGTACAGTGTCTCGAGATATAGGCCGAAACGTGGACCCGAGTAACCCTAGAATGTGTTTATAGAATATGGATAACAAATGAAAGCTGTTGATAAGTGCCTTAGTAGAGGATAATTTTCATACCCCTGGGTGACTAGGGTCTCGAGGTATAGGCCAAAACGTGGGCCAGTGAATGCCTAGACAGTGTTTATACAATATGGATATCAAATTAAAACTGTTGATGAGTGCTTTAGTACAGAGTAATATATTATCCAGAGACGGACTGGACTGGGATTAGGACTAGGACTGGGACTGAGACTCGGAGTGGGACTGGGACTGGGACTGGAATAAAATACATACCACCCTCTGGGACAGGAAATAAGGGATGCAGAAGAATGAGAAGAAATTGAGAGAAGAGAAAAGAGAGAAGGAGTAGGAGATTGAGAAAGAGATAGAATGAGACGAAAATGGAGATAGATGAAGCGAAAAAGACGGAGGGAGGAGTGAATAACAGGATTATGAAAAAGTGTAGAGGGGGAGAGGGCAGAATCAGACGGAAAAAGCTTATTAAAATATATGCAGATAAGCCACAATTAGGGCAGGACAACGTCTGCCGGGTCTTCTAGTTTTCTATAGATTTTTAACAAAAAAATATCGAATTGTATCGAAAAGTTATCGGGGTGCTATCGATTTCTTACCAAAATGATTTCGATTGAAATGGCACTTCGATAATAATACTAAGTTTTTATAGTATACAAGATTTGAAGGTCGTCACTTGGGATCTGTGTGCAACCAACCATCGATATGTACTACTAAGCATACAAATAAAATACAGTTTTTGAGATCAAATCTATGTATGTATTTATTTATAAAACTTATCAAAACGGTTTGTTGATTATTATAAAATTTAAGGAACGAAAATGGTAGAATGCACGATCATACTTATAGGGAATATTTAAAACGCATATATTCTGCACATAAGAAAGTAATCGCATTTTTAAGAGAAGAAAAACTATTCAATTAGCTGCTTTCAATATACATATAAAACATACCTACTAAATTTTAGACGTAAGATTGCTACACAATCTAAAAGATATTAATGAAAATGTAAATGTCTTCTTTGGTTTTCTTAGGCATTAAGCTTTAAATGTTGATATAAGGTTATGTGAAAAATAATATGGTCTCCCTTTAAAACGGTATTGTTCCCAAATTTACTTTAGCTCACAGATACATTACTAAAGTTCATTAAATTAACTGAATACTAATTATCTTTATTTATTAGTTTTTAATAATTCCAATTTAAAATATCATTCTAACTATAACACAAACTATGTATATTTACATTTCAAAGCTTACACAAAGCTCACAACAATTAATCAAATTTTCATCAGTTTTCCAGACTTATTAAATACTTTCGAAAAATTTCTGAATGTGCACTTTTGTAGCTCATCTAACTGTAGTGTAATAATGTGCAACTTTCAAGAGGGTGTTCACATTTTTTTCCATACACCGCATGAACAAAATTTGTTTTTATATGGAAGATATGGGCAACATCCTCGGGGAAAACAATTTTAAAAAATTAACGGTAATTCTCATCTACTTGAAGCTTGCACACTATTACACTACAATTGAATGAGCTTCAAGACTGCACATTCCGAAATTATCTAAAAACTGTTAACAAAAAGTTAATTATAATTATAAGTAATTATAACTATGTATGTGGTTTGTGTTATAGTTCGGACTATGCTATAAATGAAAAAATGTTATAAATGAAAAATGAACAAGTAAGGAAGGCTAAGTTCGGGTGTAACCGAACATTACATACTCAGTTGAGAGCTATGGAGACAAAATAAGGGAAAATCACCTCGTAGTAAAATGAACCTAGGGTAAACATGGAATATGTTTGTATGACATGTGTATCAAATGGAAGGTATTAAAGAGTATTTTAAGAGGGAGTGGGCCATAGTTCTATAGATGGACGCCATTTAGGGATATTGCGATAACGGTGGACCAGGGCTGACTCTAGAGTTTGTTTGTACGACATGGGTATCAAATGAAAGTGTTAATGAGTATTTTAAAAGGGCGTGGGCCTTAGTTCTATAGGTGGACGCGTTTTCGAGATATTGCCATAAAGGTGGACCAGGGGTGACTCTAGAATACTTTTGTACAATATGGGTATCAAACGAAAGGTGTTAATAAGTATTTTAAAAGGGAATGGGCCTTAGTTCTATTCGTGGACGCCTTTTCGGGATATAAACATAAAGGTGGACCAGGGGTGACTCTAGAATGCGTTTGTACAATATGGATATCAAATGAAAAGTGCTAATGAGTATTTTAAAAGGGAGTGGGCCTTAGTTCTATGGGTGGACGCCTTTTCGAGATATCGCCATAAAGGTGGACCAGGTCTGACTCTAGAATTTGTTTGTACGATATGGGTATCAAATGAAAGGTGTTAATAAGTATTTTAAAAGGGAGTGGGCCTTAGTTCTATAGGTAGACGCGTTTTAGAGATATCGTCATAAAGGTGGACCAGGGGTGACTTTATAATGTGTTTGTACGATATGGGTATCAAATTAAAGGTATTAATGAGGGTTTTAAGGAAGGACAGACGGTCGACTGTGTATAAAAACTGGGCGTGGCTTCAACCGATTTCGCCCTTTTTCACAGAAAACAGTTATCGTCCTAGAATGTAAGCCTCTACCAAATTTCGCAAGGATTGGTAATGTTTTGTTCGACATATGGCATTAAAAGTATCCTAGACAAATTAAACGAAAAAGGGGAGCCACGCCCATTTTGAAAATTTCTTTTATTTTTGTGTTTTGTTGCACCATATCATTACTGGAGTTTAATGTTGACATAATTTAGTTATATACAGTAAAGATATTAAATTTTTTTGTTAAAATTTGACTTTTAAAAAAAAATTTTTTTAAAAGTGGGCGTGTTCTTCATACGATTTTTCTAATTTTTATTTAGCACATATACAGTAATAGTAGTAATGTTCCTGCCAAATTTCATCATGATATCTTCAACGACTGCCAAATTACAGCTTGCAAAGCTTTTAAATTACCTTCTTTTAAAAGTGGGCGGTGCCACGCCCATTGTCCAAAATTTTACTCATTTTCTATTCTGCGTTATAAGTTCAACTCACCTACCAAATTTCATCGATTTATCCGTCTTTGGTAATGAATTATCGCACTTTTTCGGTTTTTCGAAATTTTCGATATCGAAAAAGTGGGCGTGGTTATGATTGCTCAGGGACCCACATACTAAATTTCATCAAGATACCTCAAAATTTACTCAAGTTACCGTTTTAACGGACAGACGGACGGACGGACGGACGGACATGGCTCATTCAAATTTTTTTTCGATCCTGATGATTTTGATATATGGAAGTCTATATCTATCTCGATTCCTTTACACCTGTACAACCAACCGTTATCCAATCAAAGTTAATATACTCAGTGAGCTCTGCTCAACTGAGTATAAAAAGCTCTTTCATATACAAATTTGTTGGGCACGGGGTTTGAACTCTTTTTGTAAATTTGTTTATTTTTTCACAAGCTTTTGAACACAGGCGCAAACAGTAGACGCTATTACTATCAAAAGTGACAACTCACGGCGTTGCCATCGAAAAAACATTATGCAATTTTATCTTAGGGTTGTATTTTCAAGAAACGTGGTGAATTAAATAAGTTAAGTGATTTTTGTTGAAATTTTATTTTGAAACGCACCGAACCATTTATTTGGGTGGTTTTCGGTTCGGTTTATGGAGTTAAGAAAAAAAAACGGTTCGGTCCGTGGTTCGGTTGAAAGCCCCAAAATAGGTCGTGGTTCGGTTCATGAAATGGTTCGGTTCGAACCGGTTTGCAGCCCTGAAAAAAAATAAGATGCCCGTAACAAGCTGATAATAATAACGGCCCGATGGTTTTAACTTTGAGCAATAACAATATTTGCAGACCCTTATAGAAATATAATGTTTTCTTTAGGTAGGTTGAACTGGCCGGTCAACAAAAACTTCACAGAGACTGATTGTGTGCATAGTGCTACCAAAATTTGTTTGACGATCAAACGAAAGAACCCCAACCAGGTGCCAGGACTTATGTTATAAAATTCGTGTTAAGTTTACTTCAAATTAATTTTAACAGATCAGACGAGAGATTTACCATTCCTGAAATCGATTTCGGCTGTAAAGAAAAAGTTTCTAAAAATAACAGTTTGCAATAAATCACGCTAAGCAATCTCAGTGATAGTGAGAAAAAATTTGAAAATTTTTAATCACTGTGAAAAACCGAAAAAATTCAAACATATACATAAGTATCTCATTGAGAAATTGGTTGTAACAGCTATGTACTGAATTGCTTTTTCCTGTTACACGTTAAATGCAATCTCTTGTAGAAACCTAATGACCATAGGAGAATACAGCATACAGGGTTTAGATGAATCCAAGTACTTTATGGAAGTATGGGGCTCTGCGAAATGAAGTACAAAACTTTATGGTCGACCCAGGAATATGGCGCTCAGATATCTTTTTTTTATTTGCTTTTTTTTGCATATACTGGTTAAAAGGAACCACTTATGATCACTTCGATTATGTTTAGGAGACCCATCTAGTGGCAATTATTGAAGACTAGTGGCAGTGCTAAATACTCGCTACAAAACTCGTTGTTCTCAATGACCTCTGTTGATCATTTTCGGTCACAGAATTGGAGAATAGTGTAGATATAAAATGGAGAGACACGTTTAAGTTGCAACTGAGTATAATGCTTATTGAAATTTAGCAGTACTAATCTCCTGTGCAACAATTTCATAAGTGTAGATAAAGTTACACACTAAGCAGTCCATATAAAGTTTAAGTGCATATATTTATATGTACATGTAAAAAATACACAGCTATTATATATTTAATAAGCAACTAAATCAGGTGTGACCACCTTCTTCCAACAAATATAAATATTTAATTGTTTTATGTACTTACATACACAAATTGACCCACTAAATATTAACTGTTTACCTATTGGCAAGTCAGTAAGAACGCAGTAAGTTTTTTAAATTTAGTTTGCCCTTTTTTTACCAAAAATCCTTGCTGACGTAAAATGTTAAGCTCTTAACTTTGCAAGTTTCTCTGTTTCTTGTTGTTCATTGAATTATTAAGATGGTTCCAAACTTTAAGCAAGAAAAGAGGAATGAGTTAAGCATATAAGTTGCATTATTAACATGTTAACATATGTATAAAGTGAACTTTATATATTTACAAACGTATATTGGGGCATTTATTATGCATTTGTGCCGTCACAGGTGCATAGCTACATATTTAGTACAGGTCTTTTAGTTTTGCTCAAGTAATAATAATGTACAGAATTTTACAACAGAGCTTTACATGACTATAAACAATCCCCCGTTCCAGTGGACAGTGATCCAGATCGCGATAAAAATTTAACAAGATAATGATACAACAAATTGATCCATATGGATCAAATTGTTTGTGGTGTATCACGCTCCATTGGAACGCGAGGAGTTATAAAGATACTCATAGTAAATACTATAAATCTTATAAAATAAAGTCGTTAAATGCCATGTATGCACATAACTTCACACAGAATGCTCCGATTTTAAAACGGTTTTTTGCATTTGAAAGCTTAGCTACGTGAGATGGTACAGTTAATATAATTTGAAAGTATATATTATATAGGCGTGGCAAATTGCCAAAATGTAATACAAAATCATAAAATTTTCGTTTACGCAGCTATAACTCATAAACCGAAGGATGGATTTGAAAAATTCTACTTTTCAGTAAAACTTTGAAATATGTATCTTCGTTCTGCATAAAAAAAAAAAAAACTTGATTCCTTTCTATATCGGCCAAATTGTTTAAACAAAAGTAACATTTTTACCAAAAAATTCGTGTGTGTTATTGTTCGGTGTCAACTGTGCGAGCAAATTGCTTCTGAGTGCGGCGACACATACCATTCGCTACGTTATTGAACTTCGGGAGTACATTTATATGTATGGATGTTTGTATGTATTTTCATATCATATCAGCTTGACATATGTATGTACATACATATTTATGCGTTGTTGCCAAGTTAATGCAACATAAATGGTTAAGAATGCAAACATCTCTTGAAAAATACTCTTTCGTTAAAAATATTGAACATTTTCTTAAAATTCTTAAACAAAAGTTTTATTTTTTGGTATTTTTGCATGTATATGCTAATATTTGTGCACTAAGGAAATTTTATTCTTCAATATATTTTTTATGCTAAGGTAACCCTGGGATGAGTTTGTACAATATGGCTATCAAATGGAAGCTGTTTATGAGTACTTTGATACGGGGAATTTTTCGTACCCCTGGGTGACTAGGGTCTCGAGATAAAGGCCAAAACGTGGACCCGGATACCCCTAGACAGTGTTTACACAATATGGATATCAACTGAAAGCTGTTGATGAGTGCTTTAGTAGAGGGTAATTTGCATACCCCTGGGTGACTAGGGCCTCGATATATAGGCCAAAACGTGGGCCCGTGTACCTTTATACAGAGTTTATACAATATGGATATCAAATGAAAGCTGTTGATGAGTGCTTAAGTACAGGGCAATTTTCATATCTGTTTGTGACTAAGGTCTTGAGATATAGGCCAAAACGTGGATCAGGGTAACACTAGGATATGTTTTTACATTATGGGTATTAAATTGAAGCAGTTGATGAGTGCTTTAGTGCACGGTAGTTTTTATACCTATAGGTGACTAGGGTCTTGAGATATAGGCCAAAACGTGGACCCGGATACCCCTAGATTGTGCGTGTAATATGGATATCAAATGAAAGCTGTTGCTCAGAGCTTTAAAGTAATTTTCATTGTGATATTCGATTTAGTCGCATCAACCAGGCAAAACTGATAAATATGCATGCGAAGCCGAAAAAAAGCATGAATTGATAATACCCACATACCTATTTACATACGTCCTATTCGAATTGTCTGAAATTTGGTATATAAATTTCTCTATATTAGTATTTACGATCCTTTTTTCGGGGAAGTAGACCAGAGACGGGCTGGGAATGCGATTAGGACTAAGATTGGGACTGAGACTCGGAGTGGGACTGTAACTCGGAATGGGACTGGAACAAAATACATACCACCCTCTGGGACTGGCAATAAGGGATGAAGAAGAATGGGAAAAACTTGAGAGAAGAGAAAAGAGGGAAGGATAAGGAGACTGAAAAAGAGATATAGTGAGACGAAAATAGAGATAGCTGAAGCGAAAAAGACGGAGGGAGGAGTGAATAAAATGATTAAGAAGAAGTGAAGAGGGGAGGGCAGAGTTAGAGAGAAAAGGCTTATTAAAATGTATGCAGGTAGACCAAATTTAGGGCAGAACAACGTCTGACGGGTCTGCTAGTCTTCTATAAAAATCTAATTCTGTGTGTGTGTTCCCTATGAAAACATGTTTCCCATACTTCAATCAACACCAAATTTTGGCTGTAGGTTCCTTCGATCAAGACGAAAGTTTCTCATATTTCAGAATTAAGAATTTTAAATTTAAATGTTTTTGTAATTGTAATTGTAATTAAATGTTTTTGTTTTTGGCTATGCGAACGAACTATCTTAGCTCCCAAAAATGATCATGTTAACAAAATCAATGATCGCATTCCAAACCAATTTCCTAGTGAAGTGACGAAATATAAATTGATCGACACAGTTACGATGCAAATAAAATTGTGAATTATCCAATTGAATTTCTAAACATTCATTCGATCTCGGGCATTACAACGTGCGTTGGGTAAAGCTAGTAAGTATATAGATTTGAGTAGATCTAAAGATCTAGTAAATTCTTTGATCTGAACGATATTTGAAAGTAGTTTTAGTATTTAATTTCAGTACTCTCCGTATATTCTTTTTAATTTGGAGTACCAAGAAAAAGTAGATATTTTCTTATTCTGATAGTTTCATAGAAAGATGTTTCATCTATCCGAAATTATCGATAATTAGAGAGTAAGAGTTCTTGAGACTCGTTTTAAGCATGGCCGGAATGAAATTGACGCGAAATGCTATTTTAAATGAACGTTCAAGGAGATTTTAAAAACATTTTGAATATCGGAGTAATTGGGCGTTTTCAGTGTACACAAATGGTGATCAATCGTTGAGTGAAAAGTTTCTGAACGCATCGTTGTATATTTTGATCCACTCAATGGTTAGTTATTCCATTTAGCAGTTGGCTGAATTCGCCGCTCGGGGAACACATTTTCTATCACTCAACTGACGGAAACATGTTTGCAACGTATCAACAAAAATTGTGTTCGCTGAAAGCGCCCATTGATCTTGAAATTAATTTCAAGCATGACCGGAATGAAATGGAATCGAACCGCTATTTTTACTGAACGTTTAAGGAGATTTTGAAATTATTTTGAGAATTAAGTGTATATATAAAAATATATATAATTTAGAATTTTTTCTCTGTTGTTTATTGGGTTGAAACATGTCCATATGGCATACGACATCTATGTAAATGTCGAAACATTTTCAAAATCTATACTTGCAAAAAACAGCGCCTACAACAAGCCAAAAAACGGTACTTATCGTAAAATGTTTACATACATATAAGGTAATCAAACGACTTACAACATTAGTAGTGACTCAAAGCGTTGTAATACGACTCAACGTGTGGTAGCTAGTAGCTAGCAAGGAGTGAGATACTCAAGTCGACTGGCATACCTGTTGTATATCTAAATAGTGTAGTAAACAGAAGCTCGACAACATGCAACTAACTGCGTAGATGCCAGTTTCCATTCATGCGAGGGTGGGTTAAAAAAAATCCCAGCAGGAAGATGACTGGAAATGCACAGAAAGGAGCTGAAGCGCAGTGCTCAGGAAGGAGCGTCAGCGTTATGTTGGGCATAACGATCATACAGTGCTGGTAATTTTTGTGCCACCAGTCGTGCTTTAGTGGGTCATTGTTGTGTGTATTTAGTTTATTTAATATTTTATTAAATGCGCAATGTTATTGTTATTTATTATTTGAATAAGGGAAATTAAATAAAAATTTATGATTTAAACTAAATCCTCATATTATTAAAAAGCATGATTCAAAATTTGGTAAAAAAAAAAACACGATTCCAACTTTGGAAAATCCGCATTTGCAAAATGCGACGCGCACTTAAATGAGCATGAACAGTTTTTTTTTTCTGGAAAAAATGTTAAATTCTAACTTTTGGACTGAGTCACCTGAATCTAGGCTTATTGGAAAATCTTTTATGAAAGGAACAGACAACCTCACGAGAGAGCTGAAGAAAGCCGACTGGGCGACATTATGTCACAAGACAAAAAAGCAAGGGGAAGACGAATGGGGAAAATAAGAGTTAGCAGACGGTCTTAAAAATATTAAGCGGTGAATTTTTGTTCCAAGGCAAGTTTCCTGCCGAATTTCGCTTTTGATTTTTTTCTTTATTTTTGACATTTTTACTTCTTGGTTTCTTATCATCTTGCTATCGATGATAAACAGATTTGTTAACGATTTTTATTGAAACCGATAACTTTTCTGAAGGTTATTGATAGCACGCCGATAAAAATTATTAACACTCGGATAAGAGACCGATAACTTTTCGATATCAAATCGATAACCTTTTAGATAACAAATACATAATTAACTGGCAAAACATCTATAAATTTGTGATAACATATCGATGATTTTCGAAAAATAATCAATAACTTTTTGATAAAAAGTATATACTTTTTCAATAACATTTGGATACTTTTTAACAACAAGTCGATAACTTTTTGATAAAAAATCTATAGAATATCGTTAGCTTCCTGATAGCAAATCGATAACTTTTCAATAGCAAATCTATAACTTTTTGATTTGATTCGCCGAAATTCAGGCAAATGGGTTTGACGATTACGAGTGCCATGCCAAATTTTATGCGAATGTTAATCTGCAGGCGATCTTTAGGTAAAAAAATTAGCGAACTCGGAAGGATATTCACTAGCGAATCGGCTACTGAATTAAAAAAAAATCTTATCAAACTACTCGAATACTGTTGCTATTGTTTGAGCAGCCAAACAAAGTGGGTGGATTTTAGGGGATATTACCTTTACTGGATAGTAATCCGGCATGCTCCTGTACTAGCAACTGCAGGCACCACCTGAACTTTCGTGCGAAAATTTAATTAGACCATGTCTTATTTTCTAGTGCGCTTCATATTGTATATTTTTGTATGCAATTTTTAATGCAGGCCCTGCATATTTTAATTATCGTACAGTATACAGAATTTAATTGCCTTCTTTCAATAGTAAGTACAACCATCGTACAAATCTTTTTCACTGAATTTAATCACGGTCTGGTACGTCTGAGTTTACTTTTTATTTGCAACTGAAGTTTGAAGGGTCTGATGTCTAGTTGTAAGAATTTGTGGGTGGATATATATTCTGGGCGCCATTTGCCTTGTGCGTTGTGATTTTAATAAGCGTTTGCTAAAAAAAATTATGAATTACAAAGTCTTAAAATTTTCATAAAAAAGAAATTTTAAAAATCTTTAATAAATATTCACTTTCAATAATTTCGTAACACCCTGTATAAATAAAATCAAATAAGTTAAGACATTGCAACTAAGAATACGTAAATTTTGTTTTGCATTTTTTGTTTCTTTCTTTCATTTGTGCATTAAAATTCTGCTGTCATTTCTATGAATTAAGCGCTGTTCATTGTAGTTGTTGCTTTGTGCAATTCTTACTATTATTTGCCACCGCTGACATCATACACAACAATTTTATCTTTTTATCACACCCCTACAATTTGCGTTATACCCTCCGTAACCTACACTAATGTTTGGCACACTTACTAGTATGACGTTATGCTTCAATGTTTTTTATTACATTTATTAAGCGACTGCATTTTTGTTATTGTTGTATACGCATTTTATATAAAAATCAGCTGAACTATAGTGTAGACTTATTTATTTATATGTATACAAACATACATAGTACACATACATGTACACTTGAGTTGAGTATTGTGGGCGGAGTGGTGTGGGTGATAGAGGATCCGAAGACTACCTCACCAATCCGCACTACGTAATACATTCTTTAATTGCATCATAGTTTCATAGCAGCGATTTTGGAAGACAATTTTTATGTATGTGTATGTACTTGCATTCTACGCGCATTTGGTGAATAAATGTGCTGTGTCCAAATACTTATGCATTTTTTTTATCTCGCGTCATTAAATCGCTTTGCTTTATTATAATTTTTTTTATATCGCTTTTGCGTAGTCAAATGGCTCTTATACTGGTCGCTACATAAAATTCTTACACATATACCAAAGTGTTTACTTTATAGCCGAAAGTGTCGCAGGATTACGTTGGTTTGAAAACAAAAAAAAAAACAAAAGAACAAGTAAGGACGGGACTTTCCTCGGTTGTGCCGAATACTTCATACCTTTCATGAATCGGGCTGAACAATAATCTTATCTCATTCGTAATATTCAAATAATCGGCTGTATAAGTTATGAGATATATAGTGAACGGATATATATACATACTAGAGCTTACGATTTCTTCTCGAACACAAGCGAGATTTTCGAGACCCGAGAAATCGAGAACTCGACTTCTCTCGAGATTCTCGTGTCTCGCAGTCCTCGTAAATCTCGAGAGCATCTCGACATTCTTACTTAATCGCTGTATGGACAGTACTATTTATACACTTGATTTTTTTTACTTGTGACTTTTTTTCATTTAACTCAAAACATATTTATTATACATATAATTTTGTTCGCAATATTTTATTTTTGAACGAGACATCAAGAACGCGGCTTCTCGCGAGATTCTCGAATCTCGAATTACTCGTAATACACGCGATCTTCTCGACTTTCAGTTCAGTCGCTGCATTGGCAATATTCTATACATTCCGGGGGTTTTTACTTGTGGTTTTGTGGACATTTTAGCTTGTGCTCCAGAAGAAATCGTAAGCTCTACATATATAAAACAGCATTGAATCGATTAAGTTGAATGTCAAGAAGCTCGCGAGCTTTATGAGTAATTCCAGAGTCTCACGAGCCTTACGAGTAATTCGAGAGTCTCACGAGCCTTACGAGTAATTCGAGATTCGAGAATCTCGCGAGAAGGCGAGACTCGCAAGAAATCTCTTCTCGAACATATTCGATAAAGCGTAAGCTCCAATACAGAGGCGGCCAAAAATGGCACATTGTGCAATTTGAGTTCGTATTTTCACACAGACACTAACGATGTGCAATCACGATCGTTTGCTTTCGCTTGTCACTCAACAGTGAATGCAAAAGGAAAAGTCCATGCTACTTTTTGGGCACATAATAAAAACAATATGCTGCAAGGTTAAAGTGAATTTTAATACGATTTAGTTAGTATTATTAAGTTCCTTTGAACATACATATTAATATGGACGATTTAAATATTAATAATTAATAATAATTAATTAATTATTAATAAATATTGACAATTTAATATAAGTAACTTTTTATACGTTCTACTTTTATAGTTCTTTCTTAATGAAAAAGTGATTTTTTAAAGTAAATTTTGCATTGAAGAAACACTATACCTTCTTTTATAAAAAGTTTTATCTGGCTAGCTCGACCTCCGCATTCTTAGTTATATGAATATAAGTAAATATTGTTAGGATTAGCTTGAAATCAAATAACCAGAGTCCTTTTTAATTTCGAACCTCACAGTCCATATTTTCTTTTAGCACACTGTGGGGGGTTGTCATTCAATTTTTACACAAACTTATGCAATTGTTTTAGTATTTATGTGGCCGGCTCTGCTCTAATACATACATACCTAAGTATAAAATCAAAAATATGTAGGTAGTTTGTGTGAGGATGCAAAATTTCACGTTTTTTGTGGTCCGCATGAAATAGCTATAACAGTCACTTATCTTAAAAATATATGTATAATGTAAACGTAAGTATTTGAAGCTTCTAGCCATTAAAGATATGGGGCAGAAATTACGCAAAGTTTATTATCTGAGCAATCGGTTGTATCAGATATATACCACCGATATATACAATTTTTTCAGACAACAATGGATGATCTATCCGTAAGCATGCAGTGAAATTTTAAGTTTCTAGCTTGTACGAGCTATACGCAGACATCAACATAGTCCAGCGAATTAGAACAGAGCGGCTGCGCTGGCTAGGCCAAATGCGAATGAAAGATAATGCTCCGGCCAAGAAAGTTTTTCTATCGGAACCCGTCTATGGAAGCAGAGGTAGAGGGCGGTCCCCACTCCGTTGGAAGGACCAGGTGGAAAACGATTTAAACTCCCTTGGTGTGACCAATTGGCGCCGCTTGGCGGAGCGAAGGAGTAACTGGCGCGCCTTGTTGGACGGCCATAACCGTTTAGACGGTTAAGCGCCAATTAAGTAAGTAAGTAGGCTTTTAAAATGGGGCAGAAATTACGAAAAGTTACGAAAACCGATCTATACTATTTTTTCAGACAACAATCAATGTTCTATACGTAAGCATTCGGTGAAATATAAAACCTCTAGCTGTTAAAATGTGGCAGTAATTACGAAAATCTTCTTATCTCAGCAATAGGTTGGGGGAAGGGTGTAAGCTATACATACGACCGATCTCATCCATTTTGCAGAAAACAATCATATTTTCTGAAAAATCGATTATATGAGGGATATATGCTATAATGATCCGAACCGGCCGGTTCTGACAAATAATCTAATCGGACACCTAAATATACCCGCTCATCAAATTTTATCAAAATATCTCAAAAATTGAGGGACTTACTTACATACAAGCAGACAGAGGGACAGACGGTCAAGACTAAATCAACTCAGCTCTTCATCCTGATCATTTCGGTATACTTATTGGTGAGTCTATCTATTTTCCTTTAAGGACTTACAATTTTGAGATTCGTGAAGAAGTTAATATACCATTTCATTTTAATGAAAGGTATAAAAAACACTGCGGTCATAAAACTATGCGCGAAAAAAAGTTTAAATATTCATTACAAGACCAAGCTTAAAAGTCATAAAATGTAAGCACAATATTTCACTACAATTTCGCATTTTACAAATTATTTTGCTTAAACGAAAAATTATCGCACTCATTATTATTTATGTTTACCAAAGATGGAGAAAAAGCAATGAAAAGCACAGACTATTAAAATTTAACTGTTATAAAACATTTTTATTATTATTATACTTAATCGTTTGCGTAGTACTCGTATGTATTGGTTAAACTAGATTGGGGTAGCATCGTAAATTTTATAAGGGACTTATAATAAAACACGAAGGCGAAGAGTTGGTAAAATGCATCAACTCCTATGCAAAACATGGACGGATGAGCGCATGCCTTCAGATTGGAACTTAAGTATACTCTGCCCAATCCGCATTGAATCAACCTGCTTAATATGGGGTATAAGGTTATACCCAGCGTACTGTGCAAAAGACTGCAGCGCCTAGTAAACAAACTTATTAAACCTTATCAGTGCGTCTTTAGACCTGGTACAGCTACTATTGACCTAACCTTCACGATGCGCCAAATCCTGGAAGAGACTTACGATAAGAGAAATGACACTCACCATATTTTTGTCGGATTCAAAGCAGACTTTAAAAGCGCGAAAAAAGCTGCTTGTATGCTGCTGTGTCTGAATTTAATTTCCCTGCAAAGTTGAGCAACACTACCACCATAAGGATTGGTGCCACCATAACGATCCGAGCCATTCGAAACCAAAAGAGCCTTCCTACAAGGCGATTTCTTTAATATAAAATAGTTCTAGCAACAGAACTAAACCGTGATAATACAATATATAATAAGAGCGTACAATTACTGGCGTGTGCTGATGATATTTATACTATTGGCCATGAAAAACGCGCTGTGAGCGCTGCTTTATGTGGATAAGATAAAGAAGCAAAAAAAGTGGGTATTGCAGTAAATGAAGACAAGACGAAGTACTTGCTGTCATTCAAGAAATAATCGGCGCATTCGCACCTTGACGGATACATATATTCGAGACTGTGAAGGACTTCGTCTATTTGGGAGCCAGCATTAACAGCAAACACAATTTTAGCTTATAAATCAATCGGGCACTTACTTTTGCCAACAAGTGCTTCTTTGGACTAAGTAGGCAATTGAAAACTAAAGTCCCCTCTCGACGAACTAAAAACACGCTCTGCAAGTCGCTCATCATACCTGCCCGGCTTGGAATCGTGGACAGTATCGAGAGACGTTTAATTGATCTTGGAGTGTTCTAGAGAAGAGTTCCTCAGAAGTTTAATGGTTCTGTGCGTGATGCCGATGACAACTAAAGAATGAGTTGTAATGATGAGCTGTGTGAGCTTTACGCAGATATGACGATAGTGCAGCGAATTAAAACCCAAAGTCTTCGCTGGCTAGGCCAAGTAATGCTAATGGACGAAGAACCTCCGGCCAAGAAAGTATTTCACTTAACACTGCAGTTCGAAAGCAGTGGAAGGGGGAGACCTACACTGAGTCGCGAAAGGCAGGTTGAGAAAGGCTTGACCTCCGTTGGTGCTCCCACATGGAGTCAGTTATCGCGAAAAAGGTATAGCTGCCGTGACTTGTTACGATGCGCCCAAAATTGCTTAGGCGCTTAAGCGCCAATTAAAGATGATGATAGTTATTGATTTTTTTTTTTTTTTGATGAAAGTTTTTTTATTTTTCTTACTGTGGTATTCTGCACTTAGTTTAAAGGGAAAAAGATTTATCTCTTAATCTTTTTTCATTTGTGGTGTAATTCCCGGTTCTGGTTACAATCCACAGTGTCAGGATTTTGTTTATCAGAGCAACACAATGCAAGTTAATTCGGTGGTTGGAAATTACGCGTTTATTTTTAAGAAAGTTGATCTCGAACTGCATAAATTCCATAAATACCAACGAACAGACGTACCTACAGATTGTACATACATATAGTAATTTGTACGTAATTAATAATTAACACCAATTCACGTTTCTACTCAACTCTCAAATTTTACTCAAGTGTAGTGATAGAATTTTTTAAAAAAGTATCGATACGGGTACTCTTTTAAAATACTCGGATCAAAGTATCGATCCCAATACTCATAGTCAGTAAAAGGTTTCGAGTATACTCGATCGAAGTGAGTACTTCGGAATATTTACCAAAAGTGAAGAAAATTTTTTCTAAAACGAGGTAATATGGTTCGAGTTTAGTAGAATATAAGTAAGGAAGCTTAAGGTTGGACGAACATTATATACTCAGTTTTCTGATCTGACATATATTTTAAGGATACATTTAAAGAGAAACGTCTCGAACGAAACGATTTAAAAGAAACTAGTTATACATATTCAAATATCGTGTTCCACAAGAGGCTATACAACATTTTCTATCCTAAAACTGACTTATTGTACGTACCAAATTTCAATAAAATTGGTCCAGCTTTTATCGACTTATAGCATTAAAAAAAAATTTTTTTTTTCAGTTAGAAACAAGTTTTTCTGGTCGGGGTCGCCCCTCGGTGGTGGTTTCGCAAGTACTCCGAGTGTATTTTTGCCATGAAAAGCGTCTCGATGCTGTAAAACTGCTAACTCCATTCACAAAAATTTTACAGGAGAACGAAAAGCTCTATTGCATGGAAATTTAAATGTATAAAAATTTTATGGAGTAAGCAGCTTTTTACAATTTTGGTGGAGTTAGTGATTCTGGACACTAAACACATACTTTTCTTTTACCACCATGGGCAGAAATCGTTTCCCTTTCCACAATTTTCAAAAAGTCGGTTTAAGTAAAATATGGAGTTTTTACCACATCGCAGATGATCTCACTCTTTTTTTTATAAGTTATGTTGTTAATGAACTAAACTTTGTTGACCTTAAACATGTAGACCATCGGAACTGGGTAAAGTATCGGGGAAAAGTATCGAGGTAAAGTATCGATACTTTACTCAGTACTTGGAAAAAAGCATCGAGTACAAAATATTCGAGTATTTTTCGGAAAAGTATCGATACTACTCACTCGGTAATCGTATCGTTCTATCACTACTCAAGTTTAAATAAATAACAAAAACCAGACTATAGTAAACACAAAATTTATTAGACGTAAATATTTATTTATTTTCAACCAATGAAATACCAATTAAACACAAATTTGACTGATACACATATTAATTATACATTTATTTTTAAAGCCTTTTTATCGAATTTGTTGAATTCTATTTATAACTGTTTTTATATTTAGTTTCATTACCGCATTCAAGTAAGTTAACATTGCAAATATAGAAAAAATGCTAAGCAAATATATGATAATATACTTTAATTACTGAGGTGCTAAAAAAGAAATAACAACACAACAACAATTAAGTGTGCAGTAGAGCATTTAAAAAATATATATTATTAGAAATATTTATAAATAAGACGCGGTGTGTGGTAGCAAAACATTAACCACAATTTCATTTGGTTTTAACGCTTCTCGTCATCGTACAGTGTACGATTTTGAAATAAAAATAGTTGAAAATATGATATGATGATATTATATTGTGGCGAATATTAGCAGCTCTATACATCACTATGCTGCTAATAAATAAATTCACAGCAACAATAAAGCAAGCAGCCACACTTACATATGTACATGAACACAATGACAGTAAGCCATTTACACACATACATAGAAGGCAACGAAGAATATTTCACACACATAACCAGCAGCTTGAAGCGAAGAGATTATTTCACATTCGCATTCATATGTAATCATCAGCTAAGAGTAAAAGCTGTTACTCACACATACACACTCATATAGCTAATAGAAAAACATAAACTACAGATATACACGTATAACCAAGTATGAGATACAACTGTTCCAGAAGGCATGTTCGTGAAAAGTGTGGACTTTAGGATAAATTGGTGAACGAGGCTTACTGAGAGTATAAAAGCAGCGCGGTGCAACCGATATTGAATCAGTTTGATTTAAACACGCTATTAGTGAAGTGCGCGATAATTCGAATTGTGAAGTACTACTGCCACAGTAAAGTTGTAAATAAAGACAATTTTGCCATTGAAGATAGGAGTTATTTATTCGCCAGTTCAGCGATTCAAACGTTAAGAGAAGATGCATAATAAACAGGAATTTCCCAAAATTCATTACAATATGTACCAGATTAAAGAGCAAAAAGAAGAAGGGATCTCCCCCAAAAGAATTTCCACGAGAGATGTCTTATAACAACTGAACATCATACTCATAGCATAGAAAAAATAGCTTCAAGTTAAAGAGCACAGATTCTAAACACATTAGGGATTGCAACAAAAGTAAACAGAAACCCACCACACCGAGCCCTAACAGCAATTTTAATGTAACTAACAAGGCAATATTTTATACAAGAAGGATTTTTAATTACAATGATATAGTTTCAAGTAGCATAATTCCAAGGAGTAAGTTTACGTTACATTAATATAAGAGAAGAGATAATCCCAGGGCTCGATATGATAGCTTTACTTTACGAAACACTTTATTATACGTAACCGCTTGAGAACATCGACATATACAAACAACACACGTTCGGCGGTTGAAAAATAAACGAAAATTGTCACTGACGAAATATTTGAACCTTTAGAACTGACTTATAAAGATGAAAGCACACGCTCACGGGTATCTGCCTATTCTTAATGCGACAAAGAGACTCCTCGAAAGTTTGTATCCCTTAGGTACATTAAGTTATTGTCCGACCATCTGGCGAACAATTGGATTATGATCACATTGAACCTTTTAGGGCATTCAACCCTCTCCTTCCGTGGGGAGCTTGGATCGCTAAGACTCCGCCTGCTTAATGAACAGGATTCTGCAGCACGGGTAGTGGCGTAGTTACTAGTATTAAGCCTGGAAGCGCTGCGATCTTTGTGTATATTTTGTAGGTCTATTGTGCATCGTGGCGTAGTTGGATTAGAACAAAATATAAAACTAAAGATGGAAAAGCTTTCAGGAGTTTTATTATACACATCGTTTAATGACCCAAATGAAAGCCGGTATTACATAAAATATCCATTTGATTAGATGATTTATCGATAAAACATCAATTAAATGCAAAAAAGAAGGAGATTTACACAGTTCACACCTGTCCGGCTAACTTCATGATTAGAGATCGAGCCATCTGGATATTGATCTATTTACGGATGTTGAACCATCAGGTATGGAAATTAAATCCTAATATACTCAATGTGTGTCCCGACTGTAAATAGTCCTCAGTTTTCTGATGCATGCTGTATTTGAGCCCAGTATGTTGGCGGCCGGCGTGGTGCGATGGTAGCGTGCTCAATTCGAAGAAACATTTTCTAAGCTGGGTCGCCCCTGGGCAATGTTTGGCAAGCACTCCAAGTGTGTTCCTGCTATGAAAACATCTCAGTAAAAACACATCTGCCTTGATGATGGCGTTCGAAGTCGGCGTAAAATATGTAAGTGCCGTCTCGTCAATTTGTAGGAAAATTTTAAAAAGAGTACTACGCAAATTGGGAGAGAAGCTGGGCCTAAAAACTCTTTATTTTTATTTATGTTGGTCGGGTGTCTAAGAGTTCTTTTCTGGTGCGGCTATATTTTCACACAATTTTTCAAAACCACCTTCCAGCGTATTTGCTCCTTTGTGAGAAGTATTATCTCTGTTAGAGACCAAATTAATTAAGACATTCTCTTAAGCTTCATGAGTGCCTGTTCCACGTTCCGGGCTGCTGCTCCATGACCTGCATCAACGCTGTCTGCGTAACCGACTAAAAATGAGACTTCAGGCATTTAGGTGTTGAAAATTTCTGCATAGCTGGCGTTCCTTAGATCAGGAACGACACTAATTTGTATGCTGCTCTACATCTACATTCATGGTCCGTCGTCCCGGTGAGTTTTGGCATATACCGATGCGGTTAAGATACTTAGCTCCTGATAACACGTAATATACATATTCAGTAAAAGTTAGGGGTAATTTTTACACTTCTTTAATGGATTCTGCAGGGATGTCGTCTGGCGCTGGAGCCATAATGTCTCGCAGGCTTCCTGCTACAAACTTTAACACTTCTGAAATAAATGGTGAAGGTTTTTGCGGCGTCCTGTCTATATTCACTTGTTTCGTGTCGCTGTTAAAGTTTCACAACTTATGATTTCGAATTAACTCTATTTGCATCAAGCTGTGTTACATTTGGAAATGTGTTTACTTTCATTCAAAAGTTGCAACTACCATCCACTGTACCAAACCAGGCAATGCAGCGATTTCGTGTTAATGCAACGGCGTCGGCAAGTGCAGTCAACAACAACAGCAACAAACACTACCCAAACAGCCGGTAATTACTCATGCTTGACAAACGTATTATAAATACAAACAAACAAATATACAAAAGTAAGGAATGATGTACGCAATCGAACGGAAGGAAAGCCATATACTGTTAAACCTACGAGTGAATATACTTTAAAACCGTTACATTATGCGCTGAATAAATTCATTCAGTGCGGATAAGTAACCTAACCGACAATACATACAAACAGACAGAGCAAGACAGTCAATCAAATAAAATAAACAAAAAAGTTAACAAGCTAACAATAATAAAAAAAAACGGCAGCAGCAACAACGGCAATAAATACTCTTGGCAATTAATGTTGTTGGTGGGGCAAACCGCGACTGGTTGAGCGAATGACTGAACGAACAATGAAACGGAATGTAGTGAAAAGCAGCAAGCAATGAACGGATATTGTACGAGTAAACGAACGATTGAAGTATAGTACATTACCTGCCTCAACAATGAAACCAGTTAACAACAATAATAAACAAAACAAAGCGGTAGCCTCAACAAATAAAAAACGAGCATGTTGTTTTTGTTGTTGTTGAGAAGATTGTTTGCAAGGTGTCTACCAAGTGTAGTTGGTGTTGTTGCAGCGCTTGGGACGTCCATGTGATCAAGCAGCGAGCAGCCGTGCGCAAGCTTGCAGTTGCATTTCCACATACACATACAAACATTTATACAATCTTATGCAAGTGAGATCTACATCGCTTTGCTTGCCAAGTTTTGAAGAGGCGCTTGCTGTTCTTCTTCGTTCCACCGATGGGCATAACTGATACCATGAAGATATGAAATGTGCAGTTTTTGCGCCGCGTCTTGTAGGGCGTTGTAGTGCAACCACAAATCGCACACAAAAATCGACTTTACCTGGCAATTAGTGGCGCACTAAGCCGAGTTTTTTTTGTTTTTTTTTTTTTTTTTGCCGTCTGTTGTGGCCTACTGTATATTTTTGTTTTTTTTTTTTTTTTTTTTTGGTTGTTTTTGCTATGGATTTGAAGATGGGTTTATTTGCTGCTCAAAAAAGCGTGTCCACTGGCGCCAATGACTATTACTTAGAGGTAAGGTACTTATGCAGTTACTTGCAAGCTTATGGTGCACAAATGCAAAGAGAAAACAATTTATATAAATCATTAGATATGTATTATTAGTATTTATGACTAATGGGGTTGTGCGAATAAACAATTAATCTATTATGAAAGTTAGTTAATCACTATACGCTTAGTTAATTAGTACTAGGTTGACCGAGTTTGGTATACTCACTTGGTAAAAACACCTTAAGTAAATTAGTTAAATTATAGTAACTAACATTGAATGGTAAATACCTTAAGGGCTTTATTCTGTATTGCGAACGATAGCTCAGACGAACGATTCGCCTCCAAACAAAGCGGGTTGGCCTTGAATGTTTCTTGTGGTCATACTAAATCGTTCCCGAGATGGTCATGCTGGTGCCTTAATGGTGCTTGTTACCGGAACGTACGCGATCTGCATCCGGCAAAAGACCATCAACATCGATAACACTACCCAAGGCATTCGAGGAGTGTCCTTGTCGCTACAACAACAACAACAACACTAGCGATTCGTGTCTGAGGTGAAACGAACGATCGTTTCGTAATAGAGAATGAAGCCCTAAATCCAAAACATAGATATTCGGGCTTTTGAATTTCGAAATTAGATCTTTCCCGATATATATGTATCTTAATGATACATGTTGATAAATGTTCCTCCATCCTTAAGCGAGATAGTTCCTGTTTTTTATGGAAGGAATAAAATGCCGGCAAATTAAATTAGCTTGTATCTCTTAAATTAGATAGGCAAGTATTGCATTACGTATAGTGACAAAAGTACATTCAAGACTGATACAGCTATACAAGTCATTGTAGTGCGCGCACCAGATAAGAAGAGGATTATTTTTAGCAAAGTTTCGTCGACAAAGGGGTAAATAGAAAGGAACGTAGTGTTTGGATACTCTAGGGGGAACCGCAAAAAACAAGCGGCTGAGGAGGTCCGCAGAATCAATTTCTCCAATAATGAGCTTATGGATGAACAATACCCCCAGTAATATTCTCCGATTTTCCAGAGTGGGTAAGAGTGTATGGAGGAAGGTGGAGACTTGAGTCCCAATTAAGGCCGCGCAATGCAAATATCAAAAATTGCTTTTGAACTGACTCCAGACTTTTTATATGCTTTTGAGAAACAGGGGACCAAACGCATGAGCAATACTCGAGTATTGGACGAACCAGCGATGTGTAAAGAACCTTAGTGAGGTACGGATCATCGAACTCTTTAGCCTATCTTTTAACAAATCCAAGTAAACCCAACGCTTTGTTGGCAATAGATGAAATATGCATGTTAAAATTCAATTTCGGATCAAACAGAACACCTAGATCATTTGCAATATATATACGCTCCAAAGGCGTACCATCTATTACAAAAGATTTCAATGCTGGCTTCACTCGGTGAAATATCATATGCTTACATGTAGAGCAATTTAAAGCTAGTAAATTTGTTGTGCACCAACATTGGAACGAGTCCAAGTCGGCCTGAAGAAGATCCAAGGAACTCAAATCGGTAGGACAGTAAGTGTAGCCAACAACACAGGATTAAGCACATCCTATACTATGTTTGGTGGACAATATGGCGGACGAGGCGATACACATGTAATAAATAGCTTAAACTGCAGCCGTGTCAACTTTTATATTGACAGCCAAGCGACAGTTTAGGCATATTGGGCGAGATTAAGAGAAGGCAAGAGGTACACAAGGTACACATGATCGACCAAGCGGAAAAGGCGTGGACCCAACCGCGGGGATGCAAAATGTCCACGATCCTACACATACCTTACAACCGTAGACCAACTAAGTTACTCCTATCATTAAAAGGAGATGATTGTAGACTGGGCACTGCCTTCTGTTGTCACATGCCTTTAAATTAGGTTATTGGTCAGTGATAGCAGATATAGAAAGTGCGGGCTGGAGGAGAAAACGATCAAGTACGTTTTGTGCTCGTGCCCTGCGCTTGCCAGGCTAAGGCTCCAGTTGTGAGAAATGATACAGCTGTCAGATCTAGAAACAGCAAGTGCATATGTCCTGGAAAGCTTCTAGTATTTGCCAAGAGGACGGAGTTATTTTAAAACATAGCTCCCGGTTTTGATAGGGTTTTTTCAGTTTGATCGTGAAACAAACCTCTCGGCTAGCCCGACCTAATCTAACCTATAGAAAATATATCGATTCACAATCGAAAGGCATCGATTTTTCATTTAAAATCTTCATTCTAAAATCTGTCTAAATGTTATAGAAAAGTTATGGATTTGTTATCAAAAATTTATCGATTCACTATCGAAAATGTGTCCATTATTTATCAAAAAAATTTTCGATTTTTTATTAAAAATTTTTATGAGTCTGATTTCGGCGGGTCACCAGTGTGTCATAGGTTATTTATCGAAAACTTATGGACTTGGTATCAAACAGTTTGTTAGCGAAAAGTTATCGAATGAAATTATTTGTTTCTGGTAGAGCTCCCTCTATTGTGATTTAGCTTCAACCCCTGGACGACCTCTAGCTAATTCAAAAACTTTGATATATATTCGTACACTTGTATGTTTACACACCGAACTTCACAAATAATTTGTACTCACGTCTCTTTTGCAACAGCAGCTATAGTTAATTGGAAGAGAAGCTCGGCCTTAGATCTCTTCGGAGGTTATCGCGTCTTACATTTATTTTTTTATTTAGCTATAGTTAAATTCAGCATTACTCCTTTTCTTTCACAGTTTAACACAAACATTTAGTAATTAATTTGGCCTTAAGGGCAGAGCTAAACTTGGTTTAGTTTAAATATCACGCTTAAAAACTGCAAATCAGAATTTACTATTAAAACCCTAGCTTTGTAAAATTTCGTTAAAAATTCCATCAGCTCTGCTCTGCAAACATCTTTACATTAAGCTCTATTCTAATTTCCGCCACTCGTCAGACACCCAAAAAGCCGATTAACTGTAAACTTACAGCGTATGCACATAAGAAACGATTAAGTATCTAAGCAGAATGTAAATTCATTTAAAATTCACTTATTTTGTGTACTCGTTGTATGTGTATGCGTATAAGCATGTATCTAGACATATATCTACCTACTTACTTTAAATTTGTACCTAACCCTTAACCCGTACTACAAGTAGCTGTCTAACACACATAAGGGCAAGGTTAGCAATAATACCATAGGTTAGGTTAGGTTAAACTGGCCGATCAATAGTGACCTCACATAGGATGAATGAGTCCCTAATATTTTACCAGAAGGTTTTTTAATAGCCAAACTGAAAAGTCCTATCAAAAACTTCGTCCTCTTGACAAATATTAGAATTTTTCTAGGACCTATGGCTCTTGTTGCTTTTAGACCTGACAGCTGTATCACTAGCTGGAGTCTTAGTCTGGCAGGCGCAGGGCACGAGCACAATCGCGTCCGATAGTTCCATCCTCAAACCCGCACTTTCCACATCTGCTGTCACTGACCTAGAACCTTATTTAAAGGCACATGATGTCAGAAAGCAGTGTTTCGTCAGAATACCCATCATAAGTCTACAGTGGCCTCTTTTTAATGAAAGGAGTAACATGATCTTCGACACTTTGCAGCCCTGTGCTTGGGTTCACGCTTTTCCTGCTTAGTCGATCATGTGTACGATACGCCCCTTGTTAGCTAGTTCATCCGCTTTTTCATTCCCATCTATTCCCATATGACCTGCGACTCAATATATATGTATCCTTCTCCCCGTCCCGGATCTTTCCAGGTATTCCTTACACTCTAAAACATTTTTAGATGCCGTGCTATGTGGGATTACTGCCTTAATTGCTGCTTGGCTGGCAATATTAAAGTTGACGCGGCTGCAGTTTAAGCTATTTTTATACTCAGCTGAGCAGAGCTCACAGAGTATATTAATTTTGTTCGCATAACTGTACCCCGTAACGGCATAAACCAATCCCGATAGATATAGACTTCTATATATCAAAATGATCTTGGCGAAAAAAGAAATTCATTTAGCCATGCCCGTCCGTCCGTCCGTCTGGCCGTTAACACGATAACTTGAGTAAACTTTGAGGTATCTTGATGACATTTGGTACTGACATCGCTATTTAAAATGAGCGAAATCGGACTATAACCACGCCCACTTTTTCGATATAGAAAATTTCAAAAAACCGAAAAAGTGTGATAATTCATTACCAAAGACGGATAAAGCGATGAGACTTGGTAGGTGGGTTGACCTTATGACGCAGAATAGAAAATTAGTAACATTTTGGACAATGGGCGTGGCACCGCCCATTTTTAAAAGAAGGTAAATTAAAAGTGTGCAAGCTGAAATTTGGCAGTCGTTGAAGATATCATGATGAAATTTGGCGCGAACGTTACTCCTATTACTATATGTGTGCTTACTAAAAATTAGCAAAAACGGATGACGAATACGCCCACTTTTAAAAAAAAAAAAATTTTAAGTCAAATTTTAACAAAAAATTTAATATCTTTACAATATATAAGTAAATTATGTCAACATTCTACTCCAGTAATGATATGGTGAAACAAAATACAAAAATAAAAGAAAATTTCAAAATGGGCGTGGCTCCGCTCTTTTTCATTTAATTTGTCTAGAATACTTTTAGTGCCATAAGTCGAACAAAAATTTACTAATCCTCGTCAAATTTGGAAGGGGCATAGATTCTATGACGATAAGTGTTTTCAGTGAAAATGGGCGCAATCGGTTGAAGCCACTCCCGGTTTTTATACACTGTCGACCGTCTGTCCTTCCACTCGGCCGTTAACACGATAAATTGAGCAAAAATCGATATATCTTTACTAAACTTCGACATCCAAAATTAAGAAAAATGAAAAAAATGCCATAATTCTATACCAAATACGAAAAAAGGGATGAAACATGGTAATTGGATTCGTTTATTGACGCAAAATATAACTTTAGAAAAAACTTTGTAAAATGGGTGTGACACCTACCATATTAAGTGGAAGAAAATGAAAAAGTTCTGCAGGGCGAAATCAAAGCCTTTGGAATCTTGGCAGGAATACGTTTTGCGGTATTACATATATAAATAAATTAGCGGCACCCGACAGATGATGTTCTGGGTCACCCTGGTCCACATTTTGGCGATTTCTCGAACACGGCTTCACATATACAACTACCACCACTCCCTTTTAAAACCCTCATTAATACCTTTAATTTGATACCCATATCGTACATACAAATTCTAGAGTCACCCCTGGTCCACCTTTATGGCGATATCTTGAAAAGGCGTCAATCTATAGAACTAAAGCCCACTCCCTTTTAAAATACTCTTTAACACCTTCCATTTGATACCCATGGCATACAAACACATTCCAGGGTTACCCTAGGTTCATTTTCCTACGCGGTGATTTTCCCTTATTTGACAAAGGATGAAGGAAAATCGTTCTGAAAAACGTCAATCTTTGTCTACAATTTCGGACTCTTATCGGACTCATAATTAAGAGCGCTTCGAAAATATTTCAGGGGTGATTTAAAAAAAATAATAAAGAAATGCGTTCAAATTTGATCAAATTATGATATTTAAAAAAATATTCAAATAACACGAATTTATTGATAGCTGAAGAAAGATAACAAAAGCAAGTTGCCCCACTTTTTGGTATTACCGTTTGTATGTATCCAAGGAAAAGACGATTTTGTCTCCAAAGCTCTCAGCTGAGTATGTAGTGTTCGGTTACACCCGAACTTAGCCTTCCTTACTTGTCTTTTTTTTTTGTGTTCCTACTGCTTTGGCTACGCCTTCTACTTTCGCCCGAAAAACGCCACAATGATCCGGCAGTTTGTAGGATCTGTTCGTTTCCAGATCAGAACAGTAAACCGCAGAACTTATTTCGTACACTACTTTGGAACCATCGGTGTGCACGTGTATCGCCTCTTGCGCCCTTTGGACTCCCTTACGTCAACCATTCACCTCTATTTGGTTCGGTTACACCCGAACTTAGCCTTCTTTACTTGTTTTTTTTTTATGTTTCTACTGCTTTGGCTACGCCTTCTACTTTCGCCCGAAAAACGCTACAATGATCCGGCAGTTTGTAGGATCTGTTCGTTTTCAGATCAGCACAGTAAACCGCAGAACTTATTTCATACGCTACTTTGGAACCATCGGTGTGCACGTGTATTGCCGCTTGCGCCCTTTGGACTCCCTTACGTCAACTATTCACCTCTATTGTGGCTCTAATAGTCTACTTCAAGCACAAATACGGAAACAGGTAGTTTGTTCGTCCTGTAATTGATAAAGCAATACTACGGTGGCCGTATAGTCTGCGCTCAAGCTGCACCGAGTCAGCTTTGTACCACAATTAACTTTAGTCTGCCAAAGTGCACGTTATAAGCCAAAAGTGGGTTAAGATTTCCTTCCATACAAAAACTAAACTTATGTACACATGCAGGGTTCGTGGTTTTCATAAATTTTTTTAAATTTTCCAACTTTTTAAGTTGGTTTGCCTAGGTCATAGGATACAATTAAAGGTGGTTAGGTTAAAACCCTTCTTAAAAATATTTCTTTTGAAATAAAGTGTAAAATATCGTTTGATATCCATACTGGCGTATCTTATTCCACTTTTTTAGGTGTAGGCAATCTTGTAAAGAAGCCTTCAGTGGCAGCACCTGTGCAAAATGTTTCTAAATGTGATAACTATGCATTCACGATATTTCATTTAAATTCATTCATATAAAATTTTAAGATTTGAATTGTTTCCATGGTTTCCAATATATAATTTGAATAGAGCATATCGCATACGGCGTATAGAAGACCTTGTGAATTTCCTAATAAAGAGACACAACTTGAAGCAACCACTCTGACATTTCTCGCTTAATTAAAAAAAATTAAAATGGATAGCAACCTTGTAAAGACGTCCTTTGTGCCGAGTTATATTTCGTAATACCAAACTTTTATTTAAAAATTTAAGCGACTAATACTTGCTCTTGTTATCTTCTTTAAGAAAACGCAATATTTCCTGCCAATTGACACTATAAAATCTTAATTCTTCTTCTTCCTAAAATTGCTCTACCGACATTTTTCAAATTTGGTACATAGATAAGCTCGTTTTTACTGGAAAATTCTAGGTCATCATTTCAAGTAAACACTTGTTTTTATTTCGTGCTTTATTTTTTGTTTAAATTAATAACATAATAGCAAAAAAAAGGACAAAGCACTAAAGGGCAAACACCAAAAAGTAATGTCCTACAGAATCTTAAAACGTGCTACATATAAATTGTTGAGCGTACACCTCTTTTGTATAAGTGAGAATTTTAAACCTTCTGGTCTAGTCTGAAACAAACGCATGGTGCATAACGTATTGGGCAAAATGTTAAAAACTCAGAAAATTCACTTAAATCATTTTCGCTAAGACGTGCATAAGCAAACTCTGAACCATCGATCTATCTGCAGTGCTTTGCCTTTTGGCGCTGTTGTAGCCAATTCTAAAATTAGTTTAAGCAGAAAGCGTAATTAATATACATATCTACGGATATGATAGCGGATGGATGCATAAAGCAGAATAAGTTTGAATGTATTTTTTGACAAAATTGGGTAGATAGAATAATTGAGAATGGAGGACGGGTATGCATTCTTTTGTTACATCAGCAGAAAATTTAAGATATAAATTTGTGACTTTTTCTCTTTAAACTAATAAATTTGTAGCACTTTTTTTAAATTAGCCAGAAGTGAAGAGTATTAGGGTGTTTGCTAGCTTTTAAAATGCAATAGTTTCAAGGTACCGTCGACTGCTGAATAGAGTATCATCCTATCTCGGCTGTCGTTTCAAAAACCCGATATTTAAAAAAAAAAATTAAAAACGCCCTACTTCAGAATTTGTTTAAATAACGACCTATCTGAGCAAGAAGTTCGATACATTGTGACGCAGGATAGGGCGTTTATGAAAACTATTCTAATATAGCGCATTTTCAAACTGGTAATCCAGATAGGGTGCTATTTTACTAAGGAGTCGATTTATAGAAGTTTTAAAACTACTTTTTTTTTTAAATAAATTGAACGCATACATCCGAGTTAGGGTGCGTTTTAATTGTGTAAGATGGAGACAAATTATTGTTGCAGAACTTACTCTAAAGAAGTTAGTTGGGTCCTAAGAAAGGAGTGTGGGAATATCACATAAGAAGACGAAATTACGCAAAAGCCTCTTATGGTTTTGAAACATGTGTAACCGTGCTTAGCTTTGGCTTATATCAGCGAACACATAAATAACAGCGGAAATATTTAAAAAATATCGTCAGCTAAATATTTTTTTTCGATAGTTTAAGAGAGAGAAAACTTCCATTTTGCAATTGGAATTATGTAAATCAAACTCGAGAACGTTTTCGAAAAAATTTTGTAAGTTCTGCAAAATTTAACGAATATTTCGAAATTTTCATTTAGAGTTTTATGAATTTTTTTTGGGTATGCTGTTTTGTAGCTCACTCAAATTTAGCCTAAGGAAGTATAAGGGTATCTCAAAATTCGCATTGATTTTTGACACTATTTTTCTCAGGATGTTTAATATTTTCTCCCAGACGAAGAAAAATAGCTTTACTTTTTATAAGGAAGTAAAACTGAAATGCCCTTCGGAAAGAAATTGTCGAAAATCTCTGCGAATTCGGCAGACTTATAACTTGTACCTTGTTGGACTAAAATTTACTGTCCCACAAAACATGCGCTCAAAAAAATTTAGAAAAGTCTAAAGAAAAAGCTCGAAAGTTTCGAAAAATTTTCTAATATTTTTGATATTTTCCAAAAACCTTGCAATTTTAACGACAAAATTCATAGACGTTTTTTCTTAAATTATAGAAAATAAGAAAAGGTTAATTTCATTGACAAAAATGGATATCAATTTATATAGAGCTAAATGAAACATTTATACATGCGTGAGGTATTGAAGGACTTCGTAGAAGTTCGAAGTGGATTGAACTGATTCATTTCTTCTTGGAGCAGTTTGGGACTACTTCGGCACCGTTTCGTGAATATTTCGAGACTATATCAGAACTTATTCGGAATAATTTCAGGATCGCTTCCGTATTATTTTAGGTATGATTTCAGGACAACTTCTGGATAATTTCATAGACATATTGTAAAACAAATATTTATTCTTATTGAAATGATGCTGTAGCTGTCCTGAAATTGTTCCGAATTGGTCCCAAGGGAGTCTCGAAATGATTCCAAAACTTTTCCCGAAGTGTGCCGAAAAGGATGCTGCTACTGCCCTAAAGTTGCGAAAAAAGTATCAAAATGATTCTGAAGTTTCGCTGAAACGATACCTCAAATAACCCCAAAGTGATCCTGAAATTGTTTCGAAATTATTGTGAAGTGATCCTGTAACATTCCAGAAATAGTTTTGAAATGGTCTTGAAATGAAGTTGTCCCGAAATCATACCTAAAAAGTTCGGAAGCGATCCAGAATTTATTCCGAATTGCTTCCAGTATAGGTTAGGTTAGGTTGAACTGGCCGGTCCATGAGGACCTCACATAGACTTGTTGAGTCCGTAGTGTTTCCAGAAGTTTGTTTTTAACGACCAAACTGAAAAACCCTATCAAAAACCAGGACCTATGTTATAAAATAACTCTGTCCTCTTGGCAAATACTAGAAGCTTCCTAGGAATAAAGCCACTTGCTGCTTCTAGATCGGACAGCTGTATCACTCCTAATAGCTGGAGCCTTAGCCTACAAAGTGCAGGGCACGAGCACAGAACGTGCTCGATCGTGTCCACCACCAACCCACACTTCTTACATCTGCTATCACTGGCCAAGCCTAATTTAAAGGCATGTGACGACAGAAGGCAGCGTCCGGTCAGAATGCCCGTCACGAGTCTACAGTCCTCTCTTTTTAATGATAGAAGCAACTTTGTTAGTCTAAGGTTGTAAGACCTACACATAATCTTCAACACTTTCAGCCCTGCGTCCTACTTGGTCGATCACGTGCACCTCTCGCCTCCGTTTAAGCTCGCCCAGTCTAATTGGGACGTCTACGGAGCAATCTTCAAGGGATGCGCCCTTTTTAGCTAGTTCGTCCACTTTTTCATTGCCATCTATTCTCATATGCCCTGGGACCCAATATAGATGTATGCTTCTCCCTTTCCCGGTTCTCTCCAGAGACTGCTTACATTCTACTACACATTTAGATGCTGTGCTATGCGAGATTATTGCCTTAATTGCTGCTTTACTGTCAATATAAAAGGTAACACGGTTGCAGCTTAAGCTATTTTTATACTCAGCTGAGCAGAGCTCACAGAGTATATTAATTTTTTTCGCATAACTGTACCCCGTAACGGCATAAACTAATCCCGATAGATATAGACTTCTATATATCAAAATGATCTTGGCGAAAAAAGAAATTCATTTAGCCATGTCCGACCGTCCGTCCGTCTGACCGTTTGTCCATCTATCCGTCCGTTAACACGATAACTTGAGCAAGTATTGAGATATCTCCACCAAATTGAGTACACGGGCTTATCTGGACCTAGAATAGATTGGTTTTAAATATGAGCGAAATCGGACGATAACTACGCCCACTCTTTCGATATCGAAAATTTAGCCAAATTGAGAAAATGGGATAATTCAAAAACGAATACCGCTAAGCTAATGAAATTTCGTAGGTGGATTGGTTTTATAACGCAAAACATAAATACCAAAAATCCGAATATGGGCGTAGCACCACCCACATTTAGAAGAGGAAAATTTGGAAATTTAACAAGCTGTAAATCAAAAGCCATTAAAGATATTTCATTGAAATTTGGCAGACACGCTATCCTTGCCAAATTGTATAGACTGAGTGAAGATAATTTAAATCGGTTAAAGACCACGCCCACTTTTCCTAAAGGTCTAGCCTTAACAAAGTTTGCAACACCCTACAGATTAGCATTACACAAAAGTGCACTGGTGAATTGAGTATTCATGGTGTATTTAAAACCACTCCACTCTAAATCCACCATCAAATAATACAAAGTTTTAACACCAAATTTAATCAAAATGCGAATAAAATAATAAAAAATAACAGAAGCTCAGATAACAATTTAAAAGTTTTTTAAAAGCGTATATTAAATGCACCCAGTATATGAAGAAATATCTTAAGAAGGAAGCATTAAAATAATGAAATAAAAAAGGTGAAAAACAGAAGAAACCAGAGCTTAAAAGAATGAAATAAGAAGCCTAACGAAGTGAAATGAATAAATCAGCGCTTAAGTAGAGCTATTTAAGTTTTCGTCTCACTTACAAAACAACAGCCAACGGAAAGTGATGCCACGAACCCAGGAAACCTACGCTGCCAGCAAATAATTTCGCTTGCCTTACACTACAGCACATGCACTCGGCAAACCATCAATTGCACTCAATCGTACAATTTATGTAATTGCTTTCACAAACACCAAGCATTCAAACGCCAGTTGTCAACATTTAATTACGCTGGCGGCACAATGAATTGAATAGCAGCAACGAAAGCGAAGGCGCAATTTTTTTTTTTGCTGCAGCTTACGCTCCTGCAGCTACTGTCGTGGCGCCATCATTGACAGCACATTTCACAGTAATTAAATAAATAAAAAGTGTAAATTAAAGAGCGGAGAAAAAAGACAAAACAAAATGTCAGATGACTTCCTTGGCTTTGTACGATCTTAGCAAGCAAGCAATCGCTTGCCCTGACTTACACGGCGTATACGTAACATCCGCAAACAGCAAACTGCTATGAATTTGCACCGAAATACATTAAATGCAATTAATTTTTATACTCAGCGTGCTTTGTACACGGAGTATATTAACTTTGATTGGACAACGGTTGGTTGTACAGGTATAAAGGAATCGAGATAGATATAGACTTCCATATACATATGAAAATCATCAGTATCGAAAAAAAATTTGATTGAGCCATGTCCGTCCGTTCGTCCGCCCGTTAGCACGATAACTTGAGTAAATATTGAGATATCTTCACCAAATTTGGTACACTAGCTTATCTGGACCCAGAATAGATCGGTATTGAAAATGAGTGAAATCGGATGATAACCACGCCCACTTATATATATATATATATATATATATAAGCCTAATAATTTAGTAAATAATACACCTAGAATGTTGAAATTTGACGTGTGCACTGATATTGAGACTATACAAATTTGGAAAAAATTTTTAAAATGAGCGTGGCACCGCCCACTTGTGATAAAATCAATTTTACAAATATTATTAATCATAAATCAAAAATCGTTAAACCTATCGTAACAAAATTCGGCAGAATGCTTTGAAGAAAAATTAACGAAATCGGTTAAGGACCACGCCCACTTTAATATAAAAGATTTTTAAAAGGGTCGTGGATGAATAAAATAAGCTATATCTTTGCGAAAACAGCTTTATATCAATGGTATTTCACATCCCAAGTATATTTATAACAATAAATAGGAAAAACTTCAAATTTAAAAAATGGGCGTGGCACCGCCCCTTTTAAGACTAAGCAATTATCTATGTTTCGGAAGCCATAACTCGAAGAAAAATTAACGGATCGTAATAAAATTGGGTAATCACATTTTTCTTATAGCAGTAAATATTTCTGGGAAAAATGGACGAGATTGGTTAAAAACCACGCCCACTTTTATATAAAAGATTTTTAAAAGCGTCTTAGACGAAAATAGTATGCCATATCTTAGCGAAAAAGAGCTTTGTGTCTATAGAATTTTACTTTCTAAATTGAATTATAACATTAAATTGGAAAACACTAAAATTTTTGAAAATGGGTGTGGCACCGCCCCTTTTATGACCAAAGCAATTTTCTATGTTTTGGGAGCCATAACTCGAAGAAAAATAACATATCGTAATGAAATTGTGTACACACATTTTCCTTATAGCAGAAAATGTTTCTAGTAAAATTAGACGGGATCGGTTAAAGATCACGGCAAATTAGATATAAAACAAGTTTAAAAGGGTCGTAGACTAGAATAATAAGCTATAAATTAGCTAGAAATAGTTTTGAATCAATGATATTTCACTTATCAAGTTTTACTTTAAGAGGAACTGGGGAGACATTTTTTTAAACGGGCGGTGCCACGTGTTATGTAGAAAAGTTATTTATCTGAAATTAAATGTACAATTGACGCGCACGCTGAGTATATAATGTGTGGTTACACCCGAACTTAGACACCTTTACTTGTTATTGTTAAATTTAATTGTATCATAATAACGCGCTCATAACTGAGTTCATAGCCATCACAAGCTGTAATAATTTCTTACAATTAAATTCATAGAAAAAAAAAAAAACAAATTTTAATATTGCAATTTATTTGCCAAAATTTATGAGCTGCATGCCATCATTGTCAATAAGCAAATGAGCATTCGCTGCATTTCCTGTGCAAACATAATATGATTACGATTGAAATTATGTTATTAATTTGTATACATACATTGCTTTAACCTTTGTTATTGTTCTTTTATCATATAATTTGCGTATGGTTGAACTACAATCAATAAATACATCGCTGTATTTTATGTTAATAACTTCATTATTGTTATGTTAATTTGTATGGGGCAGCATTCTTTGGAGTTATTTTGGTTGCGCTGTTTTCAATTCAGTCTCTTTAACGTTTTGTAAATACAAATTAGCGCTTAAGACAATATTTTTCACCTCTACCAAAAATAATGATTTTTTATTACCGTTTTTATTTATTGTTTGCCAGCTCCTATTGCACAGTGGCTCAAAATTGGAATTTACTGGTAGTAATACACCCAGATGACATACAATTAAATGTAATCATTTTAAATTTAGAGTAATGTAGTTTAGCTCAGTGCTTGATTTTTTGTTTTTATATTTGCTGTTACATTAAAGAAACAACCATTGGTAAAAAATTTTAATGCATACATAAATTGGTTTTTATTCGCGAAAATAGTATTTAACGGAGCAAAATGCCACGTCCCAATAATGTTACTGCCTCGCAACTTATGTTATCATATAGGCCGATAGTCTTAGCCGCTAGTGCCTCCTCAAAATAATATGATTATTTATAATTGTATTTCTCATAAATAAATGAATAAAAATGTTATCATACATATGTATATACCCTGGCATCCTGGCAACCACCCCCACATAGCATGCCAAAAGCGCACAACCAAACATACTCAGCATAATAGAATTGAAAGGCAAACATCCACAATAACTATATACCTGCCTGCTTAGTGAGGATTTATTCAAAGTTGAATTCTCCACTATTTAATATGTGGCTGAGTATGTGAGGGCAAATCGCAACCTATAGGCATACTCCCCTAAGGTGGGTTTGAGTGATATTAATTTATTAGAGAGCCTTCTTTTCCATAGAGGCTATACAAAGGACTCAAATGGTAAACGGGGGAGATTCTCAAAGAGCCTTTCGGAAACATGGATATAACCGCACACCCCTCACTAATAGGAAGCATTCTCTTTTCACTAAAATCGATTGGGGTAAATGAGGATTACTCTCCCCCTCCCAGCTATCTCGAAGGATGCACTTGCATAAGTATTTCCCCGCAGTGTTAGTCCGTACTACTCTGATATTCCTCTTGAGAAAAATACCAACAGCGGCGCCGAGAATATTCTTCCTACACGCTCTCTGATTCTTATACCAGGTGAAGTACAAAGGGAGACTTAATTACACCTTTCAGTACCGTTTTGACTCTAGTCCGAGGCTCCCTGAGGGGAGTAGTGAATCACGCCAGCCACCATTTAAGTACCATAATACGTTCACAACACTAGCGAAATACTCGTTTTAGGTAAAATTACCTTCCGTCAATTGTGAGCCGGAGGACAACCACCGAGCCCCAATTGTCGAGCTACAGCATGCGTTACTCTTGAAATAAAATATACCGACCATTACCGCCATTTTCTGGAGACCGCTGCCGCTCGTCTCTGAATCTGTAACGCAGTTCTTAAAAACGCTTCCGCTTATATTTTCATTTAAAAACAAAAACTTGTGTGTATCGAAGCAACATGTGTCAATTTTGAGAACAAATCTGCATGAGCTGAGACTTTGTTGTCCCATTCATCACTGGTTTGAATGACCTCATATTATTTAGTTGTAAAATTATTTAGTGTAGCGAAAATACAAATTTCAATATACGAGACAATCAATTCTAAGGCTTCAAAACGGGAGATCATATTCTTGTCCCACCCGTCACAGATCAAAATGAGCGTAGATTTTCTTGTTGTGAATATTTAAGTATAGCGAATATACGATTGCAATAATTGTTACAGCCAATTCAAAGGGCTAATCTCCATGAGCGGAAATTTTATTGTCCCATCCATAACAGGTTGAAATTAGCATAGATTTTTTTGTTGAAAAATATTATAGTTTTGCGAGAATACAAATTGCAACATATATGACACAGAAACTTTTGAAAATAATTTTTCAAGAGCGGTGATCATCTTGTCCCACCCGTCATAGCTCAAAATGAGCTTATATTTTTTTGCTGTAAAATATTTTAACGTAGCCAAAACACAAATATTATTCAGCCAATTTGAAAGACGAATCTCCAAAAGAGGAGAATTTGTTGTCCCACCAGGTTAAAATGAGTATTATTTTCTTAGTTTTAAAATATTTTAGTGTAGTGAATACAAAAATTGCAACAAATTAACACCCAATTTTGATGATTAATCTCCGGGAGCGAAGATTTTCCTGTCCATCCCGTCACAGGTAAAAATGGACCACTGTGTCTTACTATTTGTAGATTCATTAGTGGTTTTACTTTCGTATTGTTAGATGTCAGTTTTCCGGCATAGCGCCCACAATTGATTTTGTTTATTTTGCTTTGTATTCTCTTTAATTTGTATTTGATTACCATATTAACTCAGCTTTATTGTACACAGTGCGAGTTATTATTCGATATTTCTTGTCAATTTGCTCACTGTTGGCGGCCGCCGTGGTGTGAAGGTAGCGTGCTCCGCCATCCTCACCGAAGAACCTGGGTTCACGCCCCGTGAAAAGAAACATCAAAATTTTAGAAACTACTTTTTTCAACTAGAAGACAATTTTTCTAAGCGGTGTCTCCCCTCGTCAGTGTTTGGCAAGCACTCCGAGTGTATTTCTGTCATGAAAAGCTCTCAGTGAAAACTCATCTGCCTCGCAGATGCCGTTCGGATTCGGCATAAAACAAGTAGGTCCTGTCCCGCCAATTTGTAAGAAAAATTAAAAGGAGCACGACGCAAATTGAAAGAGAAGCTCGGCCTAAAATCTCTTCCGAGATTAGCGCGCCTTACATTTATTTTTTATTTTTTTGCTCTCTATTTGACAGGCTTTTAATCAAACTTTATAAATGTTACTACTTAATTAGAAACAAAAAAAGTAAGGAAGGCTAAGTTCGAATGTAACCGAATATTACATACTCAGCTGAGATCTTTGGAGACAAAATTGTCTTTTTCATGGATACATACAATTGGTAATACTAAAAAGCAACTTGCCTTTGCTATCTTTCTTCAGCTTTCAATTAGATTTATTTTAAAATTTTTTTTAAATATGAAAATTTGGTTAAATTTAAACGCATTTCTTTATCATTTTTTTTAAATCACAAAATTAATATACTCTGTGAGCTCTGATCGTCTGAGTATAATTATAGCTGTGTTGGTTTTAAGAGGAAGTGGGCCATAGTTCTATAGGTGGACGTCTTTTCAAGATATCGCCATAAAGGTGGACCAGGGGTGACTCTAGAATTTGTTTGTACGATATGGGTATCAAATGAAAGGTGTTAATGAGTATTTTAAAAGGGAGTGGCCCTTAGTTCTATAGGTGGACGCCTTTTCGAGATATCGCCATAAAGGTGGACCTGGGGTGACTCTATAATGTGTTTGTACGATATGGGTATCAAATTAAAGGTATTAATGAGGGTTTTAAAAGGGAGTGGCCCTTAGTTCTATAGGTGGACGCCTTTTCGAGATATCGCCATAAAGGTGGACCTGGGGTGACTCTATAATGTGTTTGTACGATATGGGTATCAAATTAAAGGTATTAATGAGGGTTTTAAAAGGGAGTGGTGGTGGTTGTATATGTGAAGGTATTTTGGAGATATCGACCAAAATGTGGACTAGGGTGACCCAGAACATCATCTGTTAGATACCGCTAATTTACTTATATATATAATACCACGAACAGTATTCCTGCCAAGATTTCAAGGGTTTTTTATTTCGCCCTGCAGAACTTTTTCATTTTCTTCTACTTAATATGGTAGGTGGCACACCCAATTTACAAAGTTACCATGTTTCATCTCTTTTTTTATATTTGGTATCGAATTATGGCATTTTTTTAATTTTTCGTAATTTTTGATATCGAAAAAGTGGGCGTGGTTACAATCGGATTTCGGCCATTTTTTATACCAAGATAAAGTGAGTTCGGATAAGTACGTGAACTAAGTTTAGTAAAGATATATCGATTTTTGCTCAAGTTATCGTGTTAACGGCCCAGCGGAAGGACAAGCAGTCGACTGTGTATAAAGACTGGGCGTGCCTTCAACCGATTTCGCCTTTTTTGACAGAAAACAGTTATCGTCCTAGAGTCTAAGCCCCTACCAAATTTCATAAGGATTGGTAAATTTTTGTTCGACTTATGGCATTAAAAGTATCCTAGACAAATTAAATGAAAAAGGGCAAAGCCACGCACATTTTGAAATTTTCTTTTATTTTTGTATTTTGTTGCACCATATCATTACTGGAGTTGAATGTTGACATAATTTACTTATATACTGTAAAGATATTCGATTTTTTGTTAAAACTTGACTTTAAAAAATTTTTTTGTTAAGTGGGCGTCGTCGTTCTCCGATTTTGCTAATTTTTGTTATGCATACATATAGTAATAGTAGTAACGTTCCTGCCAAATTTCATCATGATATCTTCAACGACTGCCAAATTACAGCTTGCAAAACTTTTAAATTACCTTCTTTTAAAAGTGGGCGGTGCCACCCCGATTGTCCAATATTTTACTTATTTTCTATTCTGCGTCATAGGTTCAACTCACCTACCAAGTTTCACCGCTTTATCCATCTTTGGGGAGCGGCGGAGCTACGCCCATTTTGAAATTTTCTTTTATTTTTGTATTTTGTTGCACCATATCATCACTGAAGTTGAATGTTGACATAACCTACTTATATACCGTAGAGATATTAAATTTTTTGTTAAAATTTGACTTAGAAAATTTTCCCTTTTTAAGTGGGCGTGTTCGTCATCCGATTTTGCTACTTTTTATTCAGAATACATATAGTAATACGAGTACCGTTCCTACCAAATTTCATCATGATATCTTCAACGACTGGCAAATTACAGCTTGCAAAACTTTTAAATTACCTTCTTTTAAAAGTGGGCGGTGCCACGCCCATTGTCTGAAATTTTACTGATTTTCTATTCTGCGTCATAAAATCAACCCACCTACAAAGTTTCATCGCTTTATCCTATTTGGTAATGAATTATCGCATTTTTCGGTTTTTCGAAATTTTCGATATCGAAAAAGTGGGCGTGGTTATAGTCCGATTTCGTTCATTTTAAATAGTGGTCTAAGATGAGTGCCCAGGAACTTACATAAAAAATTTCATTAAGATAACCCAAAATTTACTCAAGTTATCGGGTTCACGCACAGACGGACGGACGGAGATGGCTAAATGAATTTCTTTTTTCGCCCAAATCATTTTAATATATAGAAGTATATATCTATCTCGATTAGTTTATGCCGTTACGGTACCCCGTTATGCGAACAAAATTAATATACTCTGTGAGCTCTGCTCAGCTGAGTATAATTAAAGTCTTAAGTAAATTGTAAGGAAATATTGCTATGGTTATCTTAAAGTGTGAACCTGTTAAGTGCTATGAAAGAAATGTACACGTCTGGTAAAACTCTTTTTCAATTTTTCATTCAAATCATAGATATTAAACATAAAGTTCGCATACTGTGTTAGTAGTCGCCATATGACATGACCTCTTTGCCTGGCTGATGTGACATCTCCAGGGGGGAATTCTTGTTCTGTGAAACGATGGGGTGAAAAAAAATCTTCTTACATTTGAATGAATTTTTGTTTGACATTTTTTTCATTTCATCTTTTCACTGAACAAGAATCCCGCCCCTGTTCTACAAAATGCCATTAGAAAAGTATTTTCGCAAGTTTTCGCTGAGTACCAAGAACTCGGGAAGTTCGATGTGGACTTCTAAAAAACAATGTTCTATAGTTAGAGCTCACGCAGTAGTTGAAGAGGGAACTCTACCAGAAACAAATACTTTTGGGCTTTTTGAGATGAGCTTAGGCAGCTTCTTGGCGGCCGCCGTGGTGTGATGGTAGCGTGCTCCGCCTATCACACCGAAGATCCTGGGCTCGCGCCCCGGAAAAAGCAACATCAAAAACTTTAGAAAGAGGTTTTTTCAATTAGAAGAAAATTTTTCTAAGCGGGGTCGCCCCTCGGCAGTGTTTGGCAAGCACTCCGAGTGTATTTTTGCCATGAAAAGCTCTCAGTGAAAACTCGTCTGCCTTGCAGATGCCGTTCGGAGTCGGCATAAAACAAGTAGGTCCCATCCCGCCAATTTGTAGGAAAAAAATAGGAGCACGACGCAAATTGGAAGAAAAGCTCGGCCTTAGATCTCTTTTGAGGTTATCGCGGCTTATATTAATTATTTTTTTTAGGCAGCTTCTTATCTGTAACCGATACCGACAGGTTAATTTTTCATTATCGGCCTATTATCGACAGTGAGTTATTAGCATGCAGTTCTCGGCTTGTTATTACCGAACCCTGGGCTTATTATTGATTCATTATGGGCTTTTTAGATGGGTCACAGATTTGTCATCGAGTTTGTAGTGCGGTTTTCAGGTAACTGTTTGATAACAAACCGATGCACCGTCGATAACAAATCGACAACAACATGATAACACTGCACTCGATAACTTTGTGATAATGTTTCGACAAATAGTCCATAATTTTTTGATAATTAATGGATAAGTTTTTGATGTCACATCGATTATTTTTTGGACACAAATCGATAAATTGTCGATATAGTTTTGGTAATAAGTCGAACACTTTTCAGTCGATATTTTTTCGATAGTAAATCTATAATTTTTTGAAAGCAAACTATCAACTTATTCATAAGAAGCGTTGATGACGTTTGTCCTCGCTAGCGACTTACAACACTTCAATAACAGCCTTCAGCCTTGGTCCTTTTTCTGCAAGTAGTAACGGTTTGACACTTCTTTTCGATTTTCACTAACGTACATATACCGCTGACTTTAATGAATTTCTAGCCACATTTACCAGCCCTGTGTCCCACAAAAAACTCTACTATTATTAAAATGGGGCAACACAAAGGCAAATTAGCTAGCAAATAATTTAGGCTAGGAAGCCTAACAAAATAGCATTATTACATTTTAGGACAGGCAAATTTTTGTTCATTGTAGATGAAACAACGGACTCACCGATTATTTTATAAAAACTTTTCGCGAAAGACTTTTGTCATTAATTAATTATCGACTTACAAACGAAAAGTATTCCACACAAAGTTGTGTATTGAGCCTGCTTTGTAAAAAACGTTTAAAGGGTTACTTTTCGAAAGGCATATAGATGTATAACTTTTTATCACACAGCCTAAAGCAAATCAGTGAGTTCAAGAAGTTCCGAAAGTATTATGGTGTTGAGCTACACAAAATACTTGACAATTCTGTTACTCTTTGTGTCACTCTGGAAAGTGTAGGAGTTTAGCGCGGATAAAGGTCGCCAACACACAAAGACACTCTGCGCATAAATACTATTTATCCCACCCCTGGTTTCGGAGGGACCCGGAGTAATTTTTCGGTTTTTTATTAATATTTTTGGAAATACCCATATTTTATAAACGTTTCGTGTAAAAATAGTCTAGGTGCTAGCTGACATTGAAACCACAATAATATCGTTGTTAATTCGATATCATTGTTACAAAATGGAAACGTTTAAAACTTCTGAGTTGTAATGTGACGCCGTATATGGTCGTTTTATCTTTTTGGAAGAAGGAAGCTTATATAAAAAGGGCATGATTGAAAAATGATTCAAAGAATTGATTAATTTTATATTTAACATATAAAATATAGAACAGAGCGCAAATTTTTTAAAGTGTGCCTTATTTAAACCAAACTGTGCTATAAATTGGTAGCTAATTTGGTCCCTTTTTTGAATTGTATCCATATTTTCGATGAATTTTGTTCCCAAATGATCATATCCAAAACGATCGACGTTCGTCCGTTCGTAGTACGATTAGCAATGAGATAAGTAAAACGATAACATCCGATTCTTACGTTATCTCTACATCCTCTATCACGAACAGCTGCTTTGAAAGCGCAAACAAATTGTCAGAAACAAAGGACGGAAACAAATTTTACAATTGCATTCGTGCAGTTTGCGAATAACGTAAGACTAAACGATGAACGACAACGTAGGCTTCAGAGTACCATTAGCAGACAACATCGCCAATGAAGGTATCTTTCGTTAAGCGTCTCGTTCGTTAAACAGAATGAGCCTGTTAGCTATGCAAACGCGACGTTAACTTTAAGCACCGTTACTATTATTGACATCATCATGGACATTGTTATTATACCGATCTTTTCTTCCTTCACTTCTATTTCAATTTTTTATACTCACCTGAGCAGAACTCACAGAGTGTATTAATTTTGTTCGCATAACTGTACCCCGTAATGGCATAAACTAATCGCGATAGATATAGACTTCTATATATCAAAATGATATGGGCGAAAAAAGAAATTCATTTAGCCTTGTCCGTCCGTACGTCCGTGAACACGATAACTTGAGTAGATTTTGAGATATCTTAATAAAATTTGGTATGTAAGGTTCTGGGGAGTCGTGAACGAAATCGGACTATAACTACGCCAACATTTTCGATATCGAAAATTTCGAAAACCCGAAAAAGTGCGATAATTCATTATCAAAGACGGATAAAGTGATGAAACTTGGTAGGTGGGTTGATCTTATGACGCAGAATAGAAAATTAGTAAAATTTTGGACAATGTGCGTTACACCGCCTACTTTTAAAAGAAGGTAATTTAAAAGTTTTGCAAGCTATAATTTGGCAGTCGTTGAATATATCATGATGAAATTTGGCAGGAGCGTTACCCCTATTAAGTACTATATGTGTTCTGAATAAAAAGTAGCAAAATCGGATGACGAACACGCCCACTTAAAAAAAAAATTTTTGTAAGTCAAATTTTAACAAAGGATTAAATATATTTACAGTATATAAGTAAATTATGCCAACATTCAACTCCAGTAATGATATGGTGCAACAAAATACAAAAATAAAAGAAAATTTCAAATGAGCGTGGCTCCGGCCTTTTTCATTTAATTTGTCTAGAATACTTTTAATACCATAAGTCGAACAAAAATTTACCAATCCTTGTGAAATTGTAAGGGCATAGCTTCTATGACGATAACTGTTTTCTGTCAAAATGGGCGAAATCGGTTGAACCCACGCCCAGTTTTTATACACAGTCGACCGTCTGTCCTTCCGCTCGACCGTTAACACGATAACTTGAGCAAAAATCAATATATCTTTACTAAACTTTGTTAACGTACTTATCTGGACTAACTTTATCTTTGTATTAAAAATGGATGAAATCCGACTATGACCACGCCCACTTTTCGATATCGGAAATTTCAAAAATGAAAAAATTCCATAATTCTATACCAAATACGAAAAAAGGGACGAAACATGGTGATTGGATGGGTTTTTCGACGCAAAATATAGCATTGGAAAAAACTTTGTAAAATGGGTGTTACACCTACCATATTGAGTATAAGAAAATGAAAAAGTTCTGTAGGGCGAAATCAAAAGCCCTTGGAATAATGGCAGGAATACTGCTTGCGCTATTACATTTATAAATAAATTAGCGGTACCCGAAAGATAATGTTCTGGTCACCCTGGTCCACATTTTGGTGGATATCTCGAAAACGCCTTCACATATACAACTAAGGGTCACTCCCTTTTAAAACCCTCATTAATACCTTTCATTTGATACCCATATCGTACAAACACATTCTAGAGTCACCCCTGGTCCACCTTTATGGCGTGTATCAAGAAGGCGTGCACCTATAGAACTATGGCCCACTCCCTTCTAAAATACTCTTTAATACCTTCCATTTGCAACCCATGTCATATAAACACATTCCAGGGTTACCCTTGGTTCCTTTTCTTACATGATGATTTTCCCTTATTTTGTCCCCAAAGCCCTCAGCTGAGTATGTAATGTTAGGTTACACCCGAACTTAGCCTTCTTTAGTTGTTTTACCTACAAATTGGCGGGATGGGACCTACATATTTTTTGCCGACTCCGAACGGCATCTGCAAGCCAGATGAGTTTTTATTGTATTCTAAAAAATGGTTAAAAATCTTGCCATCGCCAAATTCATAAATGTCAGTCATCAATACTGTGCGAGGTATCAAAACTGCTTTAGTGCTTTCTAAAATCGAAATATAACGAAACTGGTCGTAAATTTCAAAATACAACCCACCTACATGTGCTCAAGAGTAGCGGATGAAATTTTCTTAAAAGTTTATTTCACCAAGATAAACACTGCAAGCATTTCCCCTTCGCATTCGAAAGATGGTAGTTTGTAAGCTTCATCCCGATATCGATGTCGGGATGGCCTAGAAGTTTATGTGGTCATATTAAATCATTCCCGAGATGGTCGGGCTTATACCATAATGGTGTTTGTTACTGGTACGTACCGCATCTATATCCGTCAAAGGACCATCAGCATCGATAACACTCCTCACAAACATCGGGTAGTGTCTTTATCGGTGCATCAAGAACAACAAGAACAACAATTGGGTTGTTTTATTTGTAGCGATTGAAACTAAATTTCTATATTACCATAGAAACCGTCTAAAAATTATTAAACTCTACGAATATGTGAATGATTACCAGACGGTTAAATCCATTACAAATTAACATCTCATTAACACAAGATCGTGATTATGTCAGCCCACTTAACTGCGAGCAGTGTTGCTCAAAATTTAGTGCACTGGTCTCGACTCTGGTTTTGTGACAATATACGGTATACGTTTATATCAATTTGAAAAGATAGAAATAAGCAAGTGCAAATATTTTTAAGGAAATATTCTAAAAACTGTTTGTTCAACTGGTTTAAAACTATCACTATATTTGATAACGTATTCATATAAATTAAATAGGTTTATTAAGCTCATATTATAGGGGAAATTTCTATGGAAATATCATTTTAAAAAGCTTTTGTTCTACCTATAAACAGTTAAAAATTTTAGCAGAAACTTTCCACCGGAAATTTACTCAAGCTAATAAGGCCGAGTGAATAATAAACAAATTGTTTTTGTATAGCTTTAAATTAAATTAAAAAGAATTTTTATTGTGTTGTTGAAATTCCTGAAATCTAGCTTTTGTTTATGTTTTAATCACATGATCCAATATGTATAAATAGTGCCCACAAAATTTAGCTTGATTCACTTTATACATAAAAATCGGTGAAAATAGTCAGAAAGTACAATGAATTTAACGAAGCAGTTTTCGTTCATTTTGGTAGTGTTGGGCTGTCCTTTTCCTTATACAACTGCGGAATTTCGCATTGTTGGTGGCAAACCTTCTTCTATAACGGATAGCCCGTATTTAGTAAAAATAACTACTTCCGAAAGATTTGTTTGTGCTGGTGGATTGGTCTCACTGAATATGGTGGTTACACTTGCGCAATGCGTGAAAGAAATTGAAAATAAGAATGCGACCGTTCTGGCTGGTGGGACCCATTTACAAAGTAAACAAGTAATGCATACATACCTTCCAGAAGGTTATCATCCCGACACAAAATATATGGATGTAGGCGTGATTGAACTGGTATCAGCCTTTGTAAAGAGTCCTGAAGTACAAGTTAGACCACTGTGCAGTGAAAGTTTATGTAAAGACGACGATATGCACATTAGTGGATGGGGATCATCATCTCAACTCCAAACTAATGTCTTGTCTGTGAAATTATGGGAGGTTTGCAACAGCATTTTTGGGCCAACAGTGTTTTATGTAGGACCTTCAGTGATTTGTGCTGGAAAATTCGATAATGCTTTTTGTCCTGAAGATCGTGGAATACCTGGCGTTGTGAATGGAAAACTTTGTGCGTTGGCATTAGATGCGAATTTTTATGGGTTTTCGCAACTATATACAGATCTTTCATATCACGATGCTCAAGGTTTTATAAAAGAAAAAGCGAAACTTAAATAGGTGGGCATTATTATAAATTGACTGTTTACATATATGTAATACTTTTACTTACAGGCAAGGTATACTCGCAAATATCCGAGTGCCTAATGAATTGAGGCTGATTGACTTTGCAGGTGCTCGAAACATGGTCATATCCAGCATGCCAAACCATATATCTAAATGAACTATGACCAAAATTATTATTTTTTTATTTAAAATTAAAAAAACTATAAGAAAAATATATAAAGTCGAGCATTTGAGAAGTGATCAATTTATTATGCGCAAATTTTTTGTAGTTTCGCTGCTATTTTAGCTAAATATATCATTGAGATTAGCCGCGTGTCAGTTGTTTCTAAAATTTTTCTGAAAAATGTTTCATGAGATGTTTACTCGGAATCGTGCAAGCTTGATCTCGTCATTTTTGACAGCTGCTATACTCTATTCTGTACTGAACTGATCTGCACTTATTTTGGGTTCGATCATAAACCAGACAAGTGAGGTCAATATTACAAAATGGAGTCGCATTTGAAAACACTCGCGCTCATATATTTAAGTGTTGCTTCTTTACTTGTCTGCAGCATTAATTTTTTCAGTATCATAAAAAATACTATATTAAAACCTTTTTGAAATATTAGCTGTGTTTTTTTTTTTTATATGTATACTAGCAGACCTGGCAGACGTTGTTCTGCCCTAAATTTGGCCTATCTGCATACATTTTAATAAGCTTTTTCCATCTAACTCTGCGCTACCCCTCTACACTATTTCCATCTAACTCTGCCATACCCCTCAACACTTTTTCCTAATCTTTTTATTCCCTCCTCCCTCCGTCTTTTTCGCTTCATCTCCATCTTCATCTCATTCTATCTCTTTCTCAGTCTCCTTCTCTCTTTTCTCTTATCTCAGGTTTTTCTCCATCTTCTTCATCTCTTATTTCCAGTCCCAGAGGGTGGTGTGTATTGTGTTCCAGTCCCATTTCGAGTCTCAGTCGCAGTCCCACTCCGAGTCTCAGTCTCAGTCCCAGTCCTAGTCCTAATCCCAGTCCCAGTCCGTCGCTGGTATACTTCCCGGAAAATACTAATATAGGCAAATTTATACACGAAATTTCAGGCAACTCGAATAGGACGTATGTAAATAGGTATGTGGGTATGTTTAATTCTTGTCTTTATTTCGGCTTCGCATGCATATTTATCAGTTTGGCCAGGTTGATGCGACTAAATCGATTATCACAATGAACTTTAGAGCTCTCAACAACAGCTTTCATTTGATATCCATAATACACACACATTCTAGGTGTATCCGGGTCCATGTTTTGGCCTATATCTCTAGACCTTAGTCACTCAGCGGTGTAAAACTGACTCTGTATTATAGTACACATCAACAGCTTCAATTTGATACCCATAATATAAAAACACATTCTATGGGCACCCGGGTCCACGTTTTGGACTATATCTCGAGACCCTAGCCTCCGAGTTGTATGAAAATTATCCTGTACTATAGCACTCATCAACAGCTTTCATTTGATATCCATATTGTATAAACACATCCTAGGGGTACCCGGGTTCACATTTTGGGCTATATCTCGAGACCCTAGCCTCCCATTTGTATGAGAATTATCTTGTACTATAGCACTCATCAACGGCTTTCATTTGATATCCATATTTTATAAACACATTCTAGGGGTACCCGGGTCCACGTTTTGGGCTATATCTCGAGACCCTAGCCTCCCAGTTGTATGAAAATTATCCTGTACTATAGCACTCATCAACAGCTTTCATTTGATATCCATATTGTATAAACACATTCTAGGGGTACCCGGGTCCACGTTTTTGGCCATATCTCGAGACCCCGTCCCCAGTAGTATGAAAATTATCCTGTACTATAGCACTCATCAACAGCTTTCATTTGATATCCATATTGTAGAAACAAATTCTAGGGGTGCCCGAGTCCACGTTTTGGGCTATATCTCGAGACCCAAGCCTCCGAGTTGTATGAACATTATTCTGTACTATAGCACTCATCAGCAGTTTTCATTTGATATCAATATTGTATAAACACATTCTAGGTGTACCCGGGTCTACGTTTTGGGCTATATCTCGAGACCCTAGCCTCCCAGTTGTATGAAAATTATCCTGTACTATAGCACTCATCAACAGCTTTCATTTTTGTCCATATTGTATAAACACATTCTAGGGCTACCCGGGTTCACAATTTGGGCTATATCTCGAGACCGTAGCCTCCCATTTGTATGAGAATTATCTTGTACTATAGCACTCATCAACGGCTTTCATTTGATATCCATATTTTATAAACACATTCTAGGGGTACCCGGGTCACGTTTTGGGCTATATCTCGAGACCCTAGCCTCCCAGTTGTATGAAAATTTATCCTGTACTATAGCACTCATCAACAGCTTTCATTTGATATCCATATTGTATAAACACATTCTAGGGGTACCCGGGTCCACGTTTTGGGCTATATCTCGAGACCCTAGCAAAGGGCAATAACACCACCAACACCAGAAGCGAAGCTACAATTCTGTTGCAAAATATACTAGATTTTAGTTTCACAACATCAGTTCATTTCTAATATGAAATCTTAAGCAGGATTGATCGTGTGCAGCTCAGGGTGAGTATCATGATTTTAAATCATTACAGACTGAACTATCCGAAATTCGAGACAATAGAAAAAGCGAAGTATCTTTGTGATATATATTTTGCCCCGGACGCAACCTCACTACGCCACTGACATTCAGGAAAGGCTAAAACCAAAGATCTGGAGCCCGTACCAAGAACGCATGTTTAGTTCCAGTGCTCTTACTCAAATGAAATTAGAACCTCAAATCTGAAAAGATTGATTATGGCATCATCATGGCCAATGCCAAATTTATTTATTCTCTGCGGAGAGATTTGTCTCACAAACTCACATTGTCAAAGGCCATCACAGATTCGCATAAAGTAGACGAATCGCATTCTCGTTCTTACCCAGCAAAAATTTCGTACCTAGTTAACATTTGAAGCCATGAAGGAGTACTAAATTTGAGCTTTAACGTTCTTGGTGGACCAAAAATGAGCACAGGTGCAATATTTTTTGTGAATAGTTGACCATTAAAGTGTTTTTAGTACTGAAACTAACACACACATATGTGTACCTTAACGACATATGTACTTATATAGTCTGATTATCAAAACAATTATTGTTAAGGTGCATTGATCGTGGACCAAAACAGGTACAGCAAGGTTTACTTCTGATCTAAGCTGATTTGCTAGTTTCTATCAAAGCATTGCGGAATGTGTATTATGATTGAAATGCGTTTTGGCATTTTTTCCCCCTTATTTATGTGTCTATTATTTCGTAGTGCAGCGTAGACGACGAAATGAATGTACACAGAATAGTGAGGTGTCAAAGTACTCAAATTCAACGTACAAGCACATATGGTCACTGCTGCGGCGATGCACAGTGGGCCCAAAAACTTCCCTTGTCTGGATAAATTGTGGATCCCTATTCAGCAAGTTCTTTTATTTGTGTGGATTTGCAGCATGTTTCCATTAATAATATGTAAAGTAAACTGAATGTTATTTGTCTATATTTGAATGTGAGAAGTAATCCCTGAAGAAGAAAACGAAACGCGGAAGAGAAACAAGGAGCGAAGATCATTAATTATTCTATAGAAACTTAAAAGAATGCATGGAGGTATTTAAAAATGCCTTACCTATGGCCATCGGAAGGTCGCTGACTGCCATAAGTTGGTTGTTTGTTTGATTTCGGAGTGGGACACCAATGTTAAGAAATCCATACAGAAGCACGCCAATTCCGGTAAGTTTCGGTACTATCACCTTCTGGAACTAGCCCAACTGCCTCGTGAGCGGTTTGTTGGATCCCTCGAACCTTCGAGTAGGTGTACTTTAGTCGCCTCTTATGACAGGCATGCCTACCGCGGAAATATTCTTAGCCACTCAGCCCGTTGGGGTAGACTCCTCTTGTGGGTTGTGGTATAAAATGGGCTTTTAAGGAGCTAGAAGCCAGCTGATCTGAGAGTCTTGATAAACGATAAATTAGTGGTCCCCATTCTTGATATTTTTTAGATACGACGCTATTTGTCACGGCGATTGAAGTAACACAGTATATCACAATGATATCTTCAAATAAAAATCCGTAACTGACTGATTGTGACTGTGTCTGCCTCGAATTTATGCAATAACTGGCTCCAATCATACCAACCTGTGATTTATGTTGCGACTAAGTTGCGGTAGATGTCGCTGTAAAATAGGCGATTTCGACCGTAGCAGCAAAAATGACGCATCCAATGATTCTCATTGTCGTAGCTTATATTTTTACTGTGACGAGAGCTTTGATTGAATCTGTTATTAATTTTTCTGGTAAGCGTGATTGTTCTTACATCACCATTCAGTCACACTCGTGATTAAAAATAACTGCGACTGGAAGTCGTAATAACCAGCTTAAATTTTCTTCAAAAATTGCGGTTACTGACAACTCTAGATCTTCACTCCTATGTACGGATTCATTCGGCAGGAAACTTTCCAGGAAAATACGGCTAGAAAAGCGTTTGTAGGAGTTGGGAACTTTTAGCAAGGGTTGTACACTGGTAGTGAATCCTTTTCTGCTTTGAGGGGTGCTTATCTCATAGAATTAACTGAAAATGGTGGACGTTGCCATGAACAACAACACCTTGTCACTAAATGTGATGCTTTACATCTATAAATGCAGTGGATATTGCGTGCAAAACGGCAGCGATCCAATAGTTGATCAGGTTTCGTGTTAGCTGCATGGAGCATGTTAAGGTGGAATCATCGAGTCATTCATGCCAGGCTGTCTAGCTTTTCTCAGAAATATGTGTAATCATGGTAGTCGGCTTACTTATATTTCCTAACGACTTATTGAGGGTCGAGATCGGCCTTATTCGAAACTGTATCGTTGTATTACAAAGAACCTGTCAAAGTGAGTTTCTCCTAACACTCAACCTAACCTACCCTCTGTTTCAAGCAATCTAAAAGTTTTATGAGTTTTCTTCAAAAACTTGATTCTTCTGCTCCACGGTGCACCGATTGGGATAGTGTTCAATAGTCCGGCTGACATTGATAGCGCGTTGGCCAGGTTAGTTAAGTAGTTGACTCTCATAGTAGTAAATTGTAAGTCGGCGATTTTTCGATTTAGCAGCGATCAATAGTAGATTAGGTCATACCGGCATACATGCGCAGTAGCTCGCACCAAAGGGAGGACATGCTTGTGTGTGATTACACATTCGCAACAATGTCTATCATGTGCGATTTTAATTTGTTATTTCCATTTTCTTTGCCTTTAATGCGGCAAATCGAGAAAAATTACAAAGTTATAAAAATGGCAATACGATCCCATTTAAGGTGTAAAAAAATCTAGCAGCAATATCAAGCAAGAAATTTGAAAAAAAATATGCCGCAACAAATTCTCACGATCGCAGCAAATATGCTTAAGTATGTAAGTATGGACATACATATACATATCTAACTAAATATGTAAGTACATTTTGTCAATAAATAAACACTTTTGTCTAGCGCCAGTTTGTTCGTAGGTAACTCACTTGAATATTGGGGCGCGTTCGTTAAGGTTCGCAATGTAAAAATATACAGCAAATTTGTATGGTTGGCTCAATTGTTTTTTTGGTGCAAAAAATGTGTTTGACTAAAATAGTAGCTCGTAAATATGTATGTTTGTTATTATGTAAGCCGTTAGTTAGCATAGCTTGACATTCATATCCATAAGCATTTGCGGACCAAACGATCGAGCGACAGCTGATGGGTGCGGTGAAGCGCTGGGAGTCTGTACTCGTAGAGTGTGCCAAGGTTTGAGCTGCTGAAAAAGGAGTTTTCCGATTAATATCGCTGTCACAGCTTTTTTTTACATTTGTACTCCATTTTTCTTCGTTTGTTGCATACAACCAATCAGTCAGTGTGTATTTGTGTGTTTTCAAGCTATACCCAAAATAAAATTTCTTAAAACTGAGGGAAATAACTATTGAAATAAGATTAAATAGAGGAAGTTTTTGCAATAGAAATGCTTTTCACCAGGGATTGCAAATAACTGTAAGTGGTCAAAATTTCAAACAAAAAAGCTTTTATATTTGCAGTTTTTTATTTTCTCTTAAAATAACAGTTATTTTTAAACGGTTCTATTTAGCTCGACTTGACAGGCTGGACGACACGAATTTTGTAATTAAAATTTAAGTAACTTCGCGATAAGCTACAAGCTTGATACTTGGAATATAGTTCAGACAATGCAATAATAAGAAAAAACCTCCGATTGGTGGCGCATGGATCGAAATATTTCAAAAAATCGTATTTTTGGTCCGATTTGGCTCATATTTGGAACACACAATACATAGACGAATAGAAAGCGACCTATGAAAAAAAGCGTCGCTAGGTGGCGCAGGTATCGATATATTAAAAAAAATCATATTTGTGCTCCGTTACATACAGTTCGGTAGAAGTGACATCAAAATACTTTAGAGTTCGAGGAGGGACAAGCATACGTGGCGCCGAGTCGAGTAAAGTCTTTGGAAGGATTATGTATTGAGGACATAGATTGTAACAAATTGTCAGGAAAGAGTCTTTGTAATAATGAGTCACTAAATGAACTAAATAGGATGATAAATAATAGGCAATTAAATAAAGACTAAAAACTTGAAAATAAAATAATTAAAAAAATGTTTAAGTTAAACGGTTTTATTGTAAACAATACTTACATGAAATAATAATAATACGAAAAGCTAGAACATAATTAGGTAAGTCATAGGAACTAGTCATCACACTCCTCACCAATCTAGGGCGTTGATCAGACAATTAAATAAAAGCGTTGGACGCGTCAAATTTCTACTGATAGTCATAAGTAAAACTAACTGAACCTTAGTCAGGTTATAATACGCCTCACGTTTTTTGAAATTTCACGTGCCCAACTCTTTTATTTAATTGTCTGAATTGCGATGATTAGTACATAGGACCTGCCTAATTATTTTCTGGCTTTTAGTATTATTATTACTTAATGTAAGTATTGCTTAAAATAAAACCGTTTAACTTGAAATTTTTCTTTTATATTATTTGAGTTTTTTATTCCGCTCCGAAAATAATATTTTTTTTTAGGTTTTTATTTCGTTTGGAAATTAACAATTTTTGTTCTTTTATTTGGCTGGGGAAAATAACAGTTACTTTTTAAGTTAATTTATTTTGCTTTGAAAATTTTTTGCACGGGAAATAAGAGTTATTTTTTTAGGTTTTCATTTCGCTCAGAAAAAAAGATTTTCTTTCGTTTTTTTATTTCGCTTGGAAAATAACATTCACATATTTCCTGAGTCTTTAATTTCGGTCCGTAAATAAAAAATTATTTTTTTAATTTATTATTTCGTTCAGAAAATTATATCTTTTCTAGTTTATAATTCATGCTCGGAAAATAGCAGTATTTTTTTTTTTAAGTTTTTTAATTCGCTCGAAAAATAATTGTAAACTTTTGAGTTTATAATTTCGCTCGGAAAATAACAGTTACTTTCGAGTTATTATTTGCGCTCGAGAAAAAGTTGTTACCAGCAATGGCAAACTCCCGGATTACGCAAACGGATTCTCAAAATGTACTGGGATTGAATGAAAGTTACTGAAAAAACAAGTAAGGAAGTCTAAGTTCGGGTGAAACCGAATATTACATACCCAGCTGTACACTTGAAATGCTGTTGTTGTTTGTTTTTTTGTGCTTAATAGTTTTACAAGGCTGCGCAATAATACATATACATATGGTTCTATTCTGGACTAATTTTTCTTCGAGTTATGGCTCCCGAAACATAGAAAATTGCTTAGTCATAAAAGGGGCGGTGCCAGGCCCATTTTTTTAAATTTGAAGTTTTTCCTATTTATTGTTATAAATCCACTTGGGAAATGAAATATCATTGATATAAATCTCTGTTTTGCAAAGATATAGCTTATTTTATTCGTCCACGACCCTTTTAAAAATCTTTTATATAAAAGTGGGCGTGGTCCTTAACCGATTTCGTAAATTTTTCTTCAAAGCATTACTTATAGTACAGGCAACCTCTCTGCCGAATTTTGTTACGATATGTTTAAAGATTTTGGATTTATGATTAATAATATTTTTAAAATTGATTTTATCACAAATGGGCGGTACCACGCCCATTTTAAAAATTGTTTTCAATTGTCTCAATAACAGTCCACGCGTAAAATTTCATATCAAATCATCTATATCTATCTCGATTCCTTTATACCTGTACAACCAATCGTTATCCAATCAAAGTTATAATGCCCTATGTACAAATACAGCTGGGTATAATTAAGGAAACATTTTCTCTCAAATGACGTATAATTTATAGAAAAATAGAAAATTTTTTCTACCTCTATAGAAAATTTCATTAATTCAAGTAACATTTTAAAGGAAATTTTTTCCTTAAGTTTTTTGGCTGGCTTGAAGTCGGGATATTGTTTCCTCATTGAAAATATATGATTTTTTCTCCGTGTATGCATCAGTATTACAAATACAACCATTACATTCAAAAGGTACACGTAGTAAACTAACTAAAATACGCTAAACAAAAATTCATTAAACAAAATTTTACATTCCTAATTTAATTACTTGATATCCTCGAATTAGCATTAAAAGCTATGTAAAACAGAAGTGAATTAATAAAAGAACGAACGTGCAAAAAACGACACGATAATAAAATGACACGTGCAAGCGTTCAGCGGCTGCGAGCTGAGCCTGCGCTAAATCATTTCTACGTAGAACAGCTTAAGTGCAGCTTAAACAAGTAAGCAAGCCAAAGCTCGGGTGTAGCCGTAAATTATATACACTCAGCTTTGAGTTTTAGCAACAATGCTTGGGTTGGAGTCTAGGTTAGGCTTCCCCGATAGGTGACACTCACTTCGACAGCTGGAGGGTATGCTGTGGTTTGACATATGAGAACGGTGACTTGAGTGATAGCTACTTAGAAAAATGCTGACCTCGAAACTGGATAAATCCTTTGAGGAACAAAGTGGGCCTAGACTGAAATACTTTCGCTTTGTTCTATTTGTTCTAGCAAAGTCTAAACGCTACCAAGCCTGAAGTGACTCGAATATTCCAACTCATCATCTTCCCACCATTAATAGATGAGCCTTGGTTAACCCAATGCCTTAGGGAGACCGCTTGATATCCCCTTCCGGCGAGGTGAATTTCGCTACTATGCAATAGCAACCTATTCGTTCCAACATTTTCTTAACTAATCTGAAGCCTACATGTATTGAAGCAACTGCAGGTGGGTGTGGGTAGAGGAAGTCCAAATTGTCTGCAAGTCCAAGCCCTCTATGCCTAGTTTAATTGTACTCATACAATTAAGCCATTTTTAAGGTAGAATTGCTGCGGAGTAGCCACGTGGTGCGTAGCCCAGATTATCCTAATCTTTAGAATAATCAGGCACTGCCACAAAACTCTCGGTTACACCACAACTGATCTCAGGGCATAAAGCTGCTTGTTAATTCAAGTAGATGGTAATTCTCGAAACTTAGTAGCACTGGATGACATTCATTCCACATCATCTACAATCATCGTCCGTTCTAACTCGGATCAATGAACCAGTTACAAACTCTTTTGCACCAGAGGTGTACCTCTGCCCATATTTCTCTCGTAGAAATTATTGTATTGAAGCTAGTACTGCGCTGGTAAGAATGCTAGAGTGCCCGAAGCCAAAAAACTCCTGTCAGAAAGCTAGATCAACGAGCAATGCGTCCCATAAAGTCAGTATAGATCCTTGCCCTTTTTAACTCTATCCACAGCTTCGAATTCTCAGGACTTCGCGTACACTATAATTCCTAGGTACCCCCACCATTCTCCCCCAGTCGAAGGAGGCCTGAATGTAGGCATCTTATATCTCTTCGTTTGGCTGCACAATGCCCATAACTCGGCGGACTCACGAGGATTTTCAGGCAACAACTCGGCCGCCTCGACTCTTAAGCTATTATATAGTCGAAAAAATGGTCCCCCAAGGGTTTGGGAAAGTGTTACGGATGTAGGCAGCGATTTGTTTGACCACTCAAACCTCCGGGTATGTGGAGTTTAGTATTTACTTATTATCGTTCTCCATTTGCATCTTTTTCCATTTTGACAGGGTAAGCATTTGGGTTCGGATAAAGGTGGTTATAATTTCCGCTATATATCGTGGATTATATTTCCGTTAATAGTTGGAACAATCTTCATAAGTACGGCTTTAGGAATTATAAAATACAAATGATCTTGGTCAAATATACTCCTTCCGAGAATGGGAGCAAATTTTTCTTAATTCAGTAAGACTAATGTCGACAACTTTAAGCTTACTTCTATCCGCTGGTAGGTAGGCTACAACCCTATCTCTATCCCACGGCACTCATTCAGAACATTTCAGGACTGAATTGGAAAATGTTTTAGGATTTAACTAGGATTTTTTTGTTAGGCTCTTTTGCCCATTTGGCGTTTGGTGCAAATAAAACAGGAGAGGATTTTGTGTTTCTTTTCGATTTCAAGTTCGTTTTTTGATTGTGCCCATAATTATTCTAGAACTACATATTTAGGAATAATATCGTAACTGTATTCATAGCCACTTTGGGACTGTTTCTCGACAATTTGGACCTATAATGAATCCGAAACGGACTGACACCAAGATAGTTCGAAGTTTGTAATTCGTAACACAATCCAGAATCACTCAAGATTTAGTAGCGAAATGATCACGGAAACTATCTCGCAATGTTGTACTTATTATTTATGTATTGCGAGAGCAGACAACATTAATAATCTCATAAAACAACATTAGTTATAACATCAATCAGAAAGCAACAAAAAACTAAAGAATCGCAAATAAGATTTTAAATATTCCACCTTTCAAAAATATTTGGTCATTTAGCTTATTAAAACATACTATCAAAAGTTCAGGTATGAAAGCTTAATATATTAAAGAAGCCATACTGAAACTAAACTAATCGCCACAAATAGCAAAATTTTAAAATCCAAAAGTTTGCACGAAAACGAGCAAATATTATAAGATTTCATACCTACAAAGAGAGAAAAACAAGAACACTCGAATGACGCCAGAACAAAGTGCGCAAAAGCATGAAACTAACAACAATCAAAGCGTATTGAAACAAATGCAAAAAACACAAAAAATCATATGTACACACCCTTCGCCTTGAAAAGGCCAAAAAGGTAGCAAAGCAACAGTAATATTAATACAAAAGCGTAAACCAACAAAACACCCAACAGAAAAAGAATTAAGAGCAGTCAAACAAACACAACTGTGTAAACTTAACAAAACAAAAAAGTACAATTATACATGTATTATTGTCTTCATTTTTCTTGTTGAATAGCAAAACCCAAGTATTCATTGGCATACAAAGTAATTACTAGCTCATTATTAGGAATATCTGTAGTTACATTGGCTTTGCCAAAAAAAACACGAACCAACGATCATTTCGATATTTTGGAATAATTTCATGACTATATTGGGACCATTTTGAGATTTGTTTTTGATACTGTTTCGGGACCATGCAGGAGCTACACTGATTTTAGCTCTGCGTATGTATATATCAACAGATGATATCAGTACTATTTTCTGGAACATTTCGTGATTGTGTTCGACATTATTTTGGGTTACCATTCTGACGGTGGTTTCGGTCTCGTTACCAACAAAGTATTCATTTGTTTTATTTTTAAAGGGTTTTATTTAAATTGACTCTGTTTAGCGGTCGGTCGTAGTTTACGAATTTTGTAATTAAAATTTAACTTCCCGATAAGCTACAAACTTGAAACTTGGAATATTGTTCAGAACCCGGTGGCATGCAATAATAAGAAGGAAAACTCCTATAGGTAGCGCATGGATCGAAATATTTCAAAAAATCGTATTTGTGCTCCGATTAGGCTCATATTTGGAACACATAATACATACAGTCCGGTAGAAGTGACATTAAAATATTTTGGAGTTCGAGAAGGGACAAGCATACGTGGCGCAGAGTCGAGTAAAGTCTTTGGAAGGATTATGTATTGAGGACTTAGACTGTAACAAATTGTCAGGAAAGAGTCCTTGCAATTATGAGTCATTAAATGAATAAAATAGAATGAGAAATAATAGGCAATTAAATAAGGACTAAAAACTTGAAAATAAAATAATTTAAAAAAAATTTGTTAAGAATTGTTTTTGTTTTTATCGGCCTATTTATAAATGATTCAAGGTTCGATTCGAGCTCAAGGCCAGAACAATAATAATAATAATAATAATAAATAATTATCATTAGAAAAAAATTATTGTTTTGGCCTTGAGCTCGAATCGAACCTTGCTTCAAAATTTGTTAAGTTAAACGGTTTTATTGAAAACAATACTTACATGAAGTAATAATAATACTAAAAGCTAGAAAATAATTAGGCAGGTCCTATGTACTAGTCATCACACTCCTCATCAATCTAGGGCGTTGATCAGACAATTAAATAAAAGCGTTGGGCGCGTGAAATTTCTAAAAATGTGAGACGTACCATAACCTGATTAAGCTTCAGTTGGTCTTACTTATGACTATCAATAAAAATTTGACGCGTCCAACGCTTTTATTTAATTGTCTGATCAACGCCCTAGATTGATGAGGAGTGTGATGACTAGTACATAGGACCTACCTAATTATTTTCTATCTTTTAGTATTATTATTACTTAATGTAAGTATTGTTTTCAATAAAACCGTTTAACTGAAATTTTTTTTTTTATTTTATAATTTTCTCTTTAAAAATTAGTTTTTGCAGTTGGTTTGAAAAAAAATCCTAATGCAGCACAAATGCCGCCATCGCAGCAAGTGGTCCTGTTGGTTTCTACTTGTTAATTTATTGCAACTATTTTGCCCGCTCAGCCGTTTTGTTATGACCCAGGTTTGGGCACGTCTTTGCACTAGATTTGTGGTTTCTGGATTTATCGCTAGCATTTGAACAAAGTGTGTTTAGCTTCTTACATCAGGAAATCGATTTAATAGCCATCTTGAAACCGGCATGTCTTCTATGGCTTATTCCTTTGTGCTTATCCCCAACTTATGTGAAGGTCCAGCACTCTATTCGATTCCTCCACCGGTTTTTTCTCTTGCCTACTGATCGTGATCTTGCGCTTTTCTTGGCGTCTTCTGATGGTCGTTAGATATCAATGCCACCATTTCACGTACCATGACAAGGATCGCGTTATCGCGAACCCCTCGAAAAGCACTTGCGGGGAATGACGTGCTAAGTCTGTGGGCTGCTAAATATATCGTTTTTTGGTTAATCAGTTTAAATTCATGCTACACTGGTGCAAAGTTTAATGTAATCAAATTCGTTACGGCATATAATAGTTGACGGCTAGCTCAGCCTGAACCGCAACTTTCAGGTATTATTAGCTCAAGTGATCCCATAACCAAAGAACTTTTCGCTCCCATCGCCCTGAAATGCTTCTCTAGAGTTAGTTTTAGATCGATGTATGCTCATGCATATTTCATGGAGGGTTTTGAAGTGATTTCGTAATCCCTTATGGTTAGGAATAAATCATTCACAGCCTGCTTAGAGCTCATTAGTAGTACTTCTGTTTTATTGCTAGTCATCACAAGGCCAAATACACTTTTACATGCTATCCTGGCGTTGAAGCACGACTTTTATATGAGGACAGAGGTAGCTGCCTAATGTGCTAACGGAGGCTAACGCGTCCTCTTTCCCATTGTTCGTATACTTCGACCGTGTATGGGTGGCGAAGTTTCCTCCAAAACATATCCGACACCGAAACTGTGCTTATCTGCATGATCACTCCAGTTAATGTTGCATGTTTTAAAGGTCTTATTACAATATATCATCAATCGCACCTTTTGGATGACGGCGATGTCAGCTTTTGCCGTCACGAGGACATTAGTAAGGGTCCGTACATGCCCTCACATCGTGGTCTTTTAAACGTCTGCAGTGGGCACCTTCCTATTCGATGGTTTTTATTTGTTTTCATTGGAGTGTGGCTTTAGGTGGAGGGTCGTTAGCCCCAGGTGAATGGCGATGACGATCCTCTGACGATCTAAACTCATTTTTTAAATAACAATAGGTAGCTCTTGAATGGTGAATCGGATTCATGGCATATGTGAACTAGCGACAAATAGTGCTCGTTATTATAATTTTTAAAAATACTTCGTTTGACTGTTGCATAGCTGTCACTTGATTGAAAATGGTTTTCATTCACTGATCGTAGCACGTAATACAGGCCCAGGAGATTTTTGCATTTGCGCCGCGCTTCAATAAAACACGATCTCCAAGAAAACCCGAAAAATGTATAAGTTTAGCGCCCAAAATTCGTTCCCCTTCTATTTAGAGTAATATTTACAAAACATTTTATTTGATGTCAAATATTATGAACAATATTTTCGTAATATGTTTCCATTTAATTAAAATGTCTGCTGAAATAAACAAAAACAAACTGTTCAAATAAAAATAATAATTAAGACTCGAAAGTACAATTAACTAAACAAAAAATGTTTTACACTAAGCGGCAGCAAAGCAATAGTGTTAATAGTACCCTTACCCCCCAACGCAGACCCTTCCAACCAAATATACCACTTCAAGTAATCTTCCGCAAAATTCGTACGAAGTCAAATATGTAATATAAGAGACCGCCCCATTAGCTGAACTGCGTTCAGGGCTAAAAACGACGGTGGCGACGCATGCAACCGTATGGCCTTCTTCTGCTCACTAGAGCGTTTTTACACGATTTGCAAAATTTAATAAATAATTTTGCTCAAATTATACAATTCTCTTTCTATTCAGGCGCGCGCGACAGTCATCTCCATTGTAAATTTTACCAAGTAGCGCAACTAACAGCTGATCGGTGAAAATTCGCACATTCACACGCACAGTTCTCGACTCAGTTTCAAAAAAAAACTTTAGATTATTTAATTCAAATTTTAAAGTGAGATAATCCTTGCCAATTAATGTATACAGAATATATATGGCGTTTTTGTTGTTATTAAAACAATAGTTTTATTTATATTAAAGCTTTTATCATTTTTTTTTTTAACTTTGAAAAAACTCCGAACACCATTCCTTTATTATATGACATTCGACTGCCTAGTCCACTGCCTTCCACTCTATTCGCAACATAACCTCTACTTAAGCTGCCAAACTATATAGTAAACAATGGTCATCTCTCACGTGGTATCGGTGACGCTCACATAGTGTGAATGATTTTTTTAAATATTGTGACGAGTTTTGGTGTAACCAGACGATATTTTCCGCAAATTTGTTTGGCGTGCGGCTTTTGTATGCCGAGCTATTTTACAAAGGGGGTTATTAGAGAAAGAGTACTCTACAATGCATATCAGTTCTCAATTGGTTTAAAAATTTTACTTTTAGACTGAGATATTTTGCTTGAACTTTCTTTGTTAATAAGCTTCAAATATGCCCTAGTGCGTAGTGCCACCTTACATAAAAGTGCGCCCATCCGGCAACACTTTATCAAACGCTCCACTTAACCAATGACGATCACAGATACTCGTCGTTGCACGCCGCATATCTCAAATATGCGCGAATTTTTTGTATTTCTTGTTTTGTGCGCTCTATAACTGTTGTTGCCATTATCGGCGCTCTTTTCAAAGTTCAACATGGTTTTTGTTATTGCTGGCGCGCTCATAATACATGTATTGTATACGATTAACTCGAATCGTTACTTGTATTTTATTTTTTTGCACACTTCTCATAAGAGCGCAAGTTTAGCGCTGTCGTCACGCGCTCTCTATAGCAGCGCGTTTTTTATTGTTTTTACCGAAGATCACCGCTTGTTGCTGTTGTTTTGAGCCGTTCCAATATAAAAATGCTGGCGCGCGCACTGTTAGTGTCCTAATTTTTGCCATTTTTACACATCAATGCTGCGACGCGTTTTTAAATGTATGTATATTTATATGAACACATGTGTGAAGGTACGTCTACCAAGCTATAGCAAGCTTTCATGTAACCATAAATTAGGATCTCTGTTGACGTTGGCGTTGGCATACACATATACGAGCGTAGCGCGGCATAAAAGTGACGTTGGAGATTTTTTTGCATGATACTCTTGTGCAAATTTTTTCGTCGTTTGTTTCGGCGCAATTCAGTTTGGTTCGATTCGGTTTTGATAAACATAAGCACACGCAGCTAACGTCTCTTTTGGTTGCGGTTTTCGCCGCATATTTTGCGCCTTCCCCTCCGCAAAGCTCACCCCTTTCCCTTGCGCTCCTGCTTTCTTTGTTATAATACTCAAACGGCATTTGCAAATTTTTTTTTTTCACTATTTTTGTAAATATTCTGCTGCCGATCGCATCGTATATTTATTTCGTTGTGTTGCTCGTTTGGTTTTTTATTTTGCCTGTTGCTAATTTTAGTGCTGTTTTGCGCCGCAGTGGACGTCGTGTACATATGTTTATTTAATAATTCGCATGTTGGTGGCTAATACTGTTGCGGTGGCTGCGGCGTTTATTGCTAATAATGAAGAAATTTTAGTTGGCTGCGGCGCTTACTAAGCTTTACGCTGTGTTCAGTTCTTTTCTAAACGGTGCGCGGTATAATTCTAATTTCATTCGGAAATAGCTAAAATCGCATCACATTATCGCATAGTTTTATTGAACCAAGTGAAATTTAGAGAAAATCAATGAAAATTATTTTATTGATGTTACGCATATTATTGTACTTTAAGCTACATAATATTTAACTGAAATTCGAAAGGTGATAAGTGAGCTTACGCAAAAAATTTATGATATTGTGTGTTGGTGCTTTATTTAGTTGAAAAAATGTGACATGCTAATTCCATGTGAAAATTTGCCGACGCCTCGTTGACTCATAGTTTAACTTCATATCTAAAGCCCGTACTTTTCCAAACATACAAACAAAAAAATAAATAGTAAAACTAAATGAAAGTTAACAAACCTTACTTTTTTCAATTGCAAATACTAGTGATTTTGTTTAAAAAAATATATATCTTTCTTTAAAAAAGTGCAAAAAGCCATATATTTCATAAGTAGAGTGGAAGAAGCCAGTGAAACGCCATTTCAAATAGAATAAGTAAAAAAACTTATAAAAATATATAGGTATCTACCTACCTACCTACAAAATAATAAATTAATTTCAATGAAGAGCAAAAATATGTAAAAAAAAGAAATAATAAACAAAACCAAAAATATAATTTAATAAAAAATTAATCGTGGTTAAACTCTGGCAGCTGTACTTTTGAATTAGCACATACCTATTACGAATTATTCTTATAATGCCAACGCGGCGGGTTCCAAGATAATACCTGCTTAGCCTAGGTTAGGTTAAGTTGAACTGGCCGATCCGTGAGAACCTCACATAGACTGAATGAGTCCGCAGTGTTACCAAAAGTTTATTGTACAACCAAACTGAAAAACCAAAAACCAGGGCCTGGGTATGCCACTTGCTGCTTCTAGATCAACAGCTGTATCCACTCCTTATAGCTGGAGTCTTAACCTGGCAAGCGCAAGGCATTAGCAAAAAACATATTTAGGAGCTAAAGAAACAAAATGTTGCTTTATTTTTTCCATGGTAATAAAAAAATAATACCGGCCTCCCAATTGGCCCGTTAATTCAATGATCGGTAGTTTAGAGTGAGATTGTGTTTAAATAAATTTTAACTCTATAACTTTATGAAAGCGAAGTAGTTATCGCATAAAAAATCTGCAAACTTCGGTGAAAGATCCAGATGTGAATTTCAACCAGCTGATATAGTCTTTTCAAACAGAAAGTTTCGAGATATAAAAAAAAAATCTAAAACAATTTTTTAAAATTAATGCTGCCTTAAAAAGATAACCTGCCATTGTGCAAGTGGGCCTAAGAGGAAACGATATCAATAGGGCAATTATCTCACGGCAAGTAAGCGTAGTAAACATAGAAATATTCCACGTTGCCTAGGCCAAATTAACAAAACTCAGAGAACGGCCCACTTAACCAAGAAATATGCTTTCAATCTGATCCTTCATTTATCACCTAAAGGTGTAAGCAGTCTCTGGAGAAAATCGGCACAGGGAGAAGCATACATCTATATTGGGTCCCAGGGCATATGGGAATATATGGCAATGAAAAAGAGGACGAACTAACTAAAAAGGGCGCATCCCTTGAAGCTTGCTCCATAGACGTCCCAATTAGACTGGACGAGATTAAGCGAAGGCGAGAGGTGCACATGATCGACCAAGCGGGAAAGGCGTGGGTTCAAGCTCGTGGCTGTAAAGTGTCGAGGATTATGTGTAGATCTTACAACCTTAGACTAACAAAGTGGATTCTATCATTAAAAAGAGAGGACTGTAGACTCATTACGGGTATTCTGACTGGACACTGCCTTCTGGCGTCACATGCCTTTAAATTAGGCTTGGTCAGTGATAGCAGATGTAGGAGGTGCGGGCTGGAGGAGGAAGCAATCGAGCACGTTATGTGCTCATGCCCTGCGCTTGCTAAGCTAAGACTCCAGCTATTAGGAGTGATACAGCTGTCAGATCTAGAAGCAGCAAGTGGCTTAAATCTTGGGAAGCTTATGGTATTTACCAAGAGGTCCTGGTTTTGATAGAGCTTTTCAGTTTGGTCATTAAAACAAACTTCTGGTAACACTACGGACTCAATCAGTGAGGGATAATTCTGTTTGTCAAGCAAGAGGCTCGAAATTTTAAACATATTTCAGAGACCAGATGGTGTGAAATACCTATATTCCGCTAGGGGACGCACCGATCAAAGTATTAAAAAAATAGTAAGGTGGGAGAGGGTGTGGGTTTGGAGTGCGATAAATTTTCAAGGGACTTGTCCTTGCGTTACAAACTTGAAGTTTCTCAAATAATTCAGAGCACGGTTTGAAATAAGTAGAAAATTACTAACTTAGAATCTTGCGACCGATTTTTAAGTAACCTTCCGGTAAACTAGGGACTTGAAATTTTAAACATATTTCAGAGGTCAAGGGGAGTAGAATAAATGACATGGCAAATGTGACATCGTCATAACGCCATAGTCATAACCATATTTTTTCTTATCGATATCAATTAGCATGGGATATTGGTGCCTTAACCTGAAAAATGTGACTATTTTATAAAAAGGAAGAAAATGCTAAAAATTAAGAACAAATTCCATGAATAAAAAGACACTTAATGTAAAAAGTAGGTATTCAAAACAAAATATCGAAAAAAATGTGGTAAATTGGTTGGTATGGTATGGTTATGGCTAGGGCGTTATGGTATGGCACCATTAGATCGGCTGTTTTATATGGATATGGCAAGTTTTCCTTGAGCTTTAATATCACAAAATGCTCCTCTAGAAGCGCACTCGTAAGGAAGAGGGGGAATCTTGCGGTTCGCAATTTAGTGATCCGTATACGCTGAAGCTCTTATACACGTCACTTGTTCGCTCCAAACTTGAAAACTTGAATATGCGGTCTTTATTTGGAGACCTTATTTTGATTGTCATATCAAACGACTTGAACGTGTTCAAAAGGTGTTTTTGCACTATGATCTACGCTCATTAAATTTTATAGACCCACTTCCACCCTATATTGCCAGATGCAAATTAATCAACCTGAAATCGTTAAACTCCAGAAGAACTATTCTGTCCCTCTCTACAGTGTTCGACATTATAAATGGTATAATAGATAGCCCTCTTTTACTTGAACGTATTTTTTTCCATGTCCCGCAGCGTTGTCTTATCTATAGAGCTTTAAGGGAACTTAACACTCCCTCGGGTTCTTTTATCTCTGATTAATTTAGCTCTAAAGCCAAATTTGTAACTTCACTACATGTAAGTTTTGATTAATGTTGTAATTGTATAATCGTGTAATATTTATATTGATCACTTAACATTTATTATTTAAAAATTTAAAAAAACCCAAAGTTTTGTCATTAGTCTGTAAGTGCACTCTCGTCATGTATGACTACAAATAAATAAATAAATATTAAAAGAATTGCCAATGAGCTACAAATTCGAAACTTCACACAAAAATCTGCGAAACAATGACACAAACATCAAGATAAAAAGAAGATAAAATTTTTATACTCAGCTGAGCAGAGCTCACAGAGTATATTAATTTTGTTCGCATAACGGTACCCCGTCACGGCATAAACTAATCGAGATATAGATAGATATAGACTTCTATATATCTACATCTTAATGAAATTTGCTATGTAAGTTCCTGGGTACTCATCTCAGATCGCTATTTAAAATGAACGAAGTCGGCCTATAACCACGGCCAGTTTTTTCGATATCGAAAATTTCGAAAAACCGAAAAAGTGCCATAATTTATTACCAAAGACGCATAAAGCGATGAAACTTTGTAGGTGGGTTGACCTTATGACGCAGAATAGAAAATTAGGAAAATTTTGGACAATGGGGTGGCACCGCCCACTTTTAAAAGAAGGTAATTTAAAAGTTTTGCAAGTTGTAATTTGGCAGTCGTTGAAGATATCATGATGAAATTTGGCAGGAACAGGGAAGACATTTTTTTTTTAAATGGGCGGTGCCACGTGTATAGAAAAGTAATTTATCTGAAATTAACTGTACAATTGATGCTCACGCTGAGTATATAATGTTCGGTTACACCCGAACTTAGACACCCTTCTTGTTTTTATTACCTCCTTTATACAAATGCAATTTGCAGATGCTTAAAATACTTGTACTGCGAAGTTTTCGAACCAGATGGACTTTAAAGAAGTAACATTTCATATTCACACTTGGAAATACCACCATTTTTCTGCCTTCCCTTTTTCACATTTTTCCCGAAAGCATCAGAAAGTTGATATGTATTGATGCAACATATTGATAAAGATTTCCTCATTTTCACTTCTGGATAAAAAAAAACGATAGATGGGATCGAGGAGAGTTGAAGTATTCGTATGAAATGCCAAGTACAGGGTGCAATATTTCGTAGGACATTAAAGTTATAACTCTTACAGATAATGTATAACTTCACCAAAGACTCATTCACACCTTCTTAACTTTAAGTGCAAATAAAAACAAGTAAGGAAGGCTAAGTTCGGGTGTAACCGAACAACACATACTCAGCTGAGAGCTTTGGAGACAAAAGGGAAAATCACCATGTAGGAAAATTAACCTAGGGTAACCCTGGATTGTGTTTGTATGACATGGGTATCAAATGGATGGTATTAAAGAGTATTTTAAAAGATACTGGGCCTTAGTTCTATAGGTGGACGACTTTTCGAGATATCGCCATAAAGGTGGACCAGGGGTGACTATAGAATGTGTTTGTACGATATGGGTATCAAATGAAAGGTGTTAATGAGTATTTTAAAAGGGAGTGGGCCTTAGTTCTATAGGTGGACGCCTTTTCGAGATATCGCCATAAAGCTGGATCAGGGGTGACTGTAGAATGTGTTTGTACGATATGGGTATCATATTAAAGGTATTAATGGGTGTTTTAAAAGGGAGTGACCCTTTTGATTTCTCCCAGCAGAACTTTTTCATTTTCTTCTACTTAATATGATCGATGTCACGCCCATTTTACAAAGTTTTTTCTAAAGTTATATTTTGCGTCAATAAACCAATCCAATTTATGTTTCATCCCTTTTTTCATATTTGGTATAGAATTATCGCATTTTTTTAATTTTTCGTAATTTTTGATATCGAAAAATTTGGCGTGGTCGTAGTCGGATTTCGGCCATTTTTGATACGAAGATAAAGCGAGTTCAGATAAGTACGTAAACTAAGTTTAGTAAAGATATATCGATTTTTGCTCAAGTTATCGTGTTAAAGGCCGAGCGGAAGGACAGATGCTGCACCATATCATTACCGGGGTTGAATGTTGACATAATTTACTTATATACTGTAAAGATATTAAATTTTTTGTTAATTTTACTTAAAAAAATTTTTTTTTGAAAGTGGGCGTGTTCGTCTTCCGATTTTGCTAATTTTTATTGAGCACACATATAGTAAGAGGAGTAACGTTCCTGCCAAATTTCATCATATCTTCAACGACTGCCAAATTACAGCTTGGAAAACTTTCAAATTACCTTCTTTTAAAAGTGGGCGGTGCCACGCCCATTGTCCAAAATTTTACTAATTTTCTATTCTGCGTCATAAAGTTAACCCACCTACCAAGTTTCATCGCTTTATCCGTCTTTGGTAATGAATTATCGCACTTTTTCGGTATTTCGAAATTTTCGATATCGAAAAAGTGGGCGTGGTTATAGTTCGATTTCGTTCATTTTAAATAGCTATCTGATATGAGTGCCCAGGAACTTACATACCAAATGTCATCAAGATACCTCAAAATTTACTCAAGTTATCGTGTTAACGGACAGACAGACGGACGGGCGGACATGGCTCAATCAAATTTTTTATCGATACTAATGATTTGGATATATGGAAGTCTATATCTATCTCGATTCCTTTATACCTGTACAACCAACCGTTATCCAATCAAAGTTAATATACTCTGTGTGCAAAGCACTCTGAGTGTAAAAATAATTAGGACACGCGTAACTATAAGTGTGTGTTTTTTAAGATGTGTAGTCAATTTGAAATAACTTTTAGTAAATAGTAAACAAATGCTGGTAAAATAACAAGCGAGCAGAGCAGGAAGTGTTGATATGATGCGTTAATACTGAGGTTGGTGCCACTGGCGCTGATTCTTTATTTCGCACTACAGTGGCGCAAAGACGCCAAAGACCATACATAGCACATACTTTTCTTGGCAAAAGTCCAATGGGCAAATACTTCAACTCAATGCCGCAAAGCTTTCCCTCACGAATGTTAACAGATAGATTTGGTTATGGTTATAAGCAGAGAATATATAAGCATAGAAAACTGCCAACTGAACGAATATCGAGAACAGCTAATCATTAAATCGCAGGTAGGTGTGTAATTCACCGCTGGAGAAATGTAACTTGAAGTTGCGCAAACATGTTTCGTTGATACCGGGAATGATGCTGACTTCATGACATCACAGTAGAAAAAGGGCCAATAATCAGCCTTAATATAACTGATAAATTAGAAAACGAGGGTTCGAATCGTAACATACGATCACGGATCGGCAACCATGCGAAAGAAAATTACGTGATACGTCAAACGTATAAACAGCATGGGATTATAACATATGATAGCAAACGGAACGTAAATTATTTTCAATTCACAATAAATTTTACGATCCGCATTAGGTTGGATTGTATTTTTAGCTCACAATAGATTTTGAACTGTCAAATTGGTTGCCAAAAATATAAAAAAAAATATAGTAAATAACTGCGATGGATCCAATTTTATTGTTTTGTTTGAGCTCCAATAAATGATTGCAGTTTCTTGAAAAGATTTCGCTTAACTTGAGAAGCTTCTTGTTACTTTCTGGAGATGTTAAATTTGAAGCAAGCCGTACACCAAAGCGGGTGTCTCGCCATGAATTCCGCCAATATTTCCTTTTGCCTTGGATTAAGGTTCTTTGAATTCTACCTTTGTTAATAATAAGAGTTTGAAATTTGTTATTAAATTTTATTTATTCATCTACTTAACATTTTTTTTACATTTTCAATGAAATTTTTGTGTATTGAATGATATACATTAATTTAGTTTAGTATATGAACCAAAATTGGAATAAAAAGAAAAAAATATGTACCTTTTACCCAATAGTTAATTTTTTCCCCGTAAAACTTGTCCTCCCAACTTCAGAGAGGTCAAAAAATATACAGTTTATATGATTTCTTACGAAAATGGCCTAAGTATATACAAATTTGAAAATATTTCAGACGAGTGAGCTATCTTTGTAAAACTCGAATCGAAAAACGTATGCAAGTCATTAAATGTTTTTAGAATAAGTAAAAAGTGCCGATAATTTTAGAAATTGTTAGCTAAGTAAATCATTACATTTATTTTCGTACACAAAGAGTTGGGTGCTTTTAAACAATAAATTTTTTATTCCGTCCTTTTTCAATTTCTAAAAAATATATTCCACTAACGTTAAGTAACAATTTGTTGCACAATCACTAGAATAAAAAACCTTGGCCGCACCCACTTCGCAACTTTCATTCTCTATGGCACCAGCAACAACAACATACAGGCTATTAAGTTCAACGAAGTGTAAAATATTACAAACAGACAAGCAATAATATATATTCGCAATACACAAACAAACATACAAACTTATGTATCCTACTAGCAGAACAACTGCAAAACTAATTTCCTTCAATTAAAAATTGGCGAATTTTTCTACACACTGCCCTTCTTGCGCTCTCCACTTAAGTTATTTTTACCTTTTTTTCTTTTTTTTTTTTACTTGCAAAAAATAAAAAATAAAATTACAAAAAAAATTAAATAAATAAGTAAAACGCGAAATAAAAACGTAGAACACAAAAACAGAACTCGTTAATGTTCACACTAAAAATAGTCTAGAAAAAAAAAATTAATACAAAATTTTTTGAAAAGAAGATTATTCCAACATTTACAATGTACAATAGCAGAGATGTGTGCGAAATACGCACACATACAGTTACTTAACTGCAAAGCATAATGTGGGGCTACTTAAGCTGTAAAAGGAGTAGTCCCATATATATCCATATCGGAAATAGTTGGACTTTGATTAGTATCAAACTAATGAAATGTGGGAATAATAGAAAATTATGAATTTTAATTTAAGTTTTATTATTTTGAAAAAAACTTAAGTGGGTTTGATTGTTTATTCCATTGCAATTAAATAAAATTACCGACTAAACAATTTGGGCAACCGATTAATATCAATAATTTTCAAAATTATTTAAGCTTTAGTATTTAGTCAAATGATCTGAAATCTCTTAAATAATGATATAAGCCCTGATGATTGTAAATAAGATGGCGCGGTTCTAAGCTCCTTTTAAATGATAAATATTCAATAAATAATTTTTTAAATGATTATTTGCAATTATTTATTATTCTTTTAATAATTAATTAGTATCTATGGAACTATAGTTATAGAACTGTGGTTTAAAAATTAGTATTCTAATCAAGTTCTAATCAGTTTTATTGTAAACAATTTAATACAAATATTATTTATAATTTTTTAATCTTTTGTGACCAACTTGTTTTTTAGACTGTGCAGTTTTCCACCCTCTTTACTGATTACTATCACTACTTGAATCTTTTAATTGCTTATTATTGATTTAATTTCCGGTGTTGTTTAATTATCACTTAATTTTTTAAGCTAAATATTTATTGCTTTTGATTGCAATATTAATAATATTTGAATATTCGCAATTCTTTTTGGCTGTTTTAGTGGATTTGTTTTAATCTGTCGTTTTTTAATCATTTTAACTGCTGAAATCCATTTAGTCAACCAATAGCAATCGAGAGTGAATACTGAAATTGTAATTTAAAGTTGTAATTCGTTTCTTAAGTAATTTAATGATAAGTAATTTTAATTTATAACTAAATACTTATTTTATTATTTGTATTTAGTTTTTGTTTTGAACTTTGCGATTAACATGATTATTGTGCAATGAGTTTTGATTTTTTCTAGTGCTTAGTTTTAATCTTGTTTCGTGTTTGAATGATTGCTACTCGTTGACTCATACTTCCTATTTAGTCAAATTATAACAGCACACATATTTATATTTTAATAGCAAATAGTTTTTGATGATTTTTAAATTATTCATTGCTTATTTACGTTAATACAACATAATCTTTAGCGCTAACAAGGCGCCGCCCTTTGCTTCCGTTGGCGTGTTCCGATAAGAATACTGCCTTAGCTGGAGTATTTTCTTTCATTCGCAAATAAATGGTCTGGTTAGCAAAATAGCACTTAAATACCTTAGTAAAAATGTTATGATGTCATTTATTAGCAAGATTTAAAAAAAATTGTCAATGAATTAAGTTTTTTCCCTGAAATAGGTAAAATTGGTCAGATGATTAAACTACTATTTAAACTATACAAAGATTGTTTGATTATTTCAACTAGCGGGTTATTTCATTTGGTTAAATTTTTTTATTTTATATTAATGGCAAATATTTGTTTATTATCTTCTAAATAATAATGGCTTATGCATGGCATAACGGCTAATTTAACTTAAAATAAAAAATTGTAACACATTTCTTCCTAGACTTAATAAAAATGTTCAAATAATTTAAAAATAAATAAATGTAAGGCGCGATAACCTCCGAAGAGATCTAAGGCCGAGCTTCTCTTCCAATTTGCGTCGTGCTCCTCTTGATTTTCCCTACAAATTGGCCGGACGGGACCTACATGTTTTGTGCCGACTCCGAACGGCATCTGCAAGGCAGATGAGTTTTCACTGAGAGCTTTTCATGGCAGAAATACACTCGGAGCGTTTGCCAAACACTGCCGAGGGGCGACCCCGCTTAGAAAAATGTTCTTCTAATTGAAAAACCTTATTTCTAAAATTTTGATGTTGCTTTGCCCGGGGTGTGAACCCAGGGCAAACGGTGTGGTAAGTGGAGCACGCTACCATCACACCACGGCAGCCGCCAAGTTCAAATAATTAAGATTACTTTTTTTAATGAAGAAAGAGTAACTAAACTTAATCAAATTGTTATAATATCATTAAAATCATACAAAGACGATTTGATTAACTTTTATTTACCAGATTATTTTGAACGACAACTTGTTTATATCTTAGAGGCGATGGATTTTTTATGTCATAAATTATTATGTGAACTTATAGGCCAAAAATCTTCAAATAAATAAAATTGATTAGATAGTTAAAATGGCATTTAGATTTTAGAAAGTCCATTCAATTCTTATCAACTAACTGATTATTTGGACTGATAATATAAATAATAACAACACATTAAAGTTTTATAAGATTAATTATAATTATCTATAGTATATTTTGTCATTGTTAACTTACTTCAATAAAAATAAATGATAATTTAAATAAAATTAAAGAAAAAAAAACTTTTTTAAAAATAAGCTTTTATTATTGGTTAATAAAATTAACTAAAAAGTAAACAATAAATTGACTCTAAAGAAATATAACACTTTATAAGTTCATTGTAAGCTTTAACGATAATTAGGCTTTTTCGTCTGCGACAAAAGAATTCTATATTGTACATAATTATATATTTTTAACATTAAAACTTTACACCTAAATTATTAAACCGTACAGTTTATATCACAGTTCTAATTGTGCTAATAAAAAACGTGTTGAATTTTGATGGTATAATTAAGAACATTTAGGATCTCCCTTTCTTGCTATCGCAATGTAACACGCTTTTATTAGAACAATTAGGACTGTGATATAAACTGTAAGGTTTAATAATTAAGGTGTAAAGTTTTAATGTTAAAAATATATAATTATGTACGATATAGAATTTTTTTGTCGCAGACGAAAAAGCCTAATTATCGTTTAAGCTTACAATGAACTTATAAAGTGTTATATTTCTTTAGAGTCAATTTATTGTTTACTTTTTAGTTAATTTTATTAACCAATAATAAAAGCTTATTTTTAAAAAAGTTTTTTTTCTTTAATTTTATTTTTTACTTTTTAGTTCGTTTTATTAACAAATAATAGAAGCTTGTTCTTAGAAAAGCCTTTTTCTTAAATATAATTTAAATAGGAATTTTTTTAAATTTTTAGTAGGGTAAAATATTGTTTAAATTAGTTACGTAATCTTTACTTAGTTATTTGTAACGTTTCTCATTCTATCCATTTCTTTTAATGCATCAACTTACTTTTTAGTTAATTTTATTAACCAATAATAAAAGCTTATTTTTAAAAAAGTTTTTTTTCTTTAATTTTATTTCTTTCTTTAATTTTATTATATCATAATCCGAATATATTGGGGCATATTCATAATCGAAATAAAATGTGACTAAGTTAGTTGAAGCATTTTTGACAGAAAGCACATATAAAATTGTGTCAAACAGTGTTAAATAACTTAACTTTGCCTATGCCGCGTTCTGTTTACAACTACTTATTGCAGATCTCTCATCAGTGGGTTAAATCTGTTTTATCGCCAAAAATCTGTAAAACAAAATCAAGTGCGCAGAAAAGTATGCAACACTTACCAATAACAGCCTAACGGCGTTAGCGTTCGTTGTATCACAGAATTTTTACACTTTGAAAATGACGGCTGTTGTTTGCAAGGTTGCATTCCTTTGAGTCTTCATTTTCACCATCTGGATTAACAAAGTCATGAGCCTGGACATTCGTGCAATTTTAGTGATGGATGTAAATTGCATGGCGCCAGCGCCAATGCGGTGCCAGCTCAACGGTAGCTCATTGACGAATTGACTCCAATCGAATTTTTGACGCTACTTAGTAGTGAGTGCGTAGTACATTTCACTTGCAATATTGAGTGAAACGAATTTTGTTTGTCAGGCACGAGTTTGGTGTTATTGGCGCTACTGACAATGATGACACTGAGCTGATGGCGGTAGCACTGGTAGTTCAGCTTTTGAATCAGAGAAAGAATTGATGACCCGTGCAAATTATTATGGCTTTGGCCGTGTAAATTATTATGTTGTATTTGCACCAAATAAATGCTGCGGACATAACAACCGGAGTCATTTTTGAGTTGTATATTTTAAATTTAATGTAAAATAATATGGGTGTGTTTGAGCGGCCAAATAATAACAGTAGTATTGCTAAAGTGCTGCTAAGTTGATGGAATGTCGCTAATTTCCTAGCGATGATCAATAGATTTTCAATATTTCGTTCAACGGACACGCGAAATTGCCACATCTGCTCAAATTTTCCAAGTTTTTCCATTCTTGATTTAACTTAAGCTGTTATGCCAATATTTTTCAGCCAGCTTTTTTCAAATAGGTAATTTTTCCAAAAGCAAAATAAATTACAGAAAAGATTACAGAGTTAAACAGCCTTAAAATTTCAGCTATGTTGGTTATACACAGAAATACAACAGAGGGTTGTGTCTCCGCTTTTCACAAGCGTTGAGATTCACCACGCGTGACACGCGTGATTCACCACGTCCAAATATCACAATCCACGGATAGGTACCGGCGGGTTTGTATGGGACTTAGGCTGTTATGCCAAAGTAAATACAAATCTTTACCGATAACTGTGTTATCGATTAATTTATCGAATTCTAACAAAGTAATATTGCATTGTCATCGGAGTTATACATGTGTGCAAAATTTCAGCTCATTCGGACACCGGGAAGTGTATCAAATTTAACTTGCAAGATTCCATTACAGACAACAAAAGTGAAACTAAATAAAAGCTTATAAAAAGAAGTGCTCTAGAGTGAGAATATAGTTCTGTAACCCAAATGGGGTTTTTTTTTAATATTTTTATGGTCCAGCACCCCTTTTACGCAGAAAAAAGTTCTGAACCGATTTTCTAGTATAAAAAGAAGTGCTCTAGAGTTCCCTAGGGGGTGCGAATATAGTTCTGCAACCTAAATGGGTTTTTTTTTTTAATATTTTTAGGGTCCAGCACCATTTTAACGCAGAAGCGTACCTAGTAGTCACATGCAAACATCGTCTACAGTAAGAACTTTAAAACAGATACATATGACATTAAACTTATGGCATTAAAAGCTATGGGGTATAATTAAAAAAAGCGACTTGTTTTCTGTTTGTCCACCTTTTGTTAAATACGTAAATACCTACAATTTTTCCAAAAAGGAAAATGTATAATTCGAAACAAATTGTGATTTATTACATCAAGCCATTCGTCGTTTTGTCCACCTGCTTTTTTAAAATTTTTTTGTTTTCTACACCGAAAATGTCAGAACTCGTTACCATGGAATGAGCCATATGTAAACTCAGTTGCGGCATTTACTTGTTATATATATAATTGTTGATCAAATAAGTATGTATAAGCTACAACTGTTTCGATAAAGGAGATAAGATATACGCCTTGCTCTCCTATTCAACACAGATTAATACAAAATTCGAATTCCTCGAATCCTTAGATGGCACGCGCACAGGATTTCTGTACTAACGCGTCCATATGTATGTATGTACATTAGGGTGATTCTTATATAAAAAAGAGAAAGTGTCAGATGTAAATACGAAAACGTCATATGGAAAGGAGAATAGTCAATTGTAAATGCGAAAGCGTCAGTTCGATATGAGAACAGTCACTTGTAAATGAGACAGCGTCAAATAAAAATGCGAAAGCGTCGCGCTTTCCCATTTTCATCTGACGCTTTCTCATCTCCAAGTGACTATTCACAAATTCAAATGACGCTTTCGCATTTTCATTTGGCGCTCTCTTATTTACAAGTGACTATTCCCATATTGAAGAGACGCTTTCGCATTTACAACTGACTATTCTCATTTCCATATGACGCTTTCGCATTTAATTCAATTTCAATTTATTTAGGCAACTAGATTAGTGAAATAAGATCATCGAAAGATCTTTACAACTGGAAATAGTGTAGAAAAAGTCGTTTATTTTCTATACAAGAATTATCCTAATGTACTGTACATATATGAGCTATTCCTATTCCATGCTATTTCGATAAAAAATCCGACTTTTTTTTAGATTTTGATATAATTTGGGTATGTTGTAGACATGCCCCTAATATATTGTCAAACATAAGGAATCGCGAAAATTTTGCTTTTCTTAGAAGTGATGCAATTTTCAAGTAATTTTCGCCGCATAGAGCTTTAGTAAATTTGTTATAACTCGATAATGATCGTCTGTATCAAACAAATTATAAAATACTTTTTAATCCAAATGATTTAATTAAGCAATTATTTCCAAAAAATGCAAAAACGCACATTTTAAAAATTCTGAAAATGTCTGTTATAGGTAAGGACATCGAATATTCAACAGTCAAAATTTCAAGAGTCACATTTTAATGTGTCCTGAGATATAAATTTTTTTGTATGGGAAGGTCTGATGAAAAATAAAAATTTCAATAGATAATAACTGTCAATATTAATTATACCCCAAAGCTTTTAATGCCATAAGTTTAATGTCATATGGATCTGTTTTAAAGTTATTACTGTAGACGATATTTGCATGTGACTACTAAGTACGCTTCTGCGTAAAAAGGGTGCTGCGCCCTAAAAATATATAAAAAATAAAAACCATCCTTTTTCTACTAGGAAATCGGTTCAGAATTTTTTCTGCGTATAAAGGGTGCTGGACCCTAAAAATATATTTTTTTTAATATATTAGGGTTGCAGAACTCTTTTCGCACCCCCTAGGGAACTCTAGAACTCTTCAAAATAAACACAGAACTCCGAAAAAAATTGGTGTGCTACACTTTGGGGTGCTAACTTCACGGGGGCTATTTACCCTTTTACAAATAAGTAATCATTAAGATTAAAAACTCCAAAAAAAAATTTAAATCGTTTGTTTTAGAAATTACTTAAAATAATCAAATAATTTACTCATTTTTACACTTAAAACTATCAAATAAATAAAACAAGTCACACGATTGAAAAATTATGAAAAAAACTCCAACAACTGTTTAGCGCTCAATCCCTATGTGTAGTAAAGAAATCACAATTGGTAGGAGTCGTGTGAACCGTTAGAACTAATTTCTAAACACATTGCAAACTAATCATATTTTTTGCTGGGTTGCGAACAATCAAGGTTGTGCTGGTATGCGTGTGATGCCCTCCACAACAACTCAGCACAAAACTTACAAACATACACACACACACACTTGCATACTTGGACAAAGTTAAGCGAGTGTGCGGATCGTAAGCGATCGCGTGCAAATAAATTAACGAAAAAATGCCAAAAAATATAATAATAACAACAACAACAACAACTATGGCTATAAAAAGCTGTAAAAATAAAAGCAAAATGGCATAACTATTAATAATATAAAAGTAAAACAAGCAATAACAACAATAACACTGACAGCTATCAGCGACAACTTTGCTACTGCTACATACAAACATTGCCTTCTTAGAGCTCTTATGGGTCGTAAAGTTGACCTTCAAACAGCAACATTTTGGCGAAAACAAATATTTGCAAGTTTTTTTTTGATATATTTTTGTTGGTTTTTTGTGTCTCCTTTTTTTGTCGTTTTCGGTATTATGTTTGTATATGTTTTCGCTTGATGGGATTGCCTTTTAGTTGCGCTTTTGTAGCGTCAATCGCGCAAATATGTTGTTGTTTAGTTTTTTTTTTGCAGTACCTACTTTTTCATTTTCATTTCTATATAATTGGACAACATTGTCTCGAGCTTCGCCCAGCTTGGACGTTTTCATTTCATTCTATATAGTTCGTTTTAGTTGTTTTGTATGATCTTTTGATGATTTGCTCCTTTTAATGGATCATTTGTTGTTATTGTTGGTTTTTTATTAGTTCCCAGCAATTCGTTGTCGAATGGTGAATTGTTTTACTGCCCTACACACTGACTTCCTTATGAAGTGCATCAATACAGTTACACTGCCATGATACACAATTAGTTACATATAATGCACAGCTGCAAATAGCGTTCGGCACACGCATCTAATGTGCTCGTGATCAATGCGAATATTGTTGTTGTATTTTTCTAAATATGACTGTTTTTGTTGATGTTGGTACAAAAAACTCATCAGTCAACCTACTGCACCAAAATGATCTAATATTGTGAATGCGTTGTCAGCTATCTAAGATATGGAACAACCAACAGTTATCTAGTTAACTAACGATCAACGAACTGATTTCACTCCACATAATTTTTTTTTTGGTATAGTAATAAAATAAAATATGATGAATGCATACATTTTAGATACTATATTGAACCGTCTTTCTGTCAGCCTTTGTTTTAATTTTAAACTGCTTACTTATTCCAATTAAGCGCATATTAGCTAGATCCATTCCCGGTATGACTTCTAGACTGATTTCGCTTTTAATACTGGCTCCCAGATAGACAAAGTCTTTTACGGTCTCGAATGTATGTCCATGAACAATGACAGGGTCGTCAAATAGACGATTCTTTCTTTACTGAAAGCAAGTACTTCATCTCGTTCTCATTCACTTCTATTCCCTGGTCGCGTTAAAACTACCACAGACCACCTACTCAACGTGGTCCTATAAGTAGAGTCTTATATATTCTTGGTATAGCAAATCGAGTTGACAATATATGATGAAGCGGCTCTGGGAGTGTTCGAGAGAACTGTTTTTCGAGAGATTTCTGATGAGATGTTGGTGCTGTTGTTGAAGCGATAAGGACACTCCTTGAAGGTTTTGGGAAGTGTTGATGATGGCCCTTTGCCGGATATAGATCCGTTACGTTCCGGTAACAAACACCATTAACTAGCCCGAACCTCTCGGGAACGATTTATTATGACCACATGGAACCTTCAAGGTCATATCGCCCTCCCACCCCCTAGATCCATGAAGAACATGGTCCACAAGAAGGACCATGTTGAAAACGATTTAAATTTCGTTGGTGTGCCCAATTGCCGCCAGATGGCCGAACGAAGAAGCGACTGGCGCGACTTGCTTGAAGAGCAAAACCGTTTACACGGTTAAGCGCCAAGTTAGTAACTAAATAAGTGCAACGTGTTCATAGTACCATTTGTGTTTCCGGGCTCGCAGTAAACTAGAGGTCAGCTAGTGAAATAACTATTAATTATAATTATTATATTTTTATAGCATATTAACGAATTATATTTTGCGTGCATACGTGCTGCCTCGTTGATCGTTAATCGACGTCTAAACTACGCAGTTTCAGTTTTGGTGAACACAGCTTTAAACCTCTTTTTTATCGGCAGCGACGGTGCGTAATGAATGAAAGAAGTGCTTACACTTTCCGGTTTCATCTTCAGGTCGCGTGTTCACTACCTGGAAAAAAATGTTGCTAATTATTTCACAATTTGAGCTTTTTGGTTTTAAAGTGATAAACTGCGTTCTTAGAAGCTCACCAAAAACACCACATCCCATCCACCCAAACGGTCTGCTAAATTCATTCATTGGCTACCTTAAACAAAATTTTACCACACAATATAGCGTCAGCTCCTCACTGTAACAACGCGTCTAATAATCAACCTAACGCGCACAGCTGCTGACGTAAATACATAGGAATAAATATACATACATACATATATCATCTCATTGCCAATTTTTGGCAAAGGCCCCAACAGCAAACGTGTATTAACTCTGGCAGATGGGCTTATGACGACGCGGCGTGCTGTTTGTCTACCTAAATAATGAGAGCGCGCGCTCTAACATCTAAGCGCTAGTACTTGTCATAGCAAATATGTGTAGGCAGCGTTGTTTTCGTTAACGGCGTGGCCGCTGCCGCATCATCGGTGTTTGGACCGCGCGCTATCGATCGTTATTTGCAGAAATTTCATTTTCGCATATGGCCCACACATTGTTGCCAGAAGTTGTCGTAGCCGCTGCTGCTTTGTTGTTGTCTCTAGTAAAGCTTTCGCAAACAGTTTATTCTAAACACATGTGAGCGCGTATGTATGAGTGTGCGCGTTTGCGTATAGTTTATTGGTAGGTAGGTAGGTAAGTAACTAAGCTGCTCCTCCACAGCGCCCACAGCGTCGCTGGTAAGTTTTTATGAGCTTTTTATTATAATGTTTTTTTTTTTTTTTTTGCTCATTTCATGTTTTCAGTATTTTAGGTTTTTGGATTTGGTTCGCTGCTGCGCTATCCTATAATATATACGTATGCGTAGGTAATGGGGTGTGTGTGTGTGTGTGTGATTTCTGCGATCGGTATCAAGGTTTTTGGCAATTCATTTGGCGATTGCGACTTTAGTCGGTTGATGGGTTGTGTCGTGTTGTGTTGTTGTCAGCGTCAAGTTTGTCAATCGCCTTCTGCATATCTAATCGGCAAAATATAGCAATAAACAATTATTATCTTTGGAAAAAGTAAAAGTTGTGTTCCTTTTTTCTTGGATATTTCTATAATTCTCCAATTTTGTTATCACGCAAATATAACATACAAAAAACCCACATTGAAACAAGCGGAGCCATTTCGAAACTAATGTATGTAAGCTTGTATGTATGTACCTACTTAGTTAGAAAAGTGTGTAAAATTTCGTACTGCATCAGGGCGCGCGGTTAAACGGTCATTTTATTTGCATGTGCGCGCTTTGTATGTGCGCTTTTGACCGCTGTGATAATTGTATCTATGTAAACTATGCGCGCTGCTCTAAAAACTGAAGCGCGCTGTACTGCGCGCTCATCAATTCCAATTCAAATTCAAATTCGTTTTCAATTTATTGTGCGCTGGTGCGTTTGTGTGTGTGTGCCTTTATATGAGGCGCTTTTTTGATACTTTTTTTCTGCTTTCAGATACATATAAATATGTAAGGGTGCCAAATACTTGTTCTTGCCCGCGCCTATGTATATGTCTGCATTTTTTTTATTGTTATTGTACTGCGTTATGTTAACCATTACTATTCGCCATTTTTTCTGCTTCTACATCTTCTTCTTCTTCATTATTTGATTATAGTATTAGTTTGTTATGTATAATATAGCACCCTAAGTGGCGCACAAGAAATAAGCACTTGGTTTTGTGTTTGCATATATACTTATGTATGTAAGTATTAGACGCGTTCTCTTAACCCACAAACCGAAATCGAGATATTGAGACCGTGCCGTTCGCAAAAACTTAAGTTTTACATTTATGTGTTGTAGAGCTCGCGCGGTAGACACGACGGCTAAAGGCAAGCGTAAGCATAATAATCATTGTACGGATACGGATGCGGATGCGCATTAATAGTTCTATATTGTAAAAAAGTTTAAACGCAGGTAGTTAGCGGTGTCTGAGTCAGGAAATGTGCGAAAATTATTCTTACAAAAAAATAATAATAATAGCTTAATTATTAATGTTATCAAAAACAAGCACAAAACTACATACAACTAAAAAGCAGTGTTCCCTTCTCTAATAAAAAAAAAGAAATTGTAAAAAATCACTACAAAAATTAACTTTCTGTATTAGTACTGAAAACTGGAAAAAACAAAATTTTATTTACAAAAGAAAAAAGAAAAAAAATACAAAACCAAAAGTGAGCAAAGAGTGTTTTCCTTTAATGATAAACAAAAACTTGTTCAAATGCCTATCACCGGCTTAAAAACCTAAAATTTTTTTTATTCAAAACTAAAAATACATAAAAAAATACTAACAAATTAAAAACAAACAAAAAATTATTAAAAAACGAAGTATTACAAGAACTGCAAAAAAACTAACAAAAATTACAATTCTGAAATGAATAAAAAATGGTCCCTTCAAAGGCCTTTTTTAGCTTGAAAAAAGTTTACTTAATCTTAAACAAATAAAATTCCGTTATTAGTACCAAAAATTAAAAAAAAAAAACAACAAAAAATATTACAAGCATCACAAAATTATAAACAATAAAGAATATGTATTCATAGTTAAAAGTAATATAGTGAGTGTTCTTTCCTTTGATGGACTTTTTTTTATGAAAAATGCGTATTTTTACGATCTTAAAGTTTAAACACATAAAAAAGTTCGTTCTTACCAAAAATGTTTTCAAACAAAAAATATCCAATCAAACTACTACAAAACTTCAACCTGATTATCTTGATAACTTGTTACGTGCATGGAAATCATTGCGCACTGCATTTTGTTTTTGTAATAGAAAACGAAATTGAACCATGTTAGCAGTTAATCTGAGAAACACGCCTGCGTGAATACCCCTAATAGTGTTTTGTGTTTTTTTTTTTTTTTTGATCGAAAAACAAAATTAAATTACATAAAATGCCTGTCACTGACACAAAAAATTGCATAAGTTTTCTTATTTTTTTTATGAAAATTATACATTATTATAACATATAATTACAAACAATTGGTAGAGTATTTCCCTACTGTAAACACTGTAAAAAATGTTCTTTGAAAAACAAAAAAACTATTTTCAACAAAAATGGTGCAAAAACGCTAAGAAATTTAAACCGAAAAAAATACTAAAAACAATAAAAAAAATGCATTTCCGCGATTAGCTATGAAGTCCAGTTCGCGGTGCAACGTGAAGTAGTATAAGCCCAATTATCAAGTTACTATCTAAATAAAATTTTGGCAGTCTAGGGTATTTTGTATTTCTAATAGAATACGCAATAAAGCCACCTGAGAATATAACCTGATAAGAACGCCACGTGGCCGAAAAAAATTTTAATGCAAAAATCCCATCACTGATACAAAAAAACTATGTTGAGACAAAATAAAATTTAGTCTGTTAAGTAGTGTTTCCGTTTCCTGAATTAAGGGTCAAAGGCTAAGAGACTGTAGCAAATTAAGTATTCTTTCCTTTATGCGAAAAAGTAGTGGCCAAGAAATTTTGACATTTCCTTTATCTCTTTGTTCTCTATGATGCGGCTTCACTTCGCTGCAAGACACACAAATCAGACAGAGCAATGCATTAGAAAAAATTTTGTCCAAATCTAGGACACTTAAGCTCAAATAGCTATAAAAAAAAACCTCATACAGTCACTGTTATCCCCTGGAATCAGCTCCCTGTGTTCAGAAGCTCGTTTCTCAGGAAATAATAAGACGTAGAAATATTTCTTGACGAAATCAGGGCTCCCCTGTGTATGTTTGCTAAAAAACCTTTAGAAAAAAGTAAAAGAAAAGGTATAATTTTCTTGAGAGGTGAATACTGCTTGAGCTATTTTATATGGACTTTTCACTTTTATTTTGACTTAAAGAACCTAAAATTCTTTTACTATGCTTTTCACAAGGTCTTATAAAAATGGTCTTAATTTGAAAAAGTTTTCGTTCTTAGAAACCTTTCTACGGAACATGCAAAGTATGATATAACTACTTAAGAGATATCAACGAAAGACAGACTAATCTAAACAAAGTTGAATAAATATTACATATATTTCCACGAAATCCGGACTAATTAAAAAAAAAAGCTAACTAAATAATAACATGCACATGCCACGCTAAATAAACGAAACCCAAAAAAATTAAAAAGAAACGAAAGAATATGAAAATATTAGCACGGTTTAATGGTAATATAATAAGGTGCGTGTCGTCAAGAGAGTGAGAGTGTTTTATTATCTGTTATTTGTAAATGGCTTAAGTTGACATAAGTTATAAACTTTTGTTTCAATATTTTTGTATTTGATAGGTTAAAGAAAATGTAGTGGTTAGTATATTGATTCCTGTCTGTGGGCATTGCCACAAATCTTTAACTGAATTATATAATTTGTTGTATTTTTCCAAACATTCTATAGCTAAAAATGCGGTGTAGTAAGGATCCGATTGATCGAATTTTAAATAGCGAAGAACAATAATAAGCACCCCCATTGAAAACGTTTATTGTGTTATATCAATTTTTAATCAATGTTTCTAAAAGCAGAAGGTTGAAAAAGTTATTACTAAAACATTGTGTAAATTCTCATGAACTCATCCTAAATAATAATTAAATTTTTTGTTGTGTGGTAATCGAGTATGGTTTAGAGTTTCTTTGCGGTGTAATCCTTTATCCAACGCGTTTCGGTACATGTGTTACCTTCCTCAGGGATATATATTATTCATTCGTAGAATAACTGAGCAAGATACACTTAATATTTTTTTTTTCTTCTTTGAAAATCTTTATGTAATAAAATAATATAAAGAAAACTAATCTTAGCGCTTATTTAATTAACTTTCCAAATATAACTGCTGCAGATGTTTTATTTTATTTGGGTTTTATTGCGGTTTCTTTGTTATCAAACGAGACTTTTATTTAGGCCTTAAAAAATAAAAGTCCGGATTTAACTTTTATTTCCGGACTTTTAAAAATAACTAGTTTAACTAGTTCTATCGGACTCAGGTAATACAAATCCGAAAATAATTTTTATTTTGATCCAAATATATTTAAAGTCCAAAATTAATAGTTTTGCAAGGAATTATATTATAAAAGAAATAACAGTTTCCGCCCCTGCTTCCATCTGTTTAGAACTTAAGTCAGTCCAAAAACTTTAATTTAATAATGTCTTTTATAGTCTCCCTTTCTTGTTGGTTTTGAAAAGATTTTATAATCGTTAGTTTTTTAATGCATTGGTTGAGTAAGCAGTCTCTGGTTAAAGATAGAGTAATTTTTGTATAGGGAATGAAATAGCGCACTATCGAAATCGGAATACAACATACCACGACAGGGCTTACACGGTTTTTGCGCTTATAGCCTCATATATAGACCAATTCGTAGAACAATGTTAGTTTTTAATTTATTTTTGGACGTTGAAACTGTACAGCAAATTGACGTTGACCACAAAGTATCCCATACATTTTTGGGAGCGGAATAAATTGGCTTTGTTTTGTGCAACACCAAAAAAACCGACGCATAAATAAATAAATGTAACGCGCGATAGCCTCCGAAGAGAGTAAGGCCATCAACACTTCCCAAAGGTGGCCCGGTATCGGGAAGGCTCTGTTCGAATACAATCGGATATATCAGCTGGCTGCAAATCATTCTTCCGCCGCCCTCCTATGAGGCGAAACGGCTTAGATGCCAATCTTAAAGCGCTCCGCCTCATAGTCGGGCGCTATGTTGCTCGGCTAATACCTCACACCAACGACAAGGTGCCTACCCTAGTGAGGGATTTCTATGATACTTACTTACTTAATTGGCGCTTAACCGTCTAAACGGTTATGGCCGTCCAACAAGGCGCGCCAGTCGCTCCTTCGCTCCGCCAACCGGCGCCAATTGGTCACACCAAGGGAGTTTACATCGTTTTCCACCTGGTCCTTCCAACGGAGTGGGGGTCGCCCTCTACCTCTGCTTCCATATGCGGGTTCCGATAGAAACACTTTCTTGGCCGGAGCATCATCTTTCATTCGCATAACATGGCCTAGCCAGCGCAGCCACTGCGTTTTAATTCGCTGGACTATGTTGATGTCTGCGTATAGCTCGTACAGCTCATCATTAAATCTTCTTCGGTACTCGCCATCGCCAACGCGTAGAGGTCCATAAATCTTTCGAAGAACTTTTCTCTCGAACACTCCCAAAGCCGCTTCATCTGCTGTTATCATGGTCCATTCTGCCCCATATAGTAGGACGGGTACGATAAGTGACTTGTAGAGTATGATTTTCGTTCGCCGAGAGAGGACTTTACTTTTCAATTGCCTACCTAGTCCAAAGTAGCATTTATTGGCTAGATTGATTCCTCGCTGAATTTCAGTGCTGATGTTGTTGCTAGTGTTGATGCTGGTTCCCAAATAAACGAAGTCTTTTAAATAAAAAATAAATGTAAGGCGCGATAACCTCCGAAGAGATCTAAGGCCGAGCTTCTCTTCCAATTTGCGTCGTGCTCCTCTTGATTTTCGCTACAAATTGGCCGGACGGGACCTATATGTTTTATGCCGACTCCGAACGGCATCTGCAAGGCAGATGAGTTTTCACTAAGATCTTTTCATGGCAGAAGTACACTCGGAGCGCTTGCCAAACACTCCTAAGGGGACACCCCGCTTAGAAAAATGTTCTTCTAATTGAAAAACCTTCATTTCTAAAATTTTGATGTTCTTTGCCGGGGGTGCGAACCCGGGGCATACGGTGTGGTAGGCGGAGCACGCTACCATCACACCACGGTGGCCGCCAAACGAAGTCTTTTACCATTTCGAAATTATGGCTGTCAACAGTAGCGTGGTTTCCAAGGCGCGTATGCGCTGACTCTTTGCTCAATGACAGCAGGTAATTTGTTTTGTCTTCATTCACCATCAAATCCATCTCTTTTCCAGTTTGGAGTAAGCAGAACTATCAGCGCGGGTGTTTAGGCCGATGATATCAATGTCATCAGCATATGCCAGTAATTACACGCTTTAATAAAATATTGTTTCTATGATAACAAAACTAAATAATAAATATTTGGCGCGATTTACTTCCGAGCAGATTAAAGCGGAGCTTCTCTTCCAACTCGAGCCTACAAATTGGCGGGACGGGACCTACTTGTTTCATTCGGACTCCGAACGGCATTTGCAAGGCAGATAAGTTTACACTGACAAGCTTTTCATGTCACAAAAACACACTCGGAGTGCTTGCCAAACACTGCCGAGGGGCGACCACGCTTAGAAAAAATTTCTTCTAATTGAAAAAACTTGGTTCTAAAATTTTGATGTTCAATCACACCACGGCGGTCACCACTGTTGCAAATAAATATCGAAATTTTTAAAAACTTGTATCAAACTAATGCAAATATTAATCTAATTTCTAAGAAGCGTAGTTGATTTAAGACTCACACAATCACGCTTCTTGTCGCTACAGGACTGAACTTGCGCTCGTTCGTAGCAATGCTATGTGTAGTGTTAAGAGTTCAATGTAGGAATTTTTTTAAAGAAAGTTACATCCAAATCCATTCAGTATTGTCAGAGACTACGCCTTACCCATATTAAAGACTTATTTATAATATACTAGAAGACCCGGCAGACGTTGCTCTGGCTTAAATTTGGGTTATCTGCATACATTTTAATAAGCTTTTTCCATCTGACTCTGCCCTCCCCCCTCTTCACTTTTTCCTAATCCTTTTATTCACTCCTCCCTCCGTCTTTTTCGCTTCACCTATCTCCATCTTCGTCTCATTCTATCTCTTTCTCAATCTCCTTCTCTCTTTTCTCTTCTCTTAATTTCTTCTCATTCTTCTGCATCCCTTATTGCCTGTCCCAGAGGGTGGTATGTATTTTATTCCAGTCCCAGTCCCAGTCGCACTCCGAGTCTCAGTCCCAGTCCGTCTCTGGATAATATATTACTCTGTACTAAAGCACTCATCAACTGCTTTCATTTGATATCCATATTGTATAAACACTGTCTAGGCATTCACTGGCCCACGTTTTGGCCTATATCTCGAGGCCATAGTCACCCAGGGGTATGAAAAATACCCCCTACTAAAGCACTCATCAACAGCTTTCATTTGTTATCCATATTCTATACACACATTCTAGGGGTACTCGGGTCCACGTTTCGGCCTATATCTCGAGGCCCTGTACGTCGATCGCAACCAAACCTATGTAGTAACCACCGCGTGAGGTTTACGCAACTTGTGTGAAAGTTTGACCGACGCATCTCTTCAAACACCGGCGACCAACTAACACACATTTTAGCTTTTCTTTTTATATGTGTAGATTTTTATTTTTCACACTTCACTATAATATTAAAACGAAATGCAGATTTTTGTTGCTTTTGAAGTTCGGCTTAATAATTGCACATGGAACTAAAGACTCTCCCCCTCCCACCTTCTCGACGGGCCTTGTGATGTGCTATACTTGATATCATTCGCTATAATATTTTTTTATTGATAAGTACGTTGTTTATTTAAACACCAACAATTACACGGAAGTATATCCGCACCACCTGAAAATGTGAGTGCCGTTGCGTATACGTAACATTTTATTATTACGTATAAACAAATAAAAAAAATTGCAATAAAATAACCTATCCTATATTTCAAGTTAGATCGAACTACACACGGGGTGCAAAACAAATTCAAAATCGGTTCAGTAGTTTAGGAGTCCATCGGGAACAAACATAGTGACACGTGATTTTTGTATATTAAGATATTAACATAATTAACGTTAAACAAATTAACTTTAAATGGAGCACCAAAATTTATGCAATAAAAAAATATAAATAAGTAATGCATATAAAAGAAAAATCGAGAAGTTGAGGTACAAAAACGATAAAAGTGCAGCAACGGAATAAAACTTAGCAGGAAATTTAAAAAATTTAGAATAAAATAGAACATTGAAATATGAAAAAACATAAATAAAAAAGATGTAAAACCATGCTTAAAAATTGAAATACTAGTATGAACATGAACAAATCCAAAAACGACAAAGTGCCAACATTTAGTGAAACGAATTTTTTTTTTGATATTGTTTTGCTGTTTTTGATATTTTGTTAATAAAAATTCAAAACAGTTTTGAAATATAATATTTCGTATTTCTTATTTTACAGCTAAACTAGTGCCTTAAAATATTCTAAAAGTTTTTAAAAATAACAAATTATACATACTTTTATGTATAACTACAACAACGAAACAAGAAAAATTAAAGTTTAAAATAAAATCTTTAGAGAAATCAAAAAAAAAAAACAAAATCACGAACAACAAGCTTTAAATAAAAATGAACTGTAAAAAGTGTAAAATAAAAATTTTGAAATTTTAAAAATGAATTGGCCCAAGCGTAATAGTCAATTTACTGTGAAACTGCAGTCAACAAAGTGTTAAAGTGCCTACAAAAATATAAAAGAGCGTTAAAAAAATGAAAATCAAATTTATCTACATTAAACATATTTAAACACACATACAAAACTGACGAGCTAAAATTTTACAAAAAAAAAAAATTAATTTCATAAGCAAAAATTCTGATTACAAGAACTAAAACATATCAAAATTCCAAAAAAAATTTTAAATTGGCTTATCAACACAAATACACACATTGGCACTCACATAATTAGATTTACTCACATATAAATTTTTCAAAGGAATTCAAAATATAAAAAACCAAACCAAACTGGCTTACAATAACGACGAAATCTCGGTGCAAGAAACCATCTCACAGCTGGATTATTACGCCTATTGGTTGACACACTGTTTGGGAAGGTGAGTAGAAGTTTAAAAAAATTAAAAACAAAAATTGCTTAAAATATTACAATTTAGGAAACGATAAAAGCGCGCTTAAAAATATTAATTCGCTTTTTTTTGTAACAAATGCATGAAAGAGATAAGGCTGTAAAAATGTTTGCAGAAAATATCAGCAAAGCACGAGCATTAAAAATTTGCCATGAACTCGTTTACAGTGGACTAAGCGCATACCTCAGTTTAAATTTATTTACTTATTTGATGTTTTTTTTTTTTGTTTTTTTTTTTCTATTACTTTGCTGTTCCACTTCCCTTCTTTCAATTGAATAAACTGCACATGGACATGCATATGTATGTATGTGTACATATGCGTGTGAGCGTGTTTATTAAATAAAGTTTGAATTTGTGACCTTCCTTAGGCTATGAAGGTTGTAGTATTGGGGGAAGAGGGTATTTGCAACTCTTATATTTTTATTTAAAAAAATAAGCAAAATGTATGATTAAAAAAGAACACATGTAAAATAATCGAGAGGTTATAAACTAGTAAAATTCAAGTTCAAGATTTGCCATTTTTGGTGATAATAAAAGACAGATCGGCGATTTTTGACCTTGAAATAATCAAAGATTAAAAAAATGGCTATTCCTTTAGTTTTTTATTTTATTTCGTTATTTATTGTTCATATTAATAAACAACACCGAAAATGGCTCTAAAGGTAAAATCACAAACAAACAAAAATTTTAAATTTGCTTCCATATCTGCACAAAAGGCAGTAAAAACGGGACCTGTCGTTTGTTCCATTCAAACTAGAATAAAACAGGGTCTCATCGTCATTTTCCAAGGGTGCATATACCAAATCATTCAATTAAAATAGACACATCAAAGTCCATACCACCTTTATCCGTGCTCAAACGGATTGTGAGACTTCGATCAAATTTTGAAGGGAATGGAGTTGTATCGTTTACTCTTGAACCCTTTTCAAAACTATTTCCTGATTGTTTCTTGAACATTTTGGATTGTTTTCAGAAACACAGGATTATTTTAGGAATCATTTCGAAATTATATCTGTGAAATTTTGGTGTGATTTCAGGATGACTTCTGACTTATTTTCGGAATCATTTCGAATCATTTCAGAACCGATTTTGAACAATTTCACAATGAATTCAAAATTAATTTAGGTTTTATCTTATGTGTCACTTTTGGCCAACTTCAGGATTATTACGAGATTATTACGAAACTATTTTAGATTTAGCACTGTTATAGGATCATTTTGGTATTATTTTCGGTCTCACACTTTGAGACACTGTTGCGAAACTATTTTAGATTTTAGGACTGTTATAGGATCATTTTGGTATTATTTTCGGATTCAGACTTTGAGACACTATTTTGGACATAATTTGGAGCAATTTTATGTAAAACCTCAGAAGCATTAAAATCAAATCCTAAAATGGAGATTTATGGGTTTGGAATATATGGGTTGCCTATTTGTGAGCATCGATAAAAATTGTAATAATGTTGCAAGATGTCTGCAATAATACAAATATTTATTTTATAAATCGCAATCCCTTTCAATTTTAAAATTACTCAAAAATACACTGTCAGGGCTGCAAATACCCATTATTGCTCAAAATTTAAACCAAGCTAATCATACATCAAGAAGTAAAGCCGCCCGCATAAGAAATACGCCAATTCGATCCCTAATACATAGACTATCGAAAAATGGATTGATTTCTATTTTTTCTTTGCCAAAAAAATCATACACAAGTATTATGTTTTGAGTTTTTTATTTCGCACGAAAAATAACGAGAACGAAATTGAATAGTGAAGATGGCACAACGTCGAGACCGGTTTGTCTGCTAATCAAAATTGACAAGGGATGACAGAAAATCGTTTCAATAATCAGTAGTGAAGTTTTTTTTTCGCTCGAAAAACATCACCTATTTTTTCGAGCGAAATAAAAAGCTTGAGAAATAACTGTTATTTTTTTAGCTTAAATAAAACCCACAATAGAACTATTAAAAGAAATTTGTATAATAAAGTTATAACTCTTACGAGTATTAATTATTATTTATATGCCTAACTAAAAAGTATAAGGATTCGACGTTATTTCTCATTACCACGTTTTTATACTCAGCTGTATTTGTACACAGGGTATGGTATTTTAAGCTTTACTTTCATGTTTCTATGTATGTAATTTTTTCTAACAACCCTGCAAAAAATTGTGCGATGAATCCCTAAAGAGATTGGTCTCCGATTGATCTCTTTTGTCTACATTCGGGCATAATAGACTCCCTTTAGCCCCTTTCAGGGTACAGTTGGGCTTAGTCAAGAATGTAGCCAGTTTTGAGAAATATTAAAAAAAACTGCAGCGAAATGAGTAAAATAAAAAAGATTACAGGTGACTGATTCGAATTATTTAAGGAAAATGCGGAGCCTTATACCGAACCTAAATTACTTTAAAAACAGCACGCCACATACTAGAAGAGAAACGGGTTTAATTTCCCCGGATAAATGCCGCGAAAAAACATTATTATTATTACTTTGGCCACGCTGAGTCGAGGATAGATGTCCCAATCCATTTGGGAAAAACCAAAAGGAGACAAGAGTTGCGTATGATCCATCAAGCAGGAAAGGCGTGGACAAAAGCCCGGCGCTGCAAAATTTCTAAGATCATGCGCAAAGCCTACGATATTAGACTCACAAAGTGGCTCATGTCTCTGAAGAGAAAAGATTTAATGCTCACGTTGGGCATACTTACTGGACACTGCCTTCTGGCGACAAATGCTTATAAGCTAGGCCTCGTCAGTAACAGCAAGTGTAGGAAGTGTGAGCTGCAGAAAGAAACGGTTGAGCACGTTCTGTGTTCATATCCTGCGCTTGCCAGGACAAGGCTCCAGCTATTAGGGGCCGCAGAGTTGCCAGACCTTGAGGCACAACTAAGCTGGGTCCTAGAAAACTACTAGTATTTGCCAAGAGGACGGAGTTATTGTGTAACATATGTTATGGCATCTGATTGGGGCTCTTCCGTTTGGTCGTCAAACAAATTCTGGTAACACTATGGGCACATTCAGTATATGTGAGGTCTTTATTGACCGGCCAGTTCAACCTAACCTAACCTTATTTTGGAACGATATACAGGATCATACTCAACAGTCAACTTGGCTGCTTGCGGTTTAACATATGCATATATTTCATGTTCTTGTAAATTTGTACATAATTGTAGGGCTGGACTACAGTTTCCTACTTGATTTTGGCTTTATTAAAGGTGCTTTAATTAAAAAATAAAAATAAAAACAAACACCACCCTCTACTGCTACTAACTCTACATACTTCATTTTTACACAAAACTTATTTTGAATTTTGCTAGGACTTACAGATCCCTCATATCAAAGGGGATTGGTCCAATCGATCACTTTCGGGTATAAATGGGTACAATTAGTCTCTTCGTGGGGCATGCTCAAACAAAAGCAAGCAGTACAACTCATACAAAGAGATCAAAACTGGCATTGGTCGCATACTCCTTTGCGACTTATCCCGGAAATAATAAGACAAAATGTTACGTATACGCACCGGTAACCGTATTTGCTGATAGTACGGATATGCTTGCATGTAATTGGTTTTTTAATAAAACAACGTAGAATGGTTACATTTTCTTTTTTTACTAACATTACATGTTTTATGTGTCGTCGAAGTCAGATTTTCAAAAAAACCTAACATTCCTAAAGTTTTCCTACTTGTCAAATACACTTGAAAAGAAAAAGCCAATAAAGATCATCCATAGACCCATGTTGTTTCCTCTACTTAAATCGTACACAAGAAATAAAAATATATTTCGAGCCTCGATAGCCCAAACATCGGTGTTTTTAAGGCTAACTTCGAAAAACGTAGCATAACTTTATTCTTTGTATTTTATCCCCTTAAAAAGTTGTATTAGATCCAATACCCAGCACGGTAATATACACTATTTCACATAGATCAATCCATTATTAGTATCTCGCAATATAAAATTTTTTCATTCGCGATTTTGTTCTAAAATCTATTGTCCTAATAATATAGTCAAAGCTGTAAATTTCTTTATACTTAAACCTTTATTGTCATTTGCACATACTTACAAAAGGTACAATTGTATTTTGTTGTATACTTTTCGACAGCGCAAACATTTCGTCGCAAAATACTCTGCCCTCAGATGCATTGCCACTTTTGCTGCTTTTTTGGCACTTGGCGTCGCAATTTGCGCAAGTAATAATAATCTGACGTTAATAATTTTGTAAATGCTAGGCACAAATGTTTCAATGCATGCACTAGTTATTTTTGAATTTGACGTATTCATAATGTGATCTTACATAATTCACAAAATTTCGCCAATGTTTTGTTTATTTACACAATTTGTGTAATACGATTTTCTAAGTACTTGAACCGAACGCTAAATAGGATTGCGGAAGATTTGTTTGTTTAATATTTTTAGTTAAAATGAACTATTTTTGGCTTAGAAGGTTTGTCAATCATAGAATATTTTATCATATTTAACACAATCAGCCCAATTGTAAACAAAAATTCCTTGCGAGTTTTTTTCTCTCCTCCCCCCTTCCTCGTATTCTAAATAAAAAATCTTCACATTCTACCACAAAACTCTTTGTTACAGTCCAAAAGTACCAATATAATAAAAAGCAGCAGAAGAGTTCTCAGCAAATTTTATACAGTCATCCAGAAATTGGGCAAGGATTTTTTAAGAAGGATTCAATCGATTTTGGCACATGACGAAAGAGGAATTCATCTAGGCTTGGCCGTCAGAATATTGTTTTGCTGAATGGAAGCAGGCAACTCCAGCGGATTTGAGTTTTCGCGCAGTCTTCTTCTTAAGCTCAACTGTTGGTGTTGCTATGGCACCAATTCGTTACTCATTTCAGTCAATACCATATGAAATGCAATACTGTGCTTTGCTTATATTTTATTTCTCAATTTTAAACAATTTCGCAACAGTTACTAAAGTTTTCAATTTGTTAAACAAAAATAGAAATACGCAACAAAATTTCAATAGACAAAACAGCTGACTTCGAAAATTCGAAATTTCTATTCCACAATTATTGTTCGCCAGGAATTTTTCCGCGGGAATAAAAAAATCCGAGAGAACAATATTCCGAGCGAATATTTAGAATTGGACTAAATGTGTTCCAGCAATTCTGCGAAATACAGAAAGTCAATCGATTATTGTACCGTGTGCTTTGAGTGCGCGCCATTGCGAAGCCAACACAATTCAAAACATCAGGAGCCATATTGATCTTGTTGTGGGTTATTGAGAGCCATTGTTAATTTACTTCTTGTTCATACCTTGTTTGATTGTGCCCGATGCTGTTGTAATTATTTTTGATTTTAAGCTGCTGCATTTGCAACCTAGTTAGGCTTACTATTATGCACACCACTGTTTTCCGTACAAAGATATAAAATACGTTAATTTTTAAAGAATATAAAACAACATGTGGCATAGCAATTATTTAATTTATTTATATATTTAGTAGCGCACCACCTCAAGTCATAATTTCAGATGCGCTCGAATTGTTCCTTTCGCAATCGTCCTATTTCGAACCTACGATATATTACTAAATATAATGCAACAATTGTATGAATATTAAACATGCATAGGTACATGTGAATGTTAGAAGAAGAATATGAAGGTTGCAAATTTAGTTTGACGTCACTCGCACAAAGAGATAAAGAAATAAAATGAAAGGCAATTAAATGATGAGAAACAAATTTGGGCATAAGAATCATAAATAAATAAATGCAAAACAAAAATGAAAAATAAAAATAAAATAAAATTATTTTAAGCACTTCCTTTATATAAATGGACAAAAATCAGCGAAAAATGTCTCCTTATATAAAGACATATTCTTGCTAGACTTTGATTTTTAAATTTTGACATAGAAATTGCAAAAATATTTATGAGAAGTAAAAGTATGAAAGTGGAGCGCACATTACTTGGCTTGGAAAGTAGGTAGGAAAGGAGATATTATTAGTCAATCAATTGCGCTCCACCTTTATATTTTTACTTCTCATAAATATTTTTGCAATTTCTATGTCAAAATTTAAAAATCAAAGTTTAGCAAGAATATGTCATTATATAAGGAGACATTTTTCGCCGATTTTTGTCCATTTATATAAAGGAAGTGCTTAAAATTTTTTTATTTTGTTTTTATTTTCTCCTTTTCTTATATTCTCTCGGTGTCTTAACCTATCTGTTAAGTTTTACGCTTGTAGCTCAATGAGAACGTACATAAAAATCAATGCCAAATTCCCTCCGTTCGGTTTGATTTTTCTAAATATCTCATCCCGTGCGCCCCCTAGCGAAACTTTTTGTATCGTGTCATCGACCCCTGAATTAAGTTTGAAATTTCTAGTCTCTAGCTCATCGAGAAATTACTTAAAAGCTGGTTTGAAAATTTTCAAATTCATATCTAATTATTTCGATCCGTGCGTTTCCCTTTTGTTGTATTGTCATGGTGTTCTAGCCTATGTTTTTAAGTTTCACGTTTGTAGCTCAATGAGAAATTACTTAAAAATCGATTGCAAGATTTGTATGAAAAGCGGACAAACATTCAACCGACCTAATATAAAGGAAGTAAAAAACACTGACTTTGCAATGTTTGTATTTATGTAGGTACACAACATACGCATTTTTCAAACCTTGAAGAGTTTTATAGCGTCATGTTCCATCTCTTCTCAAAATGTGTCATACAAACCCAAAAACCTTTTTCTGGGAGTTGGGACGAACACGCCCTCCTGCAATGATCGTGCTGTTTAGACAGCGCGTCGGCCAAAGCTCTGTATTTTGGTTTATAACTTTCCTGTCATCTCTTAACTAATATTTAAGCTCAAGCGTTAATGTAAATTATTCTTTCTTTGGGTGTTTATAAAACAGGAGCTATTTATTTAGGGTCGAAGTCAAAGCCTCAAACAAATTTAAAGCCTTATTCTATATATAAAGTTGAAAATGTCGTTCCCTATTCACGGCCAAACTTTAGTTCAAATGTATACAGAATTATTAATTAACAATTCAAGAAGTTGATTATAGCGCTAAAATATCAATTTAAAAATTACACCACTACCAATGCCAAACACGTATTTAAACTATGAGAATGTTTTCAACCACACTGCTACCTCTGTTTGATGTTGTTGTGTTGAAAAAATCAGCAAGTCTCATGAAAACGAACTCGGATTTGATCTCATGAGCAAATGAATAAAGAATGTGTACATAATTGTTTTATTAGAAGTATCTCATGAGGTAGGTAGGTAGGTTGAACTGGCCGGTCCATGAGGACCTCACATAGACTGATTGAGTCAGTAGTGTTACCAGAAGTTTGTTTTAACGACCAAACTGAAAAACCCTATCAAAAACCAGGACCTATGTTATAAAATAACTCCGTCCTCTTGGCAAATACTAGAAGCTTCCTAGGACTTAAGCCACTTGCTGCTTCTAAATCTGACAGCTGTATCACTCCTAATAGCTGGAGTCTTAGCCTGGCAAGTGCAGGGCACGAGCACAGAACGTGCTCGATCGTTTCCTCCTCCAACCCGCACTTCCTACACCTGCTATTACTGACCAAGCCTAATTTAAAGGCATGTGACGCCAGAAGGCAGTGTCCAGTCAGAATACCCGTCATGAGTCTACAGTCCTCTCTTTTTAATGATAGAAGCAACTGTGTTAGTCTAAGGTTGTAAGAACTACACATAATCTTCGACACTTTACAGCCCCGCGCTTGAACCCACGCCTTTTCTGCTTGGTCGATCATGTGCACCTCTCGCCTTCGCTTAATCTCGCCCAATCTAATTGGGACGTCTACGGAGCAAGCTTCAAGGGATGCGCCCTTTTTAGCTAATTCGTCCGCTTTTTCATTCCCATCTATTCCCATATGCCCTGGGACCCAATATAGATGTATGCTTCTCCCTGTCTCGATTCTCTCCAGAGACTGCTTACACTCTAACACGCATTTAGATGCTGTGCTATGCGAGATTATTGCCTTAATTGCTGCTTGACTGTCAATATAAAAGTTAACACGGTTGCAGCTTAAGCTATTCTCTTCCAGGGTTTCTACTGCTTTGGTTACGGCTAATATTTCCGCTTGGAAAACGCTACAGTAATCCGGCAGCCTGTAGGATCTGCTTAATTCCGGATCAGCGCAGTATACCGCAGACCCTACTCCTTCCACTATTTTGGAACCATCGGTGTACACATGTATCGCCTCGTCCGCCATTTGCGCACCCTTGCGCCAACCGTCCACCTCTATTGTGGCCTTAAGATCTCCCTCAAAGTGCAGGTAGGGAATCATGTAGTCTGTTCGTCTTGTGACTGAGGACGCTATACTACTATGGCCATATGGTCGGCGCTCAAGCTGCCCCGAAGCACCGAGCCTGGTTGCGGTCGTTAATGCTTTGTTCTTTGCTACCAGGTCTACAGGTGGAATGTGCAGAATGGCATACAGTGCAGCCGTCGGGGTTGTTTTCAGGGCTCCCGTAATGCAAAGCATCGATAGTCTGCATACCCCCTCTAATTTTTTGAGGTATGTTGTTTTTTGTGTGGCTTTCCACCAAACAAGAACTCCATAGTATAGAATAGGGCTTACAATCGCTGTAAAAACCCAATGAGAAAGAGAGGGCGATAGGCCCCACGTACACCCCAGCATTCTTTTACATGCATAGAGTGCCGTTGAGGCCTTCTTGACCCTCTCCTCCACGTTGAGCTTCCATGACAGCTTACTGTCTAGGATGATTCCTAGATATTTTGTGCAAGGTTTCTCCTGTAAGGTCACCGCCCCTAACTTAGGCCTGGTCCAATTTGGGACCTTGTACCTCTTTGTAAACAAGACCATATCCGTCTTCTCCGCATTGACTTTCAGCCCGACATTAGATGCCCAGGTATGAATATCCCGAAGCGCCCGATCCATCAAAGAACTAATCGTTGGAAGGCATTTTCCACTTATGACAATTGCAACGTCATCTGCGTAAGCCGTAAGTTTTACGGGTCCCTCATCGAATTGCCTGAGCAGTTGGTTGATGACCAGTGTCCACAGCAGAGGTGATAGCACCCCTCCCTGCGGCGTGCCCCTGTCCACTGATTTCGTGGCCTCGTACAATCCCCATTGTGATGTAATCTTTCTGCAATTTAACATGCAGCCGATCCATCTGATTAAGGCAGGATGTACTTTAATGTAATTAAGACCATCCATAATCGCCCATTTTGCAACATTATTGAAAGCCCCGGCAATGTCCAAGAATACTCCTAGAGCATACTCCTTATATTCCAGGGATTTCTCTATGCTTATTACCACCCTATGCAATGCGGTGTCTACCGACTTGCCTTTGGTGTACGCATGCTGTGTTGTGGAGAGCAGCTTTCCATCCACGTTGCACTTTATGTACACATCTATCAGCCTCTCAAAGGTTTTGAGCAGAAATGATGTTAAGCTAATGGGTCTATAGTCTTTGGGATACACGTGACCGATCTTCCCCGCCTTTGGTAGAAAAGCTACACGAGCAGTTCTCCAAGAGTGCGGAACATGATTCAGTCTTATGCACCCATCGAATATTATTTTAAGCCATTCCACGACCGCCCTGCTTGAGAATTGTAGCATGGCCGGGAATATACCATCTGGGCCCGGCGATTTAAACTTAGAAAACGTCTTCACTGCCCACTCGATCTTGGTATCGTTCACCAAGCCCGGCACCACTAGCTCCGTGATCGAAGTGTGAGTGATGTCTGCTGGTTCTTCTAAACCGTCTCCCGATGGGAAATGTGTATCGAGAAGCACCTCAAGGGATTCCTCACTATCACGTGACCATTCCCCGTTCTCTTTCTTTATTAGTCTCTGGACTATGTTTCCCTTTGCTAGGACTTTTTTCAACCGTGCTGTTTCACTGGAGCACTCTATGTCCGTACAGAAACTTTTCCATGAGTTTCTCTTCGCCCTGGTAATTTCACGCTTGTAGATCCTCAGTAGATCCCTGTACTCGTCCCGACACGCTTCGCTTTCCGCGGTCTTTGCGAGTTTAAACATTTCTTTTACCTGTCTTCTTAGAAGACTCAGCTCATTGCTCCACCATGGCGGCTTTGCTTTTCCTCTGAATCTTCTTAGAGGGCAAGCTTTGTTATACGCAGTCATAAGCGTCCTTGTTAGGAATTCATTCGACTCCTCCAGTTCCTCTACATTAGCAACCTCTTTGGGTTGTCCCAGTTTCGTTTCTACATGTTTTTGGAATTTAGTCCAATTCGTTGCCCTAGGGTTTCTAAAGGTTCCTCCCTTCTCTACCCTCTTTAGTGGGATGCTGAAGCTTATATACGCATGGTCGGAGAAGGATGGTCTATCGAGAACCATCCAATCATACCTTGATATATCACGCTCGGAGCTCAATGTAATATCCAGAACATTGCTGGATGTTGGACCAATGTATGTAGGAACATTTCCCCTGTTGGCTATCTGCAAATTGGTTTGCAGGATGTAACAAAATAGAGATTCGCCTCTCTCGTTCGTATCTGCTCCTCCCCACGCATTGTGGTGCGCATTTGCATCTGCGCCTATGACCAACCGCCCTTTGCGCCCTTCCTCCTGTACTAGCCTTTTGCACTCCATCGGTGGAACCTCCGCAGCATGGGCCATGTAGCAGGACGCCAGGATAAATGCCTGCTTATTCTTTTGCTCAACGGCCACCGCTACGAGATCCTCGGTGGTGTAATTAGGCAGCATATATGAATGCAGCTGTTTCCTTACCATTACTACAGCTCGCACCCGTCCTTCCGTTTGTGCGTAGTAAACGCCAAACCCGCGCGCGCTAAGTCCAGAAACCTTTCCTCCCGATGAGAGCCACGGCTCCTGGATCAGCGCCACGTCAAACGAACCCTCCTCAAGGGTTAGGAGGAGTTCGCTCGACGCCACTTTACTGTGTTGGAGGTTTATCTGTAGGACTCGCAGCACCATTGGGCTGTTTGTCCCCCTCCAGCACCTTCGTCTTGACGTCGGCGTCCTCCTCTTGCCCTTTTGGTTTAGAGTATTCGAGGCCCCCTTCAGCCCCTCGTGAATGTTGTGCCGTGTGTTCCTCTGTGCGAGTCACAGCACCATTTAGCGGTTGGTCCTCTTCTAACACGTTCGTGGTGACGTCGGGGACCTCCACCTGTCTTTTTTCCCTTAGGCTTCTGAGGTCCTTTTCGACTTCGCCCACTTCCAGCGTGTTAGGATTTTTATCCTCGGGACTTCTTTTCCTGAGTCGCATGTAAATTTTGCCAGTGCCAAAGGACATTTTGCCAAGCTGCGTGTACAAAATATCCTCCGCCTGCTTGTTTATTTGGAAGATGTAGAACTGACCATCCTCGGTAGGCCGAGATACAGTAAGTACCTTCCAATCCTGTGTCGGTATGTTCGGATTCTGATTCTGCAGAAGTCGCAGTGTATCCTCCGACTTCATCACGCATGGTATCCATACCTTAACTTTTGGTACCGTGGGGATTTGCGCTTTATCCACCACCTCAAACCGCGCGTTCGTGCCTTGCCTTTGGAGGTTTGGAACGACTTCCTCCAGCCACCGCAAGCTCGCGATGTTGTCGCACGCTATCATCTTCACACCATTATACCATCCCCCCGAATCAAAGGTTGGAAGGGGCTTACTTGGTTGTTCCCGCATCATCTTAAGCATTAAGCTAATAAGCTCCCTTTCCACAGATCTCCACCTTTCAGTAGTCATTTGTCCGAACGGACTGCTACGATCAACCAGCGCCACAGTCAGTGACTGCTTTGCCACATCACTCATCTTCTCGGGAAAAGCAGGAGTCTTAGTGTTATCTCCCTTTAGAACCTCCGAGAACACCGGAGTCTTCGCGTTAACTCCCTTTAGCGCCTCCGAGAAAGCCGGAGTCTTAGCGTTATCTCCCTTTGGCTTATCTCCTACTTTCGTAGTTGGAACTTCCCTCTGACTGGCAGCTTTCGAGGTAGTTGCTACCTCGCTATTGGAACCCATCTGACTTACAGCTTTGGGCCTACTTGTCTTGTCTATGCGACTGCCCTGCCTCGCGGCTCTAGGACTGGGTCCTTTCTGCCTCTTGAAAGCAGGCTTGTCGCCTTCTGCCGAACGTTGCCTCTTCATTCTGCCATTCGACGCTTCTTCCTCCTCGTACCGGTTGCAGAACCGAGGGTTTCTCGCAGCAAACCTTTTGAACTGCCTTCGACCTACTTCTACCGCTTCATGGGCCCATTCCAAGCGCTCGATCTCCACTTCTGTTGGGTCGACCACTGCTCCCAAGCGTTGTACAATTCTTAGTGCTGCGCGGTACTGCGAGAGAGCTCTTTTACTTCCTCTGCTCCGTACCCTTCTCCACTCTTCTACTCCGTTTTCATTTGTGTGCTTCTCCAACACGGAGTTCATTGAATCAGCACTACTCTCGCTCCCCGAGTCCGACGCATCGCTTAATTCGTATTTGTCGTCCTTGGATTGCGACTCAGTCCTCCTCTTTACATCCTCCTTATTACATTCAGGTAATGAGTTGTTCATCTTGGTCGTACGACCACCTGCCCGACAAGGCGGGCTCAGCGGTCCAGTATTATATACGGGGAAAGAACCGTCCGCCACAGCAGCGCCCCTTACTGCGGTAAGGCCATAAATACTTCCCGAGATGGCCCGGTATCGGGAAGGCTCCGTTCGAATACAGCCGAATTTATCCCCTGGCTGCAAATCGTCCAATAGGCACGGTCCGCATAATACCCTGGATTAGGGGGTTGGCAGTTCTTGGTCACCGACATCCCGCCGCCCTCCTATGAGGCGAAACGGCGTAGATGTCAGTCCTAAACAGCTCCGCCTCATAGTCGGGCGCTATGGAGTTCGGCTAAGCCCTCACACCAACGACAAGGTGCCTACCCTAGTGAGGGAAAGTAGTATCTCATGAGAGTCAACAAATATTAGTAAATGTGTATTTTTCCTTGCTGATATTTAAAGTGTTTATAAAAACAAATAAGAATATACAAGTATTTATGTGTTTGGTTGCAACAATTTGTTTGTCAATAAAATAAAATAGAGTAAAATAAAATTAAATTAAAAAGAAAAAACGAGAAAATAAAAAATTTTGAAAAAAATAAAAAAAAGAGTTGAGTGTAAAAGAAAAGTTTGAAAATTGCATAATAAAATAAAATCGAATATATTAAAATAAAATTAAATTATATTAAAATAAAATAAAGGGAAGGGAAGATAGCCACGAAAAGGAAACGAAAAGAAACGGAGTGAAAGGAAAGGAAAAAAGAGAGGAAAAAGAAAGGAAAAAAAAGAAAGGGAAAATTAAAGAAGTGGAAAGAACAAAAAGCAAAGAAAAGAAAAGGAAAGAAATTGAAAGTATAGAATAGGAAAGCAAAGGTATAGTGCCGTTTACAGTGGTTGAATTTCAAATATGTTCATACATAAATATAAATATTTGCTGGCCTTGTATATGCCGGCGAATGTGATTATGCCTGGAAACTCAGAAAATTTAAGTACTTGTGCCCACGCGGTGCTGAGAAACAAAATAGCAACATGAAAAAATAGGTAAACATTTATTAGCTTCGACTTATCGAAGTGAACCGGAACTGAATGCAGACTGGAAAAGAATCACGAAAACAGAGAAAGAAACAGAAACTTTAACCGAATCGAAATCTGCAAACTACATTCTGAATCGAAGCCGAAACCGAAAGCGGACCTTAAGTAGAAGCGGAATCCCACCTGGAACCGAATCAAAGATCGAGATTGGAAAATAAAACGGGCTGATAGCAGATCAAAAACCGGATTGCAGTCGGAAGCTTAATCGAACAAATAATCGAATACTGGAACCAAACTCGACACGATACGAAACCAGACCAAAACCTGAAAAAAAATTGAAAAAATAAAGTAAGGCGCAACTGAAAATGGAAGTGAAACCTAAAACAGAGATAAAACGGGAACCGAAACTAAAGCAAAGTCAAGCATGAAAGTACAATCGAAATTCAAGAAACGAACACTTGTTCACTGCTTACTCTGCTGAATTTACGTAAGTCGTTGCGCTCATATAACGTATTTTTAAGGGAAGAATAGATTTCTTGATTAAAAACATTCGTCCGTTTAACGCATATCCGTATTTTAACATATGACACTTCGCGAGTAATTATAAGCGACTCACGGCTTTATTAAATGAAATATGAATAAGGTGAAGAGTTAGCGTGTCCGTCTGCTATATAAGCGGGGTCGCCTCTCGACAATGTTTTTTTAAACAGCCAAAAAAAAAATAACACTACGAAAATTTGAAGTGAAGCTCCTCAGAAATATATTGGGCCAAATTATTATTATTGCTATCCAAAGAGCAGCCAATACGCGCTTCTCTTTAAAGAGCTAATAGGAAAAATGTACAGTAAAAATATCTAAAAATAGTACCTTGTACTTACTTAACTTCTTTTCCTTTCTTTTGCTATCCAAAGAGCAGCCAATACGCGATTTTCGTCAAAAAGCGAATTGGGAAAATGTACAATAAAAAAAACCTAAAAATAATACTTTGTACTTACTTAACTTCTTTTCCTATTGGGTGCGCAATTTAAAATTATTTATTACCACACGTGTATTTTAATTTGCTTGTACTTAGTTGTTTACATATTCATGCCGACACGTATGTACTATTATCACTCTTTTCAAATTGCCGAATTTCAAATGTGAATAATTATACAACAAGGGCAGCGTGAATTTGAGGAATATGCATTTACACTTCTCACCCAACTGTGACAATATTCTACGCCTCGCCCAATCTCGTTCTGTTCTTAAATCCAAAGAGCTTATTTGGGCGCCCTCCACTCATTTACGTATGTATGTAGAATGTGGGAAATCGAAATATGTAAATATTTCGACGCACAAAAAAAACTCTTCTGCAAATATTCGAAAATCATTTCTCTTTAATTTTATTACCTTCACCCGTGCTTGCTATCATTATTTTACAACGTTTTATACATGTCTATGAACGAATAGAAACACTTCTTTCCTGCCCTACATGCACGCGCATTCCCCTTTCCTGTGCAGGGTAAATCTTAGGTTAAGTACGTGATATCGTAACTGTGTGTTATTTTTTTCAAAGCAGGGGAGGAGTAATTATATTATTAACTACAACAACATACATATCTTATAATTTTTATCAACATCAGAACACTGATGTTAACTAACAAATAAATGTAACACTTCAAGACAAAAAGCAAAACAGAACAAAAAAAGATTAAATAAATTGCGAAATTAAGTTAAACAACGATAAACAATTGCCAATGGTGCAGTTATGGACTAACTTGTGCCAATACTTGCGAGTGTGTAGCACTTGCTTGGAGAACTGCCCAATGTATAGTGCCAAATCATCTTCCGATTACTTAAAAGTGAAGAAGCACTCAAATACCAATTACCAACATGCCGCCTGATATATTTGCCAATGCCCAACAGTAAGTGCTTAAGTTCGTCCTTACGAGCAATTTAGCGACTAAAGAGTAAAGTTTTCTTTCGTATGTGAGCAAATATTTCCATTTTTCTCAACGCTGAAAAGTAAATATTTTTGAAGTTATGCTTTTTTAGGCGCGTTATGAAAAAATTATGAGAGTGAAATTTTAAAAAAATGTGACACAAATGTCACAGGTTGAAAATACAGTTCGTGTGTTTGTTCGCTGTGAATTGTACGAGTAAACTTGCTTTGAGTGGAATGAATGTATAGCGCCTCTATGTTTGTATGTACCAGTGAGCTGCAATTATTCATCTTTTAAGGTTATTAGTGGACTAACCATAAAATGAGTATTAGTGCGTATGCAAACAAAGAATATCAAGCACTTATATCCACTAACACACATTTACATAGTCCTGCTTCGTAAAATGAATAACCGCTCATAAGCCACGAAGCAGTTCAGTATTCAATTGACTTATTGAACAAGAAAGTCAACTGTGTTATACGAAAACACTAATTGGAATAAGTAAGACTACAGTGGAATAAAATGAATAAAGTCCTATCAGTCTTCCGACGCTAGCAACACAACGATGTACATGAAACTAAACTGAACACAGCGCCAAAGTAAAACCGATGATAAACGAAGTATACAGTGTATTACACACGAAATCAAAGTGCCACTGAGTTAAAGCGACTATAACATCAGTTTATTCTCAATAATGTCATATATGTTTGAGACATATGTGTTACGCAGCACTCGTATGTATTTTCTATTTTATGTGTTAATCACTCATAGTATTTGTCGGTACTTGACTAAGTACACATTTAGACACAATTTTTTAGCTCATGACTAAGTGCACTAATTTTATTAGTACTGAAAGCAGATCTCTGGTATGTACTAATGTTTGTGAACTAAGGAGATTTAATCTATCTTATATATTATTTCTTCTGTACGTATGTTTGTCACTGAACTCTTAAACGACTGGACCGATTTTGATAAGGATGCTTTTGGTTCACAATTTGGTCCGGGAAGTGGACTAAGGCCGACCTATTCCAAATAATCGTATGTATGGTGCGATTCGTTTGAAACTCGGTACAGCGGTACCTCTTTGGCCGCCGTGATAGTAGCGTACTCCGCCTAACACACCGAAGATTCTGGGTTCACGCCCCGGGCAAAGTAACATCAAAATTTTAGGAACAAGGTTTTTCAATTAGAAGAACATTTTTCTAAGCGAGGTCGCCGCTTAGCAGTGTTTCGCAAGCACTCCAAGTGTATTTCTGCAATGAAAAGCTCTCTCTTGCAGATGCCGTTCGGAGTCGGCATAAAACAAGTAGGACCCGTCTCGCCAATTTGTAGCAAAAATTTAAATGAGCACGACGAGGAGAATCTCGGCCAAAAATCTCTTCGGAGGTTATCGCGCCTTACATTTATTTGTTTTATATCCCCACATTAGAAATGGTGACAAGAAAACAGAGGAAATGGGAAGAAAATGTAGGGGATGTTGAAAGAAAGTCGGAAAGTTAAAGAAAAAAAAAGAAAGATGGAGAGTGCGGGTAAAAGTAAGAACACGGGTAATGGTCTAAGACAAAGTAGTAAAAAAAGAGTAATGAGAAGATAGAGAGTAAAAGTGAGAGTTACACTTGGATAAGAGCAAGAGCGGGAAGAAAGGGATAGGGACATTGAATGAGCCGACTAATGTAAGAAGAAGAAAATGCAGAGGGGTTACAAAATAAGAGAAGAAGAGCGTTAGACGGAGGAGTGGCAGGTGGATTGATATAGGAAGCTAGAACAATGCCGATCTGACAGAGTAGAGGCAAGTGGATAGGTAGAGAAAGTCAGAACAATATATGTCGAGTTGTATTATACAGCTGGGAGTATTTCATGTTTGTCTCAATGATTCCGCGTTAGCCAAAGCTATTTAAAATAAAGTTGTGATAAGCCAAAGTTTTTTTTTGTTGGCATCAGGTACATCTGTAAACTCAGATTGTTGAAGCGTCGTTGCTGTAAACACCATTCACCTTTTTCTGCTCAATAAGCTTACGCTTGGTTTACACAGGTAAATCTTGGGTCGTGGGACGGATGCCGTCAATCCCAAGTTTTCGTATTATAAGCCCCCTAGATATTCATTCGCAACTTCATGATATTATTCTAGATCATCAATCATCTCATTGACATATTTCCATATTCCTTAGTTGTAGATGTGATAGTCTGAAGATCCAGAACTTCAGTTCCGTTGAGTAAAACTTTTCCATTTCCTCTTAGTAAAAGGAAATAAACTCTCGCACAAAAGAAAATGCAGGCCGTAGGCGTTATTTTCTTAGAAGTTACTACATATTTCAGAATGGGATTTATGTAGTGTTTTTTCAAATAAGTCAAGAAGCAACACTTAAATTTATGAGAGCAAGTATTTTCAAACGTGACTCCATTTTGTAGTATTGACTTCACCTGTCTGGTTTATTGCATCATATGAAGTAGGCAACTTATTTTTTTTTTGTTGCTTTCCATGTAATTTTTTAGTTTGTTTTTAACACTTTTAGTCAGAAACACAAAGAGGTTTATTATTCATTTTTTCTTACCTCTCAATTAACGTGTTTATTTAGCTGTTAAAATAAACTCGAAGACAAAATAAGCTTTGAGGGTTCTACCTAAATAAGGCCTTGAAAATTTAGCTGGAGAAATATCATATGATATTTGCATATTTGCATATCGTCAACAAGGCGATAAAATACTAAAACTTTTTCGGGAAAGCTCTTAAAAACTGTTTATCCAGAATGAGGATTATTAAATTGATTTTTTAGTATTATGTCGATCTCTCTATACAAGTAAATCACTTAAAAAACATGCTCCTACCTATGTTTAGTTAAAAATATCCTTTTACCAAGGACCCAAACTGTTACTACTTTTATAATAAAAGACTTTCAGAAAAAAATATGTCCTTGCTTTTATTGTTGTCAGTCCGTCAGAAATTATTAAATCCGGACTTTAATTTTTTTAAGCCCGGCCGTATAACTATGGAAAGGCTCATCCAAATAAGACGGATTTTTTAATACAGAATCCTTCTTGTTCCAACAGAAAGCATTGTATCAAATTTTAAGGCAATATCTCAAATGAATCAAACTTTATGACGAAAGAACAGGTGCAAGTTTACCATGGATAAGTATAAGTACAGTAATATGAGTACTATGAGAGTTGGATATAGCTTTACTTACCTACTTAATTGGTGCTTAACCGTCTAAACGGTTATGGCCGTCCAACAAGGCGAGTCAATCGCTCCTTCGCTCCGCCAACCGGCGCCAATTGGTCACACCAAGGGAGTTTAAATCGTTTTCCACCTGGTCCTTCCAACGGAGTAGGGGCCGCCCTCTACCTCTGCTTCCATAGGCGGGTTCCGATAGAAACACTTTCTTGGCCGGAGCATCATCTTACATTCGCATAACATGGCCTAGCCAGCGCAGCCGCTGCGTTTTAATTCGCTGGACTATGTTGATGTCTGCGTATAGCTCGTACAGCTCATCATTAAATCTTCTTCGGTACTCGCCATCGCCAACGCCTAGAGGTCCATAAATCTTTCGAAGAACTTTTCTCTCGAACACTCCCAAAGCCGCTTCATCTGCTGTTGTCATGGTCCATGCTTCTGCCCCATATAGCAGGGGTTCCTGCTTTTAACAATGCAGAATACATGGTTTTGCACTTTAATCGACTAATTATGCTCCCCACTTGCGTGCTTCTGCTTTACTTAGAAACATAATCTTGATATTGTAGCATATTATTCGAAATCTGGGCAATCAAGCATAAAGTGACTCGATGATTCCACCTCATCATCCTGCATACACCTACAGCAGGATGGGGTTTCCGGTATATTGAGACTTACCGCATGGATTCCCATTGGACGGTGTCCTGTTAAAACTCCAATGATTATTTATATATGAACCTTTGTGAACCCAGTTATTTTGGCAGACCTCCCATCCACTTCCGGTCAGAAGGATCTAGCTACCCTGCAAATGAATATGATGTCCGCCTAACGCTTGCTGAGCTGACTCGAGGCCCATCTATGCAGGAGCAGATCCCAGGTAAACTGCGGAGTCCCAAAGTCCCTGCAGCCATTTTCAACCGATTCCATTCTACCGATGAGGGGTAAGAAAACCCGCTTGCCCGAGATATCATTATGGCACGGGACACAGATAATCCTAAACATAAAATAATTTGATGCAATTGCAAGCGAAGTCAGGTATTCCCAGACCGCCCTCGATCGCACTATAGTTGAACTCAAGGCCTCAATGGCCGCTTAGTTATCCGAGTAGATGTTAAATTTCCTATCTGTAGTACCACTGGGTAGCATTTCATCCACTGCATCCTTAATCATGGCAACTTCCGATTGGAATACGCTGCAATGATTAGCTAACTTAAACTTGCGGCTTACATTTAGCTTTTGACAAAAGACCCTCCCTCCCACCAACCTTTCCACCCAACTGCGACCCATCTGCGGATAAGTTAACTGGTCCTCTGCCCCAGATGAATTCCCTTTCCCATTCCTCTTTCGGGGGTATGACTGGGGTGAAGGTTTCCCAGAAATGTCAATTTGAAAGGTTTTATAATCCTTTTGTATTTTTTATGAAGAAAGTGTTTTGTTTATGTTATGTTTATAGACGCTTATTTGTATTGAGCAAAAACAATTTTTCCTAAAATTTTTAACTATTTTTTATATTTCTTTCTTTATAGGTAAGCAACTTTTTTCTCAGAAATCATACAACTGTGTAAATTTGTTGAATAGGATGGGTAAGTATGAAACTATATTACAGTTACGTGTTTCCCTTAGAACAGCGACCTCAAAACGGTTAAAGATAATACTTTCTCATATAAGCAAAACCGGAATAATACAAATAAAATGGTAGTATATTACACCATAGGAGTAAGTTTCGAAAAACACTACGACGAGAAAAAATTTAAATGGATGGATTGTATTTTGATCCTCCTCAGATATGCTAATGCATTTATGATCCTTTTTATACTCAGTTGAGCAGAGCTCACAGAGTATATTAACTTTGATTGGATAACGGTTGGTTGTACAGGTATAAAGGAATCGAGATAGATATAGACTTCCATATATCCAAATCATCAGTATCGATAAAAAATTTGATTGAGCCATGTCCGCCCGTCCGTCCGTCCGTCCGTCTGTCCTTTAACACGATAACTTGAGTAAATTTTGAGGTAATTTGATGAAATTTGGTATGTAGGTTCCTGGGCACTCATCTCAGATCGCTATTTAAAATGAACGATATCGGACTATAACCACGCCCACTTTTTCGATATCGAAAATTTCAAAAACCGAAAAATGCGATAATTCATTGCCAAAGACGGATAAAGCGATGAAACTTGGTAGGTGGGTTGACATTATGACGCAGAATAGAAAATTAGTAAAATTTTGGACAATGGCCGTGGCACCGCCCTCTTTTAAGAGAAGGTAATTTAAAAGTTTTGCAAGCTGTAATTTGGCAGTCATTGAAGATATCATGATATCGCATGAAGAACACGCCCACTTTTAAAAAAAAAATTTTAAAAGTAAAATTTTAACAAAAAATTTAATATCTTTACTGTATATAAGTAAATTATGTCAACATTAAACTCCAGTAATGATGTGGTGCAAGAAAATGCAAAAATAAAAGAAAATTTCAAAATGGGCGTGGTTCCGCCCTTTTTCATTTAGTTTGTCTAGAATACTTTTAATGCCATAAGTCGAACAAAAATTTTCCAATCCTTTTGATAGAGGCATAGACTCTATGACGGTAATTGTTTTCTGTGAAAATGGTCGAAATAGGTGGACGCCACGCCCAGTTTTTATACACAGTAGACCGTCTGTCCTTCCGCTCGGCCGTTAAAACGATAACTTTAGAAAAAGCCGATATATCTTTACTAAACTCAGTTCGCGTACTTCTCTGAACTTACTTTATCTTGGTACAAAAAATGGCCGAAATCCGACTATAACCGCGCCCACTTTTTCGAAATCGAAAATTACGAAAAATTAAAAAAATGCCATAATTCTATACCAAATATGAAAAAAGGGATGAAACATGGTAATTGGATTGGTTTATTGACGCAAAAAATAACTTTAGAAAAAACTTTGTAAAATGGGTGTGACACATACCATATTAAGTAGAAAAAAATAAAAAATTCTGCAGGGCGCAATCAAAAGCCCGTGGAATCTTGGCAGGAATACTGTTCGTGGTATTACATATATAAATAAATTAGCGGTACCCGACAGATGATGTTCTGGGTCACCCTGGTCCACATTTTGGTCGATATCTCGAAAACGCCTTCACATATACAACTAAGGGCCACTTCCTATTAAAACGCTTATTAATACCTTTAATTTGATACCCATATCGCACAAACACATTATAGAGTCACCCCTGGTCCACCTATATGGCGATATCTGGAAAAAGAGTCCACATATAGAACTAAGGCCCACTCCCTTTTAAAATACTCATTAACACCATTCATTTCATACCCATATCGTACAAACACATTCTAGAGTCACCCCTGGTCCACCTTTAGAACTATGGCCGACTCCCTTTTAAAATACTCTTTAATACCTTCCATTTGATACCCATGTCATACAAACACATCCCAGGGTTACCCTAGGTTCATTTTCCTACATGGTGATTTTCCCTTATTTTGTCTCCAAAGCTCTCAGCTGAGTATGTAATGTTCGGTTACATCCGAACTTAGCCTGCCTTACTTGTTGTTTAAAAGTTTAAGAAATATTTCGATCAATGTAGTCAGCTTATTCACCAACTATTTGCTTCCAATTTGGCTTGCACCATCCGTCGCAAGAAAACTTTTTTTGCAAAATATATAAAGTAGTGTAGTGGGAACACAAATCAAATCAAACTAACTGCCCAAAGCAGTTGGTAGAATTATTTAAAATAAAGTTTTTATTGGTTTTTAGAAATGAGAAACTGTTATCATCTATCTTCGTATGCTGAGATCGTTGTCCGACGCGTCTCTCTTAAAAAATGTAAATTTAAATTAGTTTCGTATCAAACAGATACTTGTCTTTTAGTCATAAAATTTCAAAACTGTGTATATAACTTGTTTAAGATAAACATCTTACAAAATTTTAGCAATAACTACAGAATAATAAATTTTAATTCAGCAAACGTAATAGTCAATTTTAATTCAGAAACCGGAACTTGTACTTGTATTTTACGGTTTCTGAAGTACAATTTCCCGTTACTGATGTACAACTGACTACTCTGAAGTCCATATTACGTTTTCCGAAGTACAATGGATGATTCTGAAAAATATTTTACAGCATCTGAAGTACAATCGTTTATTTTGAAATCAATTTTACGTTCCCTCGATTAGTCTTCATCGTTTAAGTCATAAATTTTAAGGGGGCAGTCTTGAACGTATGAATAGTACGAGTGGTTAATTTCTTTTTAGTCCCCAGAAATTAATAGGTTATCTTTGAAAATAATCTCAAATGGATTATACCTTACTTCGAGCGATAATAAGACATGATATTTCAGGTTTACAAATATATTATCACTGCTACTGAATCCGCCCTCATCATCGTGGAGAACATGATAATGGGTAAATTTTTATTATTTTTTTTTTTCAAAACCGTTGTAAAGCATATACAGAGGATTCACTATAAAGAAGCTAGTATGAATAGAAACTACTGTTCATAAACTTCACGAGATTTTATTCGTTCACCTGTATTACCTGTCGTGCCTAATTTATGAAACACATTCCTACTTCGATTATGTGTACAAACTTTTATTCTTCAAACCCCAACTATGCATTTAAAAAAATCAATACTTGGCGCGATTTTCCTTTGAGAAGATTTAGATGACGGCAGATGAGTTTTCACAGAGAAGTTTTTGAAGACAGTAATACACTCCGAGTGTTTGCCAAATCACTGAGGAGGGGCGACTCCGCTTCGAAAAACTTGTATTAGGTTTATGTATATAGTAGTTAAAATGGGAGTAAGCATGTTGTTGTTGTTGTAGCGGTGCCATTGTGGTGATAGGCACTCTACGAAGGTTTTGGGGAGTGTTATCGATGTTGATTCTTCTTTTCCATTAAGCCAAAAGCCCGACCAATATTTTCCTAGCTAATCTCGTTTGGGTAAATATCCCTTTGAAGTACCGATGTTATATATTATGTTTTTTTTTTTTTGCAGTTCAGTTTAAGATTTGCCCCTTTCAAGACAATAAGCTAATTTATGAAACACATTCTTATCAAGTTCAATTACTTTTACATATTTATGTCCTTCAAATTCCAATTATACTTATATAGTTAAAATGAAAGTAAGCTAAATGATGGTTTCGAAAATTTTCTTAAATAAGCTCGATATACACGATTATGCTCTCTTACCGATGGTATATATGTTTTTTTTAAACAGCCGTAAAAAATTATGAAGGCTCTAGTGAAACAAGCACCAAATTCACAAATAAAGCCTGTCGACCTTAATGTTTATAAAATTTGATGGTATCATCGCCTACGCAAATTTTCACCCAATTTTTTCCTTAGCTATTTAACACACAAATATGTATACTATACATTGTATAGGTAGCAACCATTTAAATGAGCAAAACAGTACATTTCATTTCATATCAATTAAGTTCTGTGGAATTCGCACAGATTGAGTAATAGTAAAATGGAAGGCATTCACACCAGCAATTTTTTTTTTGTATATTAGGTTTTTTTTTTTTGCCAAAGAAATACTTATACAATAAACAGGCATATTTGCATTGTGTACCTGTTAATGTTGTTATGTTGCTGCTGTCTAATTTGTTCGCTTGTTTGTGTATTCTAAATTTGGGTCATCTTAAAGACGCTGACAAATACAAAGTGTCATTGTAATTGCAAATAATTTATTTTTTCTTTCACTTTACTCTTACCTTTCTTTATTTATTTATTTTTTTTTTTTCACTGCTTTTGAGCTAAACATTTTTTTTTTGGCTGTAGAAATATTGTACAGTTTCACTTGTTCCGAGTCAATCAATTTTTTTTTTCTTCTTTGATTTTATGTTTTTTTTCCTCCTTAACTTTCTTCTATTGTCTCTTAAATATATTCTACACCTACACTTTTTATGCAGTATTTTTTTAAAAGCTTCTCATATGTGTTTCTGTTGTGTAATCCCCGCTGCTATATATTATAATTGAAATTTTTTTTATCTGGTCGTGATTTCATTAATTAACAAGGATGATGATGTTCTATTGTTGAAAGATGTCATAATCACCTGCGACATATATGAGGTAAAAAATTTCATGACTATGAATTTTTATTAACCGTTACATAGATTTGAAATAGTTTGTTTTTGTAAATTAGTATAAATATCGTTCAGTGAAACTTTAGTTAAAGTCGTTCCACAGTTGAACACGAACTTAAGAGGTTAGGAGCTTACAAGCCCGGATTTGCATTACTAACATTTTTGGTCAGATCCCATCCGCAAGGTTTAAACGACTGAGTAGCCAATGTAACTGCACTCGATCTGATTGAGTTTTTGGGAGTAATTCGTTCAAAGATTGCTTAACCTCATATCGGAAGAATCAATTATTTTAGAAAGCTCCACCTTTTGTCTGCATTTGGGTCCTTTCAGGTACAGTTGGGATTAGAACGTTTGAAATCTATGTAGCCCGTTCTGAGAAATATTAAAAAAAAAAACGGCGACGAATAGAGTAAAATATAAAGATTACAGGAGTGATTGAATCGAGTAAGGTTAAATTTTTTCTATTCCTTTTTGAAAAGCGGTCGAACAACTTATATCAAATAATTTGGTAGCTTGTCAACCCTTTCGATTGTGTTTCTGCCCTGAAAAATGCGACTGGGATTTATTTGAGTACTTATTGAACCGGAAAGGGACTAGGCTCCATATGCTCCCATATGGTTACAAACGGGATTGCCCTATCGTCCCCTTAGGGTAAAAATGGGACAATTAGTTTCTTCATAGGACATGCTCAAACAAAAGCAGGCAGTTGAACTCATACAAAGTGATCAAAACTGGCATTGGTCGCATACTCCTTTGCGACTAAAGTTCCATGCTTTTCGCCATATTCATAAGAACGTTATGCTGAAAATCGTCCTGGTACTCAAACAAAACGGGCCTAAACTTTTGTATATAATCCCAGGAAATTTTGCAGAAACATACTCCGACTACCCCAGGTAGCGGTGTGCATTTTAAGTTATATCTTTTGGAGAAGAAGTTTTACTAACTTTGTAATTCGGATGCATATCCGCAGTTAAGGAAAGAAGACGTGGCACCATACATTTAAAAACTTTAAATAGTTCCATCCGTCGACGCATAAATAGTATCGTATTGAAATTTTGGAGGGAGGCATTTTATAATTAAAGCGATCATTCACCTAAAGATTTTCCTATGACCTGAGCATATGGTCGAGCGAACGCGAATATGGTTAGAAGATTGGCGTGGCATCCACATTATTCAGTCATTGACTCTTAAAAGGTATCGTATTATACCTCTTCGAATACTGGCCGCGGGGTCAAGAACCAGACCATAAATCCTCCGGAGAACTTTTCTCTCAACCACTCTAGGAGCCATCTCATCTTCTCTCGACAGTGTCCATGATTCCGAGCCACACATAAGGACAGGTATGATGATCGACCTGTAGAGCGTGATTTTTGTTCGCCGAGAGAGGACTTTACAATTCAATTGCCTACTCAGTTTAAAGTAGCACTTGTTGGCAAAAGTAATTCTTCGCTTAATATCTAATTTGTCATTTTTTTCACTGCTAATGCTGGTTCCTAGATAGACGAAGTCCTTCACGGCCTCAATGAATTTAAGTAGAATTTTCTAAGGACTCACAAGTCCCTTCATATTGAAATTACATTGGAAGAGACTTCTAACAGACATGTCTTTGAACTTGTCTGTCTGCTTGTTTGAAGTCTGATTCATTTTTCTCTGTAAGAACTTTTCAGATTTCTTTCCTATTCGATTCATAGGATTGAACGAAATGTGAGACTTGGAAGGGGTTAGAACAAAATGTCACAAACAAATAAACGAGAGTAGGTAGAAGCAGGCAAAGGAAGATATAGAAAGGAATAGGAAAGGAGAAAGAGAGGGAGTGCATGAGCAAAAATAATAGAGAGATTGAAAAAAGAGAGTTACGGGGCGAGTGAGAGAGGAGTATTTAGAGTTTGGTAGGGAATACGAAATTATTCGTTACGAGAATGTGAGAAAGATGTCAATTACAAGTGAATAGAACTGGTACATGATGTTTTATATATTCATCACAATTACTATTATTATGACATGGACCGTCTACCATATCATTGAAGGTGACCAATCTTATACAGGCAGTGTTGACCCACCTGTAATAGATTGGAAGAACTGATCCTTGAACAAGCTATAGGCAGCCAATCTTGTGTAATATTTGATAACATGCTGTGAATTGTGGATATGATTGCGTTCGGGATAGTTCTGGGTCTTGTTTGGACAATGTGCCATTACGGGTATCAAAGGAAAAAAGGGACTAACACCTAAGGTTGACACCAATTTACTCTTACTTTCTACTGAAGTTGTTGACGCAAGGTTGTCACCTCTTTAAATTTTTTTATTAAGTAGGTTATATCAATATGGGTGTTAACTATAAGATATTTTACGTCGCATTTCAAAATAAATAATTGCAAACAGAGTTTTAAACTTAATTCTTTTATTCTTTTGTGTATCCGGAACTAACTCGCAAAAGGATTAATAGGTGGATGCAATTTTGGTATAGGTAATCTAAGATCTTCCATTTAGTTACTTAGGGTGTTTTAGAAAGTTTTTACATTTTGGAGGTATTTAAAAAATTTAAATGAAACATGCAAAAAAAAGTATCAAGTTAAAGGCATTTACATAGTTCATTCAATAAAAATTTTATTAGGGCTGTCACCTAACCTTAAATTAGAATATTTTGAAGCAAGGTTGCCACCTAGCCTTAGCTTTATATCCGCTAAACTGTATATCGTGAATAAGTGGAATATTTGAGGCAAAGAACAATTACGCCCATGTACTATAATCTACTTTGGCTAATCAGGTGAAGAATATTCGCTATGAAATCAAACTATTTTTGAGAGACGGCTTTGTCGCAAGGTACCACTTATATCTTTAACTCATTTTGAAGCTAATGATATCGTCGCCCGCTAGTCAGAAGCATGAATATGCAATTTTTCCGATTTTGCGTTAGAGACCTCTTTGGCTTACCCTTTAGATTCTCTAGGTTCTACTTAAATCTAGAGTTTCCTACGTACGTGGAAACCCCAATAATTTGCAATGCCATTTTCAAGAATGTACAATTCCATCACACAAAGTTGAGCCAGAAAAATGAATGTGGCATATTGTATGACACATTCGTTGATATGGCCAAACAATTTTTACAATTTTTGAAAAAAATAAGAACAGCACATATTCGTATGTTCCATCGTTCGGTTATACGTGCCTGGTATTCTTCAAAAAAAAAAAAAAAAAGTTGTTCAAATGAAGGCAAACTGGTTTATTCGAAACCGTTGCCTCTTCCCGAATGAAAACTAAAATACTTAAAAAAAATTGTGTGAAAAACTGGTTATGCCAAAAGAATAACATTCTTTTTATAAAAATCTTGAGGGCAACGCTTTTCCCGAACCCAACATTTCAGAAGATTCTGATTCTAATGAGAATAAGAACTAGTTCTATGTTTGCAATAATATCTTAAATAAAAACACATTAGTTTATATGAAATTGAATTGAATGTGTAACTTTTTTCATTTCCATACATACTTTCGATAAGTCAAAGCCGCGGATGTTTTCCCAAGTATTGTGATGCTCCGAATCCCAATCCGCCAACGGAATTGGCCTAGCAGGTCTTGGCTTGGCCCTAAGGTTATTTTAAAATCAATATGCAGTGATTTTTTCACGTCTTTTGAGGTTAAGGCCATACCACGACCAGTTGGGCCAATTATTATAGCTTAATCGGATTCAGCGCATCAAAATGCATGAGCAGATTAACCTTTGTATAGATGTGTTGTTTTTTTGTATAGATGTGTTAACAAAAACAATATCAGCTTTTTAAATTTTTGTTGTGCCAGAAAAATGAATATGCTAAATCTCGGAGAATATAAGGGATGCGAGCAGAACAATTATCTCAGTTAAAAGAGCATAGTGTTACTATAATATATAAGTACATTTTTACACTAGTAACTAATTCTTCTAATTTTGAGAGAGCAATAAACTTTGAAACTCGATTTCCCAACATTTTGGTACATTCATGCTTCTGGCAAGCGGGCGACGATATGTAAAAAATTTAAATATTGCAAATATTTTTGCTGAACCAGTGCAGAGTTCAATCTTCGAGCTATTGGCCGTATAACTTTAGTGTCTAACCTGTACTTATTGAAAAATATAATTAAATTCTTTCAGTACTACAATTAGATATAAAGTTATAACTCAATTAGTTTTTAAACAAAATACTATAAAATTCATCACCTTAAATCTATTTCCTCAACAAAATGCTACGCACATTTTTTTCAAATGCTCAATCACGGAAATTAACAGATTTAATCACAACAAGTGCTGTCTTTAAGTACTAACGAAAATTAGCACTTTTAATTGCCACAAAGCTGCTATTACATACAGCACACAAGTGACAAACGCGTAGCTGCATAATTGCATACACAGGCACGCACATACACACATGCACACATCAGAGTACGCACACACACATAGCTAAAATCGCAATTAGAGGCATCACATTGCACTTTTCCAAACGAAGTGCATCACTTGTATACACCCCCTGCCACTTGCCACCATGCAAATGTCAGTCAATCACTTTTGTTATTCCATTTATGCCGCCTTCGTCGCCGTTGCCACTAATGACAACTAGCGGCCGCCAGCGGGTGTTGGAACATTTATTACTCATAATTTCAATATTTGCACAATGCATATATGAACACAAATTGCTATATGTTATTGCTGATTGTATGTTGTTGTTGTTGCTGCTGTGATAATTGCAAACTTGTATGTATATGCGTAGGCGTAGCACAAAATGTCTTGCAACGGTATTGTTGCATACTGAAGCGCACTTACACACATACATTTGTAGTACAAGATACGCCAACGCATTCGCTGACACAGTGCTTGCTAAGCCTAATGCGAACACTCCGCACGTACGCACTCAATGGCGTACATTTGGCAGAGTGGGTCACCAAGTCGAAGTGGTTGCCATCGTCAGCTATTCATTACAAGCAATTCGCACTTTCTTAGGAAAATGTACATTTGTAAATACATACAAATATATTTTTGTTTTTTCTTTTGTGCACAGAAAGAAGTGCAGTGGCGATTAGTTGGTGTAAGTATTGTTATTATTTTTAATTGTTGTTGTTTCTGTTATTACGCTTGACATAAAACAGTCCCTGCTGATATTTATACCTTTCATGAACATGAAATGGTATATTAACTTTGGTCCGATGTTTGTAACGTTGAGAAATATAGAAGATAGACTCACCATTAAGTATACCGAATTGATCAGGGCGACGAACTGAGTTCATATAGCCATGTCCGTCTGTCCGTCTGTTTGACCGCAAACTAGTCCCTCAAATTTTGAGATATCTCAATGAAATTTGGCACAAGGATGTATTTTTGTATTATATTAGACATTTGTCGGATCCGGTAGGATCGGAGCACTATAGCATATATCTCCCACACCACCGATCGTTCAGATAAGGCGATTTTGGTCATTCCTGCCGCAATTTAAAAAGTATAAACGTGAAACTCGGTGATATATATTCTAATATATCATAGAAGATATCCTGAAAAAATCACTTTGATCGGAGCTATATATAGTATATATCCCATACAACCGATCGTTCAGATAGAAAGATTTTTGGCCATTTCTCCCTTAGTTTCCAATATAAAAACGTGAAACTTGGTGATATATATTCTAATATATCGTAGAAGATTTCCTGTAAAAATCATATCGATTGGAGCTATATATAATATATATCCCATACAACCGATCGTTCAGATAAGGTGATTTTTTGCCATTTTATATTTATCTTAAAAAACGTTTAGGTATGTACATCTATATATTTCTTATCTTATACATCCGATTATTTGGAGATTACGAACGGGATAAGATTATTGTTCAGCCCCATTCATGAAAGGTATGAAGTCTTCGGCATAGCCAGAAGACAGTCCCGTCCTTATTTGTTGTTTTTTTTTTTTTTTGCTATATTTCTTTCACTTATACCTTCCTTCTAAGCAGAGGTTTACAAGGTTGCCCCTTATTTGGAATTCCGAAAAAAATTAATCTGGTTTGACAATATGGGTATGAAACGAAGGGCATTTTAAGCCTTAAAAAAGAAATTAATAAATATGATTGCTACTTAAGACTACCGCCTAGTCTTATCATATATATTATTTCTAAATGCTGTTTTATGTACGGGTCCCTTTTTCGCTCTTATTTGGAATCCAAATCTATAAATAAAGTTTTGGTTGTAAAGGTCAGATTCGGGCTATTAGCGAGCTTTGGGCATTATTAGTCGTAGTGCTTTTATTTAGCTATATTTTATTAAAATAATTTGTTAAAAATAAACGATTGTGAGCACACAAAGAAATCTATTTGTGCTATGGCACTATTGTGAATATTTGCACTGCATTACAGGCAGTTGCTACCATACGCCAGATGGCAGCGCAAGCTGTAAGTTTTAATTGATTGATAGAACAGCTGATTTCTGTTGATATTTGATAAGTGACTTTTATATTGGTTGCGCAAGATGCGCACGGGTCCGGCTCGTAATATTTATTAATCTACATATACTTATAATATCTCGAAAACGACTTGATCTATTTCGATGAAATTTTGTTTATTAGTTGCACACTATATTTCTAGGTGGCGTGACATAAGTTGAACCGCCAAAAGATCAATTGACGTTAAGATCGCTTCAAATGACACCAATTGGCCTTATGCACGCTCAAATAGTCATATGGTCAATTTACTTTATAACTCTTTTTTTGACTTAATGACCATTTAGCGAATTTCCATTTGACTGTATGATCATTTCTGGAAAAATAACCATATATGTGACCCGCTCAATGAAAAGGTGGCATATGACTCAAAAAAACAGCTGTTAACAGCTGTTTCTCGCAATTTCTTTTTGGAGTCATAAGCCACCTTTACATATATCAATTTAGGAGCACAAAAACAAAAGGAATTTTTCAGGATTGGCTAGAGGTTTAGTATAGTAGTTCAAAGGAATCCTCACCGGCCCAGCTTTTAATCCAATTTTTCACTTAAATGAAACCAGAATTAGAAAAATTTGCGCCGCAGGCAAGTTCGTCTTATCTCAGACACCACCTTATTTGGCCAGTTTATATCCGATGGCCAAAATATAGGAAAAGATCGCGTATACGAAAACAAAATTACAGGGAAGGCAATAAAACGAAACTGTAAGTCAAGAGTTAATAACATTTAAATACGTGCAGGTGCGAAGCAAAATAATTGAGAAAAGAAGAGTTGAGTGTCAATATCGTTGATTTTGTAACCATTTGAAATTTTACGTTGTAAACATTTATATGGTCAATAGGCCAAATGTCGTTATGGCCGTTGATCTTGTGTCACCTATCTCATTTTCAGACTTTACCTTTGGCATGGCAACATGGGATTTTCCACAAAGATATGCAATACGGGTATCAAAGGATCTATCTAAACACGTATTTCTAAGTCGGCCTCTACTTAATGTATTTTTTCTTGATTGAAATTTTGTTTATAGATAGTACGTAATTCAATGGCTTTTCTTTTAAGTGAGGTTATAAGGCTGGTGTTACGAGGATGCCACCTGTTAAAAATTAATTTTCTTATAAAATGAAATGTGCCTACCGCGTTGTCAAACAAAATGGATTTCGCATAGTTTCTTCAACAAAAACATTATTGATATTATAAGGCCGACCAGCTGGACAGTACACGTTTATGCAGAGAAAATGTATCTCTCCATAAAATATTCTCAAACAAAAGGGCTCACTTCAACTCATATAAAGAAATCAGAACTGGTTATAGTCGCATACTTTTTTGCAACCCATTCCGGATTCGTCTTAAAATTGTATTTATATATGTCTAAACTAAACTATTAGACAATGGTAACCTTTTATTTTGAAGCAAATTTTTGGAAAAGCTCTAACGAAGATTAATTGTAGGCGGCAGTGCCGCATATGCTTTGTTATTTCAAATTCCTGAATGGAATTTCAAAGCGTATACCTTATTCAGTGGTATGCAAATTACGTACATTCTACCTTTATAATGAGTAATGTAAGCAAAGGATTGATTTTCACAAATACATAAGTAACGCTCAAGTAAGCAAACAAACGTTTGTAAACTTATCCAGTGTTGCACTCCAATGCTTCGTGAAGTCTTTTAAAACTTCAAATATTTACATATATTGAAATCTCCGCATACACGCTGTCACCACTGAACTAAACGATTGATAGACTGAACCGTTAGCAAAGCAAAATAACCGAGCTGAAATATTAGCTATCATCCGGTGGGAAAAACCTGAGCCAGATAAATAATTTTGCATGTAAATGCAACAACAACGATTTGAGCCAGATAAATCCAGATAGAAGTCTGGTTCAATTTGTGAGCCAGATAATTTGTTAATTACTTCTTTTTAGGTTGGCAACGCGGCCTTTAATATACCTACTTTTTCAAAAATAGATGTCGCTGCTTAGCCTTTCGCCGTATGAGGTAAACGAAAAACAGCGGCGAAATCTGCCTATAACATTTCACGTGTGCGAAAATTTCACGACATCTGCTTATCAAGTCTCTCAATGATCCAGAGCATTCCCGTGAGAATTGAGCGTGAGCCGGAGCTGTAAAACTCACTGAAAGACGGCAATTACTAAAGATGCCCAAACAGCAAGGTAACAAGTTAATGAAATATAACAAGACTAAACGAGGAATGTATATACATATGTAAATGATAAAAATAACAGACAAAGCGTTATTGCGTTGAGAGAAAGAGTCGAGACCAAGTTAGCAAATTTATACATGGACCGAAGACTTCAAATACTCTTAGGTACTCTACTCATGATCGCCCACGAATCTAATATAGCAATACTGCTTGAGGGCAGAGCAGGTTAAGTCGTAAATAAATACAAATGGATGTACTTAGACTCGAACATGTATGTATGTATTTATATAGCCCGTGTGTGTGTAAGAGTCAGCACCTACAGCTAAATCAATATAACTGTGAATTTTACATTAAGTACGGCACTGAAAAATACGCTTAAGGTAATGTGCGAATAGATGAAAGCATATTACTTTGTTAAGGTAGTTCGAATATATTGCAGCACATCCAGCAAACACACCTCACCCTAGTTGCGAGAAGTTAATATATAAAATGTCTTTAAACAATTTAACCCAGAAACACTTCCGATACAAACCTTAAATAATTTTGAAAATATTAATGAAATAATAAAGTCCCAAAATAGTCCAAACAACAATACCCAAGTTATCTGGAAACAGTGCAGAAACGTTCCCGAAATTATCCCAAAAATCAGATATGATCTGAAGACACTCGCGAATTGATTTCGTAATGATCCAAAAAATAATGCCGAAGTGCTCCAAAGATAGTCCCGAAAGGACTTGCTTTCGAAACCACCCCGAAATGATCAAACAATAATGGCGAATTTATCCGGAGTCACTCCCGAAATAGTATCGATCCAAAAAAAATTCTCAAATAACCCCGAAAACAGTCCGGAGTTTTTTGGAAACGGTCCCGAAGTAGACTTGTATAGATTAACATTCCTTTAAAAGTCACGTGGCGGACAAAATAGTCCAAAACCAATCTTGGTATATTTCCGAAATTATCTCTAATACTGTTGCGAAACCGTTCTGAAATTTTTTTCAAAATATTTATGAAAACGTTTGTAAAATTACGCCGAAATATTCCCAAAATCATACAGAAAAAATTACGAAAACTCCAAAATTTGTACCGAAAGAATCCCGAACGCATTCATAAAATCGTATTGAAACTGTCGGGAATTTGTCCTGTATGATTCGCAGTAGTCCCGCGGTTATCTATAAATAATCGCCGAAGTAATTTCGAAACAGCCTCAAAATAGTTCAAAAAAAGTGATCCCGAAAACTGTCTGGATATAGTCCCGAAATGATCACTAACACTATCGCGAAACGGTTCCGAAATAATCCCAACGGTAATTTCAGAGGTGTACTTCAAGTTTGACGTTTAGCAGTCCATATAAAGTTTTAGTGTAAACGTCTATAGAAGTAAAAAAAAGACACAGCTAGTATAAAATGAAGCCGAAAACAATCCCGAAATGTTTAAGAAGTAGTACAACCGATCTGTAAAACACTACTGAAATGATGCCTAATGGGACTCGAATTAGCCACGCTGGATAGTCCCAAAGCGTGTCTGAGAACAATTCCGGTAAACAAAGCCCTGATATAATTCCATATTGGTCTTGAAATACTTAGTTCCGTAATGATTTTTAAAACACAGAAGTATCGAAATAGTTCTAAAAAGCTCTCAAAATAGCCTCAAAGTGGAAGACGGGTGATTTCGCACTTTTTCCATATTAACTAAATTGTTAGAAATTTTTGTTGCCCACTCCTCTCCTTCTTTCCCTCTCCTCTCCAGCTAATTTTTCAATTTTCTATCACAACGTATCGTTCTTTCCATCTCTTACCTTACTCTTATATCTCTCTACCTTCCTAGTGCCGGCCTTTAGCACCTCCATCACCCTTCTTTTTTTCTTGAACTTATAAGCACGATATATTTTAATTGATCTGACATCTGGAGCTGAAATTTCTCTTTCTGTGAAGTGGAGAAAGAAATTTTCTAACAAAAATTTATTCATGTGTGTGAAATTTTTCGTTACACAGAAGAAGAATTCCCCCCTGGTCCACTTCCCAGAAAAAAAGTAATATATATCGCACGCCGTTTGACCATTTCAATAAAAATAATTATTATTTTGAAAAAAATTTAGACAAACTTAATATTACCGTACTCAGTATATAGCTAGAATTAGATGTTATCACTACTACGCAAAGACGAGTGGGAATTCAAAAGAGGTTGTGCGGCGTGCAAAATGAAGTACACGTGCGTACAAACAAAACAACGAAAAAAGATAAGCACTTACAAGAATATATTACATAGTATAGACGAACATTATTAGCACCTACACAAAAGAGCGCGGTTATATTTTCCCTTGTATTGGCATATGTTTTTGCGTAACATTTTTATGTTAAGGCCCGGTTTTTCAGTACTAGTTCAATTCAGTTTGTTAGTTAAACAACGCTTAAACTTATTCTGCAGCTTTTCAGTCGACTTTAGCTGAAGTTTAAGCTGAGCTTAAGCGGCCGATCTGGCAGAGTTAAACTCTAGTTAACCTATAGGTGATTTGCGTTCGTTCGAAATGGCGTCAAAAATACCCAACAAGTATTTCGACTTGAGTGCCATTAGAGCTCATGTTGATAACTAGGCATACTTCTAAAATCTCAAGAGTTGTTTCGAAACAGTGGCTCAACTCGAGAATCATAGCGTACTCAGATGGTTTTTTTTATAGAGCAAAAAATGCTATTACTTAAGTTGAAAAAATTTAATTCCCAACTTGGGGTTCTCTAACTGGTTGGGGTTCTCTAACTGGACTCAAATGAAAGATTCCATATTACAGTGTTTTCACGAAACTAAAATGAGATATATATAATTTAGAAAATAAATAAATGTGAGGCGCGATAACCTCCGAAGAGATTATAGGGCGAGCTTCTCTTCCAACTTGCGTCGTGCTCCTTTTAATTTTTCCTACAAAATGGCGGAACGGGACCTACTTGTTTTATTCCGACTCCGAACAACATCTGCAAGGCAGATGAGTTTTCACTGAGAGCTTCTGATGGCAGAAATACACCCGGAGTGCTTGCCAAACACTGCCGAGGGGCGACCCCGCTTATAAAAATTGTCTACTAATTGAAAAACCTTGTTTCTAGAACTATGATGTTACTTTGCCTGGGTCGTGAACCCAGGATCTTCGGTGTGGTAGACGGAGCACGCTACCATCACACCACGGCGGCCACCTATATAATTTATTTTTGATTAATTACGCTTCATTACTGCTATCAACCAGCTGTTGGTTTTGATGGTACCTCCTTGGAGATTTTTTTCAACTATACCGCAACTCGATATGCAATTTAGGATATCAACTGTAGAAATGTGTTGAATATTCATTTGAGAACTGTACGTTTCTCAAAATCTCTCGAAATTAGGATAATAATTGGAAAATATTGATGACGTTGGAGATCAACTTGAAACCTTTTAATTTTGCAAAATTTTTCAAAGGTTGGATAGTGATTGGAGAATGAAGTTGAATATCAACTCGAGAACTATCTGGTTTAAAAATCATTAAATAATGATTTTGGATATCACTTCCGGAACTAGATATATATTTCGCTGGAGAACTTTTTTTTCCATGTTTGTTGGGTAAACAAAATCCAGCTGTTGTCGTATCTACAAATTATCTAGATAATAAAAAACCCATGTTGCCGCACAAAAAACCTACCCGGTGGCCTTAAACTGTGACTGAAAAACTGCTCAGTAGTTTAACTGGAGTGTTAATTTGCGTAGAGCTTAAGCAAACTTAGTTTAAGCTTAGCATAACCAACTACTGAAAAACCGGGCCTAAGTTGAAAGGCTCGTTTGGACTTCAAGTGTTGTTCGACCTAACAACGAGTGAAACATAAGTGCTCACATAGAACATAATTACATTTGCAAATAAATATGTAGGCATAGTATTGAAAAGAAAAAATGTTCATAGTGTTGTAAAATTTTACATTGATATGCACATACCAATATCGTTTGTTAACTGTGCAAATAACAATCATTGTGACATATTTATTTGTACATACAGGAGGCATATTTGGTATTGCATTTTTAGGTTTGTATGCAAATCAAATTTGTACTACTTAACCTAAGCGTATGAATTGTATATTCGTAAATGTTAAATTTACGTCTATACTATCTACATATGTGTGCGTTTTATTGTAAACATAAGTAATCCAAAATGCAAATTTTTTCGGAAAACTCAAATGAATAATTATTTATTCATCCAGTTTCATTATAAAAATGAGATTCAACGACAGCTATGGCGGCCAATTTCATAATATCACTAACGGCTATTTTGGGGTATCATAAAATCTAGAAATATAAGATTTTTGATCTTTTAACAATAATACTTTCGATAATGAGAGCCATTCATATTTGTTAAATATGCTAAATTTCTAACTGCCTAACTAAACACATCGCAATTGCTCAAATTTGTAAATTTTATTAATTTTGTAACACTTGCGGAAAATTGAACTCTATGACCGTTTCAATATACTGACATTTATACAGAGGTATGACAGAGTATTCGTACACATAAAGAAATACTTAAAGCCCGAACACATAAGTTTTTCGATGCAGTATCTTGCGCTGACAGATGAGATGATTGCATGTGCTTGTGTGGGGAGCGAGAAATAAACTATTTGCTGCATCTCATGTGTTGGGGTCTTTAGGCTGATTACTTATTATTGACGCCAATGTATTTCATGCAATATCTATTTAGAATGAGCATGTTATCAAATCTTATTTGTATCCTAACCAAAGAGTTTTTATTTGTTAAGAGCCGTCACTCGATACTTTGGCAACAGCAAAGCAACCAATTCATGCCGAATGTTTTCTCAAGAAAGTGCGGTGCAGTGACTTTGCGTAATTGCTATTTTTGGAAAAAGAATTAGTTAATTAACTTAGTGCAATCATTAATATAAACTCAAATATGCCATGAAAATGTATCGAAGGCATTTTTATAATTACACATATCGGACAAAGAAAAAACCAGCGACTATCTTGAGAAAACATCGAGTAATTTGTCAAAGTATCGAGTAACTACTCTTAACAAATAAAAACTCTTTGTCCTAGCCTGAAATTTAGTTCGCACATCAGCATTTTCATGTTGATATATCTACGTACGATATGAATATAAGCCCAAAAGTTTTATTTTGTTAGTCGGTTATTTATATAAAAAATAAATCTATAAATGTGACAATCATATTGAGGCTTCTCACAGCCCCTTCTAATTAGGGCTCGTTAATAGTATACTTAGCTCAGCAGTGCTCAGATACATTTTTATACAGCGTGCTTTGCACACAGAGTATATTAACTTTGATTGGATAACGGTTGGTTGTACAGGTATAAAGGACTAGAGATAGAGATAGACTTCCATATATTAAAATCATCAGTATCGAAAAAAAAATGTATTGAGCCATGTCCGTCCTTCCGTCTGTCCGTTAACACGATAACTTGAGTAAATATTGAGGTATCTTCACCAAATTTGGTACACGAGCTTATCTGGACCCAGAATAGATTGGTATTGAAAATGAGCGAAATCGGTTGATAACCGCGCCCACTTTTTATATATATAACATTTTTGAAAACACAAAAAACCTGATTATTTAGTAAATAATACACCAAGAATGTTGAAATTTGACGTGTGGACTGATATTGAGACTATTGATAAAAATTTGAAAAAAATTTCTAAGTGGGCGTGACACCGCCCATTTGCGATAAAATCAATTTTAGAAATATTATTAATCATAAACCAAAAATAGTTAAACCTATCGTAACAAAATTCGGCAGAGAGGTTGCCTTTACTATAAGGAATGCTTTGAAAAAAATGTATGAAATCGGTTAAGGACCACGCCCACTTTTATATAAAAGATTTTTAAAAGAGTTGTGGACGAATAAAATAAGCTATATCTTTGCAAAGAAGATATATCTTTGCAATGGTATTTCATTTCCCAAATGGATTTATAACAATAAATAGGAAAAACTTTAAATTTAAAAAAATGGGCGTGGCACCGCCCTTTTTATAACTAAGCAATTTTCTATGTTTCGGGAGCCATAACTCGAAGAAAAATTAACATATTGTAATGAAATTGTGTACACATTATGGCGGGTCAAATTGTATGAAAAAAAAACTTCAGGTGCACATCCAACCTCCCTAATTTTGTTAGAAAATATTTTTTTTTTTAGAAATTTTTATTAGATTAGATTAGATTTATTCATTTTCTTTCAAATCACAATATTTTATACATGTTTACATATATAAAATTGACACTTAAATTAATACATTGAAATTGAAAGAACAATAGAAAATAACAATGTTGATTTTAAATTACTAAGTGGCAGGGTTCAGCAAAGTTTTGATGTCGTCGTGTGACTACTGTAATAAAAATGATTTGATATTTTTTAATTCACGCATATTTCTAATGACACGTATAGACACAGGTAGCGGCCGTATACTAGAACAATAAGCTATAACTTAGCAAAAAATTGTTTTGAATCAATGATATTTCACTTATCAATTTTACTGTAAGAGGAAATTGGCAGAAATATTTATTTTAAACGGGTGTTGCCACGTGTTATGCAGAAAAGTAATTTATCTGAAATAAAATGTACAATTGAAGCTCACGCTGAGTATATAATGTTCGGTTACATCCGAACTTAGACACCTTTACTTTTTAGACTTACTTACATCAAAAGAAGTAAGGACGGGACTGGCTTCTCCTTTGCTGAAGACCTCATACGTTTTTATGAATAGAGCTGAATAATAATCTGATGAAATTTTAAAAATTCATAAAATCTGAATGATTAGTTGTATGGGTTACAAATAAAATTCTCTACTGACCAAATATACAGTTGCTCAACAAAATGATTACACACTTGGTTTATGCTGAAAAAAACTCAAATGCAGTGGCTCACAGCTTAATTGATAATTTTCATTTAAAATATCGCAAATTCCCTAAAAGAAACCACATTCAAAAAAATGTCAAAGGTTATTCAAAGGTAAGGAGAATTAATCAAAATTTCAAAAATGACCATCAAAATTTAAAAATTTTTTTTTCAGAATTTCTAGAAAAATTTTGAGTATGCAGTTTTGTAGTCCAATAAATTTTAGTATAATAATGTGCAAGTTAGAAATAGCTCAAAAATTTTCCTGAATTTTCAGAATTTTTTTCGTCAAGGGTGTTGAGCAATTTCTTCCATGCATCGCATGAACATAAGTGTATTTTGAATGTGGAACACCCTTGACTGCATACTCAAAATTTTTCTAGAAATTCTGAAAAAAAATTTGAAAATTTTGATGGTCATTTTTGAAATTTTGATTAATTCTCCTTACCTTTGAATAACCTTTGACATTTTTTTGAATGTGGTTTCTTTTAGGGAATTTGCGATATTTTAAATGAAAATTATCAATTAAGCTGTGAGCCAATGCATTTGAGTTTTTTTCAGCATAAAGCAAGTGTATAATCATTTTGTTGAGTAACTATATGTATAAGCATCTGCAAAATTCAAGCTTCTAGCTGCAAAAAAAATAAAGAAATGAATTTGTACATATATCGGTTGTATAGTATATATGCATCTGCTATAGTGGCTCGATCCGGACAATTAAATATACCCGCACACCGCATTCCAATTCAAAATTCCGAATCTGAATTGCAACTTTCTGAATATGAATTGGAACTTTCTCCATATAAACTGCAAAAATGTAGTTTTCATTCATTTGCGTATTTTCGATCCACTGTAAAATTTTGTTGAATGAGGTCAACAGCTTTTAGCCTTACCAGCTGTAATTGTATATACATATTTATGGAGCCCATGCAACAGGTTTATAAAAACATCAATATGTAGCTGCAACAGCAGACACGCACACAGTTAACAACATCATCGACAATCTGTTGCAATTCTAGATTTGTATGAGCACATATTTACGCCTAATCATCAATTAACGAAAGGCAAAAGTTATAGGGAATGCAATGTTGTGGGTGTTTCAAGAGACACAACTTGCATATAGCATATGTAATAATTTGCCACATACTGCAATAGCACGTGCACTCAGCTTCAGCTCAGTTTTATTCATGATTCTATTGTTACATAACTATATTATGGAGTGCCCTACACGTGTAGCACCATCAGCAATTCTGTACGGTATGTATTTTATTTACTGCTCATTTACGCACACAAATATTTTTGCATCTTTCATGGCTTTGATGCATCAACAAATAATCCTAATTCCTACGTTTACAAAATAATAATGAATTGAAAATCAAGGCATCGATATCATTGGGTTAAAAACTGCTCTTTATTGCATATAATAAAAAAAAATTTAACAGCTGCAGACAAAAGGCGGACAAAACGTTGACATATATTCCGTCTCAATAATTTTTCTGTAAATGTGATTTCCAGCCGCACTCTATAGTAAAAATTTTATGTTTCCTTTCCGTCCACAAAGTTAACAGAAATTGCGAAGCTTCATATTAAAGCTATGATTTACTGTGATGGTAAAATTCACTAGTTCGTAAAGTTTTGGCACAGATTACCACACAGTAAATTTTTTTATAATGTTTTGCATGAAATCATTGATACCACTTAGAAGAAGAATTGCTTAGATTTCCCTTTGTTTAATTTTTTAGTAGGTTTGGTTTAGCTGAATTTGTTGGTTGGCTCATTGTGCCCATATACCACAAACAGCTCGGAACAATGTTATGAGAGACCTCTTTTCTTTTGACATATACTAGAAGGATCTGCTTCTAGATATAGATTCTAGAATAGGTTAATAATAAAACAAGCCCATTCGAAATCATTTCGTGATAGCATTCCTGCTAGTTTCGAAACAGTTTACGATCATTTTCGGAATATTTCTTGATTGTTTTTAGGATCGTCTATGGAATATTTCGTGAATATTTTCAATTTTGGGACTAACGTTTTCAGGATAATTTCAACAACTATTTCAGAATTGTTTTCGGGATCAATTTGACATTTTCTTCTTGGTATTTATGAACAATCTTAAAGTAATTTGTGATTTATCTACAGAGCATTCCGTTACGATTTTCGTGATTCTTTCTGTGTTATTTTAGGATCAGTTAGATGATTTAGCGACTTTTTCGTGATAACTTCGAGGCTAGTGATGTGGAGGACTAATAATTTCTGGTAGTTTATTAATGATAATTTTTGACAACTTTTGTTTAAATGTTCATGAGGGAAGAGAGCAAAATGAGCGAAAAGCTTAAGAGAATGGGAAAGGTGATAGAAAAGTGGGAAAGGAGAGGAATGTATAAGGACGGAGAGCAAGAGATAAAGAAAACAATTAAGCGAGGCAAAGAGCAAGGCGAATCCTGTTTCACTAACAGACGAGGCTCTGGCGACCCCAAGCTCCTCATGGAACTTGAGGGTGGGGAGGGAGGGATGGCCTGAAGGTTAATGTGGCCATATAAATCATTCCCGAGATGGTCGGGCTAGCACCTTAATAGTACTGTGTTACCGGAGCGTACCGAATCTGTATCCGGCAAAGTACCATCATATCGATAACACTCCCCAAAGCCTTCGGGGAGCAACCTTATCGCTACAACAACAACAACAACAACATAGATGGGAAGAGACTGGTAAGATTAACCCCAGCGGTTTAGGGGGCTTAGAATATACCCGCGGCAGGTATGCGTGGCGTAAGAGCCGACTAAAATACCAAGTTGATTTACCAGGTTGTGTAACACAGCCCTATGAAGGGGTGCCAGCGCAATATATAGCTTCTCCAACCCAATTCTCATCCTCACCTTTCCTTAGCGAATCCTGTTTCTTTAGCAGCCGAAGCTATGGCGACCCCAAGTTCCTCACGAGTCTAGGGGGTATTGCCTAGAAGATTTCATTTGTTCATACCAAATCGTTCCCGAGATGGTCGGGCTATTACCTAAATGGTCCTTGTTACCGGAACGTACCGGATCTGCATCCGGCAAAAGACCATCTACGTCGACAACACTCCCCAAGGTCTTCGGGGAGTGCCCTTATCGCTACAAGAACAACAACAACTAGGAAGATTAAAATGGTTTGGGAAAGGTATAACAAAAAAAATAGAAAAAGGTTGCTATCGATAACAAAGTAACTCGATAAGTTATTGATTTGTTGCTGATGAGTTAATGAATTGATTTTTTATGGAAAATTATTCGATTTTTTTAAAGTAATCGATTTTTTATCAAAAAGTTATCGATGTATAATCGAAAATTTATGGATTTGTTATGAAAAAGTTATTTTATCGAAAATTTATCAGTGTGTTACCAATTGCCTTTTTATTTTTTCGTTTTTCGGTCTTTTATATCCTCTAATTCTAGAATGTCATACCGTTTTGCATTTACACCTCTTTCTTATCGTATAACATAAAATACTCAATGGTTTTTTGTAGTTTTTTTTTTCATAGTACACTGAAAGAAAAAGACTGGTAATATCAAGCGAACTACAGGTCAATTCAACAGAAATTTCTGTCAATTTGTAGCCATCGCAACAAGATGTTGAATCAACTGCGCACAAATCGTTGATTCGTTTGACTGTTTTAGTAGTCAAATGAACAAAAAAAGTTGTAGCGACAGCTTTGTACGAAAGTACCTATGTTGCGGCATTTGCAAGGCAGATGAGTTTTCACTGAGATCTTTTCATGGTAGAAATACACTCCGAGTGCTTGTCGAGCAGTGACCCCTCTTAGGAAAATTTTCTTCTAATTGAAAAACCTTATTTCTAAAATTTTTATGTAGCTTTGCCCGAGGGTTGAACCCAGGGTCTTCGGTGTGGTAGGCGGAGCACGCTCCCATCACACCACGGCGGCCGCCATATACATACGTAAATATGTGCATACAAATAGTACACAGCATACATAAGTACAAAGTACAGAGCGCAGTGAGCGTAAAATTCTCTTTGAAATTTGCTCATGTATTGACTGTTGATCGCTGTTGAAAAGACCAGTGAGATCAGTTGTGTTAACAAAAAAATCAGATTGATTAGGAATCTGTCAATTTTACAGAATTTTGTTAACTTAAGAGCGACAATTTCTCTTCTGTTGGAATGACTAAACTAATTTGTTCGCTTGACAAAGAACTCGGTCGAATTAACCATAATTCGTCAAATTTCACCGAATATCCGTTAAGTCAAGAACAACAGCACCGATTTGTTGATTTTACTAGCACCATTTCTTTCAATGTAGCGTTATTTGATTTTCCTCTATACGTACCCCCTCATTTCAAATATTGATGATACGCAATTTATTTAAAATGCATTGAATGCAAAATATTTATGCAAACATTTTTGCACAAGGTTCGTTACATTCTCACAAAAAGTAAAAAAAAATATGTAAACAATAACAATAAGTAAGGAAGGCTAAGTTCGGGTGTAACCGAACATTACATAATCAGTTGAGAGCTGTGGAGACAAAGTAAGGGAAAATAACCATGTTGTAAAAAGAACCTAGGGTAACCTTGGAATGTGTTTGTATGACATGTGCATCAAATGGAAGGTATTAAAGAGTATTTTAAGAGGAAGTGGGCCATAGTTCTATAGATGGACGCCATTTAGGGATATCGCCATAAAGGTGGACCAGGGGTGACTAGAATTTGTTTGTACGATATGGGTATCAAATAAAAGGTGTTAATGAGTATTTTAAAAAGGAGTGGGCCTTAGTTCTATGTGTGGACGCCTTTTCGAGATATCGCCATAAACGTGGACCAGGGGTGACTCTAGAATTTGTTTGTACTATATGGGTATCAAATGAAAGGTGTTAATGAGTATTTTAAAAGGGAGTGGGCCTTAGTTCTATAGGTGGATACCTTTTCGAGATATCGCCATAAACGTGGACCAGGGGTGACTCTAGAATTTGTTTGTACTATATGGGTATCAAATGAAAGGTGTTAATGAGTATTTTAAAAGGGCGTGGGCCTTAGTTCTATAGGTGGACGCCTTTTCGAAATATCGCCATAAAGGTGGACGAGGGATGACCCTAGAATTTGTTTGTACGATATGGGTATCAAATGAAAGGTGTTAATGAGTATTTTAAAAGGGCGTGGGCCTTAGTTCTATAGGTGGACACCTTTTCCAAATATCGCCATAAAGGTGGACCAGGGGCGACTCTAGAATTTTTTTGTACGATATGGGTATCAAATGAAAGGTGTTAATGAGTATTTTAACAAGTAAGGAAGGTTAAGTTCGGGTGTAACCGAACATTACATACTCAGTTGAGGGGTATGGTGACAGCATAAGGGAAAATAACCATGTAGGAAAATGAACCGAGGGAAACCCTGGAATGTACTTGTATGACATGTGTATCAAATGAAAGGCATTAAAGAATATTTTATGAGGGGGTGGGCCATAGTTCTATAGGTGGACGCCATTTAGGGATATAGCCATAAAGGTGGATCAGGGTTGACTCTAGAATGCGTTTGTACGATATGGGTATCAAATTAAAGGTATTAATGAGGGTTTTAAAAGGGAGTTTGGTTGTTGTATAGGTGGTCGCCTTTTCGAAATATCGCCATAAAGGTGGATCAGGGGTGACTATAATGCATTTGTACGATATGGGTATCAAATGAAAGGTGTTAATGAGTATTTTAAAAGGGAGTAATCCTTAGTTCCATAGGTGGACGCCGTTTCGAGATATCGCCACAAAGGTGGACCAGGGGCGACCATAGAATTTGTTTGTACAATATGGGTATCAAATGAAAGGTGTTAATGAGTATTTTAAAAGGGAGTAATCCTTAGTTCCATAGGTGGATGCCGTTTCGAAATATCGCCATAAAGGTGGACCAGGGGTGACTCTAGAATGTGTTTGTACGATATGGGTATCAAATTAAAGGTATTAATGAGGGTTTTAAAAGGGAGTGGTGGTTGTTGTATAGGTGGTCGCCTTTTCGAGATATCGCCATAAAGGTGGACCAGGGGTGACTCTAGAATGCGTTTGTACGATATGGGTATCAAATGAAAGGTGTTAATGAGTATTTTAAAAGGGAGTAATCCTTAGTTCCATAGGTGGACGCCGTTTCGAGATATCGCCATAAAGGTGGACCAGGGGTGACCCTAGAATATGTTTGTACAGTATGGGTATCAAAAGAAAGGTGTTAATGAGCATTTTAAAAGGGAGTAATCCTTAGTTCCATAGGTGGACGCCGTTTCGAGATATCGCCATAAAGGTGGACCAGGGGTGACCCTAGAATTTGTTTGCACAATATGGGCATCAAACGAAAGGTGTTAATGAGCATTTTAAAAGGGAGTGGGCTTTAGTTCTATAAGTGGACGCCGTTTCGAAATATCGCCATAAAGGTGGACCAGGGGTGACTCTAGAATGTGTTTGTACGATATGGGTATCAAATGAAAGGTGTTAATGAACTTTTTCATTTTCTTCTACTTAATATGGTAGGTGTCACAACCATTTTATAAAGTTTTTTCTAAAGTTATATTTCGCGTCAATAAAACAATCCAATTACCTTACCATGTTTCATCCCTTTTTTCGTATTTGGTATAGAATTATGGCATTTTTTCATTTTTCGTAATTTTCGATATCGAAAAAGTGGGCGTGGTCATAGTCGGATTTCGTTCATTTTTCATACCAAGATAAAGTGAGTTCAAGTAAGCACGTGAACTAAGTTCATTAAAGATATGTCGATTTTTGCTCAAGTTATCGGGTTAACGGCCATGCGGAAGGACAGACGGACGACTGTGTATAAAAACTGGGCGTGGCATCAACCGATTTCGCCCATTTTCACAGAAAACAGTTAACGTCATAAAATCTATGCCCCTACCAAATTTCAAAAGGATTGGTTCATTTTTGTTCGACTTATGGCGTTAAAAGTATCCTAGACAAATTAAATGAAAAAGGGCGGAGACACGCCCATTTTGAAATTTTCTTTTATTTTTGTATTTTGTTGCACCATATCATTACTGGAGTTGAATGTTGACATAATTTACTTATATACTGTAAAGATATTAAATTTTTTGTTAAAATTTTACTTAAAAAAAATTTTTTTTTTTAAGTGGGCGTGGTCCAGCTTGCGAAACTTCTAAATTACCTTCTTTTAAAAGTGGGCGGTGCCACGCCCATTGTCCAAAATTTTACTAGTTTTCTATTCTGCGTCATAAGTTCAACTCACCTACCCAGTTTCATCGCTTAATCCATATTTGGTAATGAATTATCGCACTTTTTTGATTTTTCGAAATTTTCGATATCGAAAAAGTGGGCGTAGTTATTGTCCGATATCGTTCATTTTAAATAGCGATCTGATGATTTTGATATATGGAAGTCTATATCTATCTCGATTCCTTTATACCTGTACAACCAACCGTTATCCAATCAAAGTTAATATACACTGTGAGCTCTGCTCAACTGAGTATAAAAAGTGTGATAATAGAATCGTCAGTCAGCTGGCAGCAGAGCGCTACAGCTGTGCAATTACATTGTGAAGTATGCGAGAGACAATTGTGCTATAAATTATTTTCCTTTTGCCACTCAAGCGATTGCTTTTTAACCTCTTCTTCCACCTCCTTCTACACTGCATTGGTGCTGTATGCGATTATTTTACATGAATATGTATGTATGTATGTTTATATAAATAACCTACTCGTTATAGATAAGCTTTCGTTTTCATTTGAGATTACGTTATTGCATTCATATAAACAGCTCTGCGTCTAAACAATTGAAAGTGAATTTAAATGAGAAATCGTTTTTGCAATTAGCTGCGTCAGCTTTATTGAATTACGAAATGGTTGAGAATTAGTTTTGCGACGAGACGTCTAGTAGTGGGCGGTGAATTTATTTTAACGCTATTGTAATTAAATAATATTAGCAAATTACTTTTAATTTCAATAATTGCTATTAGTTTTTCGTAATAGAACTGCGCTTAGCAAAAATGTTTGTATTTACATTTCTTTACATGTATGGGAGTCGATTTGTATGTTTATTTAGTTAATCTATTATAATTACTGTTTTTATACTCAGTTGAGCAGAGCTCACAGAGTATATTAAGTTTGATTGGATAACGGTTGGTTGTACATATATAAAGGAATCGAGATAGATATAGACTTCCATATATCAAAATAATCAGGATCGAAAAAAAATTTGATTGAGCCATGTCCGTCCGTCCGTCCGTTAACACGATAACTTGAGTAAATTTTGAGGTATCTTGATGAAATTTGGTATGTAGGTTCCTGAGCACTCATCTCAGATCGCTATTTAAAATGAACGATATCGGACTATAACCACGCCCACTTTTTCGATATCGAAAATATCGAAAAACCGAAAAAGTGCGATAATTCATTACAAAAGACTGATAAAGCGACGAAACTTGGTAGATGAGTTGAACTTATGACACAAAATAGAAAATTAGTAAAATTTTGGACAATGGGCGTGGCACCGCCCACTTTTAAAAGAAGGTAATTTAAAACTTTTGCAAGTTGTAATTTGGCAGTCTTTGAAGATATCATGATGAAATTTGGCAGGAACGTTACTTTTATTACTATATGTACGCTTAATAAAAATTAGCAAAATCGGAGAAGGACCACGCCCACTTTTAAAAAAAATGTTTTTTAAAAGTAAAATTTTAACAAAAAATTTAATATCTTTACAGTATATAAGTAAATTATGTCAAGATTCAACTCCAGTAATGATATGGTGCAACAAAATACAAAAATAAAAGAAAATTTAAAAATGGGCGTGGCTCCGCCCTTTTTCATTTAATTTGTCTAGGATACTTTTAACGCCATAAGTCGAACAAAAATGAACCAATCCTTTTGAAATTTGGTAGGGGCATAGATTTTATGGCGTTAACTGTTTTCTGTGAAAATGGGCGAAATCGGTTGATGCCACGCCCAGTTTTTATACACAGTCGTCCGTCTGTCCTTCCGCATGGCCGTTAACACGATAACTTGAGCAAAAATCGATATATCTTTACTAAACTCAGTTCACGTACTTATCTGAACTCACTTTATCTTGGTATGAAAAATGAACGAAATCCGACTATGACCACGCCCACTTTTTCCATATCGAAAATTACGAAAAATGAAAAAAATGCCATAATTCTATACCAAATACGAAAAAAGGGATGAAATATGGTAAGGTAATTGGATTGTTTTATTGACGCGAAATATAACTTTAGAAAAAACTTTATAAAATGATTGTGACACCTACCATATTAAGTAGAAGAAAATGAAAAAGTTCTGCAGGGCGAAATAAAAAACCCTTAAAATCTTGGCAGGTATTACATATATAAATAAATTAGCGGTATCCAACAGATGATGTTCTGGGTCACCCTGGTCCACATTTTGGTCGATATCTGGAAAACGCCTTCACATATACAACTACCACCACTCCCTTTTAAAACTCTCATTAATACCTTTAATTTGATACCCATATCGTACAAACTCATTCTAGAGTCACCCCTGGTCCACCTTTATGGCGATATTTCGAAAAAGCGAACACCTATAGAACAAGGGCCCACTCCCTTTTAAAAATAATCATTAACACCTTTCATTTGATACCCATATCGTACAAACAAAGTCTAGAGTCACCCCTGGTCCAGAAAGGCCCACTCCCTCTTAAAATACTCATTAACTCCTTTCGTTTGATACCCATATTGCACAAACGAATTCTAGGGTCACCCCTGGTCCACCTTTATGGCGATATCTCGAAACGGCGTTCACCTATGGAACTAAGGATTACTCCCTTTTAAAATACTCATTAACACCTTTCATTTGATACCCATATCGTACAAACGCATTCTAGAGTCACACCTGGTCCATCTTTATGGCGATATCTCGAAAAGGCGTCCACCTATAGAACTAAGGCCCACTCCCTCTTAAAATACTCATTAACTCCTTTCGTTTGATACCCATATTGCACAAACGAATTCTAGAGTCACCCCTGGTCCACCTTTATGGCGATATCTCGAAAAGGGGTCCACCTATAGAACTAAGCCCCACGCCCTTTTAAAATAATCATTAACACCTTTCATTTGATACCCATATCATACAAACAAATTCTAAAGTCACCCCTGGTCCACCTTTATGGCGATATCTCGAAAAGGCGAACACCTATAAAACGAAGGCCCACTCCCTTTTAAAAATACTCATTAACACCTTTCATTTGATACCCATATCGTACAAACAAAGTCTAGAGTCACCCCTGGCCCACCTTTATTGCGATACCTCGAAAATGCGTCCACCTATAGAACTAAGGCCCACTCCCTCTTAAAATACTCATTAACTCCTTTCGTTTGATACCCATATCGTACAAACGCATTCTAGAGTCACCCCTGGTCCATCTTTACGGCGATATCTCGAAAAGGCGTCCATCTATAGTACTTAGGTCCACGCCCTTTTAAAATACTCATTAATACCTTTCATTTGATACCCATATCGTACAAACGCATTCTAGAGTCAACCCTGATCCACCTTTATGGCTATATCCCTAAATGGCGTCCACCTATAGAACTATGGCCCACTCCCTCATAAAATACTCTTTAATGCCTTTCATTTGATACACATGTCATACAAACACATTCCAGGGTCTCCCTCGGTTCATTTTCCTACATGGTTATTTTCCCTTATGTTGTCACCATAGCTCTCAACTGAGTATGTAATGTTCGGTTACACCCGAACTTAACCTTCCTTACTTGTTTTATAATCATTTTCACTTTCTTTGTTTGAATAGCTGCGTCGGCAGCGGACACACATGATCGCTTCACTCGTTAACTCCATATATACGCTGAATGGCATAGCGCACACACACATAAACCCACACGTTTACTGATGTGCATACAGTGAGCAGCACGCGTCACTTTAACAGATAATAGCCAGTCTTTCGCTCCACCACCTATACATAAACATATGCAAACAAGTTTAGGTTGCTTATACGCCGTGGTGCAGCAGCATTTTCACATAAATTTCGTGAAAGTTATATTACATACATACTAGAGCGGGTGAAATTGTATGGATGGATTTTTTCCCATCAGGAGTATAGCAAAAACCTAATCTACAGATGATTCTAAGAAACATTGCTGAAGACAACATAGTTCTAAGTCCGATTTCGAAGTCCCCACTTTTGCAAAATAGATATTTTGCATTTGAATGTAGGGTTTGGCCAAAAAATCTTCATATCTTCTGATAGAATTATAGGAAAACTATCATATTGAGCTTACTTTAAAGGTATTTTGGGAACATTTCAGAATCTGTATTAATATCTATAGTGTTTTTGAATTTTAGTAGAGATATCAGGCTTAAATTATGATAAATTAGCCTAAAATGAACTTTTAACTACTATATTATCATTTTTAACAAATTTCTTATGGAAATTTTTTTTTCTTTACAGCTAAAATAAGTTCAGGATATTTCCAAAAACTTTCATTAAGACAGTTTTTCTTTTTTCGAATTCGTTTAAGTAGAAAAGTTTTCAAAAAAAACCTATATTTTCAAGTAATAAGCAAACATTTTTTTCTACTAAAACGAATGCGAAAAAAGAAAAACTGACTGAATGAAAGTTTTTGGAAATATTCTGAACTTATTTTAGCTGTAAAGAAAAAAAATATTCCATAAGAAATTTGTTAAAAATGAAAATATAGTAAAAAAAAAGTTCATTTTAGGCTAATTTCTTATAATTTAAGCCTGATATCTCTACTAAAATTCAAAAGCACTATATATATTGTAAAGAATTTTTGGGAAATACTGCTTATTTGCAACCTTCTGCTAACGTTCGAATCGCTTAACTGTTGAATAAATCACTCCAATATTCTGTATTGCAAAATTGTCTTTATTAGACTACGTTGGGATTAGTACAATTATACTTCACAATTAAACTTCACTTCGCAACTGATAGCGTGTTTAAATCAAACTGATTACTAATTACTCAGTTTGTGCTGCTTTTATACTCTCTGTTTTATCGTTTATCTATTTCTCCTAAGGTCTAGTAACTTCGCGAATTTCGTGCTTGGTTACGAGCCATAAATGTACATGTATGTTTGTAGTTTATAGTCTCTCGCATAGCCATATGCGTGTGTATATATGAGTACTACTTCGGCTGATAGTGAGTATCTCTCTGCTGCCTTGTATGTACATGTGTAAATGATGATTAATGTGTTTATGTAGCTTGCTTTAATGTTTTTGTTGTTGTGCATTTACTTAGTAACAGCTTAGAGATGGTAATATTCGTCACACTGCCCTCCACCTAAGTCTGATCGTCCCGATTAGAAAAGTCTCTAGATCTAACCGCTGCAACTTCATAATAAACCACCCTTCTATTTCGTGGTTTCCCAATGGTTTCTATGCGGTAGATGGTATCACTGATCCTCTTCACAACTTTGTACGGGCCTTCCCAACTGCACCAAAATTTGGATGGAACACCTTTCCTCCGGTGAGGTTTGTATAGCAATATGAAATCTCTCTCCAGGAAACCTTTCGAATTATTGTCCTTGTCGTACCTGTGTTTCATCCTACTACTCATTATCCTGGACCGTTCCCTCACACTCTGTTCTTTGGCCAATGAACTACTTCGCAGAGCTTGATCTTGACGGATTGACTTTGCATCATCATTATCATCTTGACGGTCCACAGCAGTAGTGCGCGCTGGCTTGAAACTACCCTTGCATTCTTTCTGGGAAATTCTTTACCTTAATGCCAGTGTTTCTCTCGAAGATATCTTTAAGTTTGCTTTGTTTGGCCCATTCGTTCCATCAAACTTTGCTCGATCTACTGCCTTTGACTTTGGTGGTCTTTGTCGAATCGCCTCCACTAGCACTCGCTTACTGCTGAACCCTTTCTCCAAACTGAAGTTGAGTGGTACATCATGGTTCTTATAGAGCATAATCCTTCTCTGCATATCGATCCTGAAGTCGTGGTGAGCTAAGAAGTCCACTCCCAATATGACTTCATCAACGATCTCCACCACAATGAATTTGTCTAGAACCGTGACCTTTCCAATTAAGACTTCACATATCACTTTTTTTTGGACTTGGTTATACTTGCCAGTGACCGTACGCAATCTTGCTCCAGGTAACGGTTTTACTCTCCTGTTGAACAAGTCAGATCGGATTAAGGAATGAGATGCCCCGTATCTACAGTCAGTACATGTTCTTTACCATCCACGTTTCCTCTGACGGTAAGACTGCTCGATTTTCTTCCGATTTGTGATACATATATCACAGGGCATTCAATAGCTGGGGCAAGTTCTCGATCTTTACATCTGACTCGCTCTTGCTTATCTCCTCCAGCTTTGCGTTTACGACCAGCCAAGTTGGAACTACAAGGACCGGTGCTGCAATGACGTGCAATGTGCCCTGGCTTTCCACACTTAAAGCATTTAAGCATTTGACGGCACCATCGTTTTTCTGCTGCGTTCCTTTTAATGCTTCCAAAATTGTGTCTACCCAGTCTGGCCTTTCCACTTCCACGCGATGAGCTTTGTATGCGGGCTTACTCAACAGTGAGGCAGTTTCCTGAGTAAGTGCATGGGATACCGTTTCAGCAAATGTTAGTTTTAGATTCGCATATGTAGCTCGTTTCGTTTCCACGTCTCGTATGCCATTTATGAAGCTCTAGATTTTTACACCCTCGGTGTATTCCACGGGTGCGTCCGCATTTGCTAGATAGGCCAGCCTTTCAACATCCAACGCAAACTCTTGTAATGTTTCACCAGGCCTCTGGAAGCGGTTCACTCATAACTGTTCCGTTCGTACTCTGGGATGGTCTGTAAGACCTCAGCAGCTGGTCATTTTAAAACCACGGACCATGCACCAACCTTATCTTCAGCATTCCAGTTGTTCACTTCTGCGGTATTTTCAAACTGTAGCTTAAAGACCTGCAAAGAAACAGAACCGTCAAAAGATGGATTTTTTTTTTTTTTTTATCTCGGACGTTGTGGGAGCGCACTGCCCTCAAGTGGCCCGATGAAACCAGGCTAATCCTGTTTTTGTTTTTGTTTTTCTTTTTTTTTTTTAATTCATACATACTTTTTTGTTTTTTTTTTTCCTTTTTTTTTCCTAATTCTTATTTATGTGTTATTTATAATTTTTTTGTTACCGAGTCTTTGAGAGGCAGTGGCTTCTTAAGCGCCGAGATCTAAAACCGCTCAGCTTCAGAGAAACTCATCAGCTGAGAAATATAGATTCACAAAATACAATAGACTAAAAGTATAAATATAATTTTTAATTATTAAGAGAAGATAGAACCGGGTTTTTTATGGCAAAGAGCGAGTCCGAAACATCAATTATTCTCGAGTGAGAGTTATAATCTTCACATAAACATAGAAAAGGTTCGTGTAGTTGGAGATTGCTTCTGCATTGTTTAAGAATAATAGGTTTATAATGCCTTGAAACTCGGCATGGAACATTCAAGTTTACTTCGTTCAAAAGAAATGGGCCTTCGGACTGCTCGTTGGAACAGCTGAGCGATTTAGTTGTAATTGCTCCATAAGGCCTCTTCCACGTTAACTCCTTCTAACTCCATTGCCTCTCGTAGTCATGCCTGAAGTTCGAGTTTATTGCCGATTGTATTCAATCCACGGCTCTCCAACTCCTTCAGTTGCTGGATCTTCAATTCACTCCACTTTGCCATGTCCCTGTTGTACCCAAAATCTTCGAAATTTATTCAACATTTCCTCTTCTGACACCAATTGAAACGAATTTTGGGAAATTCTGTATATTTGCAACCTTCTGCTAACGTTACAATCGCTAAACTGTTGAATAAATCACTCCAATATTCTGTATTGCAAAATTGTCTTTATTAGACTACGTTGGGAGTAGTACAATTATACTTCACAATTAAGCTTCACTTCGCAACTGATAGCGTGTTTAAATCAAACTGATTACTAATTACTCATCTTGTCCTGCCTTTATACTCTCTGTTTTCTCATTTATCCATTTCTCCTAAGTTCTAATAACTTCGCGAATTTCATGCTTGGTTACGAGCCATAAATGTACATGTATATTTGTAGTTTATATTCTCTCACATAGCCATATGCGTGTGTATATATGAGTACTACTTCGGCTGATGGTGAGTATCTCCCTGCTGCCTTGTATGTACATGTGTAAATGATGATTAATGTGTTTATGTAGCTTGCTTTAATATTTTTGTTTTGTACATTTACTTAGTAACAGCTTAGAGATGGTAATATTTGTCACAATATTAATACAGATTCTGAAATGTTCGTAAAATACCTTTAAAGTAAGCCCAATATGATATTTTTCCTATAATTCTATCAGAAGCTATGAAGATTTTTTGGCCAAACCCTACATTCAAATGCAAAATACCTATTTTCCAAAAGTGGGGACCTCGAAATCGGACTTCGAGCTATGGTGTCTTCAGCAATGTTTCTTAGAATCATCTGTAGATTACGTTTTTGCTATACTCCTGATGGGCAAAAAATTTTACCCGCTCTAATACATACATACATATATTTTATTATTGGTATAAAGCCGACAAATATACACAGCGATGCTTTCGCAGTGTTCACATCCATATTTAAGTGGTATTAAGTTTAGTGAGCACGGGAGTGAGGCATAAATTCACAACGCAGAATATCAGGCGACACAAAAATGTGTTGATAAATTTTATTTGCGATTATAATATTTCGGTTTTTTAATTCTTATGAGATTATGTAACAAAATCAAGGTGGCAAACCATTTAAAACATTGAAAAGGTTCAGTAGTTTGATTCGCTAAACAGGGAGCAGGTTAGGAATTATCTGATTTGCTGCTTCGGTAGGGTTTAAATGGGTTAAAAGAAATTCAAGACGGCATATTTTGTACATATTCTTTTATGTATATTGTAACGAATTTAGGGAAATTCCGCTTAATTGAAACCTTGTGCTAACGTTCGAATCGCTAAACTATTGAATAAATCACTCCAGTATTGTAAAATGGTCTTTATTAGACTACTGTGGGAGTAGTACAACTTTACTTCACAATTATACTTCACTTCGCAACTGATAGCGTGTTTAAATTAAACTGATTCGTCATTCCTCAGATTGCGCTACTTTTATACTCTCTGTTGCCTCGTCAGCATATTTCTCCAAACGTCTAGACGTTTCACCTTCTAGAATCTCCTGCTTGGTTACCAGCGATATATGTACATGTATATTTGTAGTTTATGCGTTTCTAATATTCATATGCCTGATGACTGCATCTGTGTGTGTGAGGTATCTCCCCTGCTAGACAGCTGTCAGTCATTTGAGGCATCAATTGACAGATATGGCTGATGGAAATTTACATCAGGGCGTAAAGCAAAGTTTCTATCAGTTTGTTATTGGCGACATGACAAACCTGATGTAAACATTCTTTATACGTGTATGCATACACATACATACCATGGTTTTCCATAGGAATAAAAGGAAAAATGTATGCGAGTGTATTAGTGATGTCAAAAATTCTGTGAATGTGTTGGAGTTTCCGTCAGCTCTGTCTAGCAGGGTCTTCGTTGCCTTGTACATAAGTGTGGCTAGCTTTATTGTGTACATGTACATAAGAGTGGCTGCTTCATGTTTTTGTTGTTGCCTGATTATTAACTAGCCTAGTGATGTCAACATTCGCCACAATATGTATACCAGAAAATCAGCAGATCCTTCCATCTCCTTCCAAACGGCCTTATAGTATTGGCTTCATATCTCTACTCCTATTCCTTAAGCTCCCTTTTCCTCCCCTTCTCTTCGCTCTATCGTTATTAGTATCCTTTTGCCAATCCCTATACTTATCCGTTTCCTTATCGTTATCCTTTCCTAATATTTATCATTTTCGGTATTCTTACCTTTATCCATATCCTTATCCTGATTCTATTCTCATTCTTCTCCTTATCTGTATTCTCCTATTTTATTTTGATCATTATCATCATCCTTGTTTTTATCCTCCTTATACTTCTCCTTACCCGTATCTATACTTATGTCTATCTTTATCCTTGTCATTATTATGTTTATCCTTTTATTTTACTTTTTTTAGATATATCCTAATTCTTATGATTTCCCTATCCTGATCCTTATTTTTATCCTTAACCTCTAATTTATCCTTATCCTTGTAATTATTCTTATCCTAATCCTTATTCTTATCCGTTTTCTCATCCGTATCCTTATTTTTACCCTTACCCCTATCCTCATCTCTGTCCCCATCTTTCCCTTTTCCTTGCCCTTATCCTAACCTTTATCGTCATTGTCCCTGTATTTATCCTCAATGCTACTGTTATCAATATTATTAGCCTTCCCTTTGTTCTTATCCTTAACCTGATCCCTTATCCTCATTCTAATCCAAATCCTAGCGCTTGTCCTTGACCGAATCCGAATCCTTCCACACATTTATCCTTATCTCTATCCTTATTCTCATACTTGCCCTTATCGTTATCATTAACACTATCACTATCACCATCGCTATTTCTATCACTATCCCTATCCCCATCCCTATCCTTATCATTTCCCCTACCCCTATTCTATCACAATCCCCATCATTATTCCACGTTTTTGCTACATACCTTTTCCCGTTTCGTATCTTTCTTAGTTTTGCGTTTCCCCGTTTGTCTTCTCTTTAAAAATCCGGTTGGAACGACATCGGTTTATTTCTCCGAACAATGTGCGCGATGTTGTTGTAATACAAACTGTGGGATAACATTAATTCTGTTATCAGACGACTAAGGTGATAAAAGAGAAATAGTCGTGACGCGAATGCTTTAAAATAAAATTCTCACAAATGCGTAGAGGAATTGAAAAATTATAGCATTTTTTGTATACTACAAAAATATCACTAGGCCTTTATTTCGTTGACTCACTTCAAATATTAACTGTACATATGTATTCATTATCATTCGTTTTATTGGTTAATAGAACTTACAGCAAGTGGCCTTCAACTTTCAAAAAACTATTCTTATCGGCCAAAGCAGCGAATACGTAGTCACTATATACATTAGGGTGGGTCGATTTGTATGGACGAAAGTTAACCGATATCGCGCCATCGATTTTTCGATAGGATTTGGCTAAGGAAAAAAAGTTCCGCTACGCATACCCAAAAAAATAATTTTCGTGCCTGCGAAATTTCATTTTTTTGACTTTTTTTCGACTTAGATTTTTACGGTTTTTTTCATGATCTACTAAAAAAATTTTCATATGAGAATATTTTTTCAAAAAACTGTTATCGCCAACGTTTTTGGCGGACATTTTTACATGAAAATTTTACAATCAAATAAAAAAATTTTTAGTAGGTCGTGAAAAAAACCTTAAAAAAAGTAAAAAAAAATTAAATTTTGCTGGCTCGATAATTATTTTTTTGGGTATGCGTATGTGGAACTTTTTTTCCTGAGCCCAAATCCTATCGAAAAATCGATGGCGCGATATCGGTTAATAAATCGACCCAGTCTAATATACATATATGTATGTACGAGAATGGGGGTGTATATTTAAGGTTTATATGTATGTATATTTACGTAAGTGTGACTACGAGCAATATGAATATGTACGTACAGAAGCTTTTAGTTGGAAAGAGAGTAAGTTTTTTTATACTCAGTTGAGCAGAGCTCACAGAGTATATTAACTTTGATTGGATAACGGTTGGTTGTACAGGTATAAAGGATTCGAGATAGATATAGACTTCCATATATCAAAATCATCAGGATCGAAAAAAAATTTGATTGAGCCATGTCCGTCCGACCGTCCGTCCGTTAACACGATAACTTGAGTAAATTTTGAGGTATCTTGATGAAATTTGATATGTAGGTTCCTGAGCACTCATCTCAGATCGCTATTTAAAATGAACAATATCGGACTATAACCACGCCCACTTTTTCGATACCGAAAATTTCGAAAAACCGAAAAAGTGCGATAATTCATTACCAAAGACGGAAAAAGCGATGCAACTTGGTAGGTGAGTTGAACTTATGACGCAGAATAGAAAATTTGTAAAATTTTGGCCAATGGGCGTGGCACCGCCCACTTTTAAAAGAAGGTAATTTAAAACTTTTGTAAGCTGTAATTTGGCAGTCGTTGAAGATATCATGATGTAATTTGGCAGGAACGTTACTCCTATTACTATATGTATGCTTAATAAAAATTAGCAAAATCGGAGAACGACCACGCCCACTTCTAAAAAAAAATTTTTTTAAGTCAAACCTTTCTTTACCGTATATAAGTAAATTATGTCAACATTCAACTCCAGTAATGATATGGTGCAACAAAATGCAAAAATAAAAGAAAATTTCAAAATAGGCGTGGCTCCGCCCTTTTTCATTTAATTTGTCTAGATCACTTTTAATGCCATAAGTCGAACAAAAATTTACCAATCCTCGTGAAATTTGGTAGCGGCATAGATTCTATGAGAATAACTGTTTTCTGTGAAAATGGGCGAATTCGGTTGAAGTCACGCCCAGTTTTTATACACAGTCGACCGCCTGTCCTTCCGCTCGACCGTTAACACGATAACTTGAGCAAAAATCGATATATCTTTACTAAACTCAGTTCACGTACTTATCTGAACTCACTTTGCATTGGTATAAAAAATGGCCGAAATCCGACTATGACCACGCCCACTTTTGCGATATCGAAAATTACGAAAAATGAAAAAAAATGCCATAATTCTATACCAAACACGAAAAAAGAGATGAAACATGGTAATTGGATTGGTTTATTGACGCAAAATACAACTTTAGAAAAAAACTTTAAAATGGGTGTGACACCTACCATATTAAGTAGAAGAAAATGAAAGAGATCTGCAGGGCGAAATAAAAAACCCTTGAAATCTTGGCAGGAATACTGTTCGTGGTATTACATATATAAATAAATTAGCAGTATTCAACAGATGATGTTCTGGGTCACACTGGTCCACATTTTGGTCGATATCTGGAAAACGCCTGCACACATACAACTACCACCACTCCATTTTAAAACCCTCATTAATACCTTTAATTTGATACCCATATCGTACAAACAAATTCTAGGGTCACCCCTGGTCCACCTTTATGGCGATATCTCGAAACGGCGTCCACCTATAGAACTAACGATCACTCCCTTTTAAAATACCCTTTAATACCTTTCATTTGATACACATGTCATACAAACACATTCCAGGGTTACCTTTGGTTCATTTTCCTACATGGTTATTTTCCCTTATGTTGTCACCATAGCTCTCAACTGAGTATGTAATGTTCGGTTCCACCCGAACTTAACCTTCCTTACTTGTTTAAATTGTATAATAATCACAATTTCTTTTTTTGGCAATAATACAGCTGACGACTGTTAAGTTTATCAAGAATATTACTAGATGCGTTCATATAACAGCGTGTGTAAATGGATATAATTTTACACCTTATAAATTTATATGCTTTAATGAGTTCCCCTAATATTTTCGATTTCGATGGAAGAAAGTTTTAAATACCATTCGCAAAAATAAATGTTTAGAGACCTATAACTTGTATTCATAGTTATTAATTAGCGCTTAACCGTTAAACGGTTATGGTCGTCCAACAAGGCGCGCAAGTCTCTACTTCTTTGAGTTAACTGCGGCATCCGATAAAAGTTCTTTCTTAGCCGTAGCATCATATCTCATTTGCATAACATGTCATAGCCGCTGCTTTTTAATTCGCCTGGACTAGGTTATTGTCTGCGTAAAGCTCGCGCAACTAATCATTATATCTGCTTCTGTACTCGCCGTCGCCAACGCTTTGAGGTTCGTAAATCTGTCGAACAATCCTTGAGCCGCTTCATGTGATGTTGTCATGTTCCATGCTTCCGCAGCATATAGCAGAACGGAAGCGATAAGTGACTTGTAGAGCATGATTTTCGTTTGTCGAGAGAGGAATTTACTTTTAAATTGCCTACCTCGTCCGAAGTAGAATTTTATGGTAAGGATGATTCTTCGCTGGAACGAAGTCTGGCCAAAACTAAAAAAATGTAAGTGAAAATTTTGTCACCAAATGTGTCGTTAGTATCTCTTATTAGAACAGCCTTTTAAAAGGTATATTTGTTTTTGTTGTATTCGAACTGTACTCTTTAAGAATAGCTTTAAAATTGAGGTTATGGTATTAGTTGGTTTTTGCAGTGTGAGCAAGTTAAAAATAAATAGCAAATTTAACCCAGATAACTCTAATGTCCTATATGTAGGACACCAATTTCATGTCGACTCACGCACGCGCCCGATGGCCAGGAAATAACGGGAATGTGTTTTTGCATGCAGTAGAAATTGCGCAACAGCATTAGTAAGTGTTTACAGTACCTCAGTGAGAGAAGTGCTCATTCTCTTATTCAAAAATTACTAATTTTAAAAAATGCAAAATTATAACATACGATTTCAAAAGTGAGTTAAAATTTATATGATAAAATTTAACAAATATATTGTTTTTGTTAAAAAAATTTAGCGAAATAAATGAGTTTTCAAATGTGTAAAATTATAGTTAAATGCATTGAAAATTAGTTAGTAGTAAAAATGAGCAAATGCTAATGTCCTACATATAGGACATTAGGAAGAAAACACTGGCAAAATCGATGAAGTGGTTTTGTTTCCTCCAGTTAATGCAAACGACGACGATTCTGGTCCTGAGGAAGCTTTTGGCGTAAATAATTTTCCATATGCCCAACTGCAAGCGCCAGCAGAAATAAAATTTAGTGCAGCCGGGGTTGTAAGCTCATCCGATGAGTCGGACGATAATATACCATTATATATGTAGAACAACCGCATTTGATTTACATGTATAACTCTAACATGGGAGGAGTGGACCGTTCTGACCAAAATATAAGCTTGTATAGGACTTCAATCAGGGGCAAAAAAGGGTACCTGCCTTTTCTAACCAACTGCATTGATATGGCGTTCCAAAATGTTTGGATCATACATTGCGAATGGGGCGGAAGTATTGACCAACTGAGCTTTAGGCGTGCAGTGGCTACCATGCTGCTGACTACCCATCGAAAGCAATCAACCTACCAAAAAGACCATGCAAGTTGCTTCAAAGAAGCCGAGATTCGCTATGACCGTATCGATCATCTTGTAGAGCCACAGGAAAAACAAACGCGATGTGGATATTGCCATCAAAAAACCACTACAAGATGTGTAAAATGCAATATTGGAGTACATACCAAGTGTTTTGTAAACTTCCATTCCAATAAATAAAAATATGTGTTTATCCCTTATATTCCTAATGTCCTATATATAGGACACCTCTAAAATAATAAAAAGAAACAAAAATTTTTTTTTAAAGAAGGTTTTAAACAGACATTTCCAAACAAAATCACAAGTTTTCGCCTGAGTAACTTTTAGGGTTCAGTGCCTTTTTTTTTCGGACGTTGTGGCAGCGCCTGTTTTTTTTTTTTTTTTTTTTTAATTCATACATCCTTTTTATACTCAGTTGAGCAGAGCTCACAGAGTATATTAAGTTTGATTGGATAACGGTTGGTTGTACATATATAAAGGAATCGAGATAGATATAGACTTCCATATATCAAAATAATCAGGATCGAAAAAAAATTTGATTGAGCCATGTCCGTCCGTCCGTCCGTCCGTCCGTCCGTCCGTCCGTTAACACGATAACTTGAGTAAATTTTGAGGTATCTTGATGAAATTTGGTATATAGGTTCCTGAGCAGTCATCTCAGATCGCTATTTAAAATGAATGATATCGGACTATAACCACGCCCACTTTTTCGATATCGAAAATTTCGAAAAACCGAAAAAATGCGATAATTCATTGCCAAAGGCGGTTAAAGCGATGAAACTTGGTAGATGGGTTGACGTTATGACGCAGAATAGAAAATTAGTAAGATTTTGGACAATGGGCGTGGCACCGCCCACTTTTACAAGAAGGTAATTTAAAAGTTTTGCAAGCTGTAATTTGGCAGTCGTTGAAGATATCATGATGAAATTTGGCAGGAACGTTACTACTATTACTCTATATGTGCTAAATAAAAATTAGCAAAATTGGATGAAGAACACGCCCACTTTTTAAAAAAAAATTTTTTTTAATTCAAATTTTAACAAAAAATTTAATATCTTTACTGTATATAAGTAAATTAAGTCAAAATTCAACTCCAGTAATGATATGATGCAACAAAATACAAAAATAAAATAAAATTTCAAAATGGGCGTGGCTCCGCCCATTTTCATTTAGTTTGTCTAGAATACTTTTATTGCCATAAATCGAACAAAAATTTACCAATCCTTCTCAAATTTGGTAGGAGCATAGATTCTATGACGGTAACTGTTCTCTGTGAAAATGGGCGAAATCGGTGGAAGCCACGCCCAGTTTTTATACACAGTCCACCGTCTGTCCTTCCGCTCGGCCATTAACACAATAACTTGAGCAAAATCCGATATATCTTTACTAAACTTAGCCCACGTACTTACCTGAGCTCACTTTTTCTTGGTATAAAAATGGGCGAAATCTGACCATAACCACGCCCACTTTATCGATATCGAAAATTACGAAAAATGAAAAAAATGACATAATTCTATACCAAATACGAAAAAAGGAATGAAACATGGTAACTGGATTGGTTTATTGACGCAAAATATAACTTTGGAAAAAACTTTGTAAAATGGGTGTGACACCTACCATATTAAGTAGAAGAAAATGAAAAAGTTCTACAAGGCGAAATCAACAGCCCTTGGAATCTTGGCGGGAATACTGTTAGTGGTATTGCATATATAAATAAATTAGCAGTACCCGACAGATGATTTTCTGGATCACCTGGTCCACATTTTGGTCGATATGGCGAGAACGCCTTCACATATACATCTAAGGGCCACTGGCTTTTAAAACCCTCATTAATACCTTTAATTTGATATCCATATCGTACAAAAACATACCAGAGTCACCCCTGTCCCACCCTAATGGCGATATCTCGAAAAGGCGTCCACCTATAGACCTAATGCCCCCTCCCTCTTAAAATGCTCAGTAACACCTTTCGTTTGATACCCATATCGTACAAACATTCTAGAGTCACCCCTGGCCTACCCTAATGGCGATATCTCGAAAAGGCGTCCACCTATAGACCTAGTGTCCACTCCCTCTTAAAATGCTCAGTAACACCTTTCGTTTGATACCCATATCGTACAAACATTCTAGAGTCACCCCTGGCCCACCCTAATGGCGATATCTCGAAAAGGCGTCCACCTATAGACCTAATGCCCACTCCCTTTTAAAATGCTCAGTAACAGCTTTCGTTTGATACCCATATCGTACAAACATTCTAGAGTCACACCTGGCCCACCCTAATGGCGATATTTCGAAAAGGCGTCCACCTATAGAACTAAGGATTACTCCCTTTTAAAATACTCATTACCACCTTTCATTTGATACCCATATCGTACAAACACATTCTAGAGTCACCCTGGCCCACCCTAATGGCGATATCTCGAAAAGGCGTCCACCTATAGACCTAATGTCCACTCCCTCTTAAAATGCTCAGTAACACCTTTCGTTTGATACCCATATCGTACAAACATTCTAGAGTCACCCCTGGCCCACCCTAATGGCGATATCTCGAAAAGGCGTCCACCTATAGACCTAATGTCCACTCCCTCTTAAAATGCTCAGTAACACCTTTCGTTTGATACCCATATCGTACAAACATTCTAGAGTCACCCCTGTCCCACCCTAATGGCGATATCTCGAAAAGGCGTCCACCTATAGACCTAATGCCCACTCCCTCTTAAAATGCTCAGTAACACCTTTCGTTTGATACCCATACCGTACAAACATTCTAGAGTCACACCTGGCCCACCCTAATGTCGATATCTCGAAAAGGCGTCCACCTATAGAACTAAGTATTACTCCCTTTTAAAATACTCATTACCACCTTTCATTTGATACCCATATCGTACAAACACATTCTAGAGTCACCCTGGCCCACCCTAATGGCGATATCTCGAAAAGGCGTCCACCTATAGACCTAATGCTCACTCCCTCTTAAAATGCTCAGTAACACCTTTCGTTTGATACCCATATCGTACAAACATTCTAGAGTCACCCTTGGTCCACCTTTATGGCGATATCTCGAAAAGGCGTCCACCTATAGAACTAAGGATTACTCCCTTTTAAAATACTCCTTACCACCTTTCATTCGATACCCATATCGTACAAACACATTCTAGAGTCACCCCTGGCCCACCCTAATGGCGATATCTCGAAAAGGCGTCCACCTATAGACCTAATGCCCACTCCCTCTTAAAATGCTCAGTAACACCTCTCGTTTGATACCCATATCGTACAAACATTCTAGAGTCACCCCTGGCCCACCCTAATGGCGATATCTCGAAAGGGCGTCCACCTATAGACCTAATGCCCACTCCCTCTTAAAATGCTCAGTAACACCTTTCGTTTGATGCACATATCGTACAAACACATTCTAGAGTCACCCCTGGCCCACCCTAATGACGATATCTCGAAAAGGCGTCCACCTATAGACCTCATGCCCACTCCCTCTTAAAATGCTCAGTAACACCTTTCGTTTGATACCCATACCGTACAAACATTCTAGAGTCACCCCTGGCCCACCCTAATGGCGATATCTCAAAAAGGCGTCCACCTATAGACCTAATGCCCACTCTCTCTTAAAATGCTCAGTAACACCTTTCATTTGATTCCCATATCGTACAAACACATTACACACGATATCTCGAAACGGCGTCCACCTATGGAACTAAGGATCACTCCTTTCAAAATACTCATTAACAGCTTTCATTTGATACCCATATCGTACAAACACATTATAGAATCACCCCTGGTCCACCTTAATGGGGACATCTCGAAAAGGCGTCCACCGATAGACCTAAGGCCCACTACCTCTTAAAATGCTCAGTAACACCTTTCATTTGATACCCATATCGTACAAACAAATTCTAGAGTCAGCCCTGGTCTACCTTTATGGCGATATCCCTAAATGGCGTTCATCCATAGAACTATGGCCTACTCTCTCTTAAAATACTCTTTAATACCTTTCATTTGATACACATGTTATACAACCACATTCCAGGGTTACCCCAGATTGATTTTCCTTATTTTGTCTCCATAGCTCTCAACTGAGTATGTTATCTTCGGTTACACCCGAACTTAGCCTTCCTTACTTGTTTTTATTAGTGTTTATTTGCACAAATTTTTCAATTAGAGCTAAATGTTTAGTTGGGTTACTCACCGATCCTCACGGTGGGACTGATATCTTATTATTAGTCCAAGTTTTAAGATTATAAAGTGTTAATATCAGCTGCCACTTTCTGCCACTATGTTTTGCGACAGTTTTCTAATAGCGTCACCCTGATAAATTATTGTCGTATGTTATATGTGCTCATATGTAACATACGACATTATTTTATCCAGTCGACGATATGCAAATGTAAACCTTTGTGTGTGTTTGTTGCTTTGTTATTATTATGTATGCAAGATCTTTTAATAACCTTAATTTCTATATTTAGTCCTATTAAACATTGTATTTGCGATAGACACATCTTACCAATGCGAACTATCGCGCATGTATATGCATGCGGTGAAAGTGGGTGGTTGTAGGTCGGTATGAATGTATCACCCGCACCAATTTTATGAAAAACTAATTCTCACATATTTGTAAAGCCGCTTCACGTTGATATCTCTACTGGAAGTATTTTTGGCCACCAACTCCATATAAGACCGACCAGTATGTTACGGCGCGAGTATTCAGGCCGATGATATAAATGTCGTCAGCATACGCCAGTAGCTGCACGCTTTTAAAGAATATTATTTCAGAGCGGTCAAGTTCTGCAGCTAGTATAATTTTCTGATACCTCGTTTAGTTTCGAACGGCTTAGAGTGGTCCTTTTCAATTCTGACTGAGCTGATGGTGTTAATCAACGTCATTTTGCACAGCCGTATAAATTTTGCAGTCAAACCAAATTCTGTGCTGTGGAAGGCAGCTTTAAAATCGACGAAGAGGTGATGTGTGTCAATTCTTTTTTTGCGGGTTTTTTGCAAGATTTGGCGCATTGTCAAAATCTGCTCAATGATAGATTTACCAGATCTGAAGCCACACTGATAAGATCCAATCAGCCGATTCACGATGGGTTTCAATCATTCGCACAATACGCTTGACAGGGCTTTATATGCGATATTCAGAAAGCTGATTCCGCGACAGTTGGCGCAGTTTTCTGGATCCCCCTTACTTGTATTCTGTTAAACTTGATTGGGCTACAGAACTTTACACTCAAAAAAAAAATCAGGAAATTTCAAATAAAAAGTTTGAACCTTTATTATGTTGTTTGGGCCAATTTATAAATATTTGGTTTGCTAAAATGAGCATTTGTGGCCATAAATTAAAACAGGGTATATTTGTTATTCCCGACGCGTTTCGACGTTACCTTACGTCTTCTTCTTTGGGGATATTAATATTCACATTAATAATTATTTATTTCAGGTGCTAATATAATTTTTGCACAACATTATTAACATAAAAAAAAAAAAATAAAAAACATTATTAACATAGGTACATTAAAATGAAAAGTTTGAAATTTTCGTAAAATTTTCGTATTTGTGACACGGTGGGGTTTAAAAAATTTTAATTTTTCTGCCGACCACCCGGGATTTTTTTCTGTGGGCTTATTCTAGGAGGTGCCTAGTGTCACTTTTCAAGTAATGACATGTCCACTTTAACATTTTTTATATTACATTTAAATACAGAATTTTCTAATTCGGGATTCTGAGAAGCAGGATTTTAAAAAAACAGGATTTTAAAAAGCAGGATTTTGCCAAAACAGGATTTCGTTACCAACCCATTTTAACACTGTACTTAACCCAATTAATTAATTATGCCAATTTGTAGAAAAAGAGAGATATGTTGCTAATATCTACGTATTTCAAAGTAGGCATTGACGGTGATGGAAATTTTTTAAAAATATGCATTTCTTTGATCGACGATAAGGAGTTGGACGAGGCAAGTGAAAAAAAGATCCCGACAGTCTTATCGAAATGGTGTAGATGCGCATTAAGTTCTAGTGTCAAAAAACTATTTATCATTGGTTGTTTCATTATTATGGACTTATTAAAGCTTGATAAATTTAAGTGTAAAATCGCAACAGACTTGAAATTAGCGAATATTTTAATAGGCATTATGAGTCATACCAGTAAATATCCTTGCACTTGGTGTACAGTATCTAGTGACGTTTTAAGGCCAAATTAAAGTTCCATAACCATACATATCCATATCCATCTCCAATGTGATCGATTAATGGTGCCTTAACCTAAAAATCGTGAAAATTTCATAAAAATGAAGAAAACGCAAATAATTACAAACATATTCCACAAAAAATTTACCTCTTAGGCAAAACGTAGCCAAAACAAATAAAATATACAAAAAGCTAATAAATTCACCAACTCAAATATTTTTAAGTTATGGATATGGCGAAAAAAAAAAAACCAATTGGTTGGCTATGATATGGTTATGGCGTTAGCGTTATGGTATGGCACCATTAATCGATAACATTGATTTTCATAAGGTAGGTTGGATCAGCTGTTTTATCTGGTTATTGTTTTATGGTTATAAGTCACCATTAATTAGCCCTTTAAATACGAGCGGGACACTTAGAACACTTGGCGATTGTTAGAGCTTGGGAAGAAAACGGAGGTAAAAAAGAACACGCTCAGTTTTTTAAAAATTGTGTAAACAAACCAAACCACTCTTTTATTTTGATGAAGACATTGAAATAATAGAGTTGATTCCACCTCCGGAACTTCATCTCTTACTTGGCGTTATAAATAAACTTTATGAAAGCATGTTGAAAGAATTTGAAATAGAAAGCAATGAATGGGTTAAAGAATGCCATGTAGATCGTGAAGTTTACTTCGGACAGTCTTCTTTTAACGGCAATTCCTGCAAAAAATTGCTTAAAAATTTAGATATTTTGAGAAGAATTTCAGAAAAACATGGCGGTAAATGTATGAAATGTGTTCAGTGTTTTCAATATTTTTGTCTGGTAGTTACCTCTTGCTTTTCGCATAATCTAGACCCGCAATTTAAAGTGCATATTAATAAATTTAAAACAAATTATGAGGACTTGAAAATTAGTATTACACCTAAAGTTCATGCTGTAATTGAACACGTGCCTTACTTTTGTTCAAAACATGGAAAAGGACTCGCTTTTTGGAGCGAGCAAGTTTTTGAATCTGTGCATGCAGATTTTAAAAAGACGTGAGTTAAGTAAAGTGTTAAAATATATCATCCATAATACTCTAGTCGTTTATTGAGAGCAGTTTGGGATTACAATAGTTGCCATTTGTGATTCAAATATATTGGAGAAGCTGATTAACGAACTTTTGTGGTTTCAAACAAAAATATGCATTATTTTGTAAATTTTGTTTAAAATAACTGTTTGCATTGTATGAAACGTTACATAAAATAAATGTTTGCATTATTTTTTGCAAAGACACATGATTATTATCGCGTTAAAAAAGATTTCCCTATCAATAACGCGTAGAAAGCTTTAATTGCAAAAATTAAAAAGTTCAAATGACCCTAAAAAGGCGCCGAATATGCGATTTCGCGGTTGACTTTTTTTGATTCTAGGCACTTCCTAGAATAAGTCCACAGGAAAATTTCGCGGGTGGTCGGCAGAAAAATTAAAATTTTTTTAAAACCCACCGTGGTGAAAAAGTTTATGAAATTGTTTTGCATAGTTGAAGTTAGAAAATTCTTGGAAGCAATTTCTGAAACAAACGAAAATAAAACAATAAGAATTTAGTTGACGAAATTTGATAAAATTAGGCTCTACTTTTTGGATTTTCGCAGCTGTATGATTTATATCGTCAAATAGTAGGAAATTTTCATTTGATCTTTCCATTTCCGTTTGTCGCGCTGTTTCAGAACATTATATAGTATGTACATATTTATATCAATAACTAATTAGTTAGTTTCCATTATTTGCTCTTAATATTTGCTTATGAACGGGACAATAAACCCCTTAACATTAACTACAAAGTAAAAACTTTGAAATCTATTTATACAATTGGTAAATTTGAAGTACCTACATACATATGTACATATGTACATATTTTTATTTTTGTGCTATACACATGAATATACCGATACAATAATTTTTTATGTATTCGACTATGTACATGACTACATAAATACATACAACATACATACATACTACGCACTATTTGCGCTAAGTTCATTGCACGCTGCCAATGAAGGAAAATTACTAAACTTCATGTTTTTTTATTGTTTACAAAATTAATTATACATACATATTATTGCTGCCAAATAGAATTAAGTGACACATGTTAATTAGAGAGCTGTATACACGCTACACGTGTTAGGTTTGTTTACAATGTATTTTTTTTACTGATATAACCTTGATTTTAAAATTGCCAGATAGGTATAAAATTCGATTCATAATTGTTTAGTTAGGTGCGGAAGTGGTGCTTTATTTTTGTTACTCAATTATTTTGCTTATTGCCATCATGAAACAACAAAAAACCATTTCTCCTGGCAACTAAATATTATACACGTAGCCTTTTTGTAAATTCTAGAAAAAAATGCTAATCTTTCGTTGACACAAGTGATATTTGTTTCTAATTTTTTAATTGTGAAGTAAGAGACATTTCTTAATAAAAGCAATTGTTGTTCTTAATCTCTCATATCGTCAGCTCAAGTGGAATATCGCCCTATCTTGCTATCTTGGCTGCCGTTTTGAAAAGCACCTCAGAAAATTTAAAAAGACGACCTACTTCAGAACTCGGTTGAAAGCCGCCCTTATACAGAATTTTTCATAACCGCCTTGCAGAACCTCAAAATGTATTGAACATTTGCTCGGATAGTACGTTTTTAAAACAAATTTTGAAATAGAGCGTTATTTAAATAAATTTTGAGGTAGAGCATTCTTAAAACGACTTATGAAATCAGGCGTTTTCCAAACATTTCTGAGTTAGGACATATTTGAAACGGCAGTCAGGTGGGGTGGTATTACAATCAGTCAACATATCATAAGCTACTTATTTTTTCTAATACTAAAATCGGTCTAATTTATGCACTCTTGTCGATGTTCAGGACAACCTAATCAGAGTATGGGACAGAACCTGACTCATATGGCACCATAGTAAAGAGCCGTGAGTCAGCAATCCTTTAAAGCTCCGAGAAGCCATATTTGCCGTTTAGTTTAAACAACCTATTATGGCATATAATTGGACCAATTTGTTAATTTGTTGTAAAAAATTTTTTCTTTTCTCATTTCGATGCTTCCGCATCTTCTTCAGAGAGTCTAGTTCACAACATCACACATAACAACCGAAGACCTTCCATTGTCATTCTCGCATTTACCCTGTTTCCGATGTCCATTTGTTGTTTGCTGGTTTTAAGGCTTTTCCGTCGATAACTGAAAGACAAAAGTTTCAATTTTTTCTTTACCCTCTTACGCGTTTCCAAGCAAACGCGCCTTCTTCAGGAATGCTTGCAATCATGAGAAAAACAATTTGATTACATCAATAAAAAGGTATTTAGTATGTTTTGTTGTGATGACTTTCCGACGAGGTATCATTAGCACGATAAACTGATCCCGTCCGTCTGCTTAAATAGCATTAAAATGGATTTACCGCTTGAAATATAAGTACACTTTGGCATATAGGTTGCAAATTACTAATTTTTCCTATTAAAGTATGTTATAGCAAAACTTTTTGGATTAAGAAGACAAGACTGTTATTCTGCTTTTAATAGCAATTCAAGGAATTCGATTCGAAGTCGCTAGACTGTTTCAACAAAAGAACTCACGGCTAAAGTTGCTACCAAACACGGACCCACTGTAAAAGCGATCAGCAGGAACAGAGCAAATACATATTTCATGCATTTCATTCGCAATCAACTGGCCGGTTTAATCAGATACCTCAAAATCTTGAGTGAGGAGATCATATTACCTTATCGGCACAAACCCTCTCCTCACGACACATATTCCTGTTAATGCCTCCGCTTACGAACTATTTTAAATACTACATACGAAGCCAAAAACTGACTAAAATTGCCGTTCTATATCTACTGGTAACTTAAGCACCTTTTATCCATTCATATTCCTTTACTCACTACCATGCAGAGAAAATGTATGGCAGTCACGCAAAGCGCCAGTTTCGAACGTATTTAATATTCACCTCAAAGGTAGAAACTATTTTAGAACCACATACAACGGAACCAGTTACGCGAGCGTTAAAAAGGACTGCAAAGGAGGACATTTCGTAGGAAATCACAGTGTTAAACGGGTCAGTTAAAAGAACTGCGAGGGGACAAAATTAGAACTAGTACCGTCTCTTAATGAGATAGTTCTGCAGGGTACTAACTGCTCATCATCCACCACCCACAGAATGTTCAACGGGAACTGGCAATTCCGGTCATTTTGTAGCCCAATTAACTGCTCACTGATCTTCTGGTGATTTTGGTTAGACAATTTGGTTTTAGTTTTAGCCATTCCACCGTTCGGCATTTCTACAGCGTCCAAGGACTACAGCGTTACTCTCCCACTAACGCTCTTTCCTTGAACCGCGGTGCTGACATACGAAGGCACAGAATCTCCAAATACGTCAAACTCCGTCCATTCCTAAGATAGACGCATCCTAGTCGCCACCAAATCAAATTTCGCGTAAACAAAATCAAACATGACTAAATTCCACCCAAGCATAAAATAGACTTGGTAAAATCTTTTCTATATATTTTATGACTGATAGAATCCCTAATTTCTATAAGAACAGAATAAGGGAAGAAAGCGAACACAAACCCGACATAACAAAAAAGTGTACTGGCGATGGCACAACGACCCAATTAGTTTGTTACCGACTACTAATTAACAAGTTATGACGGAAAATTGCTCAAAAAAGTTTAAACCAGTTGAAAATGGTTTTTTATATTCCTAATAACAGATTCAGATGGAACAATCGGTTCAATATAAACGAAACTATAAATTCAAATCAAAATCAGACAACCTTTTTAAAAAAACAAAATAATTGGTATAATACTGAAGCATCACTGGATTTGCTATAACATATGTACATAAATACATACATACAAACGTATTATAGAATATTTGCCAGCCTTTGTTTATGCGCCCTAAACGAGGCCAAACCACCCATCCGGCCGGTCGCATACCGGCAATGCGTGCAAATCTATATTACATATGGTGTATTCCATCCCATTTCGACCAATTTTGAACCCGACCCCTTTAGAATTGGCTGAAAGTTTTTCTTCTTTTTCTAGCTTACGAAAGACGTTTTTCAGAAGTTTTTCAAATTTTTTCATTTTTTCAACTCAAAAAAAGTTATGAATTTTTAAAAAAACACCGTTTTTGTTTTCAAAATGCTATAACTTTTTCAAAAATTTACCGTTTGGGATCATTTTTTTTTATACTCAGTTGAGCAGAGCTCACAGAGTATATTAACTTTGATTGGAGAACGGTTGGTTGTACAGGTATAAAGGAATCGAGATAGATATAGACTTCCATATATCAAAATCATCATTATCGAAAAAAAATTTGATTGAGCCATGTCCGTCCGTCCGTCCGTCCTTCCGTCTGTCCCTTAACACGATAACTTGAGTAAATTTTGAGGTATCTTTATGAAATTTGGTATGTAGATTCCTGGGCTCTCATCTCAGATCGCTATTTAAAATGAACGATATCGGACAATAACCACGCCCACTTTTTCGATATCGAAAATTTCGAAAAATCGAAAAAGTGCGATAATTCATTACCAAATACGGATTAAGCGATGAAACTTGGTAGGTGAGTTGAACTTATGACGTAGAATAGAAAACTAGTAAAATTTTGGACAATGGGCGTGGCACCGCCCACTTTTAAAAGAAGGTAATTTAAAAGTTTTGCAAGCTGTAATTTGGCACTCGTTGAAGATATTATGATGAAATTTGGCAGGAACGTTACTCTTATTACTATATGTCTGCTTAATAAAAACTAGCAAAATCGGAGAACGACCACGCCCACTTTTTAAAACAATTTTCTTTTTAATTCAAATTTTAAAAGAAAAGTTAATATCTTTACAGTATATAAGTAAATTATGTCAACATTCAACTCCAGTAATGATATGTTGCAACAAAATACAAAAATAAAAGAAAATTTCAAAATGGGCGTGGCTCCGCCCTTTTTCATTTAATTTGTCTAGGATACTTTTAATGCCATAAGTCGAACAAAAATTTACCAATCCTTGTGAAATTTGGTAGAGGCTTAGATTCTAAGACGATAACTGTTTTCTGTGAAAAAGGGCGAAATCGGTTCAAGCCACGCCCAGTTTTTATACACAGTCGACCATCTGTCCTTCCGCTCGGCCGTTAACACGATAACTTGAGCAAAAATCGATATATCTTTACTAAACTCAGTTCACGTACTTATCTGAACTCACTTTGTATTGGTGTAAAAAATGGCCGAAATCAGACTATGACCACGCCCACTTTTTCGATATCGAAAATTACGAAAAATGAAAAAAATGCCATAATTATATACCAAATACGAAAAAAGGGATGAAACATGGTAATTGTATTGGTCTATTGACGCAAAATATATCTTTACAAAAAAAACTTGGTAAAATGGGTGTGACACCTACCATATTAAGTAGAAGAAAATGAAAAAGTTTTGCAGGGCGAAATCAAAAGCCCTTGGAATCTTGGAAGGAATACTGTTCGTGGTATTACATATACAAAATAAATTAGCGGTACTCGACAGATGATGTTCTGGATCACCCTGGTCCACATTTTGGTCGATATCTCGAAAACGGCTTCACATATACAACTACCACCACTCCCTTTTAAAACCCTCATTAATACCTTTAATTTGATACCCATATCGTACAAACACATTCTAGAGTCAGCCCTGGTCCACGTTTGTGGCGATATCTCGAAAAGGCGTCCACATATAGAACTAAGGCCCACTCCTTTTTAAAATACTCATTAACACCTTTCATTTGATACCCATATCGTACAAACAAATTCTAGATTCACCCCTGGTCCACCTTTATCGCGATATCTTGAAAAGGCGTCCACCTATAGAACTAAGGCCCACGCCCTTTTAAAATACTCGTTAACACCTTTCATTTGATACCCATATCGTACAAACAAATTCTAGAGTCACCCCTGGTCCACCTTTATGGCGATATCTTGAAAAGGCGTCCACCTATAGAACTAAGGCCCACGCCCTTTTAAAATACTCATTAACACCTTTCATTTGATACTCATATTGTACAAACGCATTCTAGAATCACCCCTGGTCCACGTTTATGGCGATATCCCGAAAAGGCGTCCACCCATAGAACTAAGGCCCATTCCTTTTTAAAACACTTATTAACACCTTTCGTTTGATACCCATATTGTACAAACGCATTCTAGAGTCAACCCTGGTCCACTTTTATAACGATATTCCGAAAAGGCGTCCACCTATAGAACTAAGGCCCACTCCCTTTTAAAATACTCATTAACACCTTTCGTTTGATACCCATATAGTACAAAATAAATTCTAGAGTCACCCCTGGTCCACCTTTATGGCGATATCTCGAAAAGGCGTCCGCATATAGAACTAAGGCCCACGCCTTCTTAAAATACCCATTAACACCTTTCATTTGATACTCATATCGTACAAACAAATTCTAGAGTCACCCCTGGTCCATCTTTATGGCGATATCTCGAAAAGGCGTCCATCTATAGAACTTAGACCCACTCCATTTTAAAATACTCATTAATACCTTTCGTTTGATACCCATATCGTACAAACAAATTCTAGAGTCAGGCCTGGTCCACCTTTATGGCGATATCCCTAAATGGCGTCCATCTATAGAACTATGGCCCACTTCCTCTTAAAATACTCTTTAATACCTTCCATTTGATGCACATGTCATACAAACACATTCCAAGGTTACCCTAGGTTCTTTTTACAACATGGTGATTTTCCCTTACTTTGTCTCCACAGCTCTCAACTGAGTATGTAATGTTCGGTTACACCCGAACTTAGCCTTCCTTACTTGTTTTAATATGTTTTTAAATGTACTTTTCGGAAAAAATACAAAAAAAAATTTTAAAGTTTTTTGGCCCACTCCGGGATTAGTGGGGATGATTGCAGAATTGATTGAAGTTTTTTATGAAAAAAAAAGGCGAAATTCGAAAAATCTCGAAAAACTGAAAAATATCAAAAAAAACTTAAAAAATGTTTTTGAATTTTTTCCGAAAAGTACATTTAAAAACAAATTTTGAAAAAAAAAAAAAAAATCCCAAACGGTCAATTTTTGAAAAAGTTATCGCATTTTGAAAACAAAAACGGTGTTTTTTTAAAAATTCATAACTTTTTTTGAGTTGGATGAAAAAATTTGAAAAACTTCTGAAAAACGTCTTTCGTAAGCTATAAAAAGAAGAAAAACTTTCAGCCAATTCTAAAGGGGTCGGGTTCAAAATTGGTCGAAATGGGATGGAATACCCCATATATATATCTATGCATATGTACTCATAAAAATTTACATAAATACAATAGCATGCATATATAAATATTTATATACATACATATATGCAAAAAGTAACACATACATACAAGCTAGTCTAACGATATGCTTTAAGTATGTGCTATTTAGTCGTATATGTAACCTACTCACTTGCTCAAATCCATCAACACGCAAATACGTACATATACTGAGCAAAATAAAAAAATACTAAAAAAAAACATAAAGTGAACAGCAACAACAATGAAAAGTGTAATAATACTATTTATAAAAATAAAGGAATAACAACAATATTAATTGTCTTCGCGTGATTGAGTTCTACAAATGCTTAGCTCACAGTTCGCTCTCTACGTTTATTCTCTTTGGTGTTGCCAATTTGTGCAAAAGAATATACCAAAAATAATAGAAAAACAAATTACGTGCGAGGGACTTCAAGGTTTTAAAAATGTCTAAATGCCTTATTTAATATCCCTTTGTTTTTAAATAGCTTACCCAAAAGCTATGAAACAGTTAATTAAGACGCGCTAAATGTCTCTGCTATCTTGTTGACATGTGACCCCGAAAAACCTTAAATATTTCTGGAAGCGTGTTGATATCAAACGGAATACATTGACAAGGTTCTCATTTCAAACTTGGTCTCATTTTGATATTCCAAACGTTTCACAAACAGTTGTCATTTCAATTCAAATTTGTCACTGAAATATGTGGAATCATGGAAAGAAGATTGGCAAATTTACGTTGATCGACGCAAGAATTTGGCCTTAGCCAGTAGGACGGATTTAGAAGGTTTCGCGAAGGAATCCAAGCCACTTGCTTTTGAACCACAAAGTTTGTAAGGGTTGCAGCTAACCCTATTACCTAGAACCAACTATCTGGGACTAATCATCGATTCCAAGCTAAGCTGGGAGTGTACACCGGGAAACGGGTACGGAAAGCCTTTATTGCTTTCTATGCTTCTATAACGATGTTAGGTAAGCGGTGAGTACGCAAGATGGCTTGTACTGTTGTAAAGGCAGTTTTGCGACCTCGGCTGACGTACGGAACTACAGTATGATGAAAGCGCTTGAGAAGAATTCATACTTTTTGGGCTCATTGCTTTCGTTTAGCGCCACCATCGTTTTACACCTGACCCACAGTGGCTTTGGTTCCCATTTACTGTCACCGCGCTTGTATGTGCATGAAAGCAACACTTAGCTATGCTAATAGCATTCTAGAAATATTTGTTATGTTTCGGGAAGATTAACAAAAGAAACAAGAAAATAACTAACAATGAAGTTGTTTAGTTTAGTAACCATAGAAAAAAATCTTAATTTTTACGTCATCAAAGCACAACGTAAGGGTACCAAGGGTTGGTCAATATCCAGAGCCACATGAATAAATCCAGGGGTGTTAAACACATAGCAGTCGGCTTCGTCACTTGGGTATAGGCACTCATGGGTATCCGACATTACGCAGCTATAAAGGCGCAATTACCTTAGGGACTGTTAAGCACACGAAATCCTGGAGGTTTCCTGAAAAACGGGTTCCAAATAGTCTTGATGTCATTAGGAGCTCTAGCTGATTGCACTGGCTCTCTAAAAATATGTTTTTATTTAAGCGCTTCCTAATGTGAATACGAAGAACGAGATTGACAGTTAGGTCTTGAAGATGTTGTATAAGCAGATAAGTAATGGAGTTCCACATCATAGCACAAGAAGGGTTCTGTGTGCAACCCTTTTAAAGAATTTAAAGATATCAGCAATCTTGGCGTCTGGCGAGACACACAAAATGTGGACTTAGGGGCACTTTCAGTGCCACAGTAGTTAAAATATATAATAATATTTTTTGTAAAATCAATACCTTGTTTAATTTTTATTAATATGGCAGTATTCATTCTATTTCTCTTCGCATGTCGCAGCAATCTATGTAGGTGTGAGCTCAAAATATAAAACAAAAATTTATTATATATGTGAGTAAAGTTTACTCAGTAAACGGCAGTCATCTGCTGCCTTCAAGAATGAAGGAGAAATATGCAAAATAAACAAAACGTCAAAGAACTTTTTCGCAAACTCACAGTTATAGGGCCGTCCAACCTCGCAGCACACCGCGTGAAACTAGCGCTGACGCCACTGCTAGCGTAGCTGCTTGTGCTTGCTTAGAACAGCGCCGCAAAATTAGACGTTGACGCGAATTGCCTTGCTCGCTCAATTTAATTATTATTTCCTCTCTGCTCTTTGGTAGTGGAACAACGCTTGTTTGATCGCTGTCAGCGTGTAGCTTACAACGTACTTGGCGAAATTGAATTTTATTCTGCGCCAAAACGTTGCACTTATGCTGTAATTAAATATAGTCATTTTAACACTTTTTTTGAATTTATAATCTTAATTTTTTTTCTAAGTTTTCTATAGCCTTACTAGAGGCTGTGATAATTTGATTCTTAAGCTCGGCGTTTGTTCAGTTCAAGATAGATTGTAACAACTTATAATTTTAGGGCTTTATTCATATTTTCTTGTACTCAAATAGTGAGGGAAAAAAGAAACACATTACGTCGAGTCCATCCGTTTTTCCGTCTGTACAAAGGTCAGCCCGTCCGCCGGTTCGCAAGATGACTTCAAAAAAAGGTGAGGTATTAGGATAAATATGGAAGGAAAAAAGGGAGAACAAGAGGAAGAGAGAGAAAAGAGACTGTGAGATATTATCCCATCTCACAGGGTGGACTAAGAGGTAGGGATAGAGACCGTGGTAAAAAAAATGTTAGGTTGAACTGGCCGGTCCATGAGGACCTAAAAAAAAAAAATGTTACTTCTGAGAACTTTTGCCCGCGAAGGGCATTTGGCACACATTTGATCGAAATATTTAAATTTGAATATTTAACTGCTCTAAACGGTTGGTAAAGTGGTTTTCTCTTAGGTTTTTGATGTAAGCAGCAAGCACAATCTGGCAGATCACTGAAGCGTTTTCCAAGTGTCGTGATTAGGATGCACTCTACTCGATGCGATCTGCCGAAACTCACGATTTCATGCGTTACGTCTTAATACCTATACTGAACATCTTATCCTGCTGCAGCTGCATGCAGGATGATGACATTGAATCTTCATGCTTCATAAACCCGCCTTTGCTCGAAATTAATTAATTAATTAATTCATACCACACAAAAGACATCCTTCCACTTTGTTACCAAAAATTTCCGACTAAGCATATTCTTAACAAACTTAGATTTCTTTACTTTCTTAAATTCATTTAATTTGCTATGAAATAATTTTTAATTTTTTTCCATATATGTATGTAGTTCTCACTAATCATTTAATTGCCATCTGTTGCTTTACGTTAACTTTGTTGTTGCTCATAAAGCTTCCAAATGACTTTCGATTTCGTTTGACCGATTGATCGATCATTATATTGTGGTTGACGTCGAAATCGCCGGCGAATGAAGTGATTACATATATTGAATTAATAGCCAATGGTATTTATTGTTTTCATCTTTTTTTTTTGTTGTGCTCGCTTAATTGAATGTTTTTTTTTTCTGTCTTTGTTTTTTCGCCCGGTATGTGAGTGAATCGCTAATCAGAATCTTTTATTTATTTATTATTTTAATATAATATTTTTGTTGTTGTTATTATTGTTGGCTGGCCAGACTATTACCTCATACTCAATTGTAAGTTATCGCATTTGTGTGAACGTGTTATGCTTGACTGCACGTATTATATTTGTTTGTAGTAGTAGGTAAATAAATTTAATAGAGATAGTGTCACTCTCGTTTTTCTATATTTTTATGTCTGCTTTCGTTATTATCTTCTTTTTTTTTTTTGCTATATCAAATACTTAATGGATAATTCAAATATATATATATATATAGAAAAATTACTGTTTGATATAACTTTTTTGCATTCATGGCTTATTTTGAATTTCATTATTCAGTTTCTGTTTCAAGTATTCTTTGCTAATTACTTAGTTTTTGTTACTTATGCAGTAAGCTCAGGGACGCATTTGTTTCCGGTTTAGAAAGACAGGTGGACTAATAGAGAATGCATCCAAACAACATTTTTTTTGTTTAAAGAAAACAGTTTTAATCTTCAAAGGTTTTTCTGCAAAAGACTCGACGTAAAAGATTTTCAAAAATGGACCAAATCGGAAAAAGTTTAAGATGCTTTTCTTGAAAGGTATTTTTGTTTTAGCAGGATCCTGTTATGGCAAACACTCTTCCGCAATTTTGGGGAATAGCAGTCCATATTTCAAAGTATAAGACTTGCAGGGGCAACGCTAAGAAGCATGCTGTCTCCTATGCTATAGATACTATGAGTTACCGAAACCCTAGTAGCTTGTACAGCAAAAGAACCGGCTTAGCTATATTGATCGCAGGCAAACTCTTTCGAACTTATGTACATATACTGAGCACTTTGCGGTATTACGCACTGGGCATGGCAAAACTGGCAATGCAAAGTGATACCCAAAAAGTCACGAGGGGATCTTGAGATGATCGTGACGATCTAAACACAAAATAAAACCTGACAACTAGCCCTAAGGGACTCTGCCCACTTTTTGAGAATTTCTTAGCCTGTTTTTCCTTTGCAGATAAATTGATATTAACTTATGTTAATTTCACACACAAACTTATGCAAATTTCGCATTTGAAATAATAGCAAAAAAATTATAAATTTCAAATGTCCAAAGCGCCAAATCATGTAATTATTGCATCGGTTAAGTTCACATAAAAAATGCAAGTTTTGAATACTTTTTAATTTGAAATTGCACAGTTTTCACATGCAGAATTTACATTAAGGCCTTTCAAATCCACATGAAAGTGAAACAAATTTAACATCTGTTTTAATTTGAAATAATTGCAAAAGTAATTTATATCTTATATTTCTTTACATGGAAAATTTACAATAAAAGCTGTTAAACTCATATGCAAAATAATAGAAACTGTTTCAATCGAATATAGTCGCAAAAAATTCAAATTTCACACTTTTTCTATGCAAAATTTGCAAACTCACAAAAATTAATGCAAACTTTTCTTTAGGAAAAATATACAAATCTTCATGAAAATCTAATTTCACTAAAAAAATTATTTTTGCAAAGTTGCTTTACCTAACAAAAAATGTTTTCTTCTCACACTTACACAGATACAATACTGACCAAGGAGCTATGGACCAGCAATTCTGTCTACGCTGGAACAATCACCCGACAAACTTAACTGGTGTGTTAACCTCGTTATTGCATCGGGAGGCACTTTGCGATGTGACGCTGGCATGTGACGGTGAAACATTGAAGGTAAATAAAAATTCATCTTGCTTCTTAAATATAGTAGAAATATTTTTTCTCATACCATTTCGCTATTTCCGCACAGGCGCATCAAACCATTTTGTCAGCATGCAGCCCATATTTCGAAACAATTTTCCTGCAAAATCGCCATCCACATCCTATCATCTATTTAAAAGATGTCAGATACTCAGAAATGCGCTCCCTGCTCGACTTTATGTACAAGGGCGAAGTCAATGTCGGACAGAGTTCACTGCCGACGTTTCTCAAAACAGCCGAGAGTCTACAGGTATTTAAGTACATAAGAATTTCTCAGCTCTTCAATAATATTTAATTCTAATATTTGATTATACGACAGGTGCGAGGTCTTACAGACAACAACAACCTCAATTATCGTGCAGAACACCGCGATTCGCCAATATCCTCACCCACCGGTCGCACACCCTATACAAGTGGCAGTGGTGGTCTTGTTGGCGGCAGCTCTAGTGAATGTGAACGCGAACGTGATCAACAGTTACGTAGTCGTACCACCGAACGTGATATACGGGACGAAATACATTCACATCGTAGCAGCAGCAGCATAAGTGAACGTAATGCCACCGCCGCCGCCGCAGCTGTCACAGCTAGTGTGGGCAGCGTGAGTGCCAGTTTACAATCCGCCGCAGCAGCTTTGGGATTAGGTGAACGTTCACCAATTACAGCAGCCGCAGTGGCTGCTGCAGTTGCAGCCGCAGCAACGCGTAGCGCTAGTGCTGAAGCGCTTGGTAATGCCACGAATACAACAGGCTGCGGTAGTGCCAGTGGTGGTGGCAATGGTAATAGCGGCGGTTTGCTGAACAGTCGTAATTGTGATGCGAATAGTGAACGCAGTGGAGGCTGTGGTGGTGGTGCAGGCAATGGAGGTAGCAGCAGTGGTGGTGGTAGCAGCAGCATTGAACGCGATCGCGCCGATAGTCGTGATGAACTTATGCAGCTAGACTATACTAACAAGGATAACAGAGATCGTGATAGAGAGATGTCCACCACACCGGTGGATCATTCTGGTAGTAATAAGCGAAGACGTAAGAACTCATCCAACTGTGATAATTCGTTGACCTCGACACATAATGCAAATGTACAGGACAGGCACTACACTCAGGATTCTCAGGTAAGATGATATCACAATTTTTCTATTTGTGAGCATAATTGCTGTTGGAAAGAAAGAAGTAGAGCTAAGAAAGTTAAAACGAAATGGGACCCTAAAAATTGAATTTCAGTTTTTTTATATCCAATACTTCTTATAGAGTCCTCAATATGTATGAGAAAGATGATGAGGAAGAGAGAAATGAAGAAATGCTAGATATGAGATAGCGGGACAGGAGGAGAAGATGGAGAAGATGTTGAGGGAAAACAAGAGTGCAAACGGGAGAGGAAAAGGTAGAAGGAATGGCAAAAAAGGGAACTAAGAACTGTGAGGTGAACGGTTTGGGAAATATAGAGTGGGATAGTGAAAAGAGAGGGGGAATGGCAAAATAGAAAGCAAAAAAAAAGAGGAAGGGAAGGAAGTAGAATGAAAAGGAGGAAAATATAGAAATAACTTGGGAAAAAGAAAAATGGGGGATGAATGAACACATTGCCGAAAGCGAAAGGGAACGTGAGAAAGGCGGAGAGCGAGCGTAATAGGAGGAGGAAAGCATTGAAGAGTAAAACATATTGTGACGAATATTAGCATCACTAAGCTGTTAACAAATGATCACAACAACAAAACAGCAAGCAACGACACTTATGTACACATTAAGGCAAGCAACATTTATGTACAAGGCGAAGAAATATCACAGATGTAGTATCACACACACAGATGTAGTCATCAGCCGAAGTACCCTGCAGAAATTCGTGCGCTTAATCCTTAAAGAGATTGGTTCCCGATTGATCTGACTTAGCCGGAAAGCAGGAGGGAGTGGGAGGGAAAGCCAAAAGTAAGGTAAAAAATAGGAAAGAAAAGAAAAAGGCTAAAGAAGCTGAAAATAAGTGTAAGATTGAAGGGGCTAAAGGGATTCAATAAAATACAATAAGAGGAAAGAATTTCGGGAGTGGAAGAGAAAGAGGCAGTGATCTAGGCCAATTGTAAAGGAGATTAACAAAAAGAGAGACAGTAAGAATAAGAGCAGTAGTAAGGCTAAAAGGAAATGGAAGAGGCAGATGAATATAAATCGACAGAGGGAAATATTATGACATGGCTCAGCTAACTGTGGAATTGTTTTTGTATTAAACTAAACAACGCCCAAGCGAAGAAGGATTTTTAGTAATATTATATAGGAACATTTTAGTATTCACTTTAGGACAGATACTATATAAGAGACATAAACAACTTATATCCGAGAGAGCGGAACACTAAAGTGAATCTCAAATTTTAGGCATCCTCACGCAGCAATTTCAAATCGAGTCCCGTGCCAAAAACTGGTAGTACGTCCGAATCGGAGGATGCGCTTGGCGCTGGTGTTGGTGATCGACGTGAATCTCCACTCTCGGCCAGTCAATTAAGCGGTAGCGGTCTTGGTGGTGTTGGTGGCGCTAGTATTAGTGCAATTCCCAGTAGTATTGGTCTCAGTCAAGCGCTTAGTATTAAACAAGAATTAATTGAAGCACAACAACAGCAGCAACAACAAATGCAACAACAGCAACGTGAGACACATGTACCTTTGTCAACTGAATACTTGCCGGTAAGTTATGCAATATAGTAAAAAATTATTTGAGGATAATTAAAAATAAATATAAACACAAGTATATCCTGTGTGCCTACTTAGTAATTGAGGGATCGGTAGGATACTATGCACTAAATATTTGTTTATGTTAATTAATCGTGCCCATTTGTGTTATATAGTGAAATTTTTATAAACATGTTGATATTTCAAGTTTTTACTGGAGAGACAAGAGAGAGATGGTTTAAGTCGGAGTACAGCTCATAAATAAAAGGCACCGGGTCCCTCGCAATTATTGAGCAATCTTCTGCACAAAGACACTTTTATAACCCCTGAGCTGACGATAGCGATATTTGGCGAACTTTCACAATTTCCTACGACTTTCAACGAGCAGAACTTCGTGTCGTATTTGCTCTGTAAGACCTGTCCTACTTTGGATGCGATTATAGGACATTCACCTGTGAGCAACCCCCTGAATTTGGTTCAATATTTATTCGGAAAACCTGCAATAGTACATATGTAAACAATGTCTACAGTTTAAAGATTGATATCACCTTAACGATAAGTTATGCCTCAACTTTTTAAGGTGTTATACAGCTTTCAACGCCAGGTACACCGAAAACAGGGCATCGACCGCACACACAACCAATTGTCATACTATCGGGGCTTTTTCTTTATCTCTATACCTAAGATTGACGATCTTCTCCGCGGCGCACTTCATGCTACTTGGTAGGTGCTTGAGTGCAGAGTAGTGCCAGGATAACATCGTTGTCAATCCGTGTGCTTTACGAGGAAGTATACCTTTCAGATACACCGGTAGGCTCCTGTTCTAATGCGCTCGTATAACTGTTAGGTCACTGCCCATAAGAGGGAGTCGGTGATATGTGAAGTAGTGACTTTCCTTCAGCATTTACGGTTCCCCTCTTCAATATTTTTCGCATTCTCTTCTATTTGTATCTTCCATTTCTATTTTTATTCTTGTCATCCCTTGTTCCATTCTACTCCCAAATCTATATCCCACTCCTACTCTCACAAACACTCCCGGTCCCATTCCCGCTTCCTCACCCAGTCCCACTGCCGCTACCACTCCCAATACCACCCCTCTGCCCCTATCACCTAAATTTCTTCATATATGGAATCCTTTTACGAAATATTGAATGCCTGCTTCATATGAGCGACCGATGTATATATATTTGTTTTTATAAACCACTCCGAAAGTGTAGGAAACTAAGGCAGGTACATTGACAATTTCTTCTATCCGATAATATGCCTCCTTGCGATATATCTACCCAACCATCACACGATTGCCTTCTTCAAAAAACAATATGTATCTTCCTGCCACCGCCTTGGTGTGGTGGTAGCGCTTTTGGCAAGAACTACGAGTGTATTTTTACCTTGAAAAGCTTCTGAGTGAAGTTTATCTGCTTTGCAGCTGCCTTTCGAAGTTGGCATTGATCATTTAAAGCCCTTCCCGCCAATTTGAAGGAAAAATGAAAAAGGAGCACGATGCGAGCTGAAAGAGAAGCTCGGCTTAAACCTCCTCCGAGGTAAATCGCACCAAGTACTTATATTTTTATCTTATTGCCCCTCCTTCCTCTCCATGTTTGATCCTTGTATATCCTCCCCGTTTTTTTCGATTTGTTTCAATTTACTCCCACTTTCTTTCTGTTCCTTTAACCGCCCTCTATTTTTCTTCATCCTCTTACCTTTTCTTGTTTCCTCTCCTTCCTATCTCCGCTCGCAATCTCTTCATTTTTATATCCATATCTGACTGCTACTTCCTTTCCTCTCCCTCACACTCTCTCTAGTTTTCATCCCCTCCATCTCTCCAGGAACGCAAGTATAATTATTTCCGCTCTGAGTTATAACAACAAATTTTGCATCTCTTTTATATATAAGATACCCTTTTCGAGCTAACCGCAACATAAAACAGAGCAAATTGTGTTTCTATACACTGAAAGAAAAATACTGGTAAAATCAACCGAAATACGGGTCAATTCAACCGAAATTTCTGTTAATTTTTATCCAAAAAAAAAATTTTCTTCTAATTGAAAAACCTTATTTCTAAAATTTTGATGTTCCTTTGCCCGGGGTGCGAACCCAGGGCATACGGTGTGGCAGGCGGAGCACGCTACCATCACCAAGGTGGCACTTACCAACCGAACGTCAATTGGGTTACATCAAATATGCTGGCACACATTAAACATTATACACTTTATTATTTTGTTTTATTAAACGCACTTTCACCAAATTTTATATTTTATAATTTATTTAATTTATAGTTTTGAGCTTCGCTTTGCAAATAGAAATGAAAATAGTAGTCACAAAACTGATTCTCAATTCTTTCAGTTGCAACTCTACTCATTCCCAATTTCTTCTCTCGCATGTAGTTGCCACACTTCATTGTGTCTAACAAAACTTCTATAAATGTTTGCCATAACATTTTAAATAGAGAACTTGTAAGTTATAGAAAAGTAAAGAATCAAATCGCCAGAAGGTAATTCACCACTGGAGTAACTTTACATGTAATTCGGCAAGTTTAATTTTCGTAACACTTTAAGTTGAAACGATTCCAAAACAACTTAAACTTTTATGTTGTCGGAAACATCAAAATTAAAAAAGGATGTTTATTATTATCTTATTAAATTCGTTCGCGTGAGTGAAAATTCGTAAAAACTTGAACAAAATGTTACTAACTTTGGCAAAATCCTGTTCGTTCTTTGCAACAAGAGGGCGCAATTTTGCATTTCGCTTAGACGAGAAGTTGCAAAATTGTACCCGATAGATAGGTGTCCCGGATCTCATAATTTTTGCACAATAAATTCAAAAAAGGGTTTTTTCGTTTTGTATTGATAACTGAAAAACTAGTTTTTTGTTGTTTTCCCATTTTGTGTGTTTTTTCGATTTGATGGTTTTCTTATTTTGGTGTTTTTTTTTAACAAGTGGCACCATCATCATAAGTACAAAGTAGAGAGCGCGGTGAGCGAAAAATTATCTTTGAAACTTGTTCACGTATTGACAGTTGATCGCCGTTGAAATGACCTGTAAGATCAGTCGTGTTAACAGAAATATCTGTTAGATTGACCAGGAATCTGTCAGTTTTACAGAATTTTGTTGGCTTAAGAGCGACAATTTCTCTTCTGTTGAAATTACTAAACTTATTTATTTGTTCGTTTGACAAAGAACTCGGTCGATCTAACCATAATTCGATCAATTTCACCGAATCTCCGTTAAGTCAAGAACAACAGAACCGATTTGTTGATTTTACTAGCACCATTTCTTTCAGTGTAGCATTCTCAAATCTCTTGAACACACTCATGAAATTTCATCAAAACTACTTCAGCCACTAAAAAAAAATATCTCAAGATATTTGTGTTAGTTACATTTGGCGTGCATATCAACATGTTTATAAATATTTCAAGTTTCTTGTCAACATTAAATCGTACATTGTGCAGTTTATTGTATTTGTATCAGTTTGTAACTAAGGATCCTTGTTAGTTTACACATGCATAGGTTCATACATACATATATATATATATATATGTGTTAATAAGATTGATTGTTAAGGTTTTTTCTTTGGACCGGTACGATGGTTCCAATCATATTAAATACTATATACAGTTATATATATAATTAAGAAACCCCTAAAATTGAAATTTGTTTTTTTTTTTTTTTTTGTTAATTATGAATCAAGAAATTGGTAAATAAAGAATATCATTTGTAATGGTATTCACTAAAAATAAAAGAACTTGACACAAAGAAAATGCTCTAAATTTTATGAAAAATCTATACTGAGTGCGTAGCAACATGCAACTTAAGAAAATGTTAAAACTACCCGAACAAAAAAATCAAGGTTGAAGGATTTAGGTTGTTGCTTTATTTAACTACTTAATTATATAATAGCTGTGTTTTTTTACATGTATATATCTACATCTACATTTGCGGGTAAAAAAACGCTTATCAACACTTGGATTATGTTTCGGAGACGCTTCTAGCGGCAATTATTGAAGACTCACGGCAGTGGTATATTACCTGCTACAAAACATAGCGAAGACACGCACCTCTATAGCTGAATTGGTTGCGATGAATATTGGGCTCATACACTTTTCGGTCATAGAAGTGGAGAATTATGTAGAGATGAAATGGAGAGACACATTTCAATTGCAATTGAGTATAAAGCATGCTGAACAGCTCAACAATTTCACAAGTGTAGATAAAGTTATGCACTTAGCAGTACATATAAAGTTTAAGTGCATATGTATATACATGTAAAAAAAACACAGCTAATATTAAACACTAACCCTTTTAAATGATACATGCATACAGATGTACATTTCATACATACTTGTATATGCATCGGCCGTGAAAAAGAAAAAATCTGAACAACTATGCTTCTATCATAAACTCTTGCTAACTGTCTTTTTGTAGTTAACTATCTAAACGCAGCAATCTCCCGACCCCTTACTTTCCTGTTCATACTATGTGACATTAATCTATACCAAGCCCCCTCCTTTTTATACACACACACGTATGCAAACACCAAATCCTTCCTCCTTACACATATTTTTGAAATGTTTGTACCACTTTTCTTAAGTTGTTTTTGTTGCTTTAATTTTTTTTTTTTAATTTGTTGCGTTTATTTCCTTTTATTTTTAATTTTAAAACATTTTGAAACAAAACCACAACGTTCACCACGCCTACTGCATATGTGCAACAGGATAAACGTTATAAGCAGCGCGGCAAATCACCTCAGCGTCAGCTTCATATTTCTACACCGACGCCAGCGCCTATGTCTGTAACTGTAACGCAACTTCAACACGCCTGCCAACAGTTTGAGTTTTTAAAGCAGCAAGGTGAACGCGAACAGCAGCAACAACAAAATATGCTCTTTCAACAAGCAGTGCAAGCGCAATTAAAGAACATACAACAACATCGCGAAAAACAGCAACAACACGCACAAAAACCTCAGAACAAAAGTGGTTGGTTTGCAACGGAAACGTCGAGTCAACTAACAACCTCTCAACAATCAGCAGTACAACGTTTAGCCAACGATCTTGAGCTTGCACAAACAACCGCTACTGCTACCGCAACTATACAACGCTTACTGCAACAACAACAGCAATTCTTACTTTCTAACACAGATAACTTTCAGCGTCCATTAACGCCAGCAATTTACGATAGCAATAAACAAGCTAGTGGTAACACCCCACAAAGTTTAGGCGCTAGCGCACAACCTAGCGCTGGTCCCAGTGCGCTGTCCACCGCTGGTGGTAGTAATTCGCGTAAAAGTGGTCGTTTTCGTTCTAATTGGCTCTTTCAATATGAATGGCTACAATACGATGAGGTTGCCAACACAATGTATTGCAAATTTTGCCGCAAATGGTCGAATGATATACCCGATATACGTACCTCATTTGTGGAGGGTAACTCAAACTTTCGCCTCGAGATTGTCAATCATCATAATAAATGTAAGTCGCATCGCTTATGTTATGAGCGCGAATTGCTTGAAGTAGATAAAGTACAAAGTGCAGGAAGTGGTGGAGCTGCTGGTGCTGGTGGTGTTATACGTAACTTATCGGTGTCAGAAAATGAAATTGGTACAATTTTGCGTGAGACAATGACAACTAGACGTAAAAAAACTCCCGAAGTGATAACTATCAATGTAGGCGAAGACAGCATGTGAAGTGGAAGATGGGAGCGATTTACTGCCCACGGTTTGGACGAAAGTTACAAAATTATTTCGAACTTCGAAGCATAAATATATTTAACCTTCAACTACTACTTGAAGACGTTATTTATGGCAACACTTCAGATCTCGCGCTGTATATTTGTTTTAGTATTAATCTGAATTTATAGTTTTCCATATTATTTTTAAAGTATATATATTCAAAATTTTGTTTTTTCATAATAAAGTTATAAACTTTTAAGTGTAAGCACAAATTAGTTTATAAATTTGAAGCATTTTCTTTGTTGAATACTATAAAAAAAGCAATATACATAACTGAAATAAATTTGTGAAAAATATACCAAAATTTTTAGATATTTTAATACAATCAAATTGTTAAATTTCTAGTTCATAATTACGTACAATAAAGGGGTAATAGAAGTACTGTTATAGCCCCGGCCCTAATAGCAGTTTTGTTGTAATCAACAAATTTATCAAAATCCCGATTTCTGATTTTCGATCGATCACTTTATGCCATTACGTCACAAATGAAAAAAGTACTCTCATAAATATAAATCATAATGGTGTAACTAACATTTGACATTTTTGCCGCAATTTTGGTGTAACCAACAAATTTATCAATACACTTTTTTTTATATTTGATCAATAGCTTTTTGAAAACATGAAAAAGAAAAACAGTTATGTTTGAAATGATGGATCCGTAACGACGCTAAACGTGGTATCCATAGCTTTGCCCTTCGTATCGTTTGAATCAGCACCCATACTACTACGCCTAATCTCATGTTTTTGTTTCGACTTTGGAAGTTTGGAATAACTTACTCTGTCCATTTTAAGATTGCAATATTATATCAGCTCAACCCCATTGTACCATCACGCTGAATCGAAGGTAGGTATTGGCTTTCTCGGTTCGTCCTCTGATCATGGCAACATGTTGCTTACTTTTATTAGGTGTCCACCTTTCGAAAAACACCTGCGTGCGTTGGTCATGGTCAAGAACTGTCTCGCCACATCGCTCATCCTCTTCCGCGCACTTTTACTTTTTATCTTTTGGTAGCTTCAGATACCCTCTTCCACTTACTGGCAGCTGTCACGGTATTGGGACTGGTTGGCTTATCATCTCCGTTTTTGGTTTACAAAGCACGCTTGTCGCTTTCAGGGCAAGGCTTTTTCTTCACTAAGCTGGTTTCGGTATCGAGTGTTGCTTGTCGCAACCGAGTTGCTGCTCAATGAACTGGTGTCGCCCTGCTTCTACCATTTGTCTGGACTATGCCATGCGAGTGATCTCGAGATCGGTTGGACCGACATGGTTCTTATGATAGTAGTTCTAATTGATACCCTATGCTGTGACAAAGCTTTTTTCCTCTCTCTTTTCCATACTCTTCTCCATTATATTTCTTTGTTTGAGCGCTACAGTTTAAGCTAAGACCACCAGCTCGACAACGCGGGCTTGTGGAAGAAGAACAATTCAAATATAGCTGAATACACAAAGCGCTTTGTTCAGAAACATTTGAAACTTTGTAAATTTATATACGTAAGACTGTATCCATGTAAAATTTAATTTTTTTGGTTATACTAAAATTGCGACTAAAAAAAATACAAGGCGCGATAACCTCCAAAACTTTCCTTCCAATTTGTTCGTACTTCTTATAATTTTGCCTACAAATTGGCGGGACAGGGCTTACATATGTATTTTACACCGAGCGGCATCTGCAAAGCACATCGGTTTTCACTAACAAGCTTTTCATGGCAGAAATACACTCGGAGTGTTTGCAAAATCACTGCCGTGGGGCGACCCTGATTATAAAAATTTTTTTTCAATTTAAAAGACTTTCCAAATTTTTGATCTTTCCTTTCCCGGGACTTGAACACAGGATTTTCGGTTTGGTAGGTGGAGCACGCTTCCACCACGCGCCGTAGGCTTACTTTCTTTCATTTTAATTGGTAGCGTATCAAAATTTTACGAAAGGTCATTAGAATAACACAAATAAAGGAGCAAAATGGAATCAAAAAAGAAAATTCCATAGTACGAAAATTATAGTTTAATTTTCTTAGTGACTGAAAAGGCTTCAGTGTGTTCAGAAGAAATTTTGCAGCATTAAAAAAAACATTGCTTGATTTTATCGCTGCCAAACGAATGGCGAATGAATTGCGAATGCGCTGTGTGGTCACCACAAATCGCGAACCACGTAATGAATTATGTCAAATTCCAATTATATGCGGTCTGGAGAGCATTTAAGTAATAAAGACAACATATAATGTTATTTCGCTAATAATAACCTTGGCGTAAATTTTTTGTAAACTAAGTTTTAACTTAGACAATTTTGCTTTATATAAATGTAGATTAAATTGAAGTTAGTAATTAGGCTGCCTTTTTATTAATGATTTTCTCAAGTAAGACACAATAAGGAGCCTTTTCCCCATATTTATTTTTTTAAGCTTATGGCGAAATATTGTAGGTACTTTAAAAAAAAATCTTTTAAATTTGGCCTTTTATTCTTAGTATTCAGTGGTGGGCCAAGGCAGGCAAAGATTTCCCGTATAAAATACATGCCAACTATATTTTTTCCAAATACATATCTAAAACTCGACGCCGTTTCATGGCATAAATTTGTGATTTGGAAAAAAATGTGTACCTAAAGTCACAGTCACTAATGCTGTCAAAAACATGATCAAACAAAAACTTTTGCTCAGCAAACATCAATAAAACAGTCAAACAAAAGCACGACAGACGAACGCGCTTGAGAATATGAAAATATACAAACAAAAAACATGACTTTTTACTGCCTCGAATAACCGTTCAAATATAAACCAGGCAAAAGATATAGGCGGATTAGAGTGAAAAATGGCGCTGAAGATCGTCGGAAGGGCAAATCGTTGGTCCCGACGACCACCTTGCCAGTTTGACTTACAACTTCGACCGCAGTGAGCATTCAGTTCTAAAGACATCCTTTCTTTGACCAACAATATACTAGAATATATGTACATATCTCCGAATTCTAGACAATTGCTTATACAATCTAAGTTTATTTGTATTTTATACCGAAAATCTTTGCACGTCTTTATCCGCCTCGTAATAGTTCGTCGTTTAGTCTTATTTAATTTAAATATACGAACCACCACCTATAAATTAATATATATTCACCGCACAGCCTGGTGCACTGAAATTAAATCCCGAGGAAATGTCGCAATTTATATCTACACACGGACTGCAACAGGATAGTCGAGATGATCAAAATGATGGCAAACAGCTAACACTGGATCAATCGGACAATATTGATGGTGAGTACAAAAGTACCAATTATGCTTCTTTGTTTTTTTTTTTTTCTTGATTTTTTGTTGCTCTTCCACACACTATCTCTCACTCACTTTTTATTTACCACTCTTATCGAGCAATTTGTAATGCTCTTGCTCATTTAGTTGAGGCTTTACTGTACTATATCCAAATACTTATATATATAAATATTTATATACCAAAAAGTTGAAACACTCACAATTAGAAATTTACTTTCTCTACCCCCGTTTAGATACATTTTTAATTTCCTTTTTTAATAACTGGCATATTACATTAATTACTATATAGGCTGTTATAGTTTGCGTATAGTGAAGTAATTGTTTAATTATTTTTAATTTAAAATTTACTATTTGAAACTGTTAACGCTAACGATACACAAAAAAAAATTATTAGTATATAAATCATACTGTTAAAGTATTTTCATGTATGTAAAGCAAGTTCGAAAGGCGTTTTGTTTGTTTTTATTATTACCTTTTTGATTTGTAGTTATGTATGTTATGTACATTAGCAAAATTTGTTTCGAATATTTATTTATAATTTACTTTTATTATTTGTTTATAGTGAAGCCTTTTGTTTTTTTTTTTTTTTTTTGTTAGAAGCTAATAATATACTACATATATATAATATTGGCATAGAGTTGGAGATTTTTTAAATTACAAATTTTTACGCTAATTTATTACCACAGTGTATCGAGTATTTATTGTAGTAAATAAATAAACGAAAGTAGATATGATGCAGATGCAGATGCAGAATTGAAGAAAAGTACCGAAATATTTTTTATGCAGAAAATCTAACTCAGACTTAGAATTAATTTTGTTAAACGCAAATAAAAAAAATAAATTTTTTTTAACTTAAAATAAACACTTAAACAACGATATCCTATTCAATAAGTGCGTCATAAACCTATGTGCCTTTATACCCTTAATTCATTTCAACCAGTTTCTTAACAAATTTTAAAAAATCCTAGCTTAACGGTCGCTAAAACAAAAAAACAAAATTTTCTACAACGTTTTTAACGCTAAATACTAAAAATTTAAATAAACAAAAACAATAAACTTTCCTTAATCTTTAAAACTTGATTTTTCTCCCTTCATTTCTGATATTTTCATCCGTTCCCTATACCATATAATTCTATATATACCATAACCCTCTATATTAACTTAATACTACTATAATACAAACGCACAAATATACACACATATTTACAATGAAAAATGCACTCGTTTTCCATCTCCAGCTTCCTTGCATTCTCTTGAAACTGTTTCCAATATGATGTCCACACGGAGCAACTCACTGATACTTCACTCTCGGCTAGCAAACCAGCTAATTCGATTCGATGCCAGTTTGAAAAAATCATGTACTGCTAAACGAATGACGAATGAATTACGAATGCTCAGTGTAGACATAGTATATTGCGAACAACGTATTACCTCATTTAGGGACCGCGTCAATATCATTTAGGGGTTTCTATTTGTATATACATATATTGTAGAATACAAGGTTTTGAGAGTATTTCTATAAATAAATTTTTTTTCACTAATACAATGTGCTTAATACTATGATATATTCAGTTTTCATATAAGATATCGGAAATGTTTTTGAAATTCAAATAAAACATCTAACATCGTCAGGAAACGCAGTTGTACAGTTGGCGTATTTGAATAATTTGCTAAGCCAATGTTATGATTTGAAAATTATTCTTCACAGCACTTTTCGGCCAGTTGTAATAAATAAAGAAAACGATATCTTTTTTTTTTCAAGTCTTACGCGTTTCGACGCATTTTTGCATCTTCCTCAGGGATAATTTTGGTTTATGTATTAGTTTTAGTATTATTATTATCGGGTTATTTTTATCTTAGTGAATATTATGTTTCTGTGTGTTTTATAAGAGCTAAGAGTGATACTGAATCGATATACAGCCAATATGATCAAATAAAAAAATAAATGTAAGGCGCGATAACCTCCGAAGAGATCTAAGGCCGAGCTTCTCTTCCAATTTGCGTCGTGCTCCTCTTGATTTTTCCCTACAAATTGGCCGGACGGGACCTACATGTTTTATGCCGACTCCGAACGGCATCTGCAAGGCAGATGAGTTTTCACTGAGAGCTTTTCATGGCAGAAATACAATCGGAGCGCTTGCCAGACACTGCCGAGGGGCGACCCCGCTTAGAAAAATTTTCTTCTAATTGAAAAATCTTATTTCTAAAATTTTGATGTTGCTTTGCCCGGGAGTTGAACCCAGGGCATACGGTGTGATAGGCGGAGCACGCTACCATCACACCACGGTGGCCGCCAATATAATAATAATCCCCATATTTTGATATCAAAGGGGGAGTTAATTCACATCAATATCTTGATTTACTAGATCACACGTTTTTTTAGTATCAAGGTAAAATTGAATCTGGCAGACAAGAAATCACAAAAAATAAATTAATACGAGGCGCGATATGCCTCCTAGGAGATTTAGGCCGAGCTTCTTTCCGATTTGCGTCGGGCTCCTTTTTAATTTTCCCTACAAATTAGTGAGACGAGATGTACATTTTTTCCGCCGCCTTTGTACGGCATCTGCAAGGCAGATTAGTTTTCAGTGAGAAGATTTTCGAGGCAGAAATACAGCCGGAGTGTTTGCCAAATCATTGACGAGGGTTCACCCTTGTTTGTAATTGAAACAACTTTTTGATGCTGCTTTTGCCTTGCCCTTGAACTTAGTAGGTGCATGCTCTACCACCACACCACGGCCGCGACACCATGCTCCCAAACATTTTTATAATTATATTTCGCAAATCTGGGCATCGACAAAATATGTGATTAACTGACTCTTGCCAGCTTTGGAACTTCGCAGCCGACAGAAAATGTATTGATGGAGTAGTATTGCGTACAACCTTTCAACGGGGTGGTCACCGGTTTGGGATTTTCGGACGTAGGTTGCTTGTTCCTTAATATTTCAAGATTACTGGAAAAACATTAAATATGTGGCCATATATATATACATAGGCGCGGGTTTTTAAATGTATGGCAACACAATTGATGCCGGGAGAGTTCGAAAGTAATAACTTCAATCGCCTTGAGAAACAATTCTCGCGACTCAAATTATACAAACACCCAACTGTGTAGCACAGTAACTTAATGCAGCTTTTTTATCTATATTTAAATACAAATAAATTAAAAACTATAATGCTGTTTATATATATGTACTTATATTATTTAGAAACACTTTTAGTAGTTCTTGCACTATTTTTCTCAATTATACTTTCGCATGTTACCACTTCTTAATTTATAATTCCTAACAAAAAATATATTTTTATGTAGTTTGAAAACGAAAGTTTAAATTTAAAAAATATATTGGGTAAATGCTTATTATAATTATGTGAGGGGAAAGGGAGTAGTGGTTTTAGGTTGACTGGTTTTAGGGTGACGCGTAAAAATGGGAACGAAATAATTCACATAACAATAAGGAAATAGAATAGACAAATAATCCCTATGTTGTCCTGAAAAAATGATTCGGAGAGTTAACTCTAAGAGACGTAGAAGAGAATTCTGACCGACACGGAAAATATTTCAAAAAGATTCTAAACTCAGTACATACTGCTAACCAGGTATTGTAGTTCCAAAAAGGCAGAAAAATATTCAAAATCAATCTTGAATATAGCTCCGTTATATTCACACAACTCAATATATATCCCACAGGTGAACTTAAAATTATATTTATAGACTTAACAAACAAAACCTTAAGTAACACTATAATTGGATTATAAGCTGGACCACAATTTTGGCGCTGACTGTCCTACTTTGTGAGTCACGAAATTGGAGGTTACACAAATATCCCGCTTCCTTTTAACTTCGTTTTCAGTTCATTACTATATCACAGTGAATCACGGCGATAACTTCTAGGAAACAACTGTAATGGTGTTTCCTTTTCTGAGAGGCTTTTCATGGCAGAAAAACACTGAGCTTTTTCTAAAGTATATTGATGTTTGTTTCTCCGCGGCACCCACCTAATTCGGTGTAAGGGAAGAGTACGCTTCCTCCACAGCACGGCACGGATGCCTTTTTCGCAATCACACATAAAAATAGTCCCAATCTCAGGCACTGCTTTTGTCACAGGAACAATTGACATGACAACGAGCCTGTGCTTTGTAAAAGCATAGTATTCTATAGTGCGATTACATCTACTGCAATTTAGCCGCAAAAGAATACAGATTTATGTTTTGGCAGTTAAGTGATATGCTGTGATATCAGCTGTGATTGGATCTGTGATAGCTATTGTTGCTCATCTAGCACCGATCAATCACAGTCAAGAGTCAAGAATCACGTTGCTGCTCGAAAATCGCTGTATCTGCCAACTCTCTTCATTGGAATGCTGGAGACTGAAAAATTCTCATGTGTCCACATTTATTACTTATAACTTTGCGCCGGACTAAAGTCTGATGAATTAATCTAAAATTAAAGAAATTGCCAAGACTTGCCGTATAATTTTGTTAAGCACTGTATACATTTTTATCTAATAGATTTCAGTAACAATGATTTAGTTCGAATTGACACAATTCAACACCTCTCCTGCTGAATTCTTTCATTAGTTTAAGTTTAATAAACACAAAAATGTATAATTAAAACATTTAGCATTCTGCTACAAAAAATTTTATGAACTTTTTTTCTTTTTATTTTTTGAAAAATAGTATTTCACATATTCGTAGAGCATGTTTGTTGATTTGCATGATCTGCCTCTGCTGATACACTTACTGTAACTTAATTTTTTGTGTAATTGAGTTTTACAGTTTTAGTTTAAATTACAATTAATTTGTTCAACAATTTTAAATATATAATTTTTTTAATAATTAAATTTTGTTTAATATATTTTTATACACAATTTTATATTCCTACAATCCTATAATAATTTTTAAGTTTTTTTATGTAAATAATTTTTTAGTTCAAATTTTAAATTGTTTTATTATTTTTTATTTGTTAAAAAAAAGTTCATGACTTAACTAATTTGCAGTTTTTTTATTAAATTTCAATCGTCCCTTTAAAAACAATAAAAAAAAAATCATTTCACCTCTAAGAAAGTTTTTTTTACCGAAATATCAAATATTTGGAAATCCCTTAACGCAAGCAAATGCTTTTGTTTACCATAAACATTAATATCTTCTCAACATAAGTTAAGATTTTTGACAAGAATGTATTGCGGGAAAACAGAAAACAACTCGAATCTAAAAAGTAACTTTATCAAGTTTTATTTAAAAGCTAAAACTGTCAAATTTTACTGCCGTGTGAAACATTTAGGTGAACTTACTTATCTATCCTACTTAAAACTCAATCTGTCGAAGGTATTTTCATTACTTTCTTGAACTTCATACAACAAATGAAGAATGTGCCACGAGCACTTGTACTGCTTCCATTACTTATGGTTACTTAGTAATGCAAAAGACTCTGTGAGGAGGTCGTAAAATAAAGCGGAAACGCGTAGGAGGAAGAAACATGAACATGACAACATTGAAGTGGCTAAAACCCCAACACATAGGGATTCGTTATTTTATATTATTTTCATTTAAATATATATGGGGTATTCCATCCCATTTCTACCAATTTTGAACCCGATCCCTTTAGAGTTGGCTGAAAGTTTTTCTTCTTTTTCTAGCTTATGAAAGACGTTTTTCAGAATTTTTTCAAATTTTTTCATCCAACTCAAAAAAAGTTATGAATTTAAAAAAAAATACACCGTTTTTGTTTTCAAAATGCTATAACTTTTTCAAAAATTGACCGTTTGGGATCTTTTTCTTTAAATTTGTTTTTAAATGTACTTTTCGGAAAAAATACAAAAAAATGTTTAAATTTTTTTTTTGTAATTTTGCAGTTTTTCGAGATTTTTCGAATTTCGCCATTTTTTTTTTTTTTTTTTTTTTTTTTTTTCTCATAAAAAACTTCAATCAATTCTGCAATCATCCCCACTAATCCTGGAGTGGGCCGATATTTTTTTTTTTTATTTAATTGAAAAAAAAAACTAAAAATTTTTTTGTTTTTTTCCCAAAAGTACATTTAAAAACAAATTAAAAAAAAAGAAAAGATCCCAAACGGTCAATTTTTGAAAAAGTTATAGCATTTTGAAAACAAAAACGGTGTTTTTTTAAAAATTCATAACTTTTTTTGAGTTGAATGAAAAAATTTGAAAAAATTCTGAAAAACGTCTTTCGTAAGCTAGAAAAAGAAGAAAAACTTTCAGCCAATTCTAAAGGGGTCGGGTTCAAAATTGGTCGAAATGGGATGGAATACCCCATATATTTTTTTTGCTATAATAAATATTCGTAACTTTCAAAATGGCATACGCCACAAGATTTTCGATTATCACTTATTAAAAGGTAATCGCGAAAAACTTTCAAAATGGCATACGCCACAAGATTTTCGATTATCACTTATTAAACGGTAATCGCGAAAAACGTTTGATGTTGCAATTTCTGCAAGCAATGACATCTAGCAGATAACCATTATTATTGGTTTCTTTCATTGCTCAAATATCAATTCGGTCTATATCACATTTTCCGCCATGTATCATAGTTTATGATAAACTGAAAACAAATATGAAAACAAATTTTGATCGTTTCCATAACAACGTTTTCGTTTTGGCTTTCCTGAAAAAATATGCTTGGCGTTTACAGTATTTTTTGCGATTTCCCTTCATTGATGTACTTTGCTTTGTGTCTGCATTGGCCACCACATTTTTATAACGATACTTGCAATCAAAATGCATAACATAATTTTTGTGGACACAGAATACTTTTACAAAAAAACGATAGTTTCCTATTAAATACAACATTTTTTTTGTTTACGTGATTTCGGCGACTATGACAAGATATGTAGAGGTTTTTTGTGGGGGATGCGGCATCATACAATATGCATCGAAGCAGCAAATCTTAAAGCTTAGGCTGTGTTGGCCATATTAAATAGTCCTGTTTTCTGCGAAGGGGGCTGGAGAATAGTATGGTAGTATATACATACCTTCAATATTTTTACTTCAAAAATCTGAAAAGTATGATAACTCTTTTTTAAGGTGGAGTGGTTAGTAAAAAACGCTGAAGATAGCTGAATTGTTTCAATATTAATCAAAAAAAGAAAGTTGTTTAGTAAAGAAAAAAATTGGTGCTGTTTTATATGTATCGTTGCTTCCAACAATAAACTAGTACACTTCAAATTCAAATGAAAGGCTAGCTCATCTCGTTTGCGTGAAAGACTAGCATCTTTCAATTATGTCAGTTTTCGATGCAAACAAGCGAAATGAGTTAGTCTGCGATGAAAACAAAGAACTGTGCTAGTCTTCCACGCAAATAACTAAAGGTACTAGTTTCTCAGGCAGTCCACGAGAAGCCTAGTCTTTCAGGCAAAACGGTCTTCCATGAGACCAACGGAATATTCTACGTACAAGCTTATAAAACTCTAATATCTTTCAGATTATCGTTGCTTGATTGCGTGCGCGTTTAGTGTGTGGTACAAATATTATAATAATTATATTAAAAGTTGTAAATTTATTCACTTACATCATCAATTGGTACGGAAACATACCGAGAGAATTTTAAATTTAATGTAAAACAAATTCCATAGGAACGCAGTACTTTCAGTACTTTTAGGTTTTAATAAGAAAATTACTAAATATTTGACATAATATGGTTGTTTTTGTTTTTATCGGCCTATTGATAAATGATTCAAGGTTCGATTCGAGCTCAAGGCCAGAACAATAATTTTTTTCTAATGATAATTATTGTTATTTTTTAATTTTTCGAAATTTGAAAAATTGTATTTTGTTTTTGGAATAGTAAGTAGAAAATTTTTCAGACAACCTGCCATAGCTCCGCAGATAGATCTATTTCGAAGGGTGCTAAGCCTTCATCATCAGTACGCTTTAGGCATGCTGCGCTAACATTTAGCAGCTATGGCAGGTTGTCTGAAAAATTTTCTACTTACTATTCCAAAAACAAAATACAATTTTTCAAATTTAGAAAAATTAAAAAATAACAATAATTATCATTAGAAACAAATTATTGTTCTGCCCTTGAGCTCGAATCGAACCTTGAATAATATGGTTGGATTTCATGCAAATTTTACACAATTTCTTTTTTGCTTTTGATAGTTCTTCAAATCATGTTTTTTTTTTTGCATTGCAGTTTTCTATCCTATTACAATTCATTTATTATTATTAATTTAACCATATCATTTCTTATAGACCTTACTTAGAATATAGATATTATGAGTTATATGAATTTAATTCACCAAAATACTTGCTCGTTGGGCCTTATTACCTACTGAACAACACGATAGTTTTGAAGCCACTGTATCCCCACACAAGCTTCGAATGATTAATAAGTTAAGTCGTTACATTGTTTTGTTACACCTGCAATTTTACTATTTTCATTTAAGTTTGAAATTTTTGATATTTTTTACATGAGTTGAATTAGCTTACAGCTTAGTTTTATTTATGTATAATTTTTTCAATTTTTAGATATAATTTTTCAACAGTTTTTCAAGCTTGAATTCATTGCATATACATACATATATGATTTGTTATTGTGTTGGTTTGAACATAAGCGCTACTGCACATGAGGCGTAATGTCATAGACGCTGATTAGGCACCACATACGAAATATGTACGCTTTCATGCCAAATAAATATATTTGAATGGATGCAGCTGCACATGGGTCGTCAGTTGCAGGAAGTCGCGAAAATTTGTAAGCTACAAGTCGCTAAGCGTTAAGCAATGTTCATCGCTAAGAACAAAATAGTACTTTCCAATTTTCTGTTAGCTAATTTGTTTTTCGTCTATGAGAATACGCTTCGTGTGCAGTGTGCCTTATAGTGTTAAACTGAAAAAAGTTATTGAATTATAAAATAATATTGTATAAATTAAATTATTTTTATAAAAAATTAGTTGCATACATATAAATATATCAATAATAAAATATACCGAAATGTAGATGATAGTTGTTAATTGCATAATTAATACATATACATAGTCACTCTAATTAATATAAAGTTCACATATTCATTTTTTTATATAAACGTTTTCATGCAGTCTATATATGACCATATGTACTAATTGCAAATATTTAGTCAAGTCGTCTTCCTCAAAAGCCAAGCAAAGTCATATGTTTATACAATGGAAAGTGACTATGTAACAATCCTAAAACATTTGGCAATATTGATTATTAAATAAATTCAAGTACCTTGCAGCTCTTTCTGAAGTTGAGGCCAGTCGCTTCTACTGTCATTTAATTCATTGCCCACTAAACCTTTGTAGTGTTTTGAAGCCACTGTACCCCATAGAGACTTCAATAACTCGTGTCTCATGACCTTAAATATTCCGTCTACCTTAACTGGATTTTTTTAAAGCTATATCGATTCTCTTGCATTCTAAGACACTGGAGCTTTATGTGCTCAATATCATAGTTGCGTTTCATGTAACACTATTCAGGTAAAAAGGTTTTCGTATCTCAAGCACCAATAATATTTTCTTCACTCTATTCCTTCTTAAACAAGCACCCGCTGTCTTATTTTATCTCACCGCATAATATTAAATTACTTTAGTTATTTTTAATCAGCCCGGTTCTGAGTATATTTTTTAGGTAGTTTTTCCTTAAAAAACTTCCCTTTTTTAGGTAAAAGTAGATATTCTTAATTGTTATTTATCATTCTGTGACGAAGTTTTTTCTTACCCAATTTTGCCGTAATTAATTTCAAAGAAGTGAGTTTCAAGAACTTAATTCTTCTACTGCAGAGAAGCTTTTATTGTACTCTAGAACTGTTCTCATGCCGACCTAACACGAAAACTACCTAGGAATTCTTCGTCATCCACATATTAAAGTTATTTAAAACCAGTGACAAATAATTAAAGACGATACTGTATTCGGCATTTTCGAGCAGCTCATAACTTTAATGAACGGAGCTGAATTTAAAATTTTTAAAATCCATAACATTTGAATAATCGGCTGTTTAAGGTATATATAATGTAGAGAGAACAAATATATATGTATAATGAATGATGGTTTAGTAATCCTCACACAAAGTTTCACGGTTCCTGCTATATACTACCGATTTGCATGGGAGATATCTGATGTAGTAGTCCGACCAGGTCCGCTGCGACAATTATCTAATTGGACATCAAAATATCCCCGCTCACCAAATTTCATCCATATATATATATATCACAAATTTGGTGGCTAGTTTGCGATCAAACAGACAGCCGGACAAACGAGCATGTCTAAATCAGCTCAGCGCGTCATTCTGATCATTTTGGCATTCCTATCGGTGGTTCAATTTCTTCCCCTTTGAGGATTTACAACTTTGGGGACTCGGACCAAATTGAATTTACCATTTCATTTTCAGGAAAAGGTATAAGAAGGACCGTCAACTTTGAAAGAGTAAAAGGCCTACTTCCCACAAAGGTTTTACCGCTAATAGAAGTTTTTTATTAAAGTATCTTAAATCCGCAAGGGAAATATGGCATGAGAATACAAGAATCGGACAGAATAATATCTAGGCAAAGCATTCTTCTAAATTTGTAAACGTTACACTCCGTACAATGTTTAGTTGGCTGTATATTTCTTTAGGCAATATTTTGCATTTCCTTTATCAGAACCAAACAGTTCCTCACGTAGGTGCTTTATCATCTTAAAATAAAAACGTTTTATTATTAGTTTCGGCCGAGACACGATTTGCCATTAGATAATAGCAAGGCTTTCTGTATACGTCTCCTGCCTTCCCTTAATTGCTTATATCTAGTTATAGCAATTTGGCTTGATAATGAGCATACCTTTAATGTGTCTTGAGTAGGAATATTTGTTGATTTGTTCAGCTAACAATCTGAAATCTCCATACCGCAGATTGCTAAGATACATATTTTCCTATATCATATATGTGTTTTATTACTAGGCCAATATTATCATCAATATGGTAGCGTGAAAAAATCCCGCTTATTCTGTGTAATGCATTCGCCTTTTTTTAAATTCATTTAGAAGCTTTAAAATTATCATATACCCCAACAATGTATTATCATTAGAAACCTCTTTAAAATAATTGAATTAGACGTTTTTATATGTTATCCTCTCCTCTTTGAACTTGCTCCCATCAAGCCTCAATCCCTCTCAAACTAATTTGCGTTTATTTTACGCTTCACCCACCTCAAGTATAATTTCAATTATGTTCCACAAACCGAAAGCCCACAGCAAAATTTGCTAGCAAATCTCCCAAATTATACCCGCGAGTATGCGCTTTACTATTCCATCAAATTCCGACAAAAAAAAAGAAGTTAAATACAGTCAAAATCCCCTAGCATGAAAGTGACTGACTGGTGATTGCATAATTCCAAAACTGTGATTACAGGTGATGATGGTGCTGGTGGCAATGGTATACGTGAAGATGATGATGATGATTATGAAAATGATATTGAAGTTATAAGAGATAACGGCAATGATGATGATGATGTTGTTGTTGGTAATGTTAATAACAAAATAATAGATGATGAACATTTTAATAATGCAGACAAGGAAGATAATGAACATGCAAATAATAACGTTGATGGTGATGATGTATGTCGTCGTCGCATCGTGTATCATCATAACTTGCGCCATCCAAAACACACTGCAGACTCTGCGCGAACACGGCAAAATGCTGTTGCTGCTGATACTGTTGAGGGGACAAATGAAAATCATGCGCAGGACTTATGTGTCGATGACGATTATGAGGATTATGATGATAATGATTGTAATAGTGATTGTGATCATAAAATCTTAGATACCAATTATAATTGTCATTATAAACGTTGTAAACAAGAGGCAGCAGTTATACGCAATCATCAACAGTCCCAACAACATCAACATGCCTACGAATATCAGCAACAAAAAACTCTACATACGCAACATTATAATCAGCAACATGCTGCCGAGATAATGTTGCACACGCGTAATGCACCATTACATGACACCATTGGTTTAACGACGGCGGTAGTTTCATCACCACATCCTTTGCCAGCACATCGCCACATACATACGCAAAGCGTTATTAATTTGGGTCGCTGTGGCAGCACTTTAAATGCGCTATGCTCGGCCGAGGTCGCCGCTGCAGCTGCTGTGGCTGCGCTATCGCCTGCATCTTCGAATGTATCGGCAGCGTCCTCAACGCTATTACAACAGCAACACTTAGCATATGCGCAGCATCAACAACAAGCTGCAGCAGTCAACTATCAGCAGCAACAACACCAACAAGCCTTAGCGGCAGCTGCTAACTTAGTACAACATCAACAACAGCAAGAGCAACACACACACACCCATACGAATGGCAATAGTAATATACAACTGCAATTAGTTCCAGGAAATGTTCACTCACCCAACACCAATGCCGATGCAACAACAGCTGCCTCAGCAGCGGCGGCGGCGGCAGCAGCTGCTGCTAATCGTCGCGATCACAATATTGACTACTCAACGCTATTTGTCCAATTGTCTGGCACTCTGCCCACTCTGTATCGCTGCGTAAGCTGTAATAAGATTGTATCGAATCGTTGGCATCATGCCAACATTCATCGGCCTCAGAGTCATGAGTGTCCTGTCTGCGGGCAAAAATTTACACGTCGAGACAACATGAAAGCCCATTGTAAAATAAAACATGCCGATTTTAAAGATCGTTTCTTTAGTCATTATGTACATATGTGATCAATTTTATATGTGGTCAAATAATGAATTAACACATTTACATATAAATGATATTTGATATGTTATATTCATATATAGAACGCCATAAATGGCACACAAATAACAAAAATCAGTTTCCTCTACATAGATACACCAGCATCACATATACATTTAGGTACTTACAACCTCAAAAAAACTTAATCAATTTAAATTAGGTAGTTATAAACATATAAAGATTTTTTATCCTCACAAGCCTAGTTTTTAGAAATCGAGATCATAAATTATACACGTTCAAACTCCATAAGGTCAGGGTTATTGTCGACAACTCTATGTAGAAATTGTTGAAAAATTGGCTTCAAAACACCCTGTGTGAACCATTAGTTTGAGTTGCCGGTATAGCCTTACGCCACTAGATCAGAGATCGGCATTTTCACAACATACAAACAAAATATTTCGTTAATGTGCTTGCCATCCATATACATATAGTTACTCAATAAAATAAATACACACTTGGTTTATGCTGAAAAAAACTCAAATGCAGTGGTTCACAGCTTAATTGATAATTTTCATTTAAAATATCGCAAATTCCCTAAAAGAAACCACATTCAAAAAAATGTCAAAGGTTATTCAAAGGTAAGGAGAATTAATCAAAATTTCAAAAATTACCATCAAATTTTTTTTCAGAATTTGTAGAAAAATATTGAGTATGTATTTTTGTAGCCCCATAAATTTTAATATAATAATATGCAAGTTAGAAATAGCTCAAAATGTTTCCTGAATTTTCAAAATTTTTTTCGTCGAAGGTGTTGAGCAATTTCATCCATACATCTCATGAACAAAAATGCATTTTGTATGGAAGAAGTTGCTCAACACCCTCGACGAAAAAAATTCTGAAAATTCAGGAAACATTTTGAGCTATTTCTAACTTGCACATTATTATACTAAAATTTATTGGGCTACAAAAATGCATACTACAAATTTTTCTAGAAATTCTGAAAAAAAAATTTAAAATTTTGATGGTCATTTTTGAAATTTTGATTAATTCTCCTTACCTTTGAATAACCTTTGACATTTTTTTAAATGTGTTTTCTTTTAGGGAATTTGCGATATTTTAAATGAAAATTATCAATTAAGCCACTGCATTTGAGTTTTTTTTTGCAGCATAAACCAAGTGTATATTTATTTTGTTGAGTAACTGTATATGATACAATAACAAATAATAGTTCAGTAGCAAAAAACACTAATCGAGCATGACTGTCGTTCATTTACGCGCATTGAATTATTATTACTACCGCCAAGTTGGCCCCACATCTGTTGAGAGTACTTTCGAAGTCATCCAGCGTTCAGTATTCTGGGTGGTGAAACCCTATATTTACGCTAGTTTTTCCCCACTATTAGAAGCTATATATGTGTGTTACTCTACTAAAAAATATTTTAGTAGCTCTGCGGCAATCTTTTACAAGCCAAAATAGACAAGGAATGAAGGTTGAGTTAGGTTGAACTGGCCGGTACGTGAAATTTGTTTAATGACAAATCTGAAAAACACTACCAAAAACCATGCCCTATGTTATAAAATAGCTCCGTCCTCTTGGCAAATACTAGAAGTTTTCTAGGACCTATGCCGTTTGCTTCTAGTTTTGATAGCTGTATCACTCCTAATAGCTGGAGCCTTAGCTTGGCGAAGGGAACGACCACAAAATGTGCTCGTTCGTTTCCTCCTCTAAATCTGCTATCACTAACAAGTCCTACTTTGAAAGCATGTAACGCAGAAGGCAGTGTCCCACCAGCGTACTCATGAGCCTACAGTTCTCTCGTTTAATGCTAAGAGTAACTAACAAAATTACTCAAAGGTTATTAGACCTGTACATGATCTTCGACACTTGCAGCCCTGCGTTTGTTTCCTAGCCTTTTTTTCCTGGTTGATCATGTGCAACTCTCGCTTTCTCTTAATCTCGCCCAATCTTATTGAGTGCACTTTTTAGCTAGCTCACCCATTTTTTCATTACCATCTATTCCCGTATGTCCTGGCACCCAATATAGATGTATGCTGAGACTTTTCCCGAATGTTTAGACATTTCTTACACTCTAATACACATGGGATAAAAAGCATTTACAAAGACTTTAATTTGCCAACATTTTTTTTTCCGTTTTTTGAAGGCTTTTTGAACAATTGAAGGGGCCTAGTCTCCCACCTGCTCCTTCATGTTCCTTTTCTCTCGTCCGCTCCTGTTCATCAATTATACAAATCTGTTGCAGCTATTTAAAGGTTTTGCCTTTTTAATCAGATGCATTTATGCGATTTTTTTTCAACGGCACTACTCGGAAGGTTGAAAAGGCCGTGTTTACTTACTTTCCTTTTTTATTGCCTATTAGTCGGCACACCTACACCGCAGCTGTTCCAGGCTTCTTAACAGCTTCAGTTATTATTATGTAAGCAAATATTTTCGTATCTTTGCGCACAAACGGAGTTTAGTCATGCTCGTGGGGGCGGCTTGTTTCCTACTGATCAATTTATGCTATTTCGCTCACGTCTAGATCTAGGTAACTTATATTTCTACAGCTAGTTTGGCGATCAAACCATGCGTATTCTTGACATAGTATCAGAAACTTTTTTTTGGGACTGGTTCACAAAAGAATAAATTTAGCTTAGGAAACGAACTACATAATAACAGCTGTCGCCGTCGGTATATTACAGCGACCAAAACTTTTCAAGAAATGTATTATTTAATTTCTTTATAAACACTAAATGTTGCTTATACTTCAGCAGCTTATATTCTCAATTGTGGTTTTACACATCAAAGTTTTTGATACAGAAATTGTTTTGCCTAGCTGTGTATAACAACACAAATCACTGATCCATATTAAAAAATAAATAAATGTAAGGCGCGATAACCTCCGAAGAGATCAAAGGCCGAGCTTCTCTTCCAATTTGCTGCGTGCTCCTCTTGATTTTTCCCTACAAATTGGCCGGACGGGACCTACATGTTTTATGCCGACTCCGAACGGCATCTGCAAGGCAGATGAGTTTTCGCTGAGAGCTTTTCATGGCAGAAATACACTCGGTGCGCTTGCCAGACACTGCCGAGGGGCGACCCCGCTTAGAAAAATTTTCTTCTAATTGAAAAACCTTATTTCTAAAATTTTGATGTTGCTTTGCCCGGGAGTTGAACCCAGGACATACGGTGTGATAGGCGGAGCACGCTACCATCACACCACGGTGGCCGCCATGATCCATATTGCCGCTGCTAATTTTGCTGCTGCAAAGACTGCTTTCATTGGATCCGTAGTTGTGATTACTGTTAAGCGTGATTTTGAACTGCGATTTATGTCATGTTGCTCTACTTGCACTGTACAGTAACCGTCACAAATGTTGCTGTCACGTATAAAAATCACTGCAACTGATAACAACAAATCACAAGCTAAAAAAATTGTTCTACGGTTAAAAATGCAGTTGTTGTCTACAATAGCAATGACCTTAAGCTGAGTTCACACTCACCCAAAAATTCATACACATTCACAAACACTTACTAAAAACAAAAACTAGGTTTAGTAATAAAGAGTAATACAATATATTCAATTTAAGCACGATACAAAACGTTATTGGTTGTAAATTTTTCAAAACAGCAAATTAAACCAAAGAAATTACCAAATATTAGTCAAACGCGAATAAATATGCGTTGAATAAATATACAAAATAATTATTACAACACATAACATTATGTAAGTAATAAAAAAAATTGTAAAAAAATTAGATTTAACACTAAAAGTGGTTTAGCAAAACAAAGCACGAGTATTAACCCGCCCGGGAAAATTTTCGAATCTTTAGTAGACTGTAGTATTGCATATTTACCGTTAGTATTTTTTTTAATTTTATTAAACACATCCAACTGAGATAAGCAATAAACTGAAGTGGTATGAATGAAAAAATTCAAAATATTTTATTTAGCAAATTTGTTTTTTTTTGTTTTTGTAACTTTTCACATTGTAACCACCGATAAAAACATCGAACATGTTTCATAAAATTTTCGTAGTTTTGAAAATTTATTTACAATTAGAGTATTTTTTTACCATTGCGCGAAACCTTATAATTATTTATTTATACAAATATAAAAAGTGAAAAAAAAGTATTATACCAGGAATTCCAATAAAGAAAATAACACTTCATGTAGTATTGTCAACATTAACACTTTTAAGTCCTGCCATTGAACAATTTCAGTAAGTTAAATACAATTTAGTAATTTATGTAGTTCAAAATATTAGTAAAATTAAAATTTAATATGAATTCGTTTTGTTAAAAAAATATTTTTATGGTATAAGATGCGTTGTTTCAATAATTGTTATATGCTAATTTACTTATATTGTTATATATAGGTTATGTAGTAAATAGTTTGAAGAGACCGTATATAAAAATTAAAAAATAAAGCTGTCTTATTAGTCGATAATAGCGAAGACAAGAATTTTTCGATCTTTTGATCTAAACTTGAGCTATACTTTTTTTAACGTGAAAACAATTAGCTGACTCACATGAATATTCGTAAAAAAATGCAAAATAACGACAGAATTATAATTAATATTTAAAAGATCAGAGATTTCTTATAGTTTCCACAAGAGCTGTATTTCAAAAAATACTATATACATATTTAAGCGAACCAGTGAGTTACCTTATTTTTTTCGAGAAAATTTTTCCAACTCGATTTCAACTTTAGTAGCCTTGAACAACTGAAATGAATTGAATTGGAGCATTTTTGTTCGATTCTTGTTGTTTGAAACAAAATGTTTTTGTGCACGCAGGAACAATAATTCCGGATGATAATTCGCGTTCTATTAAAACGTGAAATAAAAGTTTTCAGTTTTTAAGTTTTCGCATATGCTTTTTTCACGAGGAATGAAAAAGTCAAAACTTATATCAAAATTCAATGTCAAAATTCAGGAATTAAACGGGCTATTTAAGAGTTTCAATGCACTAATCGAGAATAACAAGAGAGACTGAGACACCTCCTCAAGTGTACATTGTGCACAAAATAAGTCAACTGTATGGCAGGATGTTCAAGATGGCCCCTTTTTTAACGTTTTGCCAGAATTTTGACAGAATGTTCAATATGGCAACGCACACGGTTTGCTATCTTTGGCGGGTGTTAGAGAGAGATACAGAATGAAATCACAATAGTCACTATAGTCTATGCAGAAGATATCACATTTGTCTTATCCACAATGCAAGTGTATGCCATCTTGATAAACAACACAACGGAAACTATCAACGGTTGGAGAAAATTTTGATTCCCAATTTGTTTTTGGTGCTGTTCATCGTTTGGAACGAAACGCTTTTTTTCACAATTTTTTTATACAATAATTGTGAATTTGTTAGCTATTTGGGAAGGATATAACGATCATTGGTCGAAAATGTGTATTTTGACAAATGTGTATACAATCCGATCGTCAAAGGCAAGAGTAAAAGAGCAGAAAGATTTAATTAGTTCCATGTTAGGGTTAATCGAAAATGGCTGTTTATTCGTTTGAGCAATTGAGAGTACCACCAACAAATACTACCTAATTTGAAATTTCTTAATTTTAGAAGTAGGGTGAATTCCATTAGAAGTAGGGTGAATTCCATAACAAAATAGTGCTTTTAGTATGCGTAGAGTATAAGCGTTTAGCAAAAATGCATTTGCGAATTCAGAACAAAGTTAGTTTAAAAATACATATCAAATGGAGATTAAGGGGCTTATTATATGTAACGAAACAAGTAATTTTTTCTCGTGTGAACCAAAATTCTTATCATATAAGACCGTTCATTCAATTTAGTGAGTGACAGTTAACATGTATGCCTTTTTGAAATTTTTAGTATTATACAATGGTGACTGTGAAATTGACAGCGACGCAAAGTGTGACGGCGTCATACATAATCTGGCCCTAAGTAAGACGTCGTCAGGTAGTGAAATAATTCTTCGCGTTAATTTCACGCAATCATCAGGGGAGGCTATTGCTAATTTGCGCATTTCAAAAATTATATTTTGCAAAGAAACGCTCATGGAAAGAATGTTTTAATTCTTTAATGTTGTTTTGTTTAAATTTTCTGTGAGACTAAAACAATAAAATATTATTTTTATATCATACTTACAAATTGTTTTTTGAGTGTTAATTAAAATGCTTGCATACATTTTGCCTCGTTGCTCCTTGATCTAGGACCATTATGATTTCACTCTTACTAACACAGCCAAAGTTTCAATTTTGATGACCACTGGATAAAGAACTCTTTTTCTTATATCAAATGAGAATCGAAAAATAAGCCTAAGTGAAAATACAAAGGAAAACCCTTAATGAAAAGCAATGAAAACCTTCTTTTCACTACACGTTTTAATAGAACAGCAAACGATCTCCAGGTCTGATAGAGATTTATGTAATAGGGGTATTCACTTAAAGTCAGCTGTCCTTTTTATTATTAAAAGGTTTAGATTTCTACATTTATTGCTGTTTTCACCATCTTCGGTTAAAGTAAACTGACATTTAATTTGACAGAAATTGTTTGCTCCATGATCTAGAGTAATTTTGCGCACTCAAAAACGAATGTCAACACATTGAGAACAAACGAAGCAACAAGTACCGGGCAACTCATGGTGACCAAGCTATAGTAATAGCACTCTATAAGATATAAGAACAGCCTATAAGTCTCAAAATATTCTAATACTACAAATTTCAGGTCGGGACACAAGCTTATGTACTTTATAATCTTCACTAAATATATCCGTATCTCGGGTTGGTGAGAGACACAAATGGCTTTTCAAAGCAGATTTCAGAACCCTGAACAACTTCTGTTGCGAAATACCATGTGTTGAAATTCCCCGAATTAAAAAAATTGTTTCAAAAAATACAACTTTTGGCTGTTCGTTTCTATTGCTCAAATCTCGAAATATTTTGATACTAAAATATTACAGAGTTTGAACCTCCAGGTATTTTTGGTGTAAAAATTTGTTTAATTTTCCGATAACTTTGTATAAATACCCCTATCGCTTGCATTTGATGAAATTATTTGAAACAAAAATGTTTCTAAATTAATGTAATTACGCAGTACAACAAATTCAGAACATTTGTTTGCAAACAGACCAGGCAAGGTGACTTCCAGACAGAACATATTTGCTAAAGATAGTTTTAGTCCAGAAAATCAAAGTTCATTTTATTTTAAATAAAAGGTCACGGGGTCTTTGGACCATTTGTACAGAACATAAGGGCTTTAGTGGACAAAGTGATGCTGATTTTTACTGATAAATTTACATTTCATACTAACACTGTGAACGCGGAAAATTCTCTTTCGATAGCGCTAAATATCTGGCGAAACAACTTAAACACTTCACGTGCATATGAAAATAACTAACGCGTGCGGTGCAACTGTTTTTTATGCAACTTAGTAGAATGGTAATGACGTCACAAAGTGTATATACTCACTGTTACCATTTTAATAAAGGCCAATATCTGATTGGGCAACATAGCTCAAACCCTTTATGTAGAAATAAAAAACGTTTAAATTGTAACTGTATGATGACTGTAAACTGAACAAAGGAAAATAATAAAAAAACTTGGATGTGCTGGGCTATAACTTGTTCTGGAATAATTATCTGTGTGATGTCCTCTTGCAGAAAAACACCTCATTTGGTCTATTGCAACAGTGTTTTTCAGAAATGTTTTTTTTTTTTTTAATTTTCAATATATTATTTAAGTTATTGAAAAAGCAGAACAGTCAAAGACACATCAGCAATTTAAAAAAATTAAATGTTTGGATGTTGAATGTATATTCAAGCAAAGCAAGTGAAGAAGCCTAAATAGACATGTACATATATGAAATATGGTTTCATACAATGCAAAATAAAGAGTAAGAATATGGTCCTTCAGCTAGTTATATAAAATAATAATTGTAGTAGTTCTACTAAAAGAAATGTGAGATTAAAACCAAAAATTGCATAATAAAGTTAAAAAAGTTCAAAAATGTCTAGTTGTCATGTTTTCATGAAAGGATTTGAAAGATGTTTACAGAAGCAGACTTATGTAGTGCACGGCAGGTACAGTTCTATTAAGGTTTTGAACGCAAATAAATCATTTTATATTTTTTAACACCAAACTCTTAAAAAAACGTTTTTAAGCCTTTACAAAATGACATTACAAATTCTTTTAGAAATTCGGGGGAGGTAAATATTTACTGCGTTAACGACCTTTTTCTTGAAAAAAAAATGTTTCTTCTACATACTAAACGCCGCACGCAATCATTTAAATTTAAAATTGAGTGCCTTTTTTTAAACAAACAAAAAAGTGCATATAAAACATAGCACAACAGGTAAATAACAATTCTTAGATTAAACTCAAAATGGTAAGTTTAAAATTTTCTGCACATTTTATAATTCTACTTTCGTTTATTATACAGTATCTCGAATTTAGAGGAAATATAAAAAAGAACAAGAATTAGATTATTATTAAACAAAAGAAGTAAGCGCTGCAAAATAATTAGCAAACAATTAACCCCTTCTAGGTTTATATATCACAAACCAACCATTAAAAGTATTAACATGCAAAAATTATATATACAAATTATTACATAAATTCTCCTTTCAAAAAAATTAACAGATATGTTGAAAAAAAATTTAGTGGAAATTTTAATAGTTTCCCTTTTGTAAATTTGTATTGCAAAATTTCAAAATCAAAAAATAAAGAAAAAAACAGGAATTGGCCGATAAATTTGAAAATTATTTAGCTAACGTTGAAAAACACTAAAACAACAATAACACAAGCTCCCCTATTAAGTTAAAGTCTTTGTAGACTTTATATTTGTATGTATGTACATGTGTACCTCTAAGATTTTATACTTGTCTTTCTCACACATACCCATTTATACATAATATTTTATAAAACTTTATTTCAGGAAGGAGGGGTGTTGAAAGTAAACTAACTCAATATCAATTTATAACATATACTCGTACCTGCATACATACATACCTACATATATACATAAAAACTATACAAACAAGAACAGAGGTGTGCACATAAAATGTCTTGTTTTTTGTATTTTTTGTTTAATCTATCAAATTTTCCTTAATTTTTTTTCCTAAAAGTAGAAATGCTATGTAAGTGATGTAATGCTTTCGCAGTAAAACTTTTGAAGAAGAAATAAAGGCGTCATAATAGTGACCAATATCTGCTCGGGCGCCATAGCTCGGTCACAACTATTTGAGAAGAATTTGAGAAGAAACTTTTATTTATTGGGCTGAAAATATTTGTCAGGACGTCAACAAATAATGGTGCTTCACACATACGATATACACATACACAATCGAATTTCACCAAGTAAATAACCCAATCGTAAACCGCAGGAGTAAAAAGGCAGCAAGGTTTTATTTAGTTTCATTTAAACATTGATTTAAGCGGGTACACAAATTGTCTTGTTATTTTTTTTCCATGTATAAACATCTACATTTGCGTGTAAAACAAAACGCTTATCATTACTTAAATAAGGTTAAGAAGACCCATCTAGCAAAGCTAAATAACTCGCTACAAAACGGGGTTTACCGAATAGCGGAGACACGCACCTCTGCTGGTCATAGTGTATAACCTAAAGCTGAATCGGTTGCTACGAATGGTGGTCACACAGATGTAGAGAATAGAGCAGAGATAAAATGGAGAGGCACATTTCAGTGGTAACTAATTTTTTCCGCAATTATTTCATAATTGTAGATAAAGTTACACACTCAGAAATCCATGTGAAGTTTAAGTGCATTTGTATATAGATGTAAAAAAAAAGCACAGCTTATAAAATATATTTTGTGTATTAAACCAAAATATCATATGAAGTCATATTATTCTTCATATCACAGATTTCGATATCGTTTCGGTACGGTCATCTTTAAGATGCTTTTGAGATAATTTAATTGCTCTATTTGAAAAGTAAGAAAAATAAAATATCAAAAATTAAATGCAGAACGCTTTAAACGATTACTTGTGATGGATTTGAATAGTAATAGGTTTAATAGTAAAGCTAATTAAAATATATATTTCTTGACTATGAGAAAGTACATCATAGTTGGGGTATTCTTGAACGCATATTTATTTTGACCGAATACGCGCTGAGGATTAACTTTTTTTAACCTTTCTTTTGTAACACGAGTTCTTTTCAAATATTTTCCATACGAAATATTCAGAAGTAATTGTCTACTCCACTTCAGTTTCGTTTGTACTTGGTATTTTCTCTGCGGAATATTCGCCCTGTGACGGCCTCGATCGCCGCTCAACAACACTCAGACCTTTTCACCTATTCTATTACGTATCCACAGTCCGCTTTGAAGCAACCGACATTAAGAGCAAATCAGAAATCTTTCGGTTAGCTTTCACATAAGCCGCCGTGGAACGATAACCGTTTGTACAGAAAACGGGCTTTAGTCACGAGCTAGTCGAAAGAGGAGAAAAAGGAAAACACTTTCGCTATCAGCTGTACTTTGGAATATAAGCAATGAAAGCAAAACCATAGATAAAATAAAGAAAATATTAAGCTAATAAATAGTTTTGAGCTACCTAATTTCTATTGACAAGTACAGCGAGGTAAATGTTGTGTATATACCTGGAAACTGGTCCTAGCTTGAGATGAGTCCGAAACATTTGCTTGACACTGTCATGCATATATACAAAAAACAAAAAATCACACTCTCCAAGAAAACCACGACCGCCCCTACTTTAATCTTAATGATTATGGTATGCTTGCTGCGATAAACTTCTACTGATACATTTTTAAGAATTTTGTGTGGTGAGGTTTTGAAGCTTTCAAAACGGTAAAACAAGCAGTTGCCAGGCTGATGCTGACCTATATATAACCGATCGCCCTCTCACAGAGAAGATCTTCCTACTTCAGAATTTGGTTTGAAAATGCGGTCTCGTTGTTTTTTTTTCATAACGGTTATAAGAAAACACTCTAAATTTTCAGGAGAGCAGAAAAAGTGCTTTCCTTTAAAAAAAAAAGCTTTTATGGTAGTTAGAACATAAGGTAAACAAAATTAAAATCGAAAAATGGCAAACGAAGATATGTGGGTAATAACTAAAACTGGTGTAATAAGCAATAAAGAAAAAAAAATTTACTCAACACGTATAACAATTTTTGTTGGTGCAGACAATATGTATATTAACTAACAAACACAACACAAACATAAATCCAAAAATTTTCAATATCATATAATTTCACATAACAAATTTACGCACTTCACATAAATTGTAACTCGTAATATTCATGTAAATATAAACATAAGATCATGCTCATATAAATTTCACACTCGAGTGGCGGTTAGCGTACACATAATAATTAATTATATCATTGTAACCAATACTAAAATTTAAGGCAAAAAAAGATTAAACAACTAAAGCAAAAAATTGTACACAAATATGAAATTTATAACATTTTGACCAAAAAAATTAGTTCTAAAGTAGTTCTATAAGTAAATATTTGTAAAGGTGTAAATATTTGCAAAATTGTCAAAATTGCTACTAAACCTAACAAAGATTCACGGCAATAAGGCGCATTTTACAATCCCATAGAATATGGAAAACAAATACATACATGCATATAATATGCATGTAGCTTTCTAAAAAAAAGCATCCTGCGTACATACCCACCAAAAAAGTTTATCATAAGGCATAGAACAGCGGCCTTATATGAGAAAAAGGTTTAGGTGTATGCAAAATCCATTTTAGTGTACTGTCCTATAGTATTTGGAAAATTTTTTTTGGGTGTACACACCTCCGTGTAAAAAAATAACATCAAAATTAAAAAAAAAGTTATCATTTATGTTCATTATCTAATTATTTTATTAATTTGAAAGAAAACTTTAATGATTTATATAAGAAAATCTATATAACCCATTTTGAAAAACATTTTCGAAAAGGCGAAAGCTCAAACCCTTTTTATAATTTTAGAAAAAGGAAAATATTTGTTAAAAAGAAAACTTTAATGAATTATACAACGAAAAGTATGTAAACCCGTAAAAAACATTTTCGAAAAAATTCGCAAATTCAGGAAGTTTTTGAAAATCTTTATGAAAGTTAAAATTTTTTAGAAAAATATGTTAGTATGGATTTTTGTAGTACAACTGAAATGAGTGCAAGAATAACGTTTTCGAAAAAATTCGACAAATTTTTCGGTCTTCATAACAATTTCGAAACTTTTATTTAGAAAACTTTACATATGCATTTTGTAGTCGAATTCAATATAATGGAACAACAAATTTTTCGATGAAATTCGAAATTTTTTTAAAATGCTGGTCCTGTTCGTCCAGAAACTTCAATACAAAAATTTTGGAACAACAAAAGTTTTCGATAAAATGTGAAATTTTTTTAATATGCTGGGCCTATTCGTCCAGAAAGTTCAATAAAAAAATTCACGAACTTTTTTTTTCAATTTTTTTTTTTTTGCTTATTGGGACATAATGACGTATAATGAAGTAAACTTCATTATGGACCAATAATCAGGAATGTTTAAAAGTTTTTATTTACAATTTAATGAAACTCTTTTGTTGTGCAACCCATTTTAGTATAACAGTTTATAAATTTGAAGTCCCTTTAAATTTGCTTTGATTTTTTACAATTTTTATGCCGAATGCTGTTTATATCACATTTACACTGCAGCAAATGAGTAATTTTGAGTGAAAAATTATAAATGCGGCGCATTTCTTAATTCAAATCGCTTTTCGGAAATGACTCATTTGATCGCATTTGGACACGCTTTCGATATTTATTTACCCGGCAAGAACATAATGGTTAAACGACGTCTCATATTCTTAGTGCTGTACCAGATTTATCAATAGCAGTTTCCACTAGGTTTTGAAAGCCGAACTGGCAATTCTACAAGAAACTGCTTCGTATTTTTGATATTTTTTCAATTTTTATCGTTTATTGCTAAATCAATTACGTCAGTGCATTTTCTTGCGATGGATTGGTAGCCTAGCTATCGAGTCTTGAAGGGATGTTTAAGCGAAATGCAAATGAGGACAATGTAAACGCTTTTAAATGATTCATTCGGAAGTACGCATTTGAGGCCAGTGAAAATGTAGTATTCGATTTTCTTTCATAAAAAGTACGTAAAATTTTATTTTTTTATGGAATAAAACAAGTTTTCCAAAATCAATGAGCTTTTTGAGATAGTACAAGTGTTTTAAAATCTTAAATTAGGTTAGGTTAGGTTGGGGTGGCTGCCCGAGGGCACACTTAGGCCAGTAGTACTAGGCCCGTTGTGATACCACGAAAAACACCGTTACCTCTCCTCTTCGAACCATTTTGAGGACCTGATGAAATCTACCAGGTCCTTGACGTCATGCTCCACAACCTAACTCATAGTATCAAGAAATGGAGCTCCCAGAAAGCGCTGCCGTGCTCCGCTTAGCGCTGGGCAGTTGCAGATGAGGTGAACCACCGTTTCCTCCTCCTCATCTTCTTTACAACTCCTACAGCAACGACGATAAGGCGCTCCTAGCCTTTCTGCATGCCTACCTATGAGGCAATGACCCGTTAGTGCCCCTACAAGTGTGGAAATTGTACCCCTTCTTAGGTTGTAAACGTGACGGGACCTTTTAGGATCCCATTTAGGCCAGGTTTCTTTCGACGTTCGACATCCCGGTGTTTGTAGCCATCTTTCGTCGGCTTGACGGTAGATGTGCTCTTTTAGCATTAGCTTGCATGTGGACAGGGGCATACCTAAGCGTTCTTGTCCAGGAAGAACCTGCTTGGTTGTACCCTGCCTAGCGAGTTCATCTGCAATACAGTTTCCCTCGATATCCCTATGTCCAGGGACCCATGTGAGGTGTACACGGTTCTGTTGAGCCGTCTCTTGAAGAGATCGGCGACAGTTTAGTGCTAGTTCAGAATTGAACGAGTGGGAGCCCAGAGATTTTATGGCAGCTTGGCTGTCGCTGAAGATAAAAATTTCCTTGCCGACAATGTATGTCCCTATCCTAGCTGCGGCTTCCATTATGGCTGCAACTTCTGCCTGGAATACACTGCAGTGGTCGGGTAGTCTGAATGAGAGCTGGAGGTCAAGGTCCCTTGAGTATACTCCACCCCCAACTCTCCCGTTTAGCTTGGAGCCGTCCGTGTATATGGAAATGCTGTTGCCCATAGCAAAGCACTTGTCCGACTCCGTCCAGTCATCCCTGCTGGGTATGTTTATCTTAAAGTTGGTTTCCGCAACTGTTGTGGTCGCACAGCGATCCGTGCTAGGAGGGAGAAAACTGTATTTGTTTAGTATACTTGAGTGTCCTGTGGTCCTGTTGTTCCAGCACGACAACTCCCTTAGACGCAGGGCTGACGTTGCCGCTGCTCGATGACCAGCCAGATCCAGTGGAAAGATGTCAAGAATGACCTGAAGAGCTTCGCTAGGCGTTGTTCTTAGAGCCCCGGTTATGCTTATCATGCTGGATCTGTGGACTTTACCCAACAAGTTTAGGTTTGACGCCTTGCTCAAGCCTGGCCACCATACGACTACCCCATACAGCAGTATGGGTCTGATAATCGCGGTATAAATCCATCTGCATATGTTGGGGGTGAGTCCCCATTTTTTGCCAATGGCTCTTTTACACGTATATAATGCAATGTACGCTTTCTTTTGTCGCTGGATAACGTTGTCCTTCCAGTTCAGCTTTTTGTCTAAAACTACGCCTAAAAATTTGGCTTTATCTGCCAGGCTTAGGCGCACCCCATTTAGTTCAGGTAGGTTCAACGATGGTATTTTGTATCGTTTGGTATATAAGACAAGCTCTACTTTATCGGAGTTGACGCTGAGTCCACATCGGGAAGCCCACAAGGAAACCTCTCGCAATGCTACCTGCATCAAGTCGCACAAAGTTTGAGGAAACTTGCCTCTGTAGATAATCGCTAGGTCATCAGCATATGCCACGACCTTCCCGCTCCCCCAACTAGTATCTCTTAATAGCGAGTTTACCGTTAGGTTCCATAGTAAGGGGGAAAGGACACCACCCTGGGGCGTGCCCCTTGCGACAAATCGTGTTACCTCAACCTTCACCAGTGAGGAGAGCACTTTCCTTCCCCTGAGCAGTTGATCAATTAGTCCCACTAGGGGTCTATTTACGTCCAGATCAGTTAAAGCAATGTTAACGGCGTCTGGACTTATGTTGTTGAATGCTCCTTCAATGTCTAGGAAGGCCACAAGACAATAATCCTTTTCGAACAAGGATGTTTCTATAGTAGAGACTAGGTTGTGTAGCGCAGTCTCCGTAGATTTACCTTTGGTGTACGCGTGTTGATAGTCCGAAATGAGATTCCTATCAATGCTTGTAGTGAGAAAATCGCTAACTATTCTCTCTAGGGTATTGAGTACGAAGGATGAAAGACTGATAGGTCTATAGTCCTTCGGCTCGTAATGAGAGGCTTTGCCTGCCTTAGGAATGAATATGACCGTGGCGCTCCTCCATGCACACGGAATATAGTTCATAGCCAAACAAGCGGTATATATGTGCCGCAGCCAGTTGACTGATACCTCCAAAGAGTAGATAAGTTGAGCGGGTACAATCCCGTCTGGTCCAGGAGCCTTAAAAGGTTTAAAACTTTTGACTGCTCTCCTCACTCTCTCCTCAGTGATGGGTATATTCACAGCTTGGTTTGCTGCAGGTACTTCCGGTGCGTTTGTCATATTTCCCGGGAAATGTGTGTCCAGGAGCAGCTCTAGAGTTTCCCCTTCTGTGCTGGTCCAGGTACCATTCGGTCTCCGCAGAAAGCTAATAGCTGTTTGCGTCTTAGAAAGCACGCACCGTAGCCTGGATGTGTCCACGACACTTTCGACTCCAGTGCAGAAGTTTCTCCATGAAGTTCTCTTCGCTTGTCTCAGGACTTTTTTGTAGGTTCTTAGTTTGTCCTTGTATTCTAGCCATTGTGACCCGTTATCGAAGAATTTGGCTTTGTTAAACTGTTCTCTACAGGATTTACGAAGTAGGTCCAGATCATGGGACCACCAGTGAGGTTTACGCTTACCGCGCGGTTTTGGCAATGGACAGGCCTGTTCTAAGGCTTTTGAGAAAGCCGATGTGAAGGTTTCTACCAGACCCTCTAGCTCCATCGTTGATGAGAGGCTTTGTGGGGGCAGTTCTGGTAGTTCTCTTGCTAACAGCTCATTATGTAGTTCCCAGTTTGTATTACGTGGGTTACGTCTCGCAATGGGCTGATCGACGAAGAACTCTAACATTACTTCAATATAGCGGTGGTCTGAAAAGGAATGTTCCTCAAGAACACGCCATTTTTTAACCCACCCATAAACGCTTTCGCTACAAATAGTGAGGTCAATAACCTCTCTACGGTTTTTAGTAATAAAAGTTGGTTCATTACCTACATTGCAAACTACAAGGTTAGTTGTTAAAAGGTACTCAAAAAGTGACTCACCACGAGTGTTTATGTCGGAACTACCCCACTGCACGTGGTGGGCGTTTGCGTCTGTCCCAATTAACAGATGGCCTTTGCTTGAGTCGGCCACCAGATCCTTTACCGTCTTTTGCGGAGGAGGTTCCTCTGCGTCGTACGGCATATAAACGGAGGCTAGCGTTAATTGGGTGCCTCCGCTTGACAAACTGGCCGCTGTGATGTCACCATTGCTATAATTAGGCAAGAGAAAGATATTTAGCTCAGACTTTACTAAAATGCATGTTCTCACTTTACCTTCATCTGCAGCTCGGATGAGCTTAAACCCAGTGGCCCCCAATCCGCAAATCCTTGAGTTGTTCACCCAGGGTTCTTGGATAAGGACCACTTCGACGTCGCCTTTAGAAAGGCGACTGATGAGAGCAGCCGAGGCTGCCTTTATTTTGTGCAGGTTTATCTGGAGCAACCTCAGCATGAGCTTGCTCAGACTCCCCTGCCTCCATCACCGTGATGTTGGGATCCTCTCCGTCGCTATCCAGCAGAGCATCCTCCATCGACAAATTGCCCAGAGCCCCTGCGCAATTTGACGTGGCGGAAACCAGGCTTTCGGCGTCGGAGATTTCCGATTTAAATTAAAATTAATAAATTTTCTGGGAAATTTTTAAAACCTTATGGAATTTTCGAATTTTTTAGAAAAGTTGTTTTTAAATTAGTCTATATAGTTTTCGTTATGTAATTCATTAGGTATTTTTTTAAATACACAATAAAATTATATAATAAAATAAAGAACACATTTTTTTAGCAGTTTTTCAGTTAATTTTGCACTCGCAGTATAATCTACTATAAATGTTATACACATGCATATATATATATTCACGTAGAAAAGTACTCACACATGTACATTTTAAAACAAAATTTAACACATTTTTAAGAAGTTTTTAAAATGGTTTTGGCAACAAATACTTACTTATAAGAATATTCATACATATATTTATTTACTAAAAGTGTTTTTTTTTTTTTCTAATTTTATTTTTCAAAACAAAACACATTATGAAGACTTAAATAATAAATCAATTATTTGTGATTCAATTCAATATTTATTTATTTTATGCCTGAAATAGATGTAGAGAAGTGCTGCGCAAAGAAATATTTCACATACTAGAGCAGAGCGCTGCATGAGCTATTCAAATTAAATTTCGCTGTGAAGAGCTAGTGTTTCGTCGGTAAAAACCCCTATAAGAAGGGATACCCAAAAAATATATGTATATCGAAATAGCAAATATTTTTTATATTCTATATTTTTTTGTGTAACACATCTCTTTTAATGGTTTCACTAGGTCAAATTTGACCATAAACTTGGTCGTGTCAATTAAAACGGCTTGACGTTCAACGTCAAATGGGCAAACGCATCTGATTCGATTTGACTACAAAGTTACAATTAAACTGACCAATTAATGAAAACGGCAATTGCACATGACAAATTGACTTAAGCCACTGCTTGGAGCTGCCATAGGCCCTGCTGCACATATGTCTACCAAATATAGAGCAGCAGCCCTGCACTCAGAGGAACTGCTTATCTATCTATGATATCAATTCTTTGGTAAATATTTGGCTGTTTCTAAATAGTCATATAACTTGCAAGGTCATAAGCCATATACTATATCCATGGTTTGTCACAATGGATATTCTCTAAAAAAATAAACCCATAAATAAATAAATACGCATTGTCGTTGAACGAAGCCGGTTGTTTCCGAGATGTTTCCGTATAAACACTAATTGTTTTTTTATCAGAGGCATAAACTTAATAGTTTACAGGAGAAAACGGTTCTATTATTTCATTAATCCAATTCAGCATTTCTGAAGCTTCACGGTTTACGGTATTTGATCACAGATGGTAACTTTTTTTCTTAACGTATGAAAACGTTTGTTTTTTTTTTTTTATCTAAGCTTGTTGAATATTTTGGAAAAAATAGGAATAAGGGACGTTAGGACGAACTAGGCAACAGCTGTTTCGATTATACCTTGTAAATCTCTTCAAAGCCTTAACGCCCGTGTGGGAGTGGGACTTGACTTTTAATTAAGGAACGCCATCAAAGGTTATTAGAAATGCATTTGAGAACTGACTTTTCCTTACTGAGAAGCAAACAAGTGAACAGTCTAAATCTGAATCCTTATAATACACTCTAAAAAATGTTGTGAACAATTGTGTGTTATTTATTTCCAAACATAATGCTAGACGCCAGCATAGGGCTATTATAAAAAAGATGTTGAAAAGGGTCGTAAGCTAACCTTATCTTCGTCGTTTGGAAAACTCTAGTGTTCAGATTTTCGTTAAACTCACGTTTTTGCCTTATCAGTTTATTGATCTAAATTTGCAGAATTTTTATTTGCTGTGCTCTGTATCACGCTTTAAATTCATTTTATAATTATTTGTACCTAAATGTGTTTATATTTTTTAAATGAAATTAAAGAAGTGCAAACTTTTATTGAAGAGGCCAATAATTAAGAACTAATTTGGTAACAACTGGGACTCAGACAGGACATACATGTACATAAATCACCTATGTCATCATCCACTCTTCCGTTTCAAACTCTAACATTCGCTTTCGCCCTGCATCATTACCGGATCTCCAAATTATATTAAATTTACTCCAATGTATAGTTAGACGCTCCTCTTCCCGACTCACTCTCGCTTTTTGTTTTATCTTTTTATTCGTGTGTACCACCTTCTTTCTCTTCGTACTCCTGCATTTATTTTTGTTGTTTACTCTCTTCCGCTTTAATTATACTCAGCTGAGAAGAGCTCACAGAGTATATTAACCTTGTTCGCATAACGGTACCCCGTAACGGCATAAACTAATCGAGATAGATATAGACTTCTATATATCAAAATGACCTGGGCAAAAAAGAAATTCATTTAGCCATGTCCGTCTGTCCGTCTGTCCGTAAACACCATAACTTGAGTAAATTTTGAGGTATCTTAAGAAAATTTGGTATGTATCGGACTATAACCACACCCACTCTTTCGATATCGAAAATTTCGAAAACCCGAAAAAGTGCGATAATTAATTACCAAAGACGGATAAAGCGATGAAAGTTGGTAGGTAGGTTGACCTTATGACGGAAAATAGAAAATTAGCAAAAATTGTGGACAATGGGTATGGCACCGCCCACTTTTAAAAGAAGGTAATTTAAAAGGTTTGCAAGCTGTAATTTGGCAGTCGTTGAAGATATCATGATGAAATTTAGCAGGAACGTCACTCCTATTACTATATGTGTGCTAAACAAAAATTTGCAAAATCGGATGACGAACACGCCCACTTTAAAAAAAAAATTTAAGTCAAATTTTAACAAAAAGTTGAATATCTTTACAGTATATAAGTAAATTATGTCAACATTCATCTCCAGTAATGATATGGTGCAACAAAATACAAAAATAAAAGAAAATTTCAAAATGGGCGTGTCTCCGCCCTTTTTCATTTAATTTGTCTAGAATACTTTTAATGCCATAAGTCGAACAAAAATTTACCAATCCTTGTGAATTTGGAATAGCTTATATGACGATAACTGTTTTCTATGAAAATGGGCGAAATCGGTTGAAGCCACGCCCAGTTTTTATACACAGTCGACCGTCTGTCCTTCGGCTTTGCCGTGAACACGATAACTTCAGCAAAAATCGATATATCTTTACTAAACTTAGTTCAAGTAATTCTCTGAACTCAAATTATCTTGGTAATAAAAAAGGGCGAAATCCGACTGTGACCACGCCCTTTTTTTCGATATCGAAAATTTCAAAAAATGAAAAAGTGCCATAATTCTATACCAAATATAAAAAAGGGATGAAAAATGGTGGTTGGATGGGTTTTTTGACGCAAAATATAACTTTAGAAAAGACTTTGTAAAATGGGTGTGACACGTACATTATTAAGCAGAAGAAAATGAAAAAGTTCTGCAGGTGAACTCAACAGCCCCTGGAATCATGGCAAGAATACTGTTCGTGGTATTACATATATACATAAATAAATTAGCGGTACCCGACAGATGATGTTCTGGGTCATCCTGGTCCACATTTTGGTTGATATCTCGAAAACGCCTTCACATATACAACTTAGGGCTACTCGCTTTTAAAATACTCATTAACACCTTTCATTTGATACCCATATCCTACAAACACATTCTAGAGTCACCCCTGGTCCACCTTTATGGCGATTTCTCGAAAAAGCGTCCACCAACAGAACTATGGCCCACTCCCTTTTAAAATTCTCTTTAATACCTTCCATTTGATACCCATGTCATACAAACACATTCCAGGGTTGCCCTAGGATCATCTTCGTACATGGTTATTTTCCCTTATTTTGTCGCCAAAGCTCTCAGCTGAGTATGTGATGTTCGGTTACACCCGAACTTAGCCTTCCTTACTTGTTTTTGCTGCTTCTATTAACCTATCTTCTCTCTATTTTCTTTAATCAATATTTTTTGAAATGACGAGCTTTGGGTTATTGGCACATCCGGCGCCATTGAGTTGAAGCGTCGGTCAATTTATTTTTTTACAAAACATGATGATGATATTGGCTATTCAGCCCTCAACCCTTTACATGGAAAAATAGCCTCCATTTTTATGTATATAGATCAGCAATTAAGTAATTTGATATTAGAAGGGGATTGGATAGGATGAAACATTTAAATTCGATTCAATAATTTTTTTCCCTTTCTTATTTCTAAAACGATTTGTGTACATTTTTTTTTTTTTTTTTGTATATACATATATATTAGTGTTAACACTAAGTAACCAATACCTACCTCCGGGTAAAAAAAAGCAAAAAACGTTACTAGCAGCTATTTTCCGTAATCGTTTTCAAAATTGAAATTTTGATGAAGGTTTCATAAACTTTTTGAAACGTCAAATTTTTTTCAAAAAATTTGTCATGGCTTATTAGTTTTTATTGAAGTTTTCAAAAACTCCTGAATTCTCGAATATTTCCGAAAGGCCTTTCGAAATTTGTTTAGTGCACGTTTTTATTTCATTAAGTTTTAGTTGTAAAAGTTCTAACTCAAAGTGTGTATGATTTTCTTTATTAAATTTCGAAAATCAAGACGAATTTTGACTAAAACTAAAATGAATTAAAAGACGTACTCAAAAAGGTCCTGAAATTCTTCTCAAATTTTTTAATTTTTCAAAAACTTTTTGAATTTTCGAAATTTACCGAAAATGATTGGGAGAGAGGTTTTTTCATAGTTTTCGCTATACAAGTAATTTAAATTTTTATGAAATTTTCGAAAAAGTTTTGGAAATTGTTTTACATAGCAAAAATCAAATAAAATTTTAAATTTTTAAGATTTGCCAATTAATCTATTTTGCTATTTTAATGAACACAACTTGTACATATATATAGCAAGTAAAGTTTCGAAAACCAAGTTAAAGACATTTCATTTTGTATAAACCACCTGATAGCATTCTCTTATATGTGTGTTTGCATAATTTTTTTAATGTATGTGTGTATGTGTGTACATAAATATTATTGTTACCTAAGGTGTCCCCAATAATTATCTATGCCTATTGTTCAAAATTCCTCGTTTTACAATAAACACAAGTTTTCTAAAACATTGTATATATTTGTGTGTTACGCAGAAACTCGCCATCACTCCTTCTTCTGACTATCTTTTGTTTACTTAACTTTAATTTTCTTTTATCTATCTTCTTTCTACCCCTTTCGTTTCAACCCCACTTTTCAACACGCACTTTATACGAATTTTCACTATTAAGATTTAGTTCCTCGGAAAATTTTTACTTTGTTTAATCACCCACAACAAAATTTGCATATATTCTTTTTTTATTTTTATAATTTTTATTTATCAGCGCGTGCGGTTTTTTATTTATCATACCCGCAAGTTTATATTAACGACATTTCGTTTCATATACCCCGCTACAATATATTTACATACATATGATTTCTGTCATCGTATCATTTTTGGAATCTAAAACTAAAATTATTGAAATCATTTGCATTAAAAATAAACAAACAAAAAATTTAATACATAAATCAAAATTCAAAATTGATATTGAAATAAATTACCCCTCATCCCCAAATACTGTACACCGCTGTTGCCACTATTGTATGTATATTCCACATTCCAATCGGTTACAGGTTCCAAAGCCTGGCATATGCGTCTCACGTTCGAACGTCTGTCCGGCGGCTGTAATTTGCATCGCTGCAAGCTATGCGGCAAGGTGGTCACACATATACGCAATCATTATCATGTCCATTTTCCCGGCCGTTTCGAATGTCCACTGTGTCGTGCCACATATACGCGCAGTGATAATCTGCGAACGCATTGCAAATTCAAACATCCAATGTACAATCCGGATACGCGCAAATTCGAAAATCTGATGTCGGCGGCAGCAGCAAGCGCAGCTGTGGCAGCACAATCACCAACGGCAACACAAATCGCAGCCGCTTCGCAAGCGGCTATGGCAGCGGCGGCGGCTGCAGCTGCATTTAATGCGGCGCAGCAGCAGCAACAACAACACCAACAGACGCAACAGCAACGCGAGCGTGAGCGCGAACGTGAACGTGAACATCAGCAGCAACAACAAGCGCAAGCGCAGACACAACAACAGCTACAGCATAGTTTAACGCAGCAGCTGCAGCAGCATGCGCACAATTTGTCACAACAGCAACAACAGCAAATCTTAAGTATACAACAAACACAACAACCATACCAGGTGCTATCCACACAGCAACATAATGCGACAACCGAATGATATAACCAGTATATGGGCTGGAACTATGGCAACATGTTGAACAGCTCATCGGCAACAGCGGCAGTAACAGCAGCCGCCGGTGCCGCCTCAAACGCAAATGCAGCAGTAGCAACACCGAATCCTTTTCTATGGAACATTGATGAACACGCACCGTCACTACCGCCAAATATGCAGCAGCAACATTTACAAAATTATGCGCCACATTTACCATTCAATTACTATGCGCGCGCCAATCAACAATTTAGTGCGCGCGAGCGTAATACTGAGTTTTTAAGGCGTAGCGAGCGATACGCCTACGAACAGCAACAGAAACAAGAGTACCATTTATTCAAAGCAGAGCGCAAAAGCGCGCGCAATAATGGTAGCAATAATGGTGACCTTAACAAGAGCAGCAACAAGCTGCAGGCGCATACCGAAACAATTTTACTATGCAACGATGATGATACCGATGATGAAATTATGGAGGCAAATGTGAAAGCAACAACAGATTATAATGATGCAGTTGCAAAATTTCTAAGCTTTGGCAGCGATACGCACAATAAAAATGAGACAAATGAGTTAACAAAGGAGAAAAAACAAAACACATTTGGCATAGACGCAACACGCATAGCAGATGATAAGAAAGAGTATGAAGTTTTGGAAAATGATATCAAATCCGAGGTGGGTGCTGTTGTTGACGGAGGCGACAAAAGCTCAAGCGATATCAAACAATTTGAAGAGCACGCCACAATGAACAATACGAGCAATAATGAAAAGGCAGTAACAACAACTACTACTACTTCTACAACTATATCCATAACATCACCGTGTGCTGAGAATAAAAGTGAAATATTTGAAAATGTTGCTAAATGTGAAAATGTTGCGCAACATGCTGCACATGTAGCGTTGAACTAAGTGTTGGTTGAAGGATACAGTTACTGAACAAAAGTATATACATAACTCAAACACACAAACTAATATCACAAAATTTAAAAATATAAAAAATACCAGCGTAGTATATATAAAAATATTCACCACAAAAAACAAATCCATACAAACACAACATAGTTAGATTGCTTTTAACAAAATATATCATAAATTTTTCAGTGAGAACGAGATGGTAAGCCAAAATTTTATTTGTCAATTAGAAAAAAACTATAACTACCTGTGAGTAAGATATTAATACACTGTAAGTATATTAATAATTGAAATAATAAAAACAGAGAAGGTCACACATAACATGTTCACGCTTATAAAGAATGTAGGGTGGAGTGAAATAAAAAAAACACTTTTTTGTTGAGAGTGGAATTAAAATCATTGAACTGACTCATATACTTCTTCAAGAACTTTTTTCAATTACAATTACAGTCACAAACAAAAGCATTTACAACTTTGACACAAAAATATGTTTGAAATGATTCAGGTCTATTCCAGAGTCCCGAATAAATAAAATGTGCGCAATTGACTCTAATTAATTTGGATTCAGTCTAATTTTTTGTATAAATTGTCCAGAACAAGTTGATAACATTCTTTTTTCACTCCATCCAAATATACAGTCAAACACAATCAAAATGAGACATTTTTTTTATTCTGAGATAAGTTTATTTAAATTTTATAAATTTTTTTTAAAGTTGCGCGGTTGTTTTAGCCTGAAAACCCCAAACAATTTTTTATGTCTTAATATTCTTATATTTTACCTTCCGCCACCTCTACCTATATTAACATCCACCTCTCTAAAACAGGGTGCAGTATCGGAGAATAAATATTTTGCTGGGTGAATCTTGTCGATGTCAGAGATCGAGAAAAGTAACATCAAATACTTGAGAAAATTTATTTCTTAGCGTGATCGCCCCTCGACAATGATTTGGCATACATTTCGAGTGTATTTCTGCCATGTAGATAACTTAGCGTAAATTCATATGCCTTGCAGATGCCGCTCTGAGTGTACTACGGCAAGTCTAAGTCACGGCCAGCCAATTCACAGCAAACACCAAACGAAATAGCAGAACGCAGAGTAGCATTGTCCAAATCTCCTCAGAGGTATATCGCGCCCTCTTTATATTTATCTTTTATGTTATCTGTGACTGTCACTACTCAGTCGCAGTGATGTTATCCACAACTGTGACTGACCAAGCGTACAACATGATGTCAGAAATGGCAGCAAATCTATTTTTAATTTCAACAGTGTGGAGTTGACTTATCCTACGATTTTTGAGGAACATAGTGATCTTTGGCTGTGATTTGTCAGTCGGAGCTATTTGGATCTATGATTGTGACTTAAAAGTGATATAAGTGCGTACTTACATAACTGACATAAGCTAATGTGTGACTTGTGCTCCTGGTAGGTGTGCCAGTAAGTCAATTATATAGCAATAACAGTCCACAGCAACATTTATTACCACTTCATCTCAACTCAAATCATAGGCCTCATTATTTGATGATAAATGTTCCTGTGATGAGGACTATGATTGGGTGTGTAAATGCCATTACTGGTAAGTGTGAGTGCGATCAAGACACAGATGCCATCACAGTCACTCAGTCACGGCATTCTCTTCGCACTTTATCTGCTATATACTACTACGAGCCGTCGGGTTTGTAGCATAAAGCAACCGGCACGCCTGAAAATATTCTAAGCCGCTTAACCCGCTGTGGATATGCTTTTACAGACCTACGTTCCACTGTACTATTCTTTTAGGAACGTCTACTATGTATAGCAAGTAGTCAGTTAATGTGCTTCGAGGTTGGCCATCTTCAATGCCCTTTTTCATTCTTTAGCAAATGATGACTCATTCAGGCCTGCATAACTATATAAACAAAAATATTTTTTTTCGTTAATTACAAAAAAAAAGATTACCAAAAAAATATTTCGTTTCGTTGATTAACAAAAAAAAAAATATCTAAAAACATTTTGTTTTGTTATAACGTTATTATTACCGTTAATTATCAAAAAACAAAATTCATTTCGGTAACGGGCATCATTTCTTTCTACCCATTTTAAACAATATTACTATTTCAAAAACAATATTGAAATTTTTAATGTTGGGGCTATTGTTGTAGCGATAAAGATACTGCCCGAAGGTTTTTAGGAGTGTTATCGATGTTGATGGTCCTTGCCGGATATAGATCCGGTACGTTCCGGTGATGAACACCATTAAGGTACTAGCCCGACCATCTCGAGAACGATTTAATATGATCACATTGAATCTTCAAGGCCGTCCTTCTCCACCCCACCCTCGTACGTAATTCCACGAGGAACTTGTGATCGCCAGAGCCTCGCCTGCTAAATATGTGTATACATTCATATTTGTAACAGGATTCGCCTCCCGTTGACAGTTGAGAGCGGAAGCTATGAATTGTGCTTATCAACCCCTTGAATCCCCAAATTAAACGCCAGTCAATGTTAGTTTTATTGAAAAACAAAATAATTATGCAAACTATTTTTAGTTTATTGATAAAATGGACTTTAACATTTTTATTGTGCTTGACTGCACCTTGTATTAAACAAAAAATATATGCTAAACAAATATATCCACCGTATTCCATAAATTTATAACGTTAAAAAGACCACAAAAAGGTTTCATATTGAGTGTAACGATCAGCAATGTAAATATCTCTCATTGAAGAATTTTCATGCAACAAAAAATATAACAATTAAATACTATATACTCAAAAAACAATAAATATATCCTGAAATATCTCGATGTTATTTGTGTGTGTAAACAGACTATTATGGAAAAACACCAACAAAGTAAAAGAAAGTTTTCCAAAAATAAATTTTGAAAAATGTAAAACAAAAAGAATGAAATGAACAAAATGGAACAAAAGAAGCATTGTATTATTTGCCAAATAAATTTAAATATAAAATATTTAATAAAAACTAAATAATTGTTTATACATAAAAAAAACAACAACAATAACAAATAAGTATTAACTTACAGTGCATGAAAACACAAGTAAACAATTCAACAAAATCTTGGCACTTCTATGGGCACTTTAACTTCCAAAACTCTTTAACATTTTTCAGTGGTAATAATTTATGAATGTATGTAACTTTATAAAAAATGCACACACAGGTAGTAAGTTTAACTTGTAAGTGTAAACTTAAACAATTTCACAACTAATGTATAGTAAATTTACTCTGTACGTGCGCGTTTGTGTGTGGGTATGATATTTGGTTTAGTAAATTGTATTGAAGCTAATCCAGTTAGCCATTATTTTGCAAGAATATTGCTTTAAAAGACTAACATAACTGCAAGCAAGCTTGTCAGCATCCTCAAAGCATTAAATATGCATCACGTACGCTTATCGTCTTAAAATACTGCCAACTGAAGGCTTCAGCTTTCCTGGACGATATGGAACTTTAAGGGAGGAACAAGCTACCCGGATACTTCCAATGTTTACACTTGATAAAAAGCTTCATCAATTAACAGCAATATAACGAAAAGCAGCCAATGCTAAGGCTTTTGCCGAGATGATGGGACAGAGTAAATATAGTTTGCGGGAGTTAATTCGTCAGAAAACCTTCAAACTATGTTTATTGTTCCGTATGCCATTCGTTTTGACAAGAACAAAAGTGTTTTCAAAATTGGATGAAAACTGTGAAAAGCATGAACAAATGAAAATTTCATACTATGTGAGTTTCTCAAAACCAGTTAACACTGAAACGATAAAGATACAGATTTATTTTGGAACGATTTTATGTCTGTCATGACATCTTGTGGGACCTCTTTGATAATGACGCATTAGTGTTTTGTAACTAAGCTGTTATCCCGTGCTACTGCTATTGCTTACTAATGCAGGCACACACACGTTTACGCGACAGAGTCGATATTATACCACCTAATATTAATTGGTGTTCCCAAGTAAATAAAAAAAAATATTAGTAGCAAAATATACAAAGAGAAATTTTTCATTACTAAAGGACAAGGTAATTGAAATAAATGATTCAGTAACAGTAATTTAAATAAAGTATAGCTGCAATAAACTAAAACACAACTAGAAAGGTTGAAAGAAAAAAAATGCATAACTACCATAAAACGTCATTGTTCTTTATCTTAATGTATACAAAAGCTAGAATACAAGACATTGTTATAGAAAATAAAATGAGAACATAATAAATAAAAGAAGCAAGAGTAGTAGCTATGAAAAAACTGTGCAAAACTAGAACAAGAGAAACAACTTAAATTAGAAATAGAAAACATGTAATAATGTGTTTATACAACTTAAAAACGAACAAAAAAGAGATAAAGAAGCGGAAGATGTTGTTAGAAACTAAAATGAAATAAAATTTAATAAATATTTAAAGAAACTAACGTGCAATGTAAGCGGTGGCGCGGCATTAACAGGCTGATCAGTTGAGATTTTAATTATTTGTTTTTATATTTTAGTATTTTAATAAGTAAGTTTAATTTTGTATTAATTCTTTTCACTATTTTTTATTGTTTTAAGTGATAATTTTAGAAAGTTAAATATAATTATAAAACTAACTCATATTAACTAATTTAAAACGGCAATAGTAGTTTTATCATTTATATATAAGCTATATATTTATTATGTTTAACTTAGTAATTAATATTAAAAGGCATTTTATCAAATATATATAACTTACAACAATAAATAAATAATTTTTTTACAATGCTTTTTGAGAGCTCTAAAGCTATACATGTGTTCATAGTCAAAACTTTAATAATGAAATTTTTTTTTTTGCTTCACATTCAAGATAAGATACCGCAATAAATGTATGTATATGAGGGTATTTACAAAACAAAAAATAAAAGTTTGTTATTCTTTTTTATATTTCCAAACAAATTTTTGTTGTCAATTAATTTTCAATTAAAGACATCAAATTAATTAAAACTATTGACTTTTGGCACGCTAATAAGCAATAAGATTCAAACATTTGAAAAAAGTAGTCTAGTGAATGACATCAAAATTAAATGATTCATTTTCATAATTAACAATAATTAACAAAAAAATAGTTGAACTTTTATTGAAACAAATTGAATATCTACTCTGAATTTACTGCCAACTACAAAGTAATGCTAATTTTGGCTCTTTAAATATTGACTAATTTATTAAACGATCTTTTTGTTCAAAAGTTTTCTTAATGTCTTCTGTTGAAATTAAAAATAAAAAGAGTAATACACAAAACGTAAAACAGTAGCAGCAAATGAACAATGCTCAAAGTTAATTTTATGAATTAAACTTTTACTAAAAATAATTTAAAGGAACTAATTTTAATGTATGTAACTAAATTTTTTTTAATAAAACCGATGTACAAAATATTTTTATTAACACAAATACACGTAAACACATACATACATAAAAAACACTCAATATACATATATGTATATATTATACATACATAGATAACACCATTGAAGCAGAAACACAAATACATCACTAGAGCGCATACTGAATTTACTTTTTTTAAAGACATTTATTATTTATTAAAACAGTTTTAAACTACGCTTACAATTACTATTATGTATGTATATTTGTTTAAAAATATATATGTATATTAACAGATTTTTTCGGGTGCTATGCATAGTAAATTTTTATAAAATATCATTACTTTTCTAGGGTGTGTATGTCTAAAACTTCTCAGCTGTCACTTGTCTTTTGTCAGCTGTCACTTGATATCTATCAGATGTCATTTCTAGTTTGTCAGCTGTCGGGTAAACATTTTCGCAAATCTACATATACTCCAACTGAATGACGTTACGGCAAGCATTCAATACTCGACGCTTATGACACACATGGGAGACTCGCGGCGGCACGCATTTCTTCTATGCAAGCTATGTATGTAACTTGCCTGTTTCGATATCATTTATCCACCCACTTTGGAAACGCCTCCTTTCTCTTTCTACTGGGGCGAGACATAAGCCGTTTTTTTTTCGTTCTAAAACTATATGTCTTTGGAGATTGCTTTTCAATTGCAAACTCGACTTCGGTAAAGTTGTGAAAGTAAATCGATTCGAAAAGCTGAAAGAAAGAAACGTACACATGTTGAAACTAGCCTCTTAATTTCCTTAAATTGAAAAAATGTTTCGATTTCAATGTGAGCAAGCGCAAGGCGTTTTACCTTTACCTTTTACCTAAGCGGTTAATAATCCTGTACGCTTAGCGACTTGAAGCTTTCATGTTTTGCCGATTTCGTATGCAGCTCTCCATCCGAGTACTTGTGGCACTTAAGCGTTCAGATTTTGCCTAAGACGATACTCCTCATGTAGATAGAGTTGACCGTTACCAGAACAGCAAAATAAAAATTGTAAATCGATTATAAAACGTTTGTGAAACCTAAATAGGTCCGATAATATATCGTTGTTTTCTTGTGACTAGGCTGTCGGAGCAACAACTTTCTTAGAGAAAACTTAATGTCCAGAGTTTTTTTTTCGTCCTAGTCTATGTATATTAAATACTTCTTGAAAATCTTTATTTTCAAAAAACCTGGTCCATAGATAACAGCGTTTTTTAAGCTTACTCTCTTTTCTCCAACTGTTTTGTATTAACTCTTTGAAAAAACATCACTTTATGATACATTTATATATGTTTTTTATACATAAATTAGTATTCTCAAATCCAGTGCCAAACTAACAAAAAAATAAAAATTTTTTAAATAATTTGGTAGCCTTTTTAATTATTCGAAACACTCTTTTGTACTATATATATGCAATTTTAAAGCAATTGAGGCATTAAACTTCGTGCACGCCAAGAGTGGGCATTAAATAGTTATATAATGAAAACGATTAATATCTATTGATGAATGAATGAAAGTGAAAATATTAGCAACTGGTAAATGTTGCACGGCATAGCATAATTAATAAGCATAATGTATTATGGAAACAAATAAATAAATTTTTATACAAGATTTTAAGGTGCTAAATCCCAAAAACAAAATCCATAGCAAATCTTAGCAATTAAAAGTACAGTTATTTTAAATCGTAACAGAGATTCTTTATTTTAAAATTTTTTGAGTTGCTGTCAGATCAAAGACAATTGCTGTTGCAGTTTTCAACAAATAATAAAGTTAAATAGTTTTAGCTTATGTAGGTTTGTGGCAATTAGGTCAATCATATTGAAAGGAAAGAAACAGCTCGGAAAAAGCTTAGAAAACAATAGCAAGACAAGCTACTGCTTGAGATCGCGAGCGAACCGTATGTGCAATAATCACTAGTTTATACATTTAAAAATGCAATTTTAATTTAAAACTTATTATATATGCTATATAATGTTAGCAGTATATTTTTTTGTTTAGTGAAAACTAGTTAGAAATAATTATTATAAATAATTAACTATTAGATAAAAAGTTAAATATGTTGTTTATAAGAAAATACATATATGTACGAAATAACAAAAGCAGATGGAATTAATGATAAATATTTTTAATTTTTTTTTCTTATTTTTTTTTTTTTTTTTTTTTTTTTTTTTTTTGTTATACATGCATTTTTTTACAGATGCATTACATAGGCAAATACATAATTATAATAGCAAATATTTAATTTTATATACAAGTGTAATTATGCTATTTTTTAAGATACATTTTTAAATGTAACTCCTACTTGGCAACTACTACAAAGTTATTAACAATAAAAAAATGCTTAAAATATTAATTAAAAAACTCTGGTGCAAAAAGCAGTAGCGCATTTTTTTTATTGTAAAGCCATGAACTATGCTGTTAAAAAGTAATCATATTATTTAAAATCAGCAACAAAACGAACAAATTGCATGTATTAAGCTTTTTTCAAAAACTTTTTTTATACGAAATACAAAATTTAAATGTTAATTTTTAATTTTTAAGCAGCATGTAACAAAATTTACAACTTACGTATAAAATGCGTGTAAGCCAAAAATGAAACAATTCAAACAAAACAAAAACTGCATACGTGCAAACATTTATTTTTAACACATTTTTCGTAAACTTTTTTTATTCTAATTTAAACTTTTCTAACATAGACTGTAAACGTACCATATTCTTAATTACTTTACTTATACGAACTTTATTAATTTTTAATGATATTTAGCTGTTAAATGTTGATAAAAAAAGAATAAATAAACATAAACAAAATTAACTGAAATTTATATGAAAAAGCATTTGTTACAAAATTTTTTTAAGTTTAACATATTTTAGAACAAATAAAAAAAGAGTTTTGATTAAAACGCATAGGACTTAGTGAAATACAAAGTCAAAAAATAAACACAAACTACATGTAATTATAATAAAATATTTAAAAAAAAGTTTTAAATGCAAATATTGCAAAATTTTAAAAATAAAATAATTTTTTAAGTTATAAAGAAAAAAATGTTGTATTATTTATCATAAATAAACAAAAACCACATACAATTGCAAAAAAATATATTCGACGTGAAACAGTGGGATAGTTGTATATAAAAAAAAAATAAAAAAATGTCTGTCAAATTTAAACAAACCAATTTTTCTTTTAATTTCAGCTTTAGTAAGGCAGGTGCTGGTAAATGTTTAAGAAAATATTTATTTCAAAATATATATGCCCATGTTTGTATTAGGTTGTTTTTTTTTTTTTTCAAAGAAGGTTTCTAAAGCTTTCTTTGCAAAATTTTCTCAGATCTTGTCAACAAGCGATAATTTTGAACTGGTTTGTGTGTTATAAATTGTGCTTCCAAACTATACATTTTTTTCGTACAAAGGGTTTGCTCTTTATGTATATTTTTGAAAAAAAAAGCGTGAAAATAAGAAATCTTTTATTTTGCAAAAAAAAGCAAGGTATTGCAAACAAGAATTTACATTTCTTAGTGCTTTACGTACTCGTCAGTCAGCAAATTTTCACAAGACATCGGCTCAATTTCCTGTTTTTTTTTTTTAACTTTTGAAACTCTCTCTCTTTACTATCTTTGAGAGCATGAGAAGTTTCTTTTTTATTAATTTGTTATATTATTTAAACTCTATTGTCAACATTATATTTTTAACAGTTTTCTAATAATATTTTTAATACCATATGCATTTATATTTTTATAATAATAATACTTGTTTAAATAATCATATTTTTCTTTCTTTATACATAGTGAATTCTTTTTTTATCAAAAGGTTAAACATATTTTGCGTTTCGAGCTACATAAATATGGTGTTTCTATTTAAGCTTAAACTAAGCATGTCAATATTGCATTGTCTTGTAAATCCCTATTCTTTAGCTCTTTAACTTTTATAACTATTATTAAATTTCACTGACCATTCAACGAATGATATCTGGAGACCCAGGCCTTTCACTTCATACCACCAACGGCTAAGGAGTCCCACCAGCTAGAAATAATAGTATATGTCGTGCAAGAGCTATGCAACAGAGTATGAACCTGCGTTTCATCATCCTCCCACAAAAGTGGCAGATTTGTTCATCGTGTAGACTAACCTTACATACATAATATCGAAGACTACATTTACCCTAAACAGCTTATCTTGAACTGTTTTGTTTCCCAGTTTCATGTGTGCTTCGAAGAACTTGCACTGTTTTTGAAAATGATCTGTCTTTTTTTTACCCTCATAACACTCATGTCCGGAAACACATGCTATAAAATGCTTGTTTTTCGTACCCACATCATTGAGGGCACTCATGCCTCATATACTTGCTTATCAATGGGCCGATACGCATGCCTTCTGGCTGTCTTCTGTAGATATGCTTCGAGTTTAAACCACTCTGTAGCTACCAGCTTTTGCATGGGTTTTTCTCTTAAAGTTAGAGAGGTTGTATTCCATTGGAATCGATTTCTCGGCGCACAACTCAATTTTGTTTCATCCTCAAATTTTGATCTATACGTCAATGAAACTTTTGAGCCAAATTCGGTATATGGTATTGATTACCTGTTTTACAGAGCCTCCTGTCTACAGTATACACCTGAAAGTTTCGTGAATTTCTCGTCGTAGGAGCCATTGTATTCTGCCAACTGACTAAAAAACCGTAGGTAACTATTTTGTTATATTTTGTTAAATTACCAGTTTGCCATTTTAGGTGCTAGCAACGATTATTTGCTATGAAGCCCTTTTTGCCTCGGTAGCATCTACAGAGAACTCCACGTTGGAGTACTGTCCAGGTAGTTTGCTCCTATTAAAGAACTAGCAGCTAAAATTGACTTAGTTGTTCCCCTTTGTTCCTGATTTTTCTTTATGAGTAACAGACTGTAAATTTTTTGGACTGGTAGGTAAGTTTATTTTTCCATTAAGGAAGGTTCTTAAAATAGAACCCTGAATGTGCTGATCTAAAATTTGTTCACTACCCTCAGGAAAAAAGAACTGATGCTAAAGAGTATATACGACGAAAACAGTTGCTTCTCAAAATTTGTTCCTATATACCCAGGCTAGTAGGTTTCACACGTTATTCTATCCTTAAACTAAATTTTTCGTGAGTTACCCGTAATTAACCTATCCTGAGATGGATAGGGCTCACTCGCGACCTTTTTAAAACATTATTTCATTTCAAAGAACAATTTTATGTTTGGAAGACATATCGTCGCCGTGCCATTAAGAGTTTTTATTGTAGTAGTTCGAGCATAGAGTATGCTTTGACAAATTCTAAACCAAAAGAGAAACGGGGAAATGTATATGATAAGGAATACTAATGTAATATGAAGCGGTGATATATATTTTTAAAGTTTTTCATTAAAAAAAAAAACGATGTCAAAAATAATATTTTTAGCTGCCAACTTTGGCCAAAAATTCTATTGTATTTTTAAAAAATTTGCCAATTCTTATCTGGATTTAGTTTTATTTCTTATCTTAAATTACTTTTTGATATTTTAATTTTTGGTTTAAGTTATATTTTTTTTAAATTTTTTATAGCAGTAAATTTTGGATTTGCTATTTCGCTTTTGTATCACTGTAACTATTTGCTTATACTGTTATCTACATACCATACACGCATTCTTACATGCTACTTTCTTGTTGTTGCATACGCTTATCTTACTTTTGTTTTTGTTTTTTGGAAGAAAGGGCAATAATTTGAAACTTTTGACTTTGAAATACTCCACTCAAATGCTTCATCAAGCGCAGTTTACATCTGTGTAAAGAGTTACGCAAAGTTTTATTTTTATATCTATATCAAGAAGGGTGTATCGATTTTCATAAATCAAAAAAATTGATAACTTTTATTAAGATAAGATTGTTCTTATTGTCTTAAAAAATATGATCATAAGGCCTTTAATAAATATTATTGTGACTTTCATGATCCGCGGGTGTTCTAAGTGTTTGTATATAATGCGATTTGTAAGATAGCTACTTACGACGCGCTGTAGGATTTTGAATAGTTGGAAGCCTTTCTGGTCTCTAAGCTTGCAATGAGGAGAACTTGCTCATGGAATTCGTGTTTACTATATAGATATCTACGCTTGTAACAACATCTTCGAGCCATGCTGCCTGGGTGATAGCCGTCCCGCTTATTCTGCTGCGGCTACAATACGTGGTTTTAGGCGTATTTCAAAGAGTGTTCCCTCTATGTCGACCACGCATATTGACTGTTATGCTGATGTTCAGTTAGGGTCACTTTGGCTTTGTCATTTATAGTTTTATGTCAAGAATAACTGTGCTTTAAAAATTGCGCTGCGAAAATAAAGCTCTTTGCCCAATTTTTCGGCTTCGTCACTTTTCCTCAAAATTCTTATGAAAATATTTAAATATGCAACAAAAAATGTAGAACTGTAAGGTCACAGCATCTTATGTCAACTTAATTTGAAATATTATAATCAAGAGTTTAACAATTGTTAAGTTGTTCGGCTCAAAATTATTGAAACGAGTTTGTAATAAAGGTGTTATATTACTTAATGTAGTTTGATGTGAACATCATATGAATATGGATAATTTTTATTATTAGCTTGGTGAGTACAATACCACCAATACATTCTCACATTGAGCTATCTCTTTCTGCAGAATACTGGTTTATAATGATGAAATGAAATAAATTTAATATTTACAAGATTTGAATTAATTTAAGAAACCCCATTTTTCTATCTTAGTTCTAGAGTGATATCTGAAAATTATTCAAATTATATGCGACATAATTTTTTAAAATATGTAAATATACATACATATACCCTTTTGACACAATACTTTTTTATTCGCTAAGATTATTCCGCAGTTGCACAAATGAATTGCCATTTCTGGTACAATCCTATTTTATCTTTACGTATATTATTGCACATATATATATAAAAAAAATCGGTCCGCGCTAATGTATTCTATTTATGAAAAACACAAATTCAGCATTTTCCATACAAATTTTTCATACTACATTTTCCACAGTCAACTCATGCATATACATACATACATACAAATACGCTTGTGAACGCATGTATACGAAACATATGTGAAAAGTTATATAAACTTAAATTGTTACATAAAGTAAGTCTTTTTAGTCTTGTTAGCTTTTGGTCTCAATTAGATTTTCTGACAATTTTACGTAAGCTTACAGAAAAACTGGAACATCACATACATAGATACTTGCTGAATAGTACTTTAACTAAAACAAATATATATGCGGTATTTTATTGAAGAAACTCAATAGGATCTGTGGCAAAATGTTAAAGTAACTTAAGTATTTGATAATATGGTCAATATTTAATACTTTTACAATAATATTTTTACAAATTCAAAAACTTCTCTCCAAACCACTAAATTCAAAATCAACTGATACGTGATGTCATAATAATCTCTCGTTCCTTAGCGACGAAACAACAATGAATACATTTTACAGACTTCTTTAAAGTTAAAAGATGGCAAGGTCAGCACCCCAGATTACGAGAAACTGTGATTACCCAAACTGTTTAGTAAAGGAATTTATTAGCTTTTTAGTAACTTGTCTTAATCTACTTTTATATTGCGTCAGAGATGGAGTTAGGTCACAAAAACAAATTTCCACGGATATCATAATCTCGACTTTCATAATACCTACAAGACACAATTCAAACAGGCCTAACCCCAAGACAAAGCCCAGACTGAACTAGCATGTATCGAGCGGTGAAAATGAAGCAATTTTTTAATATAATATTCATTTTTGGGCAGGAATTTAATTGGGATTTTGTGAGTATATTTTGTTTTGGCGGGATTATGAGGGGTCAGGATCTGGTATGTGGATTATGAATGGTCGAGCCTTAATCGCGTCTGGTTTGGCATTTCGGGTTTGTGCAAGTTTGGATTACATTATGTGTGACCCGGCCTATGAAAAGGTGGCTTATGACTCAAAAAAGAAACAGCTGTTAAAGATAAACAATGCATTTCTTCAGTTTCTTAGTAGTTTTTCTTTTGCATACTTTTTTTTGAGTCATAAGTCACCTTTTCATAGGCCGGGTCACATATATAGCCATAAATAATATACACAATAATGCACAGTAAAATGTATTAAATATATTTTCCATTAGAAACTCGATGACCCTTTAATAGAAACATATCATTATATACATATTATACATAACACATATACATATTTTCATACATAATATTCATGATGTTGCTTTCATCAAAAACATGTTCATTATGTTACTCTATTTTCTCTAAATTTTTTCTGTCTGTTTAACACTCTGTTTGTTTCTCTCGGGCTGATTATCGCCCTCCATGGCGTGGTGTATGTTCTTTTTCATTGGTTACAGGACAACTTGGACGTCATCATCTAACAGATACACCGCTTTCAACAACATCTTCAAATTCGCCACCACCACCACCGCCACCACCACATGCATTCACAATGCATTTAAGTGCCGCGTTAAAAAATGAATATCATCCATTGGACTATATACGTCGAGGTGACAATAGTAACGGCGGTCAAACATCACAATTCTACAATCCAACAAGTCCAGGTGGGTTAGGCAATGGTCCAGGTTCAAACAATGCCGCCATCGTACACAATTCACACCATCAAATGTCATATCATAACATGTTTACACAATCACGTGAACCAGGCACTATGTGGCGTTGTCGTTCTTGTGGCAAAGAGGTAACCAATAGATGGCATCACTTTCACTCACACACAGCACAACGGTCGCTATGTCCCTACTGTCCAGCTACGTATAGTCGCATAGATACGTTGCGCTCACATTTGCGTGTAAAACATCCTGAAAGATTACTCAAATTGAGTCCCACTTTGTAAACAGAGGCAGATGTGCGCGAAATAGCGCGAAGAGAGGCTGAACAGCGCTATTGGTGGGGGATACACACTAATATATACTATAAATGAAATAAGCTCAATAAATGTAATGAATAAAATTTTATTGAAAAAAATGTGAAAGTGAATCTGCTTTCCAATATATACAACACAAATACAATACAATTATTATATGCGTTTGCTGAAGAAAAAGAAAACGTTAAAAAATATTAAAAAATACTAAAAATGAGTAAAAATTTAAAAGTACACAAAGGCTAGTTAATTAGCAGAGCGCATATAATATAAGTTAAACAATAGCAAAAGAGGCAGTAAACAGTCACACAAATGCCAAAAACAAAGAAAAAATATAAAAGAAACACAAAGAAAGAAAAATGTTGATAAATACTATACAAAACACAAAATGAGCATAGATATTGAAGATGAGAGAGGAGAGCAATCAATCAACAAAAGAATATACAGCAACTTCAGCGAATCATTAAAAGGCAACTAAATTAAATCAACTTAATGCCACCGAAAGCAAACGAAATCGCTCAAACTGTTCCACCAAACAAAAAATCAAAATTTTAATTAATTAATTAAATAGTATGTATTAATTTATGTATGTTTGTACTAGTGAGCTAAATTTTCTTATAAACTAATAATATTATATAAAAAACAAAAAAAATTTAATAACGCATATGTATATATTTATGTTTGCTACTCTTGTTATAATTAATATTACTATAATATTATTATAATGAATAATATAAATTTATAACAACTTTATATAAAACTTAGGTAAATGTTACTGCATCTATATGTAGAACATACATATACATAGTATATACATAAAAACAATTTTTATATGTAGTTTATAAAACTAAACCCAAAATTATGCACTGTGCTATTGCTTTGAACGATGTTTAGAAAACATTTTTTATTAAATATATGTATGTATGTATATTAACGAATTATAGCAATTAAAGAAAGAAACATGCAAAAGAATTTGTCTTTATATTTGAATTGCTGTGAAATTCTTATGTGAACCAAGTTTTAAATGGCTTTTTTTGTAGCTTATAACATACTTAGCTACAATTACAATTCAATAGTAGGCAACATCTAAGTGAGGCGTTATGTAATTGATAACAGGAATAGACGTAGCTTTTTTTATGAAATTTTTATTATAAAATTACTAGTTTCGTAAATAGATATGATTTCATGTTTTTTCCTTATTTTAAACTCAACTTTTTCAAAATTTTATTTTTGTGCATATTTTCTACATATCGTTACTGCACCCATAAAAAATAGTTGTCTATTATTCAGCAACTTTTCCGGAAAACGAAAACAATGTTTTTTTATACCCTGTAGCATACAGCAAACTTTTATTACTTTTAAACCTAAAAAAGCTATAAAAAATGGCGAAACAAAGAAATGTAGGTAATAAATAACGAAAACATATCGCTCATTTACCTCAATAGGGTCATAACTCCAAAAACACTATTTTTCAGGAGAACCGTTCAAAGATTTTAACTGTCATATGTTGCACATATAAAGGCATCTTTTCATTTTTATAGCACGTGCTCAACTTTTAACTGGTCGAAAGGATTTTTTTTATTTTTTTTTACAATATCCCTCATTATATTGAGTGCGTTATTAACTCAAATTTCATGTTTTTTTTAGTTATGACACTATTGAAGTAAATGAGAGATATATATCTTTGTTATCGATGATATAATCCTGCTTAAAAAAAGAAATATTTACTAATAAATATTAGCTGTGAATATTTTATTATTTCAACACACGTGTCAAGTTACTAATGCAAGGAAAAGGAAAACAAAAAGTTAAGCCCAAAAGGACCTGTGCTGAGCAGCAGCAAAGTACTTGGGTATGAAAATATTTGGAAGATACGAGATAAATATATGACTTGCAAATTACTATCAAAGAAATATTTCACCATTGTAAATAGATATCACACGTTAGTGCAGTACAGCATCCGATCCGTGGTCGAAACCCAGTTTTTTTAATCAGAATATATAGTAAATCCATAATAGGTATGCATAAAGTAATGAGACAATTTGAAAGTTTCATATTTATCATTTGAGTAGTAATGCAAAAAAATTGTACATAAGTATTACCCAGAGCATCAAATTTCAAATGTAGTAGATAAATAATAGTATAAAGAATCATGTAAGTTTTAATGTATGTACATATGGTCATCTACAGACAATTCGAAACTTTAAATTGCTATTAAATAAATAGTAAAACAATCAAAAATTTGTAAATATGTACATATGTTGAGAGCCCTAATCAGTAATGTAGCCAAAACAGTCCAAGGCCTAAATTTCCTTCCATGATTTCGAAATTGGGTTTCATCAATAAGTTCATTGCCAGAAATGAAACGAATATTGTTTCATATACATAAGCACTACGCTAACTATATTGCTGAATCATGTTTCGAACTACATTTGCTCAAACCGGACTAGTGAAAATTTGTTGATGTTTTAGAAATTTTGTGTTATATTTAAACTAAGTAGATAGTCGTAAGCATGATAAACACGCCAATACATACTGAAGTAAAATACAGATTAATAGAAGATTAGTTAACTACCCAAGACTCTAAAATCTAATGCTGCAGAACGAATCCAGGAAATCTGGAATAACATAAGGTTCTCAAACAATATGGTATCTAATTCTGAAATGAAGAAAATTCTGGTTAACAAATCGAACTCTAGTATTCTCGCTTCGATAACCAGTGTAGTTTCTAAGAAATTTTCTCGAGTGGATATTTCACTAGTTATTATAAAAGGCCAATTCACTTTATAGACTGCGCTCGACACACGGTTATTAAACTATGAGAGCGAGAGATATAGCAAATGGTTTAATAGTTCTTTTTTATAAAGGTTCATAGAATGAGTTTGAATTTAATTCGTTTGTAAGTTTTAATTGAGTTTTTAATAGGCCTGAGAATATTTTTCGTAAAATAAAAAGACTATTTAAAATTAATGGTTTCAATGCATGTACTCATTAACACTTAAAAGGTAAAAATAATTAAAATTTATGAAATCAATAACTACATATTTATACTAATTCTAATATTATAACGTTGATTGTAATCAACATAAAATGCATACAAGCAAACATAGAAAAGCTCGAAGAAAACTTGGAAAAATTGTAATATAATAAGTGCAACAGAGCGTTTCAGTGAAAGCAAGGTTTCTTAAGAAATTGAAAATATTTTAACCTTAATCGTACATACATATGTACATGTAAGAACTACTTGGAAAAAGTAGTTTTAACAATAACTTAACTCAATTATAAGAAATATTCAACAGATATTTTTAATATACCATTTCTATGTGTTGAACTTAAATCTCAAAAAAATGCCTGCTTAAACAAATATGCACTAAGGGAGAAAGAGTTAAGCAAAGGATATTATCACAAAAAACAGTGAAACCTTGATAAAAACAAGGAACTATATAGCAAATGTTTGCATCTTCGTTCGAGGAGATGCCATACATTGAGCAAGTTCCGTAGAAAGTACTCGTACAACACGTTGATCATTCCACTTCTGAACTACTATTCCATCCTGTTATTACCTGGCCACTTTGATCTTCCTTCTATTATGAGAATTCATTCTAATCCTAGAAGTCAAAAAAAGCGACATAAATTTTCCGACGACAGCATGATGCAATAAAACCAGACAGGTGAAGTAGTAGTAATAGTAGTACAGCAACAAAAATTTGACGGCCTTCATAACCCGGTCATGAATTTTGAAGTAGTAGGGAGGGAAAAATTGTTGGTACTATTTTGTTTCTTTTTAAAGGGAAATCGAAATAAAAGAGGAAATGGAGAAGGGAAACTACAAAAAATGTAAAGGGAATTAGTGGGAGAGTTATGCCGGTTATGCCGGAAAGCCACAAAAATATCTGGTAAGCCACAGACTATTTTTCCATTAAATGAATCTGCTGTAAGATCTTTGCCGCTATATATTCTTATACCATTCGACTCTTTTTGCTAAATGAGTCTACCTCTTAATGTTTTTATATACGGCAGTTATTTTTACAATTCCAGTTCTGCCTGACAGTGTCATGTCGTACAAAAGCGGGCGACTTATAAAAACACATTGCGATTTTAGAACTGTTTTTATAAACAACAAAAGAGATGGCGAATGTCTCAGAAATCAATATATACTACTGTCACACTTCACAACAAAAGAACTGCTTCTACTCTGATAGAGATTTTAGTCAAATCGGCTGGGCACTCCACAGGATAAGCCGTAATGGGTTAAATTGGAATGATCAAAGTTACGATGCATCATTTGGTTTGATTCAATTTAATAGCTTACTGGTATCAAATTACGAAAATATAGTGAAGAGACTTGCATTATCCCCAACTCTGATAATAATGCATTTTCCAAGGTTTCACTGTAATCCTATATAAACCAAATTATTTTAAACTCGCTAGTTGTTGAAACAACCTAAAAATGTATATGTTTACTGGAATGCATAAATTTATAGTTACGTATATGAGAACATAAGTATTTTACATAGTAACATATAAAGTTTTAATCTACTACTTTAAGTTTGCGTCCTATTGAAAACCCGTATAGTTAATATTAACGAAAACATGCTCAGTTCCTCAACTCAATGACTGGTTTTCTTAAAAGCTCGCATTATTAAAAAACTTATTAGTAAAATAAACCTAAAATTATAATATAACAATAATGAATAGCAATTAAGAGTCGTTAGTATGGTTAAGTCGGTGGAAAAGAACATATTTATTGCGCAGAAGTTGCTTGCAAAGCTACCTATAGACATAATCAATTTTAAAAACTTCTTTAACTTGAATAACTTTGGAGCGTAGACTTTGCAATCGGTCTATAAAAATTGTTACCAAATTAATGTGGAATCATACTGTGCTGAAGTAATTGTTATATACTTCTGGCAGCTCAACCGTTAATCCATTCGGCGGAGTTTTGCCTGCTGTAACCATAGAGTTGTTTAATTGCTTGCGATCTTTTGACTCATAATCTATATCTTTAGTCGATTTTTTTTTTTTCAGTTTTGTCAGACATATTTTTTTCTTTTGTATATATACGAATTACGCGCTCGACTTATGGCTTAGTAATTTTTTAACTAATATGCAATAATTTTAAACTAAATATTTTTAAGTGATTTATTATAATTTTTAAGATAAAACTATGCAAAAGCATTATTTGCCGCAACTACAAACAAATATCAATATACCTCAAATGCATTTCAAATTTATTATGCTATTAATTTTACGTATATATTTTTAATTAAATTTTAATTAGAGCAAGTAAAAAGTATACAAGCAGTTGTTTATTGTTAGCCACTTGCTTTACTATGTTATGTATTGCTTTAAGTTAGTGCAAACGCTAAAATGTAAAAAAGAATATATTAAAAAAGTGTTCTCTAGTGTTACATTTAGATTCTTAAATTTTAGCTTTGACTTACAGATTGTGCACAATAAGCCAATAATTTGAATTTGCATTTTAAATTGCAGTTTGCAGTGTGGGAACAATTTAAGCCGCAGCGCGGTTAATAAATTTATAAAAGATGTATAGGTTGAAACGTTTAAAAAAAAATTATTCTACAATTTCTTAGATAAAAGTTTAAATTTATTTATAAAGATAATATATATATTTTTTGTTTAAAGTAATGCGACAATGTCGACAAAAATAACAATTCTTTAAAACAATTATCGACTTATATCTTAATACGGTTCCAAGCATCAAGCCTAATGAGGAGAGCGCCGCTTCGAAACGTCCTGAAGTCAATTCATGCATTTTTTTTTTTTTAATTCACGACATCAGTTCGATAATTTCGTTACGAAGTCGTGTTGACGCCTTCATGCAAATTTCTCAACTAATACCAAAAGAAATCGGCTCTGGTTTCAAAAACGCCTATAGCAGGGTAACAATTTCGCCAAACTGTGGGTTACTTAACAGTTTTGGCCGTTCTTTTGCCTCCACTCGCTTCCCCATTTTGTTAACCGCGATTTCATTCTTTATAACTTGTTTCCTTAAGGGAAAAATATTGTTTATGTTAAATTCCACAACTTCTTGCCTTGATGTTTCCGAAACGGCAGCCATGATATGATAATATTCTCCTCAGCCGATTGTTTTATTGCCAATAATAACTGAACAGTTATAAGACCGTTAAATAAACGTTTCATGTTTTGTCGCCCCCAAAAAATGTCTAATTATCTCTTAAATACATACATATAAAGCAACATTTTTTATGAAAGAAAGAAATTGTAATAAATTAAGAGTTTGTATTATATATTGACTTTTACTATTTGACTCATAATTTGGCTTTAATTTAGTTGCTCTTTATTTTAAATTAACAAAAATTACCACTTGTAATCAACTGAAGTATCCATTAAAAACATGCAAACAAATATAGAAAAAAACTTACAATGGCAAAAGTAGAAAGCACTATGTACACAGAGTCCTATTTTTAATAAGAATAATACCATATATTAAGCGCGTCTTAAATTCACTTTTGTATGAATGCAGTTAAATATGCATATTTACTACAGAGCCCATTATTTCTATGTTTGTATTTTTTTTTTCCGAAGCTCTCGTAGTAAGTTTTTTTTTTTTAGTTTTTGCACTAAATTTTAGAGTTTTCCTGTTAACTAGCGCTGGTATCATTTTTCCATATATGCAATTTATTTTATGAAAGTGCCGTATGTATACATAAAAGAAACATTTTTTCGTCCGCAATTAAGAATAATGTAGAAAAACTGAAAGGAAGGATATGAAAAACATATAAAAAAATTAACTTGTATGATTCAGAAAAAAATCATTAAATGCAAAAAAGCAAAACAAACTTACACTTTTTTATGGGAATCTAGTGTACCCGGCAGACTTTGTCCCGCCAGAAAATTGGTTTGATTACATACAAAATTCTCGGCCACTTTATTCTCCATTTTGCTTCTTATTCTTGTCCATCCCTTATTCCAAGTATCTCCCTCTCACTCCAACTCTCATCCACACTTCCACTCCCACTCAAACTCTCACTCCTACTTCCTTTCCAACTCTGACTTTCGCAACCACTCTCAACTCCACTCCCACTGCACCCCAACTCATTTATAGAATTTTTATAAAACATTTTGAAAACCTTCTTCAAATATTTGCGAATATAAAGCGAACTCAAATGTTTCCTAATAGGAGGCGTGGCACCGCCTACTTTTTGAGTTATAGCAAGACTAACCCGCAGCAATTCATTTTTATAAGTATACACTGATTTAAGTTTTGGTCGGATCTACCCAAAATTTGCTTTTTTTAATGATTCCTGTGACGAACTCAAAATTTATATGGAAGCAAAAAAGTTACTCAATGCATAAGGGACACTTATATATTTATATATATGTGCATGCATATAAAAGTATATATAATGAATACAAATGTATATTTTTGTTTTTGATGCTCAACACATAAATTTATATTTTTAGTTTATGCCATTGTTAAGTTTTATTTGTTGCCAAAATAATTTTATTAATAAATAATAAACAATACAAGAAAGTAAGTAACACTTAATAAAAGTATAAAAAACAAAATTTATAAAACTACAAAAAAAAATTAAAAATATTTAGTCACATCAGTGTTAACCCTTGAAATTTAACATTTTGTGATATTCAAAATTATTTTATTTGAAATTTAGTTTTATTTATATTAATCGTAATGAATAACTTAGTTAACCGAATTCGCATTTGAGTTATTTTTTCAAAATTATAGCAAACAATTTTTATGTGATATATTTGGCCTCAAGAAAGAAAACATAAAAAATTAAAAAATACATAGTGATTAAAAAAGTTGAAAAATAAAAACATATATATGTACATTTATAACGAAGTTTTTTATTTTGTATGTGTGTTTCAGTTTCCTACTGGTCCCATATTTTCAGCACAAAATGTCAAATGTCAAACTTAAATATAATATTAACTTTAAATTTTTAATGTAAAATACTTTGTATTTAATTAGCGATACAGGCTCATATTGCCTTGATTGGCATACAAAATGTTACTTATGTCACATTCAAAAACTAAACAAAAGGAAGTTGTATAACTTTTGTCCTAATTAAATTACCTTTTTTAATTTAAGTATACAATGTTATGTGTATGAATATTTTGTTTTTTAAGTTTTGAAACCATAAACTTTTCGTTAAAGTTTATATTTGTATAGGTCTTATGTAAAATAAGGAAAGCTTGTGTTTTCATTTTGTTAAGGCGTTACAGTGAATGACAAAATTTATGTACCAAAAAAAATTTTAAATAAAAAAAATTTTAAAACATAACGGTTTCGATTATTTTTTTTTTGTATATAGCAGCAAGTATTTTTTTTTTTTACTTCTTTCTAATTTACCAAATTTTTTTTTAATGTTTTTCAAGGCATTCAAAGTTTATTATTATGCTTGACTTATTACTATTTACTTTTTATTGTATATGTCTTTTGAACAAGAGTATTACAGCTAAGGAAACTCCGGTAAACAATGTTTAACCTGCTGTTGAACCCACTGCAAATACCTCAGAACTCTACTTCTGTCTATAAAATTAACTTCCCGGTTAGAAAATTATCTTGGAAAATCTATAAATAACCTTTCTATAAATAAGCCTTGTGGAGTTATGACCTATATAATTATATGTGCTGCCCGAATAGAACACTCGGTCTAGTAGCTCTTAGGGACCTGTTTTATTTTCTAAAGTTATTTCATGTTTTGCCTGAGTAGAAAATCCTATCTAGATGCTGACAAATGCGTATTTTGTTTTATTTTTTCTCAATTACTCTAAATACTGCCTTTGTAGAAAGCAAGCGCAGTATATAACCTCTCTAACTTTTTTCCTAGATTATACTATATACTGCCTAGGGGGAAACGAAATATGCTTGCTGCAAAATTATATTTAGGTATCATATAGGTCCTGCAAAGGTATCGTAATAGTGCCCTGTACCAGCAAAGCACCTAGACTTTTCTAACTGCGCTCAGCGTACAAAGGACCAAACAGTGCCTATATAACATAAGCTGGGCCCTTCCGTAGATGTCACGTACAAATTATCAAAGGCACGGCTAGACTTTTCTTTAATCGGGGTCAATCTAGAAATAAGACGGACCCAGATAAATGAAATGAAATATTATAAGAGAAAATCTAGTCAGGTCCCTGCAAAATCAAGCCTCATTTTCTAGCCGGCTGATATTTTTATCCTACAGGGCAGATTTCGGGCAGAAGTATATAAGTCATTAACAAGTGATCAAAAAGTTTTAGTTCCACTAATGGTAAGTGAATGTAATTCGAATGCACCCGGTAAAGTATTTGGCGCATGTAAGATTTTTATTGACGGAAAAGAGTAAATAAAAATAAAAAATTCTAATGAGATTTTTTCAACTCTAAATACCCCAGTCATCTAATTGACCATCAAAACTCTAATTTGATACTTGGTACAAAATTGTTGTTTGAATTCACTAGGAAAATTCTTGCTGCAAACTAGTATTTTTTCTGACTACATAAACGGTACTGTTACAGCGATTTTTGAACCAAATATAGTAGACTTCTCTCAATTGTTGTTGTCCTCAGATTAATATTTTCCGAGCAAAATAAATTACAACGAAAATTGCAAAAATTATAATTATTTTAGATTTATATAGAAAAACTAAAAAAAAAACACAAAAAATCAATCCATCTATCGATATTTTGTGCAATAAGGATAGTATTGGTGTATATCTAATAAAGTGACCTTGCGCCTTATACTACATTTTCACTGGACTCAAATGCTTGCTTCCAAATGAGTAATTTGAAAGGGTTAATATTAGCCTAATTCGTATTTCGCTTCCTGCAAGATTCAATTGCCAAAACACCAATTCATAGGAAGAAAATGCACTGACGTAATTGATTTAATATAGTACGATAAAAGAAAAAATATAAAAAATACGAAGCAGTTTCTGATAGAAATGTCAGTTGGCTTTGAAAAACTAGTACAAGCTGCTATTGGGAGGTTCCATAAGAAACTGAACCTTGTGAAGATAATTTTTCTTATAAAACTAGAGACAGTGATGCTAAATGTTGTGAAAACCGTGAAAACCTTCAATCAACCTAAAATAATAAATTTTATATTTAAATAGCTTTTTTTACTCTTAAAGCAATGTGCTGAGCCCGTATCGTGTGTTACGGTATTGAAATCATGTTTTCACTCAAATATTAAATCAAAATAGCTCTGAAATCGTGAGTCCGAATAACGACATATGTGAACTAGAGACTTCGCGTACTAGTTATTGGCAGATTCATATTTATAATTTGAGTGAAGAATGTATTCCGATACGAATCATAACACACAATACGGGCCCTGATTTATCTATCGGTGATTTACCACTCGAGTGGCTAATAAGAAACATAACAATCGTAATTTGTCATTATTTAATGAAGCTGATTTAAGTACCAAATTATGTAAGCCCTATATTCTTATTATTAGATGTATCGCACAGTATTAGCTTTGTTCCACCCGTGACAAAAAAAGTCAAAAGAGGTTATTCTAAATTTTGCAAGTCCTTCTCTTATTTTTTATTTGTTATGCAATGTTAGAAACTCATTTCAAATATATCCAGCAATTCAGTTTTTACTTCTTCGAAATTTTTAAGGAATTATTGAACAATGGAGTAGGTCCCATCCGTGACAAGTACGCAGAAAAAGTTTTTAGAAATGAGTAGGCATTGCTAATACGCCTTATAATAGAGATATCAACTTATTACGTCCAGTGGAAATTTTAATCAAAATACGACATCTAGTAAGTAGGTTTTTTCATTGCCCCTGAATCTAAGTCAAAGCCTTAGAGAATGAAATTTCTTTAAATTTTCCGTAACTAAAATTTATTCATTTAGCCCATGAAATAATTCCATGACATGAACCATATTTTGAACCTTTGGAATAATTTATTAACTATTAATAAAGTTATTAATGGCTTTTAATTCGAACATGTCCCATCCGTGACAAATGCTGTACCACATCGTGACTCTTATATTTTACATTATACCAATAAAATCTTTTACGCTAATGAATTCCCCAAATGTTCGTATATCTAAAATTTTTAAACAAAAGACGCTACTTCCATATATTCGCAAAGTTTTTATAATATATAACTTTACTAATGGATAGCGTCTTTTTCTTGTCCCACGCGTGACAATTATAAAGCTTATTATAATTTGTATATATACTAAGATATTGTTAGTTTTTTTTACATAACAGAAAATCACAAAAAATGCATATTTAATTGTATATACATACATAAATACGTATTATAAATATATGGGCATTTTCTTTAAATTTCTAAAAAAAAAACAATCCAAGCAATTTAAGAAAGACTGTCGATTGTAAAATCAGTCTTCTTAATGTGAAAGTTTGGTAAGAATAACTTAGATCTACAAAAGGCAAAGGTAAATGTTTACAGAAACTAATTTAACTTTTCTTACATATAAAATTTTTAGATTTCAGCTTAATGTGTAATTCATACTACTTACATACATATGTGCCATATCTAGTTTGCAAACAAAAATTTTTTTATTTTTTATTTTACGAAATACTAAGAATGAAAAAGTTGTTCCCGCATTAAACATATGTATTATTTAATATAATATAATAACAGTAAACAAATAAATACAAAACTTTTCTTACATGCATAAGTATGTGTGCTATTTCGAAATAAATTCAAAAACGACAGGATGGATTTTAAAAGAATTATAAGCGCGCTCAAATATTAAAAAAAAAATTTACAAATAAAATAAAAGTAATTAAATACAAGAGTTTATACTTAAAAATTTTATTTTAGTTTTATTATTATTTTTATGGCAAAAGTTTGGAAGCACAATTCATATTTTGAAAATTCAAAGATAATTAATTATTGTGAAATCAACATCAATTTTTCATCATGCAAAAGATGTATACATATCCAACATAAATTTTTTAAAGCTCTATTGGAGAGATTTCAGAGACATACATATAACTTATCACAGCCAAGATACATTGCATTTGAAGCTGAAAGGAATTTAATGGATTACGGGTTAGTATACACAAATCGAGCAAAAATTGTTTAACCAATGTATATATATATATATTTCTTTCTATTAAGTTCCTGACAGACTAAACCAATTTTGCAATAGATTTCTTGCCATCGAGGTGGGTGCTTTGAACTGTGTATAACGCATGAGTTGAGTAACAAAAATACTTGTTCGATTTACCTACGGGGAGATGTAAGCCAATTCGCGTCGTGTTCCTCTATGCAAATTGAAAAAACTTAGAAAAAACTTTTTTTTCTAATTGATTATTACTTTGCCAGGGACTTGAACTCAGGATCTTTGGTGTGGAAGGCGGGGTATGCCAAAATTATTATAATTATTCTTTTGGCTGCGTGATCAGAGTCTAGTGATCAGAGTCTACGTTGGATACTTGCAACATATAGCTGTTAGCCCGACTATCTTGGAAAACATTTGGTGAGACCACGCTGAACTTTCTAGGTTGTCTCCTTCCTTCTTAAGTAAAAAAAAAAACTTGGGGTTGCGAGAACCTCGCCTGCTAAATATGTGTATGATGCATTCATGATAGTGACAAGATTTTCCTCACCTATGTAAGGTTGAGAAATGAGTTAAATAAGCTTTAAACTGTACTGGCAACCCATTTTGTTTATGCATGTTTTTACGTCTAAACATAGTGCTGGATATCACCACGTTTCGGGTAATGGGAGTACGCTTTAATCATCTTATTCCCATATCCCGTCTACCACGACTCTGAGATGTCGTTGTTGTTAACGTTTGCTTTGATGCGGAAATCGAAGAGCCGGATCGAGGCACATTCCCTTGAATTCTGGTGCATGCCGATATCACCAAAAAAGGTTGTCTTATTATCCGATGCTTTTTTGATTTTCCCATTGAGTTAGGGTTACTTGTAGCGGAGCCCACGCTCAATGAACAAAATACTTTCTCAGAAACTACAACAGAAGGTTATGATATACTTGGTGCCTAATCGAAGACGGTGAATTATACGTTCCACTACCCGACTTTAATAAAGAGATTGCCAATATCCTGGCTGAAAAACAACAAAGCTCCTGTAGGGGAAGAGTTGCTCACCGAACGGTTCAGGCATGAGCTTAATCAGTTGGTAAAAACATGAGTCGATTGCGATTGGAATTCAAGCGTGTCAAATCCGCATACCGCGCAGATTACCACCAATACTATATGTAAGTGCCAGAATTTAAGGCAATATTTAAAATGAGTAACAGCTTTCTCCTGTCAAAGTATTTGAGAAACATTTATGGAGAGTAAGTATACTTAATTTTGCTGTAATTTCTACAGGGGACTCTTTCTGGATCGATACATCTTCATAAGCAAATGTAGCCCTTTAATTTTTATATTTAAACAGTAACAACATTTATTTAAAAATAAAGTAACCATGTTTTGTTGTTTTCATAATTTAAAAGGCCTTTTCCAATGCAGTGGGTAAGTACTTTTCTCTACAGTTTTTGAATGTATCGTTCGAGTATAGTAAACCTTCGTGGGAAAAGAAAAGTTCAGGGTTACACGACATCGCAAAAAAAAACTAACTTCAAACACGCACTAAAAGTGAGTTCACAGCCCCTCGAAAGAATTTGTTTTCTTCGAATTCTAGCAGAAATAGTTTATTTTATTGTAACTTGGTTATTTGAAATTCGATTTTTAAAATTGTATGCCATTTGCCTAATATCGCATAAAATAAAGTCGAAGAACTGATTAGATCATCAGTGCTGCTTCAGGCCTGGTAAATCCACTAATAGCTCTACTTTTACAATATGCTCAATCATGAAGAAAACTCTCTTAGTGGACCTAGGAGCAGAGTCTGAGAGCGCGAAAAAAGTTTCCCTTTTAATGGAATGTAGATTTCGAAGAGATTTTTAGAATCCATCAATTTTTCAGCCTGCTTCCTAAGGACTTTACCATAGAAGTAGGTACAAATTTATATCTATTGAATAAAACAGGGCAACAAATATATTTCTTGTTATTTTTATTTTATTATTTTTTATTTGTTTAGTGGCTTGCAGAGAAAGAGAAGAAATTTCATTATCGCCTTTAATTGGCGCTTACACCCCTAGGGGTTATGCAGGACTTGTTGCTAGCTATCCCTGGCTTCTGCAAATCAGTGGAGGTTTCCCCTTCCTCTGCCTGCAAATACTCTCCACATGACCTAGCCGTACCATAAATCGTCCCTCGACACTGTCCTTGGTCTCGAGTCATATAGGACAGGTATGCCGGAGACTTACAGAGCATGCAATTTGGTTCGTCGAAATGAGACTTTACTCTTCAATTGCCTACTAGCACTTATTGGCAAGAGTTATTCTCCGTTTGATTCTAGCTGTGATTGTTTTCGCTGTTAATGTTCACAGTCACGAATTTATATCCGCCAACAATGACGTCGCTGCCAAGGTGCGAATGATTGCTTCTTTTTAGATGACGGCAAATACTTCGGCTTGTCCTCACCCCCACAAGCCTCATATTTTTGCCCCTATATCTAATACTGAGAATGAAAAACTGCTTTGTAGCTAAATGATTAGCGCAGCGGGCCTAAAGCATACTGATTGTGAACGCATAGCAACCTTCGAAATGGATCTATCTGCGTAAATATGGCACACTCAAATTCGTAATCAGCGATATCAGAAACCCCTTAGTTTTAAGTTCTGTAAAAATATATATTTTTTTGGCGTAGAAAGTGAGTTATTTCCACTTGTCAGTAAAACCTAAGCCAGTGTGCGACACTGGGACAAGTTGGACAATTTTCTCATGACTCTACGGGTCCAAGTTTTTAACCGCACGATTAGAAATTTGATGCCAAATTGAAACCATTCATCAGCTTAGCCCTTTCGATCCGAACGAGGCCTATGTGTCCCGGTATATGTTTGACGATGCCTAGCCTGGAAATTAAGTGACGAAAATTGGCTTAGCTGATCCCATTTCGTAGTTTATGGTATTTTTAACGGTATTCTTTTCCGTTCAAAACAATGTTGGGGATATGCCAAAACTAAAACGAAGTCAAACAAAATAAAAAATTAAAAACTTATTCGAGCTCTAGGCCGCACAAATATATATATCAAAATTTCGAAAAACCGATTTTGATTTTGGAAGTCACCTTCAGGACTCGAAATTAAGATAAATATTTAGTGTAGTGTTTACGACCAAATTTCTCTTTGCCAAGAAAAAAAACAAGACTCCCCTCTATTAAATTGATAGCAGAAGAGCAACAAAGAGCAACAGGAAATTAAGAGAAATAACTTGTCTATACTAATACGGGACCATTTCAATAAAGCAAATATTGATATGAGAGATAAAAATTTGTTTTAAACACCCTACAGTCGGCTAAGAAGCTCTTCAAAAACAATAAGGAACTATTAGTACTGAAAGCTGACAAGGGCAACGTAACAGTTTTGATGGAAAAATCTGATTATGATAACTAATTACAAGAAATGGTAAACGATATTTCCTGATATCGGGTTTTGAAACGCGTCCTATAAACAAGTTACAGGACAAGAATAATGAAATTGTAGAAACACTTTTTAAAAATAATATGATAAATATAAAAGAAAAATATAGTCTCCTCAGTAAAACTGCAAATGCGCCTAGGTTGTATGGTTTGCCGAAAATCCATAAAGAAGGAGTTCCACTTAGACCCATATGTTCGTCCGTTAATTCTCCGTAATTTATGTAAATATGTTGTTCAGGTTCTCAAAAATATCACTAAAATCTCTAGATACAATGTTAAAGACGCGATTGAGTTCAAGGATAAAATACACGAGACATATATATTTGACGAACCAAAGAACTCTTTTTAGGAGCAGTACGTTTTTGCATAAAAGATAACTGATATTTTAAATACAACAATAAAATGTATGAACAACGTTCAGGAATGCCACCAGCATCGCCAATAATAGCACATATAGTAATGGAAGAAATACTTCCAAAGTTTGAAGAGGAATGTAAGCACAAACCGCGTATGCTAACCAAGTACGTTGATGATTTGTTTGCTATTGCCAAAACAGATGCCATTGACGACATGCTGGCAACCTTAAATTCGTACAATCTATATATATAAAAAGAAGTGGACATTTTGATTGTCACTCCATAACTCGAGAACGGATAGAAAGATTGGCATGAAACTTTTAGGAAAGATACAGGAAGGAGAGATGATGGTTAGTTGATTTTGAAATCCCAAATCGGTTTAGCCATATATCTATATATATAAAAATTAATGTTTGTATGTATGTCATCGATTAACTCAAAAACTACTGGACCTATTATTATGAAAATTGATATATATATGGGGTATTCCATCCCGTTTCGACCAATTTTGAACCCGACCCCTTTAGAATTGGCTGAAAGTTTTTCTTCTTTTTCTAGCTTACGAAAGACGTTTTTCAGAATTTTTTCAAATTTTTTCATCCAACTCAAAAAAAGTTATGAATTTTTAAAAAAAACACTGTTTTTGTTTTCAAAATGCTATAACTTTTTCAAAAATTGACCGTTTGGGATCTTTTTTTTTTTTAATTTGTTTTTAAATGTACTTTTCGGAAAAAATACAAAAAAATTTTTAAAGTTTTTTTTTCAATTAAATAAAAAAGAAAAAATCGGCCCACTCCGGGATTAGTGGGGATGATTGCAGAATTGATTGAAGTTTTTTATGAGAAAAAAAAAATGGTGAAATTCGAAAAATCTCGAAAAACTGAAAAATTACAAAAAAAAACAAAACTTTAAAATTTTTTTTGTATTTTTTCCGAAAAGTACATTTAAAAACAAATTTTAAAAAAAAAGATCCCAAACGGTCAATTTTTGAAAAAGTTATAGCATTTTGAAAACAAAAACGGTGTTTTTTTAAAATTCATAACTTTTTTTGAGTTGGATGAAAAAATTTGAAAAAATTCTGAAAAACGTCTTTCGTAAGCTAGAAAAAGAAGAAAAACTTTCGGCCAATTCTAAAGGGGTCGGGTTCAATATTGGTCGAAATGGGATGGAATACCCCATATGTATTTTTCCACGGGGAAGGTTTATATAATGAGTACTTTGATACCGGGTGACTAGGGTCTCGAGATATAGGCCAAAACATGGACCCGGGCACCCCTAGAATGTGTTTATACAATATGGATATCAAATGAAAGCTACTGATGAGTGCTTTAGTACAGGATAGTTTTCATACCTATTGGTGACTAGGGCCTCGAGATATAGGCCAAAACGTGGACCCGGGTACCCCTAGAATGTGTTTATACAATATGGATATCAAATAAAAGCTGCTGATGAGTGCTTTACTACAGGGTAGTTTTGATACCTATTGGTGACTAGGGTCTCGAGATATAGGCCAAAACATGGACCCGGGCACCCCTAGAATGTGTTTATACAATATGGATATCAAATGAAAGCTGCTGATGAGTGCTTTACTACAGGGTAGTTTTCATACCTACTGGTGACTAGGGTTTCGAGATATAGGCCAAAACATGGACCCGGATACCCCTAGATTGTGTGTGTATTTTGGATATCAAATGAAAGCTGTTGCTGAGAGCTTTTAAGTAATTTTCATTGTGATATTCGATTTAGTCGCATCAACCTGGCAAAACTGATAAATATGCATGCGAATCCGAAATAAAGTCATGAATTAATAATACCCACATACCTATTTACATACGTCCTATTCGATTTGCCTGAAATTTGGTATATAAATTTGCCTATATTAGTATTTACGAGGCTTTTTTCCGGGAAGTAGACCAGAGACGGACTGGGACTGGGATTAGGACTGGGACTGAGACTCGGAATGGGACTGGAACAAAATACATACCACCCTCTGGGGCTGGCAATAAGATATGAAGAAGAATGAGAAAAACTTGAGAGAAGAGAAAAGACAGAAGGAGACTGAGAAAGAGATAGAATGAGACGAAGATGGAGATAGATGAAGCGAAAAATACGGAGGGAGGAGTGAATACAAATATTAGGAAAAAGTATAGAGGGGCGAGGGCAGATTTAGACGGAAAAAGCTTATTAAAATGTATGCAGATATACCAAACTTAGGGCAGAACAACGTCTGCAGGGTCTGCTAGTCTTCTATATATATAAAAAGAAGTGTACATTTTGATTGTCACTCCATAACTCGAGAAGGGCATGAAATCGCACAATATCAAATTCGGCGCTACATTAGCACTAATGAAGCTCTTTGGAGAACTTATTCATTTCCAATTCATGAGCGATATCCTGCTGTGGTTCATTTGGCTGTTCATCTTGAAAATGGCCAGCGTGTGTCTTTTACCGATGCAAATGTACAGCAGAGAGCAGCACAACCACCAGCAACAACACTAACTGCATTCTTTCAATTGTGCGAAAGCGATAACTTTGCCAGGACGTTGCTGTATTCAGATTTAGCGGATTATTTCACTTGGACTGCAAAGAAATGCAACGACGTAAACAAGGAACACCTCTTGATGGCCATCCGGGTGTTTTTTTTTTGCAGATACCCTGAGAAGATTGTACACAGTTCATCCAAACAATGCAGAATTTTATTATTTGCGCTTGTTAGTAAATGAAAACACTGATTTGCTGGTTTCATTGGAAATGTATAATGAGGCATTGATAGCGATTGAAGATATGTGCCTTACGATTGCAAATAAAGGATTAGGACAATTAGGTTTGTCACCACCCAATCGTCCAATGCATAATTTATTTGATCGAGAATTGCAACGTGAACAACAGTATAATCCCAATGAATTGCAAACATTTGTGAATTTGAATGTTCCTAAATTAAATGACCATCAAAAACATGTCTATGATACCATCATCCAAGCGGTACAAAATGAAGTCGGTGGATTATATTTTTTGGATGCGCCTGGTGGTACGGGAAAAACATTTGTGATATCACTCATTTTGGCAGCCATTCGATCGCAACGAAAAATTGCATTGGCACTTGCTTCGTCGGGAATCGCTGCTACTCTATTGGATGGTGGACGAACAGTGCACTCTGCAATAAAATTGCCGTTGAATGTGCAGGTATGCTTATATTTATTGATTGATCACTTTAAAATTTAATCGATATTAATAAAAATGTAATTATTTTCAAATTAACAGGTGATTAAACATCCCACGTGCAATATTTCAAGAAATTCTGCGATGGCAAAAGTTTTGCAACAAGCAGCAATTATTCCATTGGATGAATGTACAATGGTGCATAAAAAATCGCTGGAAGCATTACACCGTACAATGCAAGATCTACGTCAGAATCAAGAGATTTTTGGTGGTGCATTAATATTATTGTCAGGGGATTTTCGACAAATATTGCCTGTGGTTCCACGATCAACACCGGCGGATGAGATCAACGCATGTTTAAAGTCTTCTCTTCTGTGGCGACATGTGCAAAAATTGATATTGAACATAAATATGCGCGTTCAATTACACAACGACCAATCTGCAGATCGGTTCTCGAAGCAATTGTTAGATATTGGCAATGGAAAAGTTCGAGTCTATAATACAAATGGATTGATTACATTACCGAACAATTTCTGTACCATTCTCCAATTAACAGAAGAGTTGATTGAAAGTGTGTTTCCATATATTGTTAAAAATTACTGGAATCGCAATTGGTTGAGAGAACGCGCAATACTGGCACCAAAAAATTTACACGTCAATGTAATCAATTATCAGATTCAAGAAAAATTGCCAGGTGCAGTGACATCATATAAATCTGTTGATAGCGCAATGAATGCAGATGATGCAGTGAATTATCCAATTGAATTTTTGAATTCATTGGAAACACCTGGTATGCCACCGCATTATTTGAATTTAAAGGTTGGCTCATTATTTTACTGAGGAATTTAAATGCACCAAAACTGTGCAATGGCACAAGATTAGTAGTAAAAAAAATTATGCCGAATTTAATTGAAGCGACAATATTGACCGGAACAGCGAAAAATGAAATTGTACTCATACCACGTATTCCACTGATTCCAACAGACATGCCATTTGAATTTAAGCGTTTGCAATTCCCAGTGCGTCTATCATTTGTCATGTCCATCAATAAGGCACAAGGACAAACGCTTCAAATATGCGGATTAAATTTGGAGGAGCCGTGCTTTTCACGTGGCCTGCTCAAGAGTTGGAACTCCAAATTGTTTGTTTATGCTCGCTTCCAATGGGTAAACTAAAAATATTGTATATCCAAATGTTTTGGATTGACATTAATAATTTTGAAATACAATGCATTCATTTCATAAAAAAAATTATAATCTTTCATTTCTTTTTTTGGTTGGTTGCTACGAAGTGCAACGGGGTCCTCTAGTAAATCTATAAAATTTACACTTGAGGCTGAGAGCGATGGACGATTGCCGTTCCTAGATGCATTGGTAATAAGGAAACATAACCACCTAACCTTCGACTGGTATAAAAAACCGACTGCGTCTGGAAGGTTAATAAATTTTTATTCCAAACACGATAAAGCAATTATTATAAACACGGCAAAAAATTTTATAAAACGAGTACTTTCAATCAGTGATGAGATATATCACAGGAAAAATATAGAAATCATTAAGCAAACACTTGCGGATAATGACTTTCCAACCCATCTTATAAACAGATACATAAAAGATCACTTCGCTAAAACTGAAAATAATAAAATGGAGGCAAATACCTTTGTACCAGGCTTGTCAAGTAGAATGAAGCATTCTAATATGTATGACAAAAAAAAAAAAGTTAGAATAGCATTTAAATATGACTATACTCTGCAACAAATATATAGCAACACAGGAAGTAAAATACGAGAAATCCGACGTAGTTTATAATGCATTATGCATTATGCAATAGCGACGGGTCCCACGTATGCAATAAGGAACAAGTAAATCAAAATTAAAGACAAGGGTTTCCGCTCACAAATCGAATTTAAAAAATCGCGACCACCCTAATGACAACAAAACGGCTTTAACACAACATTGTGAGACCACGGGACACTATCCAGATTTAGAAAATATAGCGATATTAGAAAAATAAAAGCATTATAATAAGCGCTTCATTCTGGAAATGTTGCACTTATAAATACTCCTACGGATATACGTATGAATTTTAAGATTGATACGGACCGCTGTGCACAAGCCTACAGGCAACTCATCGAAAATAGTGTTACGAATATTAGCAACACTAAGGGGTACTGCCATCTCTAGGCCGATGCTAAGCAGTGACGTGAATTCATATCAATAATTCAATCATTATGTCAGCACATACGCGTGCACGCGGCGGAGAAGCAACGCACAAGCACATGCAGATATCTTATCTGAAATGCTCCTAAAGGTATGCAATTGTGATTGTGGAGGTGTCGCTCACACATACAAGCGCATGGGGTATGAGAGAAGCTATAAAAATTATGCATCTGTAGTTGTAGCTGAGAAATTTATAACTAACTAGTAAGTTCTGGAATTAGAAAAGCCTAGAAATATGCAACGAGGATGTCGGACAGTATAAAACGGCGACAACAGTGAAGGCGAGAAGTCAGTTTCATTTGAGCTATCAATCAGTTTGGTTATTAAGCAAGCTAGTCGTTGCAAAGTATAAGTCTTATTGTGAAGTACTTTAATAAAGGCCATTTTTCCATTATTCAATATTGGAGTTATTTATTCAACAGTTTAGCGATACGAACGTTGGCAGAAGATTGCAAATCAGGGAAATTGCAGTAAATTCATTACAGTTGGTGTCAGAAAAGGAATTGTTTAATAAATTCCGAAGATTGGGAATACAACTTGGACATGGCAAAGTTCAGTGAATTGAGGATCCAGCAACTGAAAAAGGAGTTGGAGAACCGTGGATTAAATACAACCGGCAATAAGATCGAACTTCAAACACGGCTACAAGAGGTAATGGAGTCGCAAGGAATTGATGTGGACGAGTATGTCTTTTATCCTGATGGGGACGAGACAACAACAAAAATTGAAGAGAAAAACGAAACATTGCAGACAGTTACGAGCACAGACTTGAACATGATTTTGGCTGCAATATCTTCACAAACATCGACAGTAACATCAATGTCATCGCAAATGTCAGAAATGTCGACACAGATTACATGCACGGTGGAAACTCAGCTGGAATCGCAGGAGAACCGTATAACAGCGAAGATTGAAGCACAAGAGGCACGAATATCAGAAATGTCATCTCAACTGGCATCTCAACTGGAAGAACAAAAGATAAGTATAGCATCCCAACTGGAATCACAGGAGACACGTATAACATCTAAGATGGAAACACAGTTAGAAGAACAGAAGACATATATGGCTGAGCAGTTGAAAGCACAAGAATCTCGCATATCTTCGCAACTGTCAGAACAGGAAGCAAGGGTATCATCAAAACTGGAAGCACAGGATGCAAAAATCGCTCAATTTCAGGCAGAAGTCGATGATTTGAAAGGTCGTCCAGCTGTTTCAGCAAGCAACCCGAAAGTAAAGACACCATCCTTTGACGGTTCTGTTCCTTTCCAGGTCTTCAAGCTACAGTTTGAGAAGACCGCAGCAGTGAACAACTGGAATGCGGAAGATAAAGTTGCTGCACTGTTCGTGGCATTGAAGGGGCCAGCAGCCGAAATCCTACAGACGATTCCCGAAGGAGAGCGGAACAACTATGAAGCATTGATGGCTGCTGTAGAACGACGTTATGGAAGCGAGCATAGAAAACAGATATTCCAAATTGAGTTGCAAAACCGCTACCAAAAAGCAAATGAGACATTGCAGGAGTTTACTTCAGATATTAAAAAATTGGCTCATCTTGCAAATGCGGACGCACCCGTGGAATACACTGAAAGGGTAAAAATCCAGAGTTTCATAAATGGCATACGAGATGTGGAAACGAAGCGGGCTACATATGCGAATCCAAAACTAACATTTGCTGAAACGGTATCGCATGCACTGACTCAGGAAACAGCCTCACTTTTGAGTAAGCCAGCGTACAAAGCTCATCGGGTGGAAGTGGAAAGGCCAGACTGGGTAGACGCAATTTTGGAAGCATTGAAGGGTACGCAGGAGAAGAATAATGATGCAGTCAAATGCTTTAAGTGTGGAAAGCCAGGGCATATTGCGCGTTATTGCAACACCAACCCTAACAGTTCCAATAATATGGGTGGTCGTAAACGCAGAGCAGAAGGAGATGAGCAAATCTCCAAGACCACTCAATCGTTAAACTAAATCGAGTCAGCCGCAAGGTGCGACAGCTGGCTCCCGCAATTGAATGCCCCATAATCTCTATCTCGCAGATTGGAAGAAGATCGAGCAATCTTACTGTTGGAGGACATGTGGAAGGAAAGGAACGTTTACTGACTGCAGATCCGGGCGCATCTCATTCCATCATTCGAGCGGATTTAGTCAACAAAAAGATAAGACCATTGCTTGGAGCAAGATTACGTACAGCCACGGGAGAGGACACCCAGGTAATTGGAGAAGTAGAATGTGAATTAACAATTGGGAACGTCACGGTACTACACAATTTTATAGTGGCAGATATTGTTGATGAAATCATAATTGGAGTGGACTTCTTAATCGACCAAGGCATCAAGATCGATATGCAAAGCAAGACGATGCGATATAAGAACATGGATGTGCCGCTTAATTTCGGCTACGAGAGAGGCTACAGCAGTAAACGAGTGCTGGTGGAAGAGAGTCAGCAAATACCACCAAAATCCGAAGCAGTCATCTGGGCAAAGGTTGATGGAGATTGTGGGACAAACAAATTGTGGGTTGTCGAAGCAGCAAACAAATCAGCACTGAACATACTTATAACAAAACAAGATGGACGTATTCCGGTAAGAGTACTCAATGAGTTCAAGTCACCATTTAATTTGACCAAAGCAGCTATTTTGGGAAGATGCCAAGAGGCTGAAGTAGTTATTAACTGTGAACAGCTCCAGGAACACGTTTCATCTAGTAATACTGATCTTTCAAATGACATCACGGCATGGACGCAGGGGCTAGAGGAAGCCTATCAAAATAAGGCAAAATAACTGCTCCTAAAGTACGTGAACATATTTTACCAGGATGGTTTCAAACCAGGCCGCACCAATTGTGTGAAACATCAAATTGACACTGGAGACGCGAGGCCGATACGTCAAGCTCCTCGTAGTGTTCCACTGGCGAAACGGGAAGTTGTGAGTCAAATCGTACAAGAAATGAGCGACAGCGGCGTCATCGAACCATCAGCTAGTCCATGGAGCTCACCGGTAGTACTTGTAAAGAAGAAGGATGGAAAAATGAGGTTTTGCGTGGACTACCGGAAGTTGAATGACGTTACGAAAAAGGATAGCTACCCATTGCCAAGAATTGACGATACTCTGGACTCGCTATCTGGTACGAAATGGTTTTCCACACTGGACTTGAAAAGCGGCTACTGGAAAGTTGAGGTGAAGGAGGAGGACAAAGAGAAAACAACCTTTAGTGTCGGTGATGGTCTTTGGAAATTTACAGTAATGACTTTTGGACTTTGTAATGCACCAGCTACTTTTGAGAGACTCATGGACCAGGTACTGAAAGGAAAAAGGAGCAAGAGGTGGCTTTCCAAACATTGAAGGAGCGTTTGTGCACTGCCCCAATGTTGGCATATCCGATTCCAGGAGCAACATTTATTCTAGATACAGATGCGAGTGGATATGCGTTAGGAGGCGTTTTGTCACAACTGGTTGATGGACAGGAGAAGGTAGTTGCATATTACAGCCGTTCGATTGGAAAACCAGAGAGGAACTACTGCGTTACGCGGGGAGAGCTGTTGGCATTGGTAGAGTGCATTTTCACAAATACCTCTACGGCCAGCGATTCCGTGTCAGGACAGATCACGCAGCGTTAAAATGGCTTCTGCAGTTCCGTAATCCGGAAGGACAATTGGCATGGTGGATCGAGCGACTACAAAGCTATGACTTTTCCTTTGAGCATCGGAAAGGTAGCACCCATGGAAATGCCGATGCAATGTCACGAAGACCATGTAGTTTGGAATGCAAGCACTGTTCAAGGGCCGAGGCTAAAGAAGACATTATAGATGTCCGGCTAATGACTATAACGTGTACGGATAAATGCGACAAGGAACAACTAAGAAAGTGTCAGCTAGAAGATACAGATCTGTCACATGTTATGCAAGGGCTCGAACGAAACGAAAGACCAAACAGAAACGAAAGACCAAACAGAGAAGAGATGTTAGCAGATAGTCTCATTGCGAAGTCATATTGGGTACAGTGGAACAGTTTAGAATTGACATCCGGTTGCCTTCATCGAGTATGGGAGAGTGCGGATGGTCAATGCAAGAAGAAACTGATAGTTGTTCCCAGAAAAAGGATTCCTGACGTGCTCAGCGAGCTGCATAATGGTCCAAGTGGAGGTCATCTTGGAATCACAAAGACGCTCGATAAAATTAAGCAGAGATTCTTTTGGTTTGGTTACCGTCAGTCGGTCACCGAGTGGATTGCCAACTGTGAGGTATGCAACAGAGCGCAAGGGCCCAAAACACGAAGTCATGGCCAGATGAAGCAATATATTTCAGGTGCACCTTTTGAAAGGATCGTCAAGGAATTCGCAGGCCCATTTCCTTCTAGCAACCGCGGAAACAAATACATACTGGTGGTTATGGATTATTTCAGTAAATGGCCAGAGGTATACCCAATCCCAAACCAAGAAGCAGAAACAGTAGCAGAAGTGGTTACAAACGATTGAGTTGCAAGGTATGGTGAACTAATAGAGTTACATTCTGACCAAGGCAGGAATTTTGAATCAGCTTTGTTCCAAGAAATGTGCAAGAAGTTGGGCATTCGGAAAACAGGGACAACTGCATTGCATCCTCAGTCCGATGGTATGGTGGAACGTTTCAATAGAACATTGGAGGAGCATTTAAGGAAAGTAGTAGACAAGTACCATAAGGACTGGGATACACACATATCAACACTCTTGATGGCCTACCGATCGGCAGTACGTGAGACAACGGGCCAAACTCCCGCAAAGGTAATTTTTGGCAATGACCTTCGACTGCCAGCTGATTTGAAGTATGGGATAGATACCGATGCGGAGAGGAATGTCAAGAAATCCACTGGTGTCTTGGAAGAAGAGCTGAGAGAGATACACGATCTGGTACGGCAACGAGCAAAGATTATGAGTGACAAGATGAAAGCGAGGTACGATAATGCAATTAATTCGGAAGGGTTTCAGGAAGGAGACTTGGAGCTGCTATACAACTCACAACGGAAAAAAGGTTTTTCCCCGAAATTGCAGTGTAACTGGGAAGGCCCATACAAAGTTGTAAACTGGATCAACGATGTAGTGTACCGCATACAAACCATTGGTAAACCACGAACCAAAATGAAAGTGGTTCATTTGGAGAGGCTAGCAGCGTTTAGATCGAGAGATTTGTCTGATCGGGCCGATCAGACTTAGGTGGAGGGCAGTGTTACGAATATTAGCAAGGGGTACTGCCATCTCTAGGCCGATGCTAAGCAGTGACGTGAATTCACATCAATAATTCAATCATTATGTCTACACATACATGCAGATATCTTATCTGAAATGCTCCTAAAGGTATGCAATTGTGATTGTGGAAGTGTCGCTCACACATACAAGCGCATGGGGTATGAGAGAAGCTATAAAAATTATGCATCTGTAGTTGTAGCTGAGAAATTTATAACTAACTAGTAAGTTCTGGAATTAGAAAAGCCTAGCAATATGCAACGAGGATGTCGGACAGTATAAAAGGGCGACAAGAGTGGAGGCGAGAAGTCAGTTTCATTTGAGCTATCAATCTGTTTGGTTATTAAGCAAGCTATTCGTTGCAAAGTATAAGTGTTATTGTGAAGTACTTTAATAAAGGCCATTTTTCCATTATTCAATATTGGAGTTATTTATTCAACAGTTTAGCGATACGAACGTTGGCAGAAGATTGCAAATCAGGGGAATTGCAGTAAATTCGTTACAATAGCTACAAGCAATGCTGAGTCTCATTTGTTCGTGTTCTGTCCTACCACCTTTGTATGTTCTCTCACCATACAACAACAACTAACCTGTTGGTGATAAATATGTTTTGAACGTCGCTTACAGTTTATTCCAAGGCGAATTCAGTAGAGGTGGTGTTATCCCAACAGCTGATTGCTTCTTCTTGATAATTTTCCGTACAAAGTATTGTACAACAATATGTCAGTTAATCGAAATCAATGAAAATTTTCTTTTGACTTGACATTCTGCACGGCGAATTGGTTGGATTCGCTTTGCCACCACCTGGTATGGATTCGCCTTGGTTTATTCGTTCATATATGGTTGTTATTGTTAAATTTTGTTTACCATTACGGTTCTTTAATTGTTTACATCTTGTCTTAGGTGCTTCTTATATTGTTTTACTTCATGTTTAAAATTAGGCGATAAGCAACAATCATATGTGTCAAACATAGAAATGCTCATTACACAGGAAAGTACACATGTTTTGTATATAAAGCTAACAATGAGCAAATATTCGCCCCCAACGTTTACAAAAAGATAATTAAGGAAAATAAAGTTAGTATTGAACGCGGTTATATGTATGTACATACTTATACAGAAAGCTTGCTGTAAGTTATTTTCAAAAACTTAATTGCTTGTTGGGTACAAGAATAGTTAAAATAATAATAATTGACTAGAAGATATCTAGGTAAACTCAGTATCGAATGGAACATCGATTAACGAAAGAACGAATATAAAATATATAAAGTTACCTTTACTTAAGCTATTGCGCATTGAATTCGAGATGGAGTTCCATATGCGGACAAAGAATAGCCTTGCAGAGTTCAAATTGTTACGGTCTGCTGTTATGGTCTACGGTTACGGTCCACTTGGAAGCGTTTTTGTGCAAACACACCTAGTGACTAGTGATGGGACCAAGAAGTTGCGATGCAAAAGTATCGAAAAGAAGAAAGAAAATATCTGCGAGCACTAGCGAAAAAATTACCTTGAGTTTCCGGCCGCAAGTAAAACGAAGAAGACGTGGAAAAATTTAGAAAAAGAAAAGCAAAAAGATAGCACGTTTTTCCGGCCGGGAAAAAGCAAGAGTTGGCTTTTCTTTTGCACAGTTAATCGGAAAATAAAATTTTATAAACCAAAAAGCCTAATTTTTGGCGGCCTTGCGATTATACAAAAGGATCGTATAACATCTATTGACACAACTTCAACAGCAAAGGCGTCAAGCACAGCTCCAGCTTCATTAACATTATTGCTTACATCAACTGCACATCCCCAACTATATTCAACTCATCGCGAAACACCCTCGTCGTGCTGTGCACATATTCAAGCGAGTATTGTTGAAGAGCCAAAAGACTGCAACGAGGAATCGCAGGCCGATCCCTTAACCCAACTACTAAAAGAACAAACAGGTCAATGCCCAGAAACTAGGAAGAGTCGATAGCGCAAAGTACCGACACAGTCCATTCCGACAAACCTCGTTTCTACTCGTCTATTTTGGGTGGTAATAAACCTTACAACGGTTGTGTTGTGGTGACACAAGCTCCACGTATAGAATATCCAGTTGAAGTAGGTCGGCGTTTCACAGTCACACCTAGTGTGGAAAGTTCTAGTGATTCCGATTCGGATTCGGACGGCACTAAACTAATTGGTGATGAGAACCCTTGTTATCCGAAGATTAACCCCTTTCTTTTTGGCGGCCTTGCGATTATACAAAAGGATCGTATAGCATCTATTGACACAACTTCAACAGCAAAGGCGTCAAGCACAGCTCCTGCTTCATTAACATTATTGCTTACATCAACTGCACATCCCCAACTATATTCAACTCATCGCGAAACACCCTCGTCGTGCTGTGCACATATTCAAGCGAGTATTGTTGAAGAGCCAAAAGACTGCAACGAGGAATCGCAGGCCGATCCCTTAACCCAACTACTAAAAGAACAAACAGGTGAATGCCCAGAAACTAGGAAGAGTCGATAGCGCAAAGTTCCGACACAGTCCATTCCGACAAACCTCGTTTCTACTCGTCTATTTTGGGTGGTAATAAACCTTACAACGGTTGTGTTGTGGTGACACAAGCTCCACGTATAGAATATCCAGTTGAAGTAGGTCGGCGTTTCACAGTCACACCTAGTGTGGAAAGTTCTAGTGATTCCGATTCGGATTCGAACGGCACTAAACTAATTGGTGATGAGAACCCTTGTTATCCGAAGATAAACCCCTTTCTCTACGTTTACGAAGTTCACTACCACCTTTGGAAAAGCGTCCGACACCACCTCCGCCTCCAGGGCCAGCAGTACGCTGCAGCGTTATACAACGAACGCCAAAATTAGCACCAAGTCATCCAGATCGAAAAGGTCAACACGAAATTTTATTGCCACCAGGTTCACTCGATCACCTCGGACCAGAGCGCAACAACCACCAACAGTACCACCACAGCGCGCCCAAGACCACGCGCCACAACCAACAACAGTGACAACTTCGCCAGCAAAACAATATCACCAGTAACCACGCCGGCAGAGGCCCACGGTACGTACTCTGACGGCTATGTAAGTACCAGCAATGTATAAACTTAGATATAATTAGTTAAGGAAACTTTAAGTAAAACTTAGAGAGTTTTATACAGCCTTCCGAGGATTGTTTTGAGAAAATCGATGGCGCGATATCCGTTAATAAATCTACCCAGTCTAATAACTAATCTTATATATTATTTCTAATTGCTGTTTTTATGTACAGTCCCCTTTTTCGTTCTTATTTGGAATCCAAATCTATAAATAAAGTTTTGGTTGTAAAGATGAAGATTCGTGCTATTAGCGAGCTTTGGGCATTATTGGTCTAAGTGCTTTTGTTTAGCTATATTTTATTAAAATAATTTGTTAAAAGTAAACGATTGTGAGCACACAAAGAAATCTATTTGTACTGTTGCACTATTGTGAATATTTGATTAGAACTAACACTGCATTACCGGCAGTTGCTAACATTCGCTAGATGGCAGCGCAAGCGCATTTAAGTTTTAATTGATTGATAGAACAGCTGATTTCTGTTGGAATTTGATAAGAGACTTTTATATTTGTTGCCCATATAGTATAATAGAACAAATAAATGTAGGGCGCGATATACCCCCGCAGAGAGTTTAGAAAGCTTCTTTTCCAATTTGCTAGGACTTTTTTTAATTTTTATACAAATTGGCGGAACCTACATGTTTTATGTCGACTCCAAAGGACATCTGTGTAGGGTTATCTACTTTGTAAAATATACTTTAATTTTGTAAATTATTTTTATGTTATTTTACTTTTAATGTTATTTCAAAATGAAAATTTTCAAATCAGTTATTTTAGAATTTTTAAAATTTGAAAATATTTAATTTGACTGTGAAATAAATTTTTAATAAAAATATAGTTTAACACTATATAATTTGGCGATTCTACCAACGGACCTAAATTTGTTTTAGTCTATTAGTGATTTATTTGCAAATAGTTACTACCAATTTTATACATCAAAATATCACAGATGTTATTACGGATTCAAGTGTCTTATCATATAATAATGAAGATATTGACTTGAGGACTGCGAATTTCTAAGATACCGATATAACTAAATTTAAAGCGTTACAATATTCATTACTTTCGACAAGTTTTATTGAAGTTTTGGGTGCTATCTTCTTTTTCCTAACTGCAATATATATTACAAATGATAAACGACGCACCATGCAAGCAACATTTAACAATGCAACAAATCGAGATTGAAATGCATTTCCAATTAATTATACAAACAGAAGAAATAACAAATATATTTTTGGACACTTAACCAACCATTAAGCCAGTCGGGTCAACCAATAAACAAATCAAGATTACAATCACATCCCTCACGCTCTACTGCACATGTTTGTTAGCGAGGATATATACCTGTAAATGCAAAAACACATATGACTAAAAATATTAGTTTTTACAATTACTAATTAAAAATATATATATCATATACAAAAGAAAATTCATGTATAATTAACTAAAGGAAGGTGTACCCAACAAAATATTTATATTCATAAAAAGAAGTTTGTTTCTTCAATTTTTGTTACATAATGAAATGAAAATTTAATCTAAACAAAATAATTGCATTTAGAATAATAATGTTACATTATTTAAAAATTTATATTAATTGGTTTAAAACAATAGTCAATTTATTATTTATATTAATTATGTATACTCTTTCTCCAGTTTATAATCAAAAATATATATCATTAACACATTTAAGAAATTTTACAACAACAGACATACAAACTTCACAATACAAGTAAATTTATATTTCACAACCCAAAGAGCAAAGAAATAACTTTAAATTTTTAAAATAAAACTAATTGCTATAATCAATTTTAAAAAATCTCAAAAGATTTCTTTAAATAATTTTTATTGACATATCAATTCTTTCATATTGAAATTAAAATCATGACAATTTCATATCTACCTCAAACGAATAAAGGAATCAACATTTCATTCCTTATCACCAACATTATGCAGAGTACAATTAAATATTGAACATATATTCTGCATAATACAAGATTTTAATTTTTGAATGATTGTGCACACAAACTTGCCATCTACTATCATTCAACCTCATTCTAATTTCTTCAAAAACATAATTATAATTGACAATATTTTACAAACAACTATTAAGTTATTTTTAGCTTCAACAACATAGCAATAACACAACCTAATATTAATATGCATAAAATGTTATTACAATTAGTATACAATAACAAAACCTACCGAAAATTAAAAAATAAAATAAACTATCAAGTACATCGAATCATCAAAAGATTGAGTACTTACATCAATACCAACATAAACTTTTAACGCAATTAACACAAAAATACATTTCTCAAAATTCTGACAATTAAAAAATAAAAATACAATATATCTACAACACAAAATTCAAATATTTTTCAAACTACAACACAAAATTCTTACAGTAATCAATATACACTGTAAATTAACATTTAAAAAATAAATTTTTGGTTTCACTGGAGGGGGAGTATATGTAGGGTTATCTACTTTGTAAAATATACTTTAATTTTGTAAATTATTTTTATGTTATTTTACTTTTAATGTTATTTCAAAATGAAAATTTTCAAATCAGTTATTTTAGAATTTTTAAAATGTGAAAATATTTAATTTGACTGTTGTTAAAAGTTATGTTGAGGTTTTTCCCAAAGATCAATAAGTAAAAACACGAGTGTACTGTTCAACGTTTAATAAGAGACTCAAAGTGTCAAAAACAATAAAAGAGTGAGATTATCTGACATACGCATTGTTACAAATTTAGGGTTGCTATTTTATGTATCATATTTCAACACCCCTCCTCAATGCGAATGTTTTTCTTCTAAACTTAACAATTTCATTAAATCTGTATGTTTCTTCTTCGACAAATTTTTTGTTAAAATATCAGCTATCATGTTATTAGTTGATACATATTCTAACTTTATTTCACCTTTCTCAACAATCTCTCTAATAAAATGATATCGGATATCAATGTGCTTCGATCTAGCATGATGCACTGGATTCTTTGCCAAATGTTGAGCACTAATGTTATCCCCGTACAATATCGTTGGAGTTTGACCGTTACCACATCCAATCTCAATTATAATACGTCTTAAATGTAGTGCTTCTTTTGCTGCCGATGACATGGCCATGTTTTCGGCCTCGGTACTGCTTAAGGCTACACAATCCTGTTTTTCTGACTTCCAGGAAATCTCCCCTCCTGCAAGGAAGAACACGTAGCCGGTGTATGATCTTCGATCAATTCTGTTGGCGCCCCAATCGGCATCTGCGTAACCCTTCAACCCTTGACCGCATGCTCTATATCGCAACTTCATATTTTTGGTTGATGCTAGGTATCTTAAAATGTGCTTTATGCCCGCCAAATGTTCGCTATGTGGATCTTTGTTTCGCTGTGCCAACTTGGCTACCGAATGGAATATATCCGGTCTTGTCGAAAGCGCCAGCCACATCAGCGCCCCAATCGTAGATTGGTATGATGCCTGATCAACCCTAGTACAACGTTCATCATCACACGCTACTTGGTAAACAGCATCTAATGGTGTCGATGCTGACCTACATACTTCCATACCATGCTGCGTCAATAAATCTTTGATATATTGGGATTGAACAATGGTGATATCACCCCCTTCACGCTCAATCTGTATACCCAAAAACATATGAAGGGGACCCTTGTCAATGCATTCAAAAATATCACATATATTCGCCTTGACCCTAGTCATGATTTCCTTCGATTGGCATGCTAGAAATCAATGTTCGTTTTGAAATCTTTCGAAGAGTTAAATTGGCCAAACTCAGAAACTGGTGACTTTTCCAAATAAGACTGCGAGATTTTCGTAAAATTATTTTTTCCAAGCATCAGATTTTCGGTAATGGCTTCGACATGGTTTGAAGATTTTCCTTTTCCGAAATTAAATGAAGTTTTTCTTTGAACACTGTCGAACTTCCAACGAAAATAAATGAGGGGAAATAATAACCGGAAGATTTGGTATTAGTTTTCATTGCTATTTTCGTACCCACGGCTGTAAATAATTCAGCGTTCTTTCCATTCAATTTAATGAATTTATGATAAATCTTTAAAATAGTATATTACATTATGTAATGCTTTAACACACGCAAGCGTATCACTAACTCAATTTTGATAAATGTAAATTATAGACAAAAATTTTACACATTTGAATTTAATAAGACTAAATTATATACATAATATTATTATCATTAGTTATTACAAGGGCATAAGTTACGTAAATGGTATAAGTACCAAGTAATAAATGTCTGTTGCGATCGTTAAGTTTTTTTTTGCATTATCTAGCATGCCTTTAACAACTTTACTGACTATTTGTTAATTGAATCACACAACATTAGGCGTGGCAGTTACATCCGTATGCACATAAATGTAGGATTTTGAGTCTGGTTATATATTAAGCTGTATTTTTTTTTTCCTACAAATCTTTTGGTGAGAGTTAAATCTAGGCATATATTTATTTCTCACTCTATTATCTTCAACATATACCCCAACCCATTTACATAAATACATTTCGATAAATGCACAAATTAACATAATTGTTATTACATGCATACGAATAAAGATGTTATGAATTAAACTAAATTAACCAAAATAAATATAAAATAAAATTAAAAATAAATGCAAATAAATAAAACAAAATAAACTTAAATATAAAAACTGATTTTGATTAAAGAAATCGATATCGAAAATCCGAGCAAACCTGCAAACTTGTAAATGGTTACGAAATCTCAAATACATATTAGTTTTAAATACATTATTACTACCTACTATTCCGTATTTTTCATACCTACGTTTTAATTATTCTTAAAGACTCCTAAATAAAAGGAAAAAAAAAACAATTTAATTCTTGCATAAATACATATGCTACTTATAACATATCCTAGATTAACTATTCAAAACCAGACGGTAACTTTAAAACGAAATAATCGAATGTAATGAAAATATTGATGATAAGTTTTGATGAAAATATTGATGTTGACTTAGATGAGGAAGTAAAAATTTAACAATTGTTTTTGTAATGTTCATGTCTCATGTGTATTATGAGCGAAAAGAGAATGTCAAAGGAAATTAGAAGAACCCAGATTTGAAGTTAAAATTTGAAAATACAGAAATTTAGTCTTTTCTTAATACGCCTTTTATTTAAGAGAATTAACGGCTTAAAAGCATTTGTTTTAATAATTTTTGAAAGCAGGAAAGATAAACGCTTGCGCTTACACTACAATATTTATTTACTTTCGCTTCATGATACACACATATGCGCATACAACCGTGTAAGGAAATAAATCATGAATAAATAAGTTGCACTTTTCGAAGGGAATGCTGACTTCTTTATTTACTTAGAAGGCACATAGGGTTTCCAGGTAAGGGGCCACCGAAATTTAGGTGCGTCGGTGGCCATGGTTTTTGAGGGTGGGACAAATGCACCGGGCGTCGCAACAACACCCGCGGCGCCCCTCTATATATTCGGCCTATTGTTTATTTTTTTCTTTTTCCTTTCCAGCTTTTTTCTGTTCTTTTAATTTTCAGAGTTTAGTAACCGGTCGTTTCCGGTTCGGTTAGTTTCGGTTAATTTTTTTTTTTTTGCGTTAGATTTTTTTCTTTTTTTGAATTTAAAATTTTGAATGTTGTAACGGTCTGTCCGTGGCATCCGGTTCGGCCGGATGTTGTTTTCTTTTGAATTTTTAAGCGTTTTGAATGAGTTCTGCGCCTTTTGAAAGTTGATTTTGAAAGGCATGATATGACTTTTTTCTGTTTATGGCGCAGGAACAGTAAGGTTGGCAAAGACCCGCCCCAGCCGACAATGACTAGCCACTGTGCACCACCACATCATGCCGACCGCCTTCCTTACTGCTTCCACCGAAAATGCGAATCCATAACAAAATAGTTGTAGCTTGGTAAAATTATGTCACTTATTCGATGCAATGATACGATATAGGAAAATGCAGTTCCTCGCTCTAAGGTATTCAGAGACCTCACAACCCAACAGACGAGTCCTCCATTCAGATACATGTTCAAATCGTGCTAAGCCAAAAACATAGCGCGTTACATGATTGAGGGCTACATCGATTTTGTGTGCAGACCTGGAATCTAGGTTGCTGTATACACATTCCACATAACAGATGATTGGTGATATTAATTGTATAGCCAGCTTTCTTCTTATTCCTAGTGGCGTAAAGGCCGCCGACACTCTTAATTTTCGTAGGGTGTAGTAAACTTTACTGACGACAGAATTAATGATGAACCCTAAATTCAGACAGTTATCATTAAGGTAAAGTTTTGGTAGATTCTGAACGTTAACAGAAGTACATACGATTTAGCACTCTTAAAGGCAACCGTGGTGTGATGGTAGCGTGCTCCGCCTACCACACCGAATGCCCTGGGTTCACACCCCGGGCAAAGCAACCTCAAAATTTTAGAAATAAGGTTTTTTAATTAGAAGACCATTTTTTTAAGCGGGGTCGCCCCTCGGCAGTGTTTGGCAAGCGTGCCGAGTGTATTTCTGCTATGAAAAGCTCTCAGTGAAAACTCATCTGCCTTGGAGATGCCGTTCGGAGTCGCCATAAAACATGTAGGTCCCGTCCGGCCAATTTGTAGGAAAAATCAATAGGAGCACAACGCAAATTGGGAGAGAAGCCCGGCTTAAAATCTCTTCGGAGTTTATCGCGCATTATTTTACATTTATTTTATTTTTTAAAAGGCAAAACAATTAGTTGATGCCCAATGGGATAAGGATGAAAAGGCGCTGTTAAACTTGGCATAAAGTTCAGAACTTGCCCCAGCATCGCTGAGCATGCTGACAGGTGTTGAAGATGTAATTTATAAAAAAACAAAAAATGAATGTAAGGTGCAATAACCTCCGAAGAGATTTAAGGCCGAGCTTCGCTTCCAATTTGCGTCGTGCTCCTTTTTAATTTTTCCCACAAATTGGCGTCACGGGACGTGCTTGTTTTATGCCGACTCCGAACGGCATTTGCAAGGCAAATGAGTTTTCACTGAGAGCTTTTCATGGCAGATGTCATTTAAAAATAGACTAAATAATAGTGGTCCCAATATAGAACCTTGGGTTACACCAGCGAGCAATGGCCTAATGTCAGATGATACCGATCCTACCTGTGTTTAACCACCCAAGTAGCTCATCATTAAATTTTCCGCAGAGTCACTAAATCCAAAGTAAGCATTCACCTTCATACATAGCACAATATAATTAACTGATTCAAGTCGAGCATAACCAACAATGTTTACTTTTGGCATATCCCCCTAATGAATTTTGCCTGGTTTTCGTTAATAATATTTATTAATTGGAGCAAGGAAATAGATTTTCCGAAAATTTTCACTTTTTTTTTTTAATTTTGCAACAAAGTGTATATAAACAAACAAATATTTAAAAATTGGTATACACTCTTCTCTTTTAAACTTCAAAATCTTTTTATTAAAGCAAAAAATTTCAAAATCTGTTAAAAAATACGACCTGCAGCAAGTATTGAAGATGTAATGAGTAATGAGAATGTGCAGTTTGTCCCCACTGTGCGCCGTCATAAATCAAAAACGGTTTAAGTTCTCATAACAAAATTCAACATATTGCCTTTTGTCAATTTTGTCGGATAAGGTCTACGCCTACTTTTATATTAAAGATTTTTCAAAATATCGTAGAAGAACAAAATAATGGGTTGGTCCCCATGCCAAATAAAAAAGGTACAAAAGTCCGTCCCTAAATAAGCATAAATATTGTAACGAATATAGAGAAATTTCACTTATTCCAAACCTTCTGCTAACGTTCGAATCGCTAAACTGTTGAATAAATAACTCCAATATTCAATAATGAAAAATTGTCTTTATTAGACTACTTTGAAAGTACTTCACAATAACACTTATACTTCACAACCAATAGCGTGCTTAAATCAAAACTGATTACTGATTCCTCAGCTTACGCTGATTTTATACTCTCAGTTTTCTCGTTCATCCATTTCTCCTAAGCTCTAGTCATTTCGCGAAACTGTATTACAAAACAATTGTATCGCTTGCTTGGCTATTAGCTATATACATGTATACCTATTTGTAGTGTATATTCTTCTTATTGCCATATGCGGATGTATGCATGAGTACTACTTCGGCTGATGGTTACATGTGTTAGCGCGTATCTCTTCGTTGCCTTGTACGTACATATGTGTGTAAATGATTATTGATTTGTTTACGTACATACGAGTGGCTGCTTAGTATCAGCTTAGTGATACTAGTATTAGGTTAGTGATGCTAATATTCGTCACAATATGTAGAGAGGATGTGGAAAAAAATGTGTTTTCTTTTTGAAAACAGCCGTTATTGTTTTTTATTGAACTTTGGTTATTTGACATCTCGTTTTACAAATTGATATATCATTATTATACTCAGTTGAGCAGGGCTGACAGAGTGTATTAACTTTGATTGGATAACGGTTGGTTGTACAGGTATAAAGTAATCGAGATAGATATAGACTTCCATATATCAAAATCATCAGTATCGAAAAAAAATTCGATTGAGCCATGTCCGTCCGTCCGTCCGTCCGACCGTCCGTCTGCCCGTTAACACGATAACTTGAGTAAATTTTGAGTTATCTTGATGAAATTTGGTATATAGGTTCCTGGGCACTCGTCTCAGATCGCTATTTAAAATGAATGATATCGGACAATAACCACGCCCACTTATTCGATATCGAAAATTTCGAAAAATCGAAAAAGTGCGATAATTCATTACCAAATACGGAGTAAGTGATGAAACTTGGTAGGAGAGTTGAACTTATGACGCAGAATGGAAAACTAGCAAAATTTTGGACAATGGGCGTGGCACCGCCCACTTTTAAAAGAAGGTAATTTAAAAGTTTTGCAAGCTGTAATTTGGCAGTCGTTGAAGATATCATGATGAAATTTGGCAGGAACGTTACTCTTATTACTATATGTCTGCTTAATAAACCTTAGCAAAATCGGAGAACGACCACGCCCACTTTTTAAAAAAAAAATTTTTAATTCAAATTTTAAAAGAAAAGTTAATATCTTTACAGTATATAAGTAAATTATGTCAAAATTTAACTCCAGTAATGTTATGTTGCAACAAAATACAAAAATAAAAGAAAATTTCAAAATGGGCGTGGCTCCGCCCTTTTTAATTTAATTTGTCTAGGATACTTTTAATGCCATAAGTTGAACAAAAATTTACCAATCCCTGTGAAATTTGGTAGAGGCTTAGATTCTAGGACGATAACTGTTTTCTGTGAAAAAGGGCGAAATCGGTTGAAGCCACTCCCAGTTTTTATACACAGTCGACCGTCTGTCCTTCCGGTCGGCCGTTAACACGATAACTTGAGCAAAAATCTATATATCTTTACTAAACTCAGTTCACGTACTTACCTGAACTCACTTCGTATTGGTGTAAAAAATGGCCGAAATTCGACTATGACCACGCCCACTTTTTCGATATCGAAAATTACGAAAATGAAAAAAATGCTATAATTATATACCAAATACGAAAAAAGGGATGAAACATGGTAATTGTATTGGTCTATTGACGCAAAATATAACTTTAGAAAAAAACTTCGTAAAATGGGTGTGACACTTACCATATTAAGTAGAAGAATATGAAAAAGTTTTGCAGGGCGAAATCAAAAGCCCTTGGAATGTTGGAAGGAATACTGTTCGTGGTATTACATATATAAATAAATTAGCGGTACCCGACAGATTATTTTCTGGATCACCCTGGTCCACATTTTGGTCGATATCTCGAAAACGCCTTCACATATACAACTAACGGCCACTCCCTTTTAAAACCATCATTAATACCTTTAATTTGATACCCATATCGTACAAACACATTCTAGAGTCACCCCTGGTCCACCTTTATGGCGATATCTCGAAAAGGCGTCCACATATAGAACTAAGGCCCACTTTCTTTTTCAAATACTCATTAACACTTTTCATTTGATACCCATATCGTACAAAAGCATTCTAGAGTCACCTCTGGTCCACCTTTATGACAATATCTCGAAAAGGCGTCCACCTATAGAACTAAGGCCCACGCCCTTTTAAAATACTCATTAACACCTTTCATTTGATACCCATATTGTACAAATGCATTCCAGAGTCACCCCTGGTTAACGTTTATGGCGATATCCCGAAAAGGCGTCCACCCACAGAACTAAGGCCCATATCCTTTTAAAATACTTATTAACACTTTTCGTTTTATACCCATATTGTACAAAAGCATTTTAGAGTCAACCCTGGTCCACATTTATAATGATATACTGAAAAGGCGACCACCTATAGAACTAAGGCCCACTCCCTTTTAAAATACTCATTAACACCTTTCATTTGATACCCATATCGTACAAACAAATTCTAGAGTCACCCCTGGTCCACCTTTATGGCGATATCTTGAAAAGGCGTCCACCTATAGAACTAAGGCCCACGCTCTTTTAAAATACTCATTAACACCTTTCATTTGATACCCTTTTTGTACAAACAAATTCTAGATTCACCCCTGGTCCACCTTTATGGCGATATCTCGAAAAGGCGTCCACCTATAGAACTAAGGCCAACGCCCTTTTAAAATACTCATTAACAGCTTTCATTTGATACCCATATTGTACAAACGCATTCTAGAGTCAACCCTGGTCCACGTTTATGGCGATGTCCCGAAAAGGCGTCCACCCATAGAACTAAGGCCCACTCCCATTTAAAACACTTATTAACACCTTTCGTTTGACACCCATATTGTACAAACGCATTCTAGAGTCAAACCTGGTCCACTTTTATAACGATATACCGAAAAGGCGTCCACCTATAGAACTAAGGCCCACTCCCTTTTAAAATACTCATTAACACCTTTCACCTTGATACCCATATCGTACAAACATATTCTAGAGTCACCCCTGGTGCACCTTTATGGCGATATCTCGAAAAGGCGTCCACCTATAGAACTAAGGCCCACTCTCTTTTAAAATACTCATTAACACCATTCATTTGATACCCATGTCGTACAAACAATTTCTAGAGTCAACGCTGATCGGCCTTCATGGTGATATCCCTAAATGGCGTCCACCTATAGAACTATGGCCCACTCCCTCATAAAATACTCTTTAATACCTTTCATTTGATACACATGTCATACAAACACATTCCAGAATTACCCTCGGTTCACTTTCCTACATGGTTATTTTCCCTTATGTTGTCACCATAGCTCTCAACTGAGTATGTAATGTTCGGTTACACCCGAACTTAACCTTCCTTACTTGTTTTTGTTTTAAGAATCTCTATAGATCCGTTTAATGTCCTTTTGAGCTCTGTAGTATCTTTCGCGTAGTCGTTTTTTCATAGTTTGGTGAACAGAAAATCCCACTTAATGGGGCTACAACTGATTAAACAGAAAACGACTTCAGAGCTCAAAAGGACATGAGAAGGAATTATAGAGATTCTCAAAACAAAAAGTATGACACATTGTATTTAAAAATCAGATATAAAATCACCAAGCTATAAAAAAAAAAAAAATTTTTTTTCGAGACCCTCCCAACGAAATCTTAAAACTTATGGGCGAACTCTTGCAACTTTATTTTCGACACCTAAAAAAGTTTTCAAAAAAATTTGCATGACATCGGCCGACGCATTCGGTTCAGGACCACTCTAACTTTCATTTAAAATATTAAAAGGGCTGTGGAAAAATATAAAGGGCAATTTCTACTCGAAAAATAGTTTAACAAAAATGCATTTTGACTTTCAACGTATCATCCTCAAGAAAGCCTGGGGTTAAAACTTTAAGAATGATTTTGAAGGCGATACAACAAAGTAAACAGTTTTCTTAAATTTGCCTATACAACCCTGCTGAAAATACAAAAAATGCGTATTTTCTAATAAATCAATTAGTAAAATAATTCAAAAATACAGCATAGGTATTGTAAAAGAACATGAGTTCATACTTACCCTTATGTGACTTTCAGCTCTGAGTACTATTGAGACAAAGGCAGGCACCTAGCACTGTTACTATTTTCACTAGGGCTGGGACTATCCGCATATTCGAATATCCGGATATCCATACGGATATCCGTTGACACGGATAAAATCCGCCGGCATGGATATCCGGTTAATATTCGTTTGTAAAACTATCCGGATTTATGAAGATCCGGTTAATAACCGTATTTTTGGATATCCAGTGAAAACAACAAATTGATGTACCATATACATATGTTTATTTAACATTACTAACAATAAATTCGTGGGGCATTTATATCAATTAACAGCGTTTTTTCACAATATAAACAAATGGCACTGTTCTTAGTTTCACTTGCTTGTAAAATTGTAGGTTTTTAATTTTTGACGTTAATTTAATACTCTACAAACATATTTTGTGAATAATATTTCGATGTTTGCTTCGTTCAATTCTGATATGCAGATATTCAACTTTTATATTCCAGTATGTGGACTTACGGATATCCGGATTTCCCATTTATGAATCCGGATATCCGGATAGCCGGATTTTTTGCTTCGAATATCCGATAGTTGAAAAATCCGGATGCATTTCACAGCCTTAATTTTCATTGATTTCAATTTCATATCAACTTTTGGCAATAAGAACACTTGAAAGAAGCACAACCCATACACTTGTATGCTTTTAAATGCGGTGCCTTTCACACACATGGATTAACTTCAACAGCCACATAACAATTTTCACATTACCCACAATTTTTTGGTAATTCTTTCTTATTAATTATATGTACCGATAGACTAATTTCTAACATTTTGTGCACTGCCCAAATTTATTCACAGGCGGATATGCAATATATGTATGTACAGCTGCAAATTTCCGCTTTTATCAGAAGAAAGTGAAAAGCGGTTAATTTTCACGGAATAAGCAACGAAATTTAACTTATACTCACAAAATGGATACAATAACACTCAAGTATGACAAGCAACTTTTAATATTAATTAATTAATATACGGACGAAGCACTTTTTAACTTTTCGCACCAATAGCTTTAAGATAACCGTACTTTGTAATTATGTATGTACACTCAAAACAGGAACAAGGCTCTGAACCGCCAAAGTCGATAATGTAGTTGGAAAGGAAATGCTTCAGCCAATAATGCTGCCACCCTTTCTGCAATTTTTTTTTAACATTTATTCATCAAGGTCGATACATACATTCACCAATTCTTCGCAAAATCGTAGTTCGTTGGTACAACGTACAGGTCGGTGGTGCCCGGTGTCAAGCAACAAAAATATTTGTATGTAAATAACGACTTATGAATCCGGTGCGCAACACCACTATGATTTTTTAGTAGTAGCCCGTCTGCGTGAGAAATTTCTCGTTTGAGCCTACGAACTTTCGGGTCGTGTCTTCTTGCTTATAAGTTCTCTAAAAGATGCTACCCATTTAATATTCTAAGCAACCCATTTAAATAACGGAATGCAATTTCAAAAAGTATTCTTATTTATACCTTGCCAATTTAGGTACTTTTGTAAGCGTCTGTGAAAAAAAATCCAACTTTTGTTGCAAGCAAAACATAAAGAGAAGAAGGCGACGTTTGCTTTGGCTTAGGGTGGCTTCACACCTTGCAAGTGAGAATATATTTTCCCCACGTTGGTATTTTTCTAACATTTTTCACAGTTAAAAACTGAAATTTAACAAATGAATAGGACACAAGTTTTTTTCTTGTGAAGTGAGAATATTTATAACAGTGCTTCTCGAAATTTTGTATGTGAATGGGCAAGGCGAAATAAACTTCAATTGCTTGGTCTGAAGATCCTTTATATTAACAAACGCAACATCTTGCGTAATTGTGGCGATGTAACTGGCATGCTTAAGATTCCGTGATTACGTTGGCCTCCTTCGGCGGCGATTGTAAAAAATTACCCTGGCCAGTCCACCAATGGGGTGGGGTCACAATCAAATCCGTGCGAAATCACTTTGTACACCAAATTTTTTTCAGTGCAGAACAACATTACAACAACTACATGAAAATTGCAAACTTCAACGGCAAATATCTCCGGACAGAGGTAAACATTTTTTTCCACCTTCGGATAATTGTTGTCGTGGTCGATACCTGTCTTTTAATACCTCCTGCGAAATTTTTGGACGCGTATTAACAGTTGACCCCTGTTCTAGACTTTTACGTGAAATATACTAGACGACATGTTGGTAATTAGTATTTTAGTGCTCTTCACTTTTTAAGTCTTCGAAGCATAATTGGCACTTATGTATATTGGGCACTTCCCCGACCAAACGCTAATCAATCGTACTCATTAGCCGTGTCTTTTTTTTTAAATGTTTATACATCTACATTTGCGGGTAAACAACGCTTATCATCACTACTTAAGTGTAATGTTTACGAGACCCATCTAGCGGCAGTGGTTAAATAACTTGCTACAGAACGGGTTGTACCGAATAGTGGAGACACGCACCTCTGTTTTGCATAGTGTATAACCTATAGCTGAATCGATTACGGTGAATAGTAAACACACACCATTTGTAGAGGTAAAACATAGAGGCAGGGTAGAGGTAAAACATAGACACACATTTCAGTTGCATCTGAGTATAATGCATATTGAAATTTATGAGTACTAATTTTCTGCGCAGCAATTTCAGAAGTGTAGATAAAGCACTTGCCAGTCCATATAAAGTTCAAGTGCATATGTACATATATATAGTTTAAAAAAAAAATTCGGCTATGGCCACTAGTTAGTCCACAACTACACCGTTTGCAATTTTTTTCGTTGTTGGCGTTTGACGTTTTTCCGCAGTGAAAAAACCTTCATATTTCTGAACTGCACGCAATATTTATATTTTTCTGAAAAATTTAATATTTAACCTTGTTTTTTTTTATTCCTTTTGCTCTGAGATCGATTTTTAGATTTTACATTGCGCAAAAATTCCAAAAAAAATTATTGCTGACCAGAACAGAGAACGCTTGTACCTCGTAAATGTTTTTATCATAGTTTTATCAAAAATATATTGCAACCGAAGTGTGTTTGAATTTCTCTTTACGGACAGTACTATAATGTCAATTTGAAAATAATTTAAGCCCATTTGAAAACAAAATTTTTCAATTTTATAAACCTTTTAAAAAAATTAAACAAAGTTTGCCTTTCAATTAACCATTTAATTTAATAAAAGGTATATTTAATACGTAAGACGTTAGTATGAGTTAGGCACGGTTTTTCAGTACAAGTTCAACTCAGTTTGTCAGTTAAACTACGCTTAAACTTATTCTGCAGTTTTTCGGTCTACTTTAGCTGAAGTTTAAGCTAAGCTTAAGCGGCCGATCTGCCAGGGTTAAACTCTAGTTAACCTATCAGTTATTTGCGTTCGTACGAAATGGCGTCGAATATACCCAACAAGCATGTTGGCTTGAGTACCATTAAGGCTCATATTGATAACTAGGCATACTTCTAAAATCTCAAGAGTTGTTTCGAAACAATGGCTCAACTCGAGAATCATAGCGTACTCAGCAAAAGATAGAATGTTTTATAAAGCAAAATATGCTATTACTTAAGTTGAAAAAATGAAGTTAACAACTTGGTTCTCTAACTGGAATCAAATGTAAGATTCCATGATGTTGATGTTGGACCTTCGGTGTCGTAAGCGGAGCACGCTACCATCACACCACGGCGGCCGCCTATATAATTTATTCTTGATTAATTACGCTTCATTGCTGCTATCAACCAAGTGTTTATTTCTCACGATAAACAGCCGTTGGTTTTGGTGGTACCACCTTGGAGATTTTTTATACTCAGTTGAGCAGAGCTCACGGAGTATATTAACTTTGATTGGATAACGGTTGGTTGTACAGGTATAAAGGAATCGAGATAGATATAGACTTCCATATATCAAAATCATCAGTATCGAAAAAAAATTCGATTGAGCCATGTCCGTCCGTCCGTCCGTCTGTCTGTTAACACAATAACTTGAGTAAATTTTGAGGTATCTTGATGAAATTTGGTATGTAGGTTCCTTGGCACTCATCTCAGATCGCTGTTTTAAATGAACGATATCGGACTATAACCACGACCACTTTTTCGATATCGAAAATTTCGACAAATCGAAAAAGTGCGATAACTCATTACCAAATACGGATTAAGCGATGAAGCTTGGTAGGTGAGTTGAACTTATGACGCAGAATAGAAAACTTGTAAAATTTGGAACAATGGGCGTGGCAGCGCCCACTTTTAAAAGAAGGTAATTTAGAAGTTTTGCAAGCTGTAATTTGGCTGTCGTTGCAGATATCATGATGAAATTTGGCAGGAACGTTACTCTTATTGCTATATGTACGCATAATAAAAATCAGCAAAATCGGAGAACGACCACGCCCACTTTTTAAAAAAAAATTTTTTTAAGTCAAATTTTAAAAGAAAAGTTAATATCTTTACAGTATATAAGTAAATTATGTCAACATTCAACTCCAGTAATGATATGGTGCAACAAAATACAAAAATAAAAGAAAATTTCAAAATGGGCGTGGCTCCGCCCTTTTTCATTTAATTTGTCTAGGATACTTTTAATGCCATAAGTCGAACAAAAATTTATCAACCCTTGTGAAATTTGGTAGAGGCTTAGATTCTAGGACGATAACTGTTTTCTGTGAAAAAGGGCGAAATCGGTTGAAGCCACGCTCGGCCGTTAACCCGATAACTTGAGCAAAAATCGATATATCTTTACTAAACTCAGTTCACGTACTTATCTGAACTCATTTTGTATTGGTGTAAAAAATGGCCGAAATCCGACAATGACCACGCCCACTTTTTCGATATCGAAAATTACGAAAAATGAAAAAAATGCCATAATTATATACTAAATACGAAAAAAGGGATGAAACATGGTAATTGTATTGGTCTATTGACGCAAAATATAACTTTAGAAAAAAACTTGGTAAAATGGGTGTGACACCTACCACATTAAGTAGAAGAAAATGAAAAAGTTCTGCAGGGCGAAGTCAAAAGCCCTTGGAATCTTGGAAGGAATACTGTTCGTTGTATTACATATATAAATAAATTAGCGGTACCCGACAGATGATGTTCTGGATCACCCTGGTTCATATTTTGGTCGATATCTCGAAAACGCCTTCACATATACAACTAAGGGCCACTCCCTTTTAAAACCCTCATTAATACCTTTAATTTGATACCCATATCGTACAAACGCATTCTAGAGTCCACCCTGGTCCACCTTTATAACGATATTCCGAAAAGGCGTCCACCTATAGAACGAAGGCCCACTCCCTTTTAAAATACTCATTAACACCTTTCATTTGATACCCATATAGTAGAAACAAATTCTAGAGTCACCCCTGGTTCACCTTTATGGCGATATCTCAAAAAGGCGTCCACCTATAGAACTAAGGCCCACGCCCTTTTAAAATACTCATTAACACCTTTCATTTGATACCCATATCGTACAAACAAATTCTATAGTCACCCCTGGTCCATCTTTATGGCGATATCTCGAAAAGGCGTCCACCTATAGAACTTAGGCCCACGCCCTTTTAAAATACTCATTAATGCCTTTCATTTGATACCCATATCGTACAAACAAATTCTAGAGTCACCCCTGGTCCACCTTTATGGCGATATCTCGAAAAGGCGTTCACCTATAGAACTTAGGCCCACTCCCTTTTAAAATTATCATTAATACATTTCATTTGATACCCATATCGTACAAACAAATTCCAGAGTCAGGCCTGGTCCACCTTTATGGCGATATCCCTAAATGGCGTCCATCTATAGAACTATGGCCCACTCCCTCTTAAAATACTCTTTAATACCTTCCATTTGATACACATGTCATACAAACACATTCCAGGGTTACCCTAGGTTCTTTTTACTACATGGTGATTTTCCCTTATTTTGTCTCCACAGCTCTCAACTGAGTATGTAATGTTCGGTTACACCCGAACTTAGCCTTCCTTACTTGTTTCAACTCCCCCTCAACTCGATATATAATGTAAGATATCAACTGGAGAAATGGGTTGAATATTCATTTGAGAACTGTAAATTTTTCAAAATCTCTCGAAATTAGGATAATTGGAAAATATTAATGACGTTGGAGATCAACTGGGACACTTTTAATTTAACAAAATTTCTCAAAGGTTGGATAGATACTGGAGAATGAAGTTGGATATCAACTCGAGAACTATCTGGTTTAAGAATAATTAAATAATGATGTTGGATATTACTTCCGGAACTAGATATATATTTCGCCGCAGAATTTTTTTCGATGTTTTTTGGGTAAACAAAATCCAGTTGCCGTATCTAGAAATTATCTAGATAATAAAAAAGCCAATGTTGCCGCACAAAACAGCATACCCCAAAGGCGGCCTTAAATTGTGACTGAAAAACTGCTCAGTAGTTTAACTGAAGTTTAAATTTGACTAAGCAAGCTTAATTTAAGCTTAGTTTAACCACCCACTGATAAACCGGGCCTTACAAATTTTGACACAATAGCTATCATCCGGTGGCAAAATCCTGAGCCAGATAAATAATTTTTCATGTAAATGCAACAACAACGATTTGATCCAGATAGAAGGGTGGTTCATTTTGTGAGCCAGATAATTTGTTAATTACTTCTTTTTAGGCTGGCAAGGCGGCCTTTAATATACCTACTTTTTCAAAAATAGGTGTCGCTGCTTAGCCCTTCGCCGTATGAGTTAAATGAAAAACAGCGGCGACATCTGCCTATAACATTTCAGGTGAGCGAAAATTTCACGACATCTGCTTCTCAAGTCTCTACATGATCCAGAGCATTCCCGTGAGAATTGAGCGTGAGCCGGAGCTGTAAAACTCACTGAAAGACGGCAAATGTTGCTTTGCTTGCAACAAAAGTGTGCAGTTGGCTACTTTTTCGTGTCAGAAGGGGCCAGTGTCGTTCTATCTGCAGTTCTCCATTAAAATACGTGTAATCTACTAACCGTACATAAGATTGCGTTAAAAGCATCTGCATGAAAAACTGCTTATTTGATGGGACTTTCACACTTTGTTGAATACACTTTGACTGCAACCGCGTTAAGGCCCCATTACTGATACTTAGAATTGACTTGCCTTGACTTGGCGTGAACTTGGCAACTTAGCCACGATTATACTCCACTTGGCGCATACAATATGGCATCATAATCAGCGGTGAAATTTATTTTTAAATAAATGTCAATTTGTATGACAAAATGACAAAATGAAATAGAAACATACAAATAGGATCGCAAAATGTAAACTTAATTTAGAACTTACATAGAAAATCAAAATTCAACAGACTTTTAGTCAAGTTAGGTGTTGCTAAGTTTTGTGTAATCAGTAACATGCAATGTTCATTTAACAGAACTGTAAGTCATTGTGAATGATAAATAAGTGTGATATCTTATCTGTCAAATGCCGGACAGGATGTTCAATATGGCTACTTTTTAGCGTTTTGACATCGTGTTCAATATGGCGGCCCCTATCTTCAGCGGGTGATAGAAAGAGATACAGAATGAGACAGCGATAGTCAAATACAAATCAGGTGATCCAATCACTTTGGAGTTTTGACGTCTATGCTGAATATATCACACTTAGTTATCATTCACAATGGTGTAAGTGACAGTTCTCAAGCCAAGTCAAATCTATGCTTAGTATCAGTAATGGGTCCTTTAGGCTGTTCAATTCAAAATGTCTGAGCTGGCAATGTCACCACCGCTGACAGCGCAAAAGCGAATTTCGGCATTTTGGAATATGCGTATTTCCAGCACAAAAGGGAAACGAGAAAAACTCATAAAAAGAAAATTACAGATTTTATTAAAATTCGGGCGCAAAATTATAAAAAAAAATGGAAGTATTATTTTAAAAATACCATTACTACAATTTCGATAAATTCCTTGAAATGTATTTGAAGAAAAAAGTGAATTTCGGGTGTTAATTGTGAAATTAGTGCTAAAGCACTGAAAATTTTCTTTTGCTGCTGCAATTACAGCAACAAAAGGACGGTTGAACGCGAAGCGCATACAGACAGTTTATTCTCATCGGTGTACAATAAACGCTGTAAGTTATTTACATTTTACGAATGCGTTGCAAATAATTGCAATTGTCGGTCGCTGAGCTCATCAATAAATAATTTGTGACTAAAATTATATATATAAAAAAACGTTTGTGTCCTTAACCTGCATTCACTCCCCCACCATGCTCCCCGTCAATAGTTTGTGTGAATTGGTCATAGATGGGATGGTGTGAAAAAGATTGTTTGCTATGCTTCGTTTTTATTTCGTTCCTCAGTGTGGCTGGCTGTCAATGCGCACTTCATCAATTTTTGGTGGATTGAGAAAAGTACAGCGCGCCAGTATTTTTGTGTTTACTTACACGTAGATTAAATGAACTTCTTGTACTTGTGGTGTACTTAAACAATAATCCTGTAGCTAACAAGTAACGAAGTTGGACTGCAAACTTTTTGTCGAGCTAATGCTAACGTGTAATCTACGAATTTTCTAATAAGTGACTTACAGGTTGATTTCTTTTGTACAGATAACCGGGCTGGAATTGCAGTTGGAAGAATTACGTATTATGGTTATTTGGAAGGAACTAATGTATAGAATTTCATTGATCATTGACTTCTGTTTGGACTGAAAGTGGAGCAATTTAATAAAATAGCTTAATCGATGTGTGAAAAACCTTAACAAACATACATTATTACTGTGGGGATGTCCATCCAAATTTTGTGAAAAAGTTATATACTTATACCTATAAAATATTCTGACGATTGCATGCTCAACACCTGGCTTTGTTTACATCTGCAAAGTTTTATTAAAATTACTCGAAATGGTAAATATGTATGCTATAAATAATATCCGTGATATAAATACTATAGCTTTTATCATGGATATATCTTAATCATTATTATATTGTAAACTAAACGACCGATTGGGTGGAAGGTCTTGCTACGAACGTAATTCAAAACAATAAATCTATTAACATAAGGTAGAACAGATAAAAATGCATCTTACAATTTTGCCTTTTGTAGGGATAGCTACAATCATATTTTGAATGGAATGTGTAAACGAATCGCTGGTAAATTTTGGATTTAAAATAAATCATTGCTGAAGGCTTCCATCAGGATTACGCATAAGAGTTGCGACCCGTAAACCCCAGGTGGAATTGGAATTCTTAATATTTTTCAGGTGGAGGTAGGGTATGCGTGCAGATTTAAATCTTCAACGAGTACATTTCAATTACAGCATAAAATGCTTCATAATAGTCGAGCCGCGCTGAGGGCCATTTGTCATAACATTTCCTCAAAACAAATTTCGACTAGACTTTCCTAAAAGTAGAAATAAAGGAAAGGGAAGCACCATCGTCAGAAGATCGGGCAGAGCTTGCCAAACCTACGATAAGAGGTTACAGGACTAAAATATGCTAAGAAATATACTATCCAAGCCTAACCAAGTTTAATAATAGAACTTCCCACTTGGTGCGGCCGTCTGTGACGCTATTGTTGTACGGAAGAGACCACGAAGCACAGGGGTAACGTTAGATAATACTCTCACCTTTAAAGCGCGTGCCTCCGAAATTGTATCTAAAGTACAAAGTCGCAACAAAATCCTCAAGACGTTTGTCGGCAGCTCTTGGGGGAAAAGATAAAGAAACGTTGCTAACCACGTACAAAGCAATTGGTCTGGTCTTAAAAACACATACTGGAAATGGCGAAGCCAAAGTGCACAACATTAAAAATCACAACGAAATGATGAACAGTCAGTTTTTGATTAATTGTCATAAACTAATACACCCTCGCAAACAACAGCTTGATCTAGCCCCGCTTCAAGAGGGTTGAGGGAACATATCCATTAGCACTATGATAAGATCTAGCACCTGAAAACACAGCCGTTTGATTTCGACGAGCATTATAAGGCCTTATGCAAAATCCACATAGAATATGTAAACGCTTTTGCCAGAAACAACGAAGGCAGTCATCAATATACTCTATGCTACTCTTGCAGAAGAAAAAAGCACACAATCACGGGAGATACGAGCCCAGCGGGTTAGGGGATCAGAATATACCCGCGGTAGGTATGCCTGTCGTAAGAGGCGACTCAAATACCAGATTCAAAGGGGCTGTGTAGCGCAACCTTTCACTTTGCCAGCGCAATATATAGCTTCTCCAAACCCGATTGTCAACCTCACCTATCCGCGGCGAATCCTGTTTCACTAACAGACGAGGCTCTGGCGACCCCAAGCTCCTCATGGAACTTGGGGGTAGGGAGAGAGGGAATGGTCTGAAGGTTTAATGTGGCCACATAAATCGTTCCCGAGATGGTCGGGCTAGCACCTTAATGGTGCTATGGTACCGGATTTGTATCCGGCAAAGGACCATCACATCGATAACACTCCCCAAAGCCTTCGGGGAGCAACCTTATCGCCACAACAACAACAACAACAACGGGAGACACGAGACACCCGGCCCCGACATTGTTCTGGTTACTGTAACAGTTTAAACTCTTACCTGTCCAGAATCAACCCCGACGCACGTAAAATATGTCCTGCATGCGATCTGTCCCACATGACGCCAGCCATGTTTTATAATGCCGAACCTACGGTTCTAACACAAACTTCCCTTATTGAAACTGCTACTTTCTTGGACTCCCGTTAGAGGACTTTGATAACAATTTGTGAGTGGTCGCACTCATTTGTAAGTACCCCAACGATTGACCCGTTGACGTACCAGTAGGTTCTCAACGACATCCATAATTTATTTATTTATTTGTAATAATAAAAGAATTTTGGCGAGATTTCCACTTTATGCTACTTTGGTTGTTGTTGTTGTATATGTATGTACGATAAAGACACTCCCCGACGGTTTTGGGGAGTGATATCGATGTTGATGATTCTTAGCCGGATACAGATTCGGTACGTTCCGGTAACAAAGCAACATTGAGGTACTAGGCCGACATTCTCTGGAACGATTTAATGACCACATTAAACCTAGGCCATCCCGCCCCTACCCCCTAGCTCCATGAGGAGTCTGGAATTACTATCAAATTTATTTTAAAAAAAAAAACGAGAAAGTAAACTTATTTTCAAAGAATGAAGTCGTAACCGTACACGTTAAGATTTGGTTGAACTGGCCGGTCAATAACTATGAACTTTAAAGATATTCAAAATCAAAAAGGGACAGAGCGAAAAAGCGCCCTGCAGAAAACACAGCGAAATTTGTTTTACTTCAATTTTGACATGCAATGACGGAATCGTTCCAACCTAGCTCAGTTTGAGCTCTACTTTATTAGACTGGTGGAAAAATGACCCGATCGCTCTTTGTCTTGCAGAACCACTTCCGTCGAACCTGTCTGTGTTCAACCTGAGTAACTTGAATATTAGACCTCTTATTTTAAAATATCATTGGAAAGATAGAGGAGAAAAGGTGTCTCGATTAACCAAAACCGGATCGGAATCAAACGGAAGTTCCGACATGTCGGAATCAAAATCAAATACATACCATAATATCCACAATGTGTATCAAAAGATAAAGAGAGTATAAAATTGGTCATATCCCTTGTAAATGTTATTATTACCTAAACCGTGCAGCACATACTTATCACGAAGAATGAACGATTGACCGCCCTCCCCACCATGAAATATTGGTATTTTTGCAATATGCTCTTATTTATTTATTTATTTAGTCTTTACACGGTCGAAACAATATGTAAACGCAATATATGTATGTACATATTCCTATGAACCTACATACATATATATAGGGTTCAGAATACTTAAACAAATCTTTAAAGTACATAATGTGCAACGAGAGATATAACAGAGAGAGAGAGAGTGGGTGAAAGTTTCGACTACTAAGCACAGCTGGACAGGAATATCGGAATATCTATTTAAAATACAATTTGCTTTTTAGTTGCCGTCGGTATATGAGAGCGAGCTGATCAGCACTAAATACGTTAAACGGACATGAAAGTATTTGTAGGAGTTATCGTATACATTGATGTTTGTACAATGCGACGGGCGCTATAGTCTATTTTTGGGATTTCCCCTTTGATTAATGGAAAATATGTCGAAATTTATGATTAAAAAGAAAAACAACAATAACAAAATTCATATTTGCCGTTTAACGTTTTGATGTATTTGAAGGAATTTATAAATAAGTTGTGCTCCTCTCCGATGTACATAGGTGTTTTTATCACGCGTTGGAAGACAAATTACATAATGAAAAAATGGAATAAATTTCATAAAATTCAAAAATACACATTGTGTTCCATCAAACGGAATTAACGGATATTAATGAGATTACTTGTGGTGAACCCAAAAAGATGTCAAAATCATTACGAAGTTCACGGCGCAACAGCCGTGGTGCCGGTGGTTCTTCGACAAATTCTTCCTCCTCACCCAGCAATAATAAACCACGCAAGCAAGTAAAACGTTGCTGCCGCAATTTCGTCACATTTATGTGCACGCAAGTGGGCGTGGGTGCATTAATCGTTCTGTATGCCATTTTTGGTGCACTTTCGTTTATGCATATAGAACGGGAATATGTTGATGAGACAACAGAATATGTTAGCCAAATAAGACACAATTGTGCTGAGAAAATGTGGAATATCACAGAAAAATTTAATACATTCGATCGTAATGAATGGCAAAATGTTACAGATAATATATTGCGCGAGTATCAAAATGAAATTGCAACACTAATCAAAAATGGCTATGTTGGACGTACACCAGAACAAATATGGTCCTTTCCAGCAGCATTAATGTTTTGCCTCTCAGTTATTACAATGATTGGTTATGGTAATATGGTGCCGCGTACACCATGGGGAAAAGGTTTCACTGTCATCTATGCTACGTTTGGTATACCGCTCTATATATTGTATTTCCTTAATATGGGTAAAGTATTGGCGCGTTCATTTAAGTTTTTGTATCGCAGTATGCATGATTGTGCGCAGGAGTCAACGGTATATGAGTCGCGTTTGGATGCGCTTGAAAATGGTAGCGGCTTAGGTGCTGTCTATCAACGTAAGAAAATTATTGTACCATCAACCGCCTGCCTTTGGGTTATCATATTCTATATACTCACTGGCACAATTATGTTTGCTAATTGGGAGAAATGGTCATTCTTGAATTCATTCTACTTTTGTATGACATCTTTATGTAAAATTGGTTTTGGTGATTTTGTGCCGGGTGCTTCGTTGATTACAGCCGCTGATATTGATGCAGCATCATTGAAAATTAGAGAAGATTCAACTGCAGATCCTGATGAAATATTTAATATGCAATTAATTACTGATCAAAATTCCAAATTAGCAATTAATTTCTTTTATATGTTAATTGGTATGGGCTTAGTTTCCATGTGCTATAATTTGATGCGTGAAGCTGTGCGTATGAAAATTAAAGAAATTCGAGAAGATACAAAGTTGTGCTTGGAGGATACGCGCGCACGTTTTATGGGTTGTTGTGGTGGCACGCGTGATTATTACGATGATGATTATTATTAAAATGAGAAAAGAGGAAACGTTTAGCGTGTGGAAAGTGCAAACGCCGTGCGTATATTATTGAACATTATTATGTTTGGTTATTGTTAAAACTTTTTTTATCAACAACAACTACGTTGCTTTGGTCTTCAAAGCCACTGGCGCTCACTGAATTTCCAAAATGAAATGTGTATATAAATATAAGTATTTACAATTGATCTTTTGCAATTACTGCACTGAAGCAATTTGTTGCTCTCTCTTAAGTGTTTTGTAAAAAAAAAAATGTATAAATTAGCGTTGCAAGTTCAAATAATCGAAAGGTGAGGAATGATTTATTTAGAATTTTTTATGGAATTTTTTTTATACAAATGGACATAACAAATTCCCCAATTGAGTGGCAGCAATTTATGTATAATTTATTTTCTTCATATGTAAGTGATTGAAGCATTATAATTTTTATGTAAATAAAACCGGTGGATGGGAAAATTAGCATGCGGAGGAGGTGAAAAAGCGGTGCATTCGTTCATTTTCCTGTATGCTACTTTATCCAAAATGGTTTGTTTGTTATTCTGTTTCTTCTATTTTTTATACCCGCTGTACTTGTACACAGGGTATTATAACTTTGATTGAATAACGGTTGGTTGTACAGGTATAAAGGAATCGAGATAGATATAGACTTCCATATATAAAAATCATCAGTATTGAAAAAAAATGTGATTGAGCCATGTCCGTCCGTCCGTCCGCCTGTCCGTTAACACGATAACTTGAGTAAATATTGAGATATCTTCACCAAATTTGGTACACGAGCTTATCTGGGCCCAGAATAGATTGGTATTGAAAATGAGCGAAACCGGATGATAACCACGCCCGCTTTTATATATATGTATAACATTTTGGAAACACAAAAAACCTGATTATTTAGTAAATAATATACCTAGAATGTTGAAATTTGACATGTGGACTGATATTGAGACTCTTGATAAAAATTTTGAAAAATTGTTTAAAATGGGCGTGGCACCGCCCACTTGTGATAAAATCAATTTTACAAATATTATTAATCATAAATCAAAAATCGTTAAACCTATCGTAACAAAATTCGGCAGCGAGGTTGCCTTTACTATAAGGAATACTTTGAAGAAAAATTAACGAAATCGGTTAAGGACCACGCCCCCTTTTATATAAGAGATTTTTAAAAGGGTCGTGGACGAATAAAATAAGCTATATCTTTGCAAAAAATAGCTTAGGTTATGTTAGGTGGTAGCTGCCCTGATAAGGACAGTTCACTTGGACAACACGAAGGTCCGTTGTGATACCACATGCACCAAAAATAACGGTGACTTAGATCTAGCTACTTAGAGAATCGTGAATGACCATTGATAGGTGAGCCTTAGTGAATCCAATTATTTCAGCAGACCTCCTGCCATCCACTTTCGGCCAGAAAGATCTTGCTACCCTGCAAGACGTGGTGTCCCCCCAACGTTTGCTAAGCTGACTCGAGGCCCAGCTATGGAGGATCAATCCACAGGTGACCAGCAGGATCCCGAAATCCCTAAAGCCATCTTCGTCCGGTTCAGTTGTACCGATGCGGGCTAAGAGATCCGCTTGACAGTTACCCGGGATATCACTATGGCCCGGGACCCAGATAATCTTAATTGTAAAATAATTCGATGCAAAGCAAGCGAGGTCAGGCGCTCCCAAACCACCCTCGATCGCACTGTAGTTGAGCTCAAGGCCTTGATAGCCACTTGGATATCAGAGTAGATGTTAAATTCCCTAACCGTAGTAGCACTGGATAGCATTCCATCCACCGCATCCTTAATCGTAGCAACTTACGCTTGGAATACACTGCAGTGATCAGCCAACTTAAACTTACGGCTTACATTTAGCTCTTGACAAAAGACCCCCCCACCAACCTTTCCATCCAGCTTCGACCCATCCGTGAACAAGTTAACCGGTCCCATGCCCCAGATAATTCCTCCCTCCCACTCCTCTCTCGGTGGAATGACTGGGGTGAAGGTTGTATAGGGAGCAGTTATCGGCATACAATAGTCCGTTCTGTCCGGGATAAAGTCGAAACTGGTAAGAAGGCTAGAGTGTCCACGGTCAGAAAGCCCATATCCCGTATCACGAAGCCTGACCAACGACCTTGCCGCAGCCGCTTTTCCCGCAATATCTGGTTGGTTGGTTGGTTGTAGTGGCGAGTCCCAATTGACTCCAATTAGCGCTCATGCGCCGTTTTGATACCACAAACTCGTGAGTTAACCAATGAAAGGGTGTTGTAAGAATACTAATGAACATTTTCACGTGCCTCAGGGAAAACCCCGTCACCCTATGTCCATCCCGTGGAGTTTATGAATTTGAGAAGCTCTCCCGCCCTAACATCCTTGAGTTCTGGGAGGCTTTCGAAAAAGGGCTTTCCAAGAAACTTTATTCTGCTTCGACAGTGTGCTGGGCATTCTCCGCCTCCGGACGCTAGCAGCTGCGACAGGAGGTATTGTGTTCCAGTCCCATCCGTGCCGCATGTACCCCAATTGTCCAATGCCTCGTGAGCACCGTATCTACTCTGGATATGTCCCTTCTGTTCATCTTAAGGACGGCATCGATAGTTTTTCGTTATATAGTGGTCACATGCTCTTGGAAACTACAGGTCCGCAACCGATTCCACCTATTGTTGGCCTCCCCCAACCAGAGCTGGGAGATGCGAGCCTTGATAAGTCCCAGGGGTGCAAGGACCTCCACTCCTGAGACATCAAGAGCCGCCCCGGTTTCGATGCCCCGGTACCCATATCAGGGTAAGGATTTGCCGGCTCGCCAGAATCATGGCGCTCTCCCTACACTGACCAACCAGGTCTGATGATATCGTCTCTGACCCGAGTGCCCCAAGAGCCGCCTGGCTATCGGAGAAAATGGCTACCCCGTTACCGTTACCTTTGATATCCATTAACGCTTTGCACGCCTCTCGGATAGCGAAAATCTCAGCTTGAAACACACTTGCCGAGTCGGGAAGCCGCATACATAAGGACGTGGGGGGACATTCGCAAATACTCCCGCTCCCACTCCGCGGCCCATTTCGGATCCGTCCGTGAAAACCGAGATTTCGAATCTCTGAGTGATCCCCCAATCTTTCCTTGTGGGGAAGAGAATTGTGTAGTTTGTGTTGAGGACTCTCTTTGGACATATGTAGTCCATTTTTGCCAAGATTCGGGAGTCGTTAATATTGAGCAGGATACGGCCGTGCCCGTATGTACGCTCCCTTCAAAGGCCCAACTCCCGAAGCCTTAGGGCCCCTTTGAGATGCCGTTTCCTTGATAAATAGATCTAACGGTCGAACATTGCAAATCACGTTTACAGCTTCCGAGGGACACGACCTAATTGCCCCCGTGATCGCTCCGCAGGCAGATCGTCGAACTTTCCCTAGCATGTTAGTTATGTATTTCACCTCTACCGCCTTCCACCATACGAGAGCCCCATATGTCAGAATTGGTCGAATAGCTGCCTTATACATCCAGGCCATGAGGTCTGGCCTCAGACACCACTTTTTACCTAGCATTCCTTTGCAGGCATACATAGGGGTCCCCCTCCACGGATATGCCGTCACCTCACTAGCCCCTAGTTTAGCGCTTATCATTCTGGACCGCAGAGCCGTCCCTATCCAGTTTACGATAGGGTCCTCTATTCCGAGTACATGAAGGGCGCCTTCTATTGCTTCCAGCCGGACATTATTGAAAGCTCCCTCTATGTCCAAGAATGCAGCCAGGGTAAATTGTTTGTTTTCGAAGGACGACTCTACCTTGTGAACCACTTCATGTAGAGCGGTGTCTGTTGAGCGGCCCCTGAGATAGGCGTGTTGGGCTGCTGACAGCCCCGAGGTATCCAACCTACCGCGAATGTGGACGTCCAGTAGGCTTTCAAACGTTTTTAGAACAAACGACGAAAGACTGATGGGTCTGAAGTCCTTAGGCTTTTCATGTCCCCTCTTATTGACCTTTGGGATGAAGACCACCCTGGTCCCTCTCCAATTTAGGGGCACATGATTAAGTCGAATGCAGGCTTTAAAGATGCGTTCCATCCAGGGAATCACCAGACAGCTAGTTTTTTGTAGCATCGCTGGGAAAATGCCATCCGGTCCTGGGGATTTGTTTGGCGAAAAACTGTTGCTAGCCCATTCTATCTTTTTTCCGTTATAAGTTCATTTATTAACCGGAGGGAGGGTATTACCCCTGTATACTCCCTCGGTTCCATTTGGCTGGAACTACAGCCTGGAAAGTGCGTTTTTACCAGCAGCTCCACTGTTTTAGCGGAGCTCCCTGTCCATGATCCATCTTCTTTCCTCAAGAAGGATGGGCAGGATTTTTCCTTCGAGAGAATCTTATCAATTCTCGAAGATAGTTGACTCGATAGAAGAGCAAAAATCTTTCCAGCATTCCGTCTTTGCCTTCTGAACAGCTTTTTTGTAGCACCTGAGAATATCTTTACATGGTTCCTGTTTCCATTTAACCGGCTCAGGTTGTAGATAGTTTGCGAGTCTCTTTCCTTAGCGTAAAAAGGTTGGAATTCCACCAGGGGGGTATTCCTTTTTACTAAAACTAGTTGGACAAGCTATCCGGAGGGCAGACCCTAAGGCCTCCTCCAGCTTGCTACTGTTAGCATCAAGGTCCTCCACTGATGAAATTTACTGTGCCGAATACCTACCTTGCTTATTTCCTACCACTTTGACGAACTTTCGCCAATTCGTCCTCTTTGGATTACGATAGGGAATAGGAATTTCTACATTAAGGCAGATATTGAATAGTATCCTGTGGTCAGAAAACGACTGACTATCTGATACCCTCCAGCTGTCTACCCGAATATTGCTGTTGTTGTTGTTGTAGCGATTAGGTTACTCCCCGAAGGCTTTGGGGAGTGTTATCGATGTGATGGTCCTTTGTCGGATACAGATCCGATACGCTCCGGTAACACAGCACCATTAAGGTGCTGGCCCGACCATCTCGGGAACGATTTCTATGGCCACATTAAACCTTCAGGCCATCCCTCCCTCCCCACCACCAAGTTCCATCCAGGTCCATCCTCCGGTGGAGCGTCCTTTTCATGCGGCATATAGCAAGAAGCAATTAGTATGCTGACTCCGTCAGCTGTCTCTAGCGAAATCGTTGTCAGATCCGAAGAGCTATGAGAAGAAACAAGAAAAACATTGTAGTTAGATTTTACCAAAACGCATGTCCTAGGTTTACCGTCCTCGCGCTTGTAAAACGTAGAGTATCCCTTTATTGAAAGCCCTTTCACCTGGGTGTTCCACATCCACGGCTCCTGAACAAGGGCTATATCAACGTCCTCCTCCAGTAGGAAGACGGCAAGGTTGTCCGAGGCCAGCCTAGAGTGCTGGAGGTTAATTTGAATAACCGTTAGACGCGTTGGAACTATTAGGGTCCAGGTTCTTGGTCGGCGAGCTGCAAGCCCTCCAGGCGCTTGTTACCATCGTCGACCTCATCCGGTTCTTCCTCCTCCTCCTGAGGGTACCGGAGGATTTTCACCTTGGCGCGCCGCACGCCGAAACGGAGGGCGAAGTCCGCTTTTTCAAGCGGAGTAATGCTATCCTCTGATATGAGGAGCACGAAAGAGAGGCTGTTCCGTCGCGATTCCTCTGCCTTGATGACTACCCAGTCCTCCATGGGCACATCGCGGTTGTGAGCCCGCAAATACTTCAACAGCGTCCCACTGTCTATTTTCATTATCGGGATCCATACCCGAGCTCGGGATCTTTTTGGTATATCGGCGGCCGGGATGAGCTTAATCCTTAAGCCCTCTCAGACCTCCCCTAGGACCATCACCCACTTCTCCAAGAAGTCCTTGGACTGCTGGTCCTCGCATTTGACCACCCGGTACCCGCGAACAACCTCCGCCGAGTCGAAGGAGGGGAGATTACCCTCCGGGTTGGCCATGACAAAGTCAATGACCATCTGAGACAGCCTTGCCTCTAGCCCCCCCCACTTCTCCAAGACGGGCTTGCCGCTGTTGGTGGTCGCATCCACTAGCGCAACTTGAAGGCTACTACGAACCATTTCTGGAAAAGTTTTGGCCCCTCGCAGCGCTCCGGCTGATACCGAGGCGTTGCCACCGGTAATTTTGCTCCTCTTGGAGGTACTAGGCGCCTCTTCCATGGACCCGCAATATCTACTGGGTATATGTTCAGCATGACGTTCAGTGCCAAGGTAGGTGTTGTCTTGAGAGCGCCACTGCTACAGATCAGCGCCGTTCGTTGCACAGACATTAACATTTTGCTCGCCGTCTCCAGTGCTTTCCACCAGACCAGCACCCCATATAGCAGAATCGGTTTGACCACCATCTCATAAATCCAGTGTACTACTCCTGGCGAGAGTCCCCATCTCTTTCCGATAGCCCCTCTACAGCAGTACAAGGCAATGGCGGCCTTCCTGGCTCGATCTTCCACATTGGGTCTCCAGTACAGTTTCTTGTCCAAAACAATCCCCAAATATTTAACCCCATCGAGGAAGTTCTGAAATCGGGCATCTTATATCTGCTTGTAAAAAGAACCAATTCCGTTTTTCCTGGGTTAACCGCCAATCCACATGATTCAGCCCACCTAGCCACAGTATCCAGGTAGCCCTGCAGAACATCGAGCAGGGTGCCCAAAAATTTGCCTCTGACTAGGATAGAGAGGTCATCTGCATAGGCAACCACCCGATAACCATTGGGTTCCAGCTCCACAAGAAGCTCGTTGACTACCACAACCCAGAGGATAGGAGATAGTACACCCCCCCCTGTGGCGTGCCCCTGCACACCATCCTCTTAATTATGGCCTCTCCCCACTCCGCTGCGACAATTCTGCCGCATAGAAGTTTGATAATAAATTCAACCAGAGCCGCCTCGACTCCTAAACACACCAGAGCTCTTTCGATTGCCCCCGGTAAGACATTGTTAAAAGCCCCCTCGATGTCTAGAAAGGCACCCAGAGCATACTATTTGTGTTCTAGGGACCCCTCTTTTTGCTTTACAATCGAATGGAGAGCCGTTTCCGTCGATCTGCCCTTGCAGTACGCATGCTGTGAAACCGACAGAACCCCCCGAGGTATCCTTTCCCGTAGGTACAGGTCAATCAACCGCTCAAACGTCTTAAGAAGAAACGACGAGAGACTGATTGGCCTAAAATCCTTAGGTGATACATGAGAGCTTCTGCCGGCCTTCGGAATGAAAATAACCCTAACCGTGTGCCAAGACTTCGGGATTATAGTTAAGCCTGAGGCAGTTAGTATAGATGATGGCCAACCAGCGGCAGGAAAAGAGCTTTATATCAATAGAATTTTACTTTCTAAATTAATTTATAACATTAAATTGGAAAATACTAAAATTCTTGAAAATGGGTGTGGCACCGTTTTTTGGGGAGCCATAACTCCATGAAAAATTTACATATTGTAACAAAATTGGGTACTATATTTTCCTTATATTTCCTTATTTCTAGTAAAAATTGATAACATTGGTTAAGTACCACGCCCACTTATATATAAATGACTTTAAAAAGGTTGTAGGTAAAAATAATAAGTTAAATCTTAGCGAAAAATAGTTTTGTGCCAATCGTATTTTACTTGCTCTGTTATATCTTTATTTTAAAACAAGTAAAGGTGTCTAAGTTCGGGCGTAACCGAACATTATATACTCAGCGTGAGTTTCAATTGTACATTTCATTTCACATAAATTACTTTTCTACATAACGCGTGGCACAACCCGTTAAAAAAATGTCTCCTCTTATAATAAAACTTGATAAGTGAAATATCATTGATACAAAACTATTTTTTGCTATGTTATATCTTATTATTCTAGTCTACGACACTTTTAAATTTGTTTTATATCTAAGTTGCCGTGGTCTTTAACCGACCTCGTCCATTTTTTCTAGAAATATTTCCTGCTATAGGGAAAATCCGTGTACCCAATTTTATTATAATCCCTTAATTTTTCTTCGAGTTATGGCTCCCGAAACAGAAAATTGCTTAGTCATAAAACGGGCGGTGCCACGCCCATTTTTTAAAATTTTAAGTTTTTCTATTTATTGTTATAAATCCACTTGGGAAATGAAACACCATTGATATAAAGCTCTTTTTTGCAAAGATATAGCTTATTTTATTAGCCCACGACCCTTTTAAAAATCGTTTACATAAAAGTGGGCGTGGTCCTTAACCTATTTCGTTAATTTTTCTTCAAAGCATTCCCTATAGTAAAGGCAACCTCTGCCGAATTTTGTTACGATAGGTTTAACGATTTTTGATTTATGATTAATATTATTTGTAAAATTGATTTTATCACAAGTGGGCGGTGCCACGCCCATTTTAAACAATTTTTCAAAATTTTTATCAAGAGTCAATATCAGTCTACATGTCAAATTCTAAGTGTATTATTTACTAAATTACCAATTTTTTTCCAAAATTTTATATATACATATGTATAAAAAGTGGGCGTGGTTATCATCCGATTTCGCTCATTTTGAATACCAACCTATTCTGGGTCCAGATAAGCTAGTGCACCAAATTTGGTGAAGATATCTCAATATTTACTCAAGTTATCGTGCTAACGGACGGACGGACATGGCTCAATCAAATTTTTTTTTTTGACGCTGATGATTTTGATATAGGGAAGTCTATATCTATCTCGATTCCTTTATACCTGTACAACCAACCGTTATCCTATCAAAGTTAATATACTCTGTGTGCAAAGCACGCTGAGTATAATAAACAGTGGGGAAATCCCCATATCTGAAGGAAGACTGCATTATTATCCGCTCAAGGTCATTGGTGCTAGCCTCTGTATCCTTTTTGCTTCTTTTAAACGAAAATTAGTTCAGAATAGAACCATATGTATATGTATTATTGCGCAGCCTTGTAACACTATTAAGCACACAAAACAAACAACAACAACATTTCAAGTGTACAGCGGGGTATGTAATGTTCGGTTTCACACGAACTTAGACTTCCTTAATTGTTAGTATTGGACTTACGTGTCTGTTAATTTTCCATATATTCTTAAAATTAGATAAGTGTTTAGCCGATTATTAATAATTTTTATTTCATTATTACAAAAAACTGAAAATAATTATACGCATACTCTCTGATTTGGCACTGCCAAAGGCACCCAATAAAAGGAGCAACTAAACTAAACCATATGCACTCATAGCCTAGCGGTAATTCCGTGAGTATTAGGAGCGTTAGAGTTCGTTTCCCTATTCGAGGAGGACAAATTTTGAATAGCTGCCATGCAAAGCTTTATAGTCTTACAGCTTCTGCCACCCAATTTTCAACCTTACCTGACCGAGGGCAATCCTACACATATGTATTTATCAGGCGAGGCTCTAGCGACCTCGACCTTCCGTGGAACTAGGGAGTGGAGGGCGGGATGGCCCATCATGTTTAATGAGACCATATTAAATAGTTCCCGAGATGGTCGGGCTAGTACAATAAATAGAACACTTCTGAACTACTTAAATAATCGAATGCAAATTATTATAAACCGTCTAAAGGCTCATTGAATATTACTAGTATAGGGAATTGTGTACAAAACTATGAATTTGAGGTGCATATAAGAAGTGCAAAGTTTTGATATCTTACTTACTTAATTGCCGCTTAACCGTTTAAACGGTTATGGCGGTCCGACAAGGCGCGCCAGTCGCTCCTTCTCTCTGCCAACCGGCGCCAATTGGTCACACCAAGGGACTTTAAATCGTCTTCCACCTGGTCCGTCCAGCGTAGTGGGAGCCGCCCTCTACCTCTGCTTTCATAGGCGGGTTCCGATAGAAACATTTTCTTGGCCGGAGCGTCATCTTTCAGTCTGTAACGTAGCAAATACTACGTCACAATATCTATCGCTCATACAGCACCCATCCTGCATATTATATGTAACCACTGCATATAACTGGCCCACCGTTCAACCACAATGCATGGTGACAGCCATGCATACATACCGACATACAGATATACACAATTGCATACATTCCGGCCTAACAACCATCGCGCAAGCACAAGGCAGGCCAGCGATGGTACACACACAATGGTTGAGAATTTTCATTCGTTGGTGCGCTGTGCGCGGCAATGCGAGTATAATTCCCAGTGTGTTTATAGACAAACATGAATAAGATGATTTGGCAAATCACACCAGGCACACTTCGCCTTAGGTGAGTGGAGTGCGTGCCGGCTGCCGTTGGAAGTCGGCAAGGGGTACCCTTTGGGTTAGAGGGGTGTGGTTACAAGGTCGGTTCCACCGACAGTACGCTTCCTCTGCCTTTCGGAAGCCCTAACATTTTGGTCATCATCTCTTCTGAGTAAGACGGGACTTAACCCGTAACGCACGGATATCTGGCTTAGGTAAGAGGGGAACACGTCTTAGCGTCTCGGCGGGACAAACTCTCCCACTACCCGAAACGAATACCCGAGCCAATATACTGTAGTTAGTTCAAATTAGTCAGTAGACCCTCACTAATCGACACTTCGCCTTAGGTACAACCACCATCGCCACCCAGATCCTTGGACATCCCATCCCGGAGTCTAGCCACCACCACCGTCATAGCTCTTGGTGAGAACCAGTATCATTTAACACTCTCTATACAGGCGTGATCACAACTACCGCCGTCATCACACTTTGGCCGCCGTCCTTGGATCGTAATATTCACAGCGACACTAGCTAGAAAACATCTCTCTCTCTCCCTACTGGATTCAAGGTTGTGGATATTCTAGCCTGAGAGCCGCGTATGTGTATGTGTGTTTGAAATCAAAACACTAATTTACTGTGTATTTATTTAGGTGGAGGAAGTGGGACTTCCACCCGACTCTGGATTGACTGAGCATACCTCAGCCTTTTACCAACCCCACCTCATAATTCGCATAACATGGCCTAGCCAGCGCAGCCGCTGCGTTTTAATTAGCTGGACTATGTTGATGTCTGCGTATAGCTCGTAGAGCTCATCGTTAAATCTTCTTCGGTACTCGCCATCGCCAACGCGTAGATGTCCATAAATCTTTCGAAGAACTTTTCTCTCGAACACTCGGCATATAGGCAGCTCCTTTTCGTGCTGTCGAAGGCTTTAAAATCGCCGAAGAGGTGATGTGTGTCGATTCTTTTTTCGCGTGTTTTTCCAAGATTTGGTGCATTTTGAAAATCTGGTCGATGGTAGATTTACCAGGTCTGAAGCCGCACTGATAAGGTCCAATCAGCCGATTCACGGTGGGCTTCAATCTTTCGCACAAACACTTGACAGGACCTTATATGCGATATTAAGAAGGCTAATTCCGCGATAGTTGGTGCAGTTTGCAGTATCCCCCTTCTTGTGAACTGGGCAAAGAACACTTAGATTCCAATCGTCGGGCATGCACTCGTCCGCCCATATTTTGCGAAGAAGCTGATGCATGCGCCTTACCAACTCCTCTCCGCCGTATTTGAATAGTTCCGCAGGCAATTCATCAACGCCCGCGGCCTTGTGGTTTTTCAATCTAGTTATTGCTATTCTGACTTCGTCATAATCGGATGGGGGATATTTATTCCATCATCATCGATTGCGGGATCGGGTTCGTCGTCACTGTTCGATAAATTGGTTTTGATATCTTATCTTATTATTTTTGTTGTTTACGGCCTTTGAATTATAACTTTTTAAATAAAAACGAGCTCTAGGCCAAATAATTGTATATTCTTAATAAAACACAATACGTGAATTTTATTTAATTTGTCGATATTTCGACTTCAGTCTGAAGTCATCATCAGGACTAGGTACGAAAAGAACAAACATACATATTAAATCATAAAAATACACATTTGCATTCAACAATGTAAGTTCTGTACTTGTGCAAATGTGTATTTTTATGATTTTAATATGTATACAATTATTTGGCCTAGAGCTCGTTTTTATTTTAAAAATCTTATCTTATTAATATTATAAATCACCTTCTGAGAGGAATATCACTATCTCCGGTTTCGTTTCTAAAACGCCCTATCTCACACAATTTTTGGAAAGCGTCGGATACCAGAATTTGTTTGAAGAAATCTTTTCCAAAAACGTTCTATCTCAAAATTATTAACTAACGTCCCATTTCGCATTTTAAGAAAGCATTTACATAGAATATTCTTTATAAATGCCTCTACAATACATTTTAAGATGAGATAGCTCGTAAATGAAGAAAGAAAGGGTGCTCTTCAGCCAAATTCTGAAGTATAGCCTTATGGTAAACGTTTGTATTTCATTCATTAAGTGGCGTTTAACCACCTAAACGACGTAAAGTCTTCCTCCACCTGTCTCTCCCAACTAAGTGGAGGTTTCCCTTTCCCTATGCTTCCAAACTGCGGTGCATGAAATACTTTCTTGGCCGGAGCGTATTCGTCCATTCGCATTGCATGACCCAGCAAGCGAAGCCTTTGGATTTTTATTCGTCGCACTATCGACATGTCTGCGTAAAGCGTATACAGCTCATCACTGTTTGTTTGAATTTAATTATGTTTATTTTTTGTAACTTTAAGCATATTAACTTAACCAATTTTCTCAAGTAGTATTTGACTTAGACGAATGGGTAGTTGTGATATGGGTTATATAGATCGAGGTCTAAGCAAATTTAAGAAAGTGCCCATTGAGCTGGTTCATATCAGAATAGTTTTGGATTTGTTTGCAGGATGATTTCGGCTACATTTCATGACTGAGTCGGTCGAATTATCTCGACCATTCTGGGTTGTTTTCCTAATAGTTTCCGGATCATTTCAGGATTATTTAAAATCGTTTTTGGCTTTGTTTTAGGGCTGTTTCGTGATAATTGCAGGACTATTTTGGAATAAGCTTCAGAATGATATCGGGACGTTCACGAGATGGTCGGGCTAGTACCTTAATGGTGCCTTGTTACCGGAACGTACCGGATCTATATCCGGCAAAGGACCATCAACATCGATAACACTCCCCAAAACTTTCGGGGAGTGTCTGTTGTTAATACAACAACAATGATATCGGGACTATCTTGAGATAACTTCGTGATAGTTACCGAGGGTACTTTCGGTGTTACTTCGGAATCATTTTGATAGTATTTTCAAACAATTTTTGATTATGTATGTGATACTTCGGGATTATATCACAATAATTTCGGGATTATTTCGTGCACGTTTTCAGATATCTTTTGGGATCTCTCCGGTACTATTTCGGGATTGTGTTCGCGATCTTTTTGGTACTATCTCCAGTTCATTTGGGAACTGTCAGGATCATTATGGGGCTAAGTTCGAATAATTTTGTAACTCTTTCGTGTATAGTTACGGAAGTATTAAGGAATAATTTCGGAATTTTTTTAAAGATAATTTTGGTTGGAAATGGTTTTGGAATCATTTGAAGACCATTTCGGTATTGCCTTCAGTAATACTCCGGAAATCTATCAGGATAAAATCCACCAATCCCGAAACTATCCTAGCCGTCCCGAAGGACTTTCTGGATAAGTAAAGGTTAGTTTCGGGAATGCTGTGTTTTGGACGCCGGGAGGTTGTGGTGGTAACATGTTCATCTACCACCCCGAAGGTTCGGGGTTCATGTCTTGGGATAAGCAACATAAAATACTTTAGAACAATTTCAAGAGAAACTCCGCCTAAGTCTCGAAGGTCTATTGCGCCTTATATTTGTTGTTTTTTTTTTTTGGATCATACCGAGTTGAAGTTTGTTTCGGGATTATAACGAAGCAAGCTTGGTGTGGCTAAGTCCGCGCATTTTCTTACGGAGCTATAGTGATGTGCAGAATTGTACCTAAAAATACCTCAACAGCGTTTAAGAAGGGAATTTACACCGCGCAGACCAATTGCAATATTTAAAATAAAAAAATTTGTATTACTTATGCAAATTTGTATTACAGGCAATCATTGAACATTTTTTGAAACTACAAAAAAGGGTCACAAACTTCGGGGTAATGCTAGGCGGCAGTACCGATCGTCTATGCACACCGAGCACGTCAGCTGGCCCATTTCGCATATTTGCCGTTACTGGCTTTCAAAATCGGGCAAATGATATTGTCTATTGCCCACCAATACGGCCGACAAGCAGCGAGAATGCCGAAGATTCGACGGCAGTGGTTTACTTTGGTGGTGACGTGCAGGTATTCAAATATTTCAGATTATGACAAAATTGCACCTACTAAATCCCCTTTTTTATGTTTAGGACTTTCCGGAGAGCATGGAAACGAATCGAGATAGTCGTGGTTACATGAAATACAATTTAGAAAATTCGGCGATACTTTTACGTGAGGCTTTTCCTCGCGCTCACATCATTGTCATCCGGCCTGTGAGGTAAGCAATGGATACAACTTTTAATATTTATACTGATCTTGACCGCTGATAAAATAAAAAAATGCTTCATATAAATTGAGGTCTAAGAATTTCTCCACAACTCGACAATGCCTCCCAAAAAAACCTTCCAACCTTCCCCCGTCTCTGTGAACAGTATTTTTAAGTCGTCACAACTCTGAATATATTTGACTAAGACTAAAAATACAAAATATTTCGAAAAGTGGCCTTCTGCAGATAAGGAGCATTTCGGGTTATGTTGGACTATTATTTTGGGGTCTTTTGAAGAAATTTATCGAAATTTAATTCTAGAATCATTTGGTTTGTTTTGGAATGCTTTCGTATTAATTTCGGGACCATTAAGACATACTGTTAAAGATAATATACTAAACCATATCGGACCCCCAGCGGGTTAGGGGCTTAGAATATACCCGCGGCAGGTATGTCGGTCGTAAGAGGCGACTATGCAAGGAGTTGTGTAGCGTAGTCCTTTCAACCCAATCGTCTCAACCTCACCTACCCGTGGCTAATCCCGTTTCTTTAACAGTCGAGGCTGTGGCGACCCCAAGTTCCTCATGGATTTAAGGGTGGAAGGGCGGTATGGCCTAAAAGGTTTATATGGTAATATTAAATCGTTCACGACATGGTCAGGCTAGTACCTTGATGGTGCTTGTTACCGGAACGTACTGGATCTGCATCCGGCAAAGGACCATCAACATCGATAACACTCGCCAAGGCCTTCGGGGAGTGACGTTATCGCTACAACAACAACAAGACCATATCGGAATCGCTTTCAGTTTTATTAAAGTTGTTATGACATAAGTAAGAGTGAGTAAAAGAAGGTAAGGCTGGGTGAGCTACAGGAATATAAGATAATAAATAGGGTATTATGATTTATGGCCCTTATTTTTTCGAAGATCTGCCTTCTGAGCCGTTATAACACTTACATTTATGAGCTTGAAACAAATGTATAGCATTAAAATGGGAAAGGAAGGCTGTTGTTGTTGTTGTAGCGATAAGGACACTCCCCGAAGGCCTTGGGGAATGTTATCGATGTTGATGGTCCTTTGCCGGATGCAGATCCGCTTCCTTCCGGTACCAGGCCCGACCATCTCGGGACCGATTTGGTAGGACCACATGCGACCTTCTAGGCCATACCGCCCTGTCACCCCCTAGATCCATGAGGAGTTCGGGGTCGCCAGAGCCTCAGCTGTTAATGAAACAGGAATCCCCACGGATAGGTGAGTTTAGCAATTGGATTAAAAAAAAAATTGGATTGGAGAAGCTATATATTGCGCTGGCAACCCCTTGAAAGGGTTGCGCTACACAACCCCTTGCATCTATTTGGTATTTTAGTCGCCTCTTACGACAGTCATACCTACCGCGGGTATATTCTAACCCCTAACCTGCTGGGGTCAGGAAAGGAAGGCAGACCCTTACAGCTGTTGAAGACTTCATATATTTGTTTTGGAAGCGAACATCTGCCGATCAATCCCTATTTTTAGGCTGACTTTGAAAATCGAAGATATTTCTTTTTTGTCTATGCCGCAATCTCTTCAAGGAAATCAATTCGGTCCAATGCCCATCAATGTTATTAATCATTACAAAAAATAGGCCTCTTTTAAGCTTTACAAGATTCAGAAGATAAATGTATTACTTGACCCCGTGCGTATAACATGGGGAAAATTTAAACCCACCAGTATATCATGTTCACTTAGAATTCCAAAATTATTCATTCTTTTTCATGTGTGGCCTTTAGTGCTTAATAATTTTTTTTGTGTGTTTGCAGAATGGAATTTAAAACATTTAGTTGCTTCGATAATTTTGTACGTGGTAATAACGCTGGTGTTCCCGATCATACCCCTATGAACCATGCATTGCAACATTTAGAAAAGTGAGTATTTAATACATAATCTTTAACAATAGATGGATCAATAATACCAATTTTACATCACCATAGATTACTTCAAAATCTTTCCCAGCGACTGATCTCTATACCCGAAAATGAAATAATGGATCAGGCTGCACAAGCGGCAGCTGCTGCTGCTGCTGTCGCCGCCGCTGCTGCATTAGTCTCCTCTACGCTATCCACAGCTTCCACTGATCCTTCATCTGTCTCCTCCACATCAACATTAAATGATAGTAATCAAGATATGGATATTGATATATTACAAGTTCAAGAAAATGTTACTGTCGATGCCGATGGTGGTGTAATATTCCCTAATGTCGGTAGTACAAATACTGCTAGTAGTGCTGGTGGTAATGGCGTTGAAAGCGACGATGCAAGTGCCGTTGATGGTGTTACTAATAGTAACACTGCTGACGGTGAATCAGCAATATTAAATAATACTGTTAACAGCAGTATGTCACCAACGTCGACAAATTCACAAAACAACACATCACGGTCACCACCACAATCAACACAACAAGCGCAAGTCAACAATGTACTACATTTCAATAATATAGGTGGTGATGGTAATAGTAATGAATGTTTGGCACAAGCACAACAACAGCATACAAAACATCAAAATAGTAATCCTTTGTGGTGGAGAGAAAATTTAAATTTGGATAAAGCGAAATTGGTATTGATTGGCTTTAGTAAAGGCTGTGTGGTCCTCAATCAAGTGAGTCTAATTTAGTGTAAAAATCGAAAATGCAATTTATTGTTCATTATAATATAGAAATTAAGGACTCTACGCTTTTATATATTATAAAGACGAAATAAATTTGAAATACTTAAGACTCATTTACATTGAACTGTGAGGCAAGGCCCTCGATTTCAATAGCCATCATCCGGTGGCAAAGATCCTGAGCCTGATAAATAATTTTGCATGTAAATGCAACAACAACAATTTGAGCCAGATAAATCCAGATAGAAATCTGGTTCAATTTGTGAGCCAGATAATTTGTTAATTACTTGTCTTTAGTTTGGCAACGCTGCCTTTAATAAACCTACTTTTTCAAAAATAGATGTCGCTGCTTAGCCTTTCGCCGTATGAGTTAAATGAAAGACAGCGGCGACATCTGCCTAACACATTTCACGTGTGCGAAAATATCACAATCTCTGCTTTTGAAGTCTCTCACTGATCCAGAGCATTCCCGTGAGAGTTGAGCGTGATCCTGAGCTGTAAAACTCACTGGATGACGGCGAAGGTTAGGTTTATGTGCATTGTTGTTGCTCACAGTTTGTGGAACGTAAACCGTAGCAAAAAATTTTAACATATCGTCGACGTCGCGGTAGAAGCTGCTTACATTAACTTTCACTCAATATGTCTTTTTGATACTGATGGAATGGGGAGGGATTTCCTCACATGCTACTGCAAATAAAACCTGCTTACTCCAACAAAATTATGAAAATATTTTGAATATATTTCGAAACTTCAACCTTTTCATTAAATTTAGTTTTTCTTGCTTCTGTAAAGTTTTAGAGATAGCAGCTTTTACCGCGACGTCGACGATTATCTGTCGAAAGCTAAAGGGCCAATTAAACTTCCTTAACCCTAACGCCATAGTCGTAACCATACCCATATCCATTGTGATCGATTAATGGTGCCATAACCTTAAACAGCTGACATTTTCATAAAAATCAGGAAAACGCAAAAAATTACAAACACAAACCACAAAAAATAAGTCTCTTAGTCAAAACGTATCCAAAACAATACAAATATCTACAAAGAGTAGATAAATTCTCCAACTCAAATATTTTTAGGTTATGAATATTGCGAAAAACCAAAAACCAATTGGTTGGCTATGATATGGTTATGGCTTTAGCGTTATGGTATGGCACCATTAATCTAAAATTGATTTGCATAAGGTTGGTTCGATCAGCTGTTGTTGTTGTTGTAGCAATGCTTCGCCCCTTCGATCAGCTGTCTTATCTGGTTATGGATAAGTCACCATTAATTGGCCCTTAAAGCATTGGGCGCAGCGTTCTATGTAATTCCGGCCTACAAGAACGCCTTATGTTTTATCAATAAATATATATATACTCGGCGTAAACGTACGTGCATTCATTTATTTTCTTCTTCATTAACTTTCACTTCAGTTTATTTACGAATTCCATTACTTAAAAACTCTCACACCGGATGATAGTACAATGATACGACTACTGTCGCGCATTAAAGATATGTATTGGCTAGATGGTGGGCATGGTGGGCAAAAAAATACATGGATAACTTCTCGAAGTCTCTTAGAAACGCTCACGCGAATGGGTAAGTCATCTTTTTTCAGACTTAAACGTTTTCTTATAATATAAATAGCTTACTTCAGGCATAGTTTTTTTACAATATATTGTACCAAATGATGCCCTCTAAGTAAACTCGCAGCATACATATGCAATTTATAACGAAAACTTTTTGATGTATTTGTCATATAAACCTTGAGAGGTAATAGCCATCTCGGTTGCGTTAACATCACTGTCTGCTTTCAGGAGTTTGCTTATTGTTGTGAAATATTTAGTTAGACTACTGCCTATATTTGTTTACGAGAGCTAGCAAGCTTACATACACTATAAGCCTATATGTGACATGGAATCATGAAACGACCCTATTGTGCAAAAATACCGTTCTTCACTTTATTATAGTAAATTTAACGCTCTTTCCAATGGAACAAACAGCAGTTTTCTATCTTTCTAACCACAAATAAGATTTTTTGAAATATTTCGATTCATGCGCCACCTATCGGAGATTTTTTTCTTATTATTGCATTGTCATCGGGTTCTGAATTATATTCGAAGTTTCAAGCTTCGGGAAGTTACTTAAATTTTAATTACAAAATTCGCTCATAACGGTCGGCCGCTACAAGAGTCAAGCTAAACAAAAACTAAACGCGTTTTTTTCGAAAACTTGTTTTTGCACAATAGGGTCGTTTCATGATTCCAGGTCACATATAGGTTTTGTTGCAAAGAATTTTGTAAAATGCAGTTTTCGTAATAATAACAGAATCATCCGAATAATTACGGGACAATTTCCGGATCATTTCCAGGTTTTCTCCGGATTCTTTCGAGGTCAATTCAGACATGATTGATGGTCAATTCGCAACTAAATAAATAAATAAATGCAAGGCGCGATAAACTGCGAAGAGATTTTAGGCCGAGCTTCTCTTTCGAATTGCGTCGTTCTCCTTATTAATTTTTCCCACAAATTGGCATGACGGAACCTACATGTCTACTCCAAACGGCATCCAAATCACTGCAGAGGGGCCACCCTGCTTATAAAAACTTTCTTCTAATTGAAAATAAAACTTTCAAAAATTTTGGTGTTGCTTTGCCCTGAGCACGCTACCAATTTCGCGATCATTTCGGTATAGCTTCAAGACTTTTCCGAATAATTGCAGAACCAGCTTTGCTATCTTGAAGATACTATAAAGGAGAATATGAATTCATCAAATCCAAAAAAAATTGTATGTGCACCTATTATGTTTTGATATGGAACTCCTTATTCGAGGTCCACACAGAGTGGGCAGTTCATCCTATGGATCATTTCGGGATTATCTCCAGATTCTTTGGGTTAACATTTTCCGGTATCTTTTCATCCGCTTCACTCTGATCAAGAAATTTGGTTGGTAATGCGCATCCTCTAAGTCATTTCAGTTTTTAATTTAACGAAATTTTATGTTTTATTATACTCAGGGTGCTTTGCACACAGAGTATATTAACTTTGATTGGATAACGGTTGGTTGTAATGGTATAAAGGAATGGAGATAGATATAGACTTCCATATATCAAAATCATTAGCGTCGAAATAAAATTTGACTGAGCCATGTCCGTCCGTCTGTCCGTTAGCACGATAACTTGAGTAAATATTGAGATATCTTCACCAAATTTGGTACACGAGCTTATCTGGATCCAGAATAGATTGGTATTGAAAATGAGCGAAATCAGATAATAGCCACTCCCACTTTTTATATATATATAACATTTTGGAAAACACAAAAAATCTGATAATTTAGTAAATAATACACCTAGAATGTTGAAATTTGACATGTGTACTGATATTGGGACTTTTGATAAAAATTTGAAAAACAAATTTAAAATGGGCGTGGCACCGGCCACTTGTGATAAAATCAATTTTACCATTATTATTAATCATAAATCAAAAATGGTTAAACCTATCATAACAAAATTCGGCAGAGAGGTTGCCTTTACTATAAGGACTGCTTTGAAGAAAAATTAACGAAATCGGTTAAGAACCACGGCCACTTTTGTATAAAAGGTTTTTAGGTTGCCTTTACTATAAGGACTGCTTTGAAGAAAAATTAACGAAATCGGTTAAGGACCACGGCCACTTTTATATAAAAGATTTTTAAAAGGGTCGTGGACGAATAAAATAAGCTATATCTTTGCAAAAAAGAGCTTTATATCAATGGTATTTCATTTCCCAAGTGGATTTATAACAATAAATAGAAAAACTTCAAATTTTAAAAAATGGGCGTGGCACCGCCCCTTTTATGACTAAGCAATTTTATATGTTTCGGGAGCCATAACTCGAAGAAAAATTAACGGATCGTAATAAAATTGGGTACACCAATTTTCCCTATAGTAGAAAATATTTCTAGTAAAAATGGACGGGATCGGTTAAAGACCGCTGCAACTTAGATATAAAATAAGTTTAATAGGGTCGTAGACTAGAATAATAAGCTATAACTTAGCAAAAAATAGTTTTGAATCAATGATATTTCACTTATCAAGTTTTATTGTAAGATATGGGGAGACATTTTTTTTTAACGAGCGGTGCTACGTGTTATGTAGAAAAGTAATTTATCTGAAATGAAATGTGCAATTGAAGCTCACGCTGAGTATATCATGTTCGGTTACACCCGAACTTAGACACCTTTACTTGTTTTCTTTGTGCGGACGAAGCCACGGGTGCCGCTTCCTGTTTTTTTTTTTCCCCCTTTCCATAGTCCACGCCCACGTTCTCCACTCTCTTTCGATCTTCCCTCCCTACCTCATCTTGAATAAAAATATGTTCACTGCTTTCCAAATAAGGGGCTTTATCTAAAGAATTTCCTATTTTCCGTTTATTTCTCAAAAAATGGTTTGAACTCGGATTTAACGTTATAAAGACATTTTAGGTTGTTAATTGGGATGAAAAGTATCCGACAGCCTAAGTTCTTAAAACGTATAAGCACTTACCAAATTTGGTTAGAAATATCTCGCCCAAAATTGTGATTCGCAAATTTTGCTGTTGTAGCATATTTCGCTCTTTTAGGTTTTAGAGCTGCCAGGAGTTAGTCAAGTAACTGTAGTCAAAGGAGGGACGATGAGATAGGTAGTCTTCCGAAGTGGGCCTGGTAGTATTTTCACCCGCAAAACTCAAGATCCAAGTTGCGTTATCGACTGTCCCTAAGCATAAAGTCAACCGATGCCATGTTGTTGTTGTTGTAGCGATAAGGTTACTCCCCCAAGGCTTTAGGGAGCGTTATCGATGTGATGGTCGTTTGCCGGATACAGATCCGGTACGCTCCGGTAACACAGCACCATTAAGGTGCTAGCCCGACCATCTCGATTTGTATGGCCACATCAACCGATGCCATAGAATGTATTTAGATGGAAGACTCTGGTTGTACCTAATAAACATTTTAAAATCTTTTAATTATTTTATAGGCATGAATATCCACGTACATTTGACACCGTATCAAGTACAAGATGATCGTCGACCATGGATTCGAAAGGAAGAGAAAATTTTTACGGATATGCTACGTCGTTTGGGTGCACCAATAACGCGCCATTTGCACTATGATAGTCAAACAGCGAACCTAATGACACATTTTGAGGTACTTCAAGCTTTTTGTCAACACATACATGCGCTAAATCAACAGCAATTACAAATGCAACAACAACAGCAGCAGCAGCAATCAACAACGCAACAACAACAAACATCAGCTCTACAACCATTACAGCAAACTTCTAGCAACATTCAATTGAATGAACAGCTACAACAACAAGTCCAGCTTAATAACACAAATCGGTCAGAGTTGGGCAAGACAAGTACTAGTGGATCAAAGTGACATCACCGTCGTCGCAATGTAAGCCGCTTACATTTGCGTAGAGTAGCAACTGTATCATCGGCAACGCTAGGCAGCAGCATCAGCTCATTGGCAACCACATCGAAAGCAATTTTGCATGTATCACCACAACCAGTACAGCATCAGTCAATAGTTGCTGCACCAACAACAAATTTCACCCTGCTTGATATTGCAACACCATCAATTGTAAATAATTATACCCTTCACATGACACAAAATGCAATACCAACAACTACAATTACAAGCGCACCAGCAGCAACAGCCGTTGTGCCTAATCGACTACGCCAAAGGGCACCAAACTTGCAGAGAGGCAGGCCAAGACCAAATCAGCGTTATCTTCACCATCATCATCATCACAGAGGCCAGAAAACTAAAGTTCATCATTATACACGTGCTAAAGGTAGGCTTTTACAACATCAGTCATGTCGTTAGTTATACTTTTGTTCGACAGTCAAAAAGACAAATTTTGTGCGGAAATGCTTACATTCATATGTATATATTAATATACATATATGTACGTTCATCTATGCATGTATATACAAATTTCTTGTGTCCTTTCATTGTTCATATTTTTAAACGTGCCCAAAACAGGGTTGTGTGATTTTGATTTGAATGAATCAGGAATCCATAAATGAAATAATTTTTTTTTTTTTTGAAAATTGTTTCAATTAAAAGATATTTTTTATTTGATTCGGCATCTAAACAAAAAATACATTTGTGATTTAATTCTTCAGCCATATCAAAGATATTTATTATTATTATTATTTTTTCATTCCAAATCAAAGGTCCTGACGTTAATGCAATTTTAGTTTATTGAAATGTATAAGAAAACGGTTGACAAAACAATAACAATTTAACTGTATGTATGTATGACAATTTCTTTCCTTGGCGGTTGATGTGTTTCCAAATTGTGTTGTCTCTGTGTTGGCTGTTGGCTTAGACTCTGCGCTCTTCTTTTGTTGTGGTGGTATTTATATTCGCACTGAAAGGTAACAATGTTGCGCATATGATTGACTACAATTTAAAATGTGAATGCACAGGGTGCCATCACACCCCACCCCACCGTGAATCGCGTAGTGATTCACCATTTATTCTGAGGATGGCAAGCCTTGACACTGGCCGACGCAGTACTCCGTTAGCTGTTTTAATCTCAACGAGGCGGATTTGCTTATCCTTAGCGGGAAACACCTTGGTAACTCGTCCCTTCTTCCACTGGCTTCGCGGTTGAAGATCGTCGCAGACGAGAACCAAATCGTTGATAGCGATTGGTTTAACTTTTTCTTGCCACTTAGGCCTCACAAGTAATTGGGGCAAATAATGTCTCACCCATTGCTTCCAAAAGCGGTCTCTCAGATTTTGTGCGATACGCCATTGTTTTCGAAGGTAAATGTTTTGATCGGCTGGCTGCGCTGTTTGCATGGAATTGGGGCATCCCATAAGGAAATGGTTAGGAGTGATTGGGTCGTCCTCTTCCGATGATAAAGGCACGTCGGTAAGTGGCCTCGAATTTAAAATATTTTCAGCTTCGATCAATACGCTTCGAAGTGTGTCTTCCTTCGGTGCCTCCTCACGAAGTGTCTTTAGCAGCATTCTTTTTACGACACCTATAAGGCGCTCCCAACAACCCCCTGAACTTGGGTTGGAAGGGCAATTAAATTTCCAATCAATATTGCGGCTGGTGGCTTCATCTGATATGCGCTCGAAATTTAACATGTGATCAGCTTCCTTTAGCTCCCGTTGAGCGCCCACAAAATTCGTGCCGTTGTCGCTTCTGATTCTTATTGGAGTGCCACGGCGGTTGATAAAGTTTCGAAGACACAACAAAAACGCATCGGTCGATAAATCATGCGCAAGCTCTAAATGGGCTGCGCGCGTAGTTAGGCACGTAAATATAACTGCCCATCGTTTTTCTCGCCGGCGACCAACGGTAACATTGAATGGGCCGAAAAGATCAACTCCTGTGTAAGAGAACGGCTTGACATAAGGAGTGACCCGATCCTCAGGCAACTGACCCATCAGAGGCGCTGTTGGTTTAGCTCTGTCTATGTGGCACGTTAAGCATGTACGTTGCACGGACTTCAACAGCGACTTGGCATGAGTAAACCAAAACTTTTGGCGGGCTTCGTACAATGTCAATGCGAAATTCTGATGGTGTAGCCGCTCATGATACTGACGCATTATGAGTTCGGAGACGATGTGTTTGGATGGCATTAAAATTGGTCTTCTGGCCTCTACTGGCAAAACCGTAGCTGCGTCTAGGCGACCTTGGATTCGCATGATCTGATCGTTGTCTAGATACGGCGTTAATGAACGAATACTGCTTTGTCTATGGAGTTGCTCGTCTTTCAATAGGGCTGATACTTCTTCTGCGTAAACTTCGCGCTGAACGGCTTTGACTATGTATATCTCTGCTTTATTAAGTTCGGCGGCGCTTAGCTCTGACTGCAGACCGCCTCCATCACATGTCTGATAGGTGCTACGTAGTTTCAAAAATATGTCGGCAGCTCGCAGGACCCATGCCATTACCCGTTTCATCTTTAAATATGAAGAAAAACGATTAAATTTTAGTAAACAACTAGTTACCTTGGCTTGTATATGTAGGCTTGGCAAAATCTCCTCCTCGAGTAGCTCGGGCATATGTGTGCAAGATGTGGCTGGCCAATCCTCAACTGAATGTAGCAGAAACTCAGGTCCATGCAACCATGGCCCACGTTCCTCAATCTTTGGTGGCCACTTTGGACGGGTGGCGACGTCTGTGGTATTGTTATCGGTCTGAATCCAACGCCATTGTGAAGGTTTAGTTGATGCTAAAATCTCTGCTATGCGATGACCAACGTATGGCTTAAATTTTCGTTCTTTCGAGTTGACCCAGTGTAGTACGGTTTGCGAATCCGACCAAAAATATGTTTGATTTACTTGGACGTTGTGACCTTGGCGGACCAAATTCGCAACTCGGACGCCTAACACTGCGGCTTGCAATTCCAATCTTGGTACGGATAATAACTTCTGCGGGGCGCCTTTGGTTTTGCCCGCGATAAATGTGACATCACAACCATCACTACTAGTGATTCGAAAGTACGCAGCCGCTGCGAATGCTGATTGACTGGCATCCACCACTATGTGCAACTGTATGGAAGTTGTAGATTGAAGCTGCGGTGAATACCATCGTTTAACTTTAACAATATTAACGTGTTTTAGTTCGCTCCACCACATAACCCATTTGTGATGCAGGCTACTCGGAATCGCTTCGTCCCACCCGATAGAATGTCTCCACACTTCTTGTAGTAGCATTTTGGCAAAAAGCAAAAAATCGGCGATAATGCCAAATGGGTCAAACACCGACATTACTATACTGAGGAGTTCACGCTTGGTTGGAGCACGATCTCCCTCTAAAACGGCTTTTGAAACTCGGTGAAAATTAAGCATAAACTCAAATGAATCTGTCATGGTGTTCCAGCGCATTCCCAATACCTTTTCATAGCTGACTCCGTTTTCTAGACTTATAGACTGTGGCATGTGTGGCTCTGCATTCAGGCTATCTTGCAGACGTTTGACGTTTGATACAAATCCGCGTAATTGAAAACCTCCTTCAGAATGGATATAAACGATGTCATTGCAAATCCGCTCAGCGTCTTGTTCGTTCTTGAAACTGGCAACGAAATCGTCAACATAATGGCTTTCGACGATGGCTGTAGCGGCTTCTGGATACTGTTGGCGGAAATCTTCGGCATTTTTATTTTTGACAAATTCCGCTATACATGGTGAGCATATGGCTCCGAAAACCATAGACTGCATAACAAAGTGCTCGACTGGCTGATTAGCGTTTCCATCACGCCATAAAAATCGTTGCGCCTGTTGATCTCGCTTGTTAATGAGTACTTGCGAGAACATTCACGAATGTCGGCTGCGACTGCAACTGCCCCTTCACGAAATTTGAATAAAATGTTCAGTAATGGTTTGGCATGTTCGCGCCCTTTAAGTAGGCACGAGTTCAACGATACGCCATTTACTAGGACAGCTGCATCGAACACAACTCTCATTTTCTCTGGCTTGTGTGGGTTATGAACTGCAAAATGCGGTAAGTAAAAATTAAATTTAAAGTTCATACGTACTTCTTCCTCAGACAGCTTTCGGGCATAGCCCATGCGCAAATATTTGTCGATCTCCTCCTTGTATTTGGCGGCAAAACGGGAATCGGCCTTCATCTTGCGCTCTATGCCCAACAAGCGCTTGTACGCCATGTCGTAACTGTCCGGAAGTGCTGGTGGTAAATTTCGCCATAGTACTCCGCTCTCAAAACGCTTGCCCAAACGTCGGGTGTTGTTGTGTAGCATCAGGCGCGCTATCTGATCTTCCTCAGATTTAATTTGATTCATTAACTCACCTATTCCGAAGTTGTCGGCGGCAAAGTATTCGGTTACCAATGCGTTTAGTGATGTTAGACCTTTCGCTCACGGATATGCAATACAACTGGTGTTAGTGGCGGTGAACTGGTTGGACCGTAGGCTATCCAACCTAATTTCGTCTTAATGGCTACAGGGCTATTTTCGCTGGCTTGAACAGTTGTGGACGGAACACTTAGCGATGTGTTATCAAGACCCAACAACAACGACGGCTTGACACGACTATAATTTTCTAATGGCAGGAACTCTAAGTGGGCAAAATCGGCTTTCGAAAATGATTGTGCTGGCAAATCAAGGCTTCGCAGCGTCCACACGTTTCGAATATTATATGTTGATGCGGAATTTTTGCCTCTTATTTCCAGGTTTACCTTCGATGACTCCTCGGTTGTGCAGTTTTCGCCATACCATTGAAGCGTTAGTGGCTGTCTACGACCTTTTAGACCCAAACGTTTAGCTAAGTTATCTTCGATCTGATCCCTCATCCACCATGGCGAAAACGTCTACGCTACCGTTCGGCCCCATTAGCGTAACCGGAACGTATTTAAAAAATTTACCACTTTCCCGGTCGACATCTCTACAGTTTAGCACTGGCTGGGACTCACCTGTATGGCATGTAGCAGCTGTATTTTGAGGCAAACTCGAATTTTCGTGCAGGCTATGATGATGGTATCGGCGGCAACCATCAACGTCACACATTCTTTTTGAACGACATTTGACTGTGCTATGACCCTTACGTAGACACGAGAAGCAGAGCTGCTTACCCTTTACTTTTTCCCAACGATCGTGCACGCTCATGTTTTTGAAAGATTCACAGCTGGAGATTACGTGAGCACCCTCGCATACGTAGCACTTAATACCCTGTCCGCGTTCTACTTGTTTTTCTCTTCCAACGTGCATTATTCGACGCGACGATTGTTGTTGAGGCACTGGCTGATGACTTCTAGTGGTCGTGTTTGACGGCGGAATGAGACACGCACTGGCAAGTTCGCTTAACCATAATGAAAACTCCTTCACCGTTGCATATGGCCTTATATTGATGGCATGGCATGTCCACTCATATTGTTTACTGGGTGGCAATTTCATGACCAGCTGCTCCAATAGTGTGGTATTTGAAAGATGATGCTCACACTTGGCCGATGTTAAAAATCCGACGATGTTTCTTGTTTTAGTGGAGAATGCTATAATTTGATCTACCTTATTCTCGCTGATAATGGGAAACTGCTGTACTTTACTTATTTGGCTTCTTACTAAAATATCTGGGCGCCCAAAATGAAATTCTAACTGCTATGGCATTTGGCACATCATTAGGATATATTAACATGGATGCAACAGTTTCCTTGGCACGACCAACTAGGCATTTATGCAAGCGCATTAAATTCTGACGATTGCTGTAGCGAAATGCCTGCGTTGTGTCCTTGAAATTCGCTAAGAACAGTGGCCATTCGTCAGGATTGCCCGAAAAACTTGGCAGGTCATATAATTTTGTCACCGATTCATTGCTTGGCAAGACTGTATCTTGCGTCGGTCGCTCTGGTAGTGACACTGGTGAACTTTGCCGCGTTGCTTCTACAAGATGTGGTTGTGGTACTTGTTGCGCCTCCCGTTCTATATTGCTTCGCAAACGCTCAATATCCCGCTGGCTTTCTTCAGTCGCCACCCTCAGCTCTGATACTGCATTGGTAGGTGCATTCAGACTCTCTACAATTGAGGCAAGATGAATTTGCGATGCTCCTACGGCTCCCTCCGTATTCTCCTCTGGATCATGTTGAGTACTGTCCTGGCTCCGCAAATTATACCCGTTGCCTCCCGGCATGTTGCTCATATATTGTGTTAGACGGTGCGATTAAATCTTTATTACACAAAATTTCGGACGACAATAAGACGAATTATTTTATAAGTATTAATTGCAGTGGACAACAATTATATTTTTTACGGGCACGTACGACAATTTTTAAACAATCACAATTTTCTTTTCACGGCACGATATCTATTTTAGCAAAATTACAGAATTTTTCTATCTCGCGGCAACTGTACGCGACTTTAGCCAAAACAATTTTCCCTTTTACCAAATTCCGTAACTCGCACGATATCCAACAGCCAATCACAATAATTTGGAGAACAGTTTATTTGGAAAGATGACGTTAATGCAATTTTAGTTTATTGAAATGTATAAGAAAACGGTTCACAAAACAATAACAATTTAACTGTATGTATGTATGACAATTTCTTTCCTTGGCGGTTGATGTGTTTCCAAATTGTGTTGTCTCTGTGTTGGCTGTTGGCTTAGACTTTGCGCTCTTCTTTTGTTGTGGTGGTATTTATATTCGCACTGAAAGGTAACAATGTTGCGCATATGATTGACTACAATTTAAAATGTGAATGCACAGGGTGCCATCACAGGTCCTTCTTATTGGGTTTGAGATTTCGCGAAGTTATCGACCTTCAAAAAACAAGAAAACGCGATTTTTTTACTAAAAAATCTCCCAGTTTATTATATTGAGCTTCGAAAACGATTTTTATGTTGTTCTTCTACATACGACTGAGAACTAAGGTAGGTATGCCTGTCCTAAGAGGCGACTAAAATACCAGATTAAAGGGGATGTGTAGCGCAGCCCTTCAGGTTGCCAGTACAATATATAGGTTCTCCAAATCCAATTGTCCACCTCACCTATCCGCGGCGAATCCTGTTTCACTAACAGACGATGCTCTGGCGACCCCAAGCTCCTCAAGGAACTTGGGTGTGGGGGGATGGCCTGAAGGTTTAATGTGGCCACATAAATCGTTCCCGAGATGGTCGGGCTAGCACCTTAATGTGCTGTGTTACCGGAACGTACCGGATCTGTATCCGGCAAAGGACCTGCACATCGATAACACTCCCCAAAGCCTTCGGGGACCAACCTTATCGCTACAACAACAACAACAACTAAGGTGCTGTATTTCCTCATATTGCTTGCGGAGATAACTTCTTAAATCCCTGCGAGGCGGAGACTTTCAATCAGATGTCTGTAGCGATACCCTGATCAAGCGCTGTGTTTGTGCTTGTGTGCGCTTCTGTTGGCCCGCCGTCTCGCTTTGTCAACCGTTGAATGCGTTACGTACTGTCGGCAGAAAGCGCTGTTGTTGTTTGTGTATTAACGATACATATCGATGTTCATGGTCTTTTGCCGGATATAGATCCGGTAACAAAGCACCATTAATGTACTAGCCCGACCATCTCGGGAACGATTAATATGACCACATTATACCTTGTAGGCCACCCCGCCCTCCCTACTCCCTAGTTTCATGAGGAACTTGGGGTCGCCAAAGCCTCGCCTGCTAAATATGTGTATGATACATTCATATTTGTAACAGGATTCCCGTCGCGTAGGTGAGGTTGACAATTGGGTTGCGGAAATTTTGAAGCTATAAAGCTTTGTATTGCGCTTGAATCTCGGCAGGAAGCGCTCGCGCATTTCTTTGCATCCGACAGAACTTTATCTCCAAAGGCGATGGATATTTTGTCGTTGAGCTTAGTCGGGTTTTATAGGGATCGTATGGTAGACCATAGCTTACCTACACCGGCAGAGGTAAAAATTCTTGAAATACTCCTCCCATTGCACCCGTTTGTGTTTATCCACAAGCTGTCAGATGCGTTATTTAATATCCCTTATTTGGCGGTCGCCCGGGTCGTGCTGTCTTATAAGGACACGCTCTCTTGCTAAAGTTGCGGGCTCCGCTGGAAAGTGTGGCCGGATTTCCGGGATTCTTCCAGCAGGAATAAAACGACGTGGATTCAATGCCCTTGCGGGAGGCATATTTCCGTTGACGGGCATCAGGGAGGGCACAATAGACCAATGGTCGCAGTGCGATCCTCAATTAATTATATATCTATGGGTAGGTGGTCGGATGCCAATGTTACCATCGGGTGCCAGTTGAACAGTTAACAAGTCCTGAGCTCACGATGGAGAAGTCTGGCGAACTATGACAGCTTCCTACCATACGTATCCACTGGGGCGTCAGGTGACAGGAGTGATGTAGATAATTGCTTAATTTGCATCGCCTGCTCGGACAGATATGGCTTGACTTCCACGACACTATCCTTACGGCCGCGCAGATATCATGATATATGTGTCTCCAACACGCATTTGTGTATTATTATATAGAAAGTGATCGTGGCTGTCTTCGGATTTTTGTATTTTTTTCTGGAGCAGATCTGCCTTCAATAAGAAATCTCTGCACCCATGTTCGAAGTTTTAGCTTTCGCTGTTCTGAAGATATCGCTAGCGAAAGCAGATTTAAATGTTTTTAATAAATAGGCGTTGCCGTTCCCATTTCTCAAAATTTGTATGTATATTGAGTAAGCTCAATTTGGTCGACCTACATGTCAAATTTGAAGATAATAGCATAAATATATATCGGAATATCGAAGAACTATTCGCCCAAAATAAGTAATACATATGTCAAATTTAATTATAATATCTTCATTCAAATGAAGGTTATTGCAAACATATACTTGAGGTAGAGCCTTCGAACGGATAGGCGGACTGATAGGCGAATGAAGAGATGAGATTTGCTAACTTTTAATTTTCTTTCGGTTGAGGCTACCGATTTCATCAGATGAGTTTATTCAGTGGAGACCACGAAAAAATCGGTTTATGCTACTGCGAAAATCGGAAGACACTTCCGAAAGAAATGGTATAGGCAGCCGATTTTAAATGTATATAGCCAATGACGAATACAAGATACACTTGAGTTCGATGTCGATATTGTAACAAATGTAACTTTGACTTATCTATCTTAATCTCCTGCATTGGCTTCGGTTCCACATGACGCAAACTAACTCTTGAAATATTCAACTAAGAAAACGTGTAGCCTAGTTCATATGATTTCAGAATCACCGTTACAGCTCTAATTATTATCAAAGACTTTTATATGTAACCTAAATGGAAAAACAAATAATTTTTAAGACTTTGAAACGAAGTTTATCGTCCATAATTATAATGTCAAATATTGTAAATAAAAGCCCCAAATAAATTACTTTGTTTTGTTGATTTTCCAACAGGGTGGATAAATGCTGTATATTGGAATCGTTCCCATATACATCCCAAATAACTATTTTTGAAGAGGGAAACAATGTAAAAATTTATAAAAATAAAATTGAGCAATTCCAAAACGGGAAGCTTTTAGAAGGTAATAGAATTTGCTATAAACTGCATAGGCCCTGCACATTCAAAGATAATGAACAATAATTACGGATTTTTTCAATTTTTTTTTGTAAAAACATAAAAAGATTTGTAATTTGCGAGGAAGGATCTCGAAAACTTTTTATTTTTTTGTAAATTTTTTCTTTCTTTCTTAAAAAACAAAACTTTCATTCAACAAAATTGATGGACTAATACAAAAGTTATAAGCATTCAAATAAATATATCCATATAGTAAAACTTAAGTACCCTACAAATAATAGCATATGTACATATGATTATGTCTTAACTCTATGATCTTATTTTATAATTGAACAAGTTATGTGTTGTTTTGACGCTTATTTATATTAGGATCGGTTTCTCTTATGGGAAACCAACAGTAGTCACCCATCATATCGACATCCCAGAATCCTTGATACCGACTTTCAATCATTTTCATTTGCTGGTGAAACCTTTCGCCATGCTCGTCACTTTCGTCGCCAAGATTTTACGGGAAAAATTAAAATGGGAGTGTAGAAAATGAATATTTAAAGACATATTTACTCCTGAAAGAAAATAAAAAAGTATGTTAGATAAATACATAAGTGACACATTAGTGTATAATTTTCTTAGGCTGGATTTATCTTTCAATTCAGAACAAATTTTTTGTTTTCATGTTTCTCATTCTTGTTTGTTCGGAACTGGACGATGAATTCAGATTTAGGGCTATATATTCCCATGTAAATTTAAAAATTTTCATCAAATTTTTTGTTTATCGGGCAGAAGTTAACTGAGAAAACGGTCTTAAATATGTTTTTTTATTTACCCATTTCCGCATAGTTTTTGATTAAGCCGTTCACTATCATCTCGTATCTTTTGCCTAAAAAAGAAGTAACGACCTTTTCAAAAGAATCTCACGCTGCTGCCTCCGCTGGTCATCATTTTCCTTATTTGCGGTCCCACAAAAATCCCTTACTTTATTTTTGCTTCTGAAATCTCTGGAAAGATTGTCTTCAAATGATGAAAAGCTTCGCCTTCTTTGTCCAAAGCCTTGACAAAGTTTTTGATAAGGCCAAGCTTGATGTGGAGCGGAGGTGGAATTATTTTTTTCCTTCTTTATAAGTGGAGAGTATTTTATGTTATCCACCCCAACTTGAAACTCGATACGTTCTGGCCAATCCTTTATGATGTAGTGGTCGTGACGAGGTCGGCTATCCCATTTGCATAGAAAGCAGGGATGCACCTTAACGTTAAGCTAATCGTTTATCAAAAAATTTCCACCGTTTCCGGTGAAACACTTCTAAATATTATCGATAAAGAAATTATCAAGATAAATTGTATCTCGTTTTTAACCGAAACAAAAACCTTTCGTTAAGGTTAAAAACGTTAACAAAAACGTGATACTTTATATTTGAATTGTGCTGGCAATGCTATAGCCAATGGTGAAGCCGTAAGGTGGTAACAGCGAGCGGACATACACACAAACTCCATGCAATTTGTTTGTGTAATTCGTTGGTGGTAATGTCAAAAATACTCTGAGAAATGTTCGTACTGTCAAAATTTATGAGAAAAGTTGAAAGCAGCTTGGCCAATGCTTTCACCTTTAATGACTACGCCGTCAAAATGGATAATATAGCATTGCCAGCATAGTTTGAAATTAATAATCAACATAAACGATTTGATTTCGTTTTGATATGGCAGAAAACGAAACAAAATCATTTCGTTAATTTGACGTTCTTAACGTTAATAAACGAAACGAAATGACTTTGTTTCGTTTACTAACGTTAATTATTGTAACGAAATGATATCGGTTCGTTGGTTAAGCATGCCTGATAGAAAGCAACAGTATTTTGTGTATCCACTAACAGTTTTTTTTATCTAATAACCCTTCGAAAATCTACCTGCTAACTAACTGATATACGAATACTAACACATATGTACCAGTAGGGTACTTAAGTATTAAATGGATATATTTACTTGAATGCTTATAACTTTTGTATTAGTTCATCGATTTTGTTGAATGAAAGCTTATTTCGTTTTTTTTTTTTTTTGTAAAAAAATAGAGCTTAGAGGGAAATAAAAATCTGCAAAAAAATAAAAAGTTTTCGAGATCCTTCCTCGCAAAGTACAAATTTTTTTATATTTTTCCAAAAAAAAATTAAAAAGTCCGTAATGATTGTTCGTTATCTTTGAATCTGCAGAGCAAAAAGGGTTGTATGCACAGTTTATAGCAAATTTTATGACCATTTAAAAGCTTCAAACCGTTTTGGAATTGCTCAATTCGTTCTTGAGATATATATGATTAAATGGACCCAAGAAAAAAAAAATGGAATTTGTGATCCAGCGTTATTAGTAAAGACTTTTATATGTAACCTAAATGGAAAAACAAATAATTTTAAGACTTTGAAACGAAGTTTATCTTCCATAATTATAATGTCAAATCTTATAAATAAAAATCCCAAATAATTGTTTTGTTGAATTTTCCAACAGGGTGGATAAATACTGTATATTGGAATCGTTCCAATATACATCCCAAATAATCATTTTTGAAGACTAAAACAAAGTAAAAATTTATAAAAATAATTTTGGATGACTTGAAAAAACATTTATTGGGCAAAACTATTTTAAAAGCTTCTTTTTTAATAATTATTGAAGTTTGTGTAATTTTGTGAAACTCAGATAACAAATAATATAAAATAAAATTATCTTTGATTTGAAAGTGAATTTTAAATAAAAAAAAGGATTCAGAATCACGCAACCCTGGTCCAAACATATTACTAGCTCAAACATCGATTTTGCTCTGAAGTCCGTTATATGTAGTCGAGTTAGAGTGTAAACCTTCTAAAATGGCAGGAGATACTTTACTATAGCACCCAGGCAGTGCACTTGTGTTTACGTCTTATGATTTCAAAGAAAAAGTAAAATACTTTTTTGGATGGCGTGTAAAATATTTTTTTTTGTCCACTAGCAAAACGTCAAGTTATATTTTTAATTCCGAGTTAGCTTCTTATTTTGGAAAAAAACGAACAGCCTAGTATCAATATAATCCTACATACATACAAACATTCTAGAAAGCAATTTCTCTTTTAATTACCATCACTTTTATTGAAGCTTAATATGTTTTCAGGGAATCATAAACAGAAATCTTCTAAGAAAATATTTACGTAAAATGGAACTAATAAACTCCTCTTAAATGATTAAAGGCCGTTTTCTCAAGTAAACAGGTTTATCTCTGATAAAAACTTCTTTGTGAACAAACGTTATGTTTTTACGACAGTTAAATTTCAAAGCTCATCGTTGGAGTTTAACCCTTCCATTCCAGCCGCTTAACCTAAGATGAGCAGTAAACTTTTATGTCGTGGAACCAAGTGGCAAGGTTAAAGTTTAATCAACTTTAACTAGAGTTTAAACTAGCACTGAAAAACCTGACCTAAAACTAAATATAATTTTCTTTTCATTAGGCCCGGTTTATCAGTGGTTGGTTAAGCTAAGCTTAAACTCTAGTCAAATTTAAACTCCAGTTAAACTACTGAGCAGTTTTTCAGTCACAGTTTAAGGCCGCATTTGGGGTATGCTGTTTTGTGTGGCAACATTGGTTTTTTTTTATTATCTAGAAATTTGTAGATACGGCAACAGCTGGATTTTGTTTACCCAACAAATATGGAAAAAATTCTCCGGTGAAATATATATCTAGTTCCGGAAGTGATATCTAACATCATTATTTAATTATTCTTAAACCAGATAGTTCTCGAGTTGATATCCATCTTCATTCTCCAGTCAATATCCAACCTTTTGAGAAAGTTTGTAAAATTAAAAGTTTTCCAGTTGATCCCCAACGTCATTAATATTTTCCAATTATTATCCTAATTTCGAGAGATTTTGAGAAATATACAGTTCTCAAATGAATATTCAACCCATTTTTCCAGTTGATATCTTACATTATATATCGAGTTGGGGTGGAGTTGAAAAAAATCTCCAAATGTTGTTGCAAGTTGTTAATTACATTTTTTCAACTTGAGTAATAGCATATTTTGCTCTATAAAAAGTTCCTTCTTTTGCTGAATACGCTATGATTCTCAAGTTGAGCCGATGTTTCGAAACAAATCTTGAGATTTTAGAGGTATGCTAGTTATCAACATGGGCTCTAATGATACTCAAGACCAAATGCTTGTTGGGTATATTCGACTCCATTGCAAACGAACGCAAATAACTGATAGGTTAACTAGAGTTTAACCCTGGCAGATCGGCCGCTTAAGCTTAGCTTAAACTTCAGCTAAAGTAGACCGAAAAACTGCAGAATAAGTTTAAGCGTAGTTTAACTGACAAACTGAGTTGAACTTGTACTGAAAAACCGGGCCTTAGTGTTATTGCAACTAAGTTTGTGAATAGCACAATCTTTATTGAAAGCGAAAAATTTACCCCTTTCAGCAAACTCAACTGTTGATCTGTCGTTGAATGTTGACTTTCTGAGCGCACCATTAACTGTTGTTGATCCCCTCACCGGTTGGGATTTTACATCAAATTTCTGAGTATAATTTTGTTTCTTCACATTCACTCAAGATTCGGCTGTCTGGCAGTTCTTTGACATTTTAAAGTGTTGGTTATAAATGCAAAATTTCCTTCTAATATCATAGTGAAGTCTGGAAAATGATAATGTAATATCATGATCCAAGTAACAGATCTCGCATTAAAGGCAACAACAAAAAGTAAAACTTCTGCTGTAACGTCACTCTTTTGAAGTATATTTGAAATGAAGTAAAATGTAGGACAACGAAAAACTAATTTATATTGATATTTTTTGTATTAGGAAATTTAAATTTAAATTATAAATTTACATATCAAAAAACTTCGATAAAAAGTCCACAAAACTCAAAATTGGCAAAGATTAATGTCCTTTCCTCCACAGTATGTGTCGTCAGTATTGGGCGCCGTCAGTCAATATGATTCACGTATTCAGATCGAAGCTGTGCCAAAGTGACTCTCTGGAGATTCTGTTTCCTCAACTGCATGTTTCGGTTATTGCACTCTGAGAACGAGGTTCGGCGGGCATTTATCGTCATAGGACTTACCGATACTTTCAAGATGACCCTGAGGGCCTTCCTTATGCTCTTTTGGTTCATAAGGCTTCTTGTGTGACGGATTTCTTCGTAGTGCTTGCAGAAGTGACTTCTTACGTCCCTGGGAGGCGGGGCTCTTTCATCAGTTGTCTGTTAGGATGGCCAAGTTTCTGAGCTTTCAACAGAAATTATTTGTTCCTCGTTTCGTTGCTCTCCTTTATGGGGACTATTCCGCCTCTTGTGAGCGCAGTGTTTTGACAGGCCTGCCTCCAGTGTGTTTCTTTTACGCTCGGTGTCCATATTGGAGGCGCGTAGCATACAATCGGCTGGCCAATTGCTTCAAAGGTAGCTACAGCGTTTCTTTGTCTTTGCCGCAAGTGCTGCCATCGAGGAGATATAGGACTTTGCTCTGGCTATGAACTTGAGATACAATTGCGGCTACATGGTCGCCAAAATTTAGGTCATTATCGAAGTCAGACTCCAAAATTTCGGGCGTGGGACAGTTAGAAGCGTAATGCATCGACGTGGATGTCTAATGAAATATTAAAACTAGTGTGGTCCATTTCGTGAATATGGTCGCTGAAGAATTGGCTAAGGAGATAACCGTTAATTTTACAGCATAGCTCATTAATGGCCACGATCTGTTGCCATTATGGTGCAGTCATCGGCGTGGAAAGCAATGGTAATTTGTTCGAGTGGAAAAGGGTGCTGTAATAATTAAACAACTTTGGACGGAACTGTCTTTTTCATAGGAATTTACACATCCCTTTACAAATCACTTCATTTTTTGATACAATACCCGATTTGAAAATAACAATCGCAACGAAAAAATAAATTTTTACGAAATTTAAATTTGCGACCGTTAGAAAACACGTCAAAATTTAAAGAAAAGTGATAATTAAGGAAACCGAAAAACTTCAAAAGCGTTAAATTACAAATACACGGTTGTGGCATTACGGGATCTTTAGTCATTCGTTCATGATGCAATATAATAATTATTCAATTTGGCAGTTGGCTCAACTCGCCGTTCAAAAAAAATGTTTCTATCATTCAACTGATAGAAACAAGTTTTTTAACGTATCAATAAAAATAATCAGCCCGATTCTGTATTTTAGGCCAGTGCAATGAAATTAGCATCCTTAAAATTCAGAAAATGTCAACTATATTCGTGCAGGAATCCGTTTTAACAAAACTTGGTGGCCACGGCAGGGAATTGGCCAAAAGAACGACAAAACACACTTACAATTATGAAAGCACTTCACTCAAAAAAATATAACACTGCGGCAATATATTCTATTGCTTTTTTTTGTACAAAATGGCGTGGATAATAAAATATAAACGTTTTTCAGTGTTTTTTACAAATTTTTTTTAATTTATTTTGTTCCAATGTTCACACATTCCGTACCAACAGCTGATTTCGAAAAATCATTTGCTCTTCCTCTTCTCTTTACGATTCCGTCGTAATGCAGAATACCAAACTTCGATTGAAGCGGAGCGTAGAACGGGAACGTAATCGAAATGCAGAATAGGGGTGAATGTGTTCGTGAAATCGCCCATTGTAAGTTAAAATATCAACAAATCGTATCCTTAGAAGTTAGTGTGTTCCACTACGGGCGCTTACGGTAGTGAGAAGCCTTCCCGATACACCGAAAGCAAAACGATAAATATAGCGGCAATGAAATATTTTATTGCAGTAAAATGTATTCTTTATTTTAAATGAGAGGTCTGGGAACATAACGCAGAAACCCGCATAAAATTCAGCTCAGTTCATTTTGGGTTATGTGTGTACAAACAGAGAAATATACAAACAGAAAAACTGTTTCATTTGGCTTCTGTTCTTCTAATAAGGACGATCTTAAACATTTTTGTCAATTCAATTTTACTATTTTCTGTCAAGATCCTTGTTTCAAGCTCCATGCTATGTGCGGGAAACTATATCATCTTTGATAAAGAATTTTATTCTTTCTTGATATTTGAAAGCACGAAAAGTATACAAATTGTTAATATTACAAAAAGTGTAATGAATGTGGAAATGTTATATTTTCAAACTCCAATTTAAACCAAAATGAAATTCAAATAATAGCAAACATATATATAACGTTTAAATTAAAAAGCATAATGCGTTGTATTATGTCTATGTCAAACATAATTTTAACCCTAAGGTTTTTCATTTTTTTATATTATTATTAATATGCCTAATTAAAATGAGCTATGTAGTATTAAGTTCAGTTTATTAATAATAATTCGCGCCAGAATGCAATTAATAAAAAATACAAATAGGCGATGTGTGCTTTATAAATGTAAAGTAGGTCTTGTGCCTAGTGGCTAATCATCATTAATTTTTTACAGTGCAACTTCTGGGAATGATCTGAATAACGCACTCCGTTAGAGTTAATGTAATAGAATATGGCCAGTATTTAACTGTGGCGGAGAGCAGTCCATTTCGTCCTTAACTAAGCTCACAATAAGCTTGGAATCTTTTTGGAATTTTATTAATATTATAAATGCGAATGTTTGGATGTCTATATACTATATATTTCGAGATAATTTTGGGGATATTTGTGTAAAATTCAGGAATTGGTTCCAGGGCTAGAAAATCCCCATAAATTGCTTATAAACTAAACAGAACTTCAAATCAGGGACGGAAAATAATAATTTTTTTTTTCGGAGTCGAAAAAGTCCTGGTCAAAAAATTGTCCTAGGTCAAAATGTTTGAGTTCCCAGTTATTTCTATAGCAATATCAGGTCGAATCATGCATCCTTTTTATTTTTCGAACTTTTTCCATAAAAGTCCAGATATAAAACTAAAATCTGTATTATTTTTTCAGTCCGATAGAACTAGTTAAACTCGGACTTTTAAAAATAAAAGTCCGGAAATAAAAGTTAAATCCGGACTTTTGTTTTTTTAAGGCCAAAATAAAAGTCTGGTTTGATAACAAAGAAACGGCTTATCCGAATCAAAGAAATTTTATAATTTGATTTTTTTAGTTCGGATAAGCCATTTTTTGTTATCAAGCCGGACTTTTATTTTGGCCTTAAAAAATAAAAGTCCGGATTTAACTTTTATTTCCGGACTTTTATTTTTAAAAGTCCGAGTTTAACTAGTTCTATCGGACTAAGGTAATAAAAATCCGAAAATAATTTTTAATTTGATCCAAATATAATAAAAGTCCAAAATTAATAGTTTTGCAAGGATTTATATTATAAAAGGTATAACAGTTTCCGTCCCTGCTTCAAATACAAAGATTTGTAGAAAACTGACGTGTCCGAAGCTAAAAAAGAAAACTAGGAACAAATTATTTAAATTTTGTTCTTTTCAGCACAAATACTTGAACCCTGTAACTAGAAGAAGACAATTTAATTAAGAACTTATACTTCGTTTTTCCATTTATCAAATCTGCGCTTCCATTTATCAAATCTGCGCTTGAATTGTTTTTCCATTTTGAACTCGTTAGGGCAATTATATTTCTGATCGAAATCTGACGACTAGCATTTTGTAGGGCATACTCATTCTAAGATTCCCATTTGATTTTATGGATAAGAGAAAGTTAACTGACTGCTTGGGTTTAGCTTATAAGTTAGCTTATAACTAGTTGATTTGAGAGTAGGGAAACAAAATTTTACAAGGGAAAAAGGAAACTAGTTCAAATAAACCTCATTTGTCAAGGACTTTCACTTCACACTTCCCATATCGCATTGATGGCGGTAGCACAATATAATTTGATTACTTTGATTTGATTTGTTTCCTGCGCTGAAACCATAATTACATCAGTTATCTTGCCGTGGAGGAAGGATAAAAAATATGTGAAATACTTGTATAAGTATATTATTTTTTGTTTTAATATTAGCATAATCTTAATTAAGACGTTGCAATCAAAGTGTTTTTGGTGCAGTGATTTCACTAGAACATAGTTTTACTCTAAGTTGCTATTTATATATACATATATTAAGTTACATACTACATGGATATATCGTAAATCAAGTTCATACATTTTATTATTTTGATAAAAAATATGATATCATCTCAGAAATCAATACAAATTTTATAAACATTGATTCTTAATACCCAGTGCAATCCTCTTAGGCATTTATACATACATATATACATAATATGTGACCTGGAAGCAGGAAACGACCCTATAGTGCGTTTCTTATAGGAAATTTAACGCTCTTTCCAATGGAACAAACCGCAGTTTTCTATCTTTCTATCTTTTTCACAAATCGCATTTAAAGCCAAATTGGATCACAAATAAGATTTTTTGAAATATTTCGATCCATACGCCACCTATCAGAGATTTTTTTCTTATTATTGCATTGTCATCGGGTTCTGAACTATATTCCAAGTTTCAAGCTTGTAGCTTATCGGAAAGTTACTTAAATTTTAATTACAAAATTCGTTCACAACGGCCGGCCGCTACACAGAGTCAAGCTAAACAACAACTTTAAACGCGTTTTTCTCGAAAACTTGTTTTCGCACAATAGGGTCGTTTCATGATTCCAGGTCACATATTATGTTCTTGTTTTAATTTTGCTATTATTTACATTTTCCCACCTTAATGTAATTAACTTTCTTTTAAGGCTTCTAAACATCAACTAATAATGTTCCAATTTTTTCACATTTTGTTTAAATGAGGAATTTCTATTAGTATTTCTGATAAATTTATAATGCTTAAATGTAGCAGATATCTAACTTTTTTAATTATATTTAATGTTTACAATGTCAACAATTGATTGTTCTTAAAGTTTACCTTAAAGAGCTCAAAATTAATGTAAGTTATTTTGCCTCAAATTGAAAAACAAAATAAATAGTGCTAAAAAAATCTGTTTAGTTTTCTTCGAAGTGAATTTGGTGGTTCGGACGATTGTTTGACGGTAAAAAGGATATGATAATATTGCAAGACTTAAGATTTCTGTAGCGTTATATTTAAGCGTTAAATATTAAACTGTCCCATTACCCATTATTTCTGGTGCTTCTCCCCTCAGTTTTAGATATTCAGTACAATCAGTCAGATACCTAATCAGCACGACAAAGAACTGTTACAACAAACCCAATAGCATAATTTATTTTCGGATTTTTTAGAATTGCTTATTACTGATGGGTCTGGCAGATGTAAACTAGCCCTCGACAGCGAAGTTATTCAAAAGGGTTGTCGATGATTAATCCTAAGTCCAAACACAGGAAATCTTTCTATTGACCTTAAACCTAAGTGTTGGAGTGTTCCTTTCTTGATAATATACCGACAGTCGCATGGAAGACGTGACAGGTTTCATTATTTGTTTAGAAGACTAACACGATTGAAACATCGGAATTTGAAAAGTGCAAGTTTTCATTGGTAACGACAAAACATGGTTGTATTTTCTAGAAACTTTTTTTATTAGAATGCCAAAAACCAAAAAATATTCTATACTATAACAAACAAGTGGGACGAGAGTGTATTCGGCTGTGCCGAACACCTCGAGCTTCATGAATGCGCCGTTCGTATGGAAGCAAATATATAATTAATTTGTACTTTATTTCAGTTACGATTGCCATTTAAGTTCGTGTCCGGTTTTAATTTTGGCGCATTTGCAGAAACCGGCTTGGTTTGAATTCCGCTTCGCCTACGGTTTCAGTTTCGGTTATGGCTTATTTTCTCCTTTCGATCTATGTTTTGATCTGATTTCGACCTCGGTTTTGATCCTGGTTGATTTCCGGTTCCTTAATCAGTTTATTTATTCATTTATTAACATATATTCATCCTGACACAACAATTTTGAAAAAAATTATTTAACAGTGCCAGTCACGTATGATATAATAAGATATTAGCTGTATTTCGTTGCTAACTATTACAATTAAAACACTAGCTAGCGTACCGAATTGCATGGAAAGCAACGATAAAAAGTAATCGAGTTGAGTTGGCTAAGCGGTTTCAGTTGAAATATATTTACGCTTAATAAAAATTAGCAAAATCGGAGAAGGACCACGCCCACTTTTAAAAAAAAAATTTTTTTAAAGTAAAATTTTAACAAAAAATTTAATATCTTTACAGTATATAAGTAAATTATGTCAACATTCAACTCCAGTAATGATATGGTGCAACCAAATACAAAAATAAAAGAAAATTTCAAAATGGGCGTGGCTCCGCCCATTTTCATTTAGTTTGTCTAGAATACTTTTAATGCCATAAGTCGAACAAAAATTTACCAATCCTTCTCAAATTTGGTAGGAGCATAGATTCTATGACGGTAACTGTTCTCTGTGAAAATGGGCGAAATCAGTGGAAGCCACGCCCAGTTTTTATACACAGTCCACCGTCTGTCATTCCGCTCGGCCGTTAACACAATAACTTGAGCAAAAACCGATATATCTTTACTAAACTTAGCCCACGTATTTATCTGAACTCACTTTATCTTGGTATAAAAAAAAGCCGAAATCCGACCATTACCACGGCCACTTTATCGATATCGAAAATTACGAAAAATGAAAAAAATGCCATAATTCTATACCAAACACGAAAAAAGAAATGAAACATGCCAGTTACCATGTTTCATCCCTTGGTTTATTGACGCAAAATATAACTTTGGAAAAAACTTTGTAAAATGGGTGTGACACCTACCATATTAAGTAGAAGAAAATGAAAAAGTTCTACAAGGCGAAATCAACAACCCTTGGAATCTTGGCAGGAATACTGTTAGTGGTATTGCATATATAAATAAATTAGCAGTACCCGACAGATGATTTTCTGGATCACCTGGTCCATATTTTGGTCGATATCGCGAGAACGCCTTCACATATACATTTAAGGGCCACTCGCTTTTAAAACCCTCATTAATACTTTTAATTTGATATCCATATCGTACAAACACATTCTAGAGTCACCCCTGGCCCACCCTAATGGCGATATCTCGAAAAGGCGTCCACCTATAGACCTAATGCCCACTCCCTCTTAAAATGCTCAGTAACACCTTTCGTTTGTAACCCATATCGTAAAAACATTCTAGAGTCACCCCTGGCCCACCCTAATGGCGATATCTCGAAAAGGCGTCCACCTATAGACCTAATGTCCACTCCCTCTTAAAATGCTCAGTAAAACCTTTCGTTTGATACCCATATCGTACAAACATTCTAGAGTCACCCCTGGCCCACCCTAATGGCGATATCTCGAAAAGGCGTCCACCTATAGACCTAATGCCCACTCCCTCTTAAAATGCTCAGTAACACCTTTCGTTTGATACCCATATCGTACAAACATTCTAGAGTCACCCCTGGCCCACCCTAATGGCGATATCTCGAAAAGGCGTCCACCTATATACCTAATGCCCACTCCCTCTTAAAATGCTCAGTAACACCTTTCGTTTGATACCCATATCGTACAAACATTCTAGAGTTACCCTTGGTCCACCTTTATGGCGATATCTCGAAAAGGCGTCCACCTATAGAACTAAGGATTACTCCCTTTTAAAATACTCATTACCACCTTTCATTTGATACCCATATCGTACAAACACATTCTAGAGTCACCCTGGCCCACCCTAATGACGATATCTCGAAAAGACGTCCACCTATAGACCTAATGCCCACTCCCTCTTAAAATGCTCAGTAACACCTTTCGTTTGATACCCATATCGTACAAACATTCTAGAGTCACCCCTGGCCCACCCTAATGGCGATATCTCGAAAAGGCGTCCACCTATAGACCTAATGCCCACTCCCTCTTAAAATGATCAGTAACACCATTCGTTTGATACCCATATCGTACAAACATTCTAGAGTCACCCTTGGTCCACCTTTATGGTGATATCTCGAAAACGCGTCCACCTATAGAATTAAGGATTACTCCCTTTTAAAATACTCATTACCACCTTTCATTTGATACCCATATCGTACAAACACATTCTGGAGTCACCCCTGGCCCACCCTAATGGCGATATCTCGAAAAGGCGTCCACCTATGGACCTAATGCCCACTCCCTCTTAAAATGCTCAGTAACACCTTTCGTTTGATACCCATATCGTACAAACATTCTAGAGTCACCCCTGGCCCACCCTAATGGCGATATCTCGAAAAGGCGTCCACCTATAGACCTAATGCCCACTCCCTCTTAAAATGCTCAGTAACACCTTTTGTTTGATACCCATACCGTACAAACATTCTAGAGTCACCCTTGGTCCACCTTTATGGCGATATCTCGAAAAGGCGTCCACCTATAGAACTAAGGATTACTCTCTTTTAAAATACTCATTACCATCTTTCATTTGATACCCATATCATACACACCTACCATATTAAGTAGAAGAAAATGAAAAAGTTCTACAAGGCGAAATCAACAGCCCTTGGAATCTTGGCAGGAATACTGTTAGTGGTATTGCATATATAAATAAATTAGCAGTACCCGACAGATGATTTTCTGGATCACCTGGTCCATATTTTGGTCGATATCGCGAGAACGCCTTCACATATACATTTAAGGGCCACTCGCTTTTAAAACCCTCATTAATACTTTTAATTTGATATCCATATCGTACAAACACATTCTAGAGTCACCCCTGGCCCACCCTAATGGCGATATCTCGAAAAGGCGTCCACCTATAGACCTAATGCCCACTCCCTCTTAAAATGCTCAGTAACACCTTTCGTTTGTAACCCATATCGTAAAAACATTCTAGAGTCACCCCTGGCCCACCCTAATGGCGATATCTCGAAAAGGCGTCCACCTATAGACCTAATGTCCACTCCCTCTTAAAATGCTCAGTAAAACCTTTCGTTTGATACCCATATCGTACAAACATTCTAGAGTCACCCCTGGCCCACCCTAATGGCGATATCTCGAAAAGGCGTCCACCTATAGACCTAATGCCCACTCCCTCTTAAAATGCTCAGTAACACCTTTCGTTTGATACCCATATCGTACAAACATTCTAGAGTCACCCCTGGCCCACCCTAATGGCGATATCTCGAAAAGGCGTCCACCTGTATACCTAATGCCCACTCCCTCTTAAAATGCTCAGTAACACCTTTCGTTTGATACCCATATCGTACAAACATTCTAGAGTCACCCTTGGTCCACCTTTATGGCGATATCTCGAAAAGGCGTCCACCTATAGAACTAAGGATTACTCCCTTTTAAAATACTCATTACCACCTTTCATTTGATACCCATATCGTACAAACACATTCTAGAGTCACCCTGGCCCACCCTAATGACGATATCTCGAAAAGACGTCCACCTATAGACCTAATGTCCACTCCCTCTTAAAATGCTCAGTAACACCTTTCGTTTGATACCCATATCGTACAAACATTCTAGAGTCACCCCTGGCCCACCCTAATGGCGATATCTCGAAAAGGCGTCCACCTATAGACCTAATGCCCACTCCCTCTTAAAATGATCAGTAACACCATTCGTTTGATACCCATATCGTACAAACATTCTAGAGTCACCCTTGGTCCACCTTTATGGTGATATCTCGAAAACGCGTCCACCTATAGAACTAAGGATTACTCCCTTTTAAAATACTCATTACCACCTTTCATTTGATACCCATATCGTACAAACACATTCTGGAGTCACCCCTGGCCCACCCTAATGCCGATATCTCGAAAAGGCGTCCACCTATAGACCTAATGCCCACTCCCTCTTAAAATGCTCAGTAACACCTTTCGTTTGATACCCATATCGTACAAACATTCTAGAGTCACCCCTGGCCCACCCTAATGGCGATATCTCGAAAAGGCGTCCACCTATAGACCTAATGCCCACTCCCTCTTAAAATGCTCAGTAACACCTTTTGTTTGATACCCATACCGTACAAACATTCTAGAGTCACCCTTGGTCCACCTTTATGGCGATATCTCGAAAAGGCGTCCACCTATAGAACTAAGGATTACTCTCTTTTAAAATACTCATTACCATCTTTCATTTGATACCCATATCATACAAACACATTCTAGAGTCACCCCTGGCCCACCCTAATGGCGACATTTCGAAAAGGCGACCACCTATAGACCAAATGCCCACTCCCTCTTAAAATGCTCAGTAACACCTTTCATTTGATTCCCATATCGTACAACTAGAGACACCCCTGGTCCAGCTTTATGGCGATATCTCGAAACGGCGTCCACCTAGGGAACTAAGGATCACTCCTTTTCAAAATACTCATTAACAGCTTTCATTTGATACCCATATCGTACAAACATATTCTAGAGTCACCCCTGGTCCACCTTTATGGCGATTTCTCAAAAAGGCGTTCACCTATAGAACTAAAGCCCATTCCCTTTTAAAATACTCATTATCACCTTTCATTTGATACCCATATCGTACAAACACATTCTATAGTCAGCCCTGGTCCACCTTTATGGCGATATCCCTAAATGGCGTCCATCCATAGAACTATGGCCTACTCTCTCTTAAAATACTCTTTAATACCTTCCATTTGATACACATGTCATACAACCACATTCCAGGGTTACCCTAGGTTCATTTTTCTACATGGTGATTTTCCTTTTTTTGTCTCCATAGCTCTCAACTGAGTATGTAATGTTCGGTTACACCCGAACTTAGCCTTCCTTACTTGTTCTTTTTAATTTTTTCCTTTCCTTTCGGAATCGACCTGCCATTATCATCCCAATGATACCTAGCTGGGAACTGCCGCAGAACTATGGCAATAAGAGGCAGTACTACTTCTCAGTCTATCCCCACGCAGTACTTTCAACTTACCTTTTTAACTTTGTGATATAGTATCAAGTGAAAATTGTCCGCACTGCAAAACTTTAGAATCCGTTATTAACTGTCTCAGTTTTAGGTGGTTTTGAGAAAGAAAAGCGCTGCCTTTGATTAAAAAATTTCAGTACATAGCGCTGATGAGAACAAGTTTGGATGTCCACTGTCTCCCTACATCCGATTCGCACCAGTTTGAGTATTCATGAAACCTGTGATGCGGAACGAGCACTTTGCGTGACTGTCCCCATTTTTTCTGCATGAAATTATATTGCTTTTTCTTCCTCTTGTCTTTCATTTTTTTACATTTTCTTGTTCTCCTTAACTCGTTCTTTGATTTCTCTTTTATGATTTCTTTCATTTCCATTAATTGATTCGGTGTGTAATGGCGCTCAAGCATTTATAATAATTATTGTTTTACCGAAATTTCTAGATATTGACCTAAATATGAGCTTAGATAAAATACACCTTCTGCGGTATGGGTAACGAAATTATCGGCAAAATGTGTTAGTTCAATGTGACATGTTGAGTATCTGATGCATGATTAAAATCATGTATTTTGTGTTATTGATGTAGCGGAAAACAGAGGTTTAGGGGAGTGTTAAGGCAGATTTTCACAAACGCTTTGGTCGCGTTGCTTCTTTTTGACATTTCTACATCGCCATAAGATAACAATGCTGGGGTTAAGGGGTTAGAATATACCCGCGGTAGGTATGCCTGTCGTAAGAGGTGACTAAAATACCGGATTCAAGGGGTTTGTGTAGCGCAGCCCTTTCAGGCTGCCAGCGCAATACATAGCTTCTCCAAACAAAATTGTCAACCTCACCTATCCGTGGCGAGTCCTGTTTCATTAACAGCCGATGCTCTGGCGATCCCGAACTCCTCATGGATCTAGGGGGTGGGAAAGCGGGATGGCCTAGAAGGTCGCATGTGGTCATAACAAATCGTTCCCGAGATGGTCGGGCTTGGTACCGGAACGTACCGGATCGGCATCCGGCAAAGGACTATCAACTCGATAACACTGCCAAAGGCCTTCGGGGAGTGTCCTTATCGCTACAACAACATAATGCTGCCTTTACAATGTTATGAAAGATGAAAGGAAAACAAGAGATTGAAAGTGAGGGATGAACGGGGTTATACACGTAGATGGATCCTGGAGTTGTAAGATATTAACTCTCAAATGAGACGTGTAACATTTTTCATGGCAAAAAAGGTACAAAATGACGAATATTACCATCTCTAAGGTTAGTAAATAAAGGCACAGCAACATTTAAGCAAGCTACGTAAACACATTAATCATCATGTACACACATACATGCAAGCAGCAGAGAGATACTCACAAACGCATGTCATTATCATGAAACACTGAAAACAAAAATCTCAAATGTTGGAGAAAAACATTGATTCTCAGTTTGATATTCAACATTATTTATCATTTGAAACAAAATATTTTCTCGACTTTTCCTCAAACGTCGATCTTCATCTTGAGAATAATTTGAGACATACTTGAAATTTTTTTTCTCTCAAATGTTTGAGAAAACATTAATTCTCAGTTTGATATTCAGCATTATTAATCATTTGAAGCTAAATATTCTTCCAACTTTTTCTCAAATGTTGTTCTTCAACTTGAGAATGGTTTGAGATATACTTGCATTTCGTTCCATTCTGGTTGAAAACCATCGATATCGTGGAATATTTTCGTTAATAATAATGTGAATACTTTTTGCGCCAATGTGTCTAAATTTTAAAGTACATAATAAGTGTTCATGAAACCCAAAAATAAAATAAAACAGTACAGCATGCTTATTTAACATCACTGCTATAGAAAAGGACTGATTCTCAAATGTATATCAAACTGAGAATTGACAAAAATGTTTATTGTAGTAGCTGCACCTACTACTTCGCTCACATACACACACGCATATGGTTACACACTACAACAACTCGCGCGTATGGCTGATGACCAGGTAGAGGATTCTAGAAGAAGAAACGTCTAGACCATTGTAAACTTTACCAAGTAGCGCTACTAACAGCTGATCGCCCAAAATTAGCACACACACACAAACATCACTATGGCCATATTAGGGAAATATTTAGGGAAATTCAAGTTAAATTTTTAAACAGACATAAAATGGTATAATTTTGGAATATATAGCATCTAGGACACCTTAATTGCAGTAATTGAAAAAAATGTTTGCTTATACTCAAGTATTTAATTATTTTTTCTAAATTTATCTTTAATATTGACACAATGATTGAAGGTATATTAATCCAATGCAACTCTGCTCTTCCTACTGTTCTTCATTCCACTCCATTCGAGTGCCTTCTTTCACTGAATTCGAGTGCCTACCACTCTATTCGCAACATAACCTCAATTTAAGCTGCCAAACTATATAGTAAACCAGAGCCGGCCACACAAATACTAAAACAATTGCATAAGTGTGTGTAAAAATTGAGTGACAACTCCCCACAGTGTGCTAAAAGAAAATGAAGACTGTGAAGTTCGAAATTAAAAACGACTCTGGTTATTTAATTTCAAGCTAATCCTAACAATATTTACTTATATTCATATAACTAAGAACATGGAGGTCGAGCTAGCCAGATAAAAATTTTTATAAAAGAAGGTATGGTGTTTCTTCAATGCAAAATTTACTTAAAAAATCACTCTTTCATTAAGAAAGAACTACAAAACAAAGTAAATGTAAAGTTAGAAATATATATTTTCAAAACAAAGTTATTCAATAAAAAAAATGTATAAAAATTAATAAAACTAAGTAGAACGTATAATAAGTTACTTATATTAAATTGTCAATATTTATTAATAATTAATTATTATTAATTATTAATATTTAAATTGTCAATATTAATATGTATGTTCAAAGGAACTTAATAATACTAGCTAAAACGTATTAAAAGTCACTTTAACATTGCAGCATATTGTTTTTATTATGTGCCCAAAAAGTACCATGGACGTTTCCTTTTGCATTCACTGTTGATTTTAGTGAGTGACAAGCGAAAACAAACGATCGTGATCGCACATCGTTAGTGTCTGTGTGAAAATACGAACTCAAATTGCACAATGTGCAACTTTTGGCCGGCTCTGTAGTAAACAATGGTCTAGACATTTGGGCAGAGAGTATAAAAGCAGCTGAAGCTGAGTAGTCCGGAAGCAGTTATATTTAAGCACGCTATTGGTTCCGAAGTATGTGTTATTGTGAAGTATTTTCAAAGTAGTCTAATAAAGACCATTTTGTATTATTGAATATTGGAGTTATTTATTCAACAATTTAGCGATACGAACGTTAGTAGAAGGTTGGAAATAGGCGGAAATTCACTAAATTCGTTACAGTATTTAAGTCAGTTGAACATGGTCTCATTTCCCATTTCGATAGATAGATTTCGATGGGTGTGTATTAGGGTGGAGTGATACCCTATGGATTTTTTTTGTTTTTTTTTTTTTTTGTAATGGTCTAGCAATGAAAAGTTTTCTTTATAAGAGTTAACCAAAACCACCAAATATTATTTTCGTAGGATGGCGTTTTGAGGTGCCCCAGCCCCAAGAAGTTGAGCGAAATAATCTCAGATTTCTTTTATTTCTTTTTTAATATACATAACTTTAGTAAAATTACATATTATAACTAAAAACGACAAATTTTAAATGGTGTTTAACAGTTTTTTGTTGATAATAGTATGTTTCTAATCAAGTGTATAAGTAAACGTTTTACTGGCACATACTAGGCCATGAAAATTAGTAGGCTTTGAAATCAATGAGCACAATGACAAAAAAAATAAAAAAAAAAATAAATTTTTTACCTACCTTTTTCAAATTTTAGTTGCGTTGGGGCACCTCTAAACATACGATGAGTGAAATAATAATTTTCAACCTTATTTCTGGTCTAGAAAGGCAACTTTCTGGAGGTCAGCCAAAAGCGATTTCGAAAAAAAATAAATTCACTCCACCCTAGTGTGTATATGTATATTATAATTATTGAAAAGTAGGAGATGCTACTTCTAGAATAAACTAAAAATCGTAATCAGTCATGTTCCAGCTTTCGAAATCTAAACAATCTCATGAATAACTGGAACAAGCTCTGACCTACTTTTGTCCACCCAAACGCAAAGACACGCACAGAAAAGAGTTACACAAGATTATTTTTAAAGTAAAAAAAAAAAAATTTTAATAAAAAATCTCCAGCACTGAAAGATAAATGTAAAAGAAAAGTTAAACAAAATCCATATTTTCGATATACTTAAGAGAAAGTGCATACAATAAAATCAGAAAATTTATTAATTTAAAAAATTTAATTAGAAGGCGCGACAAGAAAAAATTAAGAAGTTATTAAATAAATAAAAATATATAATCTTATGTAAGTAAAAAATTGTAAGAGAGTAGAAAATCGTGAGAATGAAGAAGTTGCGATGCTAATTTCATGTTTGATTGAAAACCTGTAGTATGTAATTAAATTTCAAATAAAATTTTATCAAAGTGTAACTGGGCACTTTTGATTTCTTTTTGAACTAAACTACGTAAGTACCTGGAGATGCCAGCCGAATGTCGGAGGTCATTGCTGAATAAAAAAATTGCTCTGAGTATGGAGCCTTTTAGTGTTTTTTCGTAAAATTTTAGTGTGATATTTATTTTTCTATTTAGCCAAGCTCTCCCACAACCCGAACTTGAAGTTTCCCGTAAACGATTTTTAAATAATGTTTGCCCCTTTTTCGTGCTTAAAAATTTCGCTGTATCCCCACAGATCAGAAAGTTAATGCTGTGCCGCCAAACGTGCCGGAGCCTTGACCTCGCGAGCTCATGACACGAGCACAGAACGTGCAATGGCCTGTACTTTGGTACTTTTTATTCCTCCAAAACGGGTTGAGATCTGAGCTCTCCTTTGCCAACTCATCAGGCTATACATTATATAAACGGTCGGCAAAAAAAGACCTTAAAGGAAAACTTATACATATCCGTGTAAACGAAATTTAGAAACAAGTTCAGCAAAACCGTTGATTGCAACACTTTCAAAATAAACCTTTTTTTTTTTATTTAATTCATGACTATATTTCTTGTGAAAAATATTGCATATACTAATCGAATCACTATTTTAACAGCTTTCTTTAAAATTATAAAAGTTTTGAAAGAGTGTCGCACTAATCCTTATAACTGTGACCCCAATATAAATTCATCTTGAGCGAATGCTCTAAAACTCTTGCGTACGCTCCAGGATATATATGTGGAGTATGTACTGTTTGAGACTATTGCCCAAATGGCGACGGCAGCTTAAATATGCTTCCTCCGGTATTTCCGATTCTTCTTGTATCGACTGTATGTTTTTGTTGTTGTAGCGATCAGGTTACTCCCCGAAGGCTTTGGGGAGTGTTATCGATTTGATGGTCCTTTGCCGGATACAGATCCGGTACGCTCCGGTAACACAGCACCATTAAGGTGCTAGCCCGACCTTCTCGGGAACGATTTATATGGCCACATTAAACCTTCAGGCCGTCCCTCCCTCCCCACGCAAGGCCACTGCTACAACAACAACAACAAAGTATCTTTGAAGCAGATTTTTGAAAGTGGCTAAAAAACCGCTTTTAGAAAATTGTATCTCTTGGAAATTTTTACACATACAAATTTTCGTAAAAATAAGTAATATGCTATTTTCAATAAAACCGGTTCGAATACAATATCGACAGGCTTATATAGGGATTCAAGGGGTTGTGTAGCGCAATCCCCTCAAGGGGTTGCCAGCGCAATATATAGCTTCTCCAACCCAATTGTGAACTTCACCTACCCGTGGCGAATCCTGTTTCATTAACAAACGAGGCTCCAGTGATCCCAAGCTCGTCACGGAACTAGGGGTGGGGAGGGAGGGATGGCCTGAAGGTTTAAAGTGGTAATATAAATCGTTCCCGAGATGGTCGGGCTGGTACCTTAATGGTGCTTTGTTATCGGAGTGTACCGGATCTATATCCGGCAACGGACCATCAACATCGGTAACACTCCGCAAAGCCTCGGCGAGTGTCTTTATCGTTAATACAACAACCGGCTTATATAAGGCGAAGTCTTGACGCACAGCATCTTTTAATAACTACGATTTAAAATCTATAGAGAGAACATGGTCTCATTTCCCATTTCGATAGATAGATTTCGATGGGTGTGTATTAGGGTGGAGTGATACCCTATGGATTTTTTTTGTTTTTTTTTTTTTGTAATGGTCTAGCAATGAAAAGTTTTCTTTATAAGAGTTAACCAAAACCACCAAATATTATTTTCGTAGGATGGCGTTTTGAGGTGCCCCAGCCCCAAGAAGTTGAGCGAAATAATCTCAGATTTCTTTTATTTCTTTTTTAATATACATAACTTTAGTAAAATTACATATTATAACTAAAAACGACAAATTTTAAATGGTGTTTAACAGTTTTTTGTTGATAATAGTATGTTTCTAATCAAGTGTATAAGTAAACGTTTTACTGGCACATACTAGGCCATGAAAATTAGTAGGCTTTGAAATCAATGAGCACAATGACAAAAAAAATAAAAAAAAAAATAAATTTTTTACCTACCTTTTTCAAATTTTAGTTGCGTTGGGGCACCTCTAAACATACGATGAGTGAAATAATAATTTTCAACCTTATTTCTGGTCTAGAAAGGCAACTTTCTGGAGGTCAGCCAAAAGCGATTTCGAAAAAAAATAAATTCACTCCACCCTAGTGTGTATATGTATATTATAATTATTGAAAAGTAGGAGATGCTACTTCTAGAATAAACTAAAAATCGTAATCAGTCATGTTCCAGCTTTCGAAATCTAAACAATCTCATGAATAACTGGAACAAGCTCTGACCTACTTTTGTCCACCCAAACGCAAAGACACGCACAGAAAAGAGTTACACAAGATTATTTTTAAAGTAAAAAAAAAAAAATTTTAATAAAAAATCTCCAGCACTGAAAGATAAATGTAAAAGAAAAGTTAAACAAAATCCATATTTTCGATATACTTAAGAGAAAGTGCATACAATAAAATCAGAAAATTTATTAATTTAAAAAATTTAATTAGAAGCGCGACAAGAAAAAATTAAGAAGTTATTAAATAAATAAAAATATATAATCTTATGTAAGTAAAAAATTGTAAGAGAGTAGAAAATCGTGAGAATGAAGAAGTTGCGATGCTAATTTCATGTTTGATTGAAAACCTGTAGTATGTAATTAAATTTCAAATAAAATTTTATCAAAGTGTAACTGGGCACTTTTGATTTCTTTTTGAACTAAACTACGTAAGTACCTGGAGATGCCAGCCGAATGTCGGAGGTCATTGCTGAATAAAAAAATTGCTCTGAGTATGGAGCCTTTTAGTGTTTTTTCGTAAAATTTTAGTGTGATATTTATTTTTCTATTTAGCCAAGTTCTCCCACAACCCGAACTTGAAGTTTCCCGTAAACGATTTTTAAATAATGTTTGCCCCTTTTTCGTGCTTAAAAATTTCGCTGTATCCCCACAGATCAGAAAGTTAATGCTGTGCCGCCAAACGTGCCGGAGCCTTGACCTCGCGAGCTCATGACACGAGCACAGAACGTGCAATGGCCTGTACTTTGGTACTTTTTATTCCTCCAAAACGGGTTGAGATCTGAGCTCTCCTTTGCCAACTCATCAGGCTATACATTATATAAACGGTCGGCAAAAAAAGACCTTAAAGGAAAACTTATACATATCCGTGTAAACGAAATTTAGAAACAAGTTCAGCAAAACCGTTGATTGCAACACTTTCAAAATAAACCTTTTTTTTTTTATTTAATTCATGACTATATTTCTTGTGAAAAATATTGCATATACTAATCGAATCACTATTTTAACAGCTTTCTTTAAAATTATAAAAGTTTTGAAAGAGTGTCGCACTAATCCTTATAACTGTGACCCCAATATAAATTCATCTTGAGCGAATGCTCTAAAACTCTTGCGTACGCTCCAGGATATATATGTGGAGTATGTACTGTTTGAGACTATTGCCCAAATGGCGACGGCAGCTTAAATATGCTTCCTCCGGTATTTCCGATTCTTCTTGTATCGACTGTATGTTTTTGTTGTTGTAGCGATCAGGTTACTCCCCGAAGGCTTTGGGGAGTGTTATCGATTTGATGGTCCTTTGCCGGATACAGATCCGGTACGCTCCGGTAACACAGCACCATTAAGGTGCTAGCCCGACCTTCTCGGGAACGATTTATATGGCCACATTAAACCTTCAGGCCGTCCCTCCCTCCCCACGCAAGGCCACTGCTACAACAACAACAACAAAGTATCTTTGAAGCAGATTTTTGAAAGTGGCTAAAAAACCGCTTTTAGAAAATTGTATCTCTTGGAAATTTTTACACATACAAATTTTCGTAAAAATAAGTAATATGCTATTTTCAATAAAACCGGTTCGAATACAATATCGACAGGCTTATATAGGGATTCAAGGGGTTGTGTAGCGCAATCCCCTCAAGGGGTTGCCAGCGCAATATATAGCTTCTCCAACCCAATTGTGAACTTCACCTACCCGTGGCGAATCCTGTTTCATTAACAAACGAGGCTCCAGTGATCCCAAGCTCGTCACGGAACTAGGGGTGGGGAGGGAGGGATGGCCTGAAGGTTTAAAGTGGTAATATAAATCGTTCCCGAGATGGTCGGGCTGGTACCTTAATGGTGCTTTGTTATCGGAGTGTACCGGATCTATATCCGGCAACGGACCATCAACATCGGTAACACTCCGCAAAGCCTCGGCGAGTGTCTTTATCGTTAATACAACAACCGGCTTATATAAGGCGAAGTCTTGACGCACAGCATCTTTTAATAACTACGATTTAAAATCTATAGAGAATCTAACTAATATAGTTTTTTCTTTAATAATTTCACTCTCATTATCCTAACTAACTACAAATATATGTACATACATGTGCCGAAAATCGCCATACATATTTATGAGGTACTTGTGCAATTCGCAAGTGTCGTGTTCATGTAAAATTTTAAAATTTTCCATGGTTTGCAATAAAAATTTTGTTTGAAGCATAGCACATACGACGTATAGAAGACCTTGTGAGTTGCCTATTTCTTGGATTTGTCTACTAATGTATACGAAATTATAACCAAAAATTTAACAACTGGCTTGTTTCATGTCACTAATTAACTTATAATAATGCGCATCGATTTGTACAACTAATGGTCAGCCATTCGTCACTACCGTCACAGCAATCACATATGCCATCGTTAACACGACTACTTGGCACAAAAAAATCGACGCCACGGCCGGTAATGTGCCGCTTCTGATATTTGCAGTAAAATCGTCCATTAGAGCAGGCGTTCGTACTTGGCTCATCACTACCATCGGAGAGGCAATCGCAATATTCATCATTGACACGCTCAAAACTTACTTCATGACTACCATCCAAACAACGGAAGTTGCCATTGAAATTGGGTTTATACGAATCATAATCGAATAGACGAATTCCACTGCAAATAAATGTAAATAAATAAAAAATAAATGTGTAAAGACAAAATACATCGAATTGTATCCAACTAAAACATTCAATTGGAAAAAGCAAAATTGTATGTACCGTATAATTTTAATGGATTCGTCAACGGGATTGGCAAGTGCTTTAACTGCACTTTCCTCGCCGCCTCCTCCGCCGTCATAACCATCAGTCTGTTTACTTCCCAAGGATTGTAGAATTTCCTTATGTTTTTTTCGAATTCCATTCACCGTTTCTTCTAAACTCCATGGTGTACTAGCATTTGGGAGCTGATTTATGGAAAATGCTTGATAAATAATAAACACTATACCTAATAAAAATACGCCTAATAGGAGCATTTTAGACTTTTGTTTATAAAATGGTTTATAATATATATTCTCCCGTTTGACCCAAGTCTTTCGCATTGTGATGCTTTGGTTATATTTTTTGTATCACGATTTGCGTAGAAAGGATAATTTTTACCACTTTAAGGGACGAAAGAATAATGTTTTTTTTTTTTTTTTTTTTTTTTGGGATTTGATTGCATGGAGGAGGACCTTCTTATATTTGAAAGTCCCAGTTCCAGGTTATTGTCCAATGCATAAAATGATTAATTTCTGGATTAACTTTCCATAGTATGTAAGTAATTTAGGCTCCACTAATACACAATGGTAATACCAACTGGCCAGAACCATGTGTAGTAGCTTGCTATTTGTATTTAATTATGTGCTTTGTTAACTGGTTTTTTCATGGCACCACGCCAGGTTATTTTCAAATTATAGTTATATGTATGTTTGATTATTTATAAAATTTGTGTTTATGTCCAATTTAATTTGGTAAAGGTCTTTAATTTGTTGATATTTTCCAAATCTTCATATCACAATAGTTTCAATTTTTGTTAATTTTCAGTTTGAGTTGGTATTTTTGTCCACTTTCTTTGTTTAAATATCACTTTTTGGTTGTATGATTCAAATCCAATTTGTCTAATCCGGTAAGTTTTATCTCGATTCCACCAGTCCATTCCATTGTTGTTTTTGTCCAATTTTGGTAATTATTTTTCGTTTATTTAATTTGTGTATTTTGTAAGTTTTAATTTAATATATACAGATTCCCCAGTCCATTCCATTGTTGTTTTTGTCCAATTTTGGTAATTTTCGTCTTTTCCGTTATTATATTTTATATTTATTCAGGTTATGTGTACATGACTGTACATTTTAGTTACTCCGTTAAATTGTCCCGTTTATTTCCGAGAATTTTATTTCCATTTGTATGTATGTAAAAACATTAATTTTCAGTGGCTTGTTGCCAAGTGTCTTCAATGATTTTCCCGTTACGACAGTTTTACGTAAATCGAGTTGGTATTATGTGGCCCACGCCAGGTTATCAATTTCATTTGTTATTTATATGCACAATTTGCATATTTTTACAATACAGCGCACAATTTGTAAGTATTTTTAATTAATATTGTCTTTTCGACTCCCGCACTATCCGCCATTTTATTCTCAAACCGCGTGAGTAAAGCCCCTTGATAGCACGCGGTTGAGTTGTGGGGAAAACCGAACTTGACGCGACGACGTCAGAAAACGAAGTGGAATAATGTTTTTGTGAAAATTTACAAATGATGTGTCAGGAATAAATTATTTTTGTTTACATGTCACGGCTTTTTATCTGACAGTGTTGCTAATGTTTAATCAATGCAGGGCTGTAATTTTTGGTAGAGTAATAAGGTTAAGGTCCGTTTGCACCCTCTTCAATTAATCGTTTCTTTTCTACAATGCGATTCAACCTAAACCACATGAGCAAAAACAAAAAATGATCAATCACTCGCAAAATTATCGCCGAAGCGGCAACATCATTTTTGTTAAATGTTCGTGTTATACATTAAATTTATCAATAACAGGCTTTTCTGATCTAAGTCCAGCGTGCAAATAAAACTAAATTATTCCACTATTATCCCAACGTTTCGCTAATCTTTGTTAGCATCTTCAGGGGGCATTTATTTTAAAAAATCCCTGCCACAAACAAAAGTTAAAATTACAAGATAGTTAAATGAGTAAAAATTTTTAACAAGAAACACTTACACTATTGGATTTCGTATCGAAAACATGAACATAAAACAACAAAAGCATTAGTCACTTAAACATATACATACATGAATAAACTATGACCAGTACCATCTAACCATCATGGTAGTCTTGTCAATACTAAATATTCTTATTTTTATATTTTTAAACATGCTATGTAGGCGGCAGCAATGTTTTCTGTATCCTCGCGTTTGTTCATTGTCTTTTCTCGTCTTTCCATTATTCTCAGGCTTTCCAATGTGTATCTTGTTGTTATTCTCTTTTCTTTGTCTATAATTTTCGCATTTTTAAAATCAGCTGTATGACCACTTGTCAACATATGCTGTGATAACGCTGTGCTGGTCTTTTGTTTTTTTATGTCAGCTTCATGTTCTCCCAGTCTAACAGCTAAGGCTCGCTTTGTTGTGCCAATATATATTTGATCGCATTTTTCATGTTCTCTTCCTTTGCATTTTATCTCGTATATAACGTTGTTTTGTTGTTGAGGCTGTATAGGATGTTTTGTTTTTGTATATATTGTAGAGACGGTGTGGTTTGATTTGTAAGCAAGGGTTGTGTGTTGTGTTGTTGCTATATTGTGATGAATATTTTCTGTCAACTTTGGAATGTATGTAACGCTGTAGAATTTCTTTTGTGTTTGTACTTCAGTACTTGCTCTTTTATCGGGTTGGTTGTTGCTTTTCATGGTCTCCTGGTCTATAAGTTCGCGTATTAAATTTATGGGGTAATTGTTTTTTCTTAGGATTCTATATATTTTGTCTTTATTAGCGTCGTGGAATTTTTCGTGGCTTATGGTCAGTATCTTCTGTATTAAATTTTTGGCTGTATTGATCTTATATTTTATGGGTTGTGATGATAAATAATTTATTAGTCGTCCAGAAGAAGTAGGTTTTGTATGCCAGTCAAGTAGAAGATTTTGATTTTCCCTGTGAATGCATGCGTCAAGAAATGGTATTTTGGAGTTTACTTCAATTTCCATAGTAAATTTTAATTTGTCATGGTATTTATTTAAATTTTCAAGAATTGTGTTGGTATCGTTGCGTTTAATTACAGCGAAAATGTCGTCCACATATTTGCAAATAAATTTTATTTCTATATTGTGTTCATGCTTTAGCTTTAGAATCGTATTGTCCAATACGTCATCCATGACGATGTCCGCAATGGTGGGAGAAATTGGATTGCCCATGGGCATACCAAAGGTTTGTGTATACAAATCGCCATCAAATATAAAATAGTTGTTTTCCTTTATGCAGAAGTCTAACATATCTTGAAATTTTGTTTTAGGAATATTAGAAATGGCTTTTATTTTGTCCCATTTGTTCGAAATTATTTTAGAAGCTAACGTCGTTGGTATGTTTGTAAATAAAGATACGACGTCAAAAGACACTAAAATATTGTAACGAATTTTCTGCAAATCCTCTTATTTGCAATCCTCTGCTAAGTTCGAATCACTAAACTGTTGAATAAATAACTCCAATATTGAATGATGGAAAAATGGCCTTTATTAAGTACTTCACAATAACACTCAAACTGTGCAACGAATAGCTTAATAACCAAACTGATATCTTAAAGGAAACTGACTTTCAAAATAATAGTGCTATTGCTCGCTAGATATCGTCTTACTCGTAACTGCTTGACAATTCAAATCAAACTGAATTCCTTCTTACTCGCTGGCGCCGCTTTTATAGTTTACGCTGCATACTTCTAGGCTCTTCGATTTCCAGAAGTTACTAGTTGTTTCGGCTACAAAATCGCCAGCCACAACTACGTGCACAAATTATTGCTCTCTCTTGTGACAACTCAGATAAGGTATATGCATGTGTTTGTAGTTTACAGTCTCCCGCACACACATAAGCGTATAAGTAAATTCATCGGTGTGTGACATCTCATCTCTCGCTGCCTTGTATGTAAATGTTGCTCGTCGGAATGTGTACATATGTGTAGACGCAATTATTGATTCGTTTATGTAGATACATAATGATTGAATTATTGATGTGCATTCACGTCACTGCTTAGATCGGCTTAGAGCTGGCAGCACTCCTTAGTTTTGCTAATATTCGTAACACTGCCCTCCACCTAAGTCTGATCGTCCCGATCAGACAAATCTCTCGATCTAAACGCTGCTAATCTCTCCAAATGAACCACTTTCATTTTGGTTCGTGGTTTGGTAGTGGTTTGTATGCGGTACACTACATCGTTGATCCGTTTTACAACTTTGTATGGGCCTTCCCAGTTACACTGCAATTTCGGGGACAACCCTTTTTTTCGTTGTGGGTTGTATAGCAGCACCAAATCTCCTTCCTGAAACCCTTCCGAATTAATTGCTTTATCGTACCTCGCTTTCATCTTGTCACTCATAATCTTTGCTCGTTGCCTTACCAGATCGTGTATCCCTCTCAGCTCTTCTTCTAAGACATCAGTGGATTTCTTGACATTCCTCTCCGCATCGGCATCTATCCCATACTTCAAATCAGCTGGCAGTCGAAGGTCATTGCCAAAAATTACCTTTGCGGGAGTTTGGCCCGTTGTGTCATGTACTGCCGATCGGTAGGCCATCAAGAATAATGATATGTGTGTATCCCAGTCCTTATGGTACTTGTCGACTACTTTCCTTAAATGCTCCTCCAATGTTCTATTGAAACGTTCCACCATACCATCGGACTGAGGATGCAATGCAGTTGTCCGTGTTTTTCGAATGCCCAACTTCTTGCACAGTTCTTGGAACACAGCTGATTCAAAATTCCTGCCTTGGTCAGAATGTAACTCCATTGGTACACCATACCTTGCAACCCATTCGTTTTTAACCACTTCTGCTACTGTTTCTGCTTCTTGGTTTGGGATTGGGTATACCTCTGGCCATTTACTGAAATAATCCATAACCACCAGTACGTATTTGTTTCCGCGGTTGCTAGTAGGAAATGGACCTGCGACATCCATGGCGATCCTTTCAAATGGTGCACCTGAAATATACTGCTTCATCTGGCCACGACTTCGGGTTTTGGGCCCTTTCGCTCTGTTGCATACCTCGCAATTGGCAATCCACTCGGTGACCGACTGACGGCAACCAACCCAATAGAATCTCTGCTTAATTTTCTCGAGTGTCTTCGTGATTCCAAGATGGCCTCCACTTGGACCATTGTGCAACTCGCTGAGCACGTCAGGAATCCTCTTTCTGGGAACAACTATAAGTTTCTTCTTGCACTGACCATCCTCACTCTCCCATACTCGATGCAAGCAACCGGATATCAATTCCAAACTGTTCCACTGTGCCCAATATGACTTCGCAATGGGACTCTCTGCTGACATATCCTCTCTGCTTGGTCTTTCGTTTCGTTCGAGCCCTTGCATAACATGTGACAGACCTGTATCTTCTAGCTGACACTTTCTTAGTTGTTCCTTGTCGCATTTATCCGTACACGTTATAGTCATTAGCCGGACATCTATAATGTCTTCTTTAGCCTCGGCCTTTGAACAGTGCTTGCATTCCAAACTACATGGCCTTCGTGACATTGCATCGGCATTTCCATGGGTACTACCTTTTCGATGCTCAATGGAAAAGTCATAGCTTTGAAGTCGCTCGATCCACCGTGCCAATTGTCCTTCCGGATTACGGAACTGCAGAAGCCATTTCAATGCTGCGTGATCTGTCCTGACATGGAATCGCTGGCCGTAGAGGTATTTGTGAAAATGTTTAATGCACTCTACCAATGCCAACAGCTCTCTCCGCGTAACACAGTAGTTCCTCTCTGGTTTTCCAATCGAACGGCTGTAATATGCAACTACCTTCTCCTGTCCATCGACCAGTTGTGATAAAACGCCTCCTATAGCATATCCACTTGCATCTGTATCTAGAATAAATGTTGCTCCTGGAATCGGATATGCTAACATTGGGGCAGTGCACAAACGCTCCTTCAATGTTTGGAAAGCCACTTCTTGCTCCTTCTTCCATTCAAAAGCTTTGTTTTTTCTTGTAAGCTCATGGAGGCTATGGGCTACGCTGGAAAAATTTGGTACAAATCGGCGGTAATATGTGCACAGCCCAAGAAAACTTCTCAATTCATGTAGATTCTGTGGTCTTGGCCAATCCTGTACAGCCTCTATTTTTTCGTTCGCAGTGCAGATGCCCTCTGTCGTTACCTTGTGACCCAAATAATTGACTTCCTTTTTAAACAGCGCACACTTTTTGGGACTTAACTTCAGACCAGCGCCAGCTATTCTCTGGAAAACTTCCTCCAAGTTCTTAAGATGTTCATCAAAGCTCTTGCCCAATACGATGATGTCGTCCAGGTACACCAAGCATGTTTTCCAATGTAGTCCTTTCAGTACCTGGTCCATGAGTCTCTCAAAAGTAGCTGGTGCATTACAAAGTCCAAAAGGCATCACTGTAAATTGCCAAAGACCATCACCGACACTGAAGGCTGTTTTCTCTTTATCTTCCTCCTTCACCTCCACTTGCCAGTAGCCGCTTTTCAAGTCCAGCGTGGAAAACCATTTCGTACCAGATAGCGAGTCCAGAGTGTCGTCAATTCTTGGCAATGGGTAGCTATCCTTTTTCGTTACGTCATTCAACTTCCGGTAGTCCACGCAAAACCTCATTTTTCCATCCTTTTTTTTTACAAGTACTACCGGTGAGCTCCATGAACTAGCTGATGGTTCGATGACGCCGCTGTCGTTCATTTCTTGAATGATTTGACTCACAACTTCCCGCTTCGCCAGTGGAACACTACGTGGAGCTTGACGGATCGGTCTCGCATCTCCAGTGTCAATTTGATGTTTCACAACGTTGGTGCGGCCTGGTTTAGAATCATCCTGGTCAAATATGTTCGCGTACTTTAGGAGCAGTTGTTTTGCCTTACTCTGATATGCTTCCTCTAGTCCCTGCATCCATGCCGTGATGTCATTTGAAAGATCAGTATTACTAGCTGAAACGTGTTCCTGGAGCTGTTCACAGTTAATAACCACTTCAGCCTCTTGGCATCTTCCCAAAATAGCTCCTTTAGTCAGTTTGAGTGGTGACTTGAACTCATTGAGTACTCTTACCGGAATACGTCCATCTTGTTTTGTCATAGCCAGGGTTTTTCCTACAAGTATGTTTAGTGCTGATTTGTTTGCTGCTTCGACAACCCACAATTTGTTTGTCCCACAATCTCCATCAACCTTTGCCCAGATGACTGCTTCGGATTTTGGTGGTATTTGCTGACTCTCTTCCACCAGCACTCGTTTACTGCTGTAGCCTCTCTCGTAGCCGAAATTAAGTGGTACATCCATGTTTTTATATCGCATCGTCTTGCTTTGCATGTCGATCTTGATGCCCTGGTCGATTAAGAAGTCCACTCCAATTATGATTTCATCAACAATTTCTGCCACTATAAAATTGTGTACTACCATGACGTTCCCAATTGCGACTTCACATTCTACTTCTCCAATTACCTGGGTGTCCTCTCCCGTGGCTGTACGTAATCTTGCTCCAAGCAATGGTCTTATCTTTTTGTTGACTAAATCCGCTCGAATGATGGAATGAGATGCACCCGTATCTACAGTCAATAACCGTTCCTTTCCGTCCCCATGTCCTCCAACAGTAAGGTTGCTCGATCTTCTTCCAATCTGCGAGATAGAGATTATGGGGCATTCAATTGCGGGAGCCAGCTGTCGCCCCTTGCGGCTGACTCGATTTAGTTTAACGATTGAGTGGTCTTGGATATTTGCTCATCACCTTCTGCTCTGCGTTTACGACCACCCACATTGTTGGAGCTATTGGGACCGCTGCTGCAATGTCGTGCAATATGACCTGGGTTGCCGCACTTGAAACATTTAATAACTCCGGCATTTTTCTGTTGTGATCCCTTCAGTGCTTCCAAAATAGTGTCTACCCAATCTGGTCTTTCCACTTCTACACGATGAGCTTTGTATGCTGGTTTACTCAATAGTGAGGCCGTTTCCTGAGTCAATGCATGTGATACCGTTTCAGAAAATGTCAGCTTTGGGTTTGCGTATGTAGCTCGCTTCGTTTCCACGTCCCGTATGCCATTTATGAAACTCTGGATTTTTACCCTTTCAGTGTATTCCACGGGTGCGTCCGCATTTGCAAGATGAGCCAATCTTTCAATATCTGAAGCAAACTCCTGCAATGTTTCATTTGCTTTTTGGTAGCGGTTTTGCAACTCAATTTGGAATATCTGTTTCCTATGCTCGCTTCCGTAACGTCTCTCTAAAGCGCTCATCAATGTTTCGTAGTGGTTCCGCTCGTACTCTGGGATGGTCTGTAAGATTTCCGCGGCAGGCCCTTTCAGTGCCACGAACAGAGCTGCAACTTTATCTTCAGCATTCCATTGGTTCACTGCTGCGGTCTTCTCAAACTGTAGCTTAAAGACCTGAAAAGGAACAGAACCGTCAAAGGATGGTGTCTTTACCTTTGGATTACTCGCTGAAACAGCTGGGCGGTTTAGTTGTAACTGCTCCATACGACCTTTTAACGCTTCTATTTCGGCATCAATTTTGTCCTCGAGTTGTAAAATTTTTGCATCCTGCTCTTCCAGTTTCACAAAGAGCTGCGCTGATACCTGTTCCGAAATTTGTGCCGACATTTCAGATATACGTGCCTCTTGCGCTTCCAGTTGAGATGCCAAATATGTCTTCTGTTCTTCCATCTTGGATGTTATACGTGTCTCCTGCGATTCTAGTTGTGATGCCATATATGTCTTCTGTTCTTCCATCTTGGATGTTATACGGTTCTCCTGCGATTCCATATATGTCTGCTGTTCTGCCAGTTGAGATGACACTGTCGATGTTTGAGCAGATATTGCAGCTAAAATCATGTTCAAGTCTGTACTGGTAACCGTCTGCGATGTTTCGTTCTTCTCTTCAATTTTTGTTGTCTCCTCGCCATCAAGATGAAAGACATGCTCTTCCACATCAATTCCTTCTGCTTCCATTGCTTCTCGTAGCCGTGCCTGAAGTTCGAGTTTAACGCCGCTTGTATTCAATCCACGGCTCTCCAACTCCTTCTTCAGTTGCGGGATCTTCAATTCACTTAACTTTGCCATGTCCTTGTTGTCCTCTAGAATTTATTCAACAATTCCTCTTCTGACACCAATTGTAACGAATTTTCTGCAAATCCTCTTATTTGCAATCCTCTGCTAAGTTCGAATCACTAAACTGTTGAATAAATAACTCCAATATTGAATGATGGAAAAATGGCCTTTATTAAGTACTTCACAATAACACTCAAACTGTGCAACGAATAGCTTAATAACCAAACTGATATCTTAAAGGAAACTGACTTTCAAAATAATAGTGCTATTGCTCGCTAGATATCGTCTTACTCGTAACTGCTTGACAATTCAAATCAAACTGAATTCCTTCTTACTCGCTGGCGCCGCTTTTATAGTTTACGCTGCATACTTCTAGGCTCTTCGATTTCCAGAAGTTACTAGTTGTTTCGGCTACAAAATCGCCAGCCACAACTACGTGCACAAATTATTGCTCTCTCTTGTGACAACTCAGATAAGGTATATGCATGTGTTTGTAGTTTACAGTCTCCCGCACACACATAAGCGTATAAGTAAATTCATCGGTGTGTGACATCTCATCTCTCGCTGCCTTGTATGTAAATGTTGCTCGTCGGAATGTGTACATATGTGTAGACGCAATTATTGATTCGTTTATGTAGATACATAATGATTGAATTATTGATGTGCATTCACGTCACTGCATAGATCGGCTTACTCCTTAGTTTTGCTAATATTCGTAACAATATCTTCGTCACATACACATATTTCAGACAACCTATCTTTGAGGTTAAAAGAGTTTTTAATATTATATTTATCCGAAATTAATGTCTTTAGAATCTCTCCAATGTATTTGGATAATTTGTAACAGGGGGCCATGAGTGAGCACATAATAGGACGCAACGGAACTTCTGGCTTATGAATTTTTGGCAACCCGTAAATTCTCGGTGCTGCTGCCGCTGAACATGTAAGTTGTTGCTTTTCCTTGATGTTTATGTGTTTATTTTTATACAGATCATCTACTATTTTGTTGTTTTTCTTTTGGAGAGTCTTTGTCGGGTCGTTTCTTGCTTTTCTGTATGTGTTTTTGTCTTCAATAAGTTGTTTCATTTTATCTATGTACTCACTTTTATACATTGCCACAGTTTTGTTACCTTTGTCCGCGTCAGTTATAATTATTTTGTTTTTGTATACTTTGGTAAAAGATTTTGCTTGGTAAAAAGCAGCAAGTATAAATTTTTCCGATGCGTTGTGCTTTATGCTTCTTTTGTTATACATTAAAAATAATGTGCAATATTAAAATTTTAATTTACCTAAAATCTATTATCATAGTCGTATGATATAACGGAGTTACAAAGCGGTACGGTAGTAGTGCAGTTTAGGGGCCCCACCCTAAAGTTGGACCGAGATTTTCGAGTGCGGTATCAAAAGACGCGCACCCTTCAAAAACGCGAATACTCCATAAATAGTGTAAGGAATACTCCTTTAAAAGTACAGGAGTGTTCCAAAACTAATCTGTATTCAACAAAAAATGTGCTCCATTTAACATTGCGATGCCCTAGGAGAGGAGTAGGTGATCCCACTCTGGCTTTGTTTGTGAGTATTCCATAGAGTACATACGTGAGAGTACTTTCACTGTCGTACTCCATGAAGCACCCACAGAGGATCATATGTCAAAGTACTAAAGAGGAATTGTGTCGGAAAGAATTATCGGAGTGAATTTAATTGAAAATGAAAGTAAATGAAGACGGGCAATACAACTTTTATATTTTATACTACGAATATTCTTATGTTACTTAGCATTTCCGTGAATAAAGAAACTAATATTTCTCTATTCTATAGTAGCTATGCTCTCTATACCATAGTAGCTATCATCCGGTAGCAAAATCCTGAGCCAGATTAATAATTTTGCATGTAAATGCAACAACAACGATTTGAGCCAGATAAATCCAGATAGAAGTCTGGTTCAATTTGTGAGCCAGATAATTTGTTAATTACTTCTTTTTAGGTTGGCAACGCCGCCTTTAATATACCTACTTTTTCAAAAATAGATGTCGCTGCTTAGCCTTTCGCCGTATGAGTTAAATGAAAAACAGCGGCGACATCTGCCCATCACATTTCACGTGTGCGAAAATTTCACGACATCTGCTTCTCAAGTCTCTCAATGATCCAGAGCGTTCCCGTGAGAAATGAGCGTGAGCCGGAGCTGTAAAACTCACTGAAAGACGGCAAGTATGTGTACATAAAACCAGTGCGCTGTTGCATTTTATCAGAGTTACCATAGTCAAATTTTATTATCAGTTATTTGTATGCAATATTTTACTTTTGGCAACTGTTCGATCGTCATCATGTCGTGATCACGGTCGTTAAAAAACGAGCAATGATCGGCTGATGGTGGTCCGCAAACGCATTGCAAAGGAGTATTGTTAGAGTACTCCAACAGGCAGACAATGGAACACGTAATCCAACAATTTTTTCAGGGTATTTACGTCTATATTAAGAATCCGAAAGCGGAAGTTAACTTTTTTCACCCGTTTAAAAGTTATCGGCGAAAAACTGTTCCATTGGGCACGTTTTGTTCCGGCATAATTACGTTACTGTAGGCACATGCACTACAAACCTCTTCTTTTAAAACAATGTAGAACGAATTTCGAACTTAACGAACCTTTCCGGTGTTTGTGCCAAGATTATAACTCTCACTCAAACACATTTGATATATCCGACTCCCTTTTTTCTATAAAAAAGACTGTCCTTATCTCTCTTATTCGTTAATGCTGTATATGTTTGTTTCTATATTCTATTAATTTAGGCTTTACCCTCAGCTAGAGTTGTGCTTTTTCGTTCATTTCAGAGATTCGATTCTTTAGTTATTTTTCTGATGAACGAACAAGTTGTTCTTTTTGTTCATCTGTTCTTTTCTGTTTTCAAGCAAATTTGTTCACTGCTGCTTGCACCCGCTAAAAAAGCCAACAAGTATAGATGAGGTTGTGTATGCAGCAATGCTTTAAATACTTAAATGTGTTATGAATAAATAAGTTAATATATACATATATTTTTAATTAACTTCAAAAAAGTTACAAATTTCGGAAGATCCAGAAAATTGAAAGAGTACAGACACAAATTGTAAATATGATCTTTTCAAGTTTAATAAATGTAATTAGTTTCTTACAAAAGATGTTTTTCATAATTAGTCCATACATATATTGTTTTAGCAGTGCCACACACATATCTTTAGTGTAAGTGGCATCATCGACAATCGTGCTCAGAATTTCTGCGCATGTATGTATGAATTTACAATGTTCGCGAACGAGAAGTGAGAAAGAATAACATTAGATAAAACGAACTAAAGGAACAAATGAACTAAAAGAACAAATATAACCGAAATCGAAGATCTAGTTCACTTGTTCAGTTGAGAGACCCGGTCAATTGAACAAGTTCAGAACAAAACGACCCAACTTTACCCTCAGCTGATGATATTTCTTCTTTAGCCGAGCAGTTTTAGATCTCAACGCTTGATAAACCACTGCCCATCAATAACTCGGCCAAAAAAAAATTATAAATATGTAATAAAATTAATAAATAAAAAAAATTATTAACAGGATTAGCGTGGTTTCATTGGGCCACTTGAGGGCAGTGCGCTGCCACAACGTTCAATTATTGTGAGTATACTCCAATAGGTTTTAAATTTACACCCCTATTATGAGTTTTCATACGATAGACGATAAACGCTTGCTAGCGTATCGTAAAAAATTAGCTTTCATATTGCGATTTCCACACGCCCGATGAATCTATACGAAACAGATAGCAAAACAAAACGTAAATACTAACAATTCATTTATCTTGTACGTGAAAGTGGCAAAAGTTTTTAAAAGCTGTAATAATAAAATGTTTATGCAACCTCTGTTCCCTTTTATATAAACTCAAATGAACAAATTGACGAAACTTGCATAGATGCCATAGAAAGAAGAAAATTGAGAGATGCTTCCAATTTTCTTGAAATGAACTCTACACTGTAAGTCCCTGACATACTAAAAGTAAAGAAAAAGTTTAATAAACAAAATTGATGTTGGAGTATGTCTTAACAGAAATAGAAGGCAGTTTGCGCGCCCGTAAAAATAGGTCATCCATCCCAAATATTTTGAAGGTTTGTGCCACTTTAAGGTTTCTTGCCCAGGGCGTTGCAACAGAGTGTTGGGAATGAGGCTATAGTTGGATTCTTTTGGATTATGTAATAATTTTATATTTACTTTTATTTAAATTATTATATTAATTTGTTGTCTTCAAGACCAACTTTATAATTTTTGTAAAATGTATATTTTACAAGTTATATTATATTCAATAATTATAAATAGAAAGCAGAAAAAACAAAGTTCATAGACCGTATAGCCGACTATTTCAAAACCCATGACGGTTTATCATCAGCTATCCACACATTGAAGGCTTAACGTTTTAACGCATCAGGCCATCAATGCACTTTGCAAGTTTCTATGTATAACTCGTTTTCCACTCTTTGTTGCTTATATTCTTTACCACCGTCAATTGAGTGCGCTAATCAGGTGCTATTATCTCTTTAGACGAGGATTTTCGTTGCAGCCCATATGGTTTTCCTTCAAGCTCCTGCTTTTTGTTAGGATTCCAAGATGCTTTTTCCGTAGACTGAAAGTATATAATGTTATGTTTTGGTTTTATTGGTCTGTAAATAATTATTTATTATATTGATTTGTTGTCTTCAAGACCAACTTTATAATTTTTGTAAAATGTATATTTTACAAGTTATATTATATTCAATAATTGTAAATAGAAAGCGGGTAAATTAGAAAAAACAAAGTTCATAGACCGTATAGCCGACTATTTCAAAACCCATGACGGTTTATCATCAGCGATCCACGCATTGAAGGCTTGACGTTTTAACGCATCAGGCCATCAATGCACTTTGCAAGTTTCTGAAGACAACAAATTAATATAATAATTAATTATTTACAGACCAATAAAACCAAAACATAACCTTTTATTTAAATAGTTCCCAACGTATCGTGGAAAATTTTATCAACGATAGCTAGCGTAGAAAATTGAACAGCTTATGCGATAGTTAGCGTATGGCAATACCACGATAAACGATAAACGCTAACGATCGGGTTTCATACGCTAGAATTTATTTCATAATACGGTAGAACAGATTGCAAGCGTTTATCCTGTATCGTATGAGTTCATAATAGGGGTGTTAGTTGCAGCTTTTTGACATAATGTTTTATGAGCTATCTGTCAAAAAGCTGCAATTAAATATTGCAATGAATTTTAGGGTAGTTATGCACCTTCTACTAACGTTCGAATCGCTGAAACGCAAAAGTTACAAACATATACCAGAAAAAATAAGTCTCCCAGTCAAAACGTATCCAAAGCATTAAATAAAATCTAAAAAAAGTTAATAAATTCTCCAACTAAAATATTTTTAGGTTATGGATATGGCGAAAAACCAAAAACCAATTGGTTGGCTATGGTATGGTTATGGCGTTAGCGTTATGGTATGGCACCATTAATCGATTACATTGATTTCCATAAAGGGTATATGACACTACTTTATTTTTGCTTGGATTCCAAGCTAAAAAAACTGACAAAACAAACAAAACAAAACAAAAACAATTTCCAACAAGAGGAACCGAGACAAACATTGTCAACAAAATAGAATAATTAGGTTTTCAATAAAATTTTTTTATTAACATTTTTCACGACAAAAAAATTGCACATAACACTGAAAAACTATTTCGCGCTCTGGTGGTTCACTTATTTCACACGAAAGTTCATTATAGTTCCGTATTAATGCACAAAATTTTCAAACTAAAAACAAAATTTTCATTTGTCAGAAAAAATAAAGAAAAAACGGCCGAATGTCAAAAAAACCTATGGAAATACAAACTGGCTCGTTTGTTTTCAATAAACTAGGTTGTATTTTTCTTGTATTTCGTTAGTTTTTTGAAATATAGTTTACACACTTACACCAGTACTGAAACCTTGTTAGGAGGGAGGGCGACAAAAAATATAAGAGAAAATACAGGAAAAAACAGACAAAATAAAGTAGTGTCATATAGGTTTAAGGTAGGTTCGATCAGCTGTTTTATCTGGCCCCATTTATCGATTACATTGATTTCCATAAGGTAGGTTCGATCAGCTGTTTTATCTGGTTATGGTTTTATGGTTATAAGTCACCATTAATTAGGTTTGATCAGCTGTTTTATCTGGTTATGGTTTTATGTTCACAAGTCACCATTAGTTGGCCCTTTAATATAGAATATAGTTATGGCCGTGGCAAGTTTGCCGCAGGTATGAGGTTATAGCTCCGACACATAAGCACTTTTTCATATAGATGATTTTAACACAGCTTATGCATTATGAGTAGATTGCGTGTATTTTTATGGAGAATGCTAGAATGAGAATGAATTGCCAAGTCTGAAGTTCCTTCATATTTACAAACGCAATATCTTCGTTGATTGTGGCGATGTTATTGGAATGCATAAGCTTGTGTTAAACGCATCTATATGAAAAATGTCATTGTGCCACCGCCTTTACGGTTTCAGCTGTAGTCCTTTGTTCAAACTGTCTGGCAACAACGCATTTGAACCAGCTGTTTTAATTTTATTATTTGTTGATAGCAGCGAAAAACGCCTATTTAATTAAATTAAAGCAAAATAATTAGCAATGTCAAGTGGATATAATTGGCAAAACGCTATAGAGCGACAAAATACTACACAAATCCAATTAGCTGCAAACACTTACAATGTGCTGGAAAGTAGTTCCGCGAGCTTACAGCGTTCCACCCAAGTAGCTATCGAAACAGAGCAGATAAGCACCGAGGCAAGTACAGGTAGTCAAGAAAGATTTAGGATGCGTTTCAATATCATTCTTTTTTTTTAACTTCTCTTTTAGGTGTTATCTGAATTAAACGAACAACGCGAATCATTGCTGCGTTCAACGAGGCGACTACAAGACGCAGACGCTGATGTCGTGCAATCGAGAAATGTTATAAGAAAATTACGGCGCGAAGTGCTTTACAACAAATTGATACTGATACTAATTATAATATTGGAAATTTGTATTTTAGCTGGACTAATTGTTATAAAATTTGTATCGCTTTAGTTTTTGGATTTTACTTAGCTCAAAAGGGTAACGTTTTACAAGACGGTGCACCACCTAACTTTTATCAAAAATTACCCTTGGGTATCAAAAGATGCGTCTTGACCTCCGTTTTTATAATCCAGAAGAGAAAATTAAAATTTTTATTCTTAAAACGGACGGCGTCTTTTGATACCACCTTTGATAATTTTCGATTAAAATTAGGTGGTGCACCGTCTTGTACCCTCAAAAGATATTGGAGAACACAAAAAGTATGCTACAAACCCGTTTTAATCTGCATAAAAGAAAAAAAACGATTGATTTTTCAATTAAATGAACCTCAAATTTTATTTGATAAATTTCCATATCACTACACATTGAATCGTTAATTTAACATGTATGTAAATAACAATTTGACGACTAGCGCATAAGCTTTATTTCGTGGTGCATTTAATGGTAGTGCATCTATTTTATATGTATATACTTACCGTTGAATACAAAATAATACCGATGTATATAAATATGTTCACAATAAATTTTCTAAATTAATCAGTTCATGCAGTTCATGCACTTTTGCATCTACATTCATATTGATTCAACGAATTATATAGTTTTTTGGCATACTTGTAATACTCCTATATTGCTACAAAAGGCTAGGTACATTCCCAAACATCAGAGTGCCGACATATTGCTGTTTAAACGTGTACCTAAATTTAAAGTTTTTCTTGTCACAGTTATGCTGCTACAATCACAAATTTTATAGGCTTTCTTGTATTGATTTCGAATTCAAAACACATTGCGAGCATTTTCTATTAGCAATATAGGTAGGTAGGTTGGCCAGTTCAATCCATGAGGACCTAGCAATATAGGAGTATTACATATATGCTTTTTGGCTTCTTATCGCGAGATGTATGTATATGTATACATGCATGCAAACGTATAAATTTATAGTTGAGTAAATATGAGCGCAAGCGAAAACAGTTATTTATGCAGCAAACACAAAAAATAATTATTAACCTAAATATTGAAAAGATGTTAAATTAACCCGTTTCTTCAGACACATGGGTTTCGATTCGAGTAGTGAGGGCATCGTTAGTTCCAAAGCATTGAATCTTATATTTGTAAAAATATATAAAACTTATTTAATATATACATAGCTTTACAGAAATTATGGCAAAATCAAAACAGCTCTAATTTGTTTTATTGTATACATTCATGTTTTTATAAAGGTAGTTAACTTCTTAAACATTCAGTTATTTCCATAAAAACCTTTATACAAAGTCCACTATAACAATATTTCATTGTAAAAACAAAACATAACTAAATAACGAAGTTTAAAGCGAGAGTATTTAGCAAAATGTTTTACATTTAAATTACGCAAATGTACAATTAATACTCAAAGCATACTATAATACGTTTGTCCTTAAAATATTAATTAATATATGCATATGTCTTTGTTTTTGTCATAAATGAACAAATAAAGTGTGATTATTTTCATATATTATATATTTAATATAAACTTTATTTATTATTGGGGCAACTCATGACAACTCACAAACCCCTGGCTAGGTTCGTAAATCGTGTAATCGTCGTAAAGTTATATGAAAACGCGTTTCATTTGCGAGGTTGCCTTATTATAACTATGTTAGTTGCAAACATATATTTGCTAATTCAACTACACAACAGTTAAGCTACTAATATTTTAATTAAGAAATTCCGATACAGCCCGCTTCATATTTTCTTAATCAAGCGCGATGTACACCATTCCTTTTGTTCGCGGAAATATAATGTTAAACTTAATATTAACACTGTCCTTTACAATATCGAATTTTTGAGTAATTTTCAATTTTCTTTTGGCAAAACTATAGACCAACCAAATACACGCCGATCAAATCCACATGAAAACAAATCGCAATTGAGTAATGGGTCTTCTGCCCAGGCTACAGAGGAAACCATGCGACGATGACCCTAAAAATGTATTAAAAAAGGAAAAACAAGAAATATTGTTTACTATGTTTACATGCATAAAATGAATAAGTTTAAAGAGTTGACAACGCTAGAAGATTATACCTTGAATGAATCTAACTGCACGGCAAAAGTCTAAATAATTTTAATTTAAATGTTATTCTTAGACATTTTTAAGAATATGTTGCCAGCTCTTACAATATTATGAAACTTGTTTCAAACCTGACGACTAGTACGCGGCAAACGTGCAACACGTTGACCGTTCAAATCAAATAGGCGAATTTGCCGATTGTCGTGCGGAATAGCAATTATTCCGCCATTTGACACTGCCAAACGATTTACGGAGGAGTCCGTACGTATTGTAGCAAGTGCAGAACGCATGTTTCGCAATTCCCAAACCTTTACTGTGCGATCATCAGAACCAGAAACAACTTTATCGTCGCGTGCAAAAACTGTTGATGTTACGCTTCTATAATAATGAAAAAAGTGAGTTTAAAGTAAAATGTTTTAGTTGCAATGGCCTAAGTCTAATCAGTAAAAGATAATGTTATCGGATAAAGTGACAAGGTTAAACTCTATTAACTTTTAACTGTAGTTTAAGCTCATTCTGAAAAACTATGCCTTATTAACAATGTATGCCCTACTTACTCAGTATGCCCTTGAAATACAGAAACAGCAGGTATTTCATATCGAAAGTCCCAAAGACGAAATGTTGAATCCCGCGATGCTGTAACCACCAAACGTTGTGATGTATGTGCAGATACATGCGTTAATTCATGATCGTGACCAGTGAGCGTTTGTATGGGCTCCCGTGATTCTACATCCCACAAGATTGCCGTACGATCCCAACTGCCGGTTATAATTTGCCTATGATCCATACTTGGTAACCAATCGGCAGCTACCACTACAGATGAGTGGCCACCCGGTCCAGTAAACTCACACAAAGGTGTCCGTAGTGTATCAACACGATCGCGGTCTTCTACCTGCTCGTCGCTGTCGTCGAGTTCTTCTTCTGATGAGTGACCACGCCTAAAATCGAAAAGATATGCATGCATTCAAAGTTTAATTATTATTGAAGTTACATATCGTTAGCTTAATGTGAAAATGTGCTAAATCAATTTTTACGAATTTTACAGGAGACGAAAAAAATGAATAACTTTTGAAATAACCTTCTTTTTTCAAAACTGTGAATGAGGATACCTTAATTGCAATGCTTTGAGTGTAGAAGCTTTGAAAAAGATAAATAAAAATAATGTATGTCAACCCAGCAGCTATTTTACGACTTAGCACAATTTCCGCACTCATAACAAATTTTTTCTCCTGACTTAGCACTTTTTACTCAATATGTTTCCCATCACTCCTCACCTTTAATGATTGAAATAAATCACTAAAACTATATATTTCACAAAAAATTCTATTTATTTGTCAAACTATTTCTAACGATTCTGATCTGGAACCTTTTGCTGAATGGTGCGCAGACAATAATTTATATTTAAATTCAAACAATTGCTGTGTTTCCAAAAATGTCTTTACATATGCTTCACTGGCTAGACGGCCTCCCATCATATATGAGCAGGTGCAAATTGCTTGGTCTTCAGGCTTTGCATGACAGAACAACTTGAAACTCACTCATGCTTGCCTATAATGTAATAAACGTTAGCACGAATTGCTCTGATTTACCTAATTTGTTCATTCCATATATTCCAATGCGTGATCTTCGGCATAATAGATTATTTATCTAAAAAACTAATAAAACAAATTATGCTATGAATGAACCTATAACTAGGACTATACATCTAGCAAATCGATTCAGTAGTGTTCTTAATTTTAATGACAGTTTATATAAGAGTAAGCTTGAATAGTTTTCTATTTTTAACTAGTCTGTAACAAAGCATTTCGTTGTCGACATCTAAGAATTGAAGTAGATTATGGTCAGGGCAAAGCATTTATCAAACACCAAAGGTATGTCTCAATTGGGTGAATCCAATTTCAAGGGGTTGTGTAGGCAACCCTCTTAAGGGGTTCCCACCGCAATATTAGCTTCTCCAACCCAATTGCCAAACCTCACCTACCAGTGGCGAATTGTGTTTCATTGACAGCCGGGGCTCTGGCGACCCCAAGTTCCACATAGAACTAGGGGGTGGGGAGGACGGGATGGCCTAGAAGGTTTCATGTGGTCATATAAATAGTTCCCGAGATGGTCGGACTATTACCTTAATAGTGCTTTGTTAACGGAACGTACCGGATCTATATGCGGCAAGGGACCACCAACATCGGCCCAAAACCTTCGGGCAGTGTCTTTATCGTTAATACAACAACAACAAATCATGTACTTTTAGACTGAATGAATTAAAGAAGTTAATAAAATACGCGCGCACAAAGAAATGACTAGTAATTCAGATTGATATTATTGACTGGTTGACTTAGCACATATTTTGTGAACAGTTGACGACTTAGCACATTTACACATCATTGCAAACAGCACGTAAAAATTTAAAATTAAATTATTTTTTTCTTGTGATTGATGTATTTTGAATTCAGTTTTAAAACTGCATTAAAATACAATTTTTCAAAAAAAGTGACTTTGCACATTTTCACATTAAGCTAACGATATGTTATATTATAGTTAAATGTACTTTGGCATATTATACTTGAGTTTTTTAGATCAGTTGATCTTTTTTAATACTTTTGAATTTTTTCAATTCTGTCTGTTTTTTTTTTTTTTCATACGAAACATCCAATTCTAATAAACTACTACTATTAACTACGAAATTATAAAAACTATGGCCCGTAGATTAAACTCACTTTGATGAATCCCAGTTAACTGCTGCTTGCCAAATATGTGCCGTTGCATCGCCACTGCCTGTTAGGACTAGATCGCGATTTTGATGAAATTTAACAGAATTAACTGAACCAGCATGACCCTGATACTGTAGTAAGCATCGCCCATTTTCTATTCCCCAAATACAAGCGGTATGATCAGCAGATGCAGTACCTATAATTGGTTGTCCAACTTTAGCCGTAACTTGCCAAACACCATCTTTGTGTCCACAAAATTCCCTAGTTACTTGACTAACCACAGTTTGTGCTTTGAAGCTCGATACTATGCGACTTGTTTGTGCTTTCAGTTTATTACTAGCCTTTACTTTGCCACCGCTTGACGTGAATTTAGCTTTCAGACCCTTACCGCCACCACTACCCCCGCCAATAATGGGACCAAGTGCCGCAGCGTCACCATCGTCATGCCCCTGTATAGCTGAAACGATGTTTGGTTGAGTTGCACTAGATAATGCTATATTGTGTGTATTGCTGCTGCCAATCGGATTAGCGATGCTTCCACCAGCGGCTATTACTCCGGCCGAGCGTTCATATGGGCAAATGAGATCTTTATTCATACAGTTGTCCAGCTTTTCTTGCACTATTATAGAAATTTTAGTAAAAGATGATCACTAATAAAGTTAGCTAATCTCTAAAATTACGTACAGGTTAAATTTTCTAAGTATAGTAACTCGAATTCTTTTTCGATCTGCCCAAAAAGTGCATGCAACCGTGCCCGAAATGGTGCATCTTCTGGTATGGTTATATCTTCCGCCAAGCTGGATAAGCGATTCTTCGACGGTTTCATATTAACGTTAATTTATTAGACAAGCAATGTATGTACTTCCTACAGAAACAGTTGCGGAAGGGATTACCAATTAATTTTTAATCACTCGTTGCAAGTGTATAACACAATATGTATAATCTCTGTAATTTAATTAGCAAATTGTTTATTTATTGTTTGGTACATTTTTCGTTTTTTATTTGCACGAACTAAAATAATTGCTAGTTTCTTATTCATTCACAATGGACCGTACAAAGGGCTAATAAAAGCAAGGATGCCAATAAAAGACCCGACAAACTTGCCATACCTATATCCATATAAAACAGCTGATTAAACTAGCTTAAGCTGGAGACATTGGTGCTTTATCGGTAACGGTATCGGTAACCTTTTAACAGCTGATTTGACCAACCTTATGAGAATCAATGCAATCGATTATTGGCGCCGCTAAAGTCGTAATCGTATCGTAGCCAACCAATTGGGGTTTGGTTTACCGTCGTAACGATAAACAGCTGATTACGTTAAGCGGGAGTCATTGGTGCCGTATGTCGTATCGCTGTAGTCGTATCCTTAACGTAATCAGCTGCTTATCGTTACGACGGTAAACCAAAAACCAATTGGTTGGCTACGATACGGTTACGACCTTAGCGGCACCAATAATCAATTGCATTGATTCTCATAAGGTTGGTCGAATCAGCTGTTATAAGGTTACAGATATGGTTACCGATAAAGCACCAATGTCTGCGGCTTTAGGGATACGGATACAGCGATACGACATACGGCACCAATGACTCCAGCTTTATGCAAAACAATGTAATCCGTAATTGGTCAATGGTCCCATGCCATAACGCCCTAGCCATAACCATACCATAAAGGGCATGGCGAAGTTGACATGTCAAAAGCTCCATAGTCAATACCATATTTTTACTTATCCATAATTATTTACAAATGACATCAGCCAATGCTTTAAATTTTGTAGTTGCTTAATGTACGCCGATGATCTAAAACTTTATTACAGAGTTAAGGGCCAATTAATAGTGACTTATAACCATAAAACCATAAGAAGAATAAAACGTCTGATCGAACCTACCTTATGGAAATCAATGTAATAGATTAATGGTGCCATACCATAACGCTAACGCCATAACCATACTATAGCCAACCAATTGGTTTTTGGTTTCTCGCCATATCCATAACCTAAAAAGATTTGAGTTGGTGAATTTATTAACTTTTTGTATATTTTATTTATTGTTTTGGATACGTTTTGACTAAGAGACTTATTTTTTGTGGAATATGTTTGAAATTTTTTGCGTTTTCTTCGATTTTATGAAATTTGCACAATTTTTAGGTTAAGGCACCATTAATCGATCACATTGGAGATGGTTATGGATATGGGTATGGTTACGACTATGGCGTTCGGGTTAAAGAGGTTTAGTTATCCCTTTAAACACATTAGCGACTGCATAGAGGTACAGCAAGACATCTTGGAATTGATAGAATGATGTAATAGTAACGGTTTTTTCTTGAACTTCTCCTAATATTATCACGTTCACTCGGAGAAACGGAAGCATAACAAGTTAGGAAAGCTAAGTTCGGGTGTAACCGAACATTACATATTCAGCTGAGAGCTTTGGAGACAAAATAAGGGAATGTGTTTGTATGACATGTGCATCAAATGAAAGGTGTTAATGATTATTTAAAACGTAGTGGGCCTTAGTTCTATAGGTGGACGCCTTTTCGAGATATCGCTTTAAGGGTGGAACAGGGGTGACTCTAGAATGTGTTTGTACGATATGGGTATCAAATTAAAAGTATTAATGAGGGTTTGAAAAGGGAGTAGCCCTTAGTTGTATATGTGAAGGCGTTTTCGAGATATCGACCAAAATGTGGACCAGGGTGACCCAGAAAATCTTCTGTCGGGTACCTCTAATTTATTTATATATGTCATACCACGAACAGTATTCCTGCCAAGATTCCAAGGGCTTTTGATTTCGGCCTGCCCTTTTCTTCTACTTGATATGGTAGGTGTCACACCCATTTTACAAAGTGTTTTTTTAAGTTATATTTTGCGTCAAAAACCAATCCAATTACCATGTATCATCTCTTTTTTCATATTTGGTACAGAATTATGGCATTTTTTTAATTTTTCGTAATTTTCGATATCGGAAAAGTGGGCGTGGTCATAATCGGATTTCGGCCATATTTTATACCAAGATAAAGTGACTTCAGATAAGTACGTGAGTACTAAGTTTAGTTAAGATATATGTTTTTTTGCGCAAGTTGTCGTGTTAACGGCCGAGCGGAAGGACAGACGGTCGACTGTGTATAAAAACTGGGCGTGGCTTCAACCGATTTCGCCCATTTTCACAGAAAACAGTTATCGTCATAGAATCTATGTTTTTGTTCGACTTATGGCATTAAAAGTATTCTAGACGAATTAAATGAAGAAGGGCGGAGTTACGCCCATTTTGAAATTTTCTTTTATCTTTGTATTTTGTTGCACCATATCGTTACTGGAGTCGAATGTTGACATAATTTACTTTTATATTATAAAAATATTAAATTTTTTGTTAAAATTTGACTTAAAAATTTTTTTTTTTGTAAGTGCGCGTGTTCGTCTTCCGGTTTCGCTAATTTTATTTAACACACATATACTAATAGGAGTAACGTGCCTACCAAATTTCATCATAATATCTTCAACGAGTGCCAAATTACAGCTTGCAAAACTTCTAAATTACCTTCTTTTAAAAGTGGGCGTTGCCACGCCCATTGTCCAAATTTTTTCTAATTTTCTATTTTGTGTCATAAGATCAACGCACCTACCAAGTTTCATCGCTTTATACGTCTTTGGTAATGAATTATCGCACTTTTTCGGTTTTTCGAAATTTTCGACATCGAAAAAATGGGCGTGGTTGTAGTTCGATTTCGACCTGAGATGAGCGCCCAGGAACCTACATACCAAATTTCATCAAGATATCTCAAAATTTACTCAAGTTATCGTGTTTACAGACGGACGGACGGTCATGGCTAAATGAATTACTTTTTTCACCCAGATAATTTTGATATATAGAGGTCTATATCTATCTCGATTAGTTTATGCCGTTACGGATTACCGTTATGCAAACAAAGTTAATATACTCTGTGAGCTCTGCTCAGCTATTACTTTAACAATAGCGACTCACTCAATCTTACAACTACTGTCAAGGATTTAGGAGTATACTTAGACTCTAAGCTTGGGTTCGACTTTCATAGGGAGTACATAATCAGTGCTGCTAATTCCAAACTCGGCTTTCTCAAACGTAATTCCAAAGACTTTTTTGATCCGCTAACGCTGAAGCCTTAACATTAGCCTTGTAAGATCCATTTTGGAATATGCCTGCATCATTGGGGACTCAGACTTTGTTGTTGTTGTTGTAGCGGTAAGGTTTCTCTCCGAAGGCTTAGGAGAGTGTTATCAATGTGATGGTCCTTTTCCGGATACAGATCCGGTAGGCTCCGGTAACACAGCACCATTAAGGTGCTAGCCCGACCATCTCTGGAACGATTTATATGGCCACATTTATCCTTCAGGCCATCCCTCTCTCCCAACTCCCAAGTTCCATGAGGAGCTTGGGGTCGCCAGAGCCTCGTCTGTTAGTGAAAAAGGGTTCGCCGAGGATAGGAGAGCTTGAGAATTGAGTTTGGGGAAGCTATATATTGCGCTGGCAACCTCAAAGGGTTGCGCTACACAGCCCCTTGAATCTGGTAATTTAGTCACCTCTTACGACAGGCATACCTACCGCGGGTATATTCTGACCCCCTAACCCGCTGGAGGACTCAGACTTCATCACACATTTCAGCCGGTTAGAAATGGTTCAAAGGAGATTCACTAAATTCGCCCTTCGACGAATGTTCACGTTTGAATCGATGCCATCTTATGAACTAAGATGTAGAATTTTAAATATTCAGTGCCTTAATAGTCAAAGGAAAATTTGTGGTATTCTCTTTAACAAAGACATTTACGACAACTAAATCGATTCTCCGGAACTACTTTTTCTTCTTTCTTTCTATGCACTTGAAAGGTGTCTAAGGGACAACTACATTTTCTACGTTCAAACGCGTAGAACGAATTTTGCAATTAATGAACCTCCATTCAAAAACGCGAGTACTCCATAAATAGTGTAAAGGATACTCCTTTAGGAGTGTTCCTAAACTAATCTGTATTCATACAAAAAAATGTGCTCCAATTAACATTGCAATGTCCTAGGAGAGGATTAGGTGATCCCACTCTCGCTTTGTTTGTGAGTATTCCATAGAGTACATACGTGAGCGTACTTTCCACTGTAGTACTCCATGCAGCACCCACAGAGGATCATATGCCAAAATACTAAAGAGGAATTGTGTCGGAAAGAATTTTCGGAGTGAATTTAATTTAAAATGAAAGTAAATGAAGAGGTGGAATACAACTTTTATATTTTATACTGCGAATATTTTTATCATTGTTTACTATATAGTTTGGCAGCTTAAGTAGAGGTTATGTTGCGAATAGAGTGGAAGGCAGTGGACTAGGCAGTCGAATGTCATATAATGAAGGAATGGTGTTCGGAGATTTTTCAAAGTTAAAAAAAAAAAATGATAAAAGCTTTAATATAAATAAAACTATTGTTTTAATAACAACAAAAACGCCATATATATTCTGTATACATAAATTTGTAAGGATTATTCCACTTTAAAATTTGAATTAAATAATCTAAAGTTTTGTTTTGAAACTGAGTCGTGAACTGTGCGTGTGAATGTGCGAATTTTCACCGATCAGCTGTTAGTTGCGCTACTTGGTAAAATTTACAATGATTTTTATGTTATTATCATTTGCGTGAATAAAGAAACTAATATTTCTCTATACTATAGTATGTGTACATAAAACCAGTGCGCGGTTGCATTTTATCAGAGTTGCCATAGTAAAATTTTATTATCAGTTATTTGTATACTATATTTTACTTTTGGCAACTCTGTTCGGTCGTCATCGTGTCGTGATCACCGTCGTTAAAAAACGAGCACTGATCGGCTGATGGTTGTCCGCAAACGCTTTGAAAAGGAGTATTGTTAGAGTACTCCAACATGAAGAAAATGGAACACGTAATCCAACAATTTTTGCAGGGCTATTCACAGAATGATTTCCTTATGTAACTCTGTTTGCAATCATGCCAACTTTAACTCATGTAAGAACATTTTAAAGCTAATGTTGTTGATTACTTTCTTTTCAATCAATATGTTCCGGTATTCCTATTAATATATAAATGTTTGAAAATACATATGTAAGCCGTAGCGAATTACTTATAAAAATTTGTGTTAATATGTCATTGTAATTTTAAATTATTACCACATATTTTTCTATTTCATTAATTTTTATCAAAGTTGTTACATATCTGTGAGGACTATGTCCGGTAGATAAATAAATAAATAAACTACCATCTGTTATTGCTGCCTTAACCTAAAATAAGTGACAATTTCATAAGAAAGGAGAAAATGTAAAAATTATGAACAAATTAAACAAACAATAAGTCAAAACGTATACAAACCTGAAAATAAAATATCGAAAAAGTTAATGCATGAACCAAATGAAATATTTATAGGTTATAGAGATAACGAAAAACCAATTGGTTGTATGAATGGTTGGTATAGTATGGTTATGGCTAGGGCGTTATGGTATTGCACCACTGACCAATTACATTGATTTTCATGATGTTGGTTGGTTATATATCATAATGCCTTAAGGCTTGGTTTCCTCCAAAAGCGGTACCGCTATGTTACGACCGCTAAAGAGCGGTCGGTATACTCACCGTTTCTAGCGCCAACGATTTGTTGGAAACTACGAACTGTTACGGCAGACGAGTTGCAACGGTTAATTTTACATTTTTGCATGTTTTTTTAGTTTTTTTTTATAATTTTTCTTTTAATAAACTCACAACAAAAAATTTCAAAAATGTTGTTTATTTTATAAATAATTTGAAATATTTGACAAAATATTCCTCGCTTTGACAATAGCGGTGGGAAAAAACGGTGATGAACGAGCTTCTACACCCATAACGTTGGTCGAATCAGCTGTTATAAGGCTACCGATACGGTTACCGATAACGCACCTATGACTGCAGCTTCAATTTTCGCACATATTTTTTTTCCACCCCTTCAAAGGAATGCTTGAACAAACAAAATCATCTGGCAACTACAAGTTACTATCGCCATTTGTGAAGCCAAAATTTGTGAAGTTGGCGGAAATTCTTTTCTGCTTTACGAAGAATGGCCAACATCGGTGATCTTTTTACCAAATATAATTGCACAAATTGCCAAGACGATATCTCTGGAATACGAGTACATTGTGCAGAATGTGAAAATTTTGATTTATGTCTTCAGGTGAGTAATAAATTTTTTTTTTGAGTGTGTTCATTTTGCGAAAAGAGTACTTTTCGAGGGTATGTAAAAAAAAAAAAACGATGTCGATTTCTGTTCGGCTTTTCGCAAAAGTTCGCTCAGTGGAATATTGAATTCAGTTCCATTCACTGGAAATCAAATTTATCCAATGACACTAAACAGCTGGGTATTGTTCTTTTTTTGATAATTTTTCAGTGTTTCGCCTCTGGAGCAGAAATCGGTGCACACCAAAACAATCATGCATACCAATTTATGGATACAGGCACAGCGATTTTATCTGTATTTCGTGGCAAAGGTGCTTGGACAGCTAGAGAGGAAATAAGACTATTGGATGCCACAGAACAATATGGCTTTGGTAATTGGGAAGATATTAGCAAACATATTGAAACAAAGTCAGCAGAAGATGCCAAAGAAGAATATGTAAAACGTTTTGTGAACGGCACAATTGGTATGCACACATGGACACCTGCTCAAACACAACGACCCCTGTTGGTAGATCACACGTCGGAGGACAATGGTCCTTTGGGTGCCACAGCAATGCAACGCCTCCCACCATTAGACATTACAAATGAAGAAGCAGCACAATTGGGTTATATGCCAAATCGAGATGGTTTCGAGCGTGAATATGATCCTACAGCTGAACAGTTGATTTCAACTATGGCCCTGAGCACTGAAGATACAGAGGCCGATTATTTACTTAAATTAGCTCATGTTGATATGTATACACGTCGCTTACGTGAACGTGTACGACGTAAACGTTTGGTACGTGATTATCAATTAGTCGCAAATTTCTTTCGCAATCGTAATTATGCTCAACATCCTGGCATGACACGCGAACAAAAAGAGTTCCGTGATCGTTTTCGAGTCTTTGCACAATTTTACACTGCCAATGAATATGAGCGACTATTAATGTCACTTGAACGTGAGAAAGATTTGCGTATACGTTTGGCCGAACTATGCCGTTATCGTTATAATGGTTTGACCAAAATCGATGAATGTCGACACTTTGAACAGCATGCAGCTATGGCTTTGTATCGTTCGACGGGTCCTTATGGCCATGGAAAGACTGTAAGTATAGTGTATATTATCTCCCATAAATTCGTTTTTGTAAATAACTTACCCCTGACGCTGAAGCTCTGATACTCATTTGAAAAACATTCATTGTAGTTTTCTCATATTTCGACTATCACAGTTGTTATTGCTGCCGTAATGCATGTAAAATAGGACTGGGTCATTGTATTTAATATGGCACTAAGTAAATCTAGAGCTAAGCACGGGGAAACATTATTAAGTTCTCGTACGATTTAAGAATTTGTATGATTACTTGTAAAAAATTACCAATATCAAGTTATACATATGTATTAATTTATATTGTTTTCTATAATTAAAAACTGAAAATGTAGTGTAGCTAACGAAATAACCATACTCACAGGGGTATATTTGCTTTATTATATTTAAATCATTATTAATTGGCGCTTAACAGCCTATCCAATTTTGTCCCTTGCGTAATAAGTAATGCCAGGAGTAACCATCACTAATTGGGAGATCAAGTCTTCCTACACCTGCCGTTAAGGGATCATATTGAACGATTACTTAATTAATGTAATAAAAAATATTCCCAATCTTGTTATTGTAGCAGTGCTTCGCCGCATCCAATAGGTGTGACCGATCAGAAATTGTCATCATATCCTCTAACGGGAGAACTAACTATTTAAGATTCCACCTAGCAGTACCAGTTTTCTATTCTGATGTTTCGTTTAGTCTGTGTTATTGAGGCTTGGAACGTTTGTTTTTTATTTAACATCAAACAGATGCAGCCTGAATAGTTTATAGTGCTTGTTTTTAAGAAAAGAAAAAAAAACATATAATTTTCGCTTAAACTGCCAATACACGAAAGATTGAATATCGTGGCGTATTTAGAAAATCTTATAGTAGTTATTCTGTACGACTTTGTAATGGTCTTAAATCATTTGCTAGTTTGACTAGTTTTTCTAATATTCCATTTATTTTCACGATATTCAGTTTGCGTGTATTATCGGTACACCAAGCGGCGAGCGTTTGAACGGATGTATAAGACAATGTTTAACCACAGGACAACACGCATCTCAGCATTGGAAGTCGTCAGCAGCCAGGCTCTTTCTTACACTCTCCTCAACACAGCAGCAGAAAACCGGCGTAAGTGTTTTAATTTCACTATTCGTCCGTAAATTTAAGTCTATTATTTGACATTTTTTTGTTATTATATATTGCTGACCAAAAAAATTATTTGGACGAAAATATTCACCATTTTTATTTTATAAATGGTATACTTATTCACTAATCTTTTCATGGTTTAGCGAACTGTCAAACGGAAGCGAGGCAAATCAAAATTCAACCGTGTCAAAAAGCACGCCCCACACCGGCGACCTGATCTCCTGCGGCGCATCATTGCACAACAGAAATTACTTGGATAGCTGTCGGGAATCGTCGGCTCATACGACGATGTCGCAGGCGGGATTGATAGTGGGAGCGAACACGATGACCAACAATATAATGATGCTAACAGCACAATTGTCGAACGGACATCTGCAACCGTTGACACAAGCAAAGCAGCAGCAGCATACATCGATGATAACGGCAACAATGAAAAACCAACAACCACAACTCCAAATAAACGACGTCGTCGTAAACGAAAAACAACAACTTCATCAACTATTGTTTCCTGAAAACAATAATATTATTGATATGAAATCGCAAATATCACCTACCGCAACAATACCGAAGAGCAATATTTTACGTGCTCAAATAGATGAATTGAAGCATCTACAAAAACCTTTGGGGAGCGATTTACTTTCAAATAATGAGCAGCAAGTTTGCAAAGATTTCAACATACCACCTACAACATATTTATCACTAAAGACGCTTCTACTAAGCGGTGCACCACTTGTTAATAATCTGTCGCCTGTTGAAAATTCGCTACGAAAGTATTTTATAAAAGTAGGTTGGCTAAGTCATTAGAATTAATTCTCGGGAAGATATACATATTTGGATGTGCTTCATTTGTCTTGTAATAGTTATTTGTGTGGTCTATAGGAAGACCCTGCTGACAGAGCTGATGTGTATGCATACACATATACAAAATGTTTACATCAGGTTTGTCATGTCGCTTCTAACAACCTGATAGAATCTTTGCTTTACGCTGTGATGTAAATTTCCATCAGCCATATATGCCAATTGATGCCTCAAATGACTGATAGCAAATACACATAAATCAGTTTTGCTATCAACATACGAACATTACAAGTTATTCGCGCAGTGCACTACTGAACATGATATCATAAATGGTAATTTTGAACTACCTTTAAAAATGTAAACATTGGTATGGAGCAGGGTCTCGTTTTAATAGTTAATTTTTTTTTTTTTTTTGAGTCGAAGAAATCCGGGTCAAAAAATTGTTATAGATGAAAATTCATGATATTCCGGGAATACCCATACCATTTTTCATGACCAGTACGGCATCCTTTTTTTGAACTTTTATCAAAAAAAATCCACAAACGAAAGTGAAATCCGCGCATTTATTTTATTAGTCCGAAAATGAAATTTAAATCCGGACTTTATATTTTTTAAGGACAAATAAAAGTCCGGCCCTATAACTATGGAACGTCTCATCCAAATGAACCGATTTTTTCACCAACAGATTATTCTAAAGGTCTGAATTTGACACCTATATCAAAGAGGATAAATATAATAGTTTGGTGATATAGGAAAAAGGGTTAATATAATAAGAGCCATCAGTGCGACTAACTCGCTGGAAATCAAAAAATTTATGACTAATGTTTTCTATGAGGGACATTTTTGAATTGTTTCCCATTTGTCCATGCGGTTAGGCACCTTATGCAAATGTGATTGTTGGAAAGAGAATTCATTAAATACAGTCGGAAAAATAAACACAAATACCCCACGAAAATGTATAGAAGACATTTTATGCACATCTCGCCAAAAAAAAAAAAAAAACAGCGACTACCTTGAAGGAAACATCGAGCAAATGGCTACAAGTAACGAGTTGACGTCTCTTATATTTATCCCCTTTGTCTATATGGTCATTTGAAAGTTTTTGTTAGTACCACCCGAAATTTGTCATAGAAAAACTAAAACCAACTCATTTTTTTTTTTTCATAGTAAACTTGCACCTGTTTTTTGCCATAAAGTTTGATCCAATTTATTTATTTATTACAGCCTTTGGACTTAGATTAAATCCATGAGATCACATTTATAAAATGAGATATTCAGCCCTATTCTGCATTTCGAATTGGATTGGAATTTTCGATTTGGCAATTTTGGTATTCTGTGTTCCAATCTCTTTCGATCCAACTTCGAATCGTTCGATTTTTTGTATTCTGCATTTCGATCGTAGTTCCGTTTTTCTAAGTTGCAAATTAGTTGGCGGAAAAATATTTTCTTTTTATTTTTTTTTATTAATTTATAACAGAATTTTAACAAAAATATAAGTAAAACTCGTTAAGAAACGACAGAAACACACTTACAATTATGAAAGCACTTCACTCAAAAAATTATAATACTGCGGCAATATATTCTATTGCCGTTTATAATAAAATATAAACGTTTTTCAGTGTTTTTTACAAATTTTCTTTAATTTATTTTGTTCCAATGTTCACACATTCCGTACCAACAGCTGATTTCGAAAATCATTTGCTCTTCCTCTTCTCTTTACGATTCCGTCGTAATGCAGAATACCAAACTTTGATTGAAGCGGAGCGTAGAACGGGAACGTAATCGAAATGCAGAATAGGGGTGATTGCCTTGAAATTTGATCATTTTCTGTTGATACAAAAAGGACTCTATAAAAAAAAAAATTCGTATAATTTCGATAAGCCGTTCCATAACTATAGGGCCGTACTTTTATTCTGTCCTTAAAAAATAGAAGTCGGGATTTAACTTTCATTTTTGGACATATAAAATAAAAATCCGGATTTAATAATTTCTTTCGGACTAAAAAATGAAAAGTACGAAAATAATTTTTTCTTAAGGACTTTTTTTTTTATAAAAATAATAACAGTTTGGCTCCCTGGCATAGAGCGACTGTGATGGCACCAATCTATGCGAACCATAGCATTTGGCTGTATTACTCTGCCCGCTACTGTTTACAGAGCACATTTTTAATAAATTTTTTTTTGTTTCACAATTTTCTATTACTCCAACACATTTGCATATGTATGTACATTAAGTTCCTGCAAATTCGGAGCATATTTATTTATTTTTTCTATCCGGGGTATTGGAAAAACTATTTTCAATAAATTCATTCAAATTGAGCCATAAGTAATTTGCCGAAGTTAGTCTTACAATTTTAGGTATGGGTTTTCCAAAATCAAATTTTTGCCATTGATATTTGCTTTAAATCAACGCCTTGAAAAGAAAAGTTTGATACGACGTGTCGACATTTTATGTTATGGAAAGCCAAAACCAAACCTATACTAATTTTTTTTGAAACATCATAATTATGTTCTATAAAGAATCAAATTTTCATGAATGAGAAAGAGATGGAAATGGAACACCCTAACCTCATATGCCTGTGAGTAAAAAAAATTGCGGCAGGCATGATTTTCTTCTGTTTTTTAGGTTCGTTATAATAAACGAATGAATTGTGAAAATTATACCTTTTCCAGTTTAAGTTTAGAAATTGCAATTCAAGTTCAGAAAATTACAATTCAAGTTCAGAATTTCCAATTTAAATTCAGAATTGAAAATTATGAACTTGAATTGTAATTTTCTGAACTTGAATTGCAATTTTCTGAATTTAAATTGTAATTTTCTGAACTTGAATTGGAAATTTCTGAACTTGAATTGGAATTTTCTGAATTTAAATTGGAATTTCTGAACTTGAATTGTAAATTTCTGAATTTAAATTGGAAATTCTGACCTCGAATTGTAATTTTCTGAACTTAAACTGGAAAAGGTGTAGAATTCTTTTAGACCAATTTATTCTAAGCAATTGATTTTTGACAATTTTTTACACTTTGTGCATTTTGAGATACATACTTCAAACTTATTCTTTGTTGGACTAAAAAGATTTGAACTACAAAAAGTACATGCCAAAAATGTTCCCACAATTCTAAAAAAAGTTTGAAACTTTCATGAATACTTTGAAATTTTTATTGAAAGTGTTATCCAACTGTTTTTTTTTTAACTAATGAAAATAAAATAAGAAAGAAAACTGATAAAATTTGCAAATAATTTTTGCTGCCATTTTTCTACACTTGGGTGTACATTTATTATAGCATATAACCCGTAGAATTACTTTCAAATTAGTTGTTAACTGTTTACGCTTACTTGTATCAAGTTCTCTACTATAAGTTTTCTATAACCATGTGGTTTCCTTTAAGTGGGAATTGAAGATTTGAACGGAAATTGTAAAATACAAATTGTACATTTGTGCTGGTGAAAACTAAATTAGCTTTTACATTTAGATAGTTATAAGCCATTAAATTCTGCTTAATAATACCTTTAAAATATATAGAAAACTAAATAAAAATAAATTCCATTACATGCTGTGAAGTTACATGAATTTTTTGATGCTTTATTTATACTATTGGGTTGTTGTTGGAATGGCAAAAACACTTGTTGAAGATTTTGTGGAATGCTGCCAGAAGGTGCTAGTTCTTGATTATTATTATTTATTTATTTAAAGTCGACAAAAAAGGAAAACGGTCGACTGGTAAAGTATAAAATTTGTACAAAAAGTATTAAATTATAAAATTAACATTAAATAAAAGTAAACTTATTCATTTAACAATTCAAATTGATTTAGAGAGTATCTCAAACTATAAAATAGCAGGTAAAATTAGAAAGTATCAGGCAATTTAAAGCAGGAAGCGAACATTCCATACTTATACATTTATAGAGGTCATTGTAGTGCGCACACCAAATCCGCAGAGGGTCACTTTTTGCGAAGTTTAGACTACATAGCGGTAAAAGAAAGGGTACTTAGTGTTTCGACGTCCTAGTGGGAACAGCGAAATTAAGCCGTGCTAGCAATTCAGATAAGTCAATCTCACCGATGACCAACTTATGGATGAACAACAAGAGTAGATATATTGATGGGAAGAAGCCTACTTCTGTAAGGGGGAAGATGAATGCTAGAATCCCAATTAAGACCGCGAAGTGCAAATATTAAAAATTGTTTCTGCACAGACTCAATCCGCGTTATATAATTTTTGAGTCCAGGACACCAGAAACATGAGCAATATTCAAGTACTGAGCGGACCAAGGAAGTGTATACGATCTTCGTGAGATAAGGATTCGCCAAACGTTTAACAAATCCAAGTATACCCGTTGCTTTATTTACAATGGATGAAATATGTGTATTAAAATATGGGTTTGGGTCGAAAAGTACACCTAAATCATTAACGGCAGATAATCGCTCCAGAGGTGTAGAATTTAGAGTATATAGTGTCAAAAATGGCTTTACTCGGTGAAAAGTCTTAAGCTTGCATTTTGTGCAGTTTAAAACGAGTAGGTTGGCTGTGCACCAGCTCTGAAATGAATCGGAAAATCAACTTGAAGGAGGTTCCGACTAAACAAGTCCGAGGGCAAGTATGTAGGCAAAGTTTTACATCATCCGCATACATAAGAGCCCGGGAATGTTTAAGTATTAATGGTAAGTCATTTATGAAAAGGGCAAAAAGCAATGGGCCTAGACGGCTACCCTGAGGTATGCCAGGTTACATTAATTATCTTAGATTATTATTGAGTCCTGTTTGTAAGGTAGCTTGCGAGCCATAATAATAATCGCTTCGGAAAACCTACTAGGGCAAGCTTATGGTTGACAGAGTCGAAAGCTTTACTAAAATCGGCAGTAGCCGACTATCATTCAAAGCGTTCAGACGTCGTTTTTCGCAGTAAATAGTTGTGACTAGCATTTTGTCAGTGTGTTACCGTTCCGTTAATCTTTTTCGTTTACTTTACCTTCATTCACCTTTGTTCTCACCAAACACACGTGTTTAACTAAATTAAAAATTTAATAAATCTTAGCAATAAGAATGGCACCGGGACCTCCGGATAGGTCACCGAATCTCTTTTCCGCGTTAAGCGATTATTTAGACAACCCAAATCGGAAGAAACCAAAAATTAAACGTAAACAAGACAATTTCCCACAACTCCGGCAAAAGTGCTCTACAACTTATAACCCTAAATTCTTACTCATATCCTCAGCGGACAATGATAAACCACTATCCCAACTAAGCCCATTTGCTATCAAAAAGTCTATTGAAGCCATATCAACTGAAATAGAGTCAGTTCCTCAACTCTGTGATGGTAATCTACTTGAGCTGGCGCGAAACGCCCAAATAGCAGACAGATTTCTAAAAACCAAGTCTTTCCCTAGCCTTTGCAAAATTAATGTAAAATTACATGACACTTTAAATGCGGTAAAAGGCATAATCTACGCCCCTTGCCTTAGCACGTCGAAGAAGACGAAATAGTGCGTGAAATGAAAGACCAACATGTCACAGGTGTATACAAATTTACACGCCAAATTGATGGCAAAACGATCCACACTGGGCAAATGGTTCTAACCTTTGATCTATACCGACTGCCTGAATCGGTGGAAGTAGCATGGTACAAAGTCAAGGTGCAACCTTATATTCCCAGTCCAATGCGTTGCAAGAGCTGCCAAAAACTAGGGCACACCAAAAAAAAAAGGTGCACCAGCAACCCAATATGCGACAATGCAACCTTCCGCCTCATAATCCTGACGCATGCGTCAGAACTCAATGCGCCAATTGCGCTGAAGAACACCCATCATCGGACCGAAACTGTCCAAAGTTTATCCAAGCCAGAGAAATCCTTAAAATTAAAACCATTGAAAAATGCATGCTGGGCGAAGCACGCTTAAAATACAAAAATGGCTTACCACCATCGCAACGCCTAAACACCTACGCCAGTACCATAAAAAATGGCACATCCACCAATACAGACGCCACAAATCCTAAAGATAAAACACTTACCAAAAACAACCACCCTACCGACTCCAATTTACCTACAAACACCATTACAAACCACTCAACCAATTTAACCGAAAAGCCAAGTTCAAGCACCAACTTTAAAAATAATTGTACTCTCTCTCACTTTAAAAACTGTTCAACCCCACAAACTAATAAACTACCTAACCAAAAAAGTTCAACATCAGAATCAAACTTCACACAACTAATGTCACCAATATCCGTTTTCACTCAAAATCTCCTAAAAAATAACGACTACTACGTCAAAGAAAATGACAAAAGCAACAAACCCTTCTCGATGGAATATTCCATCGAGGATCATTAAACCCAATCTCTCTAAAGTCCTCGCTTCTGTAAAGCTCGCTTCTACAAAAGACAGAGCACTCCCCTCTCTCCTCTCCCCAACCTTGAACCTTAATATTCTCCAGTGGAATATGAAAGGTTTTTACAACAACTTCTCTGAACTACAGGTACTAATCAAACAGCACAACCCAAGTCTTATCGCAATCCAAGAAACCCATTGCCCTCACAACCTAAACCCAGCTTACCTAAAGGCGATATCAAATACCACAGCCAAGCAGGGAGTGGGTTTAGCAGTAAGGATCTACATACCACACAAAAAGATCGACGTAAACTCTCATCTCCAAGTGGTGATGATCGAAATCGAATTAAGCATCAAATTCACCGTGGCATCCATCTATATCCCCCCCTGTCAAAAATTCAGCAGCAGAGACTTAACCAACATTTTCGGATCAGTTAATACCCCCCTTATTGTGCTCGGCGATTTCAACGGTTGGAGCAGCCTACGGGGTGCTACCACCGGCAATCACCGAGGACATATAATAGAAAGTGCTATAAGACTATCCGACTTGAGCGTTTTGAATGATGGCAGTCCGACCCACTTTTCAACCCACTCCTCCTTTTCCCATGTAGACATATCTCTTTGCTCTCCCCCATTGTTTCCGTTAATAAAGTGGAACATATTAGATGACCTCCATAACAGTGACCACCTCCCGATAACCCTAAGTTTCTCCCTAAATCCCAATATTTCCTATCGCACCAAAATGCCACCAAAATTCCCCTTAGATTTTGCTGACTGGGAGAACTTTAAAAAAGAGGCTGACCTCGAACTAAGAGCCCGTGCTGAATTCAAGCGCACAAACCATGAAGCCTCTAACATTGCTAAAGCGATACGCAAAGCAGCAAACCACTGTATCCCTCAAGCATCACCCTGTGGAAGAAACCACGTACCCTGGTGGAATAAAGAACTCACGACACTAAGGAGAGAAAAAATGCAAGCTTGGCATAAATTTAAAAGAAACCCCATACACGCCAACCTTATAAACTTCAAAAAATTAAATGCCAAATTCCGGAAAGAAATGAAAATCCAAAAAAAGTGCAGCTTCCAAAAATTTACTGAGTCCATTTCTCCCAACTCCTCTGTGCCCGAAATCTGGAATAAAATTAACAAATTATGCCATAGAAATCCACACACACCTTTAGTTGCAATTAAAACCAACAATTGCATATCCTCTGACCCGTCCGCAATATCCAACGAGTTCGGTACAGTGTGGTCAAACCTCTCATCTGACGCAAACTTTTCGAATCACTACAGGGAATAAAAAAGTCATATCTTGAGCCACGTGTCTCCTCTCACTAGAACACATCCAAAAGCTGATTTAATCGAAAAACCAATCACACCAATCGAACTGCTAACTTGCATCGGTAAAGCAAAGGGCAAAACCCCCGGCTATGACCGGATATCTTATAAAATGATTAGTGAAATGCCGGAAACTGGTATATCCCGACTGTTGCAGCTTTATAACAATATCTTGGATTCCAGTATCATCCCCCATAATTGGAAAATTGCCACCATTATTCCAATACCAAAGCCAAATAAGAACTCTCTTTCAACCGATGGGTACCGCCCCATTTCACTTCTTCGTGTCTTTCCAAAGTTATGGAAAAGATAGTGGCAAACCGAATCGCATGGTTGACTGAAACACAACACCTCATCGAACCCAATCAAGTTGCTTTTAAACCCAACAGAGGCTGCACTGACGCTCTCCTCCACATTGATTTTTTTGTTACAAAAGCCCTCTCAGCCCGTAACCATGTATCCATTCTTTCGCTAGATTTCGAGAAAGCCTTCGATCGAATTGGCCCTCATGTAATCTTAAACCGCCTCCGCTCATGGGGAGTAGGCCCAAAAATATTTCACGTCGTTAAATCCTACCTAACTAATCGAAAGTTTCGAGTAAAAAAAATTTATTCTCCGATGTATACCCACTGGAAAATGGTATCACCCAGGGCTCACCATCATCGGTGATCCTGTTCAGCATAGCATTCAATGAAATAAGCAACATAATACAATCTAATAGTGCTGTAGACCATTGCCTTTATGCAGACGATGTCTATATACTCTGCAAAAGAAGCAACAACATAGAAACCAAGTTAATCTTCAAAAACTGAATAAAGGATATCATGGACTGGGGCGATTACTCCGGCGCCATGATATCCTTAGAAAAAACTAAAAACTTTCACATATGTAGAAAACACTCATGCAATTTTCACAGCCATATTTTGACAATAAATAACGTAGAGATCGAAAATGTAGAGAGACTAAAAATCTTAGGTATCACATTCTCGCATAACTATAAGTGGATAAGTCACCATACTAATTTAAAAAAAGTATTAGCTGCCAGAATTAACATTATTACGTACCTTGCTAGTAAAAAATGTCATGTACACAATAATACTCTTATATACTTAACAAAAACGTTAGTGCTAAGCAAAATTGACTACGGGCTCTTCCTCTTTTGGAACTCTCCTAAATCAACCATCAATATTATAAAGCCAACATACCACCAAGCAGCACGAGCAAGCGTCTACGCATTTCGTACAACGCCCACAAAAAGCATCTTAGCTGAAACCGGCTTACCAACTTTCGAAGAAAGAATATACCAAGTCCATGCAAGACTCGTACCCAAACTCCTCATTCCAAGCAACTCGATTGTCGATTGTGACATAAAAAATATTCTCTGCGGGAAAGGACATCAAAGATTTCCTTCTACCATGCATCATTTACTTGAAATCGCCATAAAGCTGGAGTTACCAAACCCAGTGGAGAACTATCAAGCACAAAACCCAACATGGCAAACCAAAAAAACATCATGTGACCTTTCTCTATCTAAATTTAAAAAAAGTTGTACGACACCAGAAGTTTTCCACACTATGTTCCAAGAGCGTAAAGAATACTACGAAGCACAAAACTGGACCTTGTGGTTCACAGACGGTTCAAAATTAGACCAACTACCGGCGAGTTTCGCAGTAGTAGACACAAATGGTGACCCCCTTAGGGTGCAAACCCTACTGGACTGCGCATCTGTTTTCACTGCAGAAGCAGTCGCAATCAGCTGCGCAATATCTATGGCGTCAGAAAACAACTATAAAACCCTCATATGCACCGACAGCAAGTCTGTCTTACAAGCTGTTCAAAACCCACTATCAGACTCTACGACGATAAGCAGAATTAGAGATGCACTCATCGACAAAGAGGCAACAATACGCCTACTTTGGATACCAGGCCACATCAATATACATGGAAACGAAATGGCAGACAGAGCAGCAAAACTAGCTTTAAAAGCCCCAGTAACAAAAAACGACACATGCGAAAGAAAAGTAATGCGCGCCACAATTAAACGACACATACACGATAAAATAAAACGAGAATGGCAAGACTACACGCACCATCATTACACTGCCATAAACAGAGAATTTACAACTCCAAAATACCCGACCGGCATTTCGAAATCGCGCACAAAACTTTTTTCACGCCTACGCCTTGGCCATACTGTGGACACCCATTCACATCTCCTTACCGGTGAACCAGCGCCAGTCTGCGCACACTGCGGCGATACCATGTCATTAAAACACATATTCATTGACTGCCTTGCTTTAATAGATGTCAGAAACCAATACCTAAAAAAAAACTGGACTGAACTCCTAAAAAATGCAACCATTGAGAATATTAACTATCTACGACTTCATCAAACACATCAGAGCCCGAGTTTGAGTGATCTAAAAGTTTATTTTTACATTAATGTATATACGTATATACTATTTTTACTTATATATTATATATCTTCACGTAGCTTTTTTATATAATGCAACCTAGTAAACTTTACATATAACATTTCTCAAAGAGCTGATAGCCCTGGCAGCTAATGCTCCTTTAATGTTAACATGTTAATTTAGTTAATTTGTTAATAAATAATAATAATAATCAATAAAATACTAAAATCGGTGTATAACACATCTGTTTGTTCTTTATACAGGAAGCCGTCCCTTACTATGAAAGTAAACTCCAGTAAGTTGGTGGTGGTTGACTTTCGGCCCACAAAACCATGTTGGCCGGAAGATAATAAAGATTTGCCATATGTTAAAGCTGACAAGGAACTATTTGCTCGAAGGTTTTAGGGATAACTGAGAGCCTAGCAATACCCCTGCAGTTTTCAATATTAGACCTGCTACCCTTTTTATGTAGAGGAATAATAAATGACTGTTTCCAAATTGAGGGAAATATCGCAGAATTTATAGATAATTGAAATAATTTCAAAAGCGGTTCCGATAAACTCAGCGCAATGCTTGAGTACACAACCGGGTACACCGTCTGGCCCTGGAGACTTTGTTGGTTTCACGGCTGAAAGACTTTGAAATACTGTGTTGTAGTCAATTACAGGATTCAGAATACAATTTGAACTATTTATGCAATACGGATAATGACTTGAATTGATACAATTAGCGAATAGGTTGACCTTAAGAATTCAGCGAATAATTCCACAGCTTCATGATCAGAGCTGAATGATCTACCACCGTAAGAGAACGAAGACGGAAATCCCGAGGTTTTTCTTTTTGAATTAACAAATCCGTAAAACTGTTTGGGATTACGGAAAAAGTTAATTTTACACCTAGTTAAGTAGCACTATAGCTTTGTTAATTATGGAAGTGAAAGTTTGAACGAGCAACTAAATATTTTGAATAATCTTCAGATCCCCCCGATCTCTTGAAACGCTTATAAAGTCTACATTTAATGTTTTTTAGTCTCATAGTTTCCACGCTAGCATAGTGAACAGGAACACAGTGTGTAAAGAAGCTGTTGAGCTATCTGTAGAAATAATCAGCCCTATTCTGCATTTCGACTTGGATTGGAATTTTTTCGATTTGGCAATTTTGGTATTCTGTGTTCCAATCTCTTTCGATCCAACTTCGAATCGTTCGATTTTTTGTATTCCGCATTTCGATCGTAGTTCCGTTTTTCTAAGTTGCAAATTAGTTGGCGGAAAAATATTTTCTTTTTATTTTTTTTATTAATTTATAACAGAATTTTAACAAAAATGTAAGTAAAACTTGTTAAGAAACGTAGAAGGCTTGATGATGATTGTTTTTTATATGTTTCCAGGTCAAAAACAACATGTCGATGTCGAAGTCCTTGGACGTATTTGCCCCGGAAAAGTATCTAACACATACTTGAAAGCACCCTTGTTAAGTCGAAAGTTTTTTTTGAACCTAGATAAGAAAATATGTCATTAAACTTTACCACTTTTAAGTTCAATTTCTTACAATTCGTCACTCATCTCAAATAGATTACACAAATCTCGCAGTATTTGCCTTTCCATTCTCGCCTGGCCATTTTCGTATGCGTTGTTTTCCAACTCCACAAATAACGCCGCGGCTATTGATTCCATTATAACAGACAGCTATAATTTGTGTCTGTTCGTTGGGTCCAGTTATATGCCAAAGCAAGCTGCCGGCGTAGAGGAAGGTGAAGCGAAAACGCAAACAATCCTTGCGGAAAGAATAAATAAACCTTTATAAAGTAATTTAGGCCAGTGTAATGAAATTAGCATCCTTAAAATTCAGAAAATGTCAACTATATTCGTGCAGGAATCCGTTTTAACAAAACTCGGTGGCCACGGCAGGGAATTGGCCAAAAGAACGACAAAAACACACTTACAATTATGAAAGCACTTCACTCAAAAAAATATAACACTGCGGCAATATATTCTATTGCTTTTTTTTGTACAAAAAGGCGTGGACGATAAAATGTAAACGTTTTTCAGTGTTTTTTTTACAAATTTTCTTTAATTTATTTTGTTCCAATGTTCACACATTCCGTACCAACAGCTGATTTCGAAAAATCATTTGCTCTTCCTCTTCTCTTTACGATTCCGTCGTAATGCAGAATACCAAACTTCGATTAAAGCGAAGCGTAGAACGGGAACGTAATCGAAATGCAGAATAGGGGTGAATATTTGATATGGATATGAATGCAATATTCAACTAGGTACTGATAAACGTCTAATTCCAGACATAGAAAATGATTGAACGTAAATAAGGAGCGTAAACAACGAAATTTACCTTTGGAACTATATATTTTTCCTATACAGCATACGCTCTCTATGAGAATTTAAGTTTTGTATTATTTTGTTTAAATAATGTAGATTCGATAACGAGTTACAAAATCAAATAGAAGAATGAGTGTAAATTTTGTTGTATATGCTGCTTAAATACAGTTATTGTATTGACTTTATTTATTTCTTTTTTTATTAAAAACACATTTCGTATTATGTATATATAACCATTGTTTGATCAGCTAAGAATGATGTAACCAATATGATAAAAAGTTATAAGGTGAAAACTATTCGTCCAACTTCAGTTCTTTTAGAACACTTACATCATAATAGCATCAACTCGATCTGTGACAAATTTCAAAAGTGACTTATCCGAGTTAGTAAAAAACTGATAATTTGCTGCATCATTCAAACTCAATTACATCCCAATCATCCTATCATATTACATTTGTTACAGTCAATTATATATAGTTAGGTTTATCACGATATGTGTATAATAGACATTGGTTAATAAGTAGAATTAGTCAGTTTGGACAATTTGTCACAGATTCAGTTAGACAACTTTAATAATAAGCCAAAGATTAACACACAAATGCATGTACATATATATATATATATATACATACCAGGGGCGTAGCGACGGGGGGCGGGTTTCGGGGTTTAAACCGCCTCCCCCTTGCCACAGGATCATTTGATTTTTTAGGTCGTTACAATTCAAATATTTGATGTTTTTATGTCTATGTTAATAAATTTCTTTATAATTCTGCTACGTATTTACTTTGTTGGTGATATTATATTTTTAATATGCAAGCATATGTATGTACGAAGTGAACACTTCTTATATTTTAATCATATTCTGTTTCATAATAATTCTGCAATTTATTAAATATACAAATGTACATGTTAACTTTTACTATAATTTCATAAAGAAGTTTCCTTGTAAATTTGCCTAACGACCATCTACATACATATCAGAGAACAGCAAAAATCGAACACAACAACGTTCGATTATATTCGGCAACATGATCGTGTTCAATGACCCAACTTGCTTAAACGAACATAATCGACATTGATTTAAAATCAACCAACGTATTGCATGCGTGAATATAATCAATTCAGGCATTTGCTTGTTTGCCTCAAACGCGATTACATTCATCGGAATGAAAAGGCAAATATGAAAACGCCATGCGTCTGAATATTTGCATGATTCTTCTGCCTCTACGTCACGGCGACAAGCTATATATAAACATACATATAAACATTGCTTACGGTTCTGTTTGTTTGCCGAACTAGACGATACTAATTCTCGTGATTTTTTAAATAATGTTAAATTTACAGCATTTTTTCGAAGTACACATTTCCTATTCTGAAATATAATGCAAATTTTACGTTATTTTCCATGTGGAAAACACATTATTATAATGTAATATCTACATTTTTTTCATATCAAAAACACATTTCAAAAATGAAAAATTCAAATTATTTGATAAATGAAAAAATAATGTTTTTTCCGTGTAGATATGACTTTTAAATAAAATTTTTTTTATTCGATCAGTTTCTTTCTTTTGAATTTTATAACGTATACGTTAGATCTCATGCATAGGCTCAAAAAGCATTTCTACTTATTCCTGAAGGAGGTACTTCGGTTTTTTTCAATCAATTTATCTATGATTAATATTACAGGATTGCGATTCTGTGGCTTTTCCTAATGTTCACATGTTGTTGAAAATCTTGTGTACGCTTTCAGTAACAATGGCAACGAACGAGAGATATTTTCAACTCTTAGGCTGATTAAAAACTATTTGAGAAACACGATGACTGAAAATCGATTGAATGGCTGTGCATCACTAAGCATCCACCGTGATCAAATTGTTACCGTTGATGAAGTTTTAGATGAAATGGCAAAGAAAAGCCGACGCATGCGCTTGAGTTTTTAATGTAACCATTTTCATATCATATTCTAAATACACGTACTTTAAAGTTAAAGCTAAAGAATTTTTTTTTATTTATTTAACTAAAAAAAAATTTTTTTTGAACCCCCCAAGGCAATTTTCTGGCTACGCCCCTGATATATACATTTGTTTACCAAACAATTTTTTCAATTAAATGCTTTCCACTTGTGTCCAATAAGTATCCGGATATCACTTGTTTCGTAAAAAATATCTATATAAAGTATTTTTCTGTGCACCATTGGTAGTTGGAGCAACAACGCCACCAGCTTTAGTTGCAACTGCGCTCGGCATTTGACTGGAATGTGCTGCACCAGGCAGTGTACTACTGCCATTTGGCGACTTTATATTACCATTTGCAACAGCAACAGCGGCAGCGGCTAATGAATTCCTCCACGAAGCAATCAGTTCATTTTGAACATCCAAAGGCAACTCATTAAACACTGCCGTATCCACACCAGCGGGACATGGTATATTCGAAAGGTTTCCGGTTATGGTAGTAGCTGTGCATGCCGTTGAAGAGGCAACAGCTATTTCGGATGTTGATGAAATATCGGTCATATGTGTTGAGGGAACATCAGACGTTTCTATGAGTGCCTTTTTAACTTCTGCATCGACAATTTGAATGGCTGTTGAAGTTGGTGTATTAGTTAAACTGATGCCCGTTTCATCCATAGGTGAAGGTAATGGTGATGATGTAGTAGATGCTGGTGTTGAAGAAATTTGTCTTTGCATGGTAAATGAACGATTTCCCACTTTAAAACGATTTCTTTTCGTAAGTAAAGTCGAAGGCGGTTGTATAGTGCGGAATCGTTGTAAGGGAGCTAAGGATGCCAACGATGACGACGAAATTTGAGCGGTTGTTGAGGAAGGAGTCGGTGTTGTGCTACACGGTGTTCCGCTGGTGGATGGACTTGTAAGCAAATCTTTTTCGCTGTCTCTTGAATTCAAGCGCAAATCACAAACTCGTAATTTACTTGGTGATGCAACATCAGCTGAATCGTTTGAACTGCAAACAGCAGAACTACCAAGGCAGCGACGATTTTCCATTAGTAAACGACCGATTCGACTCTTCTTTGGTGATGGTTCTACTTCAGTTTCGGAGAAGTCTGAAAAGTCTGAATTTGTTGCGCCAGACTCAGAACCATTATCCACGAGCATAGGTATTGGTGATGCAGCTGTTGCACGTCGTCGATAGAATTGATCACTTGGCTGAAATGTGGTTGGTGATGAACGGAATGCTTCATCGCTATTTGTAGAAGAGATTGATGGTGTTGGACTACCTGAAGTTGTGGGCACTTCTGTATTTGTTAACGATGTAATGGATTGTACTTCTAAATCGGTCTTTTTAATTAGAAAGTTCGCAATCGATGATGAGCCAAGTTTACGTTGTTGAAACTTTGAAAATGCCAAGCCGATAAGTGTAATATTAAAAGGTTTCGTAAGATCAACAACACGCTCGAATAGACGGAGTACGATTTTCAATAATTTTTCTTGAGCACCTTCAGCAAGTATCACTTTGGGGCCGCCACCACCATTTTCGGTACATGGCAGTGAGCGGAATAGTGAAGGCAATATATTCACTTGTTTTGTTTCACGATGACTGGTCTTTTTAATGGTATCGAATTTTCTTAAAATTACTTTTATAGCAACTGGTATGCGGCCATCCTCGGCAACCTGAAAAAAAAAATAATAAAAAAAATTATGTTCATAATTGTTTTTGTTTCGAACCAGGAATCCTGTTATTTATTTATCTACAGGAAGCAGTCCTCACAGATAAGTATTTAACATAACAATAAACAAGTAAAGGTATCTAAGTTCGGGTGTAACCGAACATTATATACTCAGCGTGAGCTTCAATTGCACATTTCATTTCAGATAAATTACTTTCTACATAACACGTGGCACCGCCCGCTTAAAAAAATTTCTCTCCATTTCCCCTTACACTAAAACTTGATAAGTGAAATATCATTGATTCAAAACTATTTTTTGCTAAGTTATAGCTTATTATTCTAATATACGACCCTTTTAAACTTATTTTATATCTAAGTTGCAGCGGTCTTTAACCGATCCCGTCCATTTTTACTAGAAATGTTTTCTACTATAGGGAAAATTGGTGTACCCAATTTTATTACGATCCGTTAATTTTTCTTCGAGTTATGGCTCCCGAAACATATAAAATTGCTTAGTCATAAAAGGGGCGGTGCCACGCCCATTTTTTAAAATTTGAAGTTTTTCTATTTATTGTTATAAATCCACTTGGGAAATGAAATACCATTGATATAAAGCTCTTTTTTGCAAAGATATAGCTTATTTTATTCGTCCACGACCCTTTTAAAAATCTTTTATATAAAAGTGGCCGTGGTCCTTAACCGATTTCGTTAATTTTTCTTCAAAGCAGTCCTTATAGTAAAGGCAACCTAAAAATCTTTTATACAAAAGTGGCCGTGGTTCTTAACCGATTTCGTTAATTTTTCTTCAAAGCAGTCCTTATAGTAAAGGCAACCTCTCTGCCGAATTTTGTTATGATAGGTTTAACCATTTTTGATTTATGATTAATAATAATGGTAAAATTGATTTTATCACAAGTGGCCGGTGCCACGCCCATTTTAAATTTGTTTTTCAAATTTTTATCAAAAGTCCCAATATCAGTACACATGTCAAATTTCAACATTCTAGGTGTATTATTTACTAAATTATCAGATTTTTTGTGTTTTCCAAAATGTTATATATATATAAAAAGTGGGCGTGGCTATTATCTGATTTCGCTCATTTTCAATACCAATCTATTCTGGATCCAGATAAGCTCGTGTACCAAATTTGGTGAAGATATCTCAATATTTACTCAAGTTATCGTGTTAACGGACAGACGGACGGACATGGCTCAATCAAATTTTTTTTCGACACTGATGATTTTGATATATCTATATATCTATCTCGATTGCTTTATACCTGTACAACCAACCGCTATGCAAATTAAGATACAATAAAATTATATAATCACAATAACACAATACATGCGTGTTAATTATAACAGCTTTAGCGCATTATATGCATACATTTAAACATTACAAAAAAAAAAAAAAACAGAACAGAAATATATTGAATCATTAATCAAAATGAAATGTGCATAAGAAAAAGAGTTATAAGGGGTTGGGGTGCATTCGATTTAACCTACATATTTAAGGTAGTAAGTAAATATTTTTTAATTCCCAATATCGAGTCGCAGGAGTCTAAGGTTTGCAATTTTTATTGAAATCCTATGTATAAGGCTAAGTTTATTATCGAGCGTAATCGCATCGCGCGATGCGACGAGAATCGCTGTTAGCGATCAATTATATTAAATGGGGGAGGGGGGGGGGGGGGGCTGTCAAAGTTCGACCATTTTGAACATCCACGTCGATGGCACTACGCTACCGACTGTCCTACACCCCAAAATCTTGGGTGTGACGTTTGATCAGGATCTACATTTTGGTGAGCACGCAGCCGCAATTGTTCCGAAAATCCAGAGCCGTAATAAAATCCTCAAATCCCTTGCTGGCAGTACCTGGGGAAAAGATAAAGAAACGCTCATTACTACATACAAAGCAATTGGCCAGCCGTTTACGTGCTGCGCGTCACCCATATGGTCGCCAAGCCTAAAAACTACCCACTGGAAGAAGCTACAGGCCTGCCAAAATACTGCTCTCAGAATTTCCACGGGCTGCCTTCTTATGTCCCCAGAACACCATCTACATAATGAGGCGAGAATACTCCCCATCAGGGAGAGAAATGAGATGCTAACCAAACAGTTCCTGTTGAATACCCAGAAACCTGGGCATCCAAACAGACATCTGATTGATGAGCCAACACCGCCTAGCATTTTGAGGAAATACGGCACCTGAGAACCCAGCCGTATGAAGCAAAAAAAAAAAACACAAGCAGGTCCTTGGTGAACTCCACAAACAGGCGACGGACCTTTATGTCAGGAATTGCCCGGTGAATCCAGTACTCAAAGAAAAGTAAACTTGTGGAAGAGGAACGCATACTCCCCAGGGAAACGCGTGCCACTCTTGCTCAACTTTGTTCTGGATACTGTAACAGGTTAAACTCTTACCTATCCAGAATCAACCCCGACATACAAAATGTATGCCCAGCTTGCAATGTGTCCCCACATGACACCAACCATCTCTTTAATTGTAATGTAGAACCAACGCCTCTAACACCCCTTTCATTATGGTCCACCCCCGTTGAAACAGCAAGTTTCCTTGGACTCCCGTTAGAGGATATTGATGACAATTTGTGATCGGTCGCGGCTGTTAGGTGGGGCGAAGCACTGCTACAACAACAACAACAACATCAATTATATTAGTGCATATGAAAATGTTCATGACAAAGCGAGCGTAAAGCGAATTGAGCGATTACAAGCGACAAAAGCGACGAAAATTTGCAACCAAAATATTTTGATTTAGTTGAGCGAAATTAGCGAAACAATATGGATGTTTTTATTGAAAAGGTACGTGACAAGCAGTGTTTGTGGAAGGAATTTGCGTCATGCAGTTTACCACAATCGCGATTGGATTTTCTAATAATAAAATTTTTTGAGTTAATGTACGCATGTTGCTTTCTCTACACTGCCACAACGTGCATAAAAAGATGTTGAGTTACATTGTTGAGCATTCCATCGCTTGCGATTTCACTCTACTATAAACACTCAATCGCCATCGATAACGCCAGCGAAAATGTAACAAGCGATGGAGCGTTTCTCGTCGCATCGTGCGATGCGATTGCGCTCGATCATAAACTTAGCCTAATAGGCTACGAAGCGGTTCATCCATTTCAAAGTTGGATCTGCAATTAATTATTTGTAGTAGTTGAAAATATCTAGCAAAAATTGTTTGGGGACCGATTCGAGTTTGCCACAATGAACCTGATAAATTGAATGTCAAGAATCGTCGAGAAGCTCGCGAGCATTAAAAAACCCGAGCGTATAAATACTGTCAATGCAGCGACGAAATTCAGTGTAGAGAAGCTTGCGCTAGAAACCGAGCTCTCGATTTCTTGAATGTCGAAATTCCCGCTTGTGTTCGAAAAGAAATCGTAAGCTCTACTCCAATATGGGCCTCATCAATGATGTAAAGAGAGTTTTTAGTAACGTATGGACTAGCGTTGCCAAATGTCCCGTATTGGCCGGGACATCCCGCATTTTTCACAAATTTTAAAGTGTCCCGCCGAGAAATGCTATGTTCAGGCATTTTCACAATATAATAAGAAGTCCGTTCTTTTCGAATGAAACTTTATTAATGATCTCCAAATTTCTGCAATACTTATAACTAAGTTGACAAAAATGAGCTTAAAACTAATAATGGTAACTGTAATATGTAATGTTGTTATTAATTGCGAATAAAGAGAAAGGGATTTATTTATTGGAAGTTGTTTACGGAAATATAGCTAATAAGTGAGCGGATATGGAAAGCGAAGGAAAGGTGTAAGAGGAAATGGTATAAGTAAGAAGAGCATGACAGTTATTAGTAGAGGGTATGTCAGTATGTTACTAATGATAATTATTGGTAGAGGGTGTGTCGGTATGTGACTATATCAAAATTAATAAATTATAATCTGCTACGAAACATGGCCATATTTGCGGCTTCGATTGTATTCAGCTCATTAGCATATTGCATGCAACTCTGTAAAGAAGAAAAATTCATCCCTACTATGGTTCTGAATATTGTCAATGTTTGACATTTCGCACACCTAAATTATTCATTTTGCAAGGCAAGTGTTGTGTTTTAAAATAACATTTGGAAAATGAATCCATAGAATATTGAATTCGCATTAAACACAGTAAACGTATTAATTGTTAGCCTGTTTCATAAAAATATTTGTTATAAATAAATGAGTTTAAAAAGTTTAATTCTATCTAAAAATTATTTCGCCAAATGAGCAGCCCATACAAATATATAGGTGTTTCTAATTTTTCAAATGTCCGGGGAAATTTTTTAAAAATCCCGGGAATTTGGCTCAAATTTGAAGTTTGTCCCGGGAACCCGAAATAAAAATCTGGCAACCCTAGTATGGACCGTTAAATTCCTTACACTATCGTTTGAAAAACGCCACAATAGCCCTATTTATACAAGATTGTAATGTAATTTCATCAAGCCTAGGATCCATTACAATGCCTAGGTCAGAGAAGCTGGTAAGTAGATTAATAACATAGATTTAGATTTATTTATTCAATTTCCTTACAAATGTAATACTAGCTTAAGTTTACAACATTAAGTAAGAAAAACGCTACATCCAAAAAACTCTTATCAACAATTTTTTTTTTGAATAATTTTCATTTAAAAAGCAAAAAGTTCTATCTGATTTTTGTACTAAACTAAGTTTAAAGCATATTTGTATACATAAAGGCATTTTTCATCACTTATTGGCACTTTAAAGTATCTCTGTCAAAACTGTGTTTTTGCTCTACTGAGAAATTGGGTTTTTTTCTGAATAACATAAATATAGTTTAAAACAAGTAAGGAAGGCTAAGTTCGGGTGTAACCGAACATTACATACTCAGCTGAGCGCTTTGGAGACAAAATAAGAGAAAATCACCATGTAGGAAAATGAACCTAGGGTAAGCCTGGAATGTGTTTTATACATGGGTATCAAATGGAAGGTATTAAAGAGTATTTTAAAAGGGAGTGGGCCATAGTTCTATAGGTGGACGCCATTTCGGGATATCGCCATAAAGGTGGACCAGGGGGGACTCTATAATGTGTTTGTACGATGGGTATCATTATAAAGGTATTAATGAGGGTTTTAAAAGGGAGTGGCCCTTAGTTGTATATGCGAAGGCATTCTCAAGATATCGACCAAAATGTGGACCAGGGTGACCCAGAACATCATCTGTCGTGTAACACCCATTTTACAAATTTTTTTCTAAAGTTATATTTTGCGTCAATAAACCAACCCAATTACCATGTTTCATCCTGTTTTTCATATCTGGTATAGAATTATGGCATTTTTTCATTTTTCGTAATTTTCGATATCGAAAAAGTGGTCGTGGTCATAGTCGGACTTCGGCCATTTTTTATACCAAGATAAAGTGAGTTCAGATAAGTTCACGTACTAAGTTTAGTGGAGATATATCGATTTTTGCCCAAGTTGTCGTGTGAACGGCCGAGCGCCAGGACACACGGTCGACTGTGTATAAAAACTGGACGTGGCTTCAACCGATTTCGCCCATTTTCACAGAAAACAGTTATCGTCATAGAATCGATGCCCCTACCAAATTCCACAAGGATTGGTAAATTTTTGTTCGACTTATGGCATTAAGAGTATTCTAGACAAATTAAAAGAAAAAGGGCGGAGCCACGCCCATTTTGAAAATTTCTTTTAGTTTTGTATTTTGTTGCACCATATCATTACTGGAGTTGAATTTTGACTTAATTTACTTATATACTGTAAATATATAAAATTTTTTGTTAAAATTTGACTTTAAAACAATTTTTTTCGTCATCCGATTTTGCTAATTTTTATTTAGCACACATATAGTAATAGGAGTAACGTTCCTGCCAAATTGCATCATGATATCTTCAACGACGGCCACCGTGGTGTGATGGTAGCGTGCTCCGCCTACCACACCGTATGCCCTGGGTTCACACCCCGGGCAAAGCAACATCAAAATTTTAGAAATGTTTTTCAATTAGAAGAACATTTTTCTAAGCGGGGTCGCCCCTCGGCAGTGTTTGGCAAGCGCTTCCGGGTGTATTTCTGCCATGAAAAACTCTCAGTGAAAAGTCATCTGCCTAGCAGATGCCGTTCGGAGTCAGCATAAAACATGTAGGCCCCGTCCGGCCAATTTGTAGGGAAAATCAAGAGGAGCACGACGCAAATTGGAGAGAAGCTCGGCCTTAGATCTCTTTGGAGGTTATCGCGCCTTACATTTATTTATTTTTATTTTCAACGACTGCCAAATTACAGCTTCCAAAACTTTTAAATTACCTTCTTTTAAAAGTGGGCGGTGCCACTCCCATTGTCCAACATTTTACTCATTTTATATTCTGCGTCATAAGGTCAACCCACCTACCAAGTTTCATCGCTTTATCCGTCTTTGGTAATGAATTATCGCACTTTTTCGGTTTTTCGAAATTATCGATATCGAAAAAGTGGGCGTGGTTATAGTCCGATTTCGCTGATTTTAAATAGCGATCTGAGATGAGTGCCCAGGAGCTTACATACTAAATTTCATCAAGATATCTCAAAATTTACTCAAGTTATCGTGTTAACGGACAGGCGGACGGACATGCTGAATTAATTTCTTTTTTCGCCCAAATCATTTTGTATATACACATGTCTATATCTATCTCGATTAGTTTATGCCGTTACGGATTACCGTTATGCGAACAAAATTAATATACTATGTGAGCTCCGCTCAGTTGAGTATAAAAACTAACCAACACGCCATAGCACAGAGGTTCGCGTCTCCGCTATTAAGCACAGCTCGTTTTATAGCTAGTTATTTACCCACTTTAACCACTGCCTTCATCAATAATTGCCGCTAGATGGGTCCCTTTGCGCGCCTAGCTAAGAAAGTTAGGCCCGGTTTTCCAGTACAAGTTCAACTCATTTTGTCAGTTAAACTACGCTTAACCTTATTCTGCAGTTTTTCAGGCTACTTTAACTGAAATTTAAGTTGCGCTTAAGCGGCCGATCTGGCAGTTTTAAACTCTAGTTATTTTATCAGTTATTTGCGTTCGCTCGAAATGGCGTAGAATATACCCAACAAGCATTTGGGATTGAAGACCATAACATAAAGCTCATGTTGATACTTACTTTAAATCTCAAGAGTTGTTTCGAAACAGTGGCTCAACACGAGAATCATAGCGTACTCAGCTAAAGATGAAGTTTTTTATAAAAAAAAAGTGCTATTACTTAAGTTGAAAAAATTTAATTCCATGCCACAGTATTTTCACGAAAATAAAATAAAATATATATAATTTATTTTTCATTAATTGCGCTTCATTACTGCTATCAACCAGGTGTTTATTTCTCACAATAAACAGCTGTTGATTTTGGTGGTACCGCCTTGGAGATTTTGTTTTCAACTTCACCTCAACTCGATATCGAATGTAGGATATCAACTGGAAAAATGTGTTGAATATTCAAATGAGAACTGTACATTTCTCAAAATCTCTCAAAGGTCGGAAAATAATTTAAGAATGACGTCTTAAGGAAGGTTTGGACGTTGGAGATTCTAGAACTATACATTTTACAAAATTTCTTAAACGTTGAATAGTGATTGGAGAAGGAAGTTGAATATCAACTGGAGAACTATCTGGTTAAAGAATAATTAAATAATGATGTTGGATATCACCTCCGGAACTAGATATATTTCGCTGGAGAAATTTTTTTTCATGTTTGTTGGGTAAACAAAATCCAGCCGTTCTGTATCACAAAAAGCCTACCCCAAACTCGGCCTTAAACTGTGACTGAATAGCTGCTTAGTAGTTTAACTCGAGTTTAAATTTGACTAGAGTTTAAGCAAACTTAGTTTAAGCTTACCTTAACCAACTACTGAAAAACCGGGCCTTACAAACATGCAAGTGAAGATAATATAAGCGTATTAAAAAGTAAAGCATTCAGTAATATTAAGGTGCTAGCCCGACCATCTCGGGAACGATTTATGTGGCCACATTAAACCTTCAGGCCAATTCCCTCCCTCCCCACCCCCAAGTTCCATGAGGAGCTTGTGGTCGCCAGAGCCTGTTAGGGAAACAGGATTCGCCGCGGATAGGTGAGGTTGACAATTGGGTTTGGAGAAGCTATATATTGCGCTGGCAACTTGACGGGTTGCGCTACACAACCCCTTGAATCTGGTATTTTAGTCGCCTCTTACGACAGGCATACCTACCGCGGGTATATTGTGATCCCCTAACTGCTGGGGTTATATTTTAGATTAACGTCGAATGCCATCTCAGGAATAAAATACTATACGTACTAGTGTGTGGGGTGAACATAATCATCAATCACGTACGCATGAAGTTAGAATTTACGTTTAAAACACATTAAGGTCACAGTTAGAGGCTGGGGTAGACTTTTTTGTACGGCAACATTGGTTTTTTATTATCTATATAATTTGTAGATACGACAAGGTTGGATTTTGCTTACCCAACAAACATTTAAAAGATACTTCTCCAGCGAAATATATATCTAGTTCCGGAGATGATATCCAACATCATTATCTAGTTATTCTTAAACCAGATAGTTCTCAAGTTGATATCCAACTTCATTCTCCAATCACTATCCAATCTTTGAGAAATTTTGTAATATTTATAGTTCTCGAGTTGATCTCTAATGCCATTAGCATTTTCAATTATCCAACCTTTGGGAGATTTTGAGAAATGTACAGTTCTCAAATGAATATTCAACACGTTTCTCCAGTTGATATCGAGTTGAGGCGAAGTTCAAAAAAAATCTCCAAGGTGGTACCACCAAAGCAAACAGCTATGTATTGTGAGAAATAAACACCTGATTGATAGCAGTAATGAAAAAAATCTACCACCAAAGCAAAAAGCTATGTATTGTGTCACCTTAGTTTGAGCTGCATTTTATTTCATTTTACTTTTCCACTGTGGCATCTCTAAATATTTGACATTTTGCTTTAGATCTTTCTTTTCACTATCGATATGAATTTCTTTTACATTTTTATTAACCACATACAGTCTTGTATAAACCTTGAAGAAATAAAGACTTTATATATTTAATCTACATAAATTTATTCGGAACATCCTGACAGAGTTCAGAAGTGGGATAATAAAACCCATATGTGCAGTTTAATTAAAACGCGGTATTATAATTCTAATAAGTTTATTTTAAACCGTAAAAGTAAAGTTCGGGTATGAATGTACACAAACTTACGATAGCAGAATTAAAAGAGCTATTACGGAAATTAGGCGAAAAACGACATGCAACAAAGTGGAGCTAGTTGCACGGTTGCAACAATATCAATTAAAAAACATAGATAGTGTAGGGGAAATAGCACTAACCATGGCCAATTCGAGTGAGGAAACTGTAAACGCAGTGACTGAGCCAGGAGCGCAAGAGGACACTGAGGTGATGAAATTGCGCAGCGAGGTAAGTGGGCTTCAACGTACAATGGAAGCGTTATCTCGCCAATTTCAAGCAGTGTTAGACGCTACGACGCTGGTAAAGCTGGAGACATTGGTGCTTTATCGGTAACCGTATCGGTAACCTTTTAACAGCTGATTCGACCAACCTTATGAGAATCAATGCAATCGATTATTGGTGCCGCTAAGGTCGTAACCGTATCGTAGCCAACCAATTGGGTTTTGGTTTACCGTCGTAACAATAAACAGCTGATTACGTTAGGGATACGAATACAGCGATACGACATACGGCACCAATGACTCCGGCTTAAGTCACACGACGGCGTTGCAGAGTATAGCTCCAGAACGTTCTTTTGGACATTCGCAGAATTTAGTTTCGCCAAAGCAAGCGCAAGCATGTGCACAAACACATAATTTTGTGGCACAAAACCAAAGACCCTCTAAATATAAGATGGTACATTGTAGAGTTCTAAAGCTTTGTGGAAGTTGTGGGACGGCTGTACGAGGAATTCACCATACTTTTTGCTATTCTGTCCGCCTCAACATAGCTGATTTTTTAAGGCTGTTTAACTCTGTAATCTTTGCTGTAATTTTTTTGCTTTTGGAAAAATTACCTATTTGAAATAAGCTGGCTGAAAAATATTGGCATAACAGCTTAACTTAAATCAACAATGGAAAATATTGGAAAATTTGAGCAGATGTGGCAATTTCGCGCATTCGCTGAACGAAATGTTGACAATCTATTGATCATCACTAGGAAATTAGCTACATTCCATCAACTAAGCAGCACTTTAGCAATACTACTGTTATTATTTGGCTGCTCAAACACACCCATATTAATTGGGGAATAAAACTTAAATATAAAACTCAAAAATGACTCTGGTTGTTATGTCCGCAGCATTTATTTAGTTCAAAGTCACAGCCAATAATAGTCAAACCATAATAATTTACACGGGTAATCAATTTTTTCTCTGATTCAAAAGCTGAACTACCAGCGCTACCGTCATCAGCTCAGTGTCATCATTGCCAGTAGCGCCAATAACACCAAAATCGTGCCTGACACACAAAAATCGTTTCACTCAATAGCGCAAGTGAAATGTACTACGCACTCACTACTATGTAGCGCCAAAAATTCGCTTGGAGTCATTGCGTCAATGAGCTTCCAATGAGCTGGCACCGCATTGGCGCTGGCGCCATGCAATTTACATCACTAAAATTGCGCGAATGCCCAGGCTCATGACTTTTTTAATCCAGATGGTGAAAACGAAGCAGGAGCAAAACGTACGGTGTATTCCTGGTGCAGCCGTCCCACTTTGTGGGGAATGAACGACTCTACAATGCTCCCTCTTATTAATCTACTCTCTTTGACAAAACGAAAATCCACCCTTAACGTACATGAGTGGAGCATCAAATACATATAGTTTGTCTGTGTGTACAGCAAGTAGCATTGGAGATACGAACTTCACAACGACAGTTACAACAACAAACGCTGTACTGTCGCCGACAGCATCGTCGCCACGGGTAGACAGTTTTCAACATGTTTCGAACGTTGAAAATATTCAAATAATTCGTGGTGAAATAACAAATGGTAGAGGAGGAATAAACGATAATGACAGATATGAATGTCGAAGAATTATTGTTCGCGAAATAATTGACATTTTACCAGACTTTGATCCATGTAAAGAAGATATGACATCTGTACAATTTGTGGAACGTGTTGAACAATTAAAATATGCGTATCATTGGGATGACAGCGTTTTACTTTTCGCAATACAAAGTAAATTTAAAGGTGTTGTGAAATTGTGGGTAGATTCACAGCCTGTATTTAGACAGTGGCAACAATTTGTTAATTCGTTCTTAAATGATTTTCCGTGCAGAATGAATAGTGCAGACATTCACATACAACTTATGAACACACGCATGAACAAAACAGAATCGGTAAATGAATTTTATTTTAAAATGTTAGCTCTAGGACGTCGAGGAAACCTAGAAGATAATGTGATTATGCGGTATATAATCAATGGTTTAAGTGATGATGGCTTACGGAAGACACTAACAGCCATGCATTTTATTAAGTGTTCTGATTTGTTGGAAGCTTTGAATAATACGGTCATGAGTATGAGAAGAGATTATTCCACGAAGGCATCGACATTTAATTCAACCAATCATTATAATTCTAAATCGAGCAAAAGAGATATGAATGTAAACGTAAAAGATGGCCCATTATGTTATAATTGTGGTGATCGAGGACATATTTCACGAAATTGTCAGCAACCGCGAAAGAAATTACGATGTGGAAATTGTGCCGAGGTCAGTCATGAAACAAAGAATTGCCCTAAACGAAATCAATCGCGAGTCAATGCAATAGCAGACGATAGTGAATGGCTGAAAGTGTGAGTAACCATGAAGAGAAAATTAATGCAATTAAAGACAGTGTGCAACCCAAACAAAATTTGACTAAAATTATTTCAATAAGCGGTGTTGAGTGTGAAGCTTTGATTGACTCAGGCAGTTGCAAATCTCTTGTTCGACGCAGTGTTGCTGAAAAGTGTCAACACACAGAAATGTCATGCGATAAAAATAGTAAGAATAAAATAATGCTATGCGATAAAACGTTACATGGTTTTGCCAGGGTGAGTTTCAGTGTCGTGAATTAATAAATGCATCAGTTAGGATTGATAACAAAAATTTTGTAAAAGTCGTGTTGTTATTGAGAATGGACAATGTTATATCGGGACAATTGATGAAAATAAAATTAATGTAAATAATAAACTTTTCGTTGAGGAACAGTTAGAGTTAAAAAGAGTTTTGAATAAGTGCTCAAATTGTTTTGGGGAAGAACTGCGAGAAATTGGTAAATGTAGTGTATCTAAAATGAAAATTTCATTGACTTCATCCAAACGGGTAGTGCGTAACCCATATCCAATACCTATTCCAAAACAGAAAATAGTAGAAAATATCATTAGTGAGCTACTCAATTTAAATATTATTCGTCCATCTAGTTCGATGTATGCATCTCCAATAGTGTTGGTGCCTAAAGCTAATGGGGAGCACCGACTTTGTGTTGACTACAGGGAGCTGAATGCAATCACACAAAAACAGCCATGGCCTATGCCAACAGTAGAGGGGACATTATCCATTTTGGCAGGTAAGAAATATATTACCACTTTAGACATGATGTCTGGGTACTACCAGATCGAGATTGATGAAGAGTCAAAGGGTTTAACAGCATTTATAACACATAACGGGCATTATGAGTTTAACCGAATGCCATTTGGGTTCCGTAATGCACCGAGCACATTCCAGAAAATGATGATGCATCTTATCGAGCCTATTAAATCGAAGGCTGTGAGCTACGTTGATGAGGTCATCATTGCATCGGACACATTTGAAGAAGGCATTCAGAACCTTGAAGAGTTTTTGGATATTATTCGTCGAGAGGGTTTAACCTGATGCTAGTAGTATTGCAGCTATGTTGTTACAAGAAGAAGATAAAGATCTGAAACGAATTGCCTATTTTAGTCGGCAGTGCAATGAAGCTGAACGTAAGTATCATGGGTATGAGCTAGAAGTATTAGCTTTAGTCGAAGGTTGCCAACGGTTTCGTATGTATGTCCTGGGTAATCCATTCACTGTTGTCACTGATTGCAGCGCTATTGCAACTTTGAAGTCCAAAAAGCCCATGATTCCACGAGTAGCACGATGGTTATTAAAACTACTTGAATATGATTATACAGCTACACATCGTCCAGGAAAGCTTATGAATCACGTCGATGCATTGAGTCGAGCTCCAGTTGAAGCTCCAAGTCAGTCCGAAGACGTTTCCTCATGTGTTATGTCAGTTGATATGGCACTAGAAGACTGGATCTTCACTATGCAGAAACAAGATGCACATTTCAATGACATTGTGAATGTTCTCACTAAGCAGACCGAGTCAAAGCAGCGAAAGATGTACGAGAAGGAATTTGTTATCAAACATCATCGATTGTATAAGATGAGCGAAAATAAGTTATTGTTGGTGATCCCTAGTGGCATGCGTTGGAGAGTTGTCAAGCTATGCCATGACGACGTTGGTCACCCTGGAATTGATGGAACCATTAAGCGTATATCGCAGCAGTTTTGGTTCCCACGAAGCCGTAATTTTGTGAAAGGATATCTAAAGGGGTGTATAGAATGTTGTTTTGCACGTGAGCCTGCGAAAAGAGAATGCCAATTGTATGGTATGGAGGTACCCAAGCTGCCATTTGAAGTATTACACATGGATCACTTGTGGCCATTTATAAAGAGCGACGTGGGAATGAGCACATCCTTGTCATTGTGGATGCATTGACACGATATACGATAATTGTAGCTGTCAAATCTACAAAAACGAAACCAGTAATAGATGCATTAAATCAGTTGACCATGTACTTCGGACTGCCGAAGAAGATTATTACCGATAGAGGAACATCGTTTACATCATCAATATTTCATGATTTCTGTAAAAACAATGAGATTTAACACATTAAAGTGGCTGTTAGAACACCTAGATCAAATGGACTGGCCGAACGGGTTAATCAGTCAATACTGGCATTCCTCAAGAGTACCACTGCAAATCCCAAGGGTTGGGATGAGAATTTGCGCCGTCTTCAATGGACTATTAACACCCATGTGAATGCAACAACAAAATACTCAGCAATTGATTTAGTCTTCGATTTCCCTCTACGTGATATTAGTGGTAATAAAATCCTTGCGACGCTACACAACGATCACGTTAATCTGGATGAACTGACTATGAGCCAACGACGGTCAAACGCTATTGACAATATCGAGTCAGCACGTCTTGCTTGGAAACGACGGTTTAACGCGAAGCACAAAGAACCTCATAAATATAACGAGGGTGACTTGGTTTTGATCGAAAGTGCCATTCCAAGTACGGGGGAGTCTCGAAAACTATAACACAAATATCGTGCGCCGTATGTTGTCGACAAGGTTCTTCGATTTGATCGCTATGTTATCAAGGATGTCGATGGTGCTCAACTTAAACAACGTCGATTTAGCACCGTTATGAGTAGTGATAAGCTCAAACCATGGTGCGTACTTTTCCCTGAACTTGATGATATACCAGATACCGAAGATGATACCAGCATTACACCAGATCAAACTCGAGACGAGTTTCCGTCAGGAAGGGCCGAGCTGTCACCTTAGTTTGAGTTGCATTTTATTCCATTTTACTTTTGCACTGTGGCATCTCTAAATATTTGACATTTTGCTTTAGATATTTCTTTTCACTATGGATATGAATTTGTTTTACATTTTTATTAACCACATTCAGTCTTGTATAAACCTTGAAGAAATAAAGACTTTATATATTTAATCTACATAAATTTATTCGGAACATCCTGACAATTGTGAGAAATAAACATCTGATTGAACCGTAACTTATCAAAAATCATATATATTTTATTTTCGTGAAAATACTGTAATATGTATTGGAATCTTACACTTGAATCCAGTCAAAGAACCACATCTATCACTTTTTCAACTTAAGTAATAGCATTTTTCGCTTTATAAAAAAATTCCTCTTTTTCTGAGTACATTATGATTCTCAAGTTGAGCCGATGTTTCGTAACAAATCTTGAGATTTTAGAGGTATGCTACTTATCAACATGAGCTCGAATGGTACTCAAGCCCAAATGCTTGTTGGGTATATTCGACGCCATTTCGAACGAACGCAAATCACCGATAGGTTAACTAGAGTTTAACCCTGCCAGATCGGCCGCTTAAGCAAAGCTTAAACTTAAGTTAAAGTAGACTAAAGAATTGCAGAATAAGTTTAGGCGTAGTTTAACTGACAAACTGAGTTGAACTTGTACTGAAAAACCAGGCCTAAGTTGCACTTCGATAGGTTTAATGACATGATGTTCACATTATACCATTCTACTAGGATGTAAAGATCTGACTGAACAAGTGCTCTACTGTCTGGTGAGCGGATAGGCATAACTAATTTGACCTTATCCGCGTACATCAACGGCTTGCAGTACTTCAAAAAACTTGGTAGGTCATTAATGAAAAGTAGGAATAATCAGCCCAATCACACAATCCATCGTAGGCTGCTTTTTCGGGAAAGTTACGAAATTGCTATCATGCAATTCGACCGTGTTTCCGAACGTCTCCGAAAGTAAATAAGTAAACTCGAAATTCGTACGGTGGCATCATTGAATTCACTCGGAACGTAAACTTTTGACGTTTATTTTTTTTTTTTTTAGTTCTTGCCAACGGAGAAAATTTACGAAATGCGAAAAATATTTAAAACAAGCAGCACAATCACGCAATGCACCGTAGCAATGTTACGAATCCCGAAAAAACAGTCTACGATGGATTGCGTGATTGGGCTGAATACTAGACCAAGACATCAGAAGTAACATTGACAAAATGAGACCAACTAATTTCTTCCACACAAATAAGAAGAATCCTAGAGAGAAAAACAAAGGTGGAAAGACAAGAGTATGCAATGGGAGAGTTTATCAAAAGCCTTACAAAAATCAGTGCAAATAACGTCAATTTCACAGTTAAACTTGAAGCTGTGCGATATAACGGTTGTGAACTCAAGCAAATTAGACACCGTTGATTTACCATGTTGTGATGAGTGGCTTTGTGATGATTGACTAGATTAGCTTTGGAACAGCACTCAGTTTAGCAATTCCCATATAATTTGTGACAAGATTTATAAAGAGCGACAGGCGTTAACTAAACTGAAACGGGCTCAACAATAGTCCCGAATGAGTTACGAAATGATAGCAAAACAAGAGAAACAAAAAACCTTCCCAGAAATTCACGAAGCGATGCAGATAGAGTATACGAGCAATCGCGAAATAATCTAAAATTTATCTCTAAAACAATCCCGAAATAGCCGCGCATAGATCTCGAACTACTTCATAGTATACAAATTATTCCACACCGAAAACAGACACCATATGATTGAAATTAAAAACAGAAGTTCTCGGTATCATTCATCATGAAATAAAAAATTCTATGTAGAAAGAGCGTATCACAGACATTCTGTTAGTAAGGTGGTATCTCAGCGATTAATAAAGTCATATCTCAGGAGACCGGTTTAAAAGGGTTTATTTGAAAAATAAATGTCTTCATAGTAGAGACTCCAACGGAGCACGCTACTACCACACCGTGGTCGGAATCTATATTATTTATTTATTAGTCTACAAATTATCTCACAATAGAGAACAATCATTGAACCACTCACCTGCTCCACCAAACGCATTAACAATAAACGAAAACGTTCCTCAACTTCGGTTCGTATTGATATCGGGCGACATGAATCTTCGAGACCAATAGTTTTAGGTTTACCAGATGGACGAACTGAGCCCATATCTCTACCAAAGGCTAAGTCTTTTAACTTTGTTGCGGTTTCAAATCCAAATTTTTTTCTTAATGTATCCATATTACAAGTTTGTAATTCAGTTATATTTGCAATACCATTCTCCAGCAACAATGATTCGGTTTTTTTACCGATACCTGTTACTCTATGCAAACCATTCAAGTCACGCATAAACTGTACAGCGTAGTTAGAACATAAAACTGTCTGTTGATTGGGTTTATTTTGTGCTCCTACAAGCTTAGCCAACAATTTATTATAGGATACACCAGCACAGCATGTGATGTTCAGTTGCTTTTGCAATGCTAAACGTATTTCGTTGGCGATTTGTGTACCCACAGCCAAACGTTGCGCACAACCGCAATCACAACATGATAACAAATCACCATTTTCAGGATAAACATGTCCTTCGATTTGTGGTAATATGCTAGAGGCCATGGTAGTCGCAGCTTCCATATGCTTATATTGATTTTTTTCAATTCGACTTTTCACTTGAGCTGATACATCTAAAAAATTTTCATCAAATCCCAATTTTTCTACAAATGGTGTGAATGTCAAAAGTACATCGAATATACGTTGCGACATTTGTCGGTATGGTGTTAAATCTTCACCATTGACTAAAGTCAGTGTTGGACATAGGCGCTGTGCCTCCTCAATAAGCATCAGTTTTTTCACACCAAATTCACGTGCCACATAATTGCAAGTGACCACGCAAGTTTTCTGTTGCACACCGAGTGGGCATGTACGTAATGTGGGATCGCGTATCTCTTCGACTTGTGCATAGAAACAGTCCATATCTAAATGAATTATGGTACGCTGATGTGGCTCACTGCGATTAAGAATGTTTGAAAAATCCATCTTGTTGAATGTATTTTTGCCACCAGGAGGAATAAATCTGCAATGATAAATGTTAAAATGACTTAAATCCAGTTTATGATTCTTGGGTGGCAATTATATAACCGTAGCATGGGTAGTTGTGGGCAGAATACATTGAAATAGGAGCCAATAGCGGTTGAAGGTCAGAAGTCATTAGCAAAATAAAATGTTAAACCAAGATTTCTTGCCGTGTCAACATATTCTATAACATAATTTTCGAACATAATATTAGCTAAGCCATTTGTACTCGTAGCTAGCGGCTTTTCCTCGGATGACAATATATTTGGACTAGGGCTGGGACTATCCGCATATTATATCCGAATATCCATACGGATATCCCTTGACACGGATAAAATCCGGACGGCATGGATATCTGGTTAATATTCGTTTGTGAAACTATCCGGATATCCGGATTTATGAAGATCCGGTTAATAACGGTATTTTTGGATATCCAGTTAAAGCAACAAATTGATGTACCATATATGTTTATTTAACATTAATAACAATAAATTCGTGGGGCATTTAAATCAATTAACAGCGTTTTTTCACAATATAAACAAATGGCACAGTTCTTATTTTCACTTGTTTGTAAATTTGTAGCTTTTTAATTTTTGACGTTAATTTAATAATCTACAAACATATTTTGTGAATAATTTTTCGATGTTTGCTTCGTTCAATTCTGATCATGATGTAATAATAAAGGTGATGCCAACAACATAAGGTAAGTGTCCCTAATTTCGTGGTAATACGTTATTTCGTGGCATTTCGATTTTTTCTTCCAAACAAGGAATTGGGGGAGTGGATTGCGTATTTTAATTGTTGTTGTATGGCCATTATCCTCCAGTGACCGACGTCGGTACAACGGGTATCCGTCGGCACCTGTAATAGTATCCGAAGTTAATGCTCTTGGATACCGTTTTGAACATTTTCCATCGATCATGCATGGCGAATTCATATTTATCTGACCGCAAGGGCCATGGATCATATTTTTCGTGACAACTTCAAATAATTCTGGATCACTGATTTCATCTGGAATTTCAGCTGATATAATGATATCAATTTGATCGGGTGTTATTTTACGAACCATTTTTGCCATTCAATCGAATGCATCCAGCAACGCACCTCCCCAAAAGTTCGCAATTTGATAATCAAACCCATCAGTGCTTTTACTTTTTGTCGAAATACACGTACTGTTATATCGTGTCGATCTGTTGGATTCTGACCATCAAATAAATTGTTTTTTATGTTAGACCACTGTGGATTGCATATGAATGTTATGAATAGGTCGGGACGACCATATTTGTTAAACGTCCGATATCATTAACATTGCCATCATTCACTATTACATCTCGCAAGTATATGTATTCTTCCGATCGTAATTTTGCTTGATTGAATCGAAGATAATTAAGGCGTTCTGCTTCAATTTTCGCATACATGTCAACAACGTATTGGTGGAAAAGTTTGCCACATCGCATAATAAAGTTGCCTTCTTGTGGGCGAATCATGAATCTATATGAATAATAATTCATCGCACTAACTGTTTTTTGTTCGTCACGACCTATGATGAATACATTATCAGAAAATTAAAGTCATGTCTTCTTGTTGTGAAATAAATACAATACATATTAAATTGAATTCATTTAATTAGCCGTCATTAATTTAGCCGTCGTCACCTTTCCAGTGCAATAATGGATATTGTAATGCATCATAGCTGCGGTGAAGCCCTGAAACGCCGTAATTCTTCATTTCTTCGATGTAGCACAATATCGCGAGATTGAAACTGGTCTCCAACAATCACAATTGCCACTTCATCAATTGTTGGTGCATTAAATCGTCTCGCATGCTCTCCAAAGGGCGTTTTGTCAGCCCTTATAACGATTCTGTGATCATCAGATGGCATACGATCGAGAGCGGTTTTAAAAAAATCGAATTAATTCATTGTACTGATGTAAGAAGGTTTGAAGTTCATACACAATTTGTCGCCTTGCATGCGCAGCAATTGTACAACGCCGATCCAATTCACAATTTGCATCTCCGATAAAATAGATTTGCAAAAATTGATGATCAGCATCAGGATACGGCAATAAGGATCCAGCTCGATGATAAATCTGACCTTGAATCTGTAATATTTTTTTGAAATGTAATTAGATACTGGATACGAATTCTTGAACACATCAAAAAAAATTACTGCTCAGATCGCAATTTTCTTATGATATTCCGCATGAAGTAATTACCTTAAATGTCGGCATGAAATTGTCTCTTACAATTTTGGTCGCACCAAAAGAAGTCATTTGAAATGCCGCATTTTATTCTTGAATGTGAGACAAAAAATGCTTAGACGTTTGCGACGTTCCAAAAATGAATGAATGAAGTGGATCGGGAGGAGATTCAAATGCTGGTAGACTCACCATGAGCACAACACATACCAGGCGTTTCACCCTGAAATTTGGCTGCATCACAATGTGGACATCTCACCGTCATTCCACCAATATTGGCATGTTCACTATAATCATTTTGGCTATTGTAAGCGAAAGCAGCGTATTCCATCTCTTGCACAGCACGACATGAAAGTCGTGTCGTTCGTCTCGATGCTGGATTTAATGGATTTGGATCTGTCGATCTATGACGACGTGCGTTTCGTAATTGTTGTACTTGGTTTTGTTGTGAGCGTTCCTCTACACTTTGCGCTCTCCTTTGATTAAATCTATAGGTAGAATTACGCGTACGTCGACCTATAGTTGATCGTCTTGTTGGTGGCATTTTGATGCATATGATGAAATTATGGAAAAAATCTTTTTTAGCTATGTTTTCTTGCACTGAACACACTTAAAATCACTTTTTAAATTAATAATAGTTGGAGAAATGTAGAGCGTTTTCTGATAAAAAAAAGCGAAAAACAAAAGCGAAGGCGGTGACGTTACGTTGTACAACAAAAGCATGAATGCGTGCGATGAGTGGGAGTGTGTGTTTGTATGTATGCAAATTATTAACTTAACGAAGATATGTTGGAAAGGCAGGGGTGAAAAATAGTTACCATCAAAAGAAAGTGATTGATAAACATTTGCATTTGGACAGGTTCATCTGTTTAACATTTGTATGATGTCAATGAAATTAACTTGTAATAGGTTGGATTGATTTTTTTCGTTAGGTCGGACCGAAATGTAAACTTTTTTTTCAAATTTTGAACTTTTTCTAAAAAAAAATCATAACTCAAGAATGGCTAAACCGATTTGTGATTTCAAAATCAACTAACCATCATCTCTCCTTACTGTATCTTTCCTAAAAATTTCATGGGATTCTGTCGGGCCGTTCTCGAGTTATGGAGTGACAATCAAAATGTACACTTCTTTTTATATATATAGAAGATAATTAATATTTTACTAATTTTTAATATTAAACCTAATATTAAATATCAAGCAATATAAAGTTGGAAGCTCGGAAAATGAGCCTGTTGTAAGGAGACCTCTTAAGTAAAGTGTTAAGGAGTCCAGTGTATTTTGTTACGCCTGTAAAAATTGTATCGGTAAATTTTTTTTTATGAACTCATTCCAATAATTTGTATAACTTTTTTTTTTAATATTTCTAACCCACGAAATTAGGGACACACTTTTTTTGTGATGTATCTGATTTCGTGGTACCCACGAAATTAGGGTAATATAATACTTTATGTTTTTCATATTTTCTTTAATATTTCATAAGAAACCATATTTTTTAAGTATTTTAATTATTAAATAAACCCCCGAGGAAGATTTTGATGTAATTTCGTGGTACACTTTTATGAATCTATTCGTCAATATTTTAATCAAAAAGCGAAGCACAACATTTTAACGAAGTAATGGCATTATAGAACTTTTGTTTATTCAATAATTTTTCGTTTAATTTAAAAAATGTATGAAGATTTCAACTTCTTTACTATTGTTTTGAATGAATATTGATAATAGAAAAAAAAATTTGAATATAAACCTCAAATTACCGCTTAAAGCGATACCACGAATTTACGTACACCAAATTTTGTGCATGCCCCTAATTTCGTGGTATACTGCGCATTTACATTTCAGCAGGAAAGCACGCATTTTTGGAGTGGAGTTATTTATGCGCAGTTTTTTTGTGATGTATCTGATTTCGTGGTACCCACGAAATTAGGGTAATATAATACTTTATGTTTTTCATATTTTCTTTAATATTTCATAAGAAACCATATTTTTTAAGTATTTTAATTATTAAATAAACCCCCGAGGAAGATTTTGATGTAATTTAGTGGTACACTTTTATGAATCTATTCGTCAATATTTTAATCAAAAAGCTCTGCGAAGCACAACATTTTAACGAAGTAATGGCATTATAGAACTTTTGTTTATTCAATAATTTTTCGTTTAATTTAAAAAATGTATCAAGATTTCAACTTCTTTACTATTGTTTTGAATGAATATTGATAATAGAAAAAAAAATTTGAATATAAACCTCAAATTACCGCTTAAAGCGATACCACGAATTTACGTACACCAAATTTTGTGCATGCCCCTAATTTCGTGGTATACTGCGCATTTACATTTCAGCAGGAAAGCACGCATTTTTGGAGTGGAGTTATTTATGCGCAGTTTTTTCAAATAAATTTAAGAAAACTGCCTCAAACTTAATTCGATCTCTATCGCTGATTATTGGGTTAATAACGGCCACCGTGGTGTGATGGTAGCGTGCTCCGCCTATCACACCGTATGCCCTGGGTTCAACTCCCGGGCAAAGCAACATCAAAATTTTAGAAATAAGGTTTTTCAATTCGAAGACAATTTTTCTAAGCGGGGTCGCCCCTCGGCAGTGTTTGGCAAGCGCTCCGGGTGTATTTCTGCCATGAAAAGCTCTCAGTGAAAACTCATCTGCCTTGCAGATGCCGTTCGGAGTTTTTGAAAAGTACGTACATTAAACTAATTTTTTTTACTTATTTATTTTGGTCTTGAAACTCTTTCTTTTCATAAATAAAATAACAACAAAAAAATAGTTTAAATTTTAAATTTCTGAATATCAATTTCAGTAAATGAATTTGTGTATCTTTAAGAATTTGCCCTTGAAATCAATTATAACTATTTTTTTCCATAAAATTAGAGTTTAACTAAATACCACGAAATTAGGGACGCTTTACCACGGAATTAGGTACATCAGACAATTTTTGCCAGGAAATTAGGTACATTTGAGGTACTCACACATTCTGATTTATATAAATTAAAACATTTGTTAGTTTTGTTTGAAAGTAGGTGGAAACCTATCTTAATTGATCAACTAAATGGGAAAAATTTACTTTTTTAGTTTTCCTTCATTTGTTTTAACGCAAGAGAGGTAGAGTCAGAAAAATCCTTAGTATCACGAAATTAGGGACACTTACCTTAACCTCACTTTTTCGACAGCTCTAAATGCAAGTATTTACGTGTACTTCATAAGTAATAAATTTGGACTGCTTAATTTTTCGTACAAATTCTTCAAATAAATTAGTTTTCTGCAAAATGTTGTCTATATTCTGTTAGGGACTACAAATTTACGTTAATTTTTTTGGCTAAACAATTCCAGTAACGGCTTATATAGTTATAACATGTCTAAACGTATAGTAAAATCTTCTACGATCGTAGTAGAACTCAAAGGCAGTTCTGTATGATAGACAACCCTTTAAATTATGCATGCCGAACTTGTCAGAATAAGGGAAAACGTCAACGGGATGAGAACACCTGAATATTCATTTCATCATGATTCTGATATGCAGATATTCAACTTTTATATTCCAGTATCCGGACATACAGATATCCGGATTTTCCGTTTACGTATCCGGATAGCTGAACAGCGGATATCCGGATTTCCCATTTATGAATCCGGATAGCCGGATTTTTTGCTTAGCTATCCGGTTATTCGAATACCCGTTTATCCGGATAGTTGAAAAATTCAGATGCAGTTCACAGCCCTAATTTTGACTTTAGATAGAAGCCCATACACCTATTTCACTAAGGTCATAATTCAAATTACTTATACATGAACTACAATCGACAGGAAAGCACGTATAAAATTGAACATCGTCAGGATAAAGGTGGGCGTTACAATACTTAAGAACACGGGGCATATCATTGATGTACAATATAAATTCAAAGGAGCAAGGATTGACCCTTGGGCTACACCTCGCGAAACGTCAAGTTTGACTTTCTACTATCTACACATACTTGCTGCGTTCTGCTATCTAGATAAGAACTGATAAGGTTGGTTGCATGACTGGAGAAATTCAACATGTTTTCTAGCTTCTTATACAGGAGGGTATGATCGACAGTGTCAAAGGATTTGAAGTGGTCAAGAAGGGTTAGGAAAGCCGTAAAGTTATCACCAACGCGCTCTCGTATATCTTCTACAACAGAAATAAGTGCCGTAGTGCAGTTTTTTTTTTGGTCTGAAACCAATGTATTTCTAGATGCTGGCTAGCCCAGAAATCTTAGTCTATAACGAGCTGCCAGCAGTAAAATAATATAATATTGTAACGAATTTAGTGCAATACCGCTTATTTGCAACCTTCTACTAACGTTCGTATCGCTAAGCTGTTGAATAAATAACTCCAATATTCAATAATGCAAAATGGTCTTTATTAGAGTACTTCACAACAACACTTATACTTGTTGTTGTTGTAGCAATGTTTCGCCCCACCAATAGCTGCGGCCGATCACAAATTGTCATCAATATCCTCTAACGGGAGTCCAAGGAAACTTGCTGTTTCGAAAGGGGTGGACCATAATGAAAGGGGTGTTAGAGGCGTTGGTTCCACATTACAATTAAAGAGATGGTTGGTGTCATGTGGGGACACATTGCAAGCGGGGCATACATTTTGTATGTCGGGGTTGATTATGGATATGTAAGAGTTTAACCTGCTACAGTATCCAGAACGAAGTTGAGCCAGAGTGACTCGCGTTTCCCTGGGGAGTATGCGTTCCTCTTACGCAAGTTTTTGGTACTGTTCCCCGAGTACTGGATTCACCGGGCAATTCCCGGCATAATGGTCCGACGCCTGTTTGTGGAGTTCACCAAGGACCTTCTTGTGTTTTTTGCTTCATACGGCTGAGTTCTCAGGCGCCGCATTTCCTCAAAATGCTTACGGAGATGACTCCTTAAGTCCCTAGGCGGTGCTGGCTCATCAATCAGATGGCTGTTGGGATGCCCAGGTTTCTGGATATTCAACAGGAACTGTTTGGTTAGCATCTCATTTCTCTCCCTGATGGGGAGTGTTCTGGGACATAAGACAGCCCGTGGCGGTTCTGAGCGCAGTATTTTGGCAGGCCTGTATCTTCTTCCTTACTTAATTGGCGCTTAACCGTCTAAACGGTTATGGCCGTCCAACAAGGCGCGCCAGTCGCTCCTTCGCTCCGCCAATTGGTCACACCAAGGGAGTTTAAATCGTTTTCCACCTGGTCCTTCCAACGGAGTGGGGGCCGCCCTCTACCTCTGCTTCCATAGGCGGGTTCCGATAGAAACACTTTCTTGGCCGGAGCATCTTCTTTCATTCGCATAACATGGCCTAGCCAGCGCAGCCGCTGCGTTTTAATTCGCTGGACTATGTTGATGTCTGCGTATAGCTCGTACAGCTCATCATTAAATCTTCTTCGGTACTCGCCATCACCAACGCGTAGAGGTCCATAAATCTTTCGAAGAACTTTTCTCTCGAACACTCCCAAAGCCGCTTCATCTGCTGTTGTATGGTCCATGCTTCTGCCCCATATAGCAGGACGGGTACGATAAGTGACTTGTAGAGTATGATTTTCGTTCGCCGAGAGAGGACTTTACTTTTCAATTGCCTGCCTAGTCCAAAGTAGCATTTATTGGCAAGATTGATTCTTCGCTGGATTTCAGTGCTGATGTTGTTGCTAGTGTTGATGCTGGTTCCCAAATAAACGAAGTCTTTTACTATTTCGAAATTATGGCTGCCAACAGTAGCGTGATTGCCAAGGCGCATATGCGCTGACTCTTTGCTCGATGACAGCAGGTACTTCGTACTGTCCTCATTCACCATCAAACCCATCTTTACCGCTTTTTTCCAGTTTGGAGTAAGCAGAGCTAACAGCGCGGGTGTTTAGGCCGATGATATCAATGTCATCAGCATATGCCAGTAATTGCACGCTTTGATAGTATATTGTTCCAGAGCGGTTAAGTTCTGCAGCTAGTATAATTTTCTCCAGCATCAAATGAAAGAAATCGCACGATAGGGGGTCACCCTGTCTGAAACCTCGTTTAGTTTCGAACGGCTCGGAGAGGTCCTTCCCAATTCTGACTGAGCTGATGGTGTTGCTCAACGTCATTTTGCACAGCCGTGTAAGTTTTGCGGTGAAACCAAATTCAGACATAGCGGCATATAGGCAGCTCCTTTTCGTGCTGTCGAAGGCGGCTTTAAAGTAGACGAAGAGGTGATGTGTGTCGATTCTTTTTTCACGGGATTTTCCAAGATTTGGCGCATTGTGAAAATCTGGTCGATGGTAGATTTACCAGGTCTGAAGTCGCACTGATAAGGTCCAATCAGCCGGTTCACGGTGGACTTCAATCTTTCGCACAATACACTTGAAAGGACCTTATATGCGATATTGGGAAGGCTGATTCCACGATAGTTGGTGCATTTTGCAGTATCCCCCTTCTTGTGGACTGGGCAAAGAACACTTAGATTCCAACCGTCGGGCATGCACTCTTCCGCCCATATTTTGCTAAGAAGCTGCTGCATGCGCCTTACCAACTCCTCGCCGCCGTACTTGAATAGCTCCGCAGGCAATCATCAGCGCCCACGGCCTTGTTGTTTTTCAATCTGGTTATTGCTATTCTAACTTCGTCATAATCGGGCGGGGGACATATATTCCATCATCATCGATTGCGGGATCGGGTTCTTCATCTCTGCGCGCTGAATTGCTGCCTCCATTTAGGAGAACAGAGAAGTGTTCCCTCCATAATCTAAGCACTTTCTGGACATCAGTTACAAGGTCGCCGTTTTCGTTCCTACAGGAGTTTGCCCCGGTCTTAAAACCTTCCGTCTGTCGCCGTATTTTTTGGTAAAATTTTCGGGCGTTATTCCTGGTGGCTAGCAGCTCAAACTCCTCGCACTCACGCCTTTCTGCTCCTGCTTTTTTCTTCCTGAAAAGGCGTCTCGCTTCCTTTTTCAACTCACGATAGCGTTCACACACTGCTCTTGTCGCGCTCGCTTTTAACGTAGCCCTGTAGGCAGCGTCTTTTCTTTCAGTTGCAACGCGGTATTCTTCATCGTACCAGTTGTTTTTTCGTGGTCGCCGGTAACCAATTTTTTCCTCGGCGCCAGTACGAAGTGCTTTGGAAATATGCTCCCACTGCTCCTGTATTCCTTCAGGATGGGTTGTGCTCTCAGAGAGCAGGTGTGAGAGTCGAGTTGCGAAATCATTGGCAGTCTGTTGGGATTGAAGCTTTTCGACGTCTAGCTTCCCTTGTGTTTTTTGTTCCTTGGTTTTGCCGCGTTGAGGCGGGTGCGTATTTTGGCTGCAACGAGATAATGGTCCGAGTCGATGTTAGGTCCTCGGATCGTGCGCACATCTAAAACACTGGAGGCATGCCGTCCGTCTATCACAACGTGATCAATATGATTGCGAGTATTTCGATCAGGAGACAGCCATGTAGCTTGATGTATCTTTTTATGCATGAACCTCGTGCTGGATATGACCATGTTTCGAGCACCGGCAAAGTCAATCAGCCTCAGTCCGTTAGGAGAAGTTTCATTTTGTAGGCTGAACTTTCCGACTGTAGGGCCAAAAACACCTTATTTGCCCACCCTGGCGTTAAAGTCACCAAACACGACTTTTATATCGTGACGGGGGCAGCGCTCGTATGTGCGTTCTAATTGGTCATAAAAAGTGTCTTTCACCTCATCGTCTTTCTCCTCTGTCCGCGCATGGGCGCAGATGAATGATATATTAAACAATTTTGCTTTTATTCGGATAGCGGCGAGACGTTCCTCCACAGGTGAAACGCCAGAACTTGGCGACAAAGTCTCTCTCCCACCACGAATCCGACGCCGAAACTGCGCTTATTCGTATGGCCACTCCAATATATGTCACAATTTTTGATCTTCTTTCTTCCTTGCTTCGTCCAACGCATTTCTTGGATGGCGGTGATGTCAGATTTTGCTTTGACGAGGACATCAACCAACCGGGCATCTGCACCAATCCCATTCAGGGAGCGGACGTTCCAGGTGCATGCCCTCAATTCATTGTCCTTCAAACGTTTGCCATGGTCGTCATCAATAAAGAGTGTATTTATCCGAGGCTTGTTGTTATATTTCATTGGAGTATGGTTTTACGTGGCGGGTCCCAAGCCCAGCGCACAACCCGCTCAGCGGGGGTGAAAATGTTACTTGGCACGTTTATATAGCGAGCCGCTTGCTCCAAGACAGACGCCCGCTTGCAGCCGCACCTAGAGGTGTACAGACGCTGCCGATGAGATCTCCTCCGGCTAGCCCTTAAACCGATTATGTCAGAGTGGCCTAGCCAGGTTGTCGCCTTCTCACATTAGCTCATCTTCTTCCAGTGGGTAGTTTTTAGGCTTGGCGACCATATAGGGGACGCGTAGCACGCAAACGGCTGGCCAATTTCTTTGTATGTGGTAATGAGCGTTTTTTTGTCTTTTCCCCAAGTACTGCCAGCAAGGGATTTGAGGATTTTATTACGGCTCTGGATTTTCGGAACAATTGCGGCTGCGTGCTCACCAAAATGTAGATCCTGATCAAATGTCTCACCCAAGATTTTGGGGTGTAGGACAGTCGGTAGCGTAGTGCCATCGACGTGGATGTTCAAAATGGTCGACACTTGGGACGTCCAAGTTGTAAATAGGGTCGCGGATGATTTAGTCGGTGATAATGCCAGTTTACGAGATCTGCGCTCACGATTGAAATATCCGGCGAACTGTGACAGCTTCCTACCATACGTGTGGGGGCATCTCCGTTTATAGTGCAGAACGTCGTTTCTTCTATTTGATCCGCTAACATCTCACCCCTACTGTCTACCCGCAAGTTTGAATGCCATAGATCGTGATGGGCATTGAAATCGCCTAAGATCTTGCGATTGTTTCCAGTGAGTACGCCGCTGATATCAGGGCGGTATCCACTGGGGCAACAGGTGACAGGAGGGATGTAGATGTTGATGATTTCTAGATTTGCATCGCCCGGCCAGATAGATAATCCTTGACATTCTAAGACACTGTCCCTGCGATCGATGTCGGGATCAAATACTTATACTTCGCAACCAATAGCGTGCTGAAATCAAACTGAATTGCTCATGCCTCAGCTTGTGCTGCTATTATACTCTTCGGCTTCCTCGTTCGCATACTTCTAGGCGTTTCTTTATCGCGAACGTAAATTCTAGAATTTACTACTTAGTTACCAGCTATAAAATTACTAGTTGTAAGCTACATATGCCATATGCGCGTGTATATGTGAATAATACTTCCACCGATGATTGCATATTTTTGTGAGTATCTCAGATATATGCATGTGTATATGTGAGAACTACTTTGCTGTTGATTGCATACTTTTGTGAGTATCTCTCCGCTGCGTGCATGTACATATGTGTATACATAATGATTTATTTGTTTATGTAAATACAAGTGACTGCTTAGTATCGGTTTAGAGATGATAGTATGCCTTAGTGTTGCTAATATTCGTCACAATATTAAATCGAATATAAAGTCAAACAAAAATTGAAAGAGGTGCAAATTGGAAACACGTACATTCCAAGCTCCCAATATATGTACAGATGTGTCGATCGGAATCTTCATGCACTGAAGTAGGGGATGATTGGAAACATGTTCTTTCCAACCTCCCAATACATTCTGAAATGTTTCAAATTTTTTGTTTCGGGGAGTGTTATCGATGTTGATGGTCCTTTACCGGACATTGATCCAGTATCCATTAGGATACTAGCCCGACCATCGCGGGAACGATTTAATATGACCACATTGAACCATCAAGGAATCACTCAGGCACCTGCTATTCTTAACACACTAAAGTTTTGTGGGTCATATTGAATTCACCATAATCATTTTCTTGTTGGGTTTGCATATTAAGTCCCGTTTTGTTTATTCAGAAGGGCAGAAAATTGGACCAAATAAATCTATCAATACAAACATAAATATCTGCTAAATATAAGTGATCTTTAATTTAACTATTTTTTAGACATCGGTCATCACGTCGAAGTTTTCGCTTTGAACAGAAGTTGGCAAGCAGTTGGATTTCCTTGCTGTCGTTGCAAGTTATAAATTCATAATGCAGCTCCTCCAAACTTTTAACGTCCGTGAAATGTTAAACGGAAAAACCCTCGCTTTGAGTCTGGTACGTTCGGGTAGGATGTAATAAAATTATATGAGGTTATGCACCAGCACCTATAAATGAATTCCTCACAATACCTCGCCCGCCCGAGCAATGCCAAAAAATCGAGTATGATCTTCGGCTTAATAGACTGCGTGCCACTCTAAAGCTTCGGTGCAGCAATATGCTTCGACTCTAGCCTTAGTATTTGAGATATGCTTTTATTTTCCAGATCTAATTCCTTATTGTGAAAGTTTCGCCCTGCCAACTGGCGACAATTAGTCACACCAAGGGAGTTTAGATCGTTTTCCATCTGGTCCTTCCAGCGGAGAGGTGGCCGCCCTCTACATCTGCTTCCATAGGCTGGTTCCGATAAAAAAATCTTTCTTAGCCGGAGCGTCATCCTTCATTCGCATAACATGGCCTAGCCAGCGTAGCCGCTGTGTTTTAATTAGCTGGACTATGTTGATGTCTGCGAATAGCTCGTACAGCTCATCATTAAATTTTCTTCGGTACTCGTCATGGCCAACGCGCAGAGGTCCATAAATCTTTCGAAGAACTTCTCTTCGCCGCTTTATCTGATGTTGTCATGGTCCATGCTTCTGCACCATATAGTAGGACGGGTACGATAAGTGACTTGTAGAGCATGATTTTCGTTTGCCCAGATAGGGCTTTACTTTTCAATTGCCTATCTAGTCCAAAGTAGCATTTATTGGCGCAAGAGTGATTCGACAGACACTATTCGACAGAAAATAAGCTTTCGAATCAATTTTTTTTATTGCTTTTGTGATTATTTAAGGACTATTTTTTTATAAAGGAGTGAAGAAACAAAACTCTGTATACATTATAAACTATTTTGATAGCTCAAACCATTTTATGAACATGCATATAAACAATGAAAATACTCATATCAAGCTACGGAAACCAAACGGTCACGTCGGACGTACCAAATCGAAATAGAGTATCGAACCGACGAGGTTTACCGAAGGCCACCCATTAATGAGGAAGTGGTCTGTATGACTATCATGGTGCACATACATCTTAGAAGTATGGGACCTCATCTCCTGCACTTGTGGCCTTGGTAACTTGGAATCGAAGGCGACTTTGTGGTACTGAACTTCCGTTACCCTCCTCAACTACACTCCATCCAAAGCGGTGGCTCTTATTCCATTGAGGGATATTTCTTTTATGGGATAGTGTTATGGATGTCTTGCCAGGAGCGATGCTTAGCCTTACCTCGGCGCACAACATCTTAATTGGCTCTGGATTATAGTGCGCTATAATGCCTTCAAAACATCATCTGCCCGGTTCCGGTAATTTATTTATATATGTAATACCACGAACAGTATTCCTGCCAAGATTCCAAGGGCTTTTGATTTCGCCCTGCAGAATTTTTTCATTTTCTTCTACTTAATATGGTAGGTGTCACACCCATTTTACAAAGTTTTTTCTAAAGTTATATTTTGCGTCAATAAACCAATACTTGGTATAGAATTATGGCATTTTTTTTACATTTTTCGTGGCGGAGCCACGCCCATTTTGAAAATTTCTTTTATTTTTGTATTTGTTTGCACCATATCATTACTAGATTTGAATATTGACATAATTTACTTATATACTGTAAAGATATTAAATTTTTTGTTAAAATTTGACTTAAAATTTTTTTTTTTTTTAAATGGGCGTGTTCGTCATCCGATTTTGATAATTTTCATTTAGCACACATATAGGAGTAAAGTTCCTGCCAAATTTCATTATGATATCTTCAACGACTGCCAAATTACTTTTTCGGTTTTTCGAAATTTTCGATATCGAAAAAGGGGGCGTGGTTAAGTCCGATTTCGTTCATTTTAAATAGCGATCTGAGTGCCCAGGAACCTACATACCAAATTTCATCAAAATACCTCAAGTTTACTTAAGTTATCGTGTTTACGGACAGATGGACGGACGGACGGACATGGCCAAATAAATTTCTTTTTTCGCCCAGATCATTTTGATATATAGAAGTCAATATCTATCCCGATTAGTTTATGCCGCTATGGATTACCGTTATGCGAACAAAATTAATATACTATGTGAGCTCTGCTCAGCTGAGTATAAAAAAAGTTATATACCAAATAAAAGGCATTTTTATGTGTTTTCCATAATATTTTATACTCTTAGGACCACTTGCACAACGGTTAGCTCACGTAAAGTTAACTTTTTAACTCGGAGTTAACCCAACATAAAGGGTTAAACTCATGCATTTTTGACAAATTTTTGCAGGGCCGAAACTGTTATTCCTTTTATAATATAATTCCTTGCAAAACTATTAATTTTGGACTTTTAATATATTTGGATCAAGATAAAAATTATTTCCTGATTTTTATTACCTGAGTCCGATAGAAATAGTTAAACTCGGACTCTTAAAAATAAAAGTCCGGAAATAAAAGTTAAACCCGGACTTTTATTTTTTAAGGCCGAAATAAAAGTCCCGCTTGATAACAAAGAAACGGCTTATCCGAAATAAAAAAAATTTTAATTCGGATAAGCCGTTTCTTTGTTATCAAGCGAGACTTTTATTTCGGCCTTAAAAAATAAAAGTCCGGATTTAAATTTTATTTCCGGACTTTTATTTTTAAAAGTCCGAGTTTAACTAATTCTATCGGACTCAAAAAATAAAAATACAGATTTTACTTTTATATGCGGACTTTTATGGAAAAAATTTGAAACATAAAAAGGATGCATGATTCGACATGATATTGCTATAGGGATACCTGGGAAATCAAAAACTTTCACCTAGGACAATTTTTTGACCAGGAATTTTTTGACCAGGAATTTTTCGACTCCGAAAAAAATAATTATTATTATTTTCCGTCCCTGAATTTTTGAAATAAAATCTGAGCTAAAAAAATATAACTTGCCGTTCTGCAAGTGGGTCTGAGTGGCGAACTTTTTCAAAAAAAAAACCAGTTTTTATAAAAAATATGTTGTTTTTAATAAAACAAATTTTGGATTTATTTATAAATTAATTACCTTCACAACCCTGCATTAACTTTACAAATAATTTCAATACTTCTGAAAATATACAGCCCAATTCTAAACGAAAATTCCGTGCGAGTTTGCTCCCTTCTCCCATTCCTCGTATTCTAAATAAAAATTCCTTGTGGATTTTTTCACTTCTCCCTTTCCTCCTATTCTGAACAATGTTCGAAAAAGCGGAAACCGGTTATGGGAGAAAAGTAGGTATTATGAATGTGAGGGAGATTTCTCTGCCATTTCATAGGAGTTTTTTCACTTGCTAAATTAAAGGGAATGCATCAAAATAGTTAAAGGAAATTGGTTATTTTAAGAAAGAACACTTATTTGTACAAATTTGTGCTACAAGATTCTACCACAATATTCTCACTTCTAATACAGCAACAACTACAACCACAATATTCTTTATTTTAAGTTGAAAAATATATCATAAGCAACGGTAGAGCTCTTGGTATACAAATTTGATGCAGCCATCCAGAAATTGCGCAAGGATTTTTTAATAAGGCGTAAATAGATTTTGGCATATGATGAAGGACGAATTCAACTCAACTTGGCCGCCAGAAAATTGCTTTGCTGAATGAAAGCAGGCAACTCCGGCAGATTTGTGTTATGCGGCCGTCTTCTTCTTATGTTCCGCTGTTGATGTTGCTGTGGCACCAATTCATTACTCATTTCAGTGAATACCACATGAAATGCAATAAATACTGTGCAATGTTTATATTTTATTTCTTAATTTCCAACAAATTTGCAACAATAATTAAACTTTTCAATTTTTTAAACAAAATAAGAAATGTGCAACGATATTTCAATTGACAAAACAGCTGACTTCGAAAATTCGAAATTCCTATTCCCCAATTATTGTTCTCCCTAGGAGAACAGAATTGGAGGAATTTTTCCGCGGGAATAAAAAAATCCGCGAGAACAAAATTCCGCGAGGATATTTAGAATTGGTCTGATAAGGTTTTGAATATTCTTTAAATTTCGACGTCGTATGCTTGCGTGACTCTGCTGTGGTCAACGTCGTATTTATGCCTGACTCTGCTGCCGGGGCTTATGGCGGTGGCGCGCGGGCTCGTGACGATGTGGGCCTTCGCTTGGCAGGGAGTGAGCGTGGTCTAAGGCGTTGTAGAGAGGTTAAAACCAGCTTACCCGCAATCCTCAAGCCACGGCTTCCTCCTATGAAGGAAACTGCCTTGCGATGGTTAAACGCTGATACGCCTTTCAGATGCCCTTCAATTGCTGCTCAGGTGACAATCACAACTTCGCGTCCCGTTAGGTGAGATTCGTTAGCCTCGGTACAGTTACGTTGTGGCGTTTCACTCCTATTCACTTCTACTGCGATTTGCCGACGTACTTCTACCGCGGTTGACGTTTGGCTGAGCGCGGGATCACGATGCTGTGGTGGACGTTTGCTTACGAGGGAGCGAGCGTGGTCTAAAGCGTTGTAGAGCGGTTAAAATCAGCTTACCCACAATTCTCAGCCCACGACTTTCTCCTATGAAACGCACTGGCTTGCAAGGGTTAAAACCGATATGCCTTCCAGAACGCTCAGTAGTAGCTCTAGTCGCAACCACAACCGCGTGCTGACTGACTGTTGTCTTCTTGTGTTTTAAGCTGCAAGTATGCACCGACGTGTGTCGTACGAAACGCGTTTGACCGAACCTTCAAGTCCGTAGGAATCAATGTGTGCGTCTGTGTACATGCACATACATAACATATTTGTGTGTGTATTGTTTACAGCAAAACACTGTTGCCATTGACCAGTTTGCATGCATGCTTGTGCAAACATCAACTTTTGGAATTACAATTTTCCATGGTGCAAATGACAGAAACAAATACTAAATAAGAATTTCTAGTTCATTTATTTGTAACCTCCAATTTTATATAATCAGCCCTATTCTGCATTTCGACTTGGATTGGAATTTTTTCGATTTGGCAATTTTGGTATTCTGTGTTCCAATCTCTTTCCATCCAACTTTGAATCGTTCGATTTTGCGTATTCTGCATTTCGATCGTAGTTCCGTTTTTCTAAGTTGCAAATTAGTTGGCGGAAAAATATTTTTTTTTTATTTTTTTTATCAATTTACAACAGAATTTTAACAAAAATGTAAGTAAATAAGAAAATAAGTCATTAAACTTTACCACTTTTAAGTTCAATTTCTTACAATTCGTCACTCATCTCAAATGAATTATACAAATCTCGCAATATTTGCCTTTCCATTCTCGCCTGGCCATTTTCGTATGCGTTTCTTTTCAACTCCACAAATAATGCCGCGGCTATTGATTCCATTATAATAGACAGCTATAATTTCTGTCTGTTCGTTGGGTCCACTTATATGCCAAAGCAAGCTGCTGGAGTAAAGGAAGGTGAAGCGAAAACGCAAACAATCCTTGCGGAAAGAATAAATAAACCTTTATAAAGTAATTTAGGCCAGTGTAATGAAATTAGCATCCTTAAAATTCAGAAAATGTCAACTATATTCGTGCAGGAATCCGTTTTAACAAAACTTGGTGGCCACGGCAGGGAATTGGCCAAAAGAACGACAAAAACACACAATTATGAAAGCACTTCACTCAAAAAAATATAACACGGCGGCAATATATTAATTCAATTGCTTTTTTTTTGTACAAATTCTTTAATTTATTTTGTTCCAATGTTCACACATTCCGTACAAACAGCTGATTTCGAAAAATCATTTGCTCTTCCTCTTCTCGTTACGATTCCGTCGTAATGCAGAATACCCAACTTCGATTAAAGCAGAGCGTAGAACGGGAGCGTAATCGAAATGCAGAATAGGGGTGAATAATTTTAGGACATTTCAACAAAATTTTAAACAATCATTAGGCCTTTTTGTATAATAACTGCAATTGGTCCAAACATAGCACACAAAATATTTAATAGGCAACTCTGTCTTGTGAGAGAGCGATCAGCTGACACGTTCTTACGGAAAAAATCAAAATTGTTTTGATTTCTACGTTCCGGGCTACGTACTTACGTGCGTTGAACGTCGGTGAGTTTTCGTTTACATTGCACACTCATAAGATAGGTCGTGTCAGCTGACACGTTTTTTGTACGTACGTTCGTGGGTAACTGAGGTATTGCCCTTTTCATAGCTAAGGCTGCAGACATTGGTGCTTTATTGGTAACCGTATTGGTAACCTTATAACAGCTGATTCGACCAACCTTATGGGAATCAATGCAATCGATTATTGGTGCCGCTAAGGTCGTAACCGTATCGTAGCCAACCAATTGGTTTTTGGTTAACCGTCGTAACGATAAACAGCTTCGTGGTGGTTGTTGTTGTTGTAGCAATAAGGACACTCCCCGAAGGTTTAGGGAGTGTTTTCGATGCTGGTGGTCCTTTTGCGGATATAGATCTGGTACGTTCCGGTAACAAAGCACCATTAAGGTACTAGCCTGACCATCTCGGGAACGTTTAATATGACCACATGAAACCTTCTGGGCCAACCCGCCCTCACACTCTATAGATCCATGAGGAAAGTAGGGTCGCCAGAGCCTCGGCTGGTAAAGAAACAGTACTCGCCAGGGGTAGGTGAGGTTGACAATTGTGTTGGAGAAGCTAGAAATTGCGCTTGCAACCTCTTGAGGGAGTTGCGATACACAGCCTCTTGAACAATTTGGTATTTTAGTCTCCCCGCAACAATCCTGGGAACGAACGCCCCAGTCCCAATACCGGTACGCACTGACAGCCAGGCCGCATTAAAGGCCCTGGACTCATCGTCGACAACGCAAAGTCGTTCACTGAATGCCGCAGATCTCTTAACGAGATGGCTCAGCCCTTCAGTATCAGCCTTATATGGGTACCTGGGCACAGGGATATTGAAAGCAACTGCAGAGCAGACGAGCTGGCCAGAAGAGGCACCACCGGCCATATCCTCCAGGGAAATGATTCGGTAGGTATATCCATGACCACTTTCAGGCCTCGTGTGAACACAAGCACTATAAGAATTGCAAATGGACTATGGCCAGCCATATCATCGTGTGAGAAATCCAGGCTAACCTGGCCCTCATATGACACGGGGCGCACAAGAGCGCTTCTGATTTTAAACAAATCAGTTCTATCGTCCCTGATAAGGGTTCTAACAGGGCAATGTTTAATAGGCACACATGGTGCTAGAATGGGGGTAACGACCTTCGACTATTGTCGCAGCTGCAGATGTACAAAAGAGGAGGAGAGTGTCCAGCACCTTCTCTGTCATTGTCCAGGGCTTAGTAGGCGTAGGTTGGCCATCCTTGGTAAACCTTTTCTACATGACCTTGCTGAAGTCTCTAGCTATGAAGTCAAGGCTATAGCAAAATATATAAATTCCACGAAGTGGTTTGACCCGCTTTAGGCCCCCAAGGGGGTAAGGAGGTCAGAATATACCCGCGGTAGATATGCCTGTCGTAAGAGGCGACTAAAATACCAGGGGTGGCTTTCCATAATTCGATAGTCGACACTCGTTAGCTCGATACTTTAATTCGCTATCAAACGCTCGAGGACACAGTTTTGGTTTACGTATTTCAATTTGAGTACATTTTTCTCGTGTATCAAAAAGTGTTTCGAAAGTATATTGGAATCATCAAAATAATTTCAATAGGGAAAAGCGTTTGTTTTCTGACTCCTTAGCTTAAAATTATTCCTCAAATAATCGCAAAAGCATTAAAAACTCTAGCTTACGAAAAGCAATTCGACACCTAAGGTGCCATCGAACAGATTGTATCGGACGTTCGATACGACGCTACGAGATTTTGTGTTACGGAACGCAAAAACGATTATTTGATACCCCTTTTTGTTCGATATCGAACTACGGAAAGCCACACCAGATTCAAGGGGTTGTGTAGCGCAACCCTTCAGGCTGAGGAAACCATAAGACCTAACTACAATGAAAGGGGTGATATTTTTGCTGTTGTGGTTACGGCAAAAATACTCCGCGGAAATTCGGGGTATTCCTACTGATGTGAGGAATCCTCTGTCGCCGTTGCGATGTGTTTGAGCTGTTGTTGTTGTTGTAGCAGTGCTTCGCCCCATCCAATATGTGCCACCGATCACAAATTGTCATCAATATCCTCTAAAGGGAATCCAAAGAAACTTGCTGTTTCAACAGGGGTGGACCATAATGAGAGGGGTGTTAGAGGCGTTGGTTTCACAGTACAGTTAAACGAGATGGTTGGTGTCATGTGGGGACACGTTACAAGCAGGACATATGTTTTGTCTGTCGGTCGAGGCCTATTTAAGGAATTTTGGCCACAATTTAGCTGCCGTATTTGGTCGCAATTCTTTTTGCTTTATAACATACATACACGATTGTATAAAAACTGTGTTTTATTGCTCATTTTAGTTATTTGTATTCCTTACAATTCCCTCGCAAACTATAGAGCAAAACAAAATTTCAACAGTTTTTTTTTTTCTTCACTATTGCTGATTATTCAGCAGTGCTTCCACCTCTTGCGTATTTTATTCCCCCGCTCATTGTATCTTAATCAACTTTCCATGATTTTCAGATAGTTTCGTCATTGCTGACGAAAAATGCGAAAAGTAAATAACAAAAATGAGAAATGGGCTTTGGCCCAGAGACGTAAAGCTACACGTCATTGTTTACTATAAGGTACACGTTCTCTGCTTTGGCCACAAATTATCCACGGACCCCCAGCCCACCGCACATCTTCCCACAGCAAACCAATTTTATTGCGCTACGAACAATGTGAAGTTGAAATGGGGGAAAGTTTACAGACCAATAGACCAATCAATGACACAAAAAAAATTTGTTTCTCACAATACTACCGTGATCTCTACTTAATGATAATAAAAAATTAATTAAATATCTATTTCATATCTGATTTTGCACTAACTCAAAAGAAAATTTCCAGCTCGTTGACGATCATAAAATTAAATATTTATATTAATTGCTGGACACATTCGCAAAGCCGCAAGCGAAATAAAGAACTAGACTAAATGATTTGCCAAATAGGTTCCAGTAAACACTTTCAGAAAGAACTTTACAGATCTTTTTCCTAGTCAACTTAAACCAATTTTTATATTTCTTGATTTATTGTAGCCGCAAAACTGTTGCCTTTGTTGATTACGAACACTTGCTATTCCATTGGCTTCTGGAATGTGGTTTTGATTTCGATTCAAGATTATTGCAATGCACAATAAAGTAAAATACGAAGGTCATGGGCGTCATGGCAATAGCAACAACGTAATAAATGGCGAGAAGTAGCTTGTATAATACGATTTCACTTTTATTTTATCAGATCTACTTACTTTGGATATTTCGCAAAAGTTCAATGGCAAATGCAATTGTTTTTCACTGTAAACTTTTTTCTTGTCTTATCAATTTGCGACAGTCGAAAATGCAATAAATATCCTTGCTTCTTTTTTTTTGCTAATTTTCAGTTCCAAAACCAGCTGTGATGTGACATCTTGAAATGTCAAAAGAAGCTGTTATGAATATGTTATTACCTATGTAAATACAGAGCTCTGTTATAAATATGTTATTACCAAAGAAATTGAAATTATAACAAAGAAATTGAAATTTCAATTTCTTTGTTATTACCTAAGTAAATATAAGAGCTCGTTATAAATATGAAAATTCTTGGTGAATGGATGGAAGCCGCTTTCATTGGGACACTGGATGGGTGGGTGGATGGGTGGTAAAATGTTTCCCTCAGGACCTCAGGAAAAATTGCATAAGTCAAATTAGATTAAAATTTTTCTATGAACTCTTTTTCCCAACCTCCCAAACCAACATCCCAACATAGAACTTGGAAAACTGTTTATTAACTGTTACCAAGTAGACATGTTGAATTTGAATTTGAAAAGTTTTTATCATCTTAGCAACCCAACCAAAAGTCCTCCAAAAAAGTATTTTTTTTTTTTAGTTTTCAATTTTCATGTGAGAAAGCCGTTTTGACCATTGTGAATGAAGACTAACGCCCCGATTCTGAGCGTTACCGGTAAAATAGTTCCCAGAACATTATGTAATCGAATATCGTTACCAGTTGTGTGAAGAAATTCGAAAGGTAGTTTTCTTCGCTTTCACGGTTGCTACTTTGGTCCATTTGGGCCAAAAATGGTCCCTTCCAACCCTATTTGGTCCGCTGGTCCCTTTTCTTCAACTTTGGTGCTTTTTAGGCAGTAGCCACGATTGGTACTTTTCTTTCTTTTTCATTCAAGTAAAAATTGACAATATTGCCCAAAAATTCGCCACACTTTCGTTAGCCTCCATATAATTTTGAATTTACTTCAATGGAACTCTCACCATAAAAAATTGCTCAGTCAATAAAATGTACCAGAACAATAACATTTCACCTAGGATATAATTTATGCCAGGCATTAAAAAGAAAAGTGTTGGCAAACACATTGTCGTTAATTGTTGACGAAATAACCAACTAATAAAAAAAACTCTTGTTTTATAATAATGTTACGAATATTAGCAACACTAAGGGGTACTGTCATCCCTAAGCCGATGCTAAACAGTGATATCATGCACATCCATAAATCAATCTTGAAATGTCAAAAGAAGCTGTTATGAATATGTTATTACCTATGTAAATACAGAGCTCTGTTATAAATATGTTATTACCAAAGAAATTGAAATTATAACAAAGAAATTGAAATTTCAATTTCTTTGTTATTACCTAAGTAAATATAAGAGCTCGTTATAAATATGAAAATTCTTGGTGAATGGATGGAAGCCGCTTTCGTTGGGACACTGGATGGGTGGGTGGATGGGTGGTAAAATGTTTCCCTCAGGACCTCAGGAAAAATTGCATAAGTCAAATTAGATTAAAATTTTTCTATGAACTCTTTTTCCCAACCTCCCAAACCAACATCCCAACATAGAACTTGGAAAACTGTTTATTAACTGTTACCAAGTAGACATGTTGAATTTGAATTTGAAAAGTTTTTATCATCTTAGCAACCCAACCAAAAGTCCTCCAAAAAAGTATTTTTTTTTTTAGTTTTCAATTTTCATGTGAGAAAGCCGTTTTGACCATTGTGAATGATGACTAACGCCCCGATTCTGAGCGTTACCGGTAAAATAGTTCCCAGAACATTATGTAATCGAATATCGTTACCAGTTGTGTGAAGAAATTCGAAAGGTAGTTTTCTTCGCTTTCACGGTTGCTACTTTGGTCCATTTGGGCCAAAAATGGTCCCTTCCAACCCTATTTGGTCCGCTGGTCCCTTTTCTTCAACTTTGGTGCTTTTTAGGCAGTAGCCACGATTGGTACTTTTCTTTCTTTTTCATTCAAGTAAAAATTGACAATATTGCCCAAAAATTCGCCACACTTTCGTTAGCCTCCATATAATTTTGAATTTACTTCAATGGAACTCTCACCATAAAAAATTGCTCAGTCAATAAAATGTACCAGAACAATAACATTTCACCTAGGATATAATTTATGCCAGGCATTAAAAAGAAAAGTGTTGGCAAACACATTGTCGTTAATTGTTGACGAAATAACCAACTAATAAAAAAAACTCTTGTTTTATAATAATGTTACGAATATTAGCAACACTAAGGGGTACTGTCATCCCTAAGCCGATGCTAAACAGTGATATCATGCACATCCATAAATCAATCATTATGTATCTACATAAACGAATCAATAATTATTTCTACACATATGTACATACGTACACGTAGCGGAGAAGCAACGCACAAACACATGCATATATCTTATCTGAGGTGCTCACAAGAGAGGGCAATAATTTGTGCAAGTATTACTCACGCGCATATGAGAAGCTATAAACGTAGTTGTGGCTGGTGATTTTGTAGCTGATAAATAACTAGTAAGTTCTGGAATGTAAAAGCCTAGAAGTATGCAACGAGAAATCAAAAGGTATAAAAGGCCGCGACAGTAGAGGCGCGAGAGTTAGTTTCATTTAAGCTATCAAACAGTTGAGTTAAGCAAGCTATCAGTAAGCGAAGTATACGTGTTATTGTGAAGTACGTTAATAAATGCCATTTTTGCATTATTGAAGATTGGAGTTATTTATTCAACAGTTTAGTGATTCGAAATTAGCAGAAGGTTGCAAATAAGAGGATTTGAAGGAAATTTGTTACAATAATATTAATAACGGCTAGATATTTCGATAGGTTATACAACACTATGTAAAATATATAAAAATAAAAATTGCTTCTCGCCTAGCATAGCTTATAGCGAGCACTCTGCCGTGAGCCTAACACTTTCAAAACTTATACAAAGAAATTCTATGCACTACTTCTCGTTTGGCACTTTGATATTTAAATCTCTCTCACCCAGCTCAATGAGTTCAAGGACATTGTGAATGATGACTAAGTGTGTTATCTTATCTGTCAACTGCCTGACAGGCTGTTCAATATGGCTACTTTTCAGCGTTTTGACAGGCTGTTCAATATGGCGGCGCCTATCTTCAGCGGGTGATAGAAAGAGAGACAGAATGAGACAGCGATAGTCAAATACAAATCAGGTGATCCAATCACTTTGGAATTTTGACGTTTATGCAGAAGACATCACACTTAGTCATCATTCACAATGTTCAAGGAATTCCAGGACTATTGTGGTGTAAAGCCACGCAAGGTAATTGAAAACTAAGTATCTTGGCACAAGAAATATTTTAACTCGAAGACAGAAGGAAGCAAATGCAAAAGGGATTTGATTTCGGAAAAAATGTTTTTTATAAAATTATTCCCGTAGGTGCTAGCAGAACCCCTGAGGCCTGGGATCAAAACTCACACTTACTAAATCTAGGCTCTGATATGAAGTTTAAAAAACTAGGCATCTATAAAAATAGCACTAACAAGATTTCCTAGTTTCATTTATGATTTCCTGAGTTTTCCACATACATAGTTCGGCAACACCAGAACGCAAATTTTGAACCGTTTCTTACTAAAACCTAACTGCACTATACATTTTATTCCATTGCAATCAACAACATAATGCTAGAACCAAGAGCTTTGTGACCAAAACTAAGTTCACAACGTTTGGTTGGTGGATGACAAAGACTTATCCTATGTCAAAATATAGTACCATTTTTGGTTGCATGCACATATATTTGCTTGTTCAGCTTGAATTAAAGGAAAGTTTTCACTATGTTTAGTAAAATTTTATATGGAAACATCCTAAAATTTTGTATTTTATACTAATAAAATAAAACAAAAATTTGGCCCTTTTTTTCGATGAATTTTGGTCCCAAATGAAAACATGGTGTGGCAACCGTGTTCGCTTTACCGAAAATGTCTCACTTGTAGATACGTGGTTAAAGCTGGAGACATTGGTGCTTTATCGGTAACCGTATCGGTAACCTTTTATCAGCTGATTCGACCAACCTTATGAGAATCAATGCAATCGATTATTGGTGCCGCTAAGGTCGTAACCGTATCATCGCCAACCAATTGGGTTTTGGTTTACCGTCGTAACGATAAACAGCTGATTACGTTAGGGATACGGATACAGCGATACGACATACGGCTCCAATGACTCCGGCTTTACGAATAAACGGGACGATGTGTATGTGCATATTATGCATGATAAGTTTCTACATAGGTATATTGTAATTTATTCTGTGAGAGTACAATAATGTAAACAAATATGTATAGCAAAAGGCAAACACTTTTTTACTATTATCTTTACTTATTTGCGCTTACAATTCTTTAATTTTCAGTTTTGCCTTTTTCTAAACAACAGCTGTTGTGTGGTTATTTCGATGTAACCACCTACTTTTGTGGGTAAACAATTATCCGGCTACTTTCGCTGGTAGAATACGAAAAGGGTGTAAAAGTTGCCACATAATTTCGTTACCGTGGTGAAGAATGTTGTTACCACATTAGAATCGGGGCGTAAGTGTGATATCTTATCTGACAACTGCCTGACAGGATGTTCAATATGGCTACTTTTTAGCGTTTTGACAGGGTGTTCAATATGACGGCGCCCATCTCCAGCGGGTGATAGAAAGAGATACAGAATGAGACAGCGAAAGGCAATTACAAATCAGGTGATCCAATCACTTTGGAATTTGGACGTCTATGCAGAAGATATCACACTTAGTTATCATTCACAATGGTTTTGACTTAACTAACTAACTAACTATTTTATTTACTAATTTTACTATGAAAAAAGTTAGAAAGTGTCGCACACACCAGTTTGTGCATTGTGAATGATGACAAAGTGTGATCTCTTATCTGTCAACTGCCTGACAGGCTGTTCAATATGGCTACTTTTCAGCGTTTTGACAGGCTGTTCAATATGGCGGCGCCTATCTTCAGCGGGTGATAGAAAGAGATACAGAATGAGACAGCGATAGTCAAATACGAATCAGGTGATCCAATCACTTTGGAATTTTGACGTTTATGCAGAAGAGATCACACTTTGTCATCATTCACAATGAGTTTGTGGAAAACTTAACATTTTCCGTTTTCCGCGTAATGGCGAATTAAACGCAAAGTGGAGGGTAATCTGCACATCCCTCGGGAAGCGGACCTCCCGCAGCAAAACGCGTTCGTGTGTGCAAAACATTCTCCCAGTGAAGTTACCAGTGGCAAATTTTTAAGAACGGATGCCATCCCACCCTCTGCTTGGGTGAGTATACACGTTTTTTGTGGGTGTCGGGGTGTGGGTAATTCTATACGACAGTATGACACTGCTAATACGCGCCCAAAAAATATCGAGAGGCTCAAAGACCTCTGCATTGGGGGCCTTCGGCCGCGCTTATAAAAAATTACCCTGGATGCGTCCAACACCTGTTTGGAGGTTTGGAGAGCAAAACCTTATACGCGCAAAACACTTATGTTCACAATTTTTGGTAATAGTCTAGTTGAGGGGTCGACTGCTAATACGCTACCAAAGAGAGAGGTGTCAAACGACGCGTCTTGACATCAGTATTAATAATCTGAAGGCGGAAAATAAAAATTTTAACGCGTTCAAAAGATATTAACGAAAAACCTGGGGTCGGATCCATAGTATTTTTGCGCAGAACACCTTTCTGCGTTGGCGGCCTTCGGCCGCGCTTATAAAAAATAACCCTGGGCTACCTCATGCCAAGTCCGGGTGTGTGGTATAACCGTGGCTACCGCCACGGTGATGCACAATTTTTTTTGGGGGTACGTACACAACAACAACCACATGGAAATCGCCAACTTCAACTGCAAATATCTCCGGACAGAGATAAAATTTTTCTTTTCCGCCATCGGATTTTTGTTCTCGAGATTAATACGCGTCTTTTGACACCTCTCTCGATATTTTTAGTAGCGTATTAGCAGTCGACCCCTCAACTAGACCATTACCCAATTTTTTTTGTGGGTACACAAAATTATCAAAATTTGAATCCAGAAAGGTGTTCTGCGCAAAAATGGATATGGATACCACCCCCGGTTTCGGAGGGACCCGCGGGTAATTTTTCGGCTTTTGGTTGATATCTTTTGAACGAGTCAAAATTTTTATTTCCCGCCTTCGGATTGTTAATACTTATTGATGTTAAACCGCGTCGTTTGATACCTCTCTCGATATTTTTGGTAGCGTATTAGCAGTCGACCCCTAAACTAGACTTTAACCCAAAAATGTTTGACCACCTCATCTCCGCTTTCGGATGATCCTGGATCCAAACGCACGCGTCTTTTATTGGTGAACGTGTATTAAAAGTGTATGCTGTCGTACGTATAGAATTACATGGGTGTGTTGGGTGATCCGCATCCAAATATTGGATAATGTTTTTTATATATATGTAGTTTATTTGTGTGTGTGTAATTAATTAATTTAAAAAAAAATATGCTTATTTGTTTACACATATAAGCATGTTGGGTAAAATTTATAAACCTTTTTTGAACATTCTAAGTGTGTGTGCTAATTATGGAGTACCCAGCAGAAAAATATGTGTAATAGAACTAAACAAGTTTATATAACTAACAAAAAAAATAAGTATAGAGGTACATAAATAAACTGTTTTTGTAGTTCATATTATATTTTTTAATAACAAAAATACCTTTTTTTAACTTTAGTTTTGCCATTTGGCGGTAAGGTATCGTTAAAAAGTAACAAGTATTTTTCAACACTACTAAAATGACACGGCTGTAGGTTCACGAAAAATACGACTTCCCAAATGTTGGCCGAATTTTTTCCAGTTTTTTATTAAATTTTTAACATTCTACGGGTGTACGAATCACCATTAAAATACACGTGTGCGATACATATTCAAGTTTATGTTGGGACGAGATATGTTTGAAGGGCCTTAGACTTCAAAATCTATGATTTCTTCCTCAGAAGATGAATTATTATTTTTGCTAAACTAATAAATATTTTTTGGATTCATTAATTTTAAGAGATGCTTGTATATTTCAAAGTCTAACACCACTTCATATTGTCAGATAGATATTTTTCCACTGCATTTTTAATCTCGTTATTTCATCTGTGCTATTGCTATACTTGTTTTATATTTCATAATTTTTAATTCGTATATATTCTTCAACGGTATAATGAAAATAAGGTACGGGGGAAAAAAATTTATTAAAATCTGAAGTTAAAGGGTCGAAACTCTTAGAAGGTGACTCTATGGGCCGGTTTTACCAACTCGACTTAACTTAGTTAAGTCATATTTAAAATTTTTCTGTTTCTGATTCACCACCAATAGCGCTTAGCTGTCAGCTGGCTTAAGCTGCAGACATTGGTGCTTTATCGGTAACCGTATCGGTAACCTTATAACAGCTGATTCGACCAACCTTATGAGAATCAATGCAATCGATAATTGGTGCCGCTAAGGTCGTAACCGTATCGTAGCCAACCAATTGGTTTTTGGTTTGCCATCGTAACGATAAACAGCTGTTTACGTTAGGGATATGACTACAGCGATACGACAAACGGCACCAATGACTACAGCTTTAAACGAGAGTCATTGGTGCCGTATGTCGTATCGCTGTAGTCGTATCCCTAACGTAATCAGCTGTTTATCGTAACGATGGTAAACCAAAAACCAATTGGTTGGCTACGATATGGTTACGACCTTAGCGTCACCAATAATCGATTGCATTGATTCTCATAAGATTGGTCGAATCAGTTGTTATAAGGTTACCGATAAAGCACCAATGTCTCCAGCTTTAAGCCGGAGTCATTGGTGCCGTATGTCGTATCGCTGTATCCGTATCCCTAACGTAATCAGCTGTTTATCGTTACGACGGTAAACCAAAACCCAATTAGTTGGCTACGATACGGGTACGACCTTAGCGGCACCAATAATCGATTGCATTGATTCTCATAAGGTTGGTCGAATCAGCTGTTATAAGGTTACCGACACGGTTACCGATTAAGCACCAATGTCTCCAGCTTAATTCTCGAGTTTCAACAGTGTTGCTGTAGTACAAATTTTGAGTCGAATTAAATGGCAGTATTTATACTTATTTCATTATGCAAATATAGCAACCCCGATATTATAAACAACTGTAATAAAACCGTGCCAAAAACTACTATGTATAAAACAGCTGTAGGGTTTTTGTATGTCAAATGAGTTTAGTAGCTAAGTTGGTGAAACCGAAAAAAAACTTAGCCTCAAATCTTGGCTAACTTAATTTGCAACTAAGTTTTAGCCTAAGTCGAGTTGGTGAAATCTGACCTATGCTGTTGCACAAGCTGAAAAGCAAATATATAAACTTCGACATAGATAAAACACATTACAAATTTCACAATACGTATTGCCGAAATAGATTTGGAGCCAAGAAGGGGCAAACATTTTATAGAGGGCCAAAAAAGAGCTAGGGGCTAAATCGGAATTTTTGATGCTAAACGCAAAAAAAAGGGCTAGATCTGGCTCCAAAAGCACCAAAATGGCAACACTGTTATTATAGTAAATTGTGTGTGGTTTGGCGTCTTTTTAGTTAATAAATAATCATCCCTTCCTTTTAATCCTTCAACCTATCTAAAGTCATGCTACTTTTCCGTAGGTTATGAAGACGTTCCACATCAATGGAAACCCGGCAAGCCAAGTAAGTCCTGTTGTGTACAGTGTTGTGTTTAGGATGGCAAACACACACTTTTTAAATTCCCGTGGGAAAGAAAAGCTCGCGAAACTTGGGCTCTGGCCTGCAAAGTCGATGCTTCTGAAAACAAGCTATATGTTTGTAGCAAACACTTTAAACCTAAACATTTAGGCAAAAATCGAGTCCTTTCAGGGCACATCCCTTGCTTGTTTTTAGAGGAGGATAGAAAAATTGAAAAAGTTGACGTCAATTCTGAAAGTATAAATCCTCACGATAGTGAGGTATCGTCAAAATATGAATGTTTTAAGGACTTGGTGGTTTTTCCCACACTAGAGCTAAAAACTAAGCCATCAGAACACACTTCAGTGGACTTGAAAACGAAAAGACGTCGCTTTAAATTATTAAATTCAACGCGGTATCGTTTTCAATATTCCGCTTTTCAGGAGAAGAAAATTTGTTTGTTAAAAAAGGAAATTAAAGAACTTAAATTACAAAATCGGGACTTACGTCGTCGGTCTATAATTGCTGCCAAAGATGCTAGTGCAAATGCGGTCACATTCGCGAATATGATTGTACAAACTGGCAAACGAGCATTTTATACCGACGACGAAAAGATAATTTCGCAAAATATAAATTTTATATCAACTAAAGCGTTCAATTTTATGCGCGAAGAGTTGGGTTTCGCTTTGCCATCTAAAACTTCTCTTTTGCGATGGCGGCCCATTCGATTTGTTGTACCCGGTATCAACGAGAACGTCTGTAAGAATTTAAAAGACATTGTAAACAAGTAAGGAAGGTTAAGTTCGGGTGTAACCGAACATTACATACTCAGTTGAGAGCTATGGTGACAACATAAGGGAAAATAACCATGTAGGAAAATGAACCGAGGGAAACCCTGGAATGTGTTTGTATGACATGTGTATCAAATGAAAGGCATTAAAGAGTATTTTATGAGGACCATAGTTATGGGCCATAGTTCTATAGGTGGACGCCATTTGGGGATATCGCCATAAAGGTGGATCAGGGTTGACTCTAGAATTTGTTTGTACGATATGGGTATCAAATTAAAGGTATTAATGAGGGTTTTAAAAGGAAGTGGTGGTAGTTGTATAGGTGGTCGCCATTTCGAGATATCGCCATAAAGGTGGACCAGGGGTGACTCTAGAATGCGTTTGTACAATATGGGTATCAAACGAAAGGTGTTAATGAGTATTTTAAAAGGGAGTGGGCCTTAGTACTATAGGTGGACGCCGTTTCGAAATATCGCCATAAAGGTGGACCAGGGGTGACTCTAGAATGTGTTTGTACGATATGGGTATCAAATTAAAGGTATTAATGAGGGTTTTAAAAGGGAGTGGTGGTAGTTGTATAGGTGGTCGCCTTTTCGAGATATCGCCATAAAGGTGGACCAGGGGTGACTCTAGAATACGTTTGTACAATATGTGTATCAAATGAAAGGTGTTAATGAGTACTTTAAAAGGGAGTGGGCCTTAGTTCTATAGGTGGACGCCTTTTCGAGATATCGCCATAAAGGTGGACCAGTTGTGACTCTAGAATGTGTTTGTACGATATTGGTATCAAATTAAAGGTGTTAATGAGAGTTTTAAAAGGGAGTGGTGGTAGTTGTATATGTGAAGGAGTTTTCCAGATATCGACCAAAATGTGGACCAGGATGACCCAGAACATCATCTGTTGGATACCGCTAATTTATTTATATATGTAATACCTGCCAAGATTTCAAGGGTTTTTTATTTCGCCCTGCAGAACTTTTTCATTTTCTTCTACTTAATATGGTAGGTATCACAACCATTTTACAAAGTTTTTTCGAAAGTTATATTTCGCGTCAATAAACCAATCTAATTACCACGTTTCAACCCTTTTTTCGTATTTGGTATAGAATTATGGCGTTTTTTTCATTTTTCGTAATTTTCGATATCGAAAAAGTGGGCGCGGTTATAGTCGGATTTCGAATACCTACTGTAAAGATATTAAATTTTTTGTTTAAATTTTACTTTAAAAAAATGTTTTCTTTAAAAGTGGGCGTGGTCCTTCTCCGATTTTCCTAATTTTTATTAAGCGTACATATAGTAATAGGAGTAACGTTCCTGCCAAATTTCATCATGATATCTTCAACGACTGCCAAATTACAGCTTGCAAAACTTTTAAATTACCTTCTTTTAAAAGTGGGCGGTGCCACGCCCATTGTCCAAAATTTTACCAATTTGCTATTCTGCGTCATAAGTTCAACTCACCTACCAAGTTTCATCGCTTTATCTGTCTTTGATAATGAATTATTGCACTTTTTCGAAATTTTCGATATCAAAAAAGTGGGCGTGGTTATAGTCCGATATCGTTCATTTTAAATAACGATCTGAGATGAGTGCTCAGGAACCTACATACCAAATTTCATCAAGATACCTCAAAATTTACTCAAGTTATCGTGTTAACGGACGGACGGACGGACATGGTTCAATCAAATTTTTTTTCGATCCTGATGATTTTGATATATGGAAGTCTATATCTATCTCGATTCCTTTATACCTGTACAACCAACCGTTATCCAATCAAACTTAATATACTCTGTGAGCTCTGCTCAACTGAGTATAAAAATATGTCCAGCATCGAACGTCATTGCATGGTACTTTTTGACGAGATGCATATAAAGTCAGATTTATGTTATAATAAGGCAAGATACTTAATTGATGGCTTAGTAGATATCGGTGGGGGCCATCGTACTTTGAAACTTGGAAGCAAATTCCTTTTTTTTATGATTAAAGGTATCACATCAAATTGGAAATACGTTTTTTCATATTATATTACGATCTATGAATGCCAAGACCTTACATTTCATACTTCGAGACAATCTTTCCAATTTGACAGATATCGGTTTAAATGTTAAATCTATCGTTTGCGACCAAGCAAGTTTTAACCACTCGTTGTGTGATAGTTATTTTGGTATCCAGATATCCAAACCATACTTCATGCATAACGATACAAACGTGTGTGCCCCCTACGATTATTGCCATCTAATTAGGTCTATATGTAACACCATGCTTTTAAACCAAATTGAGACTGTTGATGCGAAAAAGACTGTTGATGGTATTGCGAGCTTCGATGTCATACGTGCTCTGTATGACATCGACAAGCAAAACCCCAACTTCAAAATTTGTCCGAAACTTACAGACGTTCACGTTTACCCGTCAAATTTTGATCATTCAAAATTTTCAAAGGCGGTACAGCTACTAAGTAATTCGGTCGAGGCCGGCATTGAACTGGCATATAACCAAAATTTATTTGGTAAAAATAAGTATGTGGAAAGCCTCGCGAAGTCGACACAAAAGTTCGTAAAAAAGTGTAACGACATATTTGACGATATTGATGCTAAAACGTTGACCTCTACAAATCCATTAAATTATGCGATCCGCCGGGATATCACGAAGAAGATCCAAAGGCTGAAAGGTTACGTTGAACATCTGCATTCCTGGAGGGTCTTCCAAATAGACCCTGAAGGTGAAAAAGTACAGGTTAGTTCACTGCATTACTGGTCTGGGACAGACAATTATTGCAATGTTGATTAGGTCTAAAAAGGAAACTCTCTGGACAAACCCATCAAACTACATTACTGACGAAAAAGCGGAAGAAATTGAAAAACCTTTTACCTATACAGAGGTTAAGCATAGCGCTGAAACAATTGAAGGGTTCCACTCACTTCGACAGAATTACATACCATCTGGTAAAGCAATTATCACATACAGCTAAAACAATGTAATAACATAATACAATTTTTGACAGCTACATACCACAAATGTATAAAATAAACGCAATTATTCATATCTTAAAACCAAATAGCAACAAAACTGCCGCAAAACCCTATCGGCCAATTACTTTAAGCCCAGTAATTGCAAAAACCTTAGACAAAATTATATCTAACAGGCTATGGTGGTTTGTTACAAACAGCAAGCTACTTAATAGCCATCAAATGGGCCTTAGGAGAGAGAGATCAGTTACTGATAGTCTAATATATTTAGACTACATGATAACTGATTTTCTCTCGTCCAAAAAACATATATCCATAATATCGCTAGTCTTCTCAAAGGCATTCGACAAAGTTGGTATCCACACCATTATAGATCAACTTCAAGAAAGGAAGGTTGGCAATAAAATAATAAATTACGTATCAAACTTTACGAAAAACAGGAAACTCAAAGTCAGAGTAGGTAATAAATACTCTAATTAAAGAACCTTTTCAATGGAATTCCTCAGGGATCTCCATTATCAGTCGTACTATTTTTAATTGCTTACAATAAACTCGGAAATGTAATATCGACGACGACTTTCATATCATATCCCAACTCAACTCAAAAAAAAAAACCAAAATATCAATTTAAATTCAACTACAACAGAAATTTTAGGCTGTAGTGATTACACATACATGGTTATTCCACCATGACCGTTGGCTTGAAATTTAGCAATCAATAATAATAATAATAATTTTTTTCTTCTATTTCAGATTTTATTGAATTATTCTATACATATTTCATGTTTTTTACCTTTGGTTTATTGTAGTAATATTAATATTTTTTAAACTTTGTTGTTAGGCTGGCTTTAGGTCCTAAATACCTAATGACCGAAAGCCAGCCTAACAACAAAGTTTAGTTACATAAAGGTCGCCAAATAATTTTATTTATTAATATTTTTTAATAAAAGACTTTATTTGCTAAATAAATTTATAATTTGTTTTTTTTTTTTTGTGCTTAAATTTTTGGTAAACCTGAAGTATCATGGAAATATCTAAATCCAAGGAATGTAGAGATGGTTGTGCAGTCAGATTCATGGTAGTTCAGTTCATATTTTCCATAAGAAAGAGGTGGCTTGTAATATTCGAGTGAAGTCCACATGATCAGAACCGATGCGTTTTAATATCACCTCAGGGAAGTCATTCGGTGTTGACCAGAAAGCATAATATAAAGCAAAACACCCAACCACCTGTATTACAGGCGAGATCGTATCCTTGGCGTTTCAGGACTTCTGGCGCTACAAAATTGGCGGTGAAGCAAGGAGTCATAAGGAGACCGTTGTCGGCGGGTAACTGCTTTGCGAAACCTGTAAAAGTAAATATTATTGCTAGCCCTGGAAGCAGTGCGGCCTTTGTGCAAATCTATTGTGCAGTAAAAGTCAATAAGAATTAGAGAGCATGCGGAACCAAATGTAGACTTACCGAGATCACATAGCTTTTAGGTTTCCTTTCAAGTGTATGTCCCATGCTTGCATAAATCATATTCGATGGTGTTTCAGGTCACGATACACTACGCCATGTTCGGGCAAGTACGCCACCGCTGACATTACCGTTCTTAAAACAGCATTCGCTTCACTCTCACACATTTGACCAACGGCGAGTATACGATCGAGCAGTTCACCACCCTTCAACAACTCCATAACCAGGTACGCTGAAGTAACATCTTCATATACTGAGAATAATGTAACAATGTTTGGATGATTGCCATAACGCAACATAATCACCTCCTAGCAGCAACTGCAGAGCTCGATTTTCAATAATTTTGACAGCAAAATGTTCCTTCGTTGAACGATGTTCACACAAACGACACACGGAGAATGTGCCACGGCCGAGTTCTTGCAATACATTGTATTCAGAATGGAAGTTTCCTGCCAGCACACCGAGCAGTGAACGCTCTGGAGGCGGCGCAGTGGGCACAAATAGCGATAAGGGATTTGAATTGTTGGATTTTTGATCTAAAAGCACAGGCGCTACAAAGCTGAAATCCCTGAACATTTCGTGCGTTGGCGCAGAGATAGGGCCACCAGGTGAGTCACGTGGTGATTTAGAAGTACACTCAACATCAAAGTAGAATGCAACGTCGCGTGAAATTGCTGGTATAAATGGCGGATGCACGTCCTTCCGTTCCAGCCTCAACCAATCCGCTTTTATATCAAGTATGCCATTAGGACTAGCACCCAAACGATTTTGTGGATTTCGTTTGAACAGAGCGCGGAGGAGTGACTGTGCTTCAGGTGATAGATTTTCTGGCATACCTAACTTGGAACGCAATATTTGATTCAATGTCTCTTGTCGTGTTTGCCCATGAAATGGTAAATTGTGTCGTATATAAGCACACCAGGCGCCAATTACTCGACGGTCCCACAAAAACTGTATGTTTTTGAACCATCCAATGGTTGTTTCGATAGCCCAAAATATGTAAGCGCTATGTGTCTGTATTCGTCCTGCAAAATATTTTCTGGCTTCAAATCCCTATAGATTATACCCAAAGTATGCAGATGATTCAACGCTAAAGCTAGTTCGGCCAATTAAAATTCTAATGTGATGATGTTCAGTTGTTGTTGCTGTGCCTGCTGTCTGAGATGCGATAGCGTCACTGTGGTCACACCGCCACTCTCTTCGTCTGTGGCGGCGGTGTAAGCTCCATTGGCGTTACGGCTAGGCTACTGCATCCCGACGATGTGATGTGCACACGTTGACGCAGCTGTGTTGGTTGGTTTCTTTTGTTAAGCATGCCATTCGCATTTTTCAAATGGGCATTAGCTCCACAAGCAGCAGCAATGCCAACGTCTAGCAGTTGTTGCTGGCGTAAATCTTTGTTTAAATCCGGCCAGAATCGCTGTTGGCGTGTTCGTGCGTGTTGTTTGTTGTTATTTTATTATTTATTTATTTTTCTCATCATTTTCTTTTTTTTTTTGTTTTTTGGTTTTAGGAATTGAATCTTTCAATTCCAAAAGATGGCAAGAGGACCCTTAATTTGCCTCTTAAATCGCCAGGTTAACAAACGTATAAGGGTAATATACTTGCAACATTTAGACGTGCCTAAGCAACTGCCACATGTCACAAAGTAAAAACCCGTAGCACAAAGATTGCCATGTGCTTTTTCAAGATTTGTAATTCCTCGTGAATTATATTTCTGTGGCAGTATTACTTTGTTTGCTCTGTTCATGAATTTTTATATACATTTATATAGTAGCTTTAAGTTACAGCTTACTATTTTCTCTCCCATCCAGCTATTGCAATATGTAGTGATTTTTTTGTATATATATAGATTGTAAGCAAAGTATTACAAAGATAAACGTCACTTATGATTTCATCATGTGAATAATCCATGTGTATGTCTCCATGATTTCAATGTGTATAGCATCTCTTATTTGTGATTACTCAGTTATCCAAAAATTTTGTTGAAATAGATTTAATTTTAGTCAAGTTTTGTAGCTCCTTGTCATGCCACCATATGTGTAAATTGATCCAATTAGTTCCAAATGTGATCATTTGTTTTATTTATGTAAATTTCGTCACTTATGATTTCATCATGTTAATAATCCATGTGTATGTCTCCATTATTTCAATGTGTATAGCATTTCTTATATTATGTTTAAACCAGGTTAGACAAGGTACTGTAATGCGCTTGTTATAGTTGTTATGTTATGCTTTTTTGCCAATATTTACATAATCTTCTTATTTTTGTAAATGTATTTTCGTCGTATCAGGTGTCATATTTTAATGAATTTATATTCATTCTGGTTATGTGTGCATGACTGTACATTAATATATAATAAGGGTATTTTCAATCCCGTTACTTGTTCTTTTTGTCCTTGGTGGAGTTATATGTATATTATCTCAATTTATATATAAGGTAATCTCTACCCCGTTATATGTTCCGTTTATCATATATGTATGAGTTTATGTAAAACGAAAGTTTTACTTATATTTTTGCATTTCACATAATTTTTAAATTAAAGTTGATAATATTTTTTAATTTATTTGATTTTAATTGTTCCGGATTTTTGCCCGTTTGCAGATTTTAATGTTGATTTTGCCCGAAAGCAATTATATGTATTTTTTGCACAAAAAGCGTATTTTTATTTTAATGTTTTTTAAGATTTTTGCCCGATAGCAATAGAATCTTTTTGCACAATTTGCATACGACGAACTGATTACACGCACAATTATTTAGTATTTTTATGTTTTTAATTAAATTTTTGTCATTTCGATTCCCGCACTATCCGCCATTTTATTCTCAACCGCATGAATAGATCATAGTGTACAAGTACAAGTGTGTTGACTTCTTTCTGACAGGCACTCGCTTAAGTGAGCATAACGGGAAAATCTGGGTTGCCATTGCTGTTTCGGTTGAAAACGGTCATTTAGGGTTCTGTGCAGAGACGTAAAAGATTGAAACAGGGTTTATGTAGTCACAAAAGTGTTGCTCCTGTTCCACAGCATTTTAATTTTAGATCATGGCGAAAAGTGTTCAGTTCAGAGTTATTCATTTTCATTAAAAGTTTAATTTATTACGGAGGGTTACTCCTTTAAGTGTAAAAAGCAGAGAAAACGTAGAGTTTTTCTAATTATTGTGAAAAACTTTTTAATTTGAATTTCTGTACCCAAGTTTACTATATTTGTGTAACACAAGAATCTGGAGGTCAATTCCTTAACTATGAAAAACTGAAAAATGTACACTTATTGAAAACTCATTTGCACACACAATTTACACTTTGAATTTAGTTGTGTTTTTATGCACAAAATTTTGAAACTAAAAACAAAATTTTCATTTTTCAGAAAAAATATAGAAAAAACGGCCTAATGTCAAAAAACCCTATCGAAATACAAACTGGCTTGTTTGTTTTTAATGAACTACCTTGTATTTTTCTTGTATTTCGTGGATTTTTATATTATCTTAATATATAAAAAACACGTGTCACACAATTGAGGCCAATGGACTCCTAAACTACTGAACCGATTTTGAATTTGTTTTGCACCCCGTGTGTAGTTTGATCTAACTTGAAAAATAGGATAGGTGACTGGGTGACTAAGGTCTCGAGATATAGGCCAAAACGTGGACCCGGGTACCCCTAGAATGTGTGTATAGAATATGGATATCAAATGAAAGCTGTTGGTGAGTGCTTTATTAGAGGGTAATTTTCATATCCCTGGGTGACAAGGGTCTCGAGATATAGACCAAAACGTGAACCCGGGTACTCCTAGAATGTGTTTATAAAATATGGATATCAAATGAAAGCTGTGGATGAGTGCTTTAGCAGAGGGTAATTTTCATACCCCTGGGTGACTCGGGTCTCGAAATATAGGCCAAAACGTGGACCTGGTTACCCCTAGAATGTGTGTATAGAATATGGATATAAAATGAAAGCTGTTGATGAGTGCTTTAGTACAGAGTAATCTATTATCCAGAGACAGACTGGGACTGGGATTAGGACTAGGACTGGAACGGAGACTCGGAGTGGGACTGGGACTGGAATAAAATACATACCACCTTCTGGGACAGGCAATAAGGGATGCAGAAGAATGAGAAGGAATTGAGAGAAGAGAAAAGAGAGAAGGAGATTGAGAAAGAGATAGAATGAAATGAAGATGGAGATAAATGAAGCGAAAAAGACGGAGGGAGTGAATAAAAGGATTAGGAAAAAGTGAAGAGGGAGGGAGGGCAGAGTCAGAAGGAAAAAGCTTATTAAAATGTATGCAGATTGGCCAAATTTATGGCAGGACAACGTCTGCCGGGTCTTCTAGTACCTTTATATTAAGTCGCTTTCATGTTTGTCCCCTCATTTCCATACGAATTTTTGACCCACGGAAAAGTATTTTTCGGTAACTTCCCGTTGAGCTAGACACTTGATACTTAGAGCATAGTTCAGATCTGGGAGAAATTACAATGCAAGTGAAAAAAAATCCGACAGGTGGCGCACGGGTCGAGATATACAGAAAATTTATTTTAAAATGGAAGTTTTGCGATCGAATTTTAACTAACTTCTCGGTGATCCAGAGACTTGAAACCTAGCACATAGTTTGCGATGCGATGGCACTACAATTCGTGGAAAACAGAATGCCGCCAGGTGGCAGACGAATCGAGATAAACGAAAATCCCTGAAGAAACGCAGGGAATTTTGCGATCGGTTTTTAGGTAACTTCCCGGTGAGCTAGAGACTTGGAACTTGGGCGTGAGTCAGAACCCGGTGACAATGCAACATTTGATCAAAAAAATTTGGCTAGATGGCGCATGGATCGAGATATTAAGAAAATTAGTTTTGATTTGGGAATCTTTCAATCCATTTTTAACTAACTTCCCGGTGACCTAGAGACTTTAAACTTGGCACAAAGTTCGAGGCTTGGTGACAATACAATCTACAGAAAACAAAATTCCGCTAGGTAGCGCGCTAAGTGAGATAACTACAAATCCTTGCAAAACGAGGGGAATCTTGCAATCGATTTTATAGGAGCTTTCCGGTGAGCTGGAGATAAAGTAGTGTCATATAGGAGTTTGATTTGTTTGCATTTACAGCACGATTTTATTTGCAGGAGACTTTCACAGCTACAAAAATTAAGGCGGATTTACATAGACGCTTTGGCTGTGTTGCATTCATTATTTCATCTGTCGGGCGAAGTATCGAAAAATTTACATAAATGCTTTGGTTGCGTGCCTACGCTTTGACAACGCCGTACGAAAAACAATGAAACGCCGTACGTTATCATTGCTTTGAAGCGACTAAAGCGTTTATATAATTTTTCCCTTATGCATTTGTGTAAACAGCCTTAGAAGTGAAAATATTCCATGTTACACGTGTGGCGCTTTATATTTTGACTTTAAATAAATTTTGCTTTCCGTATGTTTCCGCATTGTTGCAAGCTACAAATCTTCTATATTCTTATTTCCGCGGAAATATATGCAACTATTTCATCTGTAAATACTACAAAGTTTTATTAAAATATTAAATGCAACTCAGATTGAAGTACTCTTACGTACGAAAAACGCAACTCTAGACCTGAGATTTGCATCAGGTGAGCGAGGCTGTTTTGTAGTTTTGACGTTTATCGCTTAGTTGACACACTTGTATAGGGACACTATGGAATAGAGTCCCTTTATAACATGCGGTTGAGTGATTGCCAAATCTGCTCCCTAAACTTTGACAGTTAGAAAATGAAGTAAAGGCTCTATCAAAATTTATAATTTCCACGAGGTGGTTTGACCCGCTTTAGGCAGGGTAGGGATCCTCTTTTTGAGACCGTATAGGGTATTACAATGGGCCCACTGGTGGCCTAAGTAGTGAGCTGTTACCATAGTGTTCAGCTCAGCCCTTGCAACCTAACCTAGTATGAAAATGTATTGTACCTATATGTTTCCTACAGAAAATTATACAAAAGTTTTGAATTGGGGTTTTGGTAGTTAACCAAATATTTAAATATTTATTTTTTATAAATATTATTTATTTACTTTCGAGTTTAAATATTTTCCAACTAATTAGAATTTTCTTTTTTTTGAAGTTATTCAAAATTTTAAGTTAACACGAAAACTCAATTAAAATTATTTTAAAAATTAAAGTAAAGAGTACAAAGTAGTTAACACTATAAGGGTATCTGAGGACGCGTAGTTATTCCAGCATTAAGAATACATACACGAGTGCCAAGTTTTTCTACCCGTTCAACTGTTCTCCGCGAAAAACAGTTGGAAAACGAGGTCGACTGCAATAACCCGTCCAAAAATGTAGAAAGAGAAATGAAAAGACGCGTTTTATTGATATTTAGGAAAGATTTTTTTAGAGATTTTTTAAAATTGTAGAAATTTGTTTTTCTGTTTTTTTAGTGTTTTGTGTTATTTTCGAATTGAAAATGAGGTTATTGTTTAAATATTAATTTATTCGTTTTGCGGAGTTTGTATATCTTGTTGTAAAATTTCGTATACGAATGGATGATCGATACATTTTAAAACAAATTGGAGAAGGAGTGTACAAAAGTAAAAATAAATTTGAAAATATTTAATTGAATGAATAAAAATCCAACTCAATAAAAAGGTAATCAAGACAAAATATTTTTTTTTTTAAAAAGTTAAATATTGATAAAATATTAAAGTAAATAAAAAATATGATTAAATAACTTGTTATGAATTTCAATTAAAATTTTTATAATTGATTGTTGTTGCTGTCAAGGAATCTTCAAAGATGTTGCAATGGTTTTAAGTCTGATTATTGACTGTTTTTGTTGTCGAGAAATTTTCAAAAATGTTGCAATGGCGTTAAATTGGTTATTGTTATTGCATACGAAAATCGTTTGGCATAAACTGTTCCAATATGATTTGGTGTTGCACTTAAGTTAATTATTATTGCATGTATTTTGACTCAAAAAATACCAACGGAAATTTCGGAAAGTTGTAAAGTTTGATGAAAAAATTTAATTTCGTGAAAGTGATACTAATGATTTTGCTGTTGCATATAATGGTAGTTGTAGTAGCTGAAGTTGCATTAAAATTTGAATGATATGTTCCTCTATGAGTTACTTTTTATATTTTCTGCGTTATTTTTTCATAGATAAATATTATAAATTCGCGTGAAATTATTCAGCATTTTTTGAAAAACAATTTAAGCACGAATCGCCAATATAGTTAGTAGTTAACCAAATATTTAAATATTTATTTTTTAGAAATATTATTTATTTACTTTAGAGTTTAAATATTTTCCAACTAATTAGAATTTTCTTTTTTTGAAGTTATTCAAAATTTTAAGTTAACACGAAAACTCAATTAAAATTATTTTAAAAATTAAAGTAAAGAGTACAAAGTAGTTAACACTATAAGGGTATCTGAGGACGCGTAGTTATTCCAGCATTAAGAATACATACACGAGTGCCAAGTTTTTCTACCCGTTCAACTGTTCTCCGCGAAAAACAGTTGGAAAACGAGGTCGACTGCAATAACCCGTCCAAAAATGTAGAAAGAGAAATGAAAAGACGCGTTTTGCCCTGTTACCAATATTCTAAAGGCGAAAAAGTATTCGAACTATTGGAAGTGAGGCAAAAACGTGTCTATTAATACCTCTCCCGACGGTTTTGGTCATGTTTTAGCAATAGTCCCCGGTAAGTATCGCAATTTGTTAATTAAACTAGTCCAAAACATATGGATTTTAAAGAGAGATGTAATTAATTAAGTGCTCGTTTGAAAGTAAATAAGAATATTGCTTTGTAATTTTATCATACAAATTTTACGCAGTTTTCGTTAGCAGCTACTACAATTTTCTTGCACCTACAACAGTGCGAAATAGCATCCACAAAAAAAAACCAACAAGAACAAGCATTTTATCAGGTGAGCGTGGCTGTGTATGTGCCGTGCATTGTGAATGATGACTAATAGCTGAATTCAGTAAGCCGTCTCTAGTCACTATTAGAGACTATTTGGGGTGAAAATCACTTTTGAGACAATTTGCCATTCTGTAAGCTGTCTCGCGTCTCCAGCCTCACAAAAGCAATCACTAATTTGTGAGCTGGGCCGGGGCAGATCACAAACGTGAAAATTTCAGAAAAAGTATGAAAATTATTTGCGAAAAACGCTTTAAATATATTTTTTTTTATTCCTCAAATTAAAATAAGCACAGAAAAAATTAAAAAACAGAAAATACTTAAAAAAACATCGAACTCTATGTGGCGCCGCTGAGATTCGAACATACACACTTTGCGTTTTTCTATAAAATTTGTGAACGGCGTCTTAGCGAACTCAGCCAAAACACCACTCAAGATTGCGTTGACAAAATGCAATGCTATATTATTTGTTCAATGTATGAGTAAATTGTCATTTTGGTGAATTTCGTTGATATGGTGAATTGTTTTTGTGACTTTCGTTTACTGAATACCGAAATCATCTCAAGTCACAAAAATTGTCTCTAAAGGAAAATCTCAAATTTAGAGACTTGAGATGAGACTGAATTACAGAATTCAGCCGTAAGTGTGATACCTTGTCTGTCAACTGCCTGAGAGGATGTTCAATATGGCTACTTTTTAGCGTTTTGACAGGGTGTTCAATATGGCGGCGCCTATCTTCAGCGGGTGATAGAAAGAGATACAGAATGAGACAAAGATAGTCAATTACAAATCAGGTGATCCAATCACTTTGAAATTTTGACGTCTATGCAGAAGATATCACACTTAGTTATCATTCACAATGGTGCCGTGCTGCTACATATCCTACTTGTAGACCTGTACTATGGCTGAGCGTACGTACGCTTGCAAAAAAGGAAGAACAAGATGTCTGTTTACATTTTTTTGTATGCAAATTTGTGTAATTAGTTAAAAAATGTTACTTTAGTTAATAATAGTGCGTGAAAGGTATATTACCAAAACGAAAAAGAGTATTAAACGCCAGCTTGGTTAGACATTGTTGAAGTGTTTAAAAGGCTAAAAAGTGTTGGAAACTAGAAATCACCCTTTTCTCTAGTCCGCGGTGGTATACAATTGCTTTCAAAATTTACAAAGGCACGGGGATGCAAACAACGTTTAATACCTATTTTCCTTTGGTTTCGGGGACGGATATAGCTGAAGAAATTTAATTTTTTATTTTTTTTAATAATTGTTTGCTTTTTGTAGCGACGCTCGAAAGTAGCTTCGTGTGCAGATTTTGAGGCGAAGAGAAATTGTAGCTATATGAAATATCTTGTAACGTTTATGTATTTATAGCAACCCTGATTATGCACCTTTTCCAAACATTTCCTAAATAAAACAACTCGTTCAAAATGTTCTAAATTTTAGTACAGTTTAACGGCGGATTTTTCTCAATTTGGTGTTGCATTTTTTGTGTCTGTGTTTATATTACTTTAATATTTTATAGGAATAGATCATAATTGATTATTGTGTGCAACAAAGATAAAACTTTAAAGAACGATGGACTCAAAATTGCCAAAGCCGTCAGGTTTAAAGCGTCCAACGCCGCTAACAAGAAATATTTTGCCAATGGATCGAATAAAAACAGCAACGCTTGGTTTTGGTACAAAATCTGCAAATTTATCACTAGATACTTTCCAACCTTTGGCGCGTGATTTAACAAATTTACCATATGGTTTCCAACGAAGAGGTATGCAAACAAAATTTTGTATTTTGAGAACTAATAACTACATTGTAATATACAATTTCCTCTTGAAGAACGTGCCGGATCACCAGACATCGTTCGATCGCAATCTGCATGTTACACTGGCATGGCGCGTGCCAAACTGCGACGCAGCCGCTCAGTCAGTGATATTCGTGACATAAGGGAAATAAGACCAATGAAACGACCAGAAACAACGCTTGCTCCTATACCTGCCAAGACAACGCGCTATGCATATACAGGCGCATCTACAAATGGCGCAACACAAATTCATTCTGTATTCAACTCAAATGTTACAGCTAATAGACCACCGCGCATAGGTAATGTAACAGCTTCCATAACAGTATCTTCAAAAAGGCAATTACCAACACGACCTCAAATTGGAGCAGGAGCTAGTGGTAGTAGTACCGTACGCGCTGCTATGACGAATACCACGGCGACAACGACAACAGCAACAAAAGCTGCCACTCATAACAAAAAAGCTACACCCAGTTCCTCAATATCAACCACGGGTGCTGGAAAACCAATTAATAAACGTATACCGCCTTACGATTTTAAGGCGCGTTATAATGATTTATTGGAAAAACATAAAATTCTAAAAGCAAAATATGAAGAGAAATGTGAGCAGATGGGTTCGTTGGATGGACTACCAGAACAGCTTGAAGAATCACAGGATCAGTTATATAAAACCAAAGAAGAGCTAAAAAATCTTTACACTGAGCGTGATTGTTTAAATCAGCAACTCAAATCCTTAAATTTGAAATTTGATTCCGTTACGGGCTCACTTGTAAAGACTAAGGAGGAATTGGAGTTTATAATGCATGAACATAAGGTCGATATATTAGAATGTAAAGTTGAAAAACCCTAATCTAATTTGTTTTTTTCTTATAGATTCTAAAAGAAGCCCACGATACACTTACCCATGAAGTACTACAGCTACGCGAACGATCCTCACGTTTAACCACCGAAAATAAATTGTTACATGAAGATTTGACTGCCTGCAAGGAGCAACTGTTTCATGCAAACTTGGAACGCAAAGAATTACATAACACTATAATGGATTTGCGTGGCAACATACGCGTATTCTGTCGTGTAAGGCCGCCATTAGATTTTGAAGAAGATAAAGTACTCTGTGGCTGGAATTATATTGATGAATCCACAGTTGAAATACAAAACTACGATAAGAATAAAGGTGGAGCGCACACTTTCTCCTTTGATCAAGTCTTCCATCCTAATTCAAAACAGGAGGATATTTTCGAGATGGTATCACCTTTAATACAATCTGCCTTGGATGGTTACAATATTTGTATATTTGCCTATGGACAAACCGGCAGCGGAAAAACATATACAATGGACGGTGTGCCGACAAATGCTGGCGTTATTCCACGCACAGTCGATTTACTTTTCGATTCCATTAAAAATTATAAACGTCTTGGTTGGGAATATGAAATATGTGTAACATTTTTGGAAATCTATAACGAAGTCTTATATGATTTGCTGAGCAACGAACAGAAAGATATGGAAATACGCATGGCTAAACATAATAAGAACGATATATATGTGTCAAATATAACTCAGGAGACTGTAACCTCTGCTTCACGTTTACGCGATTTGATGCATGTGGCAAAAATGAATCGTGCCACGGCTTCAACAGCAGGCAATGAACGTTCATCACGTTCTCATGCTGTTACAAAAATTGAACTTATTGGGCTTCATGCCGAGAAAAATGAGACGTCAGTAGGAACGATAAATCTTGTAGATTTAGCTGGCTCTGAGTCACCCAAAACTAGTACACGTATGAACGAAACTAAAAATATAAATCGTTCACTATCCGAGCTCACAAATGTTATATTAGCATTATTGCAAAAACAGGATCATATACCATATCGCAATTCCAAATTAACGCATTTGTTAATGCCTTCATTGGGAGGCAATTCAAAAACATTGATGTTTATAAATGTAGCTCCATTTATGGATTGCTTCGTAGAGTCTGTGAAATCATTACGTTTTGCGGCATCGGTTAATTCATGTAAAATGGCTAAGGCGAAACGCAATCGCTACTTGAATACATCTAGTAATAACTCACTCTAGATATTAATTTATTTATTAAATTGCATTTATTTTTGTAAAATTTTTATGTTGTTTCGTTTTACATATATTTTGCCCATTCTAATAACACATTTCAACTTCTATTAGTTTTGTATTGTAATTTACGTAATTATTATTATTTTTAATAAACAAGTAAGCGCTACTTACACACCAATAGAAATGTATGGTACTTTATTTTAGAATTACAATTTAATAAAGCTTCCCCTAATTTACAATGTGGATATCACTTAGAGAAAAACACATTTTAATACAATAACATTTCTTTAGCTACATACATATGTACATTTACATAATTTTATCCCTTATGATTTCAAAGTCTCTATAATTTTATACGGTACTTTAGCAGCGAGATCGGCATGTGATAAACCTGGAATGGTAGCCAATACGCCCATACGATTTTTATATTCAACATCAGATGAATAAGAGTAATGTACGCCAGCAAGGTCGGTAAGTGTACCACCGTAAGCTTCGAGTACAGCTTCTGGGGCACAAGTATCCCAGCGTTTACAACCGGGACTCGCAAATATATAAGCATGCGCTTTACCTTCGAGCAATTGAATTACCTTATAGCCAGCACCGCCAACTTTGATAACTTCAGTCGGTGAGAGTGCATCGAGTGCTTGTTGAACTAGTGGTGTTGAATGCGAGCGAGTTGTTGTAACAATCATTTGCCCTTTTGGAGGTGTTTTAGGTTCAAACCCGCCTGTACCTAAACCTATTAGACCCCAAATTGTTCTACCCAAATCACCATTAGATTGCTTGTAGTATGGTTGATAAATGACACCGCCAACAGCGCGACCCTTAACTGCCACACCAATAAGTACTGTCACGTGTTCCAAGAGACCTGTAAACAATAGTTTAAATTAGTAACTAAATTACTTCAAATGAAAAATTACTAAACCTTGTGTGTACTCAGAAGTTCCATCTAAAGGATCTACCCATACTACGAATTCTTCCTCTTTCACTTCAAGCCATTCCTGGGGACAGCAATTTGTTAGGAAATCATTATTTTCTTCTGTAACCAACCACTCGGCCTTGACATCTAAGTTTGAGTCACCTTCTTCACCGATTACTCTCACATTCGGAAATTTTCGTGATAATGATGCGATTATGCATTGCTGTGCTGAACGATCAGCTTCCGTTTGGAGGTCATCTTTACCCTATTGAAACATGGGTAATAGTCTAGTTGAGGGGTCGACTGCTAATACGCTACCAAAAATATCGAGAGAGGTGTCAAAAGACGCGTCTTGACATCAGTATTAATAATCCGAAGGCGGAAAATAAAAATATTAACGCGTTCAAAAGATATTAACGAAAAACCGAAAAAAGACCCGCGGGTACCTCCGAAACCGGGGGTCGGATCCATAGTATTTTTGCGCAGAACACCTTTCGGCGTTGGCGGCCTTCGGCCGCGCTTATAAAAAATAACCCTGGGCTACGCCATGCCACGTCCGGGTGTGTGGTTTAACCGTGGCTACCGCCACGGTGATGCACAATTTTTTTGGTGGGTACAAACACAACAACAACCACATGGAAATCGCCAACTTCAACTGCAAATATCTCCGGACAGAGATAAAATTTTTCTTTTCCGCCTTCAGATTATTGTTCTCGAGGTTAATACGCGTCTTTTGACACCTCTCTCAATATTTTTGGTAGCGTATTAGCAGTCGACCCCTCAACTAGACTATTACCGAAACATGTTTAATGTAATACTAAATACTTGCATACTAATATTTTGCCCAAATAACAATTTGATATTTACCTCCTTTTCCACAATGCCAAGATTACCGCGCTGCATTACGTCTCTAATAATTGTACCAGCACGTGCTGCGGTGTTAATGGACAAAGCCATAATACGCATCATCTGAGGAGTCGCCGTCATTGTAAATATTAAAAAAAATACGGATTATTTATGCAGTACAATTTAATTAATTTTACAAATCCTGGAAATACTGAGCGGCTACGCAAACAATAAAATTGGATTAAAATTGAATCGATTTTTCTGGTTTATCGATTTAACTTGTTTGACTGCCGATAATTCCACAAACTCGGTTCTTTTCAGAGAGAACCGTCAACTGAACGAATAGTACCAAGGATAAAAGCATCAAATCGTGGGTAGGTAATTCATATACTTACCAAAGAAGATAAGAAAGATAATTTCAGTTTCTATGATAATACCCGATATTTGAACGTGTTATAAGAAAAAATAAACCCAAACTAGTCTGAAATCGTATGAAAATACAACAACCATGTGAAAACTGTTTTTGTACATATAACTTTGCAGAAGCAAATTATCTAATACGGTATTTCGACACCTTTCTCGGCATTTTTAAGCTTGTTTGGCCAGATTTGCAATGTATGGCCTCAGGATGACACTTCAAAATCCATTCTGCTTGAATGTCATGCAGTCGTGAGAAGACTAAGGATCGCTAGATTGCTAACACGATAGGCAACCTTTCCTAATCTCAGCACGATCCAGGACTTCCTCAGGGAACTCGCTTCGGCTGTGCAGGTAATGAGGGCACAATAAACCTATTGGTCGCACTGCATATCCTCGCAACAATCTATGTACCATGACCACTTATATCTTGCTTTGTAGAATATAAAGCGAGGCGAAAATTGATAAATTGTAAACTAATAGAGCAGTCAAGGCGAAGCAACGAGGCATACGTTTTACGTCTATCTAGCCTTATAAGTATCTTGCTACCTATGAATTTAGAAGAATTAAAATTAATTGCTTCTTAGTTTTGAAACTCAAATTCGCAACTGTGCGGCCATTAAGGCCCATTAAGGGATTCCCAATATAAAATCCTGGGCATCCACAGCCGTTTGACATAAACGAAATTCCGGGATAATAAGTAAAAAATCCCTGAATTTTGGTATCTCATATTTAAATCTAATTATCTTAAATTAGTGTATATTTTTAGGTTCCTATTTCACACCACAGGAAATCCATTTTTCCTGGCAAACTACAGCCTTCTTAAGGCGCTATGCATTTTAAAGTTCAGAGGGAACAGATGATCTGGAAAAGTTGCGGGGCTGTCATGTTCAACTCCTCAAAATTCCGGGATTGCAAAAGATATTCGGGATTCGGTACCTTATATCATACCACACAACTAATTTTTAAGATGGAATACAGAATTATGAGTCACCCGGTGTCATCTTCGTTGTGTTTCACTACAACTTGTACGGGGCAGCATACAATGTTTTCCGTAAACACAACTCTTCGCGTTCATTGTGAAATCTTTTGCCACAAAACATTTCAGGGAACAGACTGATTTACTGCCAAAAAGCTATTTGCCAAAACTTGTGCGTCTAGAATTAACAAAACTACATTTAAACGTTTCCGTAGTTTTATATGAAAAAGAATTTTTCTACAATTGATTTGTAAGAGATTTTACAAAACATAGCAGCAATATTAAAATGTAAGTTTGGAGCTGTTGCCATTTCCATACAACTTAACCTCACGTATTCTTGCAGGGCTTTGGTCAAACCAAAATCCGAACTGACACCTGAGGAGCTCGCACGCCAGGAGGAAGAGGAATTTAATACAGGGCCACTTTCAGTGCTCACACAATCTGTGAAGAACAATACCCAAGTGCTGATTAATTGCCGAAATAACAAAAAGTTACTTGGACGTGTTAAGGCTTTCGACCGTCACTGTAATATGGTATTAGAAAGTGTAAAGGAAATGTGGACTGAGCTGCCACGTACAGGGAAGGGCAAGAAAAAAGTTAAACCTGTAAATAAAGATCGTTTCATCTCGAAAATGTTTTTGCGAGGCGACTCAGTAATTTTGGTATTGAGAAACCCATTGGCCACAGCAGCAGGAAAATAATAAGAAAATGTGAGGATAAGAATCAAGTACTGAATTGAATAAACACAAATTTAATTTTATAAAAAATAATTTCTAATACATCATGGAATTGAAACATATAAGCCCCCAGTTGTGGGTCTAACATGTCGCTTACCAAGGCAGACGGTTCTATGTACCGGAGCGACTCAGGATTTTTCCCGACCAAGGGCTGTCTTTTAGGTGTAACCTGTTGTTGTTGTTGCCTAACATGTTGAACGCACGTATGAACATTTATTTTACAGTATTTTATTAGTTTCCAGATAACTGTTTATGTACAATCGGTACATATTCATCCCATTGTGCTTGGAAAAAATTTCCTGCCACGGGTTCGCCCAACCCATATTTTTCAGCAAAAGCCGCAGCACGAAATTTGGGACGTCCATTGCGACAATTATTTTCTACACGTTCTTCGTTGAATTGTAGTTTGCCCGGTTGCTTATACAATAAAAATACGTAACGATGTAGTCCTGTACCTTGCGGTGGACCCGATCCTACATAAGCGGCCAATACGTCACCTTTACTAACATCATTCCCGAGAATATTGGTAACTAGCCAGTGTTTAAATTCACGAAACTTTGGTTCTATGCGACTTGGTGCATCAGGATCAGTCATTACGAGTGTGTAGTAAGCATTTGGTTCCGCCTCCCATGCCATCGACGGTTCGGTCTTGACTTGGCTTGGTGTTAATTCGGCAGCAGGAATCACTTCCAAGCCGTTTGCATAGGCGACCTTAATTTTGAATTCAGAAGATATAAATAAAAAATATTTTAACCAAAAATAATAATTAGAAATACCTTAAGGAGTTGGTATGGCGCTTGTGATACAACATCAGGTACCACTTCATTTTGCTCAAAGGCTTGAATTATATTGTAAGCTGCGTTGAGATTTATGTTCATGATGATACAAAACGCCAAAAATGCATTGGAAATGCTTAAAATTGCCTTGACACGCATTTTTCAAGAACTCTTGAGTTTTAGTACGTCCGCTAAAATACTCAGATATGTAAATATAGATTTATATAAGCATTTAACAGTGTACAACTATACCAATTTCTATCAGCCAATACTTCGGTTTTTATATACATTCAAACGCTTTTCGGGAGGTGAGCTGTATAAACTCTCAGTTAATAGTTGGTTGATTAATAAGCAGTATGTATTACGCTTAGCCACACACACATTGCAACACAAATTGTTTACACAAGTGCAGACTTGTGTTTACGTATCAGGCCATTGTATTGACATGAGTACATTTATTCTTGTAGCGTTAAAAAACCCCGAAAATTTTGAGGATTATTGGTGATAATGTTTCCCCTGCTGGGGGTGGAGTCGTCTCGGGAAGTAACGATGTCCTTACCACAGCAAGGGGCACTGCTGCGGCGAACGGGATTTCTTTTCCGTATTTAATTTTAAATTGATGATCCGGATTCGTCGGGCAGGTGGTATGACCAAGATGGGTCACTCAAAACTAATCGAAGATAAGCGGATGAATAGATTTGTAGACCAGGGAAGATAAAAGTGTAACAAGCAATGAGTCAGGCGTTGATAGCTAAGGCAACAAGAAGGCAAAAGTAGGCAACAAAAAGGCAAACTAGGTTGCTTACGAGAACCCTTTCTACTGAAACCGAGAAGGACGAGGCTTCGAACGGAATGAAGAGGCAGCTAAAGGTGGAAAGAAATAAGCCCGTTTCAAGACAACATAGGGGGGTCTAAAGCTTAAGGATAGAGGGCCACAATAGCGAGAAAGCCACTACCTCAAAAGCTGAAAATCTAAAAAAGAGGGCAACAGCGACGATACGCCAACAACATAAGAACTGGGTGGAAGTGGGTGCTAATCCAAAGGGACAGGTGAAGTAGTCCCTAAGTGTGGCGCTAATCGACGTCAGCAATTATGCAAAGGAAGCTTTAAACTTAACGATCAAGATGTTGCAAGATAAACTTCATAATATCAGAAGCCAAGGTATATGCCATATGCCACAAAGTCGGAAGATGCCTGCTTCTTCTGCAGCATTAGAACCAACAAAGGAGTGGAAGTTACTGCACCTATCTCGGCCTACCTAATATTTTACACGGAGTTTTGGGGCAATGTCCCGGGATACCGGCAGTAATTACACAAAGAGAAGTTTTCAAACAAAGGGCAGACAGATGATGTCCAAAATAACGAGGGAGGTGTTGGAAGGGAACAAAAGCTCAATGATTTTTTGAGTTCTACAAATGAACTTACAACACAGGAAAGCTGCGTCAAGCGGATTTCGCCTTTATCTTGTAGATGGTTTGGGAAGATATCAAAATCCATTAAACTTTTACTATGCAAAATCACAAGTCAGGGTAAGATCTGCTGAAGCAAATACCTATAACACACATAACTGACACGAAGTCGATAAAGCAGTGAGTATACAAAGTAATCTTAAAATTTGTGTCCATTTGTTTCATATCCCATTTATTTCCAGTTGCTTCCGAGGCTTTACACCAAATACAAATGATATAAAAGTGGTTATGATCTATCTTCTCTATACATTCTTTTTTTTGTTAGATTGAAATTATTGCATACTTTTTCACTTCTTGCCAGCCAACTGCTTGTGCACTGTCGGCACATATTCATCCCATTGCGCCTGATAGAGATTTCCAGCGATCGGATCACCCAATTTATGTTTCTTAGCAAATTTCGCTGTACTGAAGTTCGGCCGATTTTGGCTGCTATTTTTTGGTATGCGTGGCTCTTGAAAGCGTATTTTTGTTGGTTGTTTATAGAGTAAGAAAACGTAGCGATGTAGTCCACTCCCTTGAGGTGGACTAGAGCCCACATATGCGGTTAGTACGTCACCTTTACTCAGGTCACCGCCCGGTATATTACCTATTAACCAATGATGGAATTCACGGAATCTTGGATCTTTTCGACTGGGCGCATCCGGGTCGGTCATAATGAGCGTATATAAGGCGTCGCTTTCAGCATCCCATTGGACTGTAGGCTGTGCTGATACTTGAGTTGGTGTTAATTCTATGCCATTTTCAGCCACTGCGCCCTTGTAGTTTACCTAAAATGAAGCGGCGCCGTTTATAAAATTACTGTAAAGGCGGACTTACATAAAAATGAAACGCCTTGCCGCTATCTTCGCCTTTTAGCGGCCAAAGCGTTTACATAAATCCGCCTTAAACAGTTAAAAAAGAAGCCACAACCTTTAGAAATTGATTTGGTGCTTTTGGTATTACGTCAGGTACAACACGGTGTTGTTTAAAAATTTCATCAGTGCTACTGCCAAAATTTGCCCCAGCAGCCATTAGCACCCTGCAAAAAGGATTTGAAATTAGAAATAAACAGACGACTTCAAAATAGGTTATGAAATTTACATTCTTACAATACTATACTATTCTTCCGAGAGATGATTGCTAGTTCAAACTGCTTAAGATATCTTGAATCGGTATGAAATATGCTGGGTTGAGATTTTGTGTTAAAGCATTACTAGAAAATAAATTTTTATAATATGGTTATCAATCAAAAAGCTTTCAAAAATTATTACCGAAAAGTATCTTTAATAAGTACCCTGGAATGTTTAAATCATTATCAGTTCGGTAAATCTTTACTTTAGTTCACAAGTGCTAAAACTCGTCCAAAAATTTGGACCCAGGACGTTTTGGAAATTAATAATTTTATTCCTGTCGTCTTTTGACGCCACTCAGTTTTGCTACTTCTGCTAGGAGAATTCATGTTAATTTTTTTTACATTTTCCAATTCGTATTGCCATAAAGGCTTTGATAATAATTATTCAAATTGTATTCCGTTAAAAAATCGTAGAAGCATTGCGTACCGGATTCATAAGCGACAAAGGATACAAAATAATGACCTAAGCCATTCGGCGATTGAATATTTTACTATGATTTGTGTAATAAGTTATACATTCTCTTATTTCCTTGAGCTAAAAATAGTTTGTCGAAATATCATCTTTGCAGAAAGGGTGGCTACAATATTGGAGAATGAATTTCCTTTGTGACTGCTTTATCGACCTCGGAAGTTCAGTTTCTTGTTCCGCTTTGAGTATACATACATAATACCAAAGGTAACGGTTATCTTAAAACTATTAGTGCGAAAAGTTAATTTATAGAAAAAAGTGCTTCGTGCGTATATTAAATAATTAATACATATTAAAAGTTATGCGCAGTGTATGTGTCATTTGAGTGTTATTTCATCCATTTTGTGAGTATTACTTAAATTTAGTTGTTTATTATGTGAAAAATAAAGAAAAGTTGATGTGAAATAAAAATCAGTGAAAATAGTAAGACTGATAGGTGCCTTTGTCTCAATATTACTAGGAGCTGAAAAGTGCAAGTATTATGGGGGTAAGTATGAATTTAGTCGTGCACTGAAAGAAATGGTGCTTATAAAATCAACAAATCTGTTCTGTTGTTCTTGACTTAACGGAGATTCGGTGAAATTGATCGAATTACGGTTAATTCGACTGAGTTCTTTGTCAAGCGAACAAATTAGTTTAGTTATTTCAACAGACCACCGTGGTGTGATGGTAGCGTGCTCCGCCTATCACACCGTATGCCCTGGGTTCAACTCCCGGGCAAAGCAACACCAAAATTTTAGAAATAAGATTTTTCAATTAGAAGAAAATTTTTCTAAGCGGGGTCGCCCCTCGGCAGTGTTTGGCAAGCACTCCGGGTGTATTTATGCCATGAAAAGCTCTCAGTGAAAACTCATCTGCTTTGCAGATGCCGTTCGGAGTCGGCATAAAACATGTAGGTCCCGTCCGGCCAATTTGTAGGGAAAATCAAGAGGAGCACGGCGCAAATTGGAAGAGAAGCTTGGCCTTAGATCTCTTCGGAGGTTATCGCGCCTTACATTTATTTTTTTTTTTTTTAAATAAAATTATTTGGCGACCTTTATGTAACTAAACTTTGTTGTTAGGCTGGCTTTAGGTCAACTTTCGTAAAAATAAAACACAAGTGTTTTTCTTTTCTAACCAATATATTTCGGTTACTCCACGGTAACCGTCCTCAGGGTAAAACTGAAACTTTTTTTATTTCAACAGAAGAGAAATTGTCGCTCTTAAGTTAACAAAATTCTGTAAAATTGACAGATTCTTAATCAATCTAAAGGCGGTGCCACAATGACATTTTTCATATAGATGCGTTTAACACAAGCTTATGCATTCCAATAACATCGCCACAATCAACCAAGATCTTGCGTTTGTAAATATGAAGGAACTTCAGACGTGGCAATTGAAGTTTATTACGCCTTTGCCATTCACATACAAAATTTCGCGAAGCACTGATATAAACATTATCCCCTTACAACAGAGATACTTGCTAACATATTTTGTGTCGTATTCATTTGTTATATTACAGTTTTTACCTGCGAAAAATGTTAGAAAATTTACCAACCAGTGGGAAAAATAATTTCACTTGCAAAGTGTGTCAACACCCTTAACCAAAACAAATGTCACGTTCTTCTTATGCTTTGCTTGTAACAAAATTTGGGAGATGGCTACTTTTCAATATCAGATGGCGCCAGTGTCGCTCATTCTACCGTTCTCCATAAAAATGCGTGCGATCTACTCATAATGCATAAGCTTGTGTTAAACTCATCTCTATGAAAAAGTGCTTATGTGTTGTGGCTTTAACTGATTTTTTGTTTACACAACTGATCTCACTGGTCATTTCAACAGTGATCAACAGTCAATACATGAGCAAATTTCAAAGAGAATTTTACGCTCACTGCGCTCTCTACTTTGTACTTATGACCAGTGTTGCCAGGTTAGCCTTTTCGCGGCTAGATTTAGCCTTTTTTTTTGCCTTTAGCCTCGAAATTTTGGGTTTAGCTCCGTGACTTTTTTCTAGCCTTTTTACTCCGAATGTATTTTTAATAATTTCTAAAATAAAATAATTTCAATATGAGTACTCTACAAAAGATTAATTCTTTTTCTGCTGAAAATTCGTTGAAAGTTTCAAAGCCAGATGTATTTTCTTACTTTGAAAAAGAGAAGTATAATTATTCTTCAAGTCAAATAGCATTAATAGAGCTGCAGTGGCGAAAACTTATAACAATACAATGGAAAAATGTACACTCCACGATGGAATTTTGGTCGGAAGCCCGAGAACATAAAAATGCATTAAACGACCCTCCTTTTTTAGAACTTGTCGAAATCATATTTAGTTTTTTAGTATTAGCACTCAGTAACGCGGAGGTTGAAAGAATTTTTAGTGGCATGAAAATTCTGAAAACTAAATTAAGGAACAAACTAAAAATTAAAATGCTTAATGCGCTGCTTAATATTAGATGCTCGTTAAAACGCTTATCTAAATGTTGTAAGGATTTTTAAATTACCGATGATCTCATATTTATGGTAAATAGCCAAACTTTATACGCAGACTTAAGCTCTTCTGATTCTTCAGACGGGGAATATTTTATATAAATAATTAGTTTGCAATATTTTTTTTATGTATATACACATATGCAATCATTTAAAGTAATTCCATGTGCTAGTCAAGGAAAATGTGCCTGATATGTTTTGAAACAAGAAGTTAGTTATGTTTATATGTTTTTATTTACAAATGTGTAAACTAAAATATAAAAAAAATTTAATGAATTAACCAAAAAAAATTTCTGGCCGTTTTTAGCTTCTTTTTTTTCTAAATTTAGTTTTTTCTAACCTTTTTTTTTTGCCAATCTAGCTTCTTGTTTTGTCATCACCTGGCAACACTGCTTATGACGATGGTGCCACTTGTTAAAAAAAGCAACAAAATAAGAAAACCACCAAATCGAAAAAACACAAAATGGGAGAACAACAAAAAACTAGCTTTTCAGTTATCAATACAAAACGAAAACCCCTTTTTTGAATTTACTGTGCAAAAAATTATGAGATACCGGGACACCTATTTATCGGGTACAATTTTGCAACTTCTCCTCAAAGCGAAATGCAAAATTGCGCCCTCTTGTTGCAAAAGTTTTGTTTGAACGAATACGATTTTTCCAAAATTAGTAATATTTTGTTAAAGTTTTTACGAATTTTCACTCACGCGAACGTATCTAATAAGGTAATAAAAAACATCCTTTTTCGTTGTTGATGTTTCCGACAACATAAAAGTTTGAGTTGTTTTGGAATCGTTTCAACTTAAAGTGTTACGAAAATTAAACTTGCCGAATTACATGTAATGTTACTCCAGTGGTGAATTACCTTCCTGCGATTTGATTCTTTACTTTTCTATAACTTACAAGTTCTCTATTTAAAATGTTATGTCAAACATTTATACTGAAAGTTTTGTTCGAAACAAGCAAGTGTGGCAACTACATTCGAGAGAAGAAATTGAGAATGAGCTGAGCTGCAACTGAAAGAATTGAGAAACAGTTTGTGACTACTATTTTCATTTCTATTTGCAAAGCGAAGTTTAAAACTATAAATTAATGCCTCTATTACGGTTAACATCTCAACTTAGTTGGGTTGTAATTAAAACAACTCAACTTTAAGACAACTCAACTCTTTGGTATTACGAATTACAACTTATTTCAGTTGAAGTTGAATTGGTATTGCCAACCTCAGAAAGTGATGATTTGACAGATTAATGAACAGCTGATCAATTTGTGGCGGAAATTTAAGCATTTGCAAAAGTGATTTCGTTATAAAAAATGTAGGGTTTTGTGAGCTCGAGGCCTTGCTTTGAATAAAACACTGTGTTAGTATTCATACATTTATTTGGTCGATATTTCGACTTCAATCTGAAGTCATTTTCAAGATTGTATGGAAATGCCTGAGTCGATCATCGACCAAATAAATGTATGAATACTAACACAGTGTTTTATTCAAAGCAAGGCCGCGAGCTCACAAAACCCTACATTTTTTTAATAAACAAGGCCATCAAAAATCAAAAATTATGTGATTTCGTTATTACAAGATATTATATGATATGAAATCTATTTTATAACGCAAAAATGTTGGTGATTGGCATGTCGCGAATACGGAAGACATTCGCGTGATCATTCCAATCCCTTGGAACTACCAAGCACCAAGTAAGAAAATGTTTAAGTGACAAATGATGAGCTTCAAATGGAGTTATTTTGCAGATTTGAAAGGAAGCATTTTGCTCATTACTAAACACAATTAAGGGCCATTTCCGCAAACGCTTTCGAGGGAAGGCTGTACCCCTATTTAAAATTATGCGCCACACTCAGATTCCTTGCTGATGGCAGCTATCAAAAACGCTGTGGAAATGATTTTGGTGTTGGACTGGTTTTAGAGATTATTGAGGAGCATATTTGTGCGAAGTGGATTAAAACCCAAACAGCAAAAATTGTATTTTACTCGTAAACAGGATTCCCAGTAGTGATTGGTATCAACGGGACTGACGTTCGCATAATTTCACCTATTTTGGCTGCATCCGAAATGCGGCCAGCCTCGTCCAACTTCGGAATGTCGCTCCATAAAGTCAAAAAGTTATTCAATATAATCTTTCGTTTAAACGTCGTTTTTTCTATAAATGTGTACAAAATGGTTGATTAAAAAAGGTTTAACTACCGGCTCTAAATTTTGTGTTTTTTTTTTTCGGTAACGTTTTATGAGACCGTGCACCATCTAACTCTTATCAAAGGTGGTATCCAACGACCCGCTTCGATTTCCGTTTTTAGGGTTCGAAAGCGGAAATTAAAATTTTTATTTCTGTCGAAAAATATTTACAAAAACCCACAAAATAGCCCAAGAGGGTCCGAAATATGAGGCCCGATCCACAGTATTTTTGCACAGAACATCTTTCTGCGTTGGCGGCCTTTGGCCGCGATTTGTAAAAATAGCCCTGGGTGGGTCCAACGCCTTTCTGCATGAGTGTGTACAAAAAATTTGGCAAAATACAACCACATGAAAATTTGAACCGAAATGATATGACAGAAATTAAATTTTTAATTTTTGTTTTCGGATTCTTAAATCGGAGGTCGAAACGTGTTAAATCGGCACGTCGACTCCTTCTTACACTAAATGACAAGGTTGCATCTATGATTGATGCATTGATTGATGCTAGTGGGGATGCCAGCCATTTGCTAATTTCATTTAAGATCGCGGGTTCGAATCGAGCTCAAGGCCTAACAATAATTTTTTTTTTTTTTTTTTTTTATCATTATTATTATGATAAATTTTTTCTTAATTGAAAAAATTTGTAAATTAGAATAGAAGAAAGAAAAAATTTAGACAACTGCCAAAGCTCGTTGTATAGATCCATTTCGGGAACTGCTAAATTCCTTCATCGGCAACGTTTAGGCTCCGCTGCTATAACCATTCAGCAACCACAGCGGTTTTTTGTTTGTCTTCATTAATCCTACTTCTATTCTGGTTCGTGCCAATTGATATTCACAACACTGCGACATCTGTTGCAGAATGGCTGTGAAAATTGGACTTGTTTGTTGGCAATGCTGCCATAGTGTCATATTTTATTGACACTTTTTTCCCCGTGCTCTGGGATGTATTAACAATTTGTGTTGTTATATCGGCCTACTGATTTTAAGATCGCGGGTTCGAATCGAGCTCAAGGCCTAACAATAATTTTTTTTTTTTTTTTATCATTATTATTGTTATGATAAATTTTTTCTTAATTGAAAAAATTTGTATATTAGAATAGAAGAAAGAAAAAATTTAGACAACTGCCAAAGCTCGTTGTATAGATCCATTTCGGGAACTGCTAAATTCCTTCATCGGCAACGTTTAGGCTCCGCTGCTATAACCATTCAGCCACCACAGCGGTTTTTTGTTTGTCTTCATTAATCCTACTTCTATTCTGGTTCGTGCCAATTGATATTCACAACACTGCGACATCTGTTGCAGAATGGCTGTGAAGATTGGACTTGTTTGTTGGCAATGCTGCCATAGTGTCATATTTTATTGACACTTTTTTCCCCGTGCTCTGGGATGTATTAACAATTTGTGTTGTTATATCGGCCTACTGATTTTAAGATCGCGGGTTCGAATCGAGCTCAAGGCCTAACAATAATTTCATTTAAGTTTAGAATTTTGCTGACACTACACCATTTTTTGTTTAGATTGGAAGTAATACAGCATCGATATAAAGTAGTTCTTCGCAAAGATTTTGAATAGTTTATCCGTCAACGAGCTTTTATACAAAAGTGATCGTGAATCTTATGCGATTTCATGCATCCTCTTTAGATGCATTCCCTGAGACAAGGCAATGTGTTAAAGTTCGCACTTGAGAAGCTAGGATTGAGGACATAACCTGACTACTAATTTTTCTACCTAAATATATACATTTTGCAAGTCGTGAGCCAGAATGCATCGTACTCAAGCTGCAGTGTTCATTTTTTGGAACGAACTATGATGGCTATAGTTTTTGCAACAACAAGAGAAACAGAACCATTAAAGCGAACAAGAAGAATTAAATCTTTCAAAACAAAGCAATTAAACGTGTGCTCATACAGTAAAACCACTTTGTTTTGCGAAGTATCAAATTCCAAATGCATTGCACAGATAAAAAGGCTGCACTTTTTATATTAAAATTTAAAACCATTCTTTTTTACTTGTGTATTTACTCTTCTCGCTACAACCAGCTGGTGTTCTAGCTGACCTTGGCAGCTAACAGACAACACCAAACATTCAACTATTCAACTAGCCAGTATCTAGGGTGGCAACTTGTATGTAGGGCTCATGCATATCGCTCATTTACTTCAATAGTGTCATAACTCAAAAAACACAATTTTCCAGGAGAGCCATTCAAAGATTTTAACTTCCATATGTTGCGCATATAAAGGCATATTTTAATTTTTATAGCACGTGGTAAATTTTTAACTGATCACAAATATTTTTTTACACAACAGATCATGATATTGGGTACGTTTCTATGTTATTAACTCAAAAGTCATGGTTTATGAGTTATGACACTATTGAAGTAAATGAGCGATATGTTTCTCTACTTTCATCTTATAAATATTCAAATCTTAATTTTTGCTCTATTTTATGATGTTTAAATCATTGTGAATGTTAAGTTATTTCATTTAGTTATACATATTAGGGTGGGTCGATATGTATGGACGAAAGTTAATGATATCGCGCCATCGATTTTTCGATAGGATTTGGGCTCAGGAAAAAAAAGTTCCACAACGCATACCCAAAAAAAAATATTCGAGCCTGCGAAATTAAACATTTTTTTTTATTTTTTTTCGACTCTTTCTAAGCAATAATTTGGCATTTTTCTTCAAATGTTACTAAAAATTTGTTTTATTTATAGAAAATTTTGAAAGTTATTGTGAACTAGAACTATCCATTAAAATTATAAAAATGTGTGTTCAAAATCAACAAAATGTTCTGCAATAAAAAAAAAATTGTCAGAAACCATAATTTGACAACAGAAGAAAGACAACACAAGCCAAGCGGGATTCAAGGGGTTGATAAGTGCAATACAAAGCTTTATAGCTTCCGCAACCCAATTGTCAACCTCACCTACGCGAGGGGAATCCTGTTACAAAAATGAATGTATCATACACACATTTAGCAGGCGAGGCTCTGGCGAACTCAAGTTTCTCATGGAACTAGGCCGTGGGGGGCGGGATGGCCTAAAAGGTTTAATGTGGTCATATTAATCGTTCCCGAGATGGTCCGGCTAGTACCTTAATGGTGCTTTGTTACCGGAACGTACCTGATCTATATCCCGCAAAGGACAATCAACATCGATAACACTTCCCAAAACCTTCGGCGAGTGTCTTTGTCGTTAATACAACAATAACAACACAAACCAAGCCGTACTCCTGTCGTAAGAGGCGACTAAAATACCGGATTCAAGGGGTTTGTTTAGCGCAGCCCGTTCAGGTTGCCAGTGCAATACATAGCTTTCTATTCTGGTTCGTGCCAATTGATATTCACAACACTGCGACATCTGTTTCACAGCCATTCTGCAACAGATGTCGCAGTGTTGTGTATATCAATTGCAGAATGGCTGTGAAACAGATGTCGCAGTGTTGTGAATATCAATTGGCACGAACCAGAATAGAAGTAGGATTAATGAAGACAAACAAAAGGATGAAGGAATTTAGCAGTTCCCGAAATGGATCTATACAACGAGCTTTGGCAGTTGTCTAAATTTTTTCTTTCTTCTATTCTAATTTAAAAATTTTTTCAATTAAGAAAAAATTTATCATAACAATAATAATGATAAAAAATTATTGTTAGGCCTTGAGCTCGATTCGAACCCGCGATCGTAAACATTTTTAGATATAGACGTGGCACCGCCCTATTTTGGATCATTTAATGAAATATTTTTACAAAAATAAATCAATGTCCCTTAACTCTAAAATTAAGAAGAAATGGGCGTAACACCCGCCGTTTTTTTACGGAAAAAAGTTTACATATCCTGACAATACACAACCTTCGCAAAAAAATTCACGTATCACGATTAAATTCGTTACATTTACTTCCCCATATAACGAGAAATGCTTCTACTTAAAGCGTGCAAAATCATAAAATAATTACAACCGTTTTGAGTATACATACATCTGTATGTATAATGCTCGATTATATCCGAAGATAGACTTGCCCCTCAGGGCCTTAATCCCCACGGAGAAATACTCTGCAACATTTTTGTGAATATTGCACTAAATTTTCACTGCAGTATGCCCATGCTGGACTGTATATACATATTGTAACGAATGTTAGCAGCACTGAGCGATGCTATCGTCTCTAAGCCGATGCTAAGCAGTGACGTGAATTCACATCCATAGATCAATCATTATGTATCTACATAAACGAAACAATAATTGCGTCTACACATATGTACCATGCACGTATACGAGCAGCGGAGAGTCAATGCACAAACACATGCATATATCTGAGATACTCCTATAAGTATGCAATGAGAAAAACTATAAAATTGTGCAATTGTAGTTACAGCTGAGAAGTTTGAGAACTGCTGGACTAGTAGATTCTGGAAGCGCCTAGAAGATGCGAAGGTTGAAATCAAAGAGTATAAAAGACGGCAATTGTAGAGGCGCTGGAATTCAGTTTGATTTGAGATTTCGATTAAGACGCTATCTAGCGAGCAAGAGCAGTATTATTTTGAATAGTGGAGTTTCATTTGAGCTATCAATCAGTTTGGTTATTAAGCAAGCTATTCGTTGCACAGTTTGAGTATTATTGTGAAGTACTTTAATAAAGGCCATTTTTCCATTATTCAATATTGGAGTTATTTATTCAACAGTTTAGCGATACGAACTTAGAAAAAGGGCAAATAAGAGGATTTGCAAGTAAATTCGTTACAATATGTTTTCATTCGTATGCAAATTATGATTATTAAAACCTTATAACCGACTTTGAATCGACACCACCAAAAAAGTGAACTAAATAAAAAACAACAACAACACTTTTAAACTTTAAAACACCTTTTTGCCTTTCTTAAATCACTGTTTATCAACTGTTATCTAGTTTTTAGCTTAATACTGCTTTAATATCCTAATTGCTTATGCAATTCCGGGACAGAGTCATCGAATTGTGCTTGAAAGAAATTACCAGCAACCGGCACGCTTAAACCATATTTTTTTACAAAGTTCTTAGTAGAGAAACCTTCGCGTCCCTTACCCATTTTATTTGTGAAATGTGTTTCGGTGAATTCCAATTTGTTAGGTTGCTTATAGAGCAAAAAAATATAACGATGCAAGCCGGTATCCTTTGGTGGACCAGAACCTACATATTCCGTTAGTACTTCACCTTTCTCCAATTGATCTCCAGGTATATTACCCACCAGCCAATGATGCCATTCACGCATTACCCGCTCAGTTCGACTTGGCGCATCCGGATCAGTCATTAGCAGCGTATAATAAGTGTCAGCAGACTCTGGCTTCCATTCAACTTTCGGTTGACTTTTCACTTGTGTTGGTGTTAATTCTACACCTTTATCGGCCATTACACCACTAACAAAAGTTATCTGTCAAAGGAAAAATAAGCTTGCTTTAACTTCCCAAAAACAATCGTTTTATACTTCACACATTACCTTTAAAAATTCCTGTGGTCCTTCGTCAATGAGATCTGGTATTACGTTCAAGTGCTTCATGAATTTGGTAATATCGGAATCAGCAGCGTTTGTCAGGCATGCTAAGCTTAGTAGGAGTAGTTGTTTCAGGCTAAACATTTTACAATTTGCTGTTTTAATGTATCTTTTTTTTATTTCTCGGTATCTCTTTAACGTCCGCAAGCGTCGCGCTTCAGATTGTGAATAAATGTAGAAGATTGTTGCGAGCTGTTGGATGGGTTTTGATAATGTGCATTTTATAGCAAATCTAACTACTATCTAAGTATGTTAGTGCATAAGACACCCATACATATATCGTGCATCAACATTATAATTTGGTTATATTTATCGGCTTCTTTGTTTATAATTACTGTTTTTATCTTACATGTAACAACTTCTATCTGTGACTATTCATTAAATACATTCACTCCAAACAGCTGTTGGTCATGTGATGATGCATAGTGAACATTAAGGGAAAATTTAATTTAGCGATCTTACGGAGTTACGAATCCGATTTGGAGAGGGCGCAATTCTGATTGTGTCTCTGTTTCGGGTTTGCTTGTTTTGATCCATAACTAGAGCTTACGATCTCTTCTCGAACACAAGCGAGATTTTCGAGACCCGAGAAATTGAAAACTCGACTTATCGCGAGATTCTCTACATTCTTACTTAATCACTGTATGGACAATATTTATACACTTGGTTTTTTTTTACTTGTGACTTTTTTGTTGATTAATGATCAATGACATTTAACTCAAAACATATAATTTTGTTCGCAAAATTTTATTTTTCAACGAGACATCAAGAACAGGGCTTCTCGCGAGATTCTCGAATCTTGAATTACTCGTATGGCTCGCGGAATTCTCGAATCTCGAATTACTCGTAAGGCTCGCGAGATTCTCAAATCTCGAATTACTCGTAATACTCGCGATCTTCTAGACTTTCGATTCAGTCGCTGCATTGGAAATATTCTATTCAGTTCGGGGTTTTTTACTTGTGGTTTTGCGGACATTTTGGCTTGTGCTCCAGAAGAAATTGTAAGCTCTATATAAAACAGCCAATGAATCGATTAAGCTGAATGTCGAGAAGCGCGCAAGCCTCATGAGTAATTCGAGATTCGAGAATCTCGCGAGCGGGCACTGAATTCAATGCCCAGGGCAAAGTCAGGCCAAATTGTTTATACTCCCAGTAACGTGAGTATCATCAAAACTCATTAATCAAAGCAGAAAGGACCTACAACAATAACAACGAACTCTCATTGGGTATTATATGGGAAACTGTAGTCTACGATATCACCTTCGTATGCCCAATCTATCCAATCTATCCGATATACAAATCTGCCGCTTTTGTGATCTGAAGAATGAAACGCCGGATCACATTCTCTGTGAATGCGTCTCGCCCATCTAGGTCGGGTGGCTCTTAATCTCTTCGTCGTATGGAATAAAAAGCCTGAAGAGATACTTAAATATACTAAAAAAACCTTCACAATAGATCTAAATAAAGATCGCAGTGTACTGAGGTGTATAATACCTCAAACGAGATCCAGGCCGAGCTTCTCTTCCAATTTGCTTCGCGCTACTTTTTAATTTTTAGTACAATTTGGTTGGGCGGAACCTATGTCGCATTTTATACCGAATCCGAATGGCATAATTAAGGCAGATACATTTTCGCAGAGTGGTTTTCAAGGCAGAAATACACTCGGAGTGTTTGCAAAATCACTGCCCATGGGCGATCTCGAAAAACTTTTCTATAAATTTTGTGATGTCGCTTTGTTCAGGGCTGGAACCTAGGATGAAGAAGTTCCCCTACGAAATTTCAGATGTGTAACTTTCTGTGTACCTGAGATAAGCAATGGGTAATTAAATACTCAATCGGCTAGTAATACGGGTACTGTGTGTATTGAAATTACATTGTCAGAAGTGATAACTGAAATCAGTTGTTTTGCTAAATTTTATAAGTTAATATTTTAATTTTCGAAAGTTACTCATCATTACTCATCGAAAATACACCATACCATTGTTATTTCGTCTTACTTAAACAGTGTAATATAGTCCCATACTTTCTCCACGATTAGATAGTAATTAGGTCAATATCTTTTACGACTTTGGAGATATGCTGTTTTTCGGTAAGCATGTTTTGTGGGTATTTTAATACCCATATGGCAGCATTGGGTTAAATTAGAGGAGGGAGGAAATGGGATATGCAGCCAAGCGAATAGTCTGTATATTATTTTGCTTCTGATTCAGTCGATAAACATACTATTTAAAAATTTGAGACCGTATTCTGGTTGTTGTGAGTTTACTTTTGTAACATCGCTAGATTACATGTATATACATTAGGGTGGTCTCTAAATTCGATTTTTTTCAGTCTCAGCCTTCAAACTGTGGTCACGGTCTCAGATATAACACACAAATTTTTGTCTGATTTGGGGCTGCGATTAAGGTCTGTCTTACGGAAATAAATACTTTTCCAAAGCATGCTGAGAAGTTAAAAAGCTTTGTATTGTGCTTATCAACCTCTGGAATCCCTACAACTTTTACTGGGGATCAATGGTAAAATAAACTTTGCTATTTGATCGAAATGACTTATGGTGAAAGCGCTTCGTTTTGGTGTGGACCACCACATATGTATGTATATATGTTCCATTAAGTTTAAGTTTATAAGTAGTGATTCGATCTGACAACGAGTATTATTAGATAGTGACTACCGTTATTAATACCTAAAGCTCAAATACGGTTATTGCAATTTGAATTTTCACACGCAATGTTGTCGTAGGACAGAGGCAGAACTGTAAATGGGAGAAACATGAATGAAAATATCTAATTCATGCTTTTTACATGGTAAAATATATTGTAGTTTAACTGGAAGAACCAAATTACTGTCGTTCAGATGAAAATATCGGTCTTTACTATTGCTGTGTAATAAATGCGCGCCCATGCATACTTCAATGTATATCTGCGACAATTTTCTATGATATTCATAATTAAAATCAAACTACACCGCTTTGGATTGTAAGGTTAAAAGAACATACATACATACACTAATAATTGGAAACTACGAGGTGATTTCAGCCGTTGCGTAACAAGTCCCGACAGTTATCACTATTTGGCAATAACTAACGCAAATTGAGAGTACTAACCAATACGAAGTGCTCCTCGCCCTGTCTCTTTCAACTCATTGGAGGTTTCCTAGCTCATCTGCCTTCAAATGCAAATGAAGGAATACTAAAACAGAGCTTATGGGATTTGTTCACTGCACTACCATGTGTTTGTGTAAAGTTTATACAGATAATCATCAAACCTTCGTCGATATCCGCCGTTTGCATCACGGAGTTCCTATTCGTAGAGAGAGGACTTTACTTTTCAATTGTCTATCGAGTCAATCCAAAGTTGTACTTCTTGGTAGAAGTAATTCCATGATAATTTTAGTCCTTTACAGCTATAAATCAATATTCGTCAACAGTGCCGTGGCTGCCAAGGCGCTAATGCAATAGCATTTATGACAGCAATTATTAACAATTTGCCTTGCCCCTCGTTCACTGAGAGACCCACTTTAGTCGCGTAGCGAATGAATATTCTATTGTCAGGGTTTGGTATATCTATTTCGCCATCCTCCTCGATATATGGCAATAAAAGGACCTGTACCCTTCATGGGTTAAATATGTTCTGCACGTCGGTTATGAATTTGACCTTATTATTGCTAGCAAGAATCTGCCCCAGTCTATAAAACGTTTGCCACATACAGAAATTTCTGTAAAATTCTGTTCCTATTAATCAGCAAATCACAATCACGACGTTCGGCCTCGAGTGCCCGAATAGTGCTTAGGAAGCGTCCTTTTACTCATCCGAGCTCGCTGATAATGAGTGCTAAGTTCGTTCCCACTACTCTGTAATATATTCAGTTCAAAGATTATTCCCAGTGGTTAGGTGTGTGAACCGACTTGAATAACCACTAGCTGCCTGTTCTCGTCGGCAAACTTTACTCTGTTCACCGCGTGCATTTTCTTCGCGTGTGTGTATCTCTGCTGTTACATGCTAAAGATCCGAGTCAATCAGCCCAATTCTAAATATTCCCTCGGGATTTTGTTCTCGTGGATTTTCTTATTCCCGCGGAAAAATTCCTCCAATTCTTTTGTCCTAGGGAGAACAATAATTGGGGAATAGGAATTTCGAATTTCGAAGTCAGCTGTTTTGTCAATTGCAATTTCGTTGAGCATTTATTATTTTGTTTAAAAAATTTTAAAGTTTAAGTATTGTTGCAAATTTGTTTGAAATTAAGAAATAAGGTATAAACAATGCACATTATTGCATTTCATGTGGTATTCATTGAAATGAGTAATGAATTGGTGCCACAGCAACATCAACAGAGGAGCATAAGAAGAAGAACGGATAACACAAATCCGCCGTAGTTGCCTGCTTCCATTCAGCAAAGCAATGTTCTGGCGGCCAAGTCGAGTTGAATACGTCTTTCGTCATATGCCAAAATCTATTTAAGCCTTCTTAAAAATTCCTTGCGCAATTTCTGGATGGCTGCATCAAATATACCAAGAGCTTTTCCGTTGCTTATGATATAATTTTCGACTTAAAATAAAGAATATTGCGTTAGAATGTACATATTTTAGCACAAATTTGTATAAATAAGTGTTCTTTCTTAAAAGAACCAATTTTCTTTAACTATATCGATGGCAGAGAAATCTCCCTCTCACTCACATTCATAATACTTACTTTTCTCCCATAACCGATTTCCGCTTTTTCGAACATTGTTCAGAATAGGAGGAAAGGGAGAAGTGGAAAACTCACAAGGAATTTTTATTTAGAAAACGAGGAATGGGAGAAGGGAAAAACTCGCACGGGATTTTTGTTTAGAATTGGGCTGAATTGGGCTGCTTTATATCTAGTGGAGTGTGCACATCCAGGACACTGATGTTATGCCTGCCGCCGACGCGATCGGCTAGATTTCGTTCTTCGATTAGGAGGCTGAAGGTTCTTACCTTCGTGTTTCTCTTTATGCTGAAATCTGGTATTGTAGATATTGGTGCCATAGCAGGTGCAGACGTTCCAATATGCATGGGAGGGATCAAAAGGAGACATGAGTTTTATATAACCCATCAAACAAGAAAGGTGTGGATAAAAGAAGGGGCTATAAAATCATGCAAGTCATGTCGATATTAAACTTGCCCTAAAGTCCTAGAAAACTTCTAGTATTCGCCAGGAGAACGGAATTGTTTTATAACATGAGCCCTGGTACCTAATTTAAATGTTGGTAACACTATGCGCACATCCAGTCTATGCGAGGTCTCTTTTGACCGGTCAATTTATCCTAACCTTATATAGCCAAATTACTAAAGATGACGGCGCAGAATTGGATGTATCTGCAAGGATCTGTAAGGCACGAACTGCATTCCACAAGTTAAGCCGAGTATGGTGCTCTCGCATACTGTCGATGAAAACAAAACTGAGGATTTTTAACACCAGCGTGAAATCAGTTCTGTTATACGGATCCGAAACCTGGCTTGTCTCTGACCGCAATAGCCGACGACTGCAAACGTTTATAAACAAGTGTCTGAGAATAGTCAGCCGTATCTTTTGACCAAGAAAAATCAGTAATGCCCATCTAATGTCACTCACAAACAATCCCCCAATCAACACTGAAATTAAAAAACGTAAGTGGGGTTGGATCGGTCACACTCTCCGCAGAGTAGATGACAACGTTGCCAAAATGGCCTTACAATGGAACCCACAAGGAAGCCGGCGCAGGGGACGTCCTCGACAAACTTGGATGCGTACGATTTTCAATGAGAGCTCTTCCACCGCCACCTGGAATGAAATAAGATGTTTAGCGACTGATAGAAATCGTTGGAGAGCGTTTGTGTCCGCCCTATGCTCCGACTAGGAGCGATAAGTTGTGCTACTGTATGGCTATGGTATTAGTTTTAACTTTTGCGATTGTCAACTAGACGGTCAATTTTATCAAGGAATATAATAATAATAAACATATAGAGGCATACGCCTGCCCTGTATAGCTGTGCAGTAAACCGTTGCCTTCACGAAGACATCAACCAGCTGGACACGCTACCTTCTTCTGACTTATTCCAAATTCAAAGTATCAAAAAGTCTTCGTATACGAAATTTTCAAATATGCACTAAAAATTAAAAGTTAACAAATTCATAACAATCTTATTTATTTTTTTATTTTTTACTTTCGTGGTTGCATTTACATATAAGAACTAAAATAAATATTAACTTAGGGTTTGTTTTTTGGTCGAAGTTCGAGGAAATGAAAAATTTATAAAAATATTCAGATAGAAGCTTATACAAAATAGACTAGAACTAAAAGTAAAATAAATACATTTATAATGAAATAGTTTAGAGAATGGTACAAAAATCGATTGCAGAGGAAAATTAAGCGAGGAAGGAAGTTTAGATATTGAGATAATAGATTTAAATTAAAGGTATTCAGATAAGAGATAGTAAAAAGTTTAAGCTCGGTAGTAAAGTGAAATCACAGTAGTTTGTGCATAAAGTGAAAGCTCGTAAGATAAAGTTTTTTCTAGAGTGTAATGGAGTTTTTAAAGTGAAAGCGAGTCATAGTGAAAAAGTCAAAGTTCTCGAGTACACATAGAATGACTAAATGCTTAAACTAATAAAATAAATTATATTAAATAAATATCCTACATGGATAAAATGGTAGCTCAGTGTTTATCTTAATCCTTTTGTTTTACTATTTTCCGAAATGTTTCTTTGTTTTTTTCATTTTTGCAGTTTTTTTCTTTGCTATATATGTATATACAGATTTTCGTTTCCCTTTCCTCTCCGCTATCGCAATATTTGGAGTTGTATAACAATAGCTATAGGGTTCGTTCAATCATTAATGTCTCACGTCTTTTAAGCGTACGTTCATTTGTTTATCATTTACGATGATGAGCTATAGCTAGCCGATGTACCACTTGTGCTGGAACCAGAGTTGTATGAGCTAGAGCTTGGATAGTGTGAATTATAGGCGAGGCTTTGTGAGTCCCATCGTGCATATGGTCCACCGCTGGCTGGTTCCCAACTGCTTGGATCATATGAAGAGGCTGTAGTGCTTGGTGGTGGACCATATTCGGCAGATGGCATTTGTGCTGGCATCATCATCATTTTAGCGCCAGACAATTTTGTAAACAAGTTATAAATTAAGAAGCCAAGTACAAGCTTAATGGCGATTTTCGACAAAATCAAAGCCTTTGTTGCTTTGAGTGAAACTAAAGCCAAAAGTATGGGCATGACAACCTTCAATTTCAATTTCATGAGCAGCAAAAGCGGTAAAAGTAATTTGTTGTTATTTTTCTTTTCGGCACGAGCTATGACAATGTTGGGTAATAGGGAGAGAAATAAAAAGAAAGGAATGTTAAACGCTATTACAGGTGTAATACAGATTTATTTAACATATTATTAGTTAGTTAATGCTTGGTTTTCATTCTGTCAAAATAACCGTCATGAAATATTGAAAAAATTATGCAATTGACCAACGACAAGCCATTTTCATTGATGTGATAGAGTTTGTGGTCAAATTTGAGCTAGTGAAAACCTAGCATAAGTACAGTATAAAAATTGCCTTAAAGTGCTCCGCTGGTCATTTGGTACAAAATGCGTTTCCACTATGCCACAAAACTGACTCGATGTCGATAAAGCAGTATGTTGTCAAAATCCCAGCTAAATTTATGTGCTAGTTTATTTTCCTACCCTTTTTTAATATTTTCCGTTGTTTAACACGCTGTGGCATTATTTACTGACCATATTAATAAAAACGGCTCGGCATACAACGTCAAATGCGTTTGCCGCCCGTTTTGACTTTGTTGACTAATAAATGAAAACAGCTATTGCTCTGCGGTTTGGCAAAGTTTCCATTAAAATTTCATTTGCTAACATGCTGGGAATTTATTTTCCACTTGGCGTCCCATCAGTAAATATTGCCGCAGGGAGTGAACGAACACAAAATGTTAACGTGCGTTTTTCCCACACACTGCCTTATCAACTTCGAGGCAGTTATGTGACTTTGGCAAATTTATTGCATTTTAAGTAACATTTCTTGAAATATTTTTCCGCCCTCCTTCCCACTTTTGCCTATGTTTTAGAGTCAAAGCTTAACTTACGCTTTACAGCACCAAAATCTATCAAACATTCATTTATTATTTTGTATCTCATATTTGAATTTTCCCACACAGCATTTGGATGACTAATTTTTAAATTTTTCCTCCATATCAATAAACTTTGATTACTCCTTGCGACTAAATACTAATTTCTTATACAATTGAACAAAACAAATAATAATAAATGATTACTTTTAATGATCAAAAACTTGAAATCATTTTTTGATCACTTTCTGAAATCATTTATGAATAACTTTGACGATGAATTTTAAGATTTTATAAAAATGAACAAAGAGAATAATAAAATTATTTTACTTTTGATGATCAATAAATGAAAATAATTTTTCAATCACATTTTTAAATAACTTTTCAATCAAATTTGTTTACCTTTCGTGATCCAAAATTTAAAATTATTTTTCAATCAACTTTCTTAATCTTTTCAGACTACCCTTGTTGCCTAATATGAATTTTATACTTGTTGAACCTAAACTTTTAATTGAAAATCTGATTTTACTTCATATGCTCACATTTTTTCAATCATAAAATTCAAAAAAATTATAAATATACAAAACATATTCAAGACTTAAAGAAATGTAAATGCTGTTCCTAACCTAAGATGTCCCCTAGCATTTCTCCAGATGCGTCTTATCAGAAAAGGCATACTGTATGGAACCGGTGTACGGAAGTTTTGTGGTGTTTGAACCGCTGGTAAGTTAAGCTCGATATGCCTGGACCCGGCTTCAACATCTCCTATGAGTTACGATTGTCAAAAACATCATGTTACCATTATTTAAGATGACGATCATAGATGATGTTGGATGTTGTAGTCGTGTGTGAACATCGGTCAAGTTAATTATTGCCAATTACCTGCGGTTCAAATAGCTCACCTTCGAACTTCCGCATGCTTTCATCCGCTGATGAAATATAATTATTATATAATATTTAATTATGTATTAAATATGATGGAAAAATGAATCATAATGGTATTCACAAATGATTCCAAAACATCATTTAATATGATTGAAAAATGTTCTTTAATATGATCAAAAATTGATTGTGAAAAGTAATCAAACGTTATTCCAAAATAAGTAAAGCACAATCTTCCAAAATATCAAATATGATGAAAAAAAGAATAAAAAGTGTTTAAAAATATGAATCATAAATAATTATTCAGGAATAACCACATTTAAGGTACACTTTTCTCTCGACGATACATTGATTTTCGAATAAAAAATACTATATTAAATTTGAAAGTTTTCAATCATCTGGGGTATGATATTTGAATATTTTTTGATAAAAATTTTCAAAAATGCTGGCTGGGTTCCTTTTAAAAGGTGTATAAAATGAATCTTAATTATTTTTATGAAACAACCTTACTATTTGCCTGTTTTTCCCTACAACGTAATTAATAATTTTCATTTGCTTCAATTTTCAACCCCCACACAGATCTGCAAACTTTCATATATGTAATTTAAAAATTTTTTAGCGACCGTATTTTTGCAGCTTTTAAGTCGCAAAATCAACTGCTGATGGTTTTTTACTGCAAATAATCCTTTCATTTTAATGACCCGTTTCATCCCAACAGCATAAACTTTTTAATGAGTTGGAGCTTCGCAGCAGAGAAATGAAAACATTAATGTTAGTTTTGAATTTCAAGTAAAAGTCTTTATGTATATGAAAGCATATAAATATCTGCAATCTGTACCATATGAATATACCGATATGTATCATATTACATTAACCTGGGTCGATTTGTATGGACGAAAGTTAACCGATATCGCGCCATCGATTTTTCGATAGGATTTGGGCTCAGGAAAAAAAGTTCCACTACGCATACCCAAAAAAATAATTTTCGAGCCTGCGAAATTTTTTTTTTTTTGGTTTTTGATTTCTAAGGTTTTTTTCATGACCTACTAAATGAAAACGGCCTTAAAAAAAATCGCAGGCTCGAAAATTATTTTTTGGGTATGCGTAGTGGAACTTTTTTTTCTGAGCCTAAGTCCAATCGAAAAATCGATGGCTCGATATCGGTTAATAAATCGACCCAGTCTAATGTCCATCCAAAAAACCGAAAAAAAAAATTTTCGCAAGCTCGAAAATATTTTTTTGGGTATGCGTAGTGGAACTTTTTTTCCTGAGCCCAAATCCTATCGAAAAATCGATGGCGCGATATCGGTTAATAAATCGACCCAGTCTAATGTCCATCCAAAAAACCGAAAAAAAAAAAATTCGCAAGCTCGAAAATTATTTTTTTGGGTATGCGTAGTGGAACTTTTTTTCCTGAGCCTAAATCCTATCGAAAAATCGATGGCGCGATATCGGTTAATAAATCGACCCAGTCTAATGTACATATATACCGATGTAGAGATCCACACCAAAACGTAACATTTCCAATTTTGAACAAGTAAGGAAGGTTAAGTTCGGGTGTAACCGAACATTACATACTCAGTTGAGAGCTATGGTGACAACATAAGGGAAAATAACCATGTAGGAAAATGAACCGAGGGAAACCCTGGAATGTGTTTGTATGACATATGTATCAAATGAAAGGCATTAAAGAGTATTTTATGAGGGAGTGGGCCATAGTTCTATAGGTGGACGCCATTTAGGGATATAGCCATAAAGGTGGATCAGGGTTGACTCTAGAATACGTTTGTACGAGATATGGGTATCAAATGAAAGGTATTAATGAGTATTTTAAATGGGCGTGGACCTAAGTTCTATAGATGGACGCCTTCTCGAGATATCGCCGTAAAGATGGACCAGGGGTGACTCTAGAATGCGTTTGTACGATATGGGTATCAAATGAAAGGTGTTAATGAGCATTTTAAAAGGGAGCAATCCTTAGTTCCATAGGTGGACGCCGTTTCGAGATATCGCCATAAACGTGGGCCAGGGGTGACTCTAGAATTCGTTTGTGCAATATGGGTATCAAACGAAAGGTGTTAATGAGTATTTTTAAAAGGGAGTGGGCCTTCGTTCTATAGGTGTTCGCCTTTTCGAAATATCGCCATAAAGGTGGACCACGGGTGACTCTAGAATGAGTTTGTACGATATGGGTATCAAATTAAAGGTATTAATGAGAGTTTTAAAAGGGAGTGGTGGTAGTTGTATATGTGAAGGCGTTTTCCAGATATCGACCAAAATGTGGACCAGGGTGACCCAGAACATCATCTGTTGGATACCGCTAATTTATTTATATATGTAATACCTGCCAAGATTTTAAGGGTTTTTTATTTCGCCCTGCAGAACTTTTTCATTTTCTTCTACTTAATATGGTAGGTGTCACAACCATTTTATAAAGTTTTTTCTAAAGTTATATTTCGCGTCAATAAAACAATCCAATTACCTTACCATATTTCATCCCTTTTTTCGTATTTGTTATAGAATTACGGCATTTTTTTCATTTTTCGTAATTTTCGATATCGAAAAAGTGGGCGTGGTCATAGTCGGATTTCTTTCATTTTTCATACCAAGATAAAGTGAGTTCAGATAAGTACGTGAACTGAGTATATCGATTTTTGCTCAAGTTATCGTGTTAACGGCCATGCGGAAGGACAGACGGACGACTGTGTATAAAAACTGGGCGTGACATCAAACCGATTTCGCCCATTTTCACAGAAAACAGTTAACGCCATAAAATCTATGCCCCTACCAAATTTCAAAAGGATTGGTTAATTTTTTTCGACTTATGGCGTTAAAAGTATCCTAGACAAATTAAATGAAAAAGGGCGGAGCCACGCCCATTTTTAAATTTTCTTTTATTTTTGTATTTTGTTGCACCATATCATTACTGGAGTTGAATCTTGACATAATTTACTTATATACTGTAAAGATATTAAATTTTGTGTTAAAATTTTACTTAAAAAAAATTTTTTTTTTAAAAGTGGGCGTGGTTCTTCTCCGATTTTGATATTTTTATTAAGCGTACATATAGTAATAAGAGTAACGTTCCGGCCAAATTTCATCATGATATCTTCAACGACTGCCAAATTACAGCTTGCAAAAGTTTTAAATTACCTTCTTTTAAAAGTGGGCGGTGCCACGCCCATTGTCCAAAATTTTACTAATTTTCTATTTTGCGTCATAAGTTCAACTCATATACCAAGTTTCGTCGCTTTATCGGTCTTTTGTAATGAATTATCGCACTTTTTCGGTTTTTCGAAATTTTCGATATCGAAAAAGTGGGCGTGGTTATAGTCCGATATCGTTCATTTTAAATAGCGATCTGAGATGAGTGCTAAGGAACCTACATACCAAATTTCATCAAGATACCTCAAAATTTACTCAAGTTATCGTGTTAAGGGACGGACGGACGGACGGACGGACATGGCTCAATCAAATTTTTTTTCGATCCTGATTATTTTGATATATGGAAGTCTATATCTATCTCGATTCCTTTATATATGTACAACCAACCGTTATCCGATCAAACTTAATATACTCTGTGAGCTCTGCTCAACTGAGTATAAAAATCTACCTTGTAATGCAGTTCATTTCTATTTACTCTAACGAAATTTCAAGTCGGAAGCGAACAAATGCAAACAAGTCGTTGCCAGCTTGAATCTAAGAAATGAATATTCCAATTCCATTTTTGTAGTATATTATTATTTTAGTAAGCTTGGTACAATACACATTACTCAATGCACGGTCTGCGGCGGTAAAGTGTGATGGATTCTGTAAAAGACAGCTATGCTGTCTATTAACATTGGTTTTACCAATTTTTTTACGTTACTGCTTCGCATGTATGGAAACTCCGAAAATGCAATGATTTTTCATATAATTTTACAATGCTTATGTAGCTTATGAGGTTTGCGAGGGATTTGCGAACTTCATGTTGATGCAACATGTTGTTAAAGCTTTAAAGTGTAAATACGAAATGCAATGCTTTTATAAGGAACCATATTTCCTTGGGCAGCAAATAATACCCCTAGTGGCTTCTTATATTTTAAATGGTAAATAACTATTGCTTTTTTTGTATTTAATAACTTGGAGAGGAATTATACGATTTGGGCCATATTAAAAAAAGTTTATTTTAATGAATTTTATAAATTTTTTACCGAAAAGTTTCCTAAACATTTTTTCGTGGAGTTTTTTTTGTTATTTATTAAATATTTTTTATCTAATACTATGTCTCCACGGCACCAAAATCAGGAAATTAGCTCGAAATTAACTAATTTCGTTATGTGAAAACTGTCAAACGAAATTAGAAATTATTCTTAATTTCATCGAAATTGGACCCAAATTATGTGCAATTTACTGAGCGACTCTGTGGTCGATTACAATTTACACAAAATAATCGATGGTCTGCCCGCACTAGCTGTCAAATTTCAAAAATATATGTTTATCTTGAACGTTTTAATTCGGCTGTGGGGAAAAAAGCGAAAACAAATGTCATTTGAAATTATGCAAAAGAAGAAGCATAATCGTGTGGACAGGATATACAGTAATTTACGAAATCATACTACCGAAATCGTGTACCGTGTAGACATAGTGTAAGACTACTTTTAATCCAAAAGTTTTTTCACTTTTTTAAACGTAAAAAAAGTGAAATTATGCATGAATAAATTTTTCAAAAAACTTATAAAAAAAAAAAAACAAAAACAATACATTAAAAAATTTACCGAAAGTTAGGCAGTTCTTCATCAAGTTCTATAAAACACAACAAAGCTGCAAATCGTACGAAGTGGACTCAAAATCGAAAAAAATACTAAAATTACAAAAAAAAAAAACAACAACAAATACGTAACTAGCCAAAAAATTTATTTCAAGGGGTAGCAGTTTTGTGGAAAATCGAAGTGAACTAACAATCTTGAAATCCGTGTTTAAGGCATTAAAAGCAGCAAAAAACAATCATTTGAAAACAAAATTTTCAATTTCTTGATTTCTTGAAATTAACTGAAAAAGAAAATATGAAAAACCAAGTTGAGCCCTCTTTTACCAAGTAATAAAAAAAGTTTTATAAGACTCAAAATTTAAAAAAATTCAATATTTAAAAAAAATCGTGTGTAGAGTAATTTTTTTTTGTAAAGTTAAAAACCCTGTCTAAGTTTCAGATTTATTTCTAAGTTTCGTATTGTGTGCCAAGGAATAGAATTTTTACGATATATCGGAGGATAAAAACAAATTTAAAATACCAATTTAAAGTTCTAACAGCATTAAAACAGAAAAAAAAACTAAAAAGAAATTTATTGAAAAAATTATCAATGTCGAAACATTTTAACAAAATGATTCAAGGTTCGATTCGAGCTCAAGGCCAGAAAAATAATTTTTTTCTAATGATAATTATTGTTATATTTTAATTTTTCTAAATTTGAAAAATTGTATTTTGTTTTTGATCCATTTCGAAGGGTGCTAAGCCTTCATCATCAGTACGCTTTAGGCATGCTGCGTCGAAGGGTGCTAAGCCTTCATCATCAGTACGCTTTAGGCATGCTGCGCTACTGATGATGAAGGCTTAGCACCCTTCGAAATGGATCTATCTGCGCAGCTATGGCAGGTTGTCTGAAAAATTTTCTACTTACTATTCCAAAAAAAAAATGCAATTTTTCAAATTTAGAAAAATTAAAAAATAACAATAATTATCATTAGAAAAAAATTATTGTTCTGGCCTTGAGCTCGAATCAAACCTTGAATCATTTATCAATAGGCCGATAAAAACAAAAACAATTTTAACAAAATTTTAAAAATTTTATTAAAAATAAAAATTCAGAGATTTGAAAAAAAATTCTAAAATTTGAAAAAAACTAAGTTCAAAAATTATTGTGTATGTTTTTAAAGAAAATGCACCACTAAGCTATAAATTTAAAAAATTAGCCAAACTATGAAAAAAAGTTTTTAGAAATAAGTTCTAAAATTTTCAAAAATATAAAAATTAAAAAAAATATATAAAGAAACATTTTTTAAATGTACAAAACTTTTTAAAGGCTAAAAAAGGCAATTATTTTTTGAAAATTTGTCAATAAACAATTTGTTGAAAAAATAAGCTAAAAATATTTAACAAGTTACAAAAAAGTTATTAAAAGAGCGAACGAAATGAAATTGAAATATTTTTAAAAATAATATATATATCTTCAAAGAAAATTCGACAGTAAGCAACTTATAAATAAAATAAGCAAAGTCGAATAATTTACATCAAGCTATGAAACAAGTTATTAAAAACAAAAATTAAAATAATCAAAGATTTAAAAAATAAAAGAAAATACAAATTTTTTGTTCACATATTTTTAAAGAACTTTCGTATACAAGCAATTAATAAAAAAAAATAGCCAAACTATGAAACAAAGCTATTGGAATAAACTCCAAAATAAAAAAAAAAAACAAAATTATAATGGGTCTACCACGTTATCCCCAAAATCAAAATCCCCAAAACAAAATCCCCAAATCAAAATCCCCAAAATCACAATCGCAAAAATCATAATCTCCAACACAAAATCCCCATTTTATGGGTGAAATAAATTCAAATTAGGTTTAAAATCGCCGCGACCTAAAAAGGCTAATACTCCATACCAACTTTCTGCATAGGCGGCCTTTGGCCGCGCTTATAAAAAATAACCCTGGGCTACGCCATGCCAAGTCCGGGTGTGTGGTATAACCGTGGCTACCGCCACGGTGATGTCCTTCTGCGTAGTACACGCTTCTGTTAGCTTGTTCGAATTAGAGCGACTAGCAGTCCTATATATGGATAACTAAAAATATGTATTGCCAAAACGTGAATATATAGTTATACATACATAAATATGAATGAAAAAGGAAAGAGATATTGCTATTTTTTATACGGTCATGATGTTTATCATAGCACTGGGATTTTGTGTTTGGGGATTTTGTGTTTGGGGATTTTGATTTTGGTGATTTTGAATTTGCGGATTATGTGTTTGGGTATTTTTTTTTCTTTGGAGATTTTGTGTTTGGGTATTTTTTTTGGGGATTTCGTGGCACTCCCAATTATAATATTAAAAAAAAAACTATTTCACCAAGTTACAAAGGGGAATAAAAATTTTATGCAAATTTTAAAAACTATATTGTTATAAATTTCATATATTTTTGAGAAAATTCGACAGTAAACAATTGATTAAAAAAATATGAATAAAAGTGATCTAAAATAAATTTTAAAATTTTCATAAATTTAAAAATTTGTGAAAATTATTCATAAACATTTTTGTTTAAATAAAATCGGTAACTGAAAATCGAACGGGAGGATGAGCTGCCATAGAAAGCCCTACCATCCTTCTCAATGACTAAATTTTCATCCCCAAATTTCTCAAATTTTTTCCCACATTTAACTCACCTCCAGTCTCGGGCACTTCCAAATCAAAGCCACGCGCCGCACTGTAGCTAATAACCGAGCTGCCAAAACCAGTTTCGGGCAAGCGTAGGCGGAATTCATTATTATGTAAAATTCGAGCAACACGGTCCGCGATCACTTTATCCATAACATCATCGCTAAAAGCACGACCACTAATATCCTCATTAACACCAGCTACACCATCCAAATAGGTCAACACTTTCTCTTTCAAACAATACAAGCCATTTGCATGGAAACATTTATCCACAATTGTTGTGAGCAATTCATCCGTGCTACGAATACGTGGCTCCGCTACAGAATTATCAATTGCAGCAGCTTGAATTGATGTAACAGCAGCCAACAGCAACAAAAAACCACACGCGCTTAAGGACGTTAAACGAGATGCCATTTTTCACTAAAATGTGAATTGAATAAAGGAGTAGAATGAGTTAGTGAAAGTGAACAACAACAACTCGTGATCGTTAAGCGATAACTGGCCACTTGGATTATTGTGGTGTGTTCACAACAGAATCGATAATTAGACAATGATGTCCACTCGGTCGCGTATTCATGATTTTATACTGGCGCTCCCCAGTAACGCCAACTACAATTAACCGTCAGCGTACAGAGAAGTAGTTCGCTGATTGCGGGCTGGCGCGGTTGGTTGCGACAGCAGCGGTGGTGTGGGAGTTAGGATGAGCGCGCAACTAACTAATCAAACGCCACAAAGAAGAGTCGGTAAGTTGCGAGACATTTTTGGACGACAACAAAATGAAATGTATGGAGTGGCAATAGACTCGTCACTCTGATTAAGGTTTTGTAAAAAAAAAGTCGATGCGTTGAAAAAAAAAAACAAAAAAACTTGGCTTTGGATTTGGCATTTTAGAGTTTCGTTTGATTGAGTTAAGCTTTCATTTACGTAAACGTACTCGCAACACAAAATGTGACTGCAGAACTGGAAGAGGAGAAGAAGAGTAGAAGGTTTAGTGGTGACTAATACAAACGCAAAGGGTGTAAATTCCACAAACAATTCATTGTCAATAACACTTTTTCCATTCGATTCAACTTTAAACTTGGCGTTGCATGTGCAGACATCCAAATTTGTAGCGAAAAGCTAAATACCTTTAGCCAACAAAAAGTGAAAAGCATGAAACCAAAAAAAGCAAAGCAAATCGAAATCGACACAAATAGCTACTGTCAAACGTGCAGTTAGTTTACGCGAGTGTGCGCGCTTTCAGCCTAATTTGTATGCAAGGGCGGCATTCTTACGCGGCTACTGGCAACAGCAATAACAACAAACATGACGTAAATATTAGACAAATAAAATGAAGAAATGCGCGTAGGTATAAAAAATTATAAAAAAATTACAATGCGTAAATCAAAAATAAAATGTTTCTTTTTCTAAATACAGGGTGTTTCTCTATGTTTAGGTTGACCTTTCCGGGCCCATTGAGTTGGGAGAAGTAGGCGGACGAAGACCCTCCTCGGTGCCCCCAATTAGCGTCAATTGTCACGAAACAGGGATAGATGGCGAAAAGGCCAAAATCGTTTATCCGTTTAAGCGCCAAATGATGATGATGTCGGCCGGTACGTAAAGACCTTACATGGACTGAATGTGTCTAAACTGTTAAGTTTTATATTTGCTAATATCAAATATTTTTAAATAGGTCAAACAGATTATCATTCGCTGTTACTAATAGCCTTCAAGGTTCGGTTAGTGACTTCCGACTTAAACACTTTGACGATCCGTTGTGATAACACATTATCTAACAGTGATACTGGCTTCCAAATAGTTAAGAGTTCGCTGCGTTAGGCACTAATGGATCATGAACGTTTTCTTTGGAAATTCGAATACGAAGCAACTATAATATTCGAGTCTTATGCTCGCCAATGCTGGGAAGCTGAGTATGAAATGTTTGATGATTCCATCTTGTTACCGATACATTAACTACTGCCCGCAGAATTTAGTGGAACCGCATTAATTCCCATTGGGTGATATCTTGTCAATACTTCAATTACCATTAGATAAGCCTTCATGAATCATAAGAGTTCCACGGAGCATTAACAATGACCAAAAGGACCTCGAGTTGGAGCTGCAAAAAAAGTGAATGAGGGAAGAGAACCGAGTGACAGGTGGCATAACCTTCATTTCATGATTTTTCTTGAAAATTAGCTCGATGCAACCCCCCTCCTAGCGGGCCAGGGAGCTAAGCTTACTCTTGAGGTAGAACTTGTCTGATGTAAGAGGTGAATAAAATCCAGAGATATCAAGCTTTTAGGGGTTGGCAGTGGAGCTAGTATCACATAGTGCTAGTACCGACGCGTGCCAAATTCATTTACATCGTAAGACTGCCGAAATCCTTACCACAGGCGCTACAACAGCAACAAGCCCTGACAGCGGAGGAACTTGGCGTATTATTTCGGCTGACCATCCGAGTAAATATTAAACTCCTTTACAATTCAGGCTCCAGATAGGTATACAACGAATGGAAGACGTAACCGCTATAGCCCAGCGTAAAATTCCAGTTGAATAGAGCCCTTGACAAAATACTCTCTCACAATCCTCCGGTCCAGCTTGGATTCATCGTCTAAAAAGTGCACCAAACTGCATCACTACAAAACCTTCGGGGAGTGTCTTTATCGCTTCAGCAACAACAACAAAGGAAAGGAAACCAAAAGAAAGGAAAGGAAAGGAAAGAATAACAATCGTTATCAGATTGTTACGGACGGTTTATGGGCGTACTATACTTTTCTTCTTATCGGCGAGTTATAGACAAGTTAACGATTTGTTATTGAAGGGCTATCGATTTGTTATCGGATAAATATGAATTTTTTATCAAAATGTTATCGAGAAACTATAAAATTGCCATAGATAGAAAGAAGTCCTTGTTTGTTCTTGGATACCGGTTAGTATGCTTGGTTAACCGTTCAATGTAATCTTTGGAAAGAACTAAGGTTCCAAGAGATACATAGACAACTTAGTTGATTTTGAAATAACGTTGCAAATGTTATTTATGTTTAAAACAACCTTGACCTTCTTAATGCACACTTCGAAGCATTTCAGCCCTTATAGCACACCCTTTATGCTTCTATGGATGCAGGCATTCATACATAGATAAACGTACCTACCTCATTTGAATTTTCTGAATCAACGACACTTGTGCTAATTTACAGTTGTAGTACAATCAAAGACACGAACACGCATACACACAAACATATCACACATCCATGTTGCATTAGGTACTTTGAGGTGGTTGATGATTGTCAGTGTTTGGAGCCGCTAGTAATTGCGCTGATTCGCAATGCCATATATCTTTTCAGTGGACTATGCGGAACTGAATAATTGAAATTTTGGTTATGAAATCAAAATTTAACTTACTTACCAAATTTGATATTAAATAAGCAAATGGTAAATGAAGCAATGTATTTGTACATATGCATATATGTATAAGTTTTTATTTTCGGAGTGGAAGCGCGATTTCCGTGTCCATATTTTATATAAAGCGATATGGTACAGTATTAAAAATATTTTAACGTACATTTACAGCATAAATAATTGGATTTATACATACACACATTAAGATAAATAATAGTTTCTTGCACTAAGTTTTGTGAATGATATTATTTATGCGAAAGCTGAAACTACTTAGACTCTCTTGCAGAATGAAAAATGAGACTTATGATGGCGCAACGCCATTCTGCAAGTGGGTCTTAGTTACTCGTTTCAAACCAAGGCTAGTTTTTGTAAAAAAACGTGTCCCACGCCGCCTAATTACTTTTAATCATTATAACTTAAGGTATGTTAACCATGGCCAATGGTACTAAGGCAAAGGGTTGTAATAATTTGGGCAAATTGCCGCGACCCAAGGGGGCAGCAACGCCCAGGCAAAAGGTTTTAAAAACATTATTTATCTTTCTATTTGATCTCGTCTAACAGAATTTTGAATTTGGGTCATATGGATCGACGTATAAGCAATTTTTGAAAATCTTTTCGGGATGGGCTCGCCGTTTCGATATAATTTTTAGACTTTTTCAGAATAATTGGCGGCCGATATGGTTTGGTTGTGGCGCACTTTGCCTATTACACCGAAAAACAATTGTCTTATCGGGGTCGGTGTTTTCGGATAGTTTCGCGATTATTTTTTGGGATAATGACAAAGGTAAGTAGGAATAATTTCAGAATTATCATCAGATGGTTTCGGGATTCCTTTTGGAATCACTTCGGGACTACTTAAGGATTGCTTAAAGACTATTTCAGGAAAATTTCGGAGTTTCTTCGTGATTATTATTACTCCCGGTAATCTCGGTATTGTCTTCGGCATAAATTCGGAAGTATTTCGACATAATTTCGCGATTGATTTAGACATCATTTCGATACTATTTCGGAACTACTTTGGTTCTGTTTCTGGTATAGTTTCAGAATATTTTTTCGGATCATTTCAGGACTTTTTCAAAATTAAATGAACTTACATTGGCAACACTCGGACGGGTACATTCGTTGCACCGTGCTGCCAAAACACAAACACTAACATCCATCCACGCATCTTTGACCCGTAGAGTGAAGTTTGTGTTCCTGTTGATTTTCAGAATTCTGCAATTAAACTGCAATATGCTAACTGGATAGATCACAAAAATAACTGATTACATAAACAAATATAATATCCGTACAGCTAAAGTTCAAGAGGCGAAGCTAACCGCCAGGTCGGACCTCCGAACAACATTCATAGGAAAGATGGCCAGAGGGGTATTGGTGGAGGCCTAGCTTTTGTTACCATACCGTGCAATATAATCTATTTTACGCCAGCAACAGCCACAGATATAGGACTTTAGAAAGTCATGGCATAACTGTATCGTCAGGCAATGTCAACCTTGAAATTAACATCTGTGTATATTCCTACCGTCACCTGCTGTACAAGAAGTGGTGAATTTTAAAACCCAACACGACCTCTGGCATTCCAGCCAGTCAGCGGACAGTAAGCACAAGAAATTAACACAGAAAATACATAATTAGACTTTGCGCACGGTAAATGGCAATGCCCCTAACCCTCTTAATTTAGATATTATGCGGCTGGTAATTGAACGTAAACGAGCCAAATTGGAATTGCAGCAAGAATCCGGTTGGATAGCCATGGAACGTATGTTTAGTTATCGAATACAACATCAGTCCAATGAATGATGAGTATGGCTATATACATATGTATTATCCTGAGCTATAACTCCTTAGGGATAAACTACTTCACTAAGTATTAAAAATTTAGTTATTTATAACAAACTAGAAAACCCGGCAGACGTTGTCCTGCCTTAAATTTGGCCTATCTGCATATATTTTAATAAGCTTTTTCGGTCTGACTCTGCCCTCCCCCCTCTTCACTTTTTCCTAATCCTTTCATTCACTCCTCCCTCCGTCTTTTTCGCTTCATCTATCTCCATCTTCGTCTCATTCTATCTCTTTCTCAATCTCCTTCTCTCTTTTCTCTTCTCTCAATTTTTTCTCATTCTTCTGCATCCCTTATTGCCTGTTCCAGAGGGTGGTATGTACTTTATTCCAGTCCCAGTCCCAGTCCCACTCCGAGTCTCAGTCCCAGTCCTAGTCCTAATCCCAGTCCTAGTCCGTCTCTGGATAATATATTGCTCTGTACTAAAGCACTCATTAACAGCTTTCATTTGATATCCATATTCTATAAACACATTCTACGGGTACCCGGGTTCACGTTTTGGCCTACTTATCGAGACCCTAGTCACCTAGTCACCTATCCCATATTTCAAGTTAGATCAAACTACATACGGGGTGCAAAACAAATTCAAAATCGGTTCAGTAGTTTAGGAGTCCATTGGCCTCAAACATAGTGACACGTGTTTTTTATATATTAAGATAGTTCATGGAAGTGCCTGAATTGAACAATTTAAAGCGGAAAATTGAAAATCCTATCTATATTCAAGCCTCCCTTGTCCATTTGCTGGAAGAGTTCGGTGCTTCGAAGCTTTCAATAATTCGGTGCAAAATACTCAAACATTTGTATAACAAATAATTTGTGCTGCTATTATAAATAAATTGCTAAAATTTGGACTAATTCCTAAACGCTAAATTTTCCACCGAAACTTAGCTTTTGTTGTGGTACAATTTTCCAAAAATGGTTTCATTCATTCAAAAGCAAGCGAATGATTCTGAGTAAAAATAATTTACTTTCTTCTACGAAACTCATTGCGAAATGTTTATGCTTAACTTAACAGCTATATACTTATACTATGTTCAAACAGAAAAATAAATTGAGGCAATTTCGATTTAAATTGAGTGGTGTTCATACAACTTTATTTAGCTTATACAATAGTAATTTGATAGCTGGTTGGCTCATCTCTACAGTAACAACATATCTTTATTAAGACTGTCAAAATGTGCGTGATGATATTAGGTGAATGGAATGGACTGAAAACACAACACTTTGAAATTTTTGTGCATTGTAAGAAAATGTGTTCAATGTTTTGGTTTCATTTTGAGTTTGCCATCTTCTTTTGACAATCCCTACTCCAGTGAAATGAAAGACATAAAATCAGCTGATGAGATGCGCCAACAATATAGTTCAGCCATGCGTAATTGACGTTTAAATATACTCAATAAACACACTTTACAATGTTGCATTTGCAGTTTGAAACAATTTATTACGCAATTTTTTTTTAAATTGGCAATTTATTATTACAATTTATTATATAACAAATTGCGTAATAAATTGCCCAAATGGTATAAATTGCCAATTTGGTGTGTGTCTGAACCTAGTATTACATATGAAAGTATTTAATTTTTGTTCTTAAAGGAACAACCAAAAATAAATTTTTCCTAAAATAAACAAATACACTCACCCATAGTTAATAAGAGATGTGCAACAATTTCTGTTACAAAATTTTAGTATTCCTGAATAAATTTTTGGTTTGCCTTTAACTTATGAGTACAAGAAATTAACGATATCTTTGTACGTGTGTATGTCACTGAACTTCTTCACTGAACACGATTCCGGTTGCTTGGCCGACTTGCAAACCGTCAACCATGACACGCTATTCTAAATATACATACATACCATAACAGACATATCTCCCCTTATTTAAAGAGGCGCAGACTGAAAACTATCTAATAAGCAGGAACGCGTCTGAACAGTTTGGAAAAGAGAAATCTAAATCATGGAAGTTTAAACAGGGGTCCTACACAATGGTGTATTATGCTTGCCTCGATTTGATATCCAAACTCCCATTCACCATAGTTTCTTGTGCAGAAGACTGCACAGTAATGGCAACAAGTCCGGATCCTTTAATTGATGCGATGAGCTCCAGAATAAATATATAACTATCTTTTATCTCCAGTTTTCGCAATTAGCATTTGCCTTTACACACACATGCGTCCGTAATTATTCGTCATACAATTTTCACGTCGCCTATTGGCAGAACTAACGGAAAAGAGAAAAAGAAAGCGAATGACGACATATACAATAAATGCCGCACCGATCTTGTGGTAATCCTCCCCAATATGGGCCCCTGATTCATAACACCCCGCAGTTGCGCGACTGGTTCTACTTAGATTTGAACGTTGTACTGGTTAGTGTCTTACTTACGTGAAGTTCGATGTGTAAACATAGAGGCGCACGTTTGGAACTTTTATGGTTTTAAGTTAACTGAACCTCACGCAGGATTTGAAGTTAAACCACAACAGCAAAGGCAACTTAAATACAAACAATTAATTTCGGGCTTCTTAATAAGAGCTTTGTCGGCTTTTTATCTCTAACAACCGGTATTGACAAATTATAATTTGATTATCGTCTTATTATCGACATCAAATTACTATAGTCAAGTTATCGGTCGGTTATCGGCTTCTGGGCTGGATATAGAATTCTTATCGGCTTGCTATAGCCAAGTTGCAGATGTGTCATCGATTTTATAGTGAAGTTTTTTGGTATCTCGTCCCGTTTCTTCGTAACCCACATATCTACTTATATTTAAGAAAATGTTAGAAAACTAACTCAACAACATACATTTTGCATACAGCAAATGGAGATGAATGAAGGAGCTTAAAAACATGACGTTAATATTGTCGGTGTATTTTTCGATGTCTTATGAGTTCCTTTCATTCAAATCGATAACTTCTCTAAACAAAATTTATAGTTTTTAGATAGGAAATCGAACAACACACCGATAACAATTCGACAACTTATTGATAACTTATGGATAACTCTTCGATAATTCGTCCAAAACTTTTTACTAATAAATAAACAGCTTTTAGATAACATATCGATAACTTCTTGTTATTAAATTGTTAACCTTTTACTAATATATCGAAAGCTTTGCGATTAATAGTAGATAGTTAATTCTCTTCCACAAAAAATCAGGAGTTCAATGATAAACTCTTGTTATCTATAGCAAATGTCAGCACTTCGATTAGAAATCGATATCTCGTCTATACTTCGCCGATAACAAAATGATAACTCATCGATTAAAACTGTCAGCACTTCTTTTTTCTTTTCCTCTTCTTTCTTTATCTTGACTTGCATTTTTATTTTTATCCACATTGATATCAACATTGTTATCATATCTATGTCGATTTCTCCCCTTTTAATACAAATCATCGATTTGATTTTCTGTTCTGGTTAATTGTTCACATATTTCGCTACAGCGTACTAACTACACTTACGTTTACATTCTGTATTCCGCCATACAGCATATGCACTCCAGATACTACGCTTCTACTACAGACTATGCTTATACAAAACACTAGGCTTACACTACACACAACGCTTACATTGTTTATTAACCAATGGAGCATACAACTTCTAAGAACTATGCGTTTGCTTACATGGTGGATTCCCCCATAGCGTAAGCAAAGATGTTTACACATAAAAAATGATCCATGATATATGCCTTGAATTCGGTGTACCCACGCATGACACAAAACATCTATTCAACATTGACCACCCTATCCTCAACTCGCTTCCAATCTGCCAATGGAAGCCTTTGATTTCGCTGAAAATATAATTAAGTTAAAACAGCATAACGCGCAGTTGCATTTTCTTAAGCTCGCATCCCATGAAAAGGGTAACCCACGGCTATTTTTACTCAGAATAGAAGAAACAGCAAAAACTAAAACTCTTTATACAACTTTTTACGCATGTACACACATTTTGCATATGACTATCTTGCATATACTTTACATTTTCTATTTGCATAGAATTTTGAGCATTTGTTATAAGAAACAAGTAAGGAAGGCTAAGTTCGGGTGTAACCGAACATTACATACTCAGCTGAGAGCACTGGAGACAAAATAAGGGAAAATCACCATGTAGGAAAATGAACCTAGGGTAACCCTGGAATGTGTTTGTATGAGATGCGTATCAAATGGAAGGTATTAAATAGTATTTTAAGAGGGAGTGGGCCATAGTTCTATAGGTGGACGCCATTTAGGGATACCGCCATAAAGGTGGACCAGGGCTTACTCCAGTATTGGTTTGTACGATATGGGTATTAAATGAAAGGTGTTAATGAGTATTTTAAAAGAGCGTGGGCTTAGTTCTATAGGTGAACGCCTTTTCGAGATATCGCCATAAAGGTGGACCAGGGGTGAATCTAGAATTTGTTTGTACGATATGTGTACTAAATGAAAGGTGTTAATGAGTATTTTAAAAGAGCGTGGGCCTTAGTTCTATAGGTGGACGCCTTTTCGAGATATCGCCATAAAGGTGGACCACGGGTGACTCTAGAATTTGTTTGTACGATATGGGTATCAAATGAAAGGTGATAATAAGTATTTTAAAAGGGAGTGGGCCTTAGTTCTATAGGTGGACGCCTTTTCGAGATATCGCCATAAAGGTGGACCAGGGGTGACTCTATAATGTGTTTGTACGATATGGGTATCAAATAAAGGTATTAATGAGGATTTTAAACGAGATTGGTGGTAGTTGTATATGTGAAGGCGTTTTCGAGATATCGAACAAAATGTTGTCCAGGGTGACCCAGAACATTATCTGTCGGATACCGCTAATTTATTTACATATGCAATACCACGAACAGTATTCCTGCCAAGATTCCAAAGGCTTTTGATTTCGAATTGCAGAACTTTTTCAGTTTCTTCTACTTAATATGGTAGGTGTCACATACATTTTAAAAAGTTTTTTCTAAAGTTATATTTTGCGTCAATAAACTAATCCAAATAACATGTTTCATCCCTTTTTTCGTATTTGGTATAGAATTATGGCATTTTTTTCATATTTCGTAATTTTCGATATCGAAAAATTGGGATTTCGGCCATTTTTTATACCAATACAAAGTGAGTTCAGATAAGTAGCTGAACTAAGTTTAGTAAACATATATCGATTTCTGCTCAAGTTATCGTGTTAAGGGCCGAGCGTAAGAACAGACGGTCGACTGTGTATAAAAACTGGGCGTGGCTTCACCGATTTCGCCCTTTTTCACGGAAAACAGTTATCGTCCTAGAATCTAAGCCGCTACCAAATTTCACAATGATTGGTAAATTTTTGTTGGACTTATGGCATTAAAAGTATCCTAGACAAATTAAATGAAAAAGGGCGGAGCTACGCCCATTTTGAAATTTTCTTTTATTTTTGTATTTTGTTGCACCATATCATTACTGGAGTTGAATGTTGACATAATTGACTTATATACGGTAAGATATTAAATTTTTTGTTAAAATTTGACTTAAAAAATTTTTTTTTTAAAAGTGGGCGTGGCCGTTCTCCAATTATGCAAATTTTTATTAAGCATACATATAGTAATAGGAGTAACGTTCGTGCCAAATTTCATCTTGATATCTTCAACGACTGCCAAATTACAGCTTGCAAAACTTTTAAATTACCTTCTTTTAAAAGTGGGCGGTGCCACGCCCATTGTCCAAAATTTTACTAATTTTCTATTCTGCGTCATAAATTCAACTCATCTACCAAGTTTCGTCGCTTTATCTGTCTTTGGTAATGAATTATCGCACTTTTTCAGTTTTTCGAAATTTTCGATATCGAAAAAGTGGGCGTTGTTATAGTCCGATATCGTTCATTTTAAATATCAATCTGATATGAGTGCCCAGGAACCTATATACCAAATTTCGTGAAGATACCTCAAAATTTACTCAAGTTATCGTGTTAACGGGCAGACGGACATGGCTCAATCAAATTTTTTTTCGATACTGATGATTTTGATATATGGAAGTCTATATCTATCTCGATTCCTTTATACCTGTACAACCAACCGTTATCCAATCAAAGTTAATATACTCTGCGAGCTCTGCTCAACTGAGTATAAAAATTAATTTGATGCTACACTGCGTATGAGTAACATTTTCACCACAGCATCCACTTCCACTATATACATATATACATATTGCAAACATACACATATATACAAGTATTTTGATGACAACCAATAAATCTATCCAGAGAAAGTACATGACTGATAATTGATAATAGACTGGGTCGGTCCTCATAAGGAATTGAAAAGTTCCAACTGTACTGCCCTTTCATGCATCGATTGCATTCCATTTATTTAAAACCAAAAGTGAACAGGAAAATTTCGCCAGATAAAAAGTTGTAAAGATGTTCAACAAACACCTAAAATACCGTGAAAATGCAGTCAATGAAAAAATTCCAGTAAAAACGGGACTCGTCACTTTTTCCATAAGAAGAAGCCACAACAAATCATTCAATTAAAGATGGGTACTCATAATATTCAGTAAAAAGAGGATGCGTGTGTATATCAACTAATAATGACCTAAGTACAATCTTCTTCGATTACGCCGAAGAGGAGCGAATTATATATTATTACTAGCAGACCCGGCAGACGTTGCTCTGCCCTAAATTTGACCTATCTGCATACATTTAAATAAGCTTTTTCCGTCTAACTCTGCCCTCCCCCCACCCCTCTTCACTTGTTCCTGATCTTTTTATTCACCCCTCCCTCCGTATTTTTCGCTTCATCTATCTCCATATTCGTCTCATTCTCTTTCTTTCTCAGTCTCCTTCTCCTTCTCTCTCTTCTCTTCTCTCAAGTTCTTCTCATTCTTCTTCTTCCCTTATTGCATATCCCAGAGGGAGGTATGTATTTTGTTCCAGTCCCAGTCCCAGTCTCACTCCGAGTCTCAGTACCAGTCCTAGTCCTAATCCCAGTCCCAGTCCGTCTCTGGTAAATAGGTATGTGGGTATTATTAATTCATGTCTCTATTTCGGCTTCGCATGCATATTTATCAGTTGTGGCAGGTTGATGCGACTAAATCGAATATCACAATGAAAATTACTTTAGAGCTCTCAGCAACAGCTTTCATTTCATATCCATATTACCCACACATTCTAGGGGTATCCGGGTCCATGTTTTGGCCTATATCTTGAGACCCTAAGTCACCAAGGGTATAATATATTACTCTGTACTAAAGCACTCATCAACAGCTTTCATTTGATATCCATATTATATAAACACAATCTAGGGGTACCCGGGTCCACGTTTGAACAAAATCGACCGACGCATCTCTTCAAACATGGGCGACCAACTAACACACATTTTAGCCTTTCCTTTTATATATATAGATTTTTATTTTTTACACTTCACTATAATATTAAAACGAAATGCAGATATTTGTTGCTTTTGAAACTCGGCTTAAAAATTTCACATGGAACAACTAAAGACTCTCCTGAATTAAAAAAAAAATGTCTTAGTACCTCTAAATTGCGGGCCCCCTCAGAAACCCCGGGGGTAATCCCCCCATTACTCTCTCTCTTTCGTCAACTACTGCAGTAAGTACAGGGAGCACTTCCATAACAGTACCTGTCGAAGTCATTTCCGATAGTGGATGTTTGAGAAGGACTGTTCAAACAAAATTATGTTGTTGAACAATACAGATAGCAATTCATTTTCACTAATATTCTGCCCTGTTGTTGTTGTTATGCGAATGAAAGATGATGCTCCGGCCAAGAAAGTGTTTCTATCGGAACCCGCCTATGGAAGCAGAGGTAGAGGGCGGCCCCCACTCCGTTGGAAGGACCAGGTGGAAAACGATTTAAACTCCCTTGGTGTAACCAATTGGCGCCGGTTGGCGGAGCGAAGGAGCGACTGGCGCGCCTTGTTGGACGGCCATAACCGTTTAGACGGTTAAGCGCCAATTAAGTAAGTAAGTAAGTAAGTAAGTTGTTGTTGTTGTAGCGGCATGAAATCTCCCAAAAGGTTTGGAGGAGTACTGACATATCGGCCATATGAATTGGTAAGACCAAAAAACTCAGTGGGTTGCGAACCGAAACCTTTTGCATATGATGCATGCTCTTTGCATAATATGTAACAAAGGCATTTAAATTGAATATTTGCATTATTTGCTTGAAGCAAAATTTACCCCATTTTAGTCACATTCAATGTTTTGTCTTTTATAAGCTTATTCTTTAGCTATCCCGGGGGGGTAACCAAAACAATCCAGAAATTGTTCTTTAGTATAGTAAATGTACTACAAAAAAAATAAAAAATAAAAAATTAAGTTAAACGGTTTTATTGAAAACAATATTTACATGAAGTAATAATAATACTAAAAGCTAGAAAATAATTAGCTAGGTCCTAGGTACTAGTCATCACACTCCTCGTCAATCTAGGGCGTTGATCAGACAATTAAATAAAAGCGTTGGACGCGTCAAATTTCTATTTAGAAAAGCGTTGGACGCGTCAAATTTCTATTTAGAAATTTCACGCGTCCAACGCTTTAATTTAATTGTCTGATCAACGCTCTAGATTGATGAGGAGTGTGATGACTAGTACTTAGGATTTACCTAATTATTTTCTAGCTTTTAGTATTATTATTATTTCATGTAAATATTGTTTTCAATAAAATCGTTTAACTTAAATTTTTTTTAAATTATTTCATATTCAAGTTTTTAGTCTTTATTTAATTGCCTATTATTTCTCATTATATTTAGTTCATTTAGTGACTCATTATTACAAGAACTCTTTCCTGACAATTTGTTACAATCTAAGTCCTCAATACATAATCCTTCCAAAGATTTTACTCGACTCTGCTCCACGTATGCTTGTCCCTCCTCGAACTCCAAAATATTTTGATGTCACTTCCACCGGACTGTATGTAATATCTGTTCCACATATGAGCCAAATCTGACATCATAGGTCACTTTCTATTAATGTAAGTATTGTGACGAATATTAGCAACACTAAGGCATACTATCATCTCTAAGCCGATACTAAGCAGTCACTTGTATCTATATAAATAAATCGATCATTATATCCATACAAGCAGCGGAGAGAAACGCACAAACACAGGCATATACCTGAGATGATACAAAAAGTAGGCAATCATCGATGGAAGTATCACTCACGTATACACGCGCATATGGCTATGCGAGAAATTATAAACAAATCTGGTAAACAAATAGTAAATTCTAGAAATGCCTAGAAATATGCAAACGAGGAAACCGAAGAGTATAAAAGCAGTACCAGCTGGGGCATGGAATCAGTTTGATTTAAGCACGCTATCTGTTGAGAAAAGTAGTCTAATAAAGACAATTTGCATTATTGAATATTGGGGTTATTTATTCAACAGTTTAGTGATTCGAACGTTAGCAGAAGGTTGCAAATAAGAGGAATTTCACTAAATTCTTTACAGTACTCTGTGTTCCAAATATGGACCAAATCGGGCCATAAATACGATTTTTTTGAATATCTCGATCCTTGCCCACATAGCGGAGATTTTTTTCATGTGTCATTTTTTATTCATCTATGTAATACGTGTTCCAAATATGAGCCAAATCGGACCACAAATACGATTTTTTTAATACTCGATCCTTGCGCCACCTAGCAGCGATTTTTTTTCATAGGTCGCTTTCTATTCATGTACGTATTATGTGTTCCAAATATGAACCAAATCGGACCACAAATACGATTTTTGAAATATTTCCATACATATGCCACCTATCGTAGTCTTTTTTCTTATTATTTCATTGTCATCGGGTTCTGAACTATATTCCAAGTTTCAAGCTTGTAGCTTAACGGGAAGTTACTAAAATTTCAATTACAAAATTCGTGCCGGCCAACCAGCCAGCCAGCCAGCCAGCCCAGCCTATAAAGTCAAGCTAAATAAAACCGTTTAATAATAATAAAAACATCGCTACTAGCCTCGGGCTAGCTGAAGAGCAGACCAAATGAATGAATGAAAAAATTCATTCGATAGTTAAAATCATTCAGTAACTAACTAACGATAGTTGAATTCATTCGATAGTTCCCAACACTAATTATTATCTTGGACCATTTTGGACTGTTACGGGACAGTTACGTCAAAATTTCGCGATGACTTCAATAACACTTCAGGATCAGTTTAGAGAACATTTCAAAATAATTTTTTAGGTAATTTAACTATCACTTCTGGATTAGTTTTGGAATCATTTCGAGACTATTTCAAAATTCCAATTGAAATAATTTTAGGGTCACTTCGGGATTGTTTTAGGTATGACTTTCGGACAACTTTAGGTTAGTTTCGACACAATTTCCCACTTGCCTTCTTTGCATGTTTTATTCTTTACACAGTACGTACTTCGTATATTATCATGCCTTGTTCGTCCTGATGTCACTTTGTTTAAATTTTTCCCAAATTATTAAATAAATCCGAAATAGTTTCGAATGATCCTGTAGTCATCCAGAATTGTTCACGAAATAGTCACAAAATTTTCCAATAATTGCTTACAACCCACACATAATTTCATGTTTGAATTTTGATTTGTTCCTCACCAAAATACAACTTCATAAATTTTCTCACTAAATATCGAGTTATTATACAATTTAGCAAAGAGAATAATAAAATTGATTAACTTTTAACGATCATATAGAAAATTGTTGTACAGGACTATTCGCATAACAAAAGTTGAGAAAATTTTTATTTATTATTCACCTACATACAAATGTGCATTGAGTTGAAGCGTAGTGGCTTACTCATGCTGTTAGAAGTTGTTTTTGTGTCAGCACCCAATTTACTGACTTATTATTACATTTTTCTTATGTAAATTTTCTTCCCAAACATGAAAATTGTGTTCAGCATGCAAAAACACCAAATTTATGTAAATTTATGACAAATTCTGTAAATTTGTCCTTTTTAGTGACAGTCAGCTACTATCATACAATGTGTAATCTTACGTAATTCTTGCACGAATTGTCAAAACATTTCACTTACTTACAGCAATCCTTTAGGTTACTGTTTTTATACTCAGAGTGCTTTGCACACAGAGTATATTAACTTTGATTGGATAACGGTTGGTTGTACAGGTATAAAGGAATCGAGATAGATATAGACTTCCATATATCAAAATCATCAGGATCGAAAAAAAATTTGATTGAGCCATGTCCGTCCGTCCGTCTGTCTCTTAACACGATAACTTGAGTTAATATTAAGATATCTTCACCAAATTTGGTACACAGAATATATTGGTATTGAAAATGTGCGAAATCGGATGAAAACCAAGCCCACTTGTTATATATATAACATTTTGGAAAAACAAAAAACCTGATTATTTAGTAAATAATACACCTAGAATATTAAAATTTGACATGTGGACTGATATTGAGACTTTTGATAAAAATTTGAAAAATGTTTTTAAATCCGCGTGACACCGCCCAATTGTGATAAAATCAATTTTACAAATATTATTAATCATGAATCAAAAATCGTTAAACCTATCGTAACAAAATTCGGCAGAGAGGTTGCCTTTACTATAGGGAATGCTTTGAAGAAAAATTAACGAAATCGGTTAAGAACCACGCCCACTTTTATATAAAAGATTTTTAAAAGGGTCGTGGACGAATAAAATAAGCTATATCTTTGCAAGAAAGAGTTTTATATCAATGGCATTTCATTTCGCAAGTGGATTTATAACAATAAATAGGAAAAACTTCAAAGTTTAAAAAATGGGCGTGGCACCGCCCCTTTTATGACTAAGCAATTTTCTATGTTTCGGGAGCCATAACTCGAAGAAAAATAAACGGATCGTAATAAAATTTCGTACACAAATTTTCTCTATAGCAGGAAATATTTCTAGTAAAAATGGACGGGATTGGTTAAAGAACACGGCCACTTTTATATAAGGGATTTTGAAAAGTGTCGTAGACGAAAATAATAGGCTATAGCTTAGCAAAAAATAGTTTTGAATCAATGATATATCACTTATCAAGTTTTATTGTAAGAGGAAATGGGGAGATATTTTTTTAAACGGGCGGTGCCACGTGTTATGTAGAAAAGTAATTTATCTGAAATGAAATGTACAATTGACGCGCACGCTGAGTATATAATGTTCGGTTACACCCGAACTTAGACACCTTTACTTGTTGTTATCTTGTTTTTCCCACAAAATTCTCGTCACTAATATAGCAATCTGCTCATATCTGCTCAAATGTTGCTGTAATTTATTTTTGTACTTTGTTTACATAGACAAGAATTATAATGAAGCTCAGCTGAAATGTATGCACATATGTATATAAGGGTGATCCTTATACGTGTGCAAACATTTTTTTTTGATTTTTTGGTACATCATCATATCAATTGGTTCTCCATCCTGAGAAACTGTTTCAGTATTTTTCTTTATTTTTTTACAAGAATATTTAGAGGTGGCTACCGGGAATTGAATTTTGTATAGCGCTTGGTTCTTTTACAGTACTATTTCCTATTTCACATTTTCTAGTAACTTTCACGATTTTTTTTGTCCTAAAACAACTTAGGTAAACATTGAGGTTATAAGAAGACTTTTGGCAAAACATATATTATTATATATTATTGACCTTCTGTAGGTACCTATAAAAACCTTTAAAAAATAAAATAGAAAATACGTCATCGGTATTTTTGAGTAAATAAAGATTTTACGGGGCTTCCTGTTAATTGTTTAGAATAGAAAGAAAGGACCATCTTAATGTACATATTTGTGTTAACTACTAACGTTCTTTTAAATAGTGTACAGAACTGGAAATTATACACAGAATTCGCAGTAAATATTTTTATTTTGCAAAAATAAAATAGAAAAAAGAGTTAAACATCAGATAGTATCGACATAGTAAATATTTAAATATTTAAATAAATGCGTTTTAGTGCTTTCTGGTGAACCTTGCGATTCCAGTGATAGAAAATCCCTAAAAATCTCCGTTTTTTGTTCTTTTTTTGGAACGAATGAATGAGCAAATGAATAAAATAACGTAATCAGCTGTTTTTAACAATGCATTCAGCTAAAATTGCGATTGTGAAGCACTTGCTGTTGCTTAAAAACTCCTATTTTAGCTAAAAGTCTTAAAAGGAATTATATAAAAATTTAACAACTGAAGGTTTCATTATGCTTCTGACTGAAATTAAGAAATCAGAAATTATCTTATCTGTTTGTATGTTTTAACGGTGTGTTCAATTTTACTTAAGATTTTTAAGAATTAATGAGCTTAACACCGGTAAATAATAATTGTTGGAAAAACTGAAAAGAAGGAAACATTTGCTGGCATATTGCGATGGTACCATTTCGAAAATTATCTTATCTTATTTCTGGTCCGAGCAGCTTGAAATTTGGTACAGAGACACCGCTCAAGCTACTTTAGTATGTGAGAAACTTCCCCTTTCGAAAAGTAGACCAGGGACCGGCCTATTTTAAGACATTGGATTTCTTGAAATTTCGTACCTCTTTAGTTAGATTAATATTAATGGACCAAGGGCCGGCCTTTTCTTGGATATCTGATTTATGAAGCGATTTGCTTTGAAATTTGAGGTGATTTTGTTTCGGAAAGTGGCCCGAGTCCTATTCTAATAAATCTTATTTACAGTGCGATGTTTTGGTATTTCGGTATCTAGGTAAGTATGTGGGATACTTTTTGTTCTAGAAAGTTGAGCAGGAGTGGCCTTATTCTAAAACAGTTTAGAAGAAAAATATGAAATAAGATGTGGGAGTGAGGAAATCGATCGGTAGATGAAGAAAGACAGGTACACTGAAAGAAAAAGACTAGTAAAGTCAACCGAAATACGAGTGAATTCAACCGAAACTTCTGTAATTTTTTATCCATCGCAACAAGATATTGAATCAACTGCGCACAAATCGTTGATTCGTAATTGACCGTTTTAGTAGTCAAGTGTACAAAAAAAGTTGTTGCGGCAAAACAAAAAAAAAATAAAAAAATACATGTAAGGCGCGATAACCTCCGAAGAGGTCTATGGCCGAGCTTCTCTTCCAATTTGCGTCGTGCTCCTTTTTAATTTTTCCTACAAATTGGCGGGACGGGACCTACTTGTTTTATGCCGACTCCGTTCGGCATCTGCGAGGCAGATGAGTTTTCACTGCAAGCTTTTCATGGCAGAAATACACTCGGGTTGCTTGCCAAATACTGCCGAGGGACGACTCCGCTTAGAAAAATTGTCTCCTAATTGAAAAACCTTATTTCTAAAATTTTGATGTTGCTTTTCCCGGGGTGTGAACCCAGGGCATTCGTTGTCGTAGGCGGATCACGCTACCATCACCCCACGGTGACACTTACTAACCGAACTTCAATTGGGCGTACATCAATTATGCTGGCACACATTAAACATTATACACTTTATTATTTTGTTTTATTAAACACACTTTCACTAAATTTTATATTTTATAATTTATTTAATTCATAGTTTTGAACTTCGCTTTGCAAATAGAAATGAAAATATTAGTCACAAAACTGTTTGTCAATTCTTTCAGTTGCAGCTCAGCTCATTCTCAATTTCTTCTCTCGCATGTAGTTGCCACACTTGATTGTTTCGTACAAAACTTTTAGTATAAATGTTTGACATAACATTTTAAATAGAGAACTTGTAAGTTATAGAAAAGTAAAGATTCAAATCGCAGGAAGGTAATTCACCACTGGAGTAACTTTACATGTAACTCGACAAGTTTAATTTTCGTAACACTTTAAGTCGAAACTATTCCAAAACAACTCAAACTTTTATGTTGTCGGAAACATCAACATTAAAAAAAGGATGTTTTATTATCTTATTAGATTCGTTCGCGTGAGTGAAAATTCGTAAAAACTTGAACAAAATGTTACTAATTTTGGAAAAATCCTGTTCGTTCAAACAAAGCTTTTGCAACAAGAGGGTGCAATTTTGCATTTCGCTTGGAGGAGAAGTTGCAAAATTGTACCCGATAAATAGGTGTCCAGGTATAATTTTTTGCAGTGTTATGCACAGTAAATTCAAGAAAGGGGTTTTCGTTTTGTATTCATAACTGAAAAACTAGTAGTTGTTTTCATATTTTGTGTGTTTCTTCGATTTGGTGATTTTCTTATTTTGGTGTTTTTTTAACAAGTGGCACCATCGTCATAAATACAAAGCAGAGAGTGCAGTGAGCGTAAAATTCTCTTTGAAATTTGCTCATGTACTGACTGTTGATCGCTGTTGAAATTAACAGTGAGATCAGTTGTGTTAACAAAAAAATCAGTTAGATTAGATAGATAGACCGTAATTCGATCAATTTCACCGAATCTCCATTAAGTCAAGAACAATAGAACAGATTTGTTGATTTTACTAGCACCATTTCGCTCAGTGTATCAGCGCGCTATCCAGGATCTGTATCGTGTTCTACGATACGGATAAAAACCCAATTTTACTCAAATGGTAAATATGAATATGTCAAGCTTTTCATAAAAGTGTTGATACATTATGAATTTTATAAGTAATTGAGGCCTATATTTCACGTATTGCCTCGATCCTAATCACCATTTCAGTGTTATTGCGATTTAAAAAATCGAATTTGATCACGGATCGTATAACACGAACGAGGCCAGATCAAAAGAAAACGCTCAAGAAATTTTTATATTTTCTTCTTGTAAGCCAATCTTATTATTATTATTCTTTTTCTATACAAATTTTCTTCGGAGGTGCATGCTGCAGCCATATAATTAAGCACGCAAGTTTTTTTTGAGCATTTTTGTACTCTTGAAAAAATGCCTAAAGCATAGGCGGCGCGTCGGGTAGAAGCTAGTTTTTATGTTATGATTATTTTTCCATTATTGTAAGAGGACAGTAAGGTATTAAACGGCTTGAGGACTCCTAAAACGTGTCCAAAAATGTCGAGATGTATCAAAAGACCCGTTTGTAAAGTTTTACCTTTTAACAACAAAAAAATCTACCGTCGATTCAGAGAGTGTTGCACCTTTCTTTGCCAACACATCGGCCTTTCATTACATCCTATCACTTTATGACTGGGAACCCAGCAAACAGCAGACCTGACCCCTCCCATTAATTTAGAACCATCAGTAAACACGTGCTCTGCATTTCTGCACTCTGGCGCCAGGCATTTGGGTAATTTGTGGCTCTAAGATCTTTTTCGTAGCTCATGCACGGGAGCATATATTCCGTTTGCCCGATATTAGATGGCGCTATACTGCTATACCCACACGGCCTGAGCTCAAGCTACCGCGAGGCCCTAGGGCTTGCTGCAGTTGTTAACGCGATATTTTTGGACATTAATTGTGCTGGCGGGATATGTAAAATATCATGCAATGCTGCATCCTCTTGCATGCATGCATACAGTGCCGTGGAGGATTTCTTCGCTCTCTCTTCCTCGTGGAGTTTCCACGACAACTTACTATCTAGGACGACTCCTTGTGCTACATATTTCTTGTAGAGTTACACCTTCAAGTTAAGGCTTTGTCTACAAAGGGACCATATATTTTCTAGTAAATAAGACTACAGTGGTAATCATTTACACTCATACTTGATTTCATGTATTGATCTCATTAGGGTTTTGAGCAGAAAAGATGCCAAAATAATAAGCTTGTAGTCGCTTGGGTGTAGGTGGCTTTCGGTATGAAGACTACTCGGGCTGTTGTCCAATATTAAGGGACGTAATTCAGTTCGATGCAAAAACTATTCTAAGCGGGTTTATATTCGTTTCACCAGCTGTCTGCAGCATACCAGGGCATATCCCATCTGTACCCGACAACTTGAACTTGGCAAGAGATTTTATTGCCCACACAATTTAAGTATTTGTCAACAATCCGTATTAGGAGTCTAGACGCTGTCACATAACTCTTCCTCATCATCTCCTGATGGGAAGTACACACAGTGGTGCCTTAGGGGACTCTTCACATCTGTTTCACCATTTACCGTCCTCTTGTTTTATGAGTCCCTGGACTACATCTCTCTTAGATAGGACTTTCCTCAGTGTTGCCGTTTCATGGAAATTTTTCTATGAAACCCTCTTCGACCTATTGATTTCACTTTTATAGATCCTCAACAGATCTCTATATTCGTCACAGTACTCCTCGCTTTACCTGCGCTCTAAGAAGACTCAACTCCTTACTCAACCATGCTTTGCCTTCCCCGTGAATCTTCGCAGAGGATAAACTCTGTTGTACGTAGCTATCAGCGCCTTTGATAAGGAGTTGTTGCACTCCTCCAACTCCGTTACGGTGGTAACTCTTTAAGGATGTTCCATTCTTCCCACTAAGTATCAAACTACAAATTTTTCCAGTTCTATAAAATCAATTAAATTTAAGTTTTCTACAAATATTCGAGCAATGCAGAAGTTCTGTTTAAAGAAGCCATTATCAATATTTAATAATCAAGCTGCCAATTACTGCTCGATTTCCTAAAGAAAATGCTAAGTAAATTAAAGTGAAAATAAAGCAATTATAAAAACAACAATAAAAGAAAAGCAAATAGCAATACGAAGTATTGAACCTAAATTGGCTAATTAGGACGCAAACGAATTGACTGCGAAAGCATGATTAGACGTTTATGAGTTAAATGCAAACCATTTAGGCATATTAGGTAAGTTGAAGTGAGTATTGAAATGTGTGTAACCGACTCAAAATGTCGTAAATAATTATAGGATATAAGCAATATGACAGCGAGACTGATTTCACCAAAATCAAATACTCAAACACACACACAGCTGGAGATAGAGTGGGGACACCAGGTTTCCATTCCAAGACGGTAGGAAGCGTGTAGGCCTGACTCGCGGTATGCGACTGAATTATATTACTCCTGCGATGAGGATGATCTCTCAGCGTCCGCTAATATTTGCGGCTTACACCGGTCTTCTAATAGAAAACCTTCACAAACTTTCTCTTAAATTTTTCACTTATGCGTGTACCACTAAACCAGTTCACTACCATGGGTGAGTTCATCTCCCGAATCCTATTTTAAATGAATGGCTGAACGAAGATTGTACTCCAAACTGGGTGAAGTGGCAGAAAAGATGGGTTCGATGGTGAACAAGGACAAAACAAACTACCTGCTATAAACATGCAAAGAGTATACGCATTTTCTCCTTAGAAACTACACCACTATAGATAGCCATAATTTCGGAATAGTAAAAGGCTTTGTTTATTTGGAAACCAGCATTAACAAAAACAGCAACATCAGCCTTGAAACCCAGCAAAGAATCACTATGACCAATAAATACTACTTTGAAGTAAGTGAACAATTAAACATTAAAGTTCTCTCTGGGCAAAAGAAGCCACTTATCGTACGCGTCTTGATAAATGGCGTAGAAGCATGGATGAATTAGCTGAAGGAATACTCAAGAGAGAAGTTCCCTGAAATATTTATGGACCTCTACGCGTTGGTGACGGTGAGTAGAGAAATGGATTTAATGACGAGCTGTATGAGCTTTACACAGACATTAACATAGTCCAGGGAATTAAAATACAGCGGCTACACTGACTAGCCCATGTTATACGAATGAAAGATGACTCTCCGGATAAAAAGGTATTATTTTATCGGGGCTCGCCTACGGAAGCAAAAGAAGAGGGCGGTCCCTACTTCGCTGGAAGGATCAGGGGGAAAACGATTTAAATTCGCTTGGGCTTACCAATTGGTGCAAGTTAGGACTGTAAAAACGTTTAAATGTTAAGTCATTAAGTCAAACGGTAGTGTCCTAAATGGCCCTAAAGTCAAATCAAGAAAGGTCATAAAGTCAACTGACCTAATGACCGCTATGTCGTTATGGCCATTTGAAGTAGTCATAACATCAGTTGGTGGCCCTCATGCGCCAATACTTGGAAACTGATGTCTTTCTAGGCCAATTATTTAATTATTTAGGGGCAAACTATGTATAACGCAATGAGTAATTTTTTCTCGTGTGAACCATAATTCCTATCATATAAGAGCTTTCATTCACCTCAGTGAGTGGCAGTAAACCTGAATGCCATTGTGAAATTGGATGAATTATATAGTTGCGTCATACACCATCTGGCCCTCAACGCTTAAATTTTGCATCTTTACTCAGTCCAGACTATAATTTAAAAGCTAACTTACCTTGAAATAATAAATACAAGGAGCGAAAACCTTCGAAGAGAGTAAAGGCCGGGTTTGTCTTCCAATTTGCGTCGTGCTCCTTGTTTTTAAATTTTTTCTACGAATTGGTGGTACCGTACCTAAATACCTCATGCCGACTCCGAACAGCATCTGCAAGGCAGAGGAGTTTTCACTGAGAAGAATTTCATGGCAGAAATACTGTCGGAGTGTTTGCTAAATCACTACAACCACACCACGTCTATCGCTAACTTACCTTAACCATTGAAAATTGCTTTTTTCTTCGTTTGCCAATATAAAAACACAAAACTTGTAAAATCTTTTCAATTTTAATTTTAATCTTTTCATTTGCCTTTTAAGCATTTTCAAAATTTTTAAAATTTTTAGCAACAATAAACAATTTTTTTTATATTTTTAAAATATATACATACACATTGATATAAATAAATAAATAACTAACAATTAATATAAATATTCTTAAAAGATAAAAGTTGTAGAATTTCTACTTATTTCTTTGTGCTTTGTTGTTTGCTGTTTGCTATTTGCTATTCGCATCTAACTTTGACTAACGTTTGTCTTATAAAGCAAACGTCCCTTCTTTCCACGCACACAGAACACTCATACGCCATGGCAGCCCTCACAGATTTTATGTGCTTTAAATATAAAGCTGTTTACATGCATACCATTTAACAAAAAAAAAAAAAGAACAGCAAACGATGTGGCAAACCATTTTTAAAGCGAGAATTTTGCTTCTGCTTTTTTCCAAGCATTCTTTTGTTTGTGTTAACTTTAACACGGCTGAACTGTTTCGCTGTAAAAATTGCTTTGGCGTTTTGAGTGTCTTATCGCTAACTCTTTTTTTTTAAAGTCTCGTAGATATTCGTTACTTATTTTCTAAAAATGTTATCTATTTTTGGTTTAGCACTTGATCTTGCCTTTTTCTTTCTTTATGCATAAGCTTTGTAAGCCAGTTTTTGTGCTTCAGCATTGTGTTGGTATTTGGATTCCAGAAAAGCAGCAGGCACTCCAATGGATCGACCATCCCAAGGCCCGTGAGCTGTGATGTGCGCAGAATGATGTTCAGCTGCGAGCTGGATAAAGGAAGAGAAAATTGGAGTAGAAAATGTAAAAAAGTAATGGAATATGTTTTGTAATTTAAAATATCAAAAATTACAAATAAAAGCCTAAGGACTCTTGTGGGAAAACAAAAAATTAAACGTGGTCGCTATGTTTTTGTATTGGTTTGTTTCACAATTCTATACAAATATGAATGCAGGTAGGTGGTGATTTGTCCCAAACTATACAAAGGCAATAACAGGAATCATAGATTAATAGATGAGGCGTGTGGGTTGGGCATTTAATGCTTTTATTTCAAGTATTTACAAAATAATTGAGTAAGGCAAACTTTTGTGATGTGAAAATGCGTTAATACCGATTATAATTCAAACAAAAGAAATTTTACGAATTAGAATTTGTGGCTTTAAATAATTACTTTTGTATATTTTACAAAATATTTATACGTGTTTTTAAAAATTTACATTAGGGGGCTTTATTGTTTTGTTATGTTCATGTCCATTCTGCCTGGAAATGGGATTCTTTATAGAAAATATAAAACTATGAAGTTAGGAGAGAAATCTATAGAAGGCCTTGTCGGATGCCTCTTTAATTCTATATCTAAATATTTCATAAAAAATGAAAAGTCTCTAGAATTGTTTGAGTAAATTTTTAAAATTCCCTGCAGAGTTTTGTCACAGAATGTTAAAGATTAATTATAGCTTTCATGAAAATGAAATGGTGTACTGAGTTTACCACGAACCTCAAAATTTTATGTCCTTAAAGGGGAAGAGATAGACCCACCAATAAGAATACCCAAATGATCAGTATGACAAGCTGTGTTGGTTTAGCCATCTCCCTCTGTCTCTTTGTCTGTTTGAACGCAAACAAATTTCTCTATTTTTAAGATATCTCGATGAAATTTGATGATCTGGTATATTTGGGTGTTCGATTGATCATTTGCCGAAACCTACCGGATCGAACTACTATAGCATATATCCCTCATACAACCGATTTTTCGAAAAAGAGGGTTTGTGTCATTTATTCCTCATTTTAACAGCATGAAGTTTGAAATTTCACAGGATGATTACATCATACATCATCATAAATTATAAAGATTGGTTTTGTATAAGATCTATATCCGATACAATCGATTGTTCAAATAAGAGTTTTAACGAAATTCCTTCCTCAGTTTTATAGCTAAAAGCTTGAAATTTCACAAGATGCCTAAATATATATCATGCGTTATTGTCTGAAAAAGGCGTCAAGATCAGTCATATATATATTATATATCCCATGCAACTGAAAGGTAAGGTTAATAAAAATATGTTTAATTAAAATATTAAACCGTGTGTTCGAATCGAGCTTAAAGCCTAACAATAATTATTTTATCTTAATATTGTTATGATAAATTTTTTTTAAGTAGAATAGAAGAAAGAAAAAATTTAAACAACTGCCAAAGCTCGTTGTATAGATCCATTTCGAAACTGCAAAATTCCTTAATCGGCAACGTTTATTCAGTAAGGCGATATAACTACAAAAATTGTTAGTACATCCCAGAGCACGGGGAAAAAGTGTCAATGAATATGACACTATGACATCATTGCCATAAAACAAGTCCAATTTTCACATCGTTTCTGCAACAGTTGTCGCAGCGCTGTGATAATCAATTGGCAAGAAACAGGATAGAAGTGGAAATAATGAAGACAAACAAACAACCGCTGTGACAGCTGAACGGTTATAGCAGCGGCGCCTAAACGTTGCCGATGAAGGAATATAGCAGTTCCCGAAATGGATCTATACAAGGAGCTTTGGCAGTTGACTAACTTTTTTCTTTCTTCTATTCTAATTCAAAAATTTTCTCATTTAAGAAAAAAAAATGTATCATAACAATAATAAGTTAAAGAATTATTGTCAGGCCTAGAGCTCGATTCGAACCCACGATGTTATAAGTGAGTAGGCCGATATAACAACAAAAATTGTTTCAGTTTTAAACAATTTTGTTTCAATTTGTTTTCAACAAAATGTATTTGTCTGCAACAATTTTTTTTTACATTTTTTGGGTTTTTTTTCGTTGGACTACTCCGCTAAAAAAATTTTATTCAAAAAATTTGTTCCTAGAACTTTGATTTTGCTTTGCACGGGAATTGAACCCAGGAGCTTCGGTGTGGTAGGCGAAGTACGCTACACCACACAAATTACAAAATTGGCTCGTTCAACAGAACTTGCTCACTGACATTGAATTTAACAGCAATACGTTATTAGCAATCCTTCCGCTGTTATTTCCATAAGAAAAACTCAGCATACAAAAAGCTATCAGATCTAAAAGTGAGATTTTGTCACAATACTTTTACAAAAAAAAAAGAAAATTATGCTAAGCGATTCGTCTCGAACAGTTAGTTCTAAAGTTGACGAGATGACAAATGTACTTTATGCAGTCATAATAATTTATTTTCTATAAATAATCACATTTCATCAGGCAAGAAAGAGAAAAAAGTATCGCCCGAAAACGAAACACTCTAATGTACATATTTTGCGTAAAGCCATCACCATAACAACAGGGCGAAGGTCTTAGGAAATCTACGTAAAAGAGGCATACACGATAACCCCAACAATTAGGTAATATGTTTTTTAGTGGACCTACTCTTTTCTCCCTTTTCACAATGGCCAACTTCGGCTTTAGCGCTTCAGCGGGTACATGAGGCATTGAGATGACTAAAGCTACTGAAGTGTTCTAGTGAAGGAAATGAAAAATTGAAGAAATTATATTGTTTTTTTGATGCTGTTTGTGCTCAGCTGCTGGATAAATAATAACTCGCCGGAACGTGAGGACCTCACTTAGACTGAACGAGTTGTGCTGTTAGCAGATGGATATATAACAGCGAACATAAGAATAGCAGTGAAAATATTTATTATATTTTGCCAACTAAATTAGTATATTTTATTTTCGATAATTAAAAAAAAAAGTCTAAAAATTTTGTAGCCAAAACTATGCAAACCAATCTCAAAAATACTTTCGAAAATTGTACGAAAACCTTGAACATTTTATTAAAAGTTTTCTGACTTTGTTCTAGGAATGCAGTTTTATAGCCAAATCAATTTTAGTGCAACAAAGTACAAGTTAGAGGTCTTTCAAAATTCGCACTGATTTTTCACATACTTTTTCTAAAGGGTGTTTGCGATTTTCTTACATATAAACAAGTAAGGACAGCACTGTCTTCGGCTGTTCCGAAGACTTCATACCTTTCATCATATCCAAATAATCGGCTGCATAAGATATGAAATAAATATATATTGAACAGATGTAAATAACTAAGCGATTTCTAAGATAAATAGAAAATAAAAATAGGCAGGTACTTTGTGTGAGGATGCAAAGTTTCTTATATAAAGAATCGGTTGTAAGGGACATATGCTATATATACGACCGAACTCTTCGAATTTTTCAGACAAAAATATTTGTTATATACGAAAGTATATGGCGAAATTTGAAGCTTCTAGCTGTTAAAATGGGGCAGAAATTACGAAAAGTTTCTTATCTGAACAATCGGTTGTGGCGGATATATGCTATATATACGATTGATCTCATCTATTTTTTGAGAAAACGATATGTGCAATATCCGAAAGCATATGGTGAAGGTGGAAGCTTCAATCTGATAAATTGAGGAAGATATGACAAAAATCGTCTTGTCTGAAAAGTCGGTTGTATGGAGGATATATGATATAGTGGTCCGATCCGGCCGGTTCCGACAAATCTCTAATCGAACACCTAAATATACTCAAAAATTGAACGACTAGTTTGCATACAAACAGACAGACGGACATACGAACAAGGGTAAATGAATTCAGCTCTTCATCCTGATCATTTCGGTATACTTATTGGGGGGCCTATCTGTTCTCCTTTAAGGACTTACAATTCCGAGATTCGTGACAAACTTAATATACCACTTCATTTTCATGAAAGGTATAAATAATGGAAGAAAATAAAAAGCACCCTTTGCAATAGGAAGAAGTTGTGAAAAATCAACTAGAATTTTGAGAGAGCTTTAAGTTGTACTTTGTAAAACTAAAACTGATTGGGCTAACAAAACGAGTACTCAAAAATATTCTGAAAGCTCTAAAAAATAAGTTTGAAACTTTCGTAAAATTTTCACCAATTTTCAAGTTTATTCAAAAATGTTTTCAGATTAATAAGCATAGTTACAGTTACGAAATTTACAGTTTTCCTTTAAACTATCATAAAAAAAATTATTGAGGAAGCTTGATTGAAATTGTCACTGCTATTTTCATGTTCGCTATTGTGTGCAATAATTTATTGCTCTAGCTCAATCCGCTGTCGAAATGAGATAATTGTGTCAATTATGGAAAAATTTGTTTCCAAAAAACGGTCTACAGCTTAGATAATTTGTATTTGTATTTCGAAAATATAGAATCATCCCATTTTCCGACTTCCAAAATCCCGACAAATTACAATACAGTTTGGTTTTAATCTCGACAAGAAATTATGTAGAAAAACTTTTCGTAATAGTACCAGTACAATATAAAATATAAAGTAGACTTTGTATTTACTTTAACCGTGAATAACACGGAATACCATAAAATATTTATGTTAAAATATTAACAAATGTTTGAGGGGAATGGAAACTTGATCGATGTTCTGGGAATTTGTTGGGGCTCGAACACAGTCATAAATTGTATTTTTATATCAAATCAAACTTTTTTCATGTCTAATAAATATTTGTTTAAATGGAATGAGACTTTTTTCGAGTCAAATTAAACTTTTATCAAATCAAATTAAATAAAAAAAAAATTAAACTTTTTTCCAGTCAAGTGAAACTTTTTTCAAATCAAATTAATTTTTTTTCCAGTCAAATTAAATTTTTTGAAAATCAAATAAAACTTTTTAAAATAAAATGAAACCTTTTTTTTTTTAAATCGAGTGAACATTTTTCAAATCGATTGAAACTTTTTTCATTTCGAATGAAACTTTTTTCAAATCAAATTGAATAACCGTTAATATCATCCAGTTCAGTGCATCAGCTAGGCCAATATTTTGTGCCATAGAAGACAATATGTGCTAATTGCCATCTTTTACACAAAACTTAAATTTTTAGTCTTGTCTCACAATTTCCGAGTGGATGTGGTCCTATCTGGATTAGGTATTTTGAAATTATTTATTACGGGATTTTGTAAGTCTTGATTATGTTATACACCCATAAGAGAAAGTGTGTCCGAAATTTCAAGACAAGGCGAATTAATACAGGGTGATGGCAAAGCGAATTCAATTGAATTCGCTGCGCAGAAGAATGTGAAGTCAAAAGAAAATTTTCATTGATTTTGATTAACTGATATATTATTGTACCAAGGCGTTGTATCGAAAACATCAAGAAGAAGTAATCAGCTGATGGAATAACGACACCTGGTACCAATTGCGCCTTGCTTAAACCACAAAATATATGTTGGAGATGTAAATAATGTCATATTCTGATTCACCTATAGTTTTTATGGAAAAAAATAACAAGAAAAAAAAAATACTAATACTAATTATAATTAGCGAAAGTGTTAAACAGCAATTGAATGAGGTTAAATCTAGAATATCAAAGCTTAAAAAGGTATCACATTTTGAACCGTAAATATTGTATTGCATGTGTGTTTATGGAATGTGAGATAGTAAATATTTACAAACATATTTGGTAACTGTATTCTATCTGTAACGTTTGGTTGTTTTGCATGGAAGGTGCTGCCACAGATAGGGTTAATTAATCGGCACAAGACTTACCTAATCACAACATTACAACTTAGCAAAAAATATTTGTGTCCATAATTTGTTTGCCCATGCTTTTTTAGATCGCTACAACTTTTATCAATTAAGGCAAAACTTCAATAAAAATTGCTTAATTAAAAAATGTCTGACTGGAAAATATTATTTTCTCATTTTTTTGTTTGGTTTTTGTTTTTTATAGCAGCACCAACTGCTGTGTATTTCTAATTAACAGCCCACGACAGCCTAAATGCGTTGCAAAGAAAAATAGAGAAAAGAAAATATACGATTAGGCTTACCTTCTTGCACAATTGGAAAATGGCCAAACCAACCGACACAATAAATGACAAGAAGCCCAATCCCAATGCATTCAAAGCCTTAATTTTCAATATACCAATAGCCATTGGAATAACAGTCATCGCTTTCAGCAGAATTAGCACCATTAAAGGCATAATCATTTTACGCAAACGATGTTTCTTGCCTAATTACCACAACGGAAGAGAGGAGAGAGAAAAAATGATAAAAAATGTTATAACATTTTTTGTTCATTTAATGTAAATTAGGTAGCTCATTAAACGCATGCACACACCCTTCTTGAAGAAGTTGCCCTTCTTACCCTTGCCCTCAACCACACCATCACCACCGAGTATTTTCACATTAAGGCTCAACTCATCGTTGGCCAAATTGCGTGATGAGACGGTGACTTTGGCATCACCCAGAGGCAAGTCCATGGTAACATCGTGTCTTTGCAGATAATCGCCAACAACATCAAATAAATCACGTTCTTCGTCGTTATTCGAGCGTGCGCTTGCTGAATCAGCGGCTGTGGGCTGATAGCCATTGGCTTGTACCTCTACGTCGCCGAACTGGAAGGTAGCAAAAAAAATAAATGTGAATAAATAAAATTTTTTTAAAATTAAAATATGCGAAATTAAGTGGACCTTCGTCAAATCAAAAAGGGAAATTACTACCCCTGCTTTTTAAAAATATTCTCCTTCTTTCTCTTACTGGCTAGCCTCGGAAGGATTTGTTTGCACAACTTGCCCTTTAACAACTATTTTTAATATTAAGTGCATGATGATGCGGAGATTAGTGGCTGAATTTGGTGAATGGTGACAAAGCTACCGGTAGAATCTGTGAATGGATCCAATGGAATGATCCAACCAGTGAAATGGGTAAAGGGTGCATCAATTGAACGGTTTTCAAAATAACCGGTGGATCGGAAAACGGCTAATCGGTGAACGAATGGCTGACAAAACTCACCTTACAAATGGCGCCTGAGCAGAGAATAAGAAAAAATTAAAAAAAAAAATCTTCAATATGAAATTTGATTATTTAATTAATAAAAAAAAGAAATAATTAAATTTCATATTGAAGAATTTTTTGTTTTTATTAATTTTTTTCTAGTTTCCTGTTCGGGCGCCATTTGTACCGATTGGTCGTTTTCCTAAAAAATATAAATCCCCTTCATTGCAAGTCGACGTAAACTATCTGAAATTGTATTTTGGAAGAAGCGGAATCTTATACTGCTAAAAGCCGTACAATCACAGGGCATATGATCTTTCATTATGTCTTTCTCATCTTACTTGCAGCTTCTTCAGGAAGCGGTAAATAAGGCTTTCCTCTTAAGGATTTATTATGTACTTCCAAGGCGCTTTCGATCGCATTTTCGCCATATTTTCTAAGATCTCGCCTTTCAAGTCCATCGATCTTGTAGCTTTCCTTCATATACCTAAAACCTGCCCCCGATCTTATGACAATCCGCTATCAGTTCAATAGCAATAAATTTATTTACTCCCCAGCTTCCATGATAGCAGCGACCTCTGCCTGCAAAACGCATTAGTTTGATAGTTAGAACTATTAATTTAGCCACAGATTCCTGGAGAAGCCTCTACAACCCGACCTTCCATTTAGCTGAAAACTTACAGTCTGTTTCTCTATCATACTTTACCACACTTTCCTTTTTTTCACCAATAGTAACTTGAACTCCAGTTGCCAGTAAGGCCAACAAGGAATTTAAAACTTTTAAATATGAACAAGTATACTTCAGTCGTTTTACCACCCTCTAATAACCATAGAACTGCAAATTTCACATTTCGGTGACTAGCCAAACCGTATTGAAAAAGTGATCCGATAAAAGGGTCAAGCGACCTTTAAGTATTACGTTAACCTTAATTGCTAATTTCAGAGTTTCTGATTGAATATCTATTATTTTTGATTATTTACAATTTTGATTAATCATCTTTTAAATAATTCAGTTAGTCGATATTATAATTTTGTACTAATCAAAAAGGAAGCTTATTCGTGTAATCAATTTTTTAATTAATCTAAAAACTAACTTAATTGGGCCTTTTTAACTAATCTTAGCTTGAATAAAGTGACTAATCAAATTACTTGCAGCTTCCATACTGAATATCAACTTTTTTGTGTGTGATTAATTTACTACTTAAAATTTTGATTACTAATATTTTGAATCTTTAAGTAAACCGACTAATTCTATATATTTACTAATCAAAAAGGAAGTTTACTCGAGTAAACAGCTTTTTGGTTAATCGAAAACAAAATAATTTGAGCATTTTTGATTAATCATAGCTTTAATAAAGTGATTAATCAAATTACTTGCCGCTTCCATACTAAATATCTTTTTCTTTGGCCGTATGGTTGATTGTTTACTTAAAATTTTGTTAACTTATTCTTTATATTATTCAGTTACATGATGTTCTTATTTTTTACGAATCAAACAAGAATTTTATTCGAGTAATAAATTTTTTTATTAATCAAAAACGAAAATAAATTGAGCCGTTTAGATTAATCACAACTTGAATAAAGCGATAATCAGATGAATTGCAACTTCCTGTACTTGTACTGAATATCAAATTCTTTGGCCATGCGGTTAAATGACAACTCGAAATTTTGATTATAAAATTTTTAAATAATTCAGTTAATCGATTAATTCTATACTTTTACTTATCAAAAAGGAGGTAATCAGCCTTTTGGTTTTTCAGGAAATCGATTAATTTGAGCATATTGAATTAATCATAGCTTGTGAATAGGGATTAATCATAAAATTTGCATCTTCCATACTGAATATCTTTTTCTTTGGCTATGAGATGAATTGATTACTTTAAATTTTGATAAATAAGCCTTTGAATTATGCAGTTTCACGATTAATTCATATTTTTTTAAGGATCAAAAAGGAGGCTACTACTCTGATAATATTAAGTTTTTAAATTAGTCCAAAAACCCAAATTAATTTACCCTTTTTGATTAATTAACTGCTTAAATTTTGATTCATAATCTTTTAAATTATTCCAGTACCAATATACGATTTTGATAAATTTTTATCTATGACATAATCGATTATTTTACTCCATTATTTCATTCACCACTCTTTTCGCTACACTTTTTAAACTACTTCCAAACCAGTTTCTGCTAAAACATCAATTCTCGGCTCTGTACTGTTATTATTTAAGAGTTCGCATTATTTTTCATCACAAGAACGAGTAACATTTGTTAAATTATAATTATTAAACCATAATACCCACTACCCTATCTCATTTACTTTGCCATTTTCACTAAAAACATGACACAGAAAGTTTTCACTCACTTTGTAATTATCATTGTTCATCACTGTATCGAGAAAACGCATCGCACGCACTTTAATGCAAGCCATTGAATCTTCACCACTCTCACATTTGGCATTCTCTTCGGCGATCATACTTTCCATATTTGTTGGTTGTACTGCTCTCGCTGCATACGTTATGGTGGTGGTAAATACTAACAGCACCACGAGGACCAAATACCGCTTGGAAGCCATATTATCTGAAGGTACGAGTTGTTGTTGTATATGGGACCTCTACAGTTAGTACTCGCCTCGTTGAGTGAACAATTGCAAATAATAATCGTTTTTCTATTGTCCACGATTTTTATACTGCATATTTAAGTTGCTTGTGCAGCAAATGTAGTTAACGTAAAAAATATTTATCGATGACAAAAAAAAAACAAAACTTAAAACTAAAGCGTCGCGAAAGAAATGACGGAAGAAGACATAAAAACCAGTTGACATACGCTAGCGAGAAGAGACGTTGCACGTGCTCACCAGTTTGTTTGGCGCATTGAAAATGTTATGCTCACACGCATAGAGAATGAAACAAACAAAAAGCGCGCCAATATAATTGCACTTCTCAAAACGCATGCGCTGTACATTATTGAACACACAACGCACGCGCTGGCGTATGAGTAACTTCTCAGTAAGCCCACAAATCTGACTCTCTTCTTCAAAGCGAACATTTGCGCGTACGGATGAATGTTTGAGTTTGTTGATATCGTCTTCATTCATGCTTAAATCTTCTTTTACATTTTTATGCAGTTCACGTGCCTTAATGATATGTTTAAATAGTTGGCAATTAAAGCTTGTTCTTCGCGATGTTTACTTATGCAGATATGCATGCAAGATCATTGATAAAATCAACCCCATAACTCGTATCGATATGCGCGGGTCAACACAAAATTTTACTTTGACTTCAATGCATTAAATTTCAATTCTTAAGGTCGTAATTTGACGAAAAAAAATATATGACATGAAAAAGTTTGCTTTCCTATTTAGGAAACCGCTTGAACGAAATTTTTCAAAATCTGTGGTTTTAATATTTACTTGAAAATTAAACAATTCAAATGAAGATTTTTATTAAGTTTTAATATCGAATAACTTACGAAAAAGTGGATAATGAATTAAAAGTGTACACTTTTACTTTTTATTTTATGCTCATAGGTACTATCCCTCAATAAACCCCAAATATAGTCTCCCATCATGTTATCATTATATAGGCCTTGATAACGTTGTGCGAAGAAGAGCCTCAAGCTTTGCTTTACTTTTGGTAAATTTAAATCTCTAGTCAAATCATTAAAATCTTCAGTAGTGATGAAATGATGTTTTTGTTGTTCTGGTGTCTGTAAAAACTCCTTATCGGCATTGCTTTTATAAAAACTAGGAGATGAGCCACTTCTTTGCGATGATTTTTTCGGTGGCTCTGGTACTGGTCGGGTCAGATCGTGTGCGACTGGAGCAGAAAAAGATTCAAGATCAGGATATTCGATAGGTTTTGCATTTTTACCTCTACGTCATTTACTCGGATTCACAATGCAAAAGTAGCAGTCTTTAACGTGGTCTTTTGGTCATCGCCAGATTCTTGGTGTTGCAAATTTCATAGACCTTTTCGCACCTCGATACAAACCTAAAATATAGAAAGAGAAATCAATATGTCTACTTTATTTAATTTACTATTTAACTAAAATTTGCTTCCAAACATCTTTTACAATAACTAAAAGCAACATGTCTTGTCTTGATTCCAAACAGGACAGCCAAAATATGCTTCGTAGGCTTCACAGAGGATGAGAGATGTATTTAATTCATATTTTATATCTCGAACTTTAATAAATTGCCTACATGTATATCAAAAAGCATCAGCTTCATATTTACACTTTCGCGACGACATTTTACGAAAGCAAACTTCATACCAAAAAAAAAAGGCGTTTTCTTTTCGTTTTTGTTTGAAATAAAACAGAAAATCATGAAATAAACTTTAGGACAAAGAACAAAGTATATATATTTTTGGCTGCATAGATTATTTTTTGATGAAAATCAAAGTCATGGCGCTGACTACATCTTCTTTAGTTTTAGCCCAGAAATTGTCATAGAAGTTCACAATTTCCAGCCAGTACGTTCCCCGTGCTTCTAAATGCTTCTCTTTTTTCCTCAATAGAATATGCGAATTTCAACTAAGTAAATTTCTATGTTTCTAGAAAATACTAGCAGATGCAGCACATACTATTTTGCCCGATATAAGGTCAACAAATGAAAACATGATAAGTAAACAATTTCTTTTTAGTGTGTGCCAAAGGGTCGTGATGTGCAACTTAATTGCAGACACGGCAGATCACGCAATTTAAGGAGATCAATGTGATTTGCGTACATTATATGAAACGTTTTAATCGCTGACCCGGCCGTGATGTTATAATCTTGCAGGGTGAGCAATGGATATTCATCCACCCCCCGGAAACATCTTCACAGCGTTAGAGGACATTGATAACAATTTGTTATCGGTCGCACTATTGGATGGGGAAAAGCACTGCTACAGCAACAATAACATCTCGAAGTAGATATTGGCTCATTGTTTTCGGTGCATCTGAAGTTTACTCTTTTCTAGTGCCTGGTTTCCCAATCGTTCTATTTTTACTATCAATGACTGAAGATGCCTTGGTTCGAAAGTAGCTGTGTTGATCGGAATCAAGCCCGCTATAAAGCAGCTGGAGTAGCAGGACTAGAAACTTTTCCTCTCCAACCTTCCAAAAAGCTTGATTAATCCCTCTTGAGCTGCCAGCTCTTTCCAATATGTCAGACAAGTTAGTGTTGTCCATTGGAACTGCAAGATTTTGTGCTGATTGGAATCTCATGCATTCAGTTTTTTCAGTTTTCAGCATTTCAGTTTTTTTTAACATTTTAAGTTTTAGGCCTGAAAATAAATAATACCAAACACATAAATCAATAAGAATTCTGCCTACATGTAGATCAAGACGTTACCCATAACACACAGACTAGCAGCGTTCTGGAAGCCCTTACTAATCAAAGTTTCAAACTTGATTTGCAATATGACTTCTGTTTGCTAAAGTCTACGGAACTATTTGGGATATTTCAAGAAAACAATAAGCAAAAGCCGGGGTGCATATCGTATGCTTATGTGACCATGTCGGAACTATTTCCGTGACTGCAAAGGCAAGAGAAGGAACAGAAGAGAAAGGAAAGTAAAAAACTTATTTTGTTTTGTGGATTTTCCGAGAGAGTAGATAAATGATGTGTATTGGAACGATTTTCCGTCATCCCTTGTCAAATTTGGTTTCGAGACAAACTGGTTTCGGCGTTGTGCCATCGTCAGTGTCGATTATTGTTCGAAAGTAAAAAAAAAAAGGGAGATGAAAGAAGAGATTATAACTGAAAACCGAAGCCGGAACTGAAATCGAAACCCTACAGCTTGTTATCAATTTACTATCGAAGTGTTAACGGTATGTTATCGATGAGTAACCGTTTGGTTATCGATGAGATAGGGGCGTGTTAGCCATTTCTTAACTACCAGTTACCTTCTTGTTATCGATTATAAACGAAAAGTCGTCAATTATAAAAATTTGTCAACGCAAGGTTACCGTAGTGTTACAATTTTTGTATCGGTGTATAGTCGAAAAATTATCGATTTGTTTCCGATAGCTCTCACAGACAGATATGCAAGCAATACAGAGCAACTTTTGAAACCAGCAAAGAACGAAATCTTGCCAAATCGACGGAAGTTAATTACATTTCGAATATTTCTATTGGCCTTTTCATGGGCCGTGGTGTGATGGTATCGTGTTGCACCTACAACAACGAAGGTCCTGGCTTCAACTCCCGGGTAAAGCAACATCAAAAATTCAGAAACAAGTTTGTTCAGTTAGAAAAAATTTTTGTAAATGGTGTCGCTCCTCGGCATTGATTTGGCAACCACTCCGGGTATATTTCTGCCATGAAAAGCTTCTCAGTGAGAGCTCAACTGCCTTGCAGATGCCGTTCCGAGTCAGCATAAAACATGTAGGTTGCGTCCCACCAATTTGCAGAAAAAATTAAAAGGGAGCACTACATAAATTGGAAGAGAAGTTCGGCCTAAACTCTCTTCGGGTGTATATCGCGCCTGGTATTGTGTTTTCAGTTCAGATGGCTCAATGGCTCGATGATAAACCACAGCAGAAGTAGGATACTCCAATGAGCTTTGTAACTTTATGTTGTTATGCTGGCTCAAATATGAAACGAATGAATTTTGGTTTTCGGGAATGTAGTTAAATCTTGAACCCATTCAATTACCTTGACTACGAATGAAAAAAAAAAAAATTCTTCGGTTCCTGAGATTTCTTCATGTATATGATTTTGATAGTACCCGGCTCTATTTCAAAGAAAAGCACTGTAATTTTTTATGGGGTCAACAAACTCAGCGTTAAAGTACGAAAATCTGTTTTTCCATAATCTTTCCTTTTGTATATTTGCGAGAATCATCAGATATCATTTTTGGTACCACTTTGCCTAGAATTTAGCATAGAATTCGAAAAAGTCTGAAAATTTTTTTTGGAAGCGAAAAAACTTTTTCCGCAACTATATTAAAAAAAAGAAAAAAAAAATCTACTATATTTAACTGTGTAATTTTTCGATAGTAAGTTAAGTTATGGGTAGTAAACTTCAAAATCAAAGAGTCAATCAATCAATCTATGCTGGAATGCGCGTAATGGTACAAAGCATGAATTGTCCACCACTAACAAGTTGGTGAAGTGAAATCAATATAAAAATTTAAAGCTATAAATTATGGTTTTTTTTTTAAGTTGTTATTTCATTTCGGCAGTTTCATACATGAGTTTGTCAGTATAAAGTAAACATATTGTGCAATCACAACCAAATAGAAAGTTTGGACTAAAATAAAATCAACCCAAGAAATATGCATTATATAAGTTTAAAGTAACAACACCAAATCACATCAAAACTTAATAAAACGAAAATCGATTTTGATATGAAACCAAAACATGTGCGCATATGCCCAGCAAAAAATATGAACATTGTTTATTTCATAAGGCCAAAAGGGCTTATGGCATAAGGTCCTTATTTTGTAAGGAATATAAGTTGTATGGCGTCCTAGTTTCCGGTACTTATGTCATCAGTCACAAGGTTTTTCAGAAAGATAACGTTATGTATAAGAATTATAGCCCATATAAAATAAGGATTACACATGGAGTTATTATAAAGCCTTATATAAAATCTTATTTATAGATACTACTTGCTGTATTAAGACCTTTTGTATAAGGCTTATAACCCAAACAAAATGAGGCTCACATAAGGCGTTATAATAAGATAATAGCTGTGTTTTTTACATGTATATATACCTAAATTAGCAATAGTTAAATAAGTCGCTACAAAACGAGTTGTCTTTAATAACGAATACACACACCTCTGTTGGTCATAGTGTATAACCCATAGCCGAATCGGTTGCGACGAATCTTAGACACACACACTTTTCGGTAGTAGAAGTGGAGAATTTTGTGCAGTAGAATGGAGAGACACATTTCAGTTGCAACTGAGTATAATTCATGCTGAAATTTAGCAGTACCAATTTTCTGCGCAACACTTTCAATAAGTGTAGATAAAGCTATTCACTTAGCGATCCATATAAAGTTTAAGTGCATATGTATATAACATGTAAAAAAATTAGCTAATACATTGAGTACAAAACCTGATTATAAAGTTATGAACCAGTTCGAAGATGCTATATTTCAATCTAATTATATGTAAGTGTTTTTGCACATGTAAAACCAGGCTTGCACAGGACTTACAATAATACACCATCTAATTTTGGATTTCTTTTTCCAACTTTACAATCACCTACTGCAAAATCTTATTTAAATATAGATTGGTAATCTCTCATCACAAATTCATTTTCAGTTCCAACGTTCAAGTTACAATACATATATTATATATATATATATTATATATACATTATATATACATTATATATACATAATATAACATTAAAAACTTTTTTTCTGGGTCACTTTTCGCAAGTGGTTCGGCCAACCCAGAAACTCATTTACCAGATGCCGTTTGGAGTCGCCATGAAACACTTCTGCCAGTGTGTAAGTAAGATAAAAAAGCTGTATAGATCACCTCAGACAGCGAGAAATACGATATTTACGTTTTGAATGGAGTTTTTGAAACGATAAAAAGTAAACTGACTTTTTGAAACAAGTTTTATCAGCGTGTAATTTTTCAAACAAAAAGATAATCTAGTTTCCTTAAAAGTATTATGAAAATTTATTTATAATAGGGTTCCTATATTCTACCTAATGGCTTATAATAATTCCTTATATAACCCTTATTTTACACCGGATCACAGTGTTTCGTGTAGAACAAGCTAGCTGGACAAAATTATTTTATGAGATTTTCCGTTTCATATGCAGTCATTTATTACAACTACGTAATTTTTGCAGCCATTTTTTTTTATTTTTTTTCCAAAATTTTACTTCATATGCATACATTTGCTTATTTCATATACAGTAACTCATGTGAATAAGTCACATAGATCCAAAAAAATTTAAAGGAGTCAAGAATATTACTTTATTGTACAAATTGAATGGACTACAAATCTCAAATTAAAATTTTTTAATGAAAATTCGTCGAATTCTTCAAACATTTTTTAAATATAATTTAGTTTTTGTTATAGATCGTGACAAAGTTTCTTATGGGAAATTAGTTAAAGTAAATTTGCGAAAGCGAAAATTGTAAGAATTGTCCAAAAAGGGGTGTCTACTTATTTATGTGAGTGACGGTACATATGTATGTCTATACATGTTTTGTATTTATTTGAGTATTTATCCTGGCACTACAATTTTTACAATATTATTTTATAGTACCAGTCAGGAATGTAAAAGTGAATTACAATAATAATAATAACAATGTAAATATTTAAATTAATTATGTGAAAATTACTTATTACAAAAACTTAAAAGTGGAGTATCATACAAAGTAGAAAAAACAGTAGATTTAAATTAAATAAAACCTGATCCAACAAAAAGTTTAGGGTAGGTTATCTTTTGTTTGTTAGAAAAAATAAATTTAATTGGACGACAATACATGGTAGAAGAAGGTCGAGGATTCTGCCAAACAATGTTACCTTTTTCATTCTGCAATTGAAGAGGAACGAGAGAAAATATAAACAAAAACTCATCAGTGTCAGAACTGCGTGTAAACTTTTGCTTATATGTACTATGGTCAGAGCTTCCATCGCAACCCCACTTGCTGATTAAAGTATACGTCAAGTTTGTAGGTAATAAACTAACAAAAACTTCTTGATTTGCTAAAAGTAAACGCTCAACAGTTTTATCTAATACGGACTGGACTTTAATTTCCGCACGTGTTTCACCCACATCAATTTCATTTGGATAGCATTCTGCCTTAGCTTTTCTTAGATTTTAAAATGATGGATAAACTTTATGGCCTGTCTTGATGGTCCACTTCCGAGTCGTTTTGTACCTATGAGTCGTCGACTTGCTATCAACGTAGTATGCTAAAGCTTCTATATTGCTCAAGAATATTGCATCTGGCTCACATGACATCTTTTTCCGGATATTTGAGTGGTTTCCTGTGATTTTTTTATAATGTTAGCAACATTTCTGTTGCCGGACATATGCGTTGATACTTCTGCCGCATAAAGTAATTCACCAGGACTTCTAGATTGCAAGAGGTCATCCAATCGACGCCGTTTCGTTTTTTCACTGCAGCTAACAAAGTTCTTCTTTCGTCTTCCGGGGCCGAGGTTACCTGAAGAAGTGGTTGGCTGGTCTGAAAGCAACTTTGAATCCACCTTTATTGTAAATGTGAAGTCTGGACCCGAAAGTCACTCCGAGTTTTTATTCAAAAATCGCTCCTTATGTCTTCCAGAAGTGTTCAACTTTTGATCCAGCTTCGACGATTATGCCGATATTTGTAAGCTTAAACTTTTTATCGAATACTCGGCTGCTTCGCTTAAATCGTACTTAAGTATAACAAAACTCAACAATTCTTTATATCTGGTTTCCTTCGAATGTTGAACCCAAATATCAAAAAACTCCGTTCTTGGTACGGGTATAACTAAACTGCTTTGTGTTGTTGATCTTCCGACAGGGTGAATAGTTGATGATTGTTGTGCTGCCATCTTAAGTGTCGTTGATCTTTCTGATTTGTTATCAGTTGTGCAGTATTTATATTACATTCAGGTATTGGCGTAGTTGCTAACAAATGGGGTTGTTTTGTGTAGCGTTCCAGTGTTAGGATTGCTTTGTATGTACCTGTTTTTATGACTTGGTGACTGGTGCGGTAGGTTGTGGCAGGTTGAAGTCAGTGATCTTCGCCTTTTTGCTTTTGGTGTGCTCTTGTTGACCTTGCGTGTTTATTTTTGTGTGTTTTATGGCTACGTGTTTGTTCCCTGTACCTGGGAATTGGTTTTGCCGTTTGTAGATCAGCTTTAAAGGTTCAAATATCTCGTCGGAGCTGGTACGTACATACATCCTATTTTATATGTAGAGATAACTAAATCTACAAAAAAAAAAATTTTAAATAGATGTGCAACGAATTCGCAATGGTTTTTTCTTTCAACTATTAGAGAATACTTTCGGCTATAACATATGTAAAATTGAGCCCGGATGTCCGCGGATGTATGTAACTTTTTTGTCCCTAAATTTAAAAATATAGAGAAAAAATACCTTTTCTTCTTAATAACGGAATGTTAAATATATTTAAAATACTCTAATTGTGAAAGAATTACTATTAAAAAATTTTACTTACCTTCGAGCTTAGAATCCATCAAAAAAATTATATAAAAGTGTTCACTTAAAAGAAATATGAAGCTTAATATTCAACAAGAATTTTGCAAATTAATCAGTGCATTTTACGGCAACTCCTGCCTTCTTACTTCAATTACTCAATATATATGAGCAGAAATATCAAAAAAAAGCAAAAATCCCGTTATTTTGTTTGTTTTCTTTGATTTCTCATTACACTTTTCTTGGAATAAGAACTTTGTTTTTGTCCAGCTAGCTTGTTCTACACGAAACACTGTGCGGCTATAAGCGTTGTAAATAACGTTATCTTTCAGATAAACCTTATGCCTGAAGGCATAAGCATTGAAAAATGAGCAGTATTATAAGGAATACGCCATACAACTTATATTTCTTAAAGAATTGAAGCCTGATGCCACATGTCTTTTGGCCATATGAAAAAAGCCTTATATAAGGTTAAATTTTTTGCTGGGTAATTAATTACCAAACGTAAATGCTATGTATGTTATGTATGTATGTGCGAATGTGAACAATTTTGTATGCATTGAACATCGTCACAAAAATTGGATTTTGTTTTTTGAACGAAAGTGAAATTGCAATTTGAAATAATTCGAAATTTTATGCAAAAAATTACAAAATTCAATTTGAATTGTAATTGCGCCAATACAGTCTACACAATTAAAAAAAAAATCTTTATTGTGGTGCGTAGGGACTTTATTACTTGTAAAAAAAAATACGCAATGTGATAGAAAATAGTTTAAAAATTTTGAGGTTTGCATTGATTACAGTTTCAGTAGGATCTAAAACTTATCTTGCTTGGCATAGCCTCCCTCACTATTGCTTTTTGATCTTAAACTCTTATTCTTTCTCTCGAAGTTGGCAAGGTTGTTGAGAAGCCTGCTTATTTCTTTTTGATATCATTGCGAATTTTTCTAAAACTTCTTTCTTCCTGTGTGGATATACTTGTTTTCTGCCGACTTCTCACGGCATCTGCGAAGTAGGGGAATTTTTGTTGGAAAGGTTTTCATGGCAGAAATACAATCGGAGTGTCTGCTAAACCACTGGCGAGCGGTCCCGCTAAAAACCCATGTTTTTTTTTTAAATTGAAAAACATTTTCTTTTAAGTATTTTGATGTTGGTTTTGCATTATTCTATAAATAGAACAAACGCAAAAATGCCAGTTTCTTTGAAACCTGCCATCAACAAACCTGCCATCCCATGATAATACACGAAGTATGTACTGTGTAAAGAATAAAATAAGCAAAGAAGGAAATTGGAATAAAATTTACAACAACTTGGGCATGACGTGGCTGAATGCGTTTGTAACACCTCAACCATCGTAGGAGTGCTGTTCAAATCCCACTCCCGGGAGAAAAGGCGTTGAAGAGATTTACAAGGTATAATCGAAACAGCTGTCGCCTTGTCCGTCCTGATGTCACGTTGTTTTCATACATTTAAAAGCATTTAACGAAATTCCCGCTTAATTCATTTAAATAAATTTATTTTTATCTAATAACGAAAATCGATTTTGGCCATCTTTATACAAAAATGTTGGCCTTGACTTCTGACTTCAACAAGGACCAAAATTGATAAGTGATATATGTTTTATATATTACCATTTGAAGTGGTGATACTAGAAAGAAAATAAATTTGATTTATAAAGGCCACCCTAATGTTTATAGCATACGCCTATACGTTTATGACTTCGACTATGATTTTGCCGCAGATATAACTTTCTAGTAGCACGTATGTATTGTACAACACTGATATAGTTTCATATTCACATTCTGTTACGCTTACGTAAATGAGCTATTGCGCTACTGTTTGACATTGTCACAGTCGCATGGTGGAAATTATATTCTGTTGTCAATGATTGAGGTCCTAGATTTGTCATCTCTCTCGCTATCTAGGAGGAAAGGCTTAAGAACAGGTCGAAATTAAGAATATGGTAGGGCGTTCGGGATATTTTTAGGAGAGTTCTCGAACATTCTTCCAATCAGCCATCCTCTGCAGCTCGAAATGATAACTGATATAGGATCCAAATGGAGAAATTTTGAGTTGTCTGTTCCATGATCAGCTTCTCGACGGAAGCTTTCCTTGATATGGATAAGAGACGGTAACTAAATTTTTTGACTTCTGGGTACAGAATACAAGGTATCGTTAGTGCGAGGAAGGCTCGACACATCTAATTGGCAGAGGTTTATATTGTAGAGAGCAGCAAGACTGCTCTAGGACACTACCATTCCCAAGACTAATGCAATGATCTTTATTGATAGAACGGCTCCCTTAAACGCAAAGAAATATTCAAGGGAAAGACTTTGTAGACGACATAGACAGGAAAGTTTCCGAAATTAATACAAAGTTGGGGCTGTCAGCGCCGTACTTCCTTATTTTCTGCTTTAACTGGCGCTTTGTCATTAAGATGGTTTAGACCGTTCAACAAATTGCAGCAGTTCGCTGAGATAACTGGCGCCAAATAAAAACACAAATGGAACTTAAATCATTTCCATAGGTGGGTTTCGTAAGGAATACCTTCTGCACTGGACACTCTTCTTCCTTCCGCATAACATGACCTGCCATGACGTGAGCACCGTAGCAATATGGTAACGTGCTCGCCTACCACACCGAAAGCCCTGGGTTCAAGTCCCGAAAAAAGCAAACTCAGAACTCAGAACCTTGATACTTCAGAAAAGTTTTTTCTAACTGTCCATGTGTATATCTGCCATGAAAAGCTTCTCAGCGAAAATTCAATTGGAATTGGCATACAAAAATTTGGTACTGACCACCACAAGTTTTCATTTCGCTGGAAAATTTTTAAGAACCATACCATAAATTAGAAGAGAGGCTCGGTCCAAATTTTCTCGGAAGTATATCGCCCAAAGTATTTTCTTTTTTAAGTTGATGTCTGCAAAACGATTGTACAAGTCATCATTGAATCTCTCTCGGAACCCTCCGTTGCCAACGCGTAGGAATACCTTCTTATGAAACTCTAAAACTGCATTATCACGGCAATGAACTTCCTAAGGACCGACTAGGATGATAATGAGGTTGGGTATTCTACGTCTATGTTTGGATAGGAAAGACGTGAGAGTCATTTGCAAACAAAACACATATGCAGTACTGAAGTAATGCGAAAGTGGTCTCGGTCGACGGTTCCAAAGAGGTGTTTTTTTTAGTGCACGGACACATGATGCTGCGAAAGTGACAGTTATGATGCTTTATGTATTTGAAGAAAAACACACCTGCGGTGCGAGTTCAAGGCCGTCATCACAAGTCTCTGTTGCATTGATGCTTCGACAATGACGTGTACCAACAAGTTCCCTCTATAGAAGCTGTAAGGATGAGGACCTGATTCATAACTTCCTCTGCTGATATCCACCACTGCAGAAAAGATGAGTCAGACCCCTTGTTCGTGTTTTCTTCGCAATCTTGCATATATACATATTTATATAACGAACTGCTTTCTTCACATAATGAACAAACGTTGCAAATCTCTTGCTGCCACGATACTAGGTATGACCTGACTTATAGCGTTTTCTTTTCTGGCTATAGTGTTACGCTTTTTGTACGCCGCGCAAGGGTTGTTGTTCTATTCTAAAAAAAAGGCAACGCTTTTACGGGGTATTTCGTTCTTTTGTGAAAATTGTTGCCTGCTCGCAACGCAAAAGCGTTACACTTTTACCTTGTATAAAATGGCGGTGTGGCAGTGCAACTCTGTGAAACTCTCAATTCGCTCTTGAGTTCGACATATACTCAGTTAATACGAGTGCACAGATCACCTACGCATTCACGAGTTTAAAATTGCTTCGTTCTGCGCAAATACGTCACAGTTGACTGTTTGAGCGAATGAAAGATAGAGAGAAAAAACAAGAGCTAAAGGAAAATGACGTAGAATTGCCCAAAAAAAGAGATGATCTAATGTTTACATGTGCAATGCGCAATCTTCTTGTGTCATTTGTGATATGAGTGAATATGGTGAGATGAAATGTTCTTTGTATGCACTATAAATCATTGTGAATGATGACTAAGTGTGATATCTTCTGCATAAACGTCAAAATTCCAAAGTGATTGGATCACCTGATTCGTATTTGACTATCGCTGTCTCATTCTGTATCTCTTTCTACCACCCGCTGAAGATAGGCAACGCAATATTGAACAGCCTGTCAAAACGCTGAAACGTAGCCATATTGAACAGCCTGTCAGGCAGTTGACAGATAAGATAACACACTTTGTCATCATTCACAATGCTATAAATGTTGACAATTCTCTGGGGTTGGAGTAACTCTATTAAGGCTTTACCATTTACTTAGGCAACAATTTATTTCAGAAAAGAAAACGCTATTAGTCCCACCATCTTAGATTGGTCACGATGTTTTTTTTTAAATTGAAAAAATAGAGCTGTACTGCAGAACAGAACATATTTAACCTACATTCTCTGGCTCAGACGAATTGACTAACACTTTAAGTGGTACATAGCGCAGTGTACGCCACCTGGTACTGCTCAATTTTGAGTATCTCGGTTATAATAAAAAATTCAAATATTTATCAAAGACAAATTGACTACCTTTGGATGACGGATGAGTACAATAGAGGAGAGTCAGATTAGGAGTGTCCACACTGTAAGCTGTTGTAGTTGTAGCTATCAAGCTATTGGACCATACGACTTTAAGCCACTAGCTCATTGGAAATTCCAAACGCATTTTGACGTACTACTGCCGCTACATGTTGGTGTAATGCGGCGAAAGCATAAATCCGTTTCCAAGTGACAGACGATACGCAAAACAATCAACCATTCAAATCGTTTCAAAGGCACAAATGGCATAGATGTTTACTGATTAAAATATTTTCATTGTACGTTTTTGGGTGCCATTAGCTGCAATTGCAGAGAAAATAAGCGTAGACTTTGTTTCTATTTAAGCATTTGAACTGCTAATAGCATATTTAGTGACATTTCTTTAAGGCTTTGGTATGCATTAAAAATTAATTAAACCCTTTCGCTGCCAATCTACCCAATCGCGGTGGAAGTTTCTTACTCTTTGAATAGTTAAACGCCTTCTGCCGCGCCCATTTGAATTGTTGCACGTGTCAATCGATGGCTGTCGGCCAAAATAGCCTGGAGCTTATCAGTTTCTTACTTACACACTTCTCCTTTCGATTTCGCCCAGCTAATTTCTCGCTTGTTATTGTTGCCCAGTATTCACTTTCATCCGCATTTTGTGCTTTTGGCAGCGTTCCATCGTCGTCCTCGCTCCATCAATGACATTTTAAATGCATGAATTTAGCTGTCGATACATCAAATTTTTCACTGGACTTGTTTTTTGTTTGCAAATATTAATTTCGGGATTATTTGAGGAACATTTCCGGGACTATTTCAAATTTTACTATATTTAAGACTATTTCGGAACGGTTTAGAGACTGTGTTCAAGATCTTCTTGGGGCTGTTTCGGATCTGTTTCTGGATTGTTTCCGTAATAATATCGTCGAGACATTTGGGAACTAACTCCATATAGTTTCAAGATTTTTTTCGAAATTATTTCACGATTGTTTAGGGAATCATATCGGAAGAACTGCCACCGAATATTTTTAACTATCGCCTGTTCTGTTCATTTTTTTCGGAACTATTTCACGATCATTAAAAAAAGTATTTCAGGGGAGTATTGGATCTTCCTTTTTTAAGAACTCCACTATATTCTTCCTTCTGTTTATCACAGTGTTCTTATCTCCGAGTATTTTGCCATTTGCGAGTATTTTGCCATTTGTTGGGACTACTTAAAGATTATTTTCTGGACGATCTCGTTATTTTTTTTTCAAGATCATATCTTGGCATATAGTGCGGCATGGGACGCGGTTTTAGGTAGTTTTGCGAATATGTGAAAGATAACAGACGTTTAAATCCACAACAAATTAATGCCTTATTAACACTTAACGAAAGATATTGAGTATGTCAGCCCATTTAAGTTCGAGCAGTATTGTTGCTCAGAATTTCGTGCTCTTGTCCCAGCTCTGGCTTTTTTGGATATATATACAATAGAAACTATTAACAATTTGGAAACAGATAAAACTAATTAAGAGATCACATAATTAGTTTGCGAACAAATATAACTTAATAAGTGGGGTTTGTGTGCTTTTCCGTATTTAATCTGGTTTTATGGCAGTATACAATAGATCACATAATTAGTTTGCGAAGAAATATATCTTAATAAGTGAGGTTTGGCGGCCACCGTGGTGTGATGGTAGCGTGCTCCGCCTACCACACCGTATGCCCTGGGTTCGCACCCCGGGCAAAGCAACATCAAAATTTAAGAAATAAGGTTTTTAAATTAGAAGAAAAGTTTTCTAAGCGGGGTCGCCACTCCGCAGTGTTTGGCAAGCGCTCCGGGTGTATTTCTGCCATAAAAAGCTCTCAGCGAAAACTCATCTGCCTTGCAGATGCCGTCCGGAGTCGGCATAAAACATGTAGGTCCCGTCCGGCCAATTTGTAGGGAAAATCAAAGAGGAGCACGACGCAAATTGGAAGAGAAGCTCGGCCTTAGACCTCTTCGGAGGTTATCGCGCCTATTTTTATTTTTTAAGTGAGGTTTGTGTGCTTTTCCGTATTTAAACTGGTTTTATGGCAGTATACAATAGATCACATAATTAGTTTGCGAACAAATATGGCTTAATAAGTGGCGTTTGTGTGCTTTTCCGTATTTAATCTGGTTTTATGGCAGTATACAATAGATCACATAATTAGTTTGCGAACAAATATAACTTAATAAGTGGCGTTTGTGTGCTTTTCCGTATTTAATCTGGTTTTATGGCAGTATACAATAGATCACATAATTAGTTTGTGAACAAATATAGCTTAATAAGTGGGGTTTGTGTGCTTTTCCGTATTTAATTTGGTTTTATGGCAGTATACAATAGATCACATAATTAGTTTGCGAACAAATATAACTTAATAAGTGGCGTTTGTGTGCTTTTCCGTATTTAATCTGGTTTTATGGCAGTATACAATAGATCATATAATTAGTTTGCGAACAAATATAACTTAATAAGTGGCGTTTGTGTGCTTTTCCGTATTTAATCTGGTTTTATGGCAGTATACAATAGATCACATATTTAGTTTGTGAACAAATATAGCTTAATAAGTGGGGTTTGTGTGCTTTTCCGTATTTAATCTGGTTTTATGGCAGTATACAATAGATCACATAATTAGTTTGCGAACAAATATAACTTTATAAGTGGGGTATGTGTGCATTTCCCTATTTAATCTGGTTTTATGGCAGTATGCAATAGATCACATAATTAGTTTGCGAACAAATATAACTTAATAAGTAGGGTTTGTGTGCTTTTCCGTATTTAATCTGGTTTTATGGCAGTATACAATAGATCACATAATTAGTTTGTGAACAAATATAGCTTAATATGTGGGGTTTGTGTGCTTTTCCGTATTTAATCTGGTTTTATGGCAGTGTACAATAGATCACATAATTGGTTTGCGAACAAATATAACTTAATAAGTGGGGTATGTGTGCATTTCCGTATTTAATCTGGTTTTAAGGCAGTATACAATAGATCACATAATTAGTTTGCGAACAAATATAACTTAATAAGTGTGGTTTGTGTGCTTTTCCGTATTTAAACTGGTTTTATGGCAGTATACAATAGATCACATAATTGGTTTGCGAACAAATATAACTTAATAAGTGGGGTATGTGTGCATTTCCGTATTTAATCTGGTTTTAAGGCAGTATACAATAGATCACATAATTAGTTTGCGAACAAATATAACTTAATAAGTAGGGTTTGTGTGCTTTTCCGTATTTAATCTGGTTTTATGGCAGTATACAATAGATCACATAATTAGTTTGTGAACAAATATAGCTTAATAAGTGGGGTTTGTGTGCTTTTCCGTATTTAATCTGGTTTTATGGCAGTATACAATAGATCACATAATTGGTTTGCGAACAAATATAACTTAATAAGTGGGGTATGTGTGCATTTCCGTATTTAATCTGGTTTTAAGGCAGTATACAATAGATCACATAATTAGTTTGCGAACAAATATAACTTAATAAGTGTGGTTTGTGTGCTTTTCCGTATTTAAACTGGTTTTATGGCAGTATACAATAGATCACATAATTGGTTTGCGAACAAATATAACTTAATAAGTGGGGTATGTGTGCATTTCCGTATTTAATCTGGTTTTAAGGCAGTATACAATAGATCACATAATTAGTTTGCGAACAAATATAACTTAATAAGTAGGGTTTGTGTGCTTTTCCGTATTTAATCTGGTTTTATGGCAGTATACAATAGATCACATAATTAGTTTGTGAACAAATATAGCTTAATAAGTGGGGTTTGTGTGCTTTTCCGTATTTAATCTGGTTTTATGGCAGTATACAATAGATCACATAATTGGTTTGCGAACAAATATAACTTAATAAGTGGGGTATGTGTGCATTTCCGTATTTAATCTGGTTTTAAGGCAGTATACAATAGATCACATAATTAGTTTGCGAACAAATATAACTTAATAAGTGTGGTTTGTGTGCTTTTCCGTATTTAAACTGGTTCTATGGCAGTATACAATAGATCACATAATTGGTTTGCGAACAAATATAACTTAATAAGTGGGGTATGTGTGCATTTCTGTATTTAATCTGGTTTTAAGGCAGTATACAATAGATCACATAATTAGTTTGCGAACAAATATAACTTAATAAGTGTGGTTTGTGTGCTTTTCCGTATTTAAACTGGTTTTATGGCAGTATACAATAGATCACATAATTGGTTTGCGAACAAATATAACTTAATAAGTGGGGTATGTGTGCATTTCCGTATTTAATCTGGTTTTATGGCAGTATACAATAGATCACATAATTAGTTTGCTAACAAATATAACTTAATAAGTAGGGTTTGTGTGCTTTTCCGTATTTAATCTGGTTTTATGGCAGTATACAATAGATCACATAATTGGTTTGCGAACAAATATAACTTAATAAGTGGGGTATGTGTGCATTTCCGTATTTAATCTGGTTTTAAGGCAGTATACAATAGATCACATAATTAGTTTGCGAACAAATATAACTTTATAAGTGGGGTATGTGTGCATTTCCGTATTTAATCTGGTTTTAAGGCAGTATACAATAGATCACATAATTAGTTTGCGAACAAATATAACTTAATAAGTGTGGTTTGTGTGCTTTTCCGTATTTAAACTGGTTTTATGGCAGTATACAATAGATCACATAATTGGTTTGCGAACAAATATAACTTAATAAGTGGGGTATGTGTGCATTTCCGTATTTAATCTGGTTTTAAGGCAGTATACAATAGATCACAAAATTAGTTTGCGAACAAATATAACTTAATAAGTGTGGTTTGTGTGCTTTTCCGTATTTAAACTGGTTTTATGGCAGTATACAATAGATCACATAATTAGTTTGCGAACAAATATAACTTAAAAGTGTGGTTTGTGTGCTTTTCCGTATTTAAACTGGTTTTATGGCAGTATACAATAGATCACATAATTAGTTTGTGAACAAATATAGCTTAATAAGTGGCGTATGTGTGCATTTCCGTATTTAATCTGGTTTTAAGGCAGTATACAATAGATCACATAATTATTTTGCGAACAAATATAACTTAAAAGTGTGGTTTGTGTGCTTTTCCGTATTTAAACTGGTTTTATGGCAGTATACAATAGATCACATAATTGGTTTGCGAACAAATATAACTTAATAAGTGGCGTTTGTGTGCTTTTCCGTATTTAATCTGGTTTTATGGCAGTATACAATAGATCACATAATTAGTTTGTGAACAAATATAGCTTAATAAGTGGGGTATGTGTGCATTTCCGTATTTAATCTGGTTTTAAGGCAGTATACAATAGATCACATAATTAGTTTGCGAACAAATATAACTTAAAAGTGTGGTTTGTGTGCTTTTCCGTATTTAAACTGGTTTTATGGCAGTATACAATAGATCACATAATTGGTTTGCGAACAAATATAACTTAATAAGTGGGGTATGTGTGCATTTCCGTATTTAATCTGGTTTTAAGGCAGTATACAATAGATCACATAATTAGTTTGCGAACAAATATAACTTAATAAGTGTGGTTTGTGTGCTTTTCCGTATTTAAACTGGTTTTATGGCAGTATACAATAGATCACATAATTAGTTTGTGAACAAATATAGCTTAATAAGTGGGGTTTGTGTGCTTTTCCGTATTTAATCTGGTTTTATGGCAGTATACAATAGATCACATAATTAGTTTGCGAACAAATATAACTTAACAAGTGGCGTTTGTGTGCTTTTCCGTATTTAATCTGGTTTTATGGCAGTATACAATAGATCACATAATTAGTTTGTGAACAAATATAGCTTAATAAGTGGGGTTTGTGTGCTTTTCCGTATTTAATCTGGTTTTATGGCAGTATACAATAGATCACATAATTAGTTTGCGAACAAATATAACTTAATAAGTGGCGTTTGTGTGCTTTTCCGTATTTAATCTGGTTTTAGGGCAGTATACAATAGATCACATAATTAGTTTGTGAACAAATATAGCTTAATAAGTGGGGTTTGTGTGCTTTTCCGTATTTAATCTGGTTTTATGGCAGTATACAATAGATCACATAATTAGTTTGCGAACAAATATAACTTAATAAGTGTGGTTTGTGTGCTTTTCCGTATTTAAACTGATTTTATGGCAGTATACAATAGATCACATAATTAGTTTGTGAACAAATATAGCTTAATAAGTGGGGTTTGTGTGCTTTTCCGTATTTAATCTGGTTTTATGGCAGTATACAATAGATCACATAATTAGTTTGCGAACAAATATAACTTAATAAGTGTGGTTTGTGTGCTTTTCCGTATTTAAACTAGTTTTATGGCAGTATACAATAGATCACATAATTGGTTTGCGAACAAATATAACTTAATAAGTGGGGTATGTGTGCATTTCCGTATTTAATCTGGTTTTAAGGCAGTATACAATAGATCACATAATTAGTTTGCGAACAAATATAACTTAATAAGTAGGGTTTGTGTGCTTTTCCGTATTTAATCTGGTTTTATGGCAGTATACAATAGATCACATAATTAGTTTGTGAACAAATATAGCTTAATAAGTGGGGTTTGTGTGCTTTTCCGTATTTAATCTGGTTTTATGGCAGTATACAATAGATCACATAATTGGTTTGCGAACAAATATAACTTAATAAGTGGGGTATGTGTGCATTTCCGTATTTAATCTGGTTTTAAGGCAGTATACAATAGATCACATAATTAGTTTGCGAACAAATATAACTTAATAAGTGTGGTTTGTGTGCTTTTCCGTATTTAAACTGGTTTTATGGCAGTATACAATAGATCACATAATTGGTTTGCGAACAAATATAACTTAATAAGTGGGGTATGTGTGCATTTCCGTATTTAATCTGGTTTTAAGGCAGTATACAATAGACCACATAATTAGTTTGCGAACAAATATAACTTAATAAGTGTGGTTTGTGTGCTTTTCCGTATTTAAACTGGTTTTATGGCAGTATACAATAGATCACATAATTGGTTTGCGAACAAATATAACTTAATAAGTGGGGTATGTGTGCATTTCCGTATTTAATCTGGTTTTATGGCAGTATACAATAGATCACATAATTAGTTTGCTAACAAATATAACTTAATAAGTAGGGTTTGTGTGCTTTTCCGTATTTAATCTGGTTTTATGGCAGTATACAATAGATCACATAATTGGTTTGCGAACAAATATAACTTAATAAGTGGGGTATGTGTGCATTTCCGTATTTAATCTGGTTTTAAGGCAGTATACAATAGATCACATAATTAGTTTGCGAACAAATATAACTTAATAAGTGTGGTTTGTGTGCTTTTCCGTATTTAAACTGGTTTTATGGCAGTATACAATAGATCACATAATTAGTTTGTGAACAAATATAGCTTAATAAGTGGGGTTTGTGTGCTTTTCCGTATTTAATCTGGTTTTATGGCAGTATACAATAGATCACATAATTAGTTTGCGAACAAATATAACTTAATAAGTGGCGTTTGTGTGCTTTTCCGTATTTAATCTGGTTTTATGGCAGTATACAATAGATCACATAATTAGTTTGTGAAGAAATATAGCTTAATAAGTGGGGTATGTGTGCATTTCCGTATTTAATCTGGTTTTAAGGCAGTATACAATAGATCACATAATTAGTTTGCGAACAAATATAACTTAATAAGTGTGGTTTGTGTGCTTTTCCGTATTTAAACTGGTTTTATGGCAGTATACAATAGATCACATAATTAGTTTGTGAACAAATATAGCTTAATAAGTGGGGTTTGTGTGCTTTTCCGTATTTAATCTGGTTTTATGGCAGTATACAATAGATCACATAATTAGTTTGCGAACAAATATAACTTAATAAGTGGCGTTTGTGTGCTTTTCCGTATTTAATCTGGTTTTAGGGCAGTACACAATAGATCACATAATTAGTTTGTGAACAAATATAGCTTAATAAGTGGGGTTTGTGTGCTTTTCCGTATTTAATCTGGTTTTATGGCAGTATACAATAGATCACATAATTAGTTTGCGAACAAATATAACTTAATAAGTGTGGTTTGTGTGCTTTTCCGTATTTAAACTAGTTTTATGGCAGTATACAATAGATCACATAATTGGTTTGCGAACAAATATAACTTAATAAGTGGGGTATGTGTGCATTTCCGTATTTAATCTGGTTTTAAGGCAGTATACAATAGATCACATAATTAGTTTGCGAACAAATATAACTTAATAAGTAGGGTTTGTTTGCTTTTCCGTATTTAATCTGGTTTTATGGCAGTATACAATAGATCACATAATTAGTTTGTGAACAAATATAGCTTAGTAAGTGGGGTTTGTGTGCTTTTCCGTATTTAATCTGGTTTTATGGCAGTATACAATAGATCACATAATTGGTTTGCGAACAAATATAACTTAATAAGTGGGGTATGTGTGCATTTCCGTATTTAATCTGGTTTTAAGGCAGTATACAATAGATCACATAATTAGTTTGCGAACAAATATAACTTAATAAGTGTGGTTTGTGTGCTTTTCCGTATTTAAACTGGTTTTATGGCAGTATACAATAGATCACATAATTGGTTTGCGAACAAATATAACTTAATAAGTGGGGTATGTGTGCATTTCCGTATTTAATCTGGTTTTAAGGCAGTATACAATAGACCACATAATTAGTTTGCGAACAAATATAACTTAATAAGTGTGGTTTGTGTGCTTTTCCGTATTTAAACTGGTTTTATGGCAGTATACAATAGATCACATAATTGGTTTGCGAACAAATATAACTTAATAAGTGGGGTATGTGTGCATTTCCGTATTTAATCTGGTTTTATGGCAGTATACAATAGATCACATAATTAGTTTGCTAACAAATATAACTTAATAAGTAGGGTTTGTGTGCTTTTCCGTATTTAATCTGGTTTTATGGCAGTATACAATAGATCACATAATTGGTTTGCGAACAAATATAACTTAATAAGTGGGGTATGTGTGCATTTCCGTATTTAATCTGGTTTTAAGGCAGTATACAATAGATCACATAATTAGTTTGCGATCAAATATAACTTAATAAGTGTGGTTTGTGTGCTTTTCCGTATTTAAACTGGTTTTATGGCAGTATACAATAGATCACATAATTAGTTTGTGAACAAATATAGCTTAATAAGTGGGGTTTGTGTGCTTTTCCGTATTTAATCTGGTTTTATGGCAGTATACAATAGATCACATAATTAGTTTGCGAACAAATATAACTTAATAAGTGGCGTTTGTGTGCTTTTCCGTATTTAATCTGGTTTTATGGCAGTATACAATAGATCACATAATTAGTTTATGAACAAATATAGCTTAATAAGTGGGGTATGTGTGCATTTCCGTATTTAATCTGGTTTTAAGGCAGTATACAATAGATCACATAATTAGTTTGCGAACAAATATAACTTAATAAGTGTGGTTTGTGTGCTTTTCCGTATTTAAACTGGTTTTATGGCAGTATACAATAGATCACATAATTAGTTTGTGAACAAATATAGCTTAATAAGTGGGGTTTGTGTGCTTTTCCGTATTTAATCTGGTTTTATGGCAGTATACAATAGATCACATAATTAGTTTGCGAACAAATATAACTTAATAAGTGGCGTTTGTGTGCTTTTCCGTATTTAATCTGGTTTTAGGGCAGTATACAATAGATCACATAATTAGTTTGTGAACAAATATAGCTTAATAAGTGGGGTTTGTGTGCTTTTCCGTATTTAATCTGGTTTTATGGCAGTATACAATAGATCACATAATTAGTTTGCGAACAAATATAACTTAATAAGTGTGGTTTGTGTGCTTTTCCGTATTTAAACTAGTTTTATGGCAGTATACAATAGATCACATAATTGGTTTGCGAACAAATATAACTTAATAAGTGGGGTATGTGTGCATTTCCGTATTTAATCTGGTTTTAAGGCAGTATACAATAGATCACATAATTAGTTTGCGAACAAATATAACTTAATAAGTAGGGTTTGTGTGCTTTTCCGTATTTAATCTGGTTTTATGGCAGTATACAATAGATCACATAATTAGTTTGTGAACAAATATAGCTTAATAAGTGGGGTTTGTGTGCTTTTCCGTATTTAATCTGGTTTTATGGCAGTATACAATAGATCACATAATTGGTTTGCGAACAAATATAACTTAATAAGTGGGGTATGTGTGCATTTCCGTATTTAATCTGGTTTTAAGGCAGTATACAATAGATCACATAATTAGTTTGCGAACAAATATAACTTAATAAGTGTGGTTTGTGTGCTTTTCCGTATTTAAACTGGTTTTATGGCAGTATACAATAGATCACATAATTGGTTTGCGAACAAATATAACTTAATAAGTGGGGTATGTGTGCATTTCCGTATTTAATCTGGTTTTAAGGCAGTATACAATAGACCACATAATTAGTTTGCGAACAAATATAACTTAATAAGTGTGGTTTGTGTGCTTTTCCGTATTTAAACTGGTTTTATGGCAGTATACAATAGATCACATAATTGGTTTGCGAACAAATATAACTTAATAAGTGGGGTATGTGTGCATTTCCGTATTTAATCTGGTTTTATGGCAGTATACAATAGATCACATAATTAGTTTGCTAACAAATATAACTTAATAAGTAGGGTTTGTGTGCTTTTCCGTATTTAATCTGGTTTTATGGCAGTATACAATAGATCACATAATTGGTTTGCGAACAAATATAACTTAATAAGTGGGGTATGTGTGCATTTCCGTATTTAATCTGGTTTTAAGGCAGTATACAATAGATCACATAATTAGTTTGCGAACAAATATAACTTAATAAGTGTGGTTTGTGTGCTTTTCCGTATTTAAACTGGTTTTATGGCAGTATACAATAGATCACATAATTAGTTTGTGAACAAATATAGCTTAATAAGTGGGGTTTGTGTGCTTTTCCGTATTTAATCTGGTTTTATGGCAGTATACAATAGATCACATAATTAGTTTGTGAACAAATATAGTTTAATAAGTGGGGTATGTGTGCATTTCCGTATTTAATCTGGTTTTAAGGCAGTATACAATAGATCACATAATTAGTTTGCGAACAAATATAACTTAATAAGTGTGGTTTGTGTGCTTTTCCGTATTTAAACTGGTTTTATGGCAGTATACAATAGATCACATAATTAGTTTGTGAACAAATATAGCTTAATAAGTGGGGTTTGTGTGCTTTTCCGTATTTAATCTGGTTTTATGGCAGTATACAATAGATCACATAATTAGTTTGCGAACAAATATAACTTAATAAGTGGCGTTTGTGTGCTTTTCCGTATTTAATCTGGTTTTATGGCAGTATACAATAGATCACATAATTAGTTTGTGAACAAATATAGCTTAATAAGTGGGGTTTGTGTGCTTTTCCGTATTTAATTTGGTTTTATGGCAGTATACAATAGATCACATAATTAGTTTGCGAACAAATATAACTTAATAAGTGGCGTTTGTGTACTTTTCCGTATTTAATCTGGTTTTATGGCAGTATACAATAGATCACATAATTAGTTTGCGAACAAATATAACTTAATAAGTGGGGTTTGTGTTCTTTTCCGTATTTAGTCTGGTTTTATGGCAGTATACAATAGATCACATAATTAGTTTGCGAACAAATATAACTTAATAAGTGGCGTTTGTGTGCTTTTCCGTATTTAATCTGGTTTTATGGCAGTATACATTAGATCACATAATTAGTTTGCGAACAAATATAACTTATTAAGTGGGGTTTGTGTGCTTTTCCGTATTTAATCTGGTTTTATGGCAGTATACAATAGATCACGTAATTAGTTTGCGAACAAATATAACTTAATAAGTGGGGTTATGTGCTTTTCCGTATTTAATCTGGTTTTATGGCAGTATACAATAGATCACATAATTAGGTTGCGAATAAATATAACTTAATAAGTGGGGTTTATGTGCTTTTCCGTATTTAATCTGGTTTTATGACAGTATACAATAGATCACATAACTAATTTGCGAACAAATATAACTTAATAAATGTGGTTTGTGTGCTTTTCCGTATTTAATCTGGTTTTATGGCAGTATACAACAGATCACATAATTAGTTTGCGAACAAATATAACTTAATAAGTGGGGTATGTGTGCATTTCCGTATTTAATCTGGTTTTAAGGCAGTATACAATAGGTCACATAATTAGTTTGCGAACAAATATAACTTAATAAGTGTGGTTTGTGTGCTTTTCCGTATTTAATCTGGTTTTATGGCAGTATACAATATATCACATAATTAGTTTGTGAACAAATATAACTTAGTAAGTGTGGTTTGTGTGCTTTTCCGTATTTAATCTGGTTTTATGGCAGTATACAATAGATCACATAATTAGTTTGCGAACAAATATAACTTATTAAGTGGGGTTTGTGTGCTTTTCCGTATTTAATCTGGTTTTATGACAGTATACAATAGATCACATAATTAATTTGCGAACAAATATAACTTAATAAGTGGGGTATGTGTGCATTTCCGTATTTAATCTGGTTTTATGGCAGTATACAATAGATCACATAATTAATTTGCGAACAAATATAACTTAATATGTGGGGTTCGTGTGCTTTTCCGTATTTAATCTGGTTTTATGGCAGTATACAATAGATCACGTAATTAGTTTGTGAACAAATATAACTTAATAAGTGGGGTTTGTGGGCTTTTCCGTATTTAATTGTATTTATGGCAATATACAATAGACAACATAATTAGTTTGCGAACAAATATAACTTAATAAGTGGGGTTTGTGTGCTTTTCCGTATTTAATCTGGTTTTATGGCAGTATACAATAGATCACATAATTAGTTTGCGAACAAAAATATAACTTAATAAGTGGGGTTTGTGTACTTTTCCGTATTTAATCTGGTTTTATGGCAGTATACAATAGATCACATAATTAGTTTGCGAACAAATATAACTTAATAAGTGGGGTATGTGTGCATTTCCGTATTTAATCTGGTTTTATGGCAGTATACAATAGATCGCGTAATTAGTTTGCGAACAAATATAACTTAATAAGTGGGGTATGTGTGCTTTTCCGTATTTAATCTGGTTTTATGGCAGTATACCATAGATCACATTATTAGTTTGCGAACAAATATAACTTAATAAGTGGGGTTTGTGTGCTTTTCCGTATTTAATCTGGTTTTATGGCAGTATACAATAGATCACATAATTGGTTTGCGAACAAATATAACTTAATAAGTGGGGTATGTGTGCATTTCCGTATTTAATCTGGTTTTATGGCAGTATACAATAGATCGCGTAATTAGTTTGCGAACAAATATAACTTAATAAGTGGGGTATGTGTGCTTTTCCGTATTTAATCTGATTTTATGGCAGTATACCATAGATCACATAATTAGTTTGTGAACAAATATAACTTAATAAGTGGGGTTTGTGCGCTGTTTCGTATTTAATCTGGTTTTATGGCAGTATACAATAGATCACATAATTAGTTTGCGAACAAATATAACTTAATAAGTGGGGTATGTGTGCATTTCCGTATTTAATCTGGTTTTATGGCAGTATACAATAGATCGCGTAATTAGTTTGCGAACAAATATAACTTAATAAGTGGGGTATGTGTGCTTTTCCGTATTTAATCTGGTTTTATGGCAGTATACCATAGATCACATAATTAGTTTGTGAACAAATATAACTTAATAAGTGGGGTTTGTGTGCTTTTCCGTATTTAATCTGGTTTTATGGCAGTATACAATAGATCACATAATTAGTTTGCGAACAAATATAACTTAATAAGTGGGGTATGTGTGCATTTCCGTATTTAATCTGGTTTTATGGCAGTATACAATAGATCGCGTAATTAGTTTGCGAACAAATATAACTTAATAAGTGGGGTATGTGTGCTTTTCCGTATTTAATCTGGTTTTATTGCAGTATACCATAGTCACATAATTAGTTTGTGAACAAATATAACTTAATAAGTGGGGTTTGTGTGCTTTTCCGTATTTAATCTGGTTTTATGGCAGTATACAATAGATCACATAATTAGTTTGCGAACAAATATAACTTAATAAGTGGGGTATGTGTGCTTTTCCGTATTTAATCTGGTTTTATGGCAGTATACAATAGATCGCGTAATTAGTTTGCGTACAAATATAACTTAATAAGTGGGGTATGTGTGCTTTTCCGTATTTAATCTGGTTTTATGGCAGTATACCATAGTCACATAATTAGTTTGTGAACAAATATAACTTAATAAGTGGGGTTTGTGTGCTTTTCCGTATTTAATCTGGTTTTATGGCAGTATACAATAGATCACATAATTAGTTTGCGAACAAATATAACTTAATAAGTGGGGTATGTGTGCATTTCCGTATTTAATCTGGTTTTATGGCAGTATACAATAGATCGCGTAATTAGTTTGCGAACAAATATAACTTAATAAGTGGGGTATGTGTGCTTTTCCGTATTTAATCTGGTTTTATGGCAGTATACCATAGATCACATAATTAGTTTGCGAACAAATATAGCTTAATAAGTGGGGTTTGTGTGCTTTTCCGTATTTAATCTGGTTTTATGGCAGTATACAATAGATCGCGTAATTAGTTTGCGAACAAATATAACTTAATAAGTGGGGTATGTGTGCTTTTCCGTATTTAATCTGGTTTTATGGCAGTATACAATAGATCACATAATTAGTTTGCGAACAAATATAACTTAATAAGTGGGGTATGTGTGCTTTTCCGTATTTAATCTGGTTTTATGGCAGTATACAATAGATCGCGTAATTAGTTTGCGAACAAATATAACTTAATAAGTGGGGTATGTGTGCTTTTCCGTATTTAATCTGGTTTTATGGCAGTATACAATAGATCACATAATTAGTTTGCGAACAAATATAACTTAATAAGTGGGGTATGTGTGCATTTCCGTATTTAATCTGGTTTTATGGCAGTATACAATAGATCGCGTAATTAGTTTGCGAACAAATATAACTTAATAAGTGGGGTATGTGTGCTTTTCCGTATTTAATCTGGTTTTATGGCAGTATACAATAGATCGCGTAATTAGTTTGCGAACAAATATAACTTAATAAGTGGGGTATGTGTGCTTTTCCGTATTTAATCTGGTTATATGGCAGTATACAATAGATCACATAATTAGTTTGCGAACAAATATAACTTAATAAGTGGGGTATGTGTGCATTTCCGTATTTAATCTGGTTTTATGGCAGTATACAATAGATCGCGTAATTAGTTTGCGAACAAATATAACTTAATAAGTGGGGTATGTGTGCTTTTCCGTATTTAATCTGGTTTTATGGCAGTATACAATAGATCACATAATTAGTTTGCGAACAAATATAACTTAATAAGTGGGGTATGTGTGCATTTCCGTATTTAATCTGGTTTTATGGCAGTATACAATAGATCGCGTAATTAGTTTGCGAACAAATATAACTTAATAAGTGGGGTATGTGTGCTTTTCCGTATTTAATCTGGTTTTATGGCAGTATACAATAGATCACATAATTAGTTTGCGAACAAATATAACTTAATAAGTGGGGTATGTGTGCATTTCCGTATTTAATCTGGTTTTATGGCAGTATACAATAGATCGCGTAATTAGTTTGCGAACAAATATAACTTAATAAGTGGGGTATGTGTGCTTTTCCGTATTTAATCTGGTTTTATGGCAGTATACAATAGATCACATAATTAGTTTGCGAACAAATATAACTTAATAAGTGGGGTATGTGTGCATTTCCGAATTTAATCTGGTTTTATGGCAGTATACAGTAGATCGCGTAATTAGTTTGCGAACAAATATAACTTAATAAGTGGGGTATGTGTGCTTTTCCGTATTTAATCTGGTTTTATGGCAGTATACAATAGATCACATAATTAGTTTGCGAACAAATATAACTTAATAAGTGGGGTATGTGTGCATTTCCGTATTTAATCTGGTTTTATGGCAGTATACAATAGATCGCGTAATTAGTTTGCGAACAAATATAACTTAATAAGTGGGGTATGTGTGCTTTTCCGTATTTAATCTGGTTTTATGGCAGTATACAATAGATCACATAATTAGTTTGCGAACAAGTATAACTTAATAAGTGGGGTATGTGTGCATTTCCGTATTTAATCTGGTTTTATGGCAGTATACAATAGATCGCGTAATTAGTTTGCGAACAAATATAACTTAATAAGTGGGGTATGTGTGCTTTTCCGTATTTAATCTGGTTTTATGGCAGTATACAATAGATCGCGTAATTAGTTTGCGAACAAATATAACTTAATAAGTGGGGTATGTGTGCTTTTCCGTATTTAATCTGGTTTTATGGCAGTATACAATAGATCACATAATTAGTTTGCGAACAAATATAACTTAATAAGTGGGTATGTGTGCATTTCCGTATTTAATCTGGTTTTATGGCAGTATACAATAGATCGCGTAATTAGTTTGCGAACAAATATAACTTAATAAGTGGGGTATGTGTGCTTTTCCGTATTTAATCTGGTTTTATGGCAGTATACAATAGATCACATAATTAGTTTGCGAACAAATATAACTTAATAAGTGGGGTATGTGTGCATTTCCGTATTTAATCTGGTTTTATGGCAGTATACAATAGATCGCGTAATTAGTTTGCGAACAAATATAACTTAATAAGTGGGGTATGTGTGCTTTTCCGTATTTAATCTGGTTTTATGGCAGTATACAATAGATCGCGTAATTAGTTTGCGAACAAATATAACTTAATAAGTGGGGTATGTGTGCTTTTCCGTATTTAATCTGGTTTTATGGCAGTATACCATAGTCACATAATTAGTTTGCGAACAAATATAACTTAATAAGTGGGGTATGTGTGCATTTCCGGATTTAATCTGGTTTTATGGCAGTATACAATAGATCACATAATTAGTTTGCGAACAAATATAACTTAATAAGTGGGGTATGTGTGCATTTCCGTATTTAATCTGGTTTTATGGCAGTATACAATAGATCGCGTAATTAGTTTGCGAACAAATATAACTTAATAAGTGGGGTATGTGTGCTTTTCCGTATTTAATCTGGTTTTATGGCAGTATACAATAGATCACATAATTAGTTTGCGAACAAATATAACTTAATAAGTGGGGTATGTGTGCATTTCCGTATTTAATCTGGTTTTATGGCAGTATACAATAGATCGCGTAATTAGTTTGCGAACAAATATAACTTAATAAGTGGGGTATGTGTGCTTTTCCGTATTTAATCTGGTTTTATGGCAGTATACAATAGATCACATAATTAGTTTGCGAACAAATATAACTTAATAAGTGGGGTATGTGTGCATTTCCGTATTTAATCTGGTTTTATGGCAGTATACAATAGATCGCGTAATTAGTTTGCGAACAAATATAACTTAATAAGTGGGGTATGTGTGCTTTTCCGTATTTAATCTGGTTTTATGGCAGTATACAATAGATCACATAATTAGTTTGCGAACAAATATAACTTAATAAGTGGGGTATGTGTGCTTTTCCGTATTTAATCTGGTTTTATGGCAGTATACAATAGATCGCGTAATTAGTTTGCGAACAAATATAACTTAATAAGTGGGGTATGTGTGCTTTTCCGTATTTAATCTGGTTTTATGGCAGTATACCATAGTCACATAATTAGTTTGTGAACAAATATAACTTAATAAGTGGGGTTTGTGTGCTTTTCCGTATTTAATCTGGTTTTATGGCAGTATACAATAGATCACATAATTAGTTTGCGAACAAATATAACTTAATAAGTGGGGTATGTGTGCATTTCCGTATTTAATCTGGTTTTATGGCAGTATACAATAGATCGCGTAATTAGTTTGCGAACAAATATAACTTAATAAGTGGGGTATGTGTTCTTTTCCGTATTTAATCTGGTTTTATGGCAGTATACCATAGATCACATAATTAGTTTGCGAACAAATATAACTTAATAAGTGGGGTTTGTGTGCTTTTCCGTATTTAATCTGGTTTTATGGCAGTATACGATAAATCACATAATTAGTTTGCGAACAAATATAACTTAATAAGTGGGGTTTCTGTGCTTTTCCGTATTTAATCTGGTTTTATGGCAGTATACAATAGATCACATAATTAGTTTGTGAACAAATATAACTTAATAAGTGGGGTTTGTGTGCTTTTCCGTATTTAATCGGGCTTTATGGCAATATACAATAGATCACATAATTAGTTTGCGAACAAATATAACTTAATAAGTGGGGTTTGTGTGCTTTTCCGTATTTAATCTGGTTTTATGGCAGTATACAATAGATCACATAATTAGTTTGTGAACAAATATAACTTAATAAGTGGGGTTTGTGTGCTTTTCCGTATTTAATCTGGTTTTATGGCAGTATACAATAGATCACATAATTAGTTTGCGAACAAATATAACTTTATAAGTGGGGTATGTGTGCATTTCCCTATTTAATCTGGTTTTATGGCAGTATGCAATAGATCACATAATTAGTTTGCGAACAAATATAACTTAATAAGTAGGGTTTGTGTGCTTTTCCGTATTTAATCTGGTTTTATGGCAGTATACAATAGATCACATAATTAGTTTGCGAAGAAATACATATAACTTAATAAGTGGGGTATGTGTGCTTTTTGCTATATATTTATTTATTTATTCATATTATAGTCCGTTTCACCTTTACCCCGAGGGTCCTGGGTTCAACTCTCGGGGAGAGCAACATCAAAAATGAAGAAAAAGGTTTTCTAATCGGGGTCACCTGTCGGAAGTGTTTTGCATACACTCCGAATGTATTTCTGCTATATAAAGCTCGTCAGTGAAAATTGACGGTTCGTTTTAACCTTAAAATTCCGAATATCGAATCACCCAGGTTTTTGGCTTCGGTGAACCAGTTTGAAAGACTATTGAAGAACCGTTTCTGGATTATTTGAGGAACATTGTCGGGGCAATTTCAAATTTTACTAAGGCTATTTCGGAACGGTTTAGATACTCTGTTCTGATCTGGTATAATTCTGAAATGCTATAATTTTTTCAAAAATTGACCGTTTGGGATCTTTTTTTTTTGGGGTCTGATGTTTTGGAAAATAAAACAGAGATGTTTTAAATTTTTACCAATATATTTCGGTTATGCACGATAACCGTCATCACGCCTCCTGAACTATGAACAAACAGAAGACAAAATAACATATAATTTACATCATTACATGGAGATTATATTTTTCGTTTCGAAATTTTTTACATTTTCTATTTCATGAAGTTATCACATATTTCAGGTGAAGGCACCAATAACCGATGCCAGTAGACATATATGTATCTATGGTTAAGTCAAAATATGTTTACGAATTGGGCGTTATGAATATGGAAAGTTTTCCAGGGCTTTAAAGAGCTGATATTTTACCAAAATATGATTTTACTTGGCAGAAGGTGTCGCTGGATGTTACACTGATCAACCTGTTTTGAAAATCCTCAGAAATCGGAGCCGCTCTTGAAAAAAAATTAGCGCCATTTATCTCCGAGGAGATGTAAGTCTAAAATTCGCTTCCAATTTACGTTGTGCTCCATTTTAGTTTTTCCTACAAATCGGAGGGACGGTTAATGCATGTTTAATGCCGACAGAAATAACTCGGAGTGCTTGCAAAACTATTGCGAAGGGGCGACGCCGCTTAGAAGAACTTATTTTCTAATTAAAACAACGTTTTTCTTCGTCGTTGATGTTGCCTTGCGCGGGACTTTAACGCAAGACCTTCAGTGTGTTTGGCGGAGCACGCTACCCCCATCCCAACGTTAGAGAAATATTGTGATTTTACATTAGAACACTAATGTTGTTTTTTAGTGCATCTCTTATCGTAAACTAGGTCAGAGTACTTTGTTATAATTCGATTAGAGAACAATTTAAGAAACACTGAAATGCGATGTTATCACAGTTATCAATTATACGTGTTAGGACGAAAGTTCTGCGAAAATATTGGTAGCTGCAAATCAGTTTTTCATTTGTTATAATTAAAAGTAGTAAGAGAATATGAATAAAAAAAGTCAAAGAGGGAAAGTGAGAAAATTGTTGCTATTTGTCTGGTATTATGAGAAAAACGTGCCCTAATCCATATTTCATATCAACGCAGAGCTAATACTAAAGGAATAAGTGATAGCGAAAATTTAGTTTAGGTTAGGCTTTAAATTATTATAAGAAGCATTTGAAATTTATTCTTATCAAGTATAAACAGCTGTTTGCCATATGTTTTTAGGAAAGCGAAATGCGAAAGCAAAGGTTAGCTAAAGTTGGATACAATGATTTCAAAGCCGAATAATGAAGCGCCGAGGTAAAGTTCTCCCATCAATAATTTTATACTTTTTCATGACTCTATTTTAAATTTCCTTCCCAAACTGACGGGACCGTCTTCGGCTGTGCCGAATTTTTAAGATAATTAAAAAATAGGTGGGTACTTTGGGTGAGGATGCAAAGTTTCACGTTTTTTGTGGTCTGCATGCAATAGCTTTGACCATGAATCACTTATCGTAACAATATACATATGTCGTAAACGTAAGTATTTGATGAAATATGAAGCTTCTAGCCGTTGCAAAGTTGGGAGAAATGACAGTTTATATGGAGTATATACTAAATATAAAACCGATCTCTATAATTTTTTCAGACAACAATATTTGCTATATACGAAAGCATAACAATATATGCCGTAAACGTAAGTATTTGATGAAATGTGAAGCTTCTAGCTGTTAAAATGTTGTAGAAATTGCGAAAATATACGAAAGCATATGGAGAAGTTTGTAGCTTCAATCTGATAAATTGAAGAAGATATGACAAATATCCTCTTTTTCTGAAAAATCTGTTATATGGGGGATATATGCTGTAGTGCTCCGATCCGATCGGTTCTGACAAATGTTTAATCGGACACCAAGATATACCCGCTTACCAAATTTCATCAAAATATCTCAAAATTTGAGGGCCTAGTTTGCGTACAAACAGATAGACGGACAGACGGACATGTCTAATTCAACTCAGCTCTTAATCCTGATCATTTCTCTTCTCCTTTAAGGGCTTGCAATATTTTGGGTCTTTGGGACCGTATACCGTCAACCCCAAGTTTTTGTATCGTAAGCCTTCCAGATATCATCCGCAACTTCATGATATTGTACCAGATCGTCAACATCTCATTGTCGTCAGCAGTATGTTGCCATATTCCTTAGTTGTGGACAATGTGATAGTTCTATAACTGGCCATGCATGCACATTCGCTCAAATACTTTTTTTCCATCTAACTTCCTCTGAAAATCCACTTATTTAAGGTCTCAGTTAATATGTTTTTTTCCTTAACGCACAAAGTACAATACAAAATCACGCTTACTAAATTATATTTTTATACTCTCAAAGGATATGCAGCATAGCCGTTAAAGCAACACACAGTAGGGAAAAATTAAACTGTCAAAAAGGCAAACCGCCAAACTTTTGAAAGAAAATGTGTTTTCACGGCCGTTGCTGCTGTTGACAATATAACAGTTTTAATTACGCTTTTTAAGCTTGGGTGTATGGAAAAAAATATACACATTTTAAATATTCTCTTATAATCAGTATACAAGAAACAAGCTGGTAAACAACCGACCTCTTAGTGTATATGGAAAATCCTTCACTGATATTGCTGAGTCAATGACTCTTATCGCGAAGTTCACACAGAAATGTGTTCGTCTTCACTTTTTTGTTCGGGTGAACTTTTTTCGCCTATCGGCAATTTCGGACGAACAAAAGTTCACTTCGAAACAGTTGATGTTCTATTGTGAATTAGAAGTGAACAAATAATTTACTTGCAATTGTGTAAATTTTGTAAACAACCATATAAAAAAATAAAAATGTAAGGCGCGATAACCTCCGAAGAGATCTAAGGCCGAGCTTCTCTTCCAATTTGCGTCGTGCTCCTCTTGATTTTCCCTACAAACTGGCCGGACGGGACCTACATGTTTTATGCCGACTCCGAACGGCATCTGCAAGGCAGATGAGTTTGCACTGAGAGCTTTTCATGGCAGAAATACACTCGGAGCGCTTGCCAGTCACTGCCGAGGGGCGACCCCGCTTAGAAACATTTTCTTCTAATTGAAAAACCTTATATCTAAAATTTTGATGTTGCTTTGCCCGGGAGTTGAATCCAGGGCATACGGCGTGATAGGCGGAGCACGCTACCATCACACCACGGTGGCCGCCGAACCATATATTTCCTTAAAACACAGCAAAAAAAGATATACAAATGTATAAAAAAATGTTGAGTATTGCACTTAGGTTGGTATTGATTGAGCGCGATGAGAATACAAATGTGAAAGCGATTCCGAGGCTTTAGAGGTAAGTGGTCCACTGTAAGTTATTTTCAGCACTTTTGAATAAAAAGCCAACTTTTTTTCAACTAGTTTTCGGCAATAATACAGGCTAAACAAGCCGGCATTCAAATACATGCTAGATATTCTTAACAACTCCTTGCCACAATTGAAGCAAAAATTTGGAGTTCCACCAATTGTAAAGTTGAGCGCATGTCTTCATTTTTTCGCCGAGGGAGCACATCAAAAAGAGGGCTGGAAAGGACTATAAGGTGGGTCTTAGCCAATCTTGTTTCAGTGAGGTGCTTTCAGAGTTGCTGAACGTTTTGGAACCGTTGCTTTGTCCACAATGGACAACTTGGCCGACTTCAGAAGAGCAACGTCAAACTGCACGCGATTTTTATACAAAGTTCAGAATACCAGCAAGTGTATGATTTAAAAAAATACGTTGTCATAAAAAAATGGAATTTACATACTTAACAATAAAGGAATTTTGCTTTTTTCCACTCAGTTTCACTCTTAACAGGCGGACAAAGACTATTTAAATATAAAGTAAGCTGCTTCCAAAAGTTCGGCACATTTTCCCGATCATCTTGTCAAGCAGCATTTCCGATTGTGCATTATTTATTGATTTACTCCTACTAATAAAAGTACATATTAGTATTAAAATAGCCTATACATTTTCTGATGTTTTGAGAAAATGAATTTCAAACCTTTTGTCGAAAGTAGCTCTCACTCAAATCTCGTTATGTCTGTAAATATTTATTATTTTCGCCTTTTTTTTTTAAGACTGTATAAAAATGAGTCTATTTTATTAACTGACCAATTTTTGTTATTATAGTCATCCTTTTAATGAACAAAAAATAGGTGTAAACTGCAGATACACCAGATAGTAAATTTAATATGAATTTTTATTACTATAAAATTATGTTTTAATTACAGTCAGATCGTAAATTATTAGCATGGTTTTTATTTGTTGTCATCTTCGTCCTCTTCTTCGAATCTGTCTGGTTCATCTAAACAATCGCGATTATTCCCTCCTTGTAAATTAAAAAAAACTGTCTGTGAGCCGGGGGGAATTACATTTTTTTGCATACATTTTTGAAATCCTTCAATTTTGTGTCAGAAATTGGTAGTTCTTTTTTATATTTGTGAGTTAATGTAAAATTTGTGACTCCTTTCTTTTTCATTCTCGAGCCATCTATATCAATCACTTTGAAGTCTTCATTCCATTGTTCCTTGTATAACAATTGTCTCTTTTCAGTTTTTATTACGTGGAGAACCTTGATTTTAAGCCAATTTACCGATTCGTTGTTGACATTTTTCTCCAAGCTATGGTTCAATTTTGAGAACGCCATTTTGAGATCAATAATATCACTGTAGTTAAGCCTTTCTACAGGGTACGGATTTTTTCGTCTTGCCAGTCTAAGTGTCTAATGGCCAACTAATTCTTCTGGTGAATATACACAAATATTTCCCTTAGCTCGTTCTATAGCCGAATGCATGGAATCTGCTTCCATTTGTGTGTGTCCACTTTGAAGATATTTAATCGTTATTGAATTGAAATGCAATGAATGATTCATATGAAGCAATAATGTGGCAATTAATCTGTTTCTATTCTGCCCTCCAAAACAGTCTGAATACTGAATACTGATTCGACATTTTTAATAAATTGGTTCCAATTTCCTCTGACCCACGGTGACCATGGTTTTCATCCCACAGGGAACAATATCCAGCTGCACTAGCAAAATCGTAAAATGTATTGTTGTATGTGGCGAACACTCGAATGTAATACAAGGTGCTTATATTGCTACATGGTGTCAATAGCACTGATTGCAAGTCAAAAGTAAATACTTCAAAAGGAATATAAACAAAAAGGCAACTCTTAGAGACCAATTGTACAGGGAACAACGGGACATTCATATGGCTTAGCAGCTAAAGGCATCTATCTACCTTTGCACTGGTATGAATGTTGGAGATTCGAGTTCAACGCTCAGCTCCCGAAAAGCTAGCTGATGAAGAAGTGAAATTCAGAAACATGTCCTAGTAACCATCGCCGTTTGTAAACTTACAATTTTTCTCTAATATTAATTACAAAAACCATTGTATAAAGCAATATGAGCAAAGCTCGCTAATTGAATACATATGGTAAATACTTTTATATTGCTGTTATTTTTAGATAATTCCTTGTCAGCATCTTTGTGGAGTCTTGCCTGGGCTTTATTTGCTAAGTGTTCAGCATATAATATCTGTATTGAAGCCTTGTTCTCTGTATTTTTGAACATTTCGCATGTTGAGCATGTGTTCTTTTTTGGATGATGGAATGAATAATTGTAATTATTACAAAATATGTGGTTATATATATGTTCTTTAACTGAGAGGTCTGGGTGGCGTTTTTTAAATAAGTTATACATTTTTCTAATTGTTAGGTCTGAGCTCAGATAAAGGCGTTGGGAATTTGCTCGAGTATATTGGCTTTCTACTGCTGGAAATGACTCTATGTGCTCTTTAATAAGAGTTGCTATCTCCGCGTCTACTTTTCTTTGCATTCCGTGTTTACCCCTCATGTCAACAAATTCTCTTTGATTCTTTTTTTTTGGCTAATACAGATATCGCGCAGTCTGACACGTGTAAAGTATTTAAAAAGAACTTTTTACAGACCTGTTTGTAATTTAGAAAGTATTTCAGAGTGTTCGACCGCCGTGATTCTCTCGTTAATGTCCTCTAGCACTTCTCCACTTTTATGTTATTACTAAGAAATATACGTTGCTTGCAGTAACCGCCCAAACTCCAATAGTCTGCATTGATTTTCTTACGATCTTCTTCAGAGAAGTGTTCTGGACATTCGTGATGACAGCTGCAATCAGCGGGCTTCGATAAACGTTCCTTAATTACTTTACCACTCTTTGTAACATAAGCCTTTCTTTGACTCCTGTCACTCTTTCTTTTGTTCTGCATCCAAAGCTGGCTCTTACACTATTGAATGCAACAAATCCATAATTGTACGAGACATCTTCTTAAATTACCTTTTAATTAACTCACTTTTCTTTTTCGTGTTACTGTCAATTCTACATTTTCATCATTGCTTTCTTCCGCGATTTCGCAGAGCACTTCATGTTACTTTACAGAAGATTTTTCAATTTTCTCCTCGAGATTATCCTCCTCTTCATCCGTTTCTGGAATATAATAATCTAAAGATCCTGCTGAAAAGTCTTCTCCATCCTCTTCGTCATTTTCCGATATATTTGAATCCACTGGTTCCACAGATAATCCAACAGAGTTTGGAGCAAGTTTCACATATAGGGCACCTGTTGATTCCGTCGCAAATTCTGTTGACAATTAATATACCTAAATATTCTTTCCTGCAATTTAGGATAACAGATACCCAGCAGAGCTTGACAAATCCATGATTTAATGAATGATTGGGAACGAATGAACGACTGAATGATTATGAACGAGCGAGTTTCAACAACGAACTGAAATCCTAAATTGCACAAATTATTTCTATTGCATTTACATACATGATAAAACAACGTAAGCATTGCATAGGCTACTTTTGTTTTTTGTGATTTTAAAGCACATGTTAATTGTTCTGAGAATATAACGGCCTATAAGATTCATATAAATGAACAAATTGAAAATATTTGTTGAACAACAACGTATATCATTATATGTCATTTTAGGTGTTTGTGTCATAACAAAATTGATTTTTTTCCTAAAAGTTAAAATAGAGTATGTGAGTGTACATTTGTATTCTATTGAATAAACAGAAAATTTAGTTTATGTAAAAATAGCGTATATGCGTTTACATGATTTTTGAGGAAAATGATTTAATATAAATTTATACTATATTTCTTTGACTGACGTTTTGACCCACTTTGTGGAACTAGAATTTGACAAAATTTTTACCACATATAAAACCGACGATGGAGAACCCAAAAATTCAATAAAACAAGTTAGGAAGGTTAAGTTCGGGTGTAACCGAACATTACATACTCAGTTGAGAGCTATGGTGACAACATAAGGGAAAATAACCATGTAGGAAAATGAACCGAGGGAAACCCTTGAATGTGTTTGTATGACATGTGTATCAAATGAAAGGCATTAAAGAGTATTTTATGAGGGAGTGGGCCATTGTTCTATAGGTGGACGCCATTTAGGGATATAGCCATAAAGGTGGATCAGGTTGACTCTAGAATGCGTTTGTACGATATGGGTATCAAATGAAAGGTGTTAATGAGTATTTTAAAAGGGAGTAACCCTTAGTTCCATAAGTGGACGCTGTTTCGAGATATCGCCATAAAGGTGGACCAGGTGTGACCCTAGAATTTGTTTGTACGATATGGGTATCAAATTAGAGGTATTAATGAGGGTTTTAAAAGAGAGTGGTGGTAGTTGTATAAGTGGTCGCCTTTTTGAGATATAGCCATAAAGGTGGATCAGGTTGACTCTAGAATGCGTTTGTATGATATGGGTATCAAATGAAAGGTGTTAATGAGTATTTTAAAAGGGAGTAATCCTTAGTTCCATAGGAGGACGCCGTTTCGAGATATCGCCATAAAGGTAGACCAGGGGTGACCCTAGAATTTGTTTGTACAATATGGGTATCAAAAGAAAGGTGTTAATGAGTATTTTAAAAGGGAGTGATGCTTAGTTCCACAGGTGGACGCCGTTTCGAGATATCGCCATAAAGGTGGACCAGGTGTGACCCTAGAATTTGTTTGTACGATATGGGTATCAAATTAGAGGTATTAATGAGGGTTTTAAAAGAGAGTGGTGGTAGTTGTATAAGTGGTCGCCTTTTTGAGATATAGCCATAAAGGTGGATCAGGTTGACTCTAGAATGCGTTTGTATGATATGGGTATCAAATGAAAGGTGTTAATGAGTATTTTAAAAGGGAGTAATCCTTAGTTCCATAGGAGGACGCCGTTTCGAGATATCGCCATAAAGGTGGACCAGGGGTGACCCTAGAATTTGTTTGTACGATATGGGTATCAAATTATTAAAGGTATTAAGGAGGGTTTTAAAAGGGAGTGGTGGTAGTTGTATATGTTAAGGGCGTTTTCCAGATCGCGACCAAAATGTGGACCAGGGTGACACAGAACATCATCTGTTGGATACCGCTAATTTATTTATATATGTAATACCTGCCAAGATTTTAAGGGTTTTTTATTTCGCCCTGCGGAACTTTTTCATTTTTTTCTACTTAATATGGTAGGTGTCACAACCATTTTATAAAATTTTTTCTAAAGTTATATTTCGCGTCAATAAACCAATCCAATTACCATGTTTCATCCCTTTTTTCGTATTTGGTATAGAATTATGGCATTTTTTTCATTTTTCGTAATTTTCGATATCGAAAAAGTGGGCGTGATCATTGTCGGATTTCGTTCATTTTTCATACCAAAATAAAGTGAGTTCAAGTAAGTACGTGAACTAAGTTCATTAAAGATATGTCGATTTTTCTCAAGTTATCGTGTTAACGGCCATGCGGAAGGACAGACGAACGACTGTGTATAAAAACTGGGCGTGGCATAAACCGATTTCGCCCGTTTTCACAGAAAACAGTTAACATCATAAAATCTATGCCTCTACCAAATTTCAAAAGGATTGGTTAATTTTTGTTCGACTTATGGCGTTAAAAGTATCCTAGACAAATTAAATGAAAAAGGGCGGAGCCACTCCCATTTCGAAATTTTCTTTTATTTTTGTATTTTGTTGCACCATGTCATTACTGGAGCTGAATGTTGACATAATTTACTTATATACTGTAAAGATGTTAAATTTTTTGTTAAAATTTTACTTTAAAAAAATTTTTTTTTTTAAAGTGGGCGTGGTCCTTCTCCGATTTTGCAAATTTTTATTAGGCGTACATACAGTAATAGGAGTAACGTCCCTGCCAAATTTGATCATGATATCTTCAACGACTGATAAATTACAGCTTGCAAAATTTTAAATTACCTTCTTTTAAAAGTGGGCGGTGCCACGCCCATTGTCCAAAATTTTACTAGTTTTCTATTCTGCGTCATAAATTCAACTCATCTACCAAGTTTAGTCGCTTTATCTGTCTTTGGTAATGAATTATCGGACTTTTTCGGTTTTACGAAATTTTCGATATCGAAAAAGTGGGCGTGGTTATAGTCCGATATTGTTCATTTTAAATGGTGATCTGAGATGAGTGCTCAGGAACCTACATACCAAATTTCGTCAAGTTATCTCAAAATTTGCTCAAGTTATCGTGTTAACGGCCATGCGGAAGGACAGACGGACGACTGTGTATAAAAACTGGGCGTGGCATCAACCGGTTTCGCCCGTTTTCACAGAAGACAGTTAGCATCATAAAATCTATGCCCCAACCAAATTTCAAAAGGATTGGTTAATTTTTGTTCGACTTATGGCGTTAAAAGTATCCTAGACAAATTAAATGAAAAAGGGCGGAGCCACGCCCATTTTGAAATTTTCTTTTATTTTTGTATTTTGTTGCACCATGTCATTACTGGAGTTGAATGTTGACATAATTTACTTATATACTGTAAAGATATTAAATTTTTTGTTAAAATTTTACTTTAAAAAAATTTTTTAAAAGTGGGCGTGGTCCTTCTCCGATTTTGCTAATTTTTATTAGGCGTACATATAGTAATAGGAGTAACGTCCCTGCCAAATTTCATCATGATATCTTCAACGACTGACAAATTAAAGCTTGCAAAAATTATAAATTACCTTCTTTTAAAAGTGGGCGGTGCCACGCCCATTGTCCAAAATTTTACTAATTTTCTATTCTGCGTCATAAATTCATCTCATCTACCAAGTTTCATCGCTTTATCTGTCTTTTGTAATGAATTATCGCACTTTTTCGGTTTTACGAAATTTTCGATATCGAAAAAGTGGGCGTGGTTATAGTCCGATATAGTTCATTTTAAATAGCGATCTGAGATGAGTTCTCAGGAACTCACGTACCAAATTTCATCAAGTTACCTCAAAATTTACTCAAGTTATCGTGTTAACGGATGGACGGACGGACGGACGGACATGGCTCAATCAAATTTTTTTTCGATCCTAATTATTTTGATATATGGAAGTCTATATCTATCTCGATTCCTTTATATATGTACAACCAACCGTTATCCAATCAAACTTAATATACTCTGTGAGCTCTGCTCAACTGAGTATAAAAATAATAGCCTATGAGCACATAGGCTATTATTATACTAAGGGGACGATATAATTACAAGAATATCAAATTTCAAAACAAAAAATTAATTACATTTTGTTTTTCTCTCGTTCGCCTGTAATATATAAATGAATACATTTGGGTTTCCGCGCTGTTCATTTCGCCTGAACAAAGAGTTGCCAATATGGCGAAATCTTTTTCGAACACTTTTGGTTGAAAAAAAAATTCACGATAAGGGTGAATACAATTAGTTTTCTTCAATCTATATACCTGTAGGGTTTTTCAGGCTGAAGTAGTAGCCGTAACCAAAGCCGTAGAAACATTGGAAGAAATTAGCTTAAGCCGTGTCAAAGCAAAGCAGCAATTAAGGCTATAATCTCGTACAGCACAGCATCTTAAAGTGTGTTAGAGTGTAAGCAATCCCTAAATGGAATTGGGATAGCATACATCTTTATTGGGCCCCAGAGCATATAGGAATAGATGGGAATGAAAAAGCGGATGAACTAGCTGAAAAAGGGCGCATCCCTTGAAGCTTGTTCAGTAGACGTCCCAGTTAGAATGGGCGAGATTAAGCGAAGGCGAGAGGTGCACATAATCGACCAGCGGGAAAGGTTCAAGATGGGCTATAAAGTGTCGAAGATTATGTGTAGGTCTTACAACCTTAGACTAACAAAATTGCTTCTATCATTAAAATGAGAGGACTGTAGACGGGTTGGTATAATGGTGTGAAAGTGTTAGCGTGCGACAACATCGCGAGTTTGCGGTGGCTGGAGGAAGTGGTTAAAAACCTCCAAAGGAAAGGCACGAATGCGCGGTTTCAGGTGGTGGATAAAGCGCAAATCCCCACGGTACCAAAAGTTAAGGCATGGATACCTTGCGTGATAAAGTCGGAGGATACACTGCGACTTCTGTAGAATCAGAATCCGAACATAACGACAAAGCATTGGAAGGTACTTACTCTATCCCGGCCTACGAAGGAAGGTCAGTTCTACATCTTACAAATAAACAAGCAGACGGAGGATATGTTGTTCACGCAGCTTGGAAAAATGTCCTTTGATTCTGGCAAAATTTACATGCGACTCAGGAAAAGAAGTCCCGACGATAAAAATTCTAACACACTAAAAATGGGCGAAGTCGAAAGGACTTCAAAAGCCTAAGAGAAAACGCACAGATGGAGGTAGCAGACGTCATCATGAAGATGTTACAAGAGGACCCACATCCAAATGGAGCTGGGAGTCGCACAGAGGAACACCCGGTACAGCATTTACGAGAGGATGAAGGCGGCCTCCAATACTCTAAACCAAACGGGCAAGGAGAGGACGACGACATCATGACGAAGGTGAAGGAGGGGGACAAACAGCACAATGGTGCTGCGAGTCCTACAGATAAACCTCCAACACAGTAAAGTGGCGTGGAGCGAACTCCCAAACCTTAAGGACCTTGGGTTCGTTTGACGTGGCGCTGATCCAGGAGCCGTGGCTCGGGTGCGAGCTGTAGTAATGGTAAGGAAACAGCTGCATTTATATATGCTGCCTAATTACACTACTGAGGACCTCGTAGTCACAAGCCGCTGAGCAAAATAATCAGCAGGCATTCTGCTACATAACCCATGCGGCGGAGGTTCCACCGATGGAGTGCAAGAGGCTAGTACAGGACGAAGGGCGCAAAGGGCGGTTGGTCATAAGCGTATAGTGTAATGAATTCGTAACAAGGACGCTTATGACTGCGTATAACAAAGCTTGCCCTCTAAGAAGATTCAGAGGAAAAGCAAAGCCGCCATGGTGGAGCAATGAGCTGAGTCTTCTCAAAAGACAGGTAAAAGAAGCTAGCAAAGACCGCGGAAAGCGAAGCGTGACGTGGCGAGTACACGGATCTACTGAGGATCTACAAGTTTCCAGGGCGAAGAGGTTCTCATGGAAAAGTTTTGTACGGACATAGAGTGCTCCAGCGAAACAGCACGGCTGAAAAAAGTCTTAGCAAGGGAAACATAGTCTAGGGACTAATAAAGAAAGAGAACGGGGAATGGTCACGCAATAATGAGGAATCCCTTGAGGTGCTCTTCGATACACATTTTCCATCGGGAGATGGTTTAAAAGAGCCAGCAGACAGCACTCCCACTTCGATCACGGAGGGGGTAGTGTCGGGATTGGTGACGGATACCAAGATCAAATGGGCTGTGAAGACATTTTCTAAGTTTAAATCGCAGGGTTCAGATGGTAAATTCCCGGCCATGCTACAAGTTTCTAGTAGAGCCGTCGTGGACTGGCTTAAAATTATATTCGATGGGTGCAAAAGACTGAATCATGTACCGCACTCTTGGAGAACTGCTCGTGTAGCTTTCCTACCAAAGGCGGGGAAGATCGGTTACGTGTATCCCAAAGACTGTAGACCCATTAACTTAACATCATTTCTGCCCAAAACATTTGAGAGGCTGATAGATGTGTACATAAAGTGCAACGTGGATGAAAAGCTGCTCTCTAAAACACAACATGCGTACACCAAAGGCAAGTCGGCAGACACCGCATTGTATTGGGTGGTAATAAGCATAGAGAAAGCCTTGGAATATAAGAAATATGCTCTAGGAGTATTCTTAGACATTGCCGGGGATTTCAACAATGTGTCTAAATGGGTGATTAATAATGGACTTAATTACATTAAAGTACATCCAGCCTTATCCAGATGGATCGGCTGCATGTTAAATTGCAGGAAGAGTACATCACAATAGGTATTTTACGAGGCCACGAAATCAGTAGACAGGGGCACGCCGCAGGGAGGGGTGCTATCACCTCTGCTGTGGACTCTGGTCATCAACCAACTGCTCAGGCGATTCGATGAGGGACCCGTAAAACTTACGGCTTACGCAGATGACGTTGTAATCGGCATAACTGGAAAGTGCCTTCCAAAGATAAGCTCTTTGATGGATCGGGCGCTTCGGGATATTCATACCTGGGCATCTTATTTCGGGTTGAAAGCCAACGCCGGGAAGACGGATATGGTCTTGTTTACAAAGTGGTACAAGGCCCGAAATTGGACTAGGCCTAAGTTATGAGGGGTAACCCCACAGTAAAACCTTGAACAAAATATCTAGGGATTATCAGAGACAGTAAGCTGTCATGGAAGCTCAACGTGGAGGAGCGTGAAAAAGACCTCAACGGCACTTTATGCATGTAAAAGAATGCTGGGGTGTACATGGGACTTATCGCCCTATCTTTCTCATTGGGTTTTTACAGCAATTGTAAGCCCTATTCTATATTATGGAGACCTTGTTTGGTGGAAAGCCACACAAAAAACAACCTACCTCAAAAAATTAGAGGGGGTATGCAGACTATCAATGCTTAGCATTACGGGAGCCCTGAAAACAACCCCGACGGCTGCACTGTATGGTATTGTGCACATTCTACCTGTAGGCCTGGTAGCAAAGAACATAGCGTTAACAACTGCAACCAGGCTCGGTGCCTCGTGGCAGCTTTACCGCCGACCATACGGCCATAGCAGTATACCGTCATCAATAACAAGACGAAAAGACTAACTGATTCCCTATCTGCGCTTCGAGGGAGATCTTAAGGCCACTATAGAGGTGAACGGTTGGCGCAGGGGTGCTCAAATGGCGGACGAGGCGATACATGTGTACACAGATGGTTCCAAAGTAGTGGAAGGAGTGGGTTCTGCGGTTTACTGTGCTGATCGGGAAATAAACAGATCATACAGGCTGCTGGATTACTGTAGCGTTTTCCAAGCGGAACTATTAGCCGTAACCAAAGCAGTAGAAACACTGGAAAAGCATAGGTTAAGCTGCAACCGTGTTAACTTTTATATTGACAGTCAAGCAGCAATTAAGGCAATAATCTCGTATAGCACGGCATCAAAATGCGTGCAAGCAGTCTTTGGGGAGAACCGGGACAGGGAGAAGCATACATCTATATAGGGCCCCAGGGCATATGAGAAAAGATTGGAGTGAAAAAGCGCATGAATTAGATAAAAAGGGCGCATCCCTTGAAGCTTGTTCCGTATACGTCCCAATTAGACTAGGCGAGATTAAGCGAAGGCGAGAAGTGCACATGATCGGCCAAGCGGGAAAAGCAAGGATTCAAGCTGGGCTGTAAAATGTCGAAGATCATGTGTAGGTCTTACAACCCTAGACTTACAAAATTGCTTCCATCATTAAAGAGAGGACTGTAGACTCATGACAGGTATTCTGACTTGACACTGCCTTCTGGCGTCACATACCTTTAAATTAGGCTTGGTCAATGATAGCAGATGTAGGAAGTTCGGGTTGGAGGAGGAAACGATCGAGCACGTTCTGTGCTAATGCCCTGAGCTTGCCAGGCTAAGACTCCAGCTATTAGGAGTGATACAGCTGTCATATCTAGAAGCAGCAAGTGGCGTAAGCCCTAGTAGTCCTTCTAGTATTTGCTGAGAGGAAGGAGTTATTTTATAATATAGGTCCTGGTTTTTGATAGGTTTTTTAGTTTGGTCATTAAAACAACTTCTGGTAACACTACGCACTCGTTCAGTCTATGTGAGGTCCTCATTAACCGGCCAGTTCAACCTAACCTAAACTAATCTAATCTATTTCAGGGTCATTAAAAAAAAAGTTTTTCAAGGAAGTACTTGATCCTCCTTTTTTAAGAACTCCACTATATACTTCCTTCTGTTTATCACTCTGTGCTTATCTCCGCGCCTGCGAGAATTTTGGAATTTGCTGGGGCTATTTAAAGATCATTTTCTGAACGATATCGTTATTTTTTTTGTTCAAGATCATATCTTGGCACATAGTGTGGTCTGGGACGCGGATTTAGGCTAGTTTTACGAATATGTGAAAGATGAACAGACGTTTAAATCCACAACAAATTAACGCCTTATTAACACTTAACGAAAGATATTGGTTATGTCAGCCCATTCAAGTTCGAGGAGTATTGTTGCTCAGAAATTCCTGCACTTCTCCCAACTCTGGCTTTTTGGCCGTAGACTACAGAAACAGATACAACTAATTAAGTACCCTTTGTATTTTTGTGTATTTATTCACTAACAAATAAAGAAGTCTAAGTTCGGGCGAAACCGAACATTACATACCCAGCTGTACACTTGAAATGCGTTTGTTGTTTGTTTTGTGTGCTTAATAGTGTTACAAGGTTACGCAATAATAGATACATATACATATGGTTCTATTCTGAACTATTTTTTCTTCGAGTTCCGAAACATAGAAAATTGCTTGGTCATAAAAGGGGCGGTGCCAGGCCAATTTTTTAAAATTTGAAGTTTTTCCTATTTATTGATATAAATCCACTTGGGAAATGAAATTCCATTGATATAAAGCCCTTTTTTGCAAAGATATAGCATATTTTATTCGTCCACGACCCTTTTAAAAATCTTGTATATAAAAGTGGGCGTGGTCCTTAACTGATTTCGTTAATTTTTCTTCAAAGCATTCTTTATAGTAAAGGCAACCTCTCTGCCGAATTTCGTTACGATAGGCTTAACGATTTTTGATTTATGATTAATAATATTTGTAAAATTGATTTTATCACAAGTGGGCGGTGCCACGCCCATTTTAAACATCAGTGCACACGTCAAATTTCAACATTCTAGTATATTATTTACTAAATAATCAAGTTTGTTTGTGTTTTCCAAAATGTTATATATATAAAAAGGGCGTGGCTATCATCTGATTTCGCTCATTTTCAATACCAATCTATTCTGGATCCAGATAAGCTCGTGTTACAAATTTGGTAAAGATATCTCAATATTTACTCAAGTTATCGTGTTAAAGGACAGACGTACGGACGGGCGGACATGGCTCAATAAAATTTTTTTTCGATACTGATGATTTTGATATGTGGAAATCTATATCTATCTCGATTCCTTTATACCTGTACAACCAACTGTTATACGATTAAATTCATAATACCCTGTGTACAAGTACAGCGAGGTATAAAAATAAATTCATTATACACATATCAATTCGATAACACAATTCAACTGTGCAAATATACATACATATATATAAACAAACAATTACTAGGAAATGTTCTTTTAAAAAGGTATAGCAAAATGTTTTGTCAAAGCCACGTCAATCTCATTTCGCTGGTATATGCGTCAATTATTTCTGTTTGTTTACCTAATTAAAAACTTTCATTATACTTATTAATTAAATAGGCTTATTAGGCTCCTATATCAGAAAATGTATATGGCACTTTCACCCAAAAATTTACACACGCTATAATTGATCGAGGCGGCCGCTGCACAGTGGCATTTTTGCATGATTAATAACTCACTGAAAAGTGAATATATTTCATTCAAACCAAGTCTATATGTTTGTGTGCCTGACCCCCTTTCAGTGAGGATAGGCGAAGGGGAGGGGGCTTTGGGGGGTTTGACCCACCCTCCAAAAATTTTGAATTTACCCCAAACAAAAACGTTCTTGTATCCTTATCTTGTTCTTTTGTTCACAATTGAACATACCTATATTTAAATTTCTCAAACCATGAAGGAAACTTTCCAAAATAATTAACTTTGGTGTAATTCAATTGAATCCGTCTCATACAAAGTTTGATAAAAAAATTCGAACTTTACTGCAGCATTAATCATACAATTCCTCATCTCTATTTACTCCCTCCCTAAAAGAGTACACACGTGGTCTAAAACGGCTTTATCCTTTTGCTTTTGGCCACGTTCCGCAACCAACACCTCATACAACTCCCTCTTTGTGATCGTCATTGTATCAAATGGGGGACCTACGGTGATGAAGAATTGTTTGAGTTATATACAATAATATTGAACTATTCTAGAAATTCAAAAATTATTGTGGTACAGCGTGGTTCAAAATTTGGGCAGGCTTTCCTTTTCACGGTTTTATATATTTTCAGCACAAAAATAACACACATTAAAAAACTCATAATTTCGTAAAAAATACTCAACCAAAAAACTTTTGAACACATGCAAAATAATATAATTACATGTAGATTTTAAATAACCAAAAAATATTTTAGAGTTTGTTTCACCACAAAGTTTTATTTAATTTTAAACCACGCGTTATTTCACTTCTGTAAATTGTACTACTTAGAGCGTTATCAACAACTCACAGTTTAACAGCAGATTTTTCAATGAAGAACAATAATTATAAGAAATGATAATTATTGTTATATACTGTGGACATTTGAAAAACAAACTGCATTCAAATTTCAAATTTCAAAAAAAAAAAAATTGTTTGAAAATTTTTACTTTTTCGCGTCTAAACCAAGCAAAAAAGCTACTGTGCGCCGTGGTGTTACAGTAGCATGCTCCGCCTTCCACCCCCGGGGGGGGGGTGTTATTCTCATCGGCGACGCCTCTCGGAAGTGTTCATCATACACTCCGAATGTATTTCTGCCATGTAAAGCTCCTCAGTGAAAACCAACGGTTCGTTTTAACCTTAAAATTCCGAATATCGAATCACCCAGGTTTCTGACTTCGGTAAACCGATTTGAAAGACTATTAAAGGGCCGTTTCGGGATTATTTGAGGAACCTTTTCGGGAGTATTTCAAATTTTACTAAAACTATTTCTGGACCGTTTAGAGACTGTGTTCGAGAACTTCTCGAGGCTGTTTCGGATCTGTTTCTGGATTGTTTTCGTAATAATATCGTCGAGACTTTTTGGGAACTAACTCCATATAGTTTCAAGATTTTTTTCGAAAGTATTTCACGGTTGTTTAGTGAATATATTCGGAAGAACAGCCACCGAATATTTTTTAACCTTCGCCGGATCTGTTCATTGTTTTCGGAACTATTTCAAGATCATTAAAAAAAAAAAACAGTATTTCAGGGGAGTATTGGATCCTCCTTTTTTAAGGACTCCACTCTATTCTTCCTTTTGTTTATCACCGTGTACTTATATTCACGACCTTGAGTATTTTGCCATTTTCTGGACGATCTCGCAAATAGTGCGGTGTGGGACGCGTATTTAGGCTAGTTTTACGAATATGTGAAAGATGAACAGACGTTTAAATCCACAACAAATTAACGCCTTATTAACACTTAACGAAAGATATTGATTATGTCAGCCCATTCAAGTTCGAGCAGTATTGTTGCTCAGAAATTCCTGCACTTCTCCCAACTCTGGCTTTTTGGCCGCATTAAATAGAAACTATTAGCAGTTTGGAGACAGATAAAACTAATTAAGTACCCTTTGTATTTTTCTGTATTTATTCACTAAAAATACAGTAGTTGTACACATACCAATTCGATAACACAATTCAACTGTGCAAATATACATACATATATATAAACAAACAATTACTAGGAAATTTTCTTTTGAAAAAGTATAGCAAAATGTTTTGTCAAAGCCGCGTTTATTTAATTTCGTTGGTATATGCGTCACTTAATTCTGCTTCTTTACCTAATATTATAGTTATTAATTAAATTGGCGGCCACCGTGGTGTGCTGGTAGCGTGCTCCGCCTACCAAACCGAATGCCCTGGGTTCACACCCCGGGCAAAGCAACATCAAAATTTTAGAAATGTTTTTCAATTAGAAGAAAATTTTTTTAAGCGGGGTCGCCCCTCGGCGGTGTTTGGCAAGCACTCCTAGTGTTTTTCTGCCATGAAAAGCTCTCAGTGAAAACTCGTCTGCCTTGCAGATGCCGTTCGGAGTCGGCGTAAAAGCATGAAGATGTCGTCCTGCCAATTAGTAGGAAAAATTAAAAGAAGCACGACGCAAATTGGAAGATAAGCTCGACCTAAAATCTCTTCCGAGGTTATCGCGCCTGGCATTTATTTATATATTTTGTTTATAATCGACCGAGTGAAAACAAACAAGATTTTTTATTGTATAGCCTTGACTTCAATTAAGATGTATTGTTGTTATTTATAATTCCTGGAATTTTGCTGAAAGCTGTTGATTAATTTTAATTCACATTGCTCAATTAGGTATAAATAGGGCCCACAAAATTAATCTCGTTGTCTTTGTACTTAAAAAGTGAAGTGAAGTTCTTTAAATAAAATGAATTCTCGCAATCTTTTCGCGATTCTTTTTGTCGTTCTACCCTTCTTTTTATCCTGCACCAATGCGCAATTTCGCGTTATAAAAGGAAAAGATATAGAAATAAAGGACAGCGCACATTCGGTTTCAATATTTGAGGGGTACGAGTATCTTTGCGGTGGTTCCCTAATCTCTATGAGGTCGGTGATAACCGTTGCGCATTGCATAATCGAGAAACAATATAAAGTGCTCACCGTTCTAGCTGGGGTAGCCGATATAAGAAGTATAAGAACAGGACGGGGTCAAAGAAAACGAAAGGAGCATGTATTTATTGGTGATGAGTATAATCCAATGACACTATATATGGATATAGCTTTGATTATAGTGCATGGCGAATTTGTACAGGAGGTTGGGGAAGTAACGCATGCACCGCTTTGCAATTTCGAATTACAACCGGGCATGAAGATGCAAGTTAATGGATGGGGTTCGGTAACTTTAGGTGAAAAGGCTGCTAATCCTCTTCTCACTACTACTAAAATGCCTGTAATACATAAGGATAAATGCCAGAAACATTTTGGTTTATTGCCAAGCACAATCATTTGTGGTGGATGTAGTGGAAGTACTCTGAGTGATGCAGATATTGGAGCAGGGGCACTTGTGCGTGACCATCTTTGTGCGGTGGCACACGGTGGTTCTAATATGTTAAAAGTTCCGAATTTATTTACAGATCTGTCGGATGACAATGTTAGAAGATTTATAAGAGACAATATGGCTTAGAAAATTTGAGATTTTGAGTGGAATATCACCCTTACTCGACAGAACAACGAATTTCGAAAAATTTTGAGATAGGTAGTTTTCGAAACAGCAGTTGAGATATGGTGACATTCCATTCAACAGTTCAACTAGCGATATTTGTTATATATATCATGTATAAATAAATTGTTAATTGTTATTATTGTTGCAAATAAATATTATTGATTGTATGCATTGAAAGTGGTACGTATGTAAATGCCTTAAATTGTGAGACCAAAGTTTGAGCACTACATGAGATATAAAGAAAATTACGGAACAAATACTTTGAGGCCATGGCCAACTCCGTGTAAAACAGCTGATCCAACCAACTCTATGGAAGTCAACTTAATCCAACGAGGCCGTGGCTGCTGTTGACAATGTAACAGTTTTAATTGCGCCTGTTAAGCTTAAGTGGATGAGAAAAAGTATGCCCATTTTAAATATTCTCTTATAACCAGTATACAAGGTATTATAAAGAAGCAATCTGGTAAACGACAGACTTTGGTAAAAAACAGACTTCTTATTGTATATGGAAAATCCTTCACTGATATTACTGAGTCGATACAATTAGTTTTCTTCTAACTGTGACAGTTGAAGGCCAACAAAGGAACCATATTGGCCGTTGGCATTTGACCGTTGAAGCGGCTCAAACGCAACCCCTGAATGGTTAACCAAGAAAGAGAGACATAGCGCTCAAAGTAGCGGCGTCAATTATGAAAAGCTTGTGAAAAATAAGCAGCTAACGCACTAACGCCCAGCAGAAGCTTTCCCTCTCCCCCTCTTCTGATAACATAGAAATTAACATCGACAGCGCGTCGTGCAAATTACTAAATCGGCTTAAAATTTTACATTATAATAGCTCATGAGACGAGCAACGTTGACATACATATACCCAAGAAAAAAAAAATTAGTAATAATATTTAACTGGTTAGCTGTATCTTATTTTAGAGGGTAAGCGAAGGGGTGCGAAGAAATTGTCATGTGTGTTCATTATTATTCGGTAAAAGAGTAAAAGTAAATGTTGTGGAAAATGTAAAGCAGGTAATAATTAGATTAGAAAACTTTTTGACGTTCACTTATTTTACTTTTATGGACTTATTTGGTTTTCATTTTTTGTGTTGTTTGTTCATTTTCAGTTGTGCCAATGTCAGTTGCATATAAATATGTTTTTGGGTTAACGTTTGTGCATCAGTGATGATAATCATGGTATATTTGTACTTTTTTAGTACATTTCGCTTCCCGAGAGTACGTTGGTACTACATTGACATATTGGTACATTTTTGTAAAATACAGCACTACACTTGAAGTCATTTGCAAAGCAGCTATAAATGTACAAACAAATTTTTTAATTTTTCGAAGAAAATATATAGCTATGTTGTTTTGTTGCCGAGAACAATTTGCCATTTGCATTTATGGATCATTTAAATATGCTTATGAAAAATAGCATAACTGATTCTAAAATTGTGAACAAATTTTGCATCAATAGAATTAAAGCACAGAAAATAATATCTGAAACAACAGGGCCAGAAAATAGTTAATCCATAATTGCATTTTGTCAGAAGAATTATTACTCTCTAATAATAGATGAAACGACTGATATATGTATATCAAAAAATTTGGCACTTTCGATTCGAATTTTTGATAAAAAGTGCATTGATAGATTTTTTAGATTTGATACCTTTGACCGATAGTAGCACGTAGGGTATTTTTAATGCTTTATTAATTCTTTTAAAGACCATTCAATACCACTTGAAAAAATGATTGGTTTCACTGCCGACAATTGCGCGGTTATGATGGTAGCAAAAAGCGGAGTGCAAGCAAGGCTGGAGCAAGTTGTTCAAAATCTGCATGTTAATGGATGTGTTTGTCACATTTTAGTTTAGCTTCAATGGCCGCTTGTGATGTATTTCCCAACAAAATTGATAAATTTTTAAAAGACGTAAACTATCAGCCCCCTTTGAAGGGCAGACTTTCAGAGTTTTAGAGAATATTTCGATACAGAACTGCATGTTATACTAAATTACGCTCCCACAAGGTGGCTTTCTAGATAAACAGTCATAGATAGAATTCTTGAGCAATGGGATGCCCTCAAGTATTATTTAAATCTTTACGTATTTGAAAATAAAAGCAATAATCAAAATATTAATCTTATATATGAAATTTTTCAAAGTCCTATTTATAAGGTATATTTTACATTTCTTTCTTATATTTTAAATGAAATGAATAATGTGAATATAGAAATGCAGTCTGAAGCTATTCGCATACATTTACTAACATATTACCAAATAAAAAATTTTATAAAAAAATCTTATTCAGACTACAGTCCTATTTGGATGTTAAATATTGATTCAGACGAAAATCACTTAACCCCAGATAAAGTTTACTGCGGTGTTAATGTGGATATTATTCCATCAAACAGCCTTTTCGAAAAGGATGACGTACACATATTTAAGAGCTGTGCTAAAAAATTTTATATACAATTTTGTAGAGATTTATTAAATAAAGTAAATTTAAAGAATAAAACTTTGTTCTGGGCTGCAAAGCTTTCACCAGAAAGTATTTTAAGCGGTGAAACAAATAGTATTGTGCCTTTAGTTATGGACTTGTTTCCGAAATCTGAATTTGATAAAATAGAGAAAATTAATTCTGAATTTAGAGCTTTAGCAGAGAATGAGAGTCTTAAAAAATTCAAGAATTTAAATACATGCAGCTTTTGGGAAGAATTAAGATAAGTTAAAAATGAATTAAATATGCAAATGTTTTCTAATACTTATAGAATAGGGAGAAGCATACATCTATATTGGATCCCAGGGCATATGGGGATAGATGGGAATGAAAAAGCGGACGAACTAGCTAAAAAGGGCGCATCCCTTTAAGTTTGCTGCGTAGACGTCCCAATTAGATTGGGCGGGATTAAGCGAAGGCGAGAGGTGCACATGATCGACCCAGCGGGAAAGGCGTGGGTTCAAGCGCGGGGCTGTAAGGTGTCGAAGATTATGTGTAGGTCTTACAACCTTAGACTAACACAGTTGCTTCTATCTTTAAAAAGAGAGGACTGTAGACTCATGACGGGTATTCTTACTGGACACTGCCTTCTGGCTTTAAATTAGGCTTGGTCAGTGATAGCTGATGTAGGAAGTGTGGCTTGCAGGAGGAAACGATTGAGCAAGTTCTGTGCTCGTGCCCTGCACTTGCCAGGCTAAGACTCCAGCTATTATGAGTGATACAGCTGTCAGATCTAGAAGTATCAAGTGGCTTAAGTCCTAGGAAGCTTCTAGTGTTTGCCAAGAGGACGGAGTTATTTTATAACATAGGTCCTGGTTTTTGATAGGGTTTTTCAGTTTGGTCGTTAAAACAAACTTCTGGTAACACTACGGACTCAATCAGTCTATGTGAGGTCCTCATGGACCGGCCAGTTCAACCTAACCTATAGAATAGTTCAATGCGTATTGTCGTTTCCACATTCATCCACAAACGTAGAAAAGATATTTTCTATACAAATGCACACTGGAAGAAGATAGCTTAAACTGCAGCAGTGTCAAGCTAAGCAGCAATTAAGGCTATAATTGGGACAGTATACATCTTTATTGGGTCTCAGGGCATATAGGAATAGATGGGAATGAAAAAACGGATGAACTGGCTGAAAAAGGGCGCATCCCTTCAAGTTTGCTCCGTAGACGTCGCAATTAGATTGGGAAAGATTAATAGAAGGCGATAGGTGATGATCGACCAAGCGGGAAAGACGTGGAGCCAAGCGCGGGGCTGCAAAGTGTCGACGACCATGTGTAGGCCTTACAACCTTAAACTAACAAAGTTACTCCTATCATTAAAAAGAGAAGACCGTAGATTCATGACGGTCGTATTATGACTGGACACTGCCTACTGGCGTTACATGCTTTAAATTAGGCTTGGTTAGTGATATCAGATGCAGGAAGTGCGGGTTGGAGGAGGAAACGCTCGAGCACGATTTGTGCTAATGCCCTGAGCTTGCCAGGCTAAAACTCCAGCTATTAGAATGATACAGCTGTCAAATCTAGAAGCAGAAACGGCAAATAGCAAACGTTACAAATTTGCTATCGATGAGTCTGTAGATTTTTCAACGGCGAGATATAGGTTTGTTATCGAAAAAATATCTATTTATTGTAGATATGTTCTCGGTATATTACCAAAAGTTATCGAAAACTATCGTCTTCAAACGAAAATATATCAGTTCGCTTTAGAAAATTTATCAATTTGTTAATGGTGTGGTTTTTTTTTGTGGTTTATCGATATTTTATCGAAAAGTTAGAGATTTGCATCTGTATTTAACTAGCGAGCCATTCTCATATTGCTTTTTACTTTTGGTTATTGATGTTACGAGTTCAATACTCAGCTCCCGAAAAGCTAGCTGATGAAGAAGTGAAATTCAGAAACATGTCCTAGTAACCATCGCCGGTTAAAGATTTGCTACCAAAAAGTGTTTGCTATCGAAAAGTTATCGATTTGGTATCAAAATGTTACCGATCAACTTCAAAGAGTTATCGATTTGCTACCGAAAAGCTATCGATTTTATATAATAATAAATAGGAGCCGTTAAAGTCCACTATTATGAGCGGTTGAAAAATTGGGTGGATCGTAATAAAAAATCTCAAGTTGCTTCTGCAATCTCCCAGGTGCGTACTGACGTAGTAGAATAAAATTCGTTGGAGACCCGTTTTTTCGAGACTCACAGGAATATTAATCCCGGATAAGTAATTAAACACAATGGAATGTGGGATGGGCCTCCACTTAGTTCTTTGAACATTCCTGACTAGTATACACATTTTATTGTTTAAATTTCGAGTTTTGCTATGAAAACGGTAGATCACCGCTGCAGATGCAAGCCTGCCAAAACACTGCCCTAAGAACCGCTATGGGCTGTATTCTTATACCTCCAGAACACCACCTACGCGATGAGATGAGAGTACTCCCCATTAGGGAGAGAAATGAATTGCTGAACAAACAGTTTCCATTGTATATCCAGGCACCTGGGCATCCCAAAAGATATCTGATTAATGAGACCACACATCCTAGGGGCTTAAGTGGCCATCTTTGAAAGCATTATAAGGAAAAAAAGCACCTGAGAACACAGCCATATGAAGAAAAAAAAGCATAAGCAAGTCCCCAGTGATATCCACAAACAGGCGTCGGACCTCTATGCCAGGAATTGCCCGGCGAATCCAGTTCTTAAAGAAAAATACCCAGAACTCGCAGGAGAGGAACGCACTCTCCCTAAGGAAACGCGTGTGGAGACTAGCGCGGGCCTGCAAAATTTCTTAGATCATGTGATAGTCGTATTGTATTAGACTAACCAAATTGCTACTAAAGAAAGAATACTTATTATTATTAGCTTATGAATTATTTATTTATTTAATAATAAATAAGATTTCAGTATAGTTGAGTTTTCAAGTGCCGCTGGTAAGAAGAAACGGTTCAGTACTTTGTGTATTAGTGTTATGCTCTTACGAGGTCAAGGCTCCAGCTATTATAATTTGGAAACTATTGGACACATAATTCAATTTATTATTCGTGGACTGGGGATAAAACCGCTCTCCGTTCTCCCCACGCTAAAGCGGTTGCTTATCTTAGGGAATTTAAATACTGCATAATTTCCAAATTGCTTATGTTTGGGCTTCGTGGACGCAAGGAATGTTTTATATACTATTACTTCCGCAGGCCATGTTTTTGATAACACTGTACAGGGATAGGCCTCTAAGCATCTTTTCTAAGAATCAAAAAAGGGTTTCAATCTTGCTCATTCTGTCGAAAAAACTATGAAAGTAACAATTTTCGGTTAAAAATTGGTCAGGTAGGAGTTTTCTTCTTTATGTAGTCGCTTCAATCATGGGTTCAGTTCGGGAACTAAGAACGTGGTCTAATTTCCTGTAGTACTGGTGCACTATACTGCTATTGCTAACTTCGAATCAATTCTTATCCTGTGTGTATGGTTGCAATATATTCATTCAGTGAGAAGATATGTTAGCATGGTTTCAGCAACGGGTTAATAAGCGCAATACTAAGCTTTATAGCTTCAAAGCTTCTGCAACCCAATTGTCAACCTCACCGACGCGAGGGAAATCCTGTTACAAATATGAATGTCTCATACACATGGCGGCGGGATGATCTAGAAAGTTTAATGTGGTCATACTAATTACCGAGATGGTCAGGCTAATAACTTAACATCGATAACACTCCACAAAACCTTCGGGGAGTGTCTTTATCGTTAACACAACAACGACAGATTCTAATAGGAATAATCCCGCTGCAGGGATACCTTTCGTAAGAGGCGAATTAAATCCACAAACCAAGATGGTTCAACGTGGTCATATCGCAACTTTTCTGAAATTTTTGGGCTAGTACCTTAATGGTGCTAATTTCGAAAGCTTTCTTCATCGCTTTAAAGAAAAAAATAAGAAGAAGGGAAGAACTATGTCGCAAGTAGGTTGGGTTAGGTTAGGTTAGAGTGGCCACCTGTGTGAGCACCAGTGCACTTAGGCCTAAGAGGTCCCATTGTGATACTGCGTGGATCAAATATCAGGAATTTCATAGGTTCCAACTTGCCAGATCACAAAGATCGCCAAAGAAGTTAGATCCCAGAGATTTCTTCCTCTTGCGCCAAAGAGCAGGACAGTCGCACAGGAAATGCTTGACTGTTTCTATCTCCTCTTCGTCTTTGCAGCTCCTGCAGTAATCATTATAAGGAACACCCAGACGTTGTGCATGCTTCCCGATTGCTATGTGGCCTGTGGACAATTACTATTAACCAAATTAAAAATTAGCAGCTGCAGAAAGCTTTGTTGGCATTTCAGATCCCTGTTGCTTAACTTATTCAAGCACTAAACACGATAATAAATTTTCAACAGAAATTTGTGATTTGTTTTTATTGCTATAATAAATAAATTTTTTTTTATTTTCTATCATTAACATGGTTGTTATATTCGCTTAGTATTAATATTAACAAATTTTGTCCAAGAAATTAAATAAATAATATATCCTAATTGTTTTTTTTTATATTTTCTCTTTCAATAAATAATTTCTTTGGAAGTATGTGTCAAGCCTAAACCTAAATAAAACCATAAATAAAATAACACTACACTGTCGTCAGCTAGCTTTTTCGAATTCATTAGACTCGAGAAGAAAGCTTTCACTAAAAAAAAACAACAACAGATAATAAATTAATTTGGTTGCCTTTGGCCAGCGAAAGCCATATCTTGCGCATCATGTGGCTCTTGCGAAGAACGCGACCAAGCGTGTGGATCCCAAGCAGGTGATGCATGTTCAAAATGATCAACATGTTCCACATGAGCAGGCAAATCTAAATGATGATCAACATGGTGATCGACATGATGATCAACATGATGTGGCACTACATCAATATGATGTGGTACTATATGTTCGATGTGATGTGGATAGTGGTCGATATGATGTGGAATATGTTCAATATGTTCGACATGGTCGACATGATGTGGATAGTGTACGACTTCATAATTAATGATCTGTAGAAAAGTCAATTGTACTGAGTAAAATGAGTTTAGAAAAATGAGCAAAGTAATTACCTTTGGTTTAGCTATCTTAAAAATAACCAAAGCGCCTGACAACACCAACGACAGCAAACCCAGAGTCATAGCCTTCCATGTCTTCAATGCAATCAAAGCCAATGCAAGTGGTACCAGCACAGTGGTCTTCAGCTTCAAACCTATGAGGAAGGGCAAAAGCACTTTACGTACCATACCACGACCTAGAGAGAGCAATTTGGTTGCCATACATCAATAGCTTACTTAAATTAAATAATACAATTGAAGCTTACCTTGTTGGGGATTATTCTCTACCAGAGGCACCATAGAATCGTTAGCCAGAGTATTACTCATTAGAAAGTCAGACCAATAAGAGCGCGCTTCTTGACTTTTCAAGAATTCGGGTGCTTTAATGCGTAGCGCATGTGTCGCCAAGAAATTATCAATGTCATTAAACATTTGCTCTTGTGGATTGTAAGATCGCTGCTGTATAGGATTCATACGATTTGTGCGCACAATTGAGAGTTGTTCGGTGATATGAATCTCATCTTGTTGTAAAGCTTCTTTGAACCATTGCATTGCTTTTGGTTGTACACAACTCGTGCTGAAGCCTTTCAAACAGCTGTGGTACATATCGAATGCAACATCGGTGGCGGAACGTGTGGGTGTCATTTGTGCTGTACCAGCATAAGCGTTAGCTGTTGTTAGCGCTACCACAAAGACAATGGCGTACGTCCTCATCCTTCTGTGTTGTTGCTACCTGCTTTCACTTTTTTTTATGGTTGATTGAAGTTTGCTGCTACGTATGTGACTACTATTATTGGTGGCCGGTGATTGGTGTGTCTTTTCGCACAGACAATTCGAATGGGTATGCAAAAGGTTTCTTAGCTGTTTGTGGTTTTTATACGACATTGTAATTTTTAATCAATTAACTTATGTTTTGTCATTGTATGATCGTACGATGTCGACGTCGCTGCTACGGTTGGCGCCGTCGTGTGCAAGTTTTCATGAATTCTCCATTCGCTGAATAACTTTCTTTCGAATTTACGCCTACATGTATGACGGTCTCTTCCGTTTATTTCTCATATCCCGTGTTTTTTCGTGCCATTTTTCGTTTTTTGTTTTGTTTTCATATTCGTTAGGTACGCTAATGTTATGCCCACAATTGACCAATTGCCAAAAATTGGTGATTTCACTAGCGTTGTTATGCGTTGAGTGTGTCGAAAATACTCAATTCGTTGGCCAAGAATTTCGTTCTCACAATACCATACACATACACAAGTAGTTGGGCAATCGATTTTCGTTGAAAGGAATTTGAGCTTATGTGTCTTGAATATTAAGGAAGTAGAACCTTTTCTACTTTTATTTATATAGAAATGTTTACTCAAAGTACCGTTAAAACGAAAACTACGCACCACGCGATATATGTACATAAGTTGCAAACTATCAACTGATGAAGACACCATTCGTGTGTCGAAAAATTTGTTTTGAATCTGTTTTACATACATATAATTACATAAATAAAACATGCAAGGAAGGCTAAGTTCGGGTGTAACCGAACATTATATACTCAGGTGAGAGCTTTGGAGACAAAATTGTCTTTTTCATGGATACATACAAATGGTAATACTGAAAAGTGGAGCAACTTGCCTTTGTTATCTTTCTTCAGCTACCTATCAATTCGTTTTATTTGAATATTTTTTTTTAAATATGAAAATTTGTTTAAATTTGAACGCATTTCTTTATTTTTTTTTTTTAAATCACCCCTGAAATATTTTCGAAGTGCTCTTAATGATAAGTCCGATAAAAGTCCGAAATTGTAAGCCAAGGGTGACATTTTTTGGAACGATTTTCCTTCAAATAAGGGAAAACCACCATGTAGGAAAATGAGCCTAGGGTAATCCCAGAATATGTTTGTATGACATGGCTATTAAATGAAATGTATTAAAGAGTATTTTAAAAGGGAGTGGGCCTTAGTTCTATAGGTGGGCGCCTTTTCGAGATATCGCCATAAAGGTGGACCAGAGGTGACCCTATAATGTGTTTAAGCTTTTTCCAAAGTCATATTTTGCGTAAAAAACCAATCCAATCACCATATTTCATCCCCTTTTTGTATTTGGTATAGAATTATGGCATTGTTTCATTTTTCGAAATTTTCGATATCGAAAAATTGAGCGTGGTCATAGTCGGATTTCGCCCATTTTTAATACCAAGGTAAAGTGAGTTCAGATAAGTATGTGAACTAAGTTTAGTAAAGATATATCGATTTTTGCTCAAGTTATCGTGCTAACGGCCGAGTGGGGGGACAGACGGCCGACTGTGTATAACAACACATACATATAGTAATAGGAGTAACGTTCCTGCCAAATTGCATCACGACTGCCAAATTACAACTTGCAAAACTTTTAAATTACCTTTTGGGCAGTGCCACGCCCATTGTCCAAAGTTTGACTAATTTTCTATTCTGCGTCATAAGGTCAGCTTACATACCAAGTTTCATCGCTTTATCCATCTTTGGTAATGAATTATCGCACTTTTTAGGGTTTTCGAAATTTTCGATATCGAAAAAGTGGGCGTGGTTATAGTCCGATTTCGTTCATTTTAAATAACGATACGATATGAGTGCCCAGGAACTTACATACTAAATTTCATTAAGATACCTCAAAATTTACTCCAGTTATTGTATTCACGGACAGACGGACGGACGTACGGACATGGCTAAATTAATTTTTTTTTTTCACCCAGATCATTTTGGTATATAGAGGTCTATATCTATCGCGATTAGTTTATGCCGTTACGGAGTACCGTTATGCGAGCAAAATTAATATACTCTGTGAGCTCTGCTCAGCTGAGTATAATAACGGAGTTCATAAATACTGTCAACACATTCGAGAATTAAAGGATGCCACTACTCACCATACAGTTAATATCATTAGTTTAATCTTCCCCACGAAAAAACATCCTGGCATGATGCCAGTAGGTTCTCTTATTGCAGATTTATTTACTTTGAGAAAGAAGCTTGCTCTTTTCATATCCAAAATTGGTCATAAAGACCTTGAGACCTTGCAATCATCCTAGTTGGTCCACAGCAAGTTCGTTGCGGAGATAATGCATTCTTCGCTTATATCCATTTCGGAAGATCGCTGTTCTCCTTTTCATATTGTGACGAATATTAGTGACACTAAGTGATACTCACATCACTAATCTGATACTAAGTAAATAAAGCCACAGCAACAATAAAGCAAGCTGCCACACTTGTATGCACATAAACAAATCAATCATTATGTCTTCACAAATGTCCATACAAGCAGCGGAGAGAAACGCACACACACATGCATGTATCTGAGATACTCCCAAAAGTAGGCAATCATCGGGGGATGTATCACTCACATATACACGCGCATATGGCGATGCGAGAAGCTATAATCGTGCATCTGTGTTATAGCTGATAAGTTTATAGCCGGTAGTAAATTCTAGAAATAGAAACGCCTAGAAATATGCCAACGAGGAAACCAAAGAGTATAAAAGCAGCACCAGCTGAGGCACGACCATTCAGTTTGATTTAAGTACGCTATCTGTTTAGAAGCAGACGTGTTATTGTGAAAATAAATAAAGACCATTTTGCATTGTTGAATATTTGAGTTATTTATTCAAGAGTTTAGTGATTCGAACGTTAGCAGAAGGTTGCAAATAAGCGGGATTCCCAAAAATTCGTTCCAATATTTTTTTATACCCACTGTATAAAACTGAGTCCTCCCTCGAAGGACACCTATGTTATGTAGCTCGTAGTCGGTAGGAAAAATTTAAGTGCGTTTCTCTCAATTTAAATATCTTGTCACCAAAACCTTCAAAAGCACATGCAGAGCTACCAACTGAAATATAACGTTTAACCTCTATAGCGTGCGTAAATGTGTCGTTAGGATAAGGTTGAAGCTGTGTTTCATGGTGGGTGTTGGTCCTAGAAACTTTCAGATACCCACCTGTAACCGTTGTGCTAGCGGTGTCAGAACATAACATCATTGCAGAGTATGGGCTGCACTATTTTATAACTTGATTTAGCGAAAATTTATATCACTCAACGTCAGCTGGTAAGGGGACTTAGAATATAATCTCTGTAGGAAATGCATGTCGTACAAAGCGGCTAAAATTCACAGACCCCAAAGTTCAAAGGTCCAAAAAAGTGTTTAATGCAGCTGGGCTTGTATCAGAAGGGGCTAGTACCGGAACGTAATATATTCATATTAGGCGAAGTTTTGCCCATTTTCGTAAGATTAGCAGCATGACTCTTCAATGATAAGGGGTCTTACTATACTCTAATGAATAGTTATTCTATTAAATACGCCCCTCCCCTCGACGGTTTTTGATAATTTTATTGATGTTGATGATCCTTTGTCGCATATCGATCCGGTACGTTGCGGGCAACAACGCAATTTCGGGAACGATTTTCTATGATCGCGCTGAGCTCCTTGGTCACCTAATCGCCTCCTTTCGTTAGAAACTTGAGGTCGCTAAAGTTTCGCCTGTAAGTTAAACAGGATTCGCCACGGTTAGGTGTGGTTGACAATTGGGTTGGAGTAGCTATAAATTGCGCTGGCAACGCCTTGAAAGAGTTGTGCTACACAAGCTGACTCTCTTTTATAGGTGGGAGATCAAAGCTTTTCAGAATATGGTTTCATGTGTACAAATGAGAAATGTGCCTAATGAAATGCACCAGTTGTGCACTCGCCTACCATGGAAACGACGACATAATCTCACATACTAAAGGCATATTTGGCTTATACTTTCGATTGACAGTCTGGCATGCAGAATGGGTTTATTGGCACATGCTTGTTTTTATACTCAGTTGAGCAGAGTTCACAGAGTATATTAAGTTTGATTGGATAACGGTTGGTTGTACATATATAAAGGAATCGAGATAGATATAGACTTCCATATATCAAAATAATCAGGATCGAAAAAAAATTTGATTGAGCCATGTCCGTCCGTCCGTCCGTCCGCCCGCTAACACGATAACTTGAGTAAATTTTGAGGTATCTTGATGAAATTTGGTATATAGGTTCCTGAGCACTCATCTCAGATCGCTATTTAAAATGAACGATATCGTACTATAACCACGCCCACTTTTTCGATATCGAAAATTTCGAAAAACCGAAAAAGTGCGATAATTCATTACAAAAGACAGATAAAGCGACGAAACTTGGTAGATGAGTTGAACTTATTACGCAGAATAGAAAATTAGTAAAATTTTGGACAATAGGCGTGGCACCGCCCACTTTTAAAAGAAGGTAATTTAAAATTTTTGCAAGCTGTAATTTGGCAGTCGTTGAAGATATCATGATGAAATTTGGCAGGAACGTTACTCCTATTGCTATATGTACGCTTAATAAAAATTATCAAAATCGGAGAAGGACCACGCCCACTTTAAAAAAAAAATTTTGTTTAAAGTAAAATTTTAACAAAAAATTTAATATCTTTACAGTATATAAGTAAATTATGTCAACATTCAACTCCAGTAATGATGTGGTGCAACAAAATACAAAAATAAAAGACAATTTCAAAATGGGCGTGGCTCCGCCCTTTTTCATTTAATTTGTCTAGGATACTTTTAACGCCATAAGTCGAACAAAACCAATCCTTTTGAAATTTGGTAGGGTCATAGATTTTATGACGTTAACTGTTTTCTGTGAAAATGGGCGAAATCGGTTGATGCCACGCCCAGTTTTTATACACAGTCGTCCGTCTGTCCTTCCGCATGGCCGTTAACACGACAACTTGAGCAAAAGTCTTCATATCTTTAATGAACTTAGTTCACGTGCTTACTTGAACTCACTTTATCTTGGTATGAAAAATGAACGAAATCCGACTATGACCACGCCCACTTTTTCGATATCGAAAATTACGAAAAATGAAAAAAATGCCATAATTCTATACCAAATACGAAAAAAGGGATGAAACATGGTAAGGTAATTGGACTGTTTTATTGACGCGAAATATAACTTTAGAAAAAACTTTATAAAATGGTTTTGACACCTACCATATTAAGTAGAAGAAAATGAAAAAGTTCTGCAGGGCGAAATAAAAAACCCTTAAAATCTTGGCAGGTATTACATATATAAATAAATTAGCGGTATCCAACAGATAATGTTCTGGGTCACACTGGTCCACATTTTAGTCGATATCTGGAAAACGCCTTCACATATACAACTACCACCACTCCCTTTTAAAACTCTCATTAATACCTTTAATTTGATATCCATATCGTACAAACTCATTCTAGAGTCACCCCTGGTCCACCTTTATGGCGATATCTCGAAAAGGCGTTCACCTATAGAACTAAGGCCCACTCCCTTTTAAAATACTCATTAACACCTTTCTTTTGATACCCATATTGTACAAACAAATTCTAGGGTCACCCCTGGTCCACCTTTATGGCGATATCTCGAAAATGCGACCACCTATACAACAACCACCACTCCCTTTTAAAACCCTCATTAATACCTTTAATTTGATACCCATATCGTACAAACACATTCTAGAGTCACCCCTGGTCCACCTTTGTGGCGATATTTCGAAACGGCGTCCACCTATAGAACTAAGGCCCACTCCCTTTTAAAATACTCATTAACACCTTTCGTTTGATGCCCATATTGTACAAACAAATTCTAGGGTCACCCCTGGTCCACCTTTATGGCGATATCTCGAAACGGCGTCCACCTATGGAACTAAGGATTACTCCCTTTTAAAATACTCATTAATACTCTCATTTGATACCCATATCGTACAAACGCATTCTAGAGTCACCCCTGGTCCACCTTTATGGCGATATCTCGAAAAGGCGACCATCTATACAACAACCACCACTCCCTTTTAAAACCCTCATTAATACCTTTAATTTGATATCCATATCGTACAAACTCATTCTAGAGTCACCCCTGGTCCACCTTTATGGCGATATCTCGAAAAGGCGTTCACCTATAGAACTAAGGCCCACTCCCTTTTAAAATACTTATTAACTCCTTTCGTTTGAAACCCATATCGTACAAACGAATTCTAGAGTCACCCCTGGCCCACCTTTATGGCGATATCTCGAAACGGCGTCCACCTATGGAACTAAGGATTACTCCCTTTTAAAATACTCATTAACACCTTTCTTTTGATACCCATATCGTACAAACACATTCTAGAGTCACCCCTGGTCCACCTTTGTGGCGATATTTCGAAACGGCGTCCACCTATAGAACTAAGGCCCACTCCCTTTTAAAATACTCATTAACACCTTTCGTTTGATGCCCATATTGTACAAACAAATTCTAGGGTCACCCCTGGTCCACCTTTATGGCGATATCTCGAAACGGCGTCCACCTATGGAACTAAGGATTACTCCCTTTTAAAATACTCATTAAAACCTTTCTTTTGATACCCGTATCGTACAAACACATTCTAGAGTCACCCCTGGTCCACCTTTGTGGCGATATTTCGAAACGGCGTCCACCTATAGAACTAAGGCCCACTCCCTTTTAAAATACTCATTAACACCTTTCGTTTGATGCCCATATTGTACAAACAAATTCTAGGGTCACCCCTGGTCCACCTTTATGGCGATATTTCGAAACGGCGTCCACCTATGGAACTAAGGATTACTCCCTTTTAAAATACTCATTAACACCTTTCTTTTGATACCCATATCGTACAAACACATTCTAGAATCACCCCTGGTCCACCTTTGTGGCGATATTTCGAAACGGCGTCCACCTATAGAACTAAGGCCCACTCCCTTTTAAAATACTCATTAACACCTTTCGTTTGATGCCCATATTGTACAAACAAATTCTAGGGTCACCCCTGGTCCACCTTTATGGCGATATCTCGAAACGGCGTCCACCTATGGAACTAAGGATTACTCCCTTTTAAAATACTCATTACACCTTTCTTTTGATACCCATATCGTACAAACACATTCTAGAGTCACCCCTGGTCCACCTTTGTGGCGATATTTCGAAACGGCGTCCACCTATAGAACTAAGGCCCACTCCCTTTTAAAATACTCATTAACACCTTTCGTTTGATGCCCATATTGTACAAACAAATTCTAGGGTCACCCCTGGTCCACCTTTATGGCGATATCTCGAAACGGCGTCCACCTATGGAACTAAGGATTACTCCCTTTTAAAATACTCATTAAAACCTTTCTTTTGATACCCGTATCGTACAAACACATTCTAGAGTCACCCCTGGTCCACCTTTGTGGCGATATTTCGAAACGGCGTCCACCTATAGAACTAAGGCCCACTCCCTTTTAAAATACTCATTAACACCTTTCGTTTGATGCCCATATTGTACAAACAAATTCTAGGGTCACCCCTGTTCCACCTTTATGGCGATATTTCGAAACGGCGTCCACCTATAGAACTATGGCCCACTCCCTCATAAAATACTCTTTAATGCTTTTCATTTGATACGTATGTCATACAAACACATTCCAGGGTTTCCCTCGGTTCATTTTCCTACATAGTTATTTTCCCTTATGTTGTCACCATAGCTCTCAACTGAGTATGTAATGTTCGGTTACACCCGAACTTAACCTTCCTTATTTGTTTACATTTGGTTTTAATAGCGGAAGCCAGCTATTTAATTTGTTGTTTTTGCTGGTTAGTCGGGTGTTTGAAATAAAAAGCCTTTCAATTATTAAGGGAAATGAAATTATGGAACACATTTATGCATATGGAAACACCTAAATTTATGTACATACATACAAACATAAAAATGTTCACTTTTCAGCCTAAGGCTGATCTGAACGTGTGTGTTGTGTGTTAAACGTGCTTGGTAAATTAAATTGCCACTTATAAAATTGGATTCTTTTTTGTTACTTTTTCTTTCAAAACATTTTGGTAGGCATTTAAGTGAGTACCAGTACCAGAAAAATTGCTTATTAAGCTGCTGTTGTCAGGCGTACTTTATACAGCAACAAAATCTTTTTGTTATTGTATGTTGGTTAATTGACATCCGATTGTTTAAATTGGTACGCTTATATTTTACAAGTATGTATTATCATTCCTTCTTTTGTCCTTGGGCTTTGCAGCAGTCATTCGATATAACCAGAAGCGGCCTTTTAGGGGTACACTTGGTTTAGCGGACCATCTAGAGCTTCACAAAAAAAAAACATTTTTTTTGAGCCGGGTGCAAGTTTAGAACCGGGTACTTTCTTAGAACCGGATACTTTTTCATGAACCGGGAACTTTTTCAGACCCGAGTACTTTTTCAGAACCAGCTACTTTCCTTGAGCCGGGTACTCTTTTTGAACTGTATACTATTTTAGTACCGGACACATTTTTGAGGCGGGTTCTATTTAAGAACCGAGTACTTTTTTGAAGCCGGATTTTTTTTTAGGACCGGGTACTTGCCCTGAACAGGATACTTTTTTTGAACTGGATATTATTTGAACCGGTTAGTTTTTCAGAACCTGGTACCTTTTTAGAACTTCGTACTTTTTGAATCGTGTACTTTTTAGAATCGGGTACTTTTTGAATAGGTACCTATTTTGAAAAGGTACTTTTTTAGAGCCGGGTACTTTTTTAAAAGCGTGTACTTTTAAAGCCGAGTTCGTATTCAGAACCGGCTACCTTTTCATAAACGGAAAAATTTGGATGCCGGGTATCTTTTAAGAACTGGCTACTTTATAGATTCGGGGAAGCCACTTGGCCAGCGAATGTACTTAAAGTGGTGGAATACACTAGTAGTAATAAGCTCTAACTCATAGTCCAAAGGAGAGTTACATACAAGTGTGGCTAATATTAGCATGTTAAGAACACAAAGAAACGTGCTCTCTGAGAACGAAAAGAAATGCGTGAACAGTGTGAGCGTATCTCCAGAGTACTTCGAACCGTCATCGAGGAAAAAGTTGTATAACGGGGATCACGAAACAATTTTACGAAAAAATCTGCGCACGTAGCAAGACAGCCTTTTTGCAGAGCGCCAAGTAAAGTTATAGTTTGAGAGCGTTCAAAGTAACGATTTGTCCAGAAAAGAAAACGCAATTAACCTTCTTTAAGTAATCCACAAGGAAGACGCTCCTGTGAACAACCCAAGGCATGGTCTTTCGAGTAACGCATTTACAGTCTCGTCAAAGCAGATTATGCTCAAGATTGAAGTACTTTATGAACCGACTGATAAGACCTCAGATACGTACTTTCAGTTCTGAAAAATTTACCATCGGCTAGAATTCCTCCTTGCATCAAGTATTTGAAAAAGCGTGTTAAAAAATAGTTGCGTCTTCGAAAAATTTAAGGCCGCCTTCGATAGCAATAATTTCGAGAAAGTTAAAGACAAAAAAAAAAAAAAAAACAAGGTGTCTAAGTTCGGAAGTAACAGAACATTATATACTCAGCGTGAGCTTCAATTGTACATTTAATTTCAGATAAATTACTTCTCTACATAACACGTGGCACCGCTCGTTTAAAAAAAATTTCTCCCCGTTTCCTCTAACAATAAAACTTGATAAGTGAAATATCATTGATTCAAAACTATTTTTTCGCTAAGATATAGCTTATTACTTACGTCTACGACCCTTTAAAAAATCTTTTATATAAAAGTGTGCATGGTCTTTAACCGATCTCGTCCATTTTTTCTAGAAATATTTCCTGCTATAGGGAAAATATGTGTACCAAATTTTATTACGTTCCGTTAATTTTTCTTCGAATTATGGCTCCCGAAACATAAAAAATTGCTTAGTAATAAAAGGGGTGGTGCCACGCCCATTTTTTAAAATTTGAAAATTTTCCTATTTATTTATTGTTATAAGCGGTGCCACGCCCATTTTTTTAAATTATTTCAAATTTTTATCAAGAGTCTCAATATCAGTCCACACGTCAAATTTCAACATTCTAGGTGTATTATTTACTAAATATTCAGGTTTTTTGTGTTTTCCAAAATGTTATATATATAACAAGTAAGGAAGGCTAAGTTCGGGTGTAACCGAACATTACATACTCAGTTGAGAGCTATGGAGACAAAATAAGGAAAATCACCATGTAGGAAAATGAACCTAGGGTAACCCTGGAATGTGGTTGTATGACATGTGTATCAAATGGAAGGTATTAAAGAGTATTTTAAGAGAGAGTAGGCCATAGTTCTATGGATGGACGCCGTTTAGGGATATCGCCATAAAGGTGGACCAGGGCTAACTCTAGAATTTGTTTGTACGATATGGGTATCAAATGAAAGGTGGTAATGAGTATTTTAAAAGGGAATGGGCTTTAGTTCTATAGGTGAACGCCTTTTCGAGAAATCGCCATAAAAGTGGACCAGGGGTGACTCTAGAATATGTTTGTACGATATGGGTATCAAATGAAAGCTGTTAATGAGTATTTTGAAAAGGAGTGATCCTTAGTTCCATAGGTGGACGCCGTTTCGAGATATCGCCATAAAGGTGGACCAGGGGTGTCTCTAGAATGTGTTTGTACGATATGGGAATCAAATAAAAGGTGTTACTGAGCATTTTAAGAGGGAGTGGGCATTAGGTCTATAGGTGGACGCCTTTTCGAGATATCGCCATTAAGGTGGACCAGGGGTGACTCTAGAATGTGTTTGTACGATATGGGTATCAAATGAAAGGTGGTAATGAGTATTTTAAAAGGGAATGGGCTTTGGTTCTATAGGTGAACACCTTTTCGAAATGTCGCCATTAGGGTGGGACAGGGGTGACTCTAGAATGTGTTTGTATGATATGGGTAGCAAATGAAAGATGGTAATGAGTATTTTAAAAGGGAGTAATCCTTAGTTCTATAGGTGGACGCCTTTTCGAGATATCGCCATAAAGGTGGACCAAGGGTGACTTTAGAATGTTTGTACGATATGGGTATCAAACGAAAGGTGTTACTGAGCATTTTAAGAGGGAGTGGGCATGAGGTCTATAGGTGGACGCCTTTTCGAGATATCGTCATTAGGGTGGGCCAGGGGTGACTCTAGAATGTGTTTGTACGATATAGGTATCAAACGAAAGGTGTTACTGAGCATTTTAAGAGGGATTGGGCATTAGGTCTATAGGTGGACGCCTTCTCGAGATATCGCCATTAGGGTGGGCCAGGGGTGACTTTAGAATGTTTGTACGAAAGGTGTTACTGAGCATTTTAAGAGGGAGTGGGCATTAGGTCTATAGGTGGACGCCTTTTCGAGATATCGCCATAAAGGTGGACCAAGGGTGACTCTAGAATGTTTGTACGTTATGGGTATCAAACGAAAGGTGTTACTGAGCATTTTAAGAGGGAGTGGACATTAGGTCTATAGGTGGACGCCTTTTCGAGATATCGCCATTAGGGTGGGCCAGGGGTGACTCTAGAATGTTTGTACGATATGGGTATCAAACGAAAGGTGTTACTGAGCATTTTAAGAGGGAGTGGGCATTAGGTCTACAGGTGGACGCCTTTTCGAGATATCGCCATTAGGGTGGGCCAGGGGTGACTCTAGAATGTGTTTGTACGATATGGATATCAAATTAGAGGTATTAATGAGGGTTTTAAAAGCGAGTGGCCCTTAGATGTATATGTGAAGGCGTTCTCGCGATATCGACCAAAATGTGGACCAGGTGATCCAGAAAATCATCTGTCGGGTACTGCTAATTTATTTATATATGCAATACCACTAACAGTATTTCTGCCAAGATTCCAAGGGCTGTTAATTTCGGCTTGTAGACCTTTCTCATTTTCTTCTACTTAATATGGTAGGTGTCACACCCATTTTACAAAGTTTTTTCCAAAGTTATATTTTGCGTCAATAAACCAATCCAGGTACGATGTTTCATCCCTTTTTTCGTATTCGGTATAGAATTATGGCATTTTTTTCATTTTTCGTAATTTTCGATATCGATAAAGTGGGCGTGGTTATGGTCGGATTTCGGCCATTTTTATACCAAGATAAAGTGAGTTCAGATAAGTATGTGGGCTAAGTTTAGTAAAGATATATCGGTTTTTGTTCAAGTTATTGTGTTAAAACCGAGCGGAAGGACAGACGGTGGACTGTGTATAAAAACTGGGCGTGGCTTCCACCGATTTCGCCCATTTTCACAGAGAATAGTTACCGTCATAGAATCTATGCCCCTATCATATTTGAGAAGGATTGGTAAATTTTTGGTTCGACTTATGGCATTAAAAGTATTCTAGACAAACTAAATGAAAATGGGCGGAGCCACGCCCACTTTGAAATTTTCTTTTATTTTTGTATTTAGTTGCATCATATCATTACTGGAGTTGAATTTTGACTTAGTTTACTTATATACAGTAAAGATATAAAATTTTTTGTTAAAATTTGAATTTAAAAAAAAATTTTTTTAAAAAGTGGGCGTGTTCTTCATCCAGTTTTGCTAATTTTTATTTAGCACATATATAGGAATAGTAGTAACGTTGCTGCCAAATTTCATCATGATATCTTCAACGACTGCCAAATTACAGCTTGCAAAACTTTTAAATTACCTTCTTGTAAAAGTGGGCGGTGCCACGCCCATTGTCCAAAATCTTACTAATTTTCTATTCTGCGTTATAACGTCATCTACCAAGTTTCATCGCTTTAACCGCCTTTGGCAATGAATTATCGCATTTTTTCGGTTTTTCGAAATTTTCGATATCGAAAAAGTGGGCGTGGTTATAGTCCGATATCGTTCATTTTAAATAGCGATCTGAGATGAGTGCCCAGGAATCTACATACCAAATTTCATCAAGATACCTCAAAATTTACTCAAGTTATCGTGTTAACGGACAGACGGACGGACGGACGGACGGACGGACATGGCTCAATCAAATTTTTTTTCGATACTGATGATTTTGATATATGGAAGTCTATATCTATCTCGATTCCTTTATACCTGTACAACCAACCGTTACCCAATCAAAGTTAATATACTCTGTGTGCAAAGCACTCAGTGTAAAAACAAGTAAGGAAGGCTAAGTTCGGATGATTGCCACAATCAGTACACATTTTCTGGCCATATATAAACAGTTTTACCTTATTCTGATACCCGAGTAGATAAATATTCCACAGCGCGCTATTAATTATTTAAAACATTTATTTTTCTTGCAGTTCGAAAAACTTTCTTTTACATTAATACTTATTACAATAATGGAATCTCATTGAGAAGCCCAATAACTCTTACATAATTGACATTCAAGGAAATTTTCGCTATTCAAATTTTATGTAATTTCAACAAATTTTACCTCCGCCCATGCTTCACTGCCGAATCATTCAATTTTATTTGTAATTTGTTTGTTCTTATTGCTGTTCGCTATTTTTGGCTCAGTATATGTATACGAAAACAAAAGCAACAATTTTTCCACCGCACGTGTTCTTATTTTCGCAACTTTTCCCATTTCATTTATTTCTAACAGCTGGGTTGCTTTTTATACTCAGTTGAGCAGAGCTCACAGAGTATATTAACTTTGATTGGATAACGGTTGTTTGTACAGGTATAAAGGAATCGAGATAGATATAGACTTCCATATATCAAAATAATCAGTATCGAAAAAAAATCGATTGAGTCATGTCCGTCCGTCCGTCCGTCCGTTAACACGATAACTTGAGTAAATTTTGAGGTATCTTGATGAAATTTGGTATGTAGGTTCCTGGGCACTCATCTCAGATCGCTATTTAAAATGAACGATATCGGACAATAACCACGCCCACTTTTTCGATATCGAAAATTTCGAAAAATCGAAAAAGTGCGATAATTCATTACCAAATACGGATTAAGCGATGAACTTGGTAGGTGAGTTGAACTTATGACGCAGAATAGAAAACTAGTAAAATTTTGGACAATGGGCGTGGCACCGCCCACTTTTGAAAGAAGGTAATTTAGAAGTTTTGCAAGCTGTAATTTGGCAGTCGTTGAAGATATCATGATGAAATTTTGTATTGGTGTAAAAAATGGCCGAAATCCGACTATAACCACGCCCACTTTTTCGATATCGAAAATTGCGAAAAATGAAAAAATGTCATAATTATATACCAAATTCGAAAAAAGGGATGAAACATTGTAATTGTATTGGTCTATTGACGCAAAATATAACTTTAGAAAAAAACTTGGTAAAATGGGTGTGACACCTGCCATATTAAGTAGAAGAAAATGAAAAAGTTTTGTAGGTCGAAATCAAAAGCCCTTGGAATCTTGGAAGGAATACTGTTCGTGGTATTACATATATAAATAAATTAGCGTACCCGACAGATGATGTTCTGAACCACCCTGGTCCACATTTTGGTCGATATCTCGAAAACGCCTTCACATATATGTATAACTAAAGGCCACTCCCTTTTAAAACCCTCATTAATACCTTTAATTTGATACCCATATCGTACAAAAAAATTCTAGATTCACCCCTGGCCCACCTTTATGGTGATATCTCGAAAAGGCATCCACCTATAGAACTAAGGCCACTCCCTTGTAAAATACTCATTAACACCTTTAATTTGATACCCATATCATACAAGCAAATTCTAGAGTCATCCCTGGTCCACCTTTATGACGATATCTTGAAAAGGCGTCCACCTATAGAACTAAGGCCCACGCCCTTTTAAAATACTCATTAACACCTTTCATTTGATACCCATATCTTACAAAATAAATTCTAGAGTCACCCCTGGTCCACCATTATGGCGATATCTCGAAAAGGCGTCCACCTACTTTTTAAAATTATCACTCCCTTTTAAAATTATCATTAACACATTCCATTTGATATCCATATCGTACAAACAAATTCTAGAGTCACCCCTGGTCCACCTTTGTGGCGATATCTCGAAAAGGCGTCCACCTACTTTTTAAAATTATCACTCCCTTTTAAAATTATCATTAACACATTTCATTTGATACCCATATCGTACAAACAAATTCTAGAGTCAGGCCTGGGCCACCTTTATGGCGATATCCCTAAATGGCGTCCATCTATAGAACTATGGCCCACTTCCTCTTAAAATACTCTTTAACACCTTCCATTTGATACATATGTCATACAAACACATGCCAGGGTTACCCTAGGTTCTTTTTACAACATGGTGATTTTCCCTTACTTTGTCTCCACAGCTCTCAACTGAGTATGTAAAGTTCGGTTACACCCGAACTTAGCCTTCCTTACTTGTTGAAAACAAACTTTAATTTTTGTATGATAGATTGACTGCGGAGCTATTTAAATACGGCGCACGGTGGGGTATTTGATCAATTAAGCTGGCCAAAACTAAAACAGCACTTATTTCTGTTAAATAAGTGGTTGCCTCACTTCATTGTTATGAATGGAAATTTTTGACAGTAAATTCGCGGTGTTCCGCGCAGAATTACTTGGATCGAGCCCCCGGTTTCGGAGGGACCCGGGGTCATTTTTCGGCATTACATGAGATATGTATGTGAATATAGGTATCAAACGAAAGGTATTTTACTCCGCATTTCTACTGACACTTTAGAGTAGGGTTGCCACTTGGGGTTGCCACCTCACCTCCTTTTTTATATTTCTTTGTATATCCACTACCATCTCAGAAACGGCTTGACCGGTTTTAATCAAATTTGGTACATCGATATAGTATTATATTTTAAGACTCTTCACCTAGGTGTTGAGGATGTTTTCACAAGGTTGCCAATAGGGTATCAGTCTCTTACAAAATTGATCACCACTCAAAAAATCGCGGGTATGCGCAACCGTTTTTGGTATTAATCTTTGAAACAAACATAAGCTAATGTATTGCCAAAAAATTACTGACGTGATTTGCCATGAAAAAAATTTATATCTTTTTGTTTGCAAGGGTTTTAAAAAATATAATATTGAAAAGTACTACACTGAAGGAAATGGTGCTAGTAAAATCAACAAATAGATTCTGCTATTCTTGACTTAACGGAGATTCGGTGAAATTGAACAAATTACAGTTAATTCGACCGAGTTCTTTGTCAAACGAACAAATTAGTTTAGTCATTTCAATAGAAGAGAAATTGTCGCTCTTAAGTTAACAAAATTCTGTAAAATTGACAGATTCCTGGTCAATCTAACTGATTTTTCTGTTAACACAACTGATCTCACTAGTCTTTTCAACAAGGATCAACAGTCAATACATGAGCAAATTTCAAAAAGAATTTTGCGCTCACTGCGCTCTCTATTTTATACTTATGACGATGGTTCCACTTGTTAAAAAAAAAAAAAATACCAAAATAAGAAAACGACCAAATCGAAAAAACACACAAAATGGGAAAACAACAAGAAACTAGTTTTTCAGTTATCAATACAAAACGAAAAACCATTTTGAAGATTTTACTGTGCAAAAAATTATGAGATACCGGAACACCTATTTATCGGGTACAATTTTGCAACTTCTCCTCCAAGCGAAATGCAAAATTGCGCCCTCTTGTTGCAAAAGTTTTGTTTCAACGAACAGGATTTTTCCAAAGTTAGTAACATTTTGTTCAAGTTTTTACGAATTTTCACTCACGCGAACGAATTTAATAAGATTATAAAAAACATCCTTTTTTAATGTTGAAGTTTCAGACAACATAAAAGTTTGAGTTGTTTTGGAATCGTTTCAACTTAAAGTGTTACGAAAATTAAACTTGTCGAATTACATGTAAAGTTACTCCAGTGGTGAATTACCTTCTAGCGATTTGATTCTTTACTTTTCTATAACTTACAAGTTCTCTATTTATAATGTTTTGTCAAACATTTATACAAGTTTTGTTCGAAACAATCAAGTGTGGCAAATACATGCGAGAGAAGAAATTGAGAATGAGCTGAGCTGCAACCGAAAGAATTGAGATTCAGTTTTGTGACTACTTTTTTAATCTCTATTTCCAAAGCGAAGTTCAAAATATAAATTAAATAAATTATAAAATATAAAATTTGGTGAAAGTGCGTTTAATAAAACAAAATAATAAAGTGGATAATGTTCAATTTGTGCCAGCATATTTGATGTAAGCCTAATTGACGTTCGGTTAGTAAGTGCCACCGTGGTGTGATGGTAGCGTGCTTCGCCTGCCACACTGTATGCCCTGGGTTAGCACCCCGGGCAAAGCAACATCAAAATTTTAGAAATAAGGTTTTTCAATTAGAAGAACATTTTTCTAAGCGGGGTCGCCCTTCGGCAGTGTTTGGCAAGCGTTCCGAGTGTATTTCTGCCATGAAAAGCTCCCAGTGAAAACTCATCTGCCTCGCAGATGCCGTTCAGAGTCGGCATAAAACATGTAGGTCCCGTCCGGCCAATTTGTAGGGAAAATCAAGAGAGAAGCTCGGCCTTAGATCTCTTCAGAGGTTATCGCGCGTTACAATTATTTATTTATATGGCAACATAGGTACTTTCCTACAAAGCTGTCGCAAAAACTTTTTTTGTTCATTTGACTACTAAAACGGTCAATTACGAATGAACGATTTGTGCGCACTTGCTTCAACATCTTGTTGCGATGGATAAAAATTAACAGAAATTTCGGTTGAATTGACCCGTATTTCGGTTGATTTTACCAGTCTTTTTCTTTCAGTGTAGCACTACTAGTAGAATAACTCAGTTAACACATGCGGTATAAAAAATCTAACATATGAATTAAAAACACATTTACCTGTCCTAAAAGAAAATTTAACTAGCTTTGATTAAGGCTAAACAAGTGAACAAATATTTATGTTAGAACTGTATATTGCCTTTTAATCTAAAAATACATCGAACTGCACACAATTTTTATACAATTTTACATGTGTGTGGTTAGCTCCGTTGACATTGCAGATGGGTTTTGGGGTATATATACTATTCAGTGGCCATCTGGGAACACCAGAGAGTATATTAAAAAAAAAAAATTAATTTTTTTGAAAAATCGACTCTTGGCCAGCTAGATTGATCAAATACCCCACCCTGCCGCGGCGAGGAGTTGGTTGCTTCTTTGCAAAATATGGTCGGGCGAGTGCTTCCCCAGATTGGAGTCTAAGTGTTCTTTGCCCAGTCCAGAAAGGAGATCCTGCAAACTTCGCTAAACTCTCGCGGAATCGGTTCCGGTCAAGGTTCGGTTAAGACCTGGCAAATCTACCATCGACCAGACTTTCAAAATGCGCCTAATATTGGAAAAAAAACCGCGAAAAAAAAATTGACACACACCCCTTCTTCGATTTGAAAGCTTTCTCGACTGTACGAAAACGAGATGCTATGTTTGAATTTGGTTTGCTCGCAAAACTTATTCGGCTGTGCAAAATGACGTTGAGCTACGCTATCACCTCAGTCAGAATTGGGAAGGATCGTTCCGATCCTTTCGAAACTAAACGAAGATCCAAACAGGGTGACTCCCTATCTTGCGATTTCTTTAATTTGATGATGGAGCAAATTATACTCGCTGCAAAAGTTAACCGCTCTATTGAAATTTGTAATTACTGGCGTATGAGTAGAGCAGATTCCTTATTCATCAATCTTCCTTCAGCCTTCCTTTCTATGAAGTATAGAGATAGATATACACTGGTAAAAAGTATCTATAAATCATACTAGACAGCAAACTGTCGTGGAAACTCCGTGTGAAGGAGACGGTTAAAAAAGCATCCACGGCAGTGTATGCATGCAACACAGCTGGAGTGCATAACTAACATAGCTGTAACCTTGATACCTGCGGCCTGTCGTAAGGAGCGACTAAAGTACCCAATTGATTTAAGGGGTTACTTGTGTAGCTCAACACCATTATCATCCTCCTCTACCCCTGGCGAATTCTGTTTCTTAAGCAGCCGAGGCTCTGGTGACCCTAAATTCCTCATGGAGGTGGCGGCGGGATGGTTCCTTATACATTAATGCCGCTTGTTGCCGGAACTTACCGGATCTATATCCGACAAAGGCCCATCAACACCGATAACAATCCCCAAAACCTTCGGGGAGTGTCTTTATCGCTACAACAACAACAATAACACCTGATCGAATTGTCACATAAGTACAGCATCGTTTAGCAAAAGGCATGTTCCAGTTCCTAAGCTTCCACAGAGATCTTGGAGCTACGTGGGAGATACAGGGCTGAGTTCATATCGACGGTTCCAAATTAAAGCGTTCGGTGAGATCTATATACGGGTGTTTAGACACGATATGATACTTGAAACAATAGTAAAAAATTATAACAAAACGATCGCAAAAGGGTCCCGGTATGATTTAAATATTGGAAAAATTATAACGCAAAAAACTCGAATAATTTCATCTCGGAAATAATCCCGAAATTATTCCCAAACAGTTCCGTATCTATTTTTAATGCGAATGACATTAAAAAACTACCGAAGTTATATTAAAATAGTCAGAAATGATTTCGAAACGATTCCGAAAGAATCGCTAATAGATCCCCAAAAATTGCATAAACAATCCCGAAGCAACCCATACTGAAATGATATCGAATCAATCCTGTAACAAATCGCGAAACCGAGATTATCTCGGAATTGTTCTGAAATGGTCCCTAAATGTTCCGAAATGATCTGGGGATAGTCCCAAAATGATACGGAATGAATGGTGTCGAAATGGTCCCGACATTTTTCCTAAATCAATTCAAGATTTGCCGCAGTGATCCAGAGAAAAACAATTGTCCCGGAGAGAGTTTTACATTAACCTTAAACTGGTCCCGAAACAGTTTGAAGTAATGCCAAAACTATCACGAAGTAATACAAAAATTATCTGGCGTTAATCACAAAATAATACCGAAATGGTCCCGGAATATCCCCGTAAGCTATCTCGACATGATCCCGAATTAATCGAAATGTGTGGCTAGTAGTTGGGAAGTGATGTCGAAACGGTTTTGAAATTATTCCAAAATCGTCCCAAGTTGTCACAATGGTGTAAAAAAGTCTAAAGATTTCTATAGTGTAAAATTTATTCATAAATAAATCGCAAAATGATTTCGTAATAGATCTTGTATAGTTCCAAAGCTGCACGGTTTGCATTTGAAATGCAACTTGGTGAGACTCGAAGAACTGAAATAGTCTCAAAAATATCCCATTCTCGAAATTTCATATGATTCGATCTATAAAACCTAGATAACAAATATATACCAAAGTCTAGGTTAATAAGACGTCGATTTATAACGATCTAACGATACTCCCTTCGTGAGGAAAGGAGTGAATTGGATGACCCAGAAGGTTAAACGAGGTCAAATTAAATCACCCAGCGAGTTAGGGGACTTAGAATATACCCACGACAGGTGTGCTTGTCATAGGAGGCGACTAAAATACCAAATTGATTCATGGGATTGTGTAGCGTAACCCTCTCAAGGGGTTGTCAGGGCAATATATAGCTTTTCCAACGCAATTGTTAACCTCAACTAGCCGTGCCGAATCTTTTTTCTTCTTAACAACCGAGGCTCTGGCGACCCCAAGCTCCTCATAGATCTAGGGGGTATGAGGGCGGTATGGCCTTGAAGGTTTCTTGTGGTCATACTTAATCGTTCACAAGATGGTCGGGTTAGTATTTTTATGGTTTTTGTTACTGGAACGTACCGGCTCTGCATTCGGTAAAAGACCATCAACATCGATAACACTCCCAAGGCCTTCGGGAAGTGTCCTTATCGACAACATCAACAACAGGGCATATTAACTCGTTCCCGTGGTTGCCGGGCTAGTACTCAAATAGGAAAGGATGAGCAACGTCGATAAAACTCACTGAAACCTCGGGCAATTTGTTTATCGCTATAAAACAAAAAGAGGAAAAAGATAAGATGTAGCATTGTATACATTTCCAAAGTTTGTAGACCTAAACATAAGAATAACCTCTTCATTTTCTTCTTAGAAGGGGGCGCAACGTTGTATACTTTTCCGAAATTGTTAGCTCTATATTTATATTACTCATTGACTCAATGGCATTGTTTAAGTTAAATATATTTAGAATTATAAAAACGAAAAATAGTTAAAAAATAACTGTACCCAGAGAGCGTTGGATCTCTAGCTTATAGATCCTTCTACGGCCTTAGCTATCTGCACCGTAAATTTGATCCACATCTACTCATCCACTCTGACGTGATTGTATAACAAACACAACCAGCTGAAAATCCAAACTTCCGCAATTATAATATGAATGAATTGCATCTAAATTTAGTTTTTATTTTAAGTATACACACACATACATTTACTTCAACTTTTTTTACAAAATAAAATAAAGCTAAGTATTTAAATAATATATAAATATAAAATAAATACACGTAGAGTTTTTAATTTGAATTACATATTTTACTCTAATTTTATATTTATATTTACTATGTCTATAGCGCTTAGTGATTATAACAACGTTATTTGTTTATTTATAAAATTATTTAAAACATAACCAAATGACTATAATTTCGCCAAATTGCGTCACTACCGCAAATTTTAATTAAAAATTAAATTACCATGAAATTAAACAGGCCCTAGGAAAGGGGGGAGGGGGGGGATGAGGGGGTCATTTACCCCGGGACCGGGCTTTGAGGGGCCCGGGAATCTCAAAATGCTATCCAAGCTTTTTGCTTACAGAAAATAAACAAACCACACCTTTAATCACCTTTCGTAGATAGCAATCATTTTAAATTTCAATAAATATTAAAAATCTATTAACTTGTCTGCACCCCGCATAAGGTGTTGTTGGTTTTTGGCGTCGGCTTTGTAGCATAAAGTTGAATTCGTTTTCTGTTGCAGCAGAAAAATTCGGTATGATGCAAGTTCTTATACAGCAATATACATGTATGTATGTATGTAAAAACGTTGGCGATAACAGTTTTTTGAAAAAAAAAAAGATATCTTTTGGGGTTTGGGGAGTGTTTTGGTCGGAAATGACCCTTTCGCTATTTTTTTTCCGCAGGCTCGAAAATTATTTTTTTGGGTATGCGTAGTAGAACTTTTTCTTCCTGAGCCCAAATCCTATCGGTTAATAAATCGACCCAGCCTAATACGTATGCATGTATACGCTTAAATATACATGTATATACAAATACATATAAATTTGTAAAAGATGGTATTTTTGATTCTGAGAATTCGTTCATTTTAGTATGGGGGCCCGTATTTTTTTTGCCCCCGGGCCCGGATTTTCTCTCGGCGGCCCAGAAGTTAAATTCAAAAATAAACAACAATTTTGTATTAAATAAATTCCAAAATATTTCAACTACATTAGTATTAAAGACCAGAAGGTTTTACAGCTAAATTTTTTTATAAAGAATTGATTTTGTTTGGAAATTATTATTTTTACGCTTCACAAAATTTTCACTTAAAGTATGCCAAAATTTTGATTTATAGCGTTTTCTTTTCTGAAATAAATTGCTGCCTAAGTAAATGGTAAAGACTTAATAGAGTTGCTCCTACCCCAGAAAATGTTCAATATTTATAGTTCATGCAAAGAATATAAATGGCTACCCCGTGTATTAGCTGATTTTCACAAACGCGCTGTCAATGATAATAAAAATTCACTAGCGACCCTGCTAGACAGAGCCGACGGAAACTAACACATCTAACAGAATTTTTGACATCACTAATGCACTCGCATAAATTGTTCTTTTATTCCTATGGAAAACCATGTATGTATGTGTATGCATACACGTATACAAAATGTCTACATCAGGTTTGTCATGTCGCTTCTAACAACCTGATAGAAACTTTGCTTTACGCTGTGATGTAAATTTCCATCAGCCATATCTGTCAATTGATGCCTCAAATGAATGATAGCTGTTTGGCAGGGAATTATTTCGTTCATTTAAATTTTCTTCGCTAAAAATTTGTGAAGTTACGAAAATAAATTGTCACAGTCAGCTGGTTTAGCAGAGTTGCAATGCCACACCGCCATTTTATGCAGGGTAAAAGTGTTACGCTTTTGCGTTGCGAGCAGGCAAAAATTTTCACAAAAGAAAGAAATACCCCGTAAAGGCGTTACCTGCTTTTTAGAATAGAACAAAATATATTTGCAACCCTTGCGCGGCGTACAAAAAGTGTAACACTTTTGCCAGAAAAGAAAACGCTATTAGAGTAAATTCCTGGCAACCCCTAATACAACAGCACTACTTATTGCGTATTTCGAATATTAAACATTGCATATGTGTAGGTGCATAAATTTGAATTTCTTAGGAAATAACAGTATTTAAAAACACACAATATATATTCAAACAAAGGCAAACACACACATTATGCCTATATAAATAAATAGATTTCTAAATAAATACTTATACAAAATACATAAGCTTATTTAAAAAATTAAAACCAAAAGAAATAAAATAACAAAAACAATGGGTTTTCTTAGGAAAAATTTAGTGACTATTTCTAGCTATATATTAGCTTATTCTGACTTTGAGGCAAATTTCGCCACACCAAAGCGCCGCCTTTCGCTTTAACTCACATTGATTTTATGTCAAACACATTTCCATTTCCTCATTCATTCCGTATTTATATTACATTGTGAATATAGACTTAGGCAGTCTTTTTGATCTTGACCATCGCGGGCAGCTTGTATAAATCGATAGAAACGCACAACAGCACCATTTGGATTTGATACGGGTTGTAACTCATTTGTATCGCTGTGGAAATCGAATTTTTTTAAACATTTTTCAAGTAGCAGTGGTACATGTAAAAGAGATAAAAGGAAAAAATATAATATGAATGTAAAATGCAATCGTGTAAATGGGATATAAAACGATAAGAAATAGGAGAAAAGGTGAAACTTAGATGAAAATAAATAAATAAAAGCAAGGCGCAATAGCCCCCAAGTAGATTTTAGGCCAAGCTTCTCTTCCAATTTGCGTCGTGCTCCTTTAAAATTTTTCCAAATTGGCGGGACGGGATCTACATGTTCCAAACCGACTCCGAACGGCATCAGCAAGAAGGATGAGTTTTCACTGAGAAGTTTTTCATAGCAGAAATACACTTGGAGTGCTTGCTAAACACTGCCGAGGGACGACTTCGCTTAGAAAAAATTGTCTTGTGATTGAAAAAACACGTTTCTAAAATGATGGTGCTTGCCTGGTTGTGAACTCAGGATCTTCGGTGTCGTTGGCAGAGCCGCCAGATGATAATCTTACTACATGGTATATATTTATTGTAAAAACTGTGTACCTTTCATTTCACGCACGCAAGGTTTGGAGATAACCCATTTTGAGTAAAGAAATTTTCGAGATAATAAAAAAAAAAAAAATGTAAGGCGCGATAACCTCCGAAGAGATTTAAGACCGAGCTTCTCTTCCAATTTGCGTCGTGCTCCTTTTTTTTAATTTTTCCTACAAATTGGCGGGATGGGACCTACTTGTTTTTATGCCGACTCCGAACGGCATCTGCGAGGCAGATGAGTTTTCACTGAGAGCTTTTCGTTGCCGAAATACACTCGGAGTGCTTGCTAAACACTGCCGAGCGGCGACTCCGCTTAGAAAAATTGTCTTCTAATTGAAAAACCTTATTTCTAAAATTTTGATGTTGCTTTGCCCGGGGTGTGAACCCAGGGCATTCGGTGTGGTAGGCGGAGCACGCTACCATCACACCTCGGTGGCCGCCGTGATAATAGGGAATATTGTTGTAGCGAATTTGGGAAATTCTTAATTATTTTGCAGCTTCTGTTATAGTTCGAATCTCTGAACTGTCGAATAAATAACTCAAATATTAAGTATAGCAAACTGTTCTTTATTTACAACTCTACTGAAGTAGTACTTCACAATTTAATAACTCGCGTACTTCACTTATAGCGTATTAAAATCAAACTGACTGATTATTCCCCAAATTGCGCTACTTTTATACTTTCAGTTGCCTCTTTCGCCTAATTCTCCTAGGGTGTAAACTTTTCGCGAAGAGCCGTCTCGAATAGTTGCTAATTTATTTCTCGTGTCTGCACCTCAAATTGAGTTTGGCTATTAGCATGTTTATGTATGAGTAATGTCATCCCGTTCTTAGTTGATTACATGTATGTGTGACTATTTCTCTTTTTTCTTCACTCTTAGCTACTGATTACATGTATGTGAAATATTCTCTTCGCTCTTAGCTTTAATGTTTACATGCATATGTGGCTGCTTGCAAATCTTCTAAAAATATATCTTTAGAGAGGGATTGAAGAATAACTTTAATTTAATGTCCATACACAATACAAAAAGCAATAAGGGTATCCAAGCCGTGACTCGTGTAGGCTCAGTAAGATTCTATCCAAGGAACATTACCACGATCACTTCGTGTGGAAAGAGGATGGGATGCGATCGGAGTCTGCTGAACAATCACTAAACATCCACTTGAACACTCATTTTCATGACTGTGATAGTCTCACAATGGACCTAGCTATGCGAGAGTCAAGTATCTGGGCTTCGCAATAGACAGCTTAGTTGGATAACTGGAACTTCAGATGGAGAAAGCCTACATAGCCCTCTACTCGTGCAAAAAAGTCGTCCGCAGGAACTGGGGATTAAAACCCAAACACTTGCTGTGTATATATCTACCGAGTCGTCAGACTCATAACGTATGAGGTATTGTATGGTGTCTTACCATGGATAAATAATATAATATTAAAAACATGAAAAGGGTACAACAAGCAGCCTTCGGAGGAGTAAGCGGAGCACTAAAGTCGTGTCCAACTGATGCACTAAATTTACTCATAAACCAGCTACACCAATGAAATATCAACGGTTGGAGCTCGAGGCAGTATGGTCGCAGTGGTATCAAAAGGCGTTCTACCTCACGCCATCGCTAAATTTTGACAGAGTAATGAGATAAAGTTTTCCTCAAGAGCTGACTGGAAAGACGCAATTAGGTTTTATATCGACGAATTCAAAATGGAGTGCGGCGTGGAAGCCACTTACATGAATTAAAATAAACATCCATAGCAGATTCAAGGAGTCAGCGGTCTCCTACTGGTACTCCTCGGATACCTGCAAGATGAGCAAGCAATCCTGGCCGAATAACGATTGTAGGAGAACCGAGAACCTCGCAAATAGGTATAGGAAAAAAATAATTAGGATCACTGTCACTCACGGGCCATTGGCCGCTTGGTCAATTCTCTGAAAGAGTGGCGATCCCTTTTAACAGCATTTGCAGAAGTTGCACTGAGAAGGGCAGCAATGAAATGGTCGGGCATTAGGTAAAGCAATATCCAAAGTTTTTTTCAATTAGAAAAAAATATTTCTAAGAGAAAGAAGTTGAGAAGTTTAACTAGTGTACGAGGAACGGATCTTTGCACCAGCTCCCTCAATGTAACATCTGACAACAGGTTGTTGTGGATCTACTTAGCTTTGTAGGAAATATGGTCTTCTGTAGTACCAAAATATATAATTAAACGATACATTGCGAAGCAGTTTCTGACTGTGGAACTCGTAGAACCTAAGGAATATGAAAATGCCTATTGAAGTATAGAGATCTGAAGAAGCGAAGCTGAGTAATTTCATGGTCAGAATTACACCAGACTAGCCAAATAAACTGCTACCATGATTCGATACAGCAGGTACATATGTACGTTGAATTTAGTTGATAAGCCTGAACAATAATAACATCTTAAAAAATTAAAGCGACTTTTTTCAAAATCCAAAGGCAAGGCATGAGCAGCATCAGAACAGAGTGACATGGAACAAAACCGAATTGATCACGATGTGATTAGAAGAGAGCATAGCACCAGTTGACAGAGCGAGATTCCAGTATCGACTTGGACCAAGGCATTGAGGGGGCCAAGATACACACACGCTCCTGAACATAACGCAATGCAGGGTCGTGTGGGCACACCAAAGTACGGATTGTAAAGAAAAAAGAAATCATGCAAATGTGAACTGATAGAAATATATACAAAAGAAAGATACTGTGTAATCTCAAATACAAGCAAAACTCATTTCCATTTTGTAGAGCTTATTTGATATTCTCGATAGTTATTGAATCATACTTAGGAAAATTGAATGCCAAGCAGGTCAAAGTTGTTTAAATCGAAACATTTTTTGTGATGCAAAACAAAAATTTTACTCTTGCTTTATTGCAAGTTCGGGAACAAAAAGCAAAGCAAAAAAAAAAAAAATATCACGAGACAGTTAAAACTAATAAGCACCGGATAGTCTTCACCTGTGACAAATAGATTACATCGATGAATGATACCAATTAGCTACGACCAACAAGCGAAAGCCTGAATTGCTTTTTATAACTGTAAATCGATGATCGATGAGAAATGGGGTTTTAAGCTGATGATCGTGTTTTGACTATATGAGGCAGTGGTGCAATCGCTGCAAATCTATGGCTCTGTTGTTGGAGCTTCGTACTCTTCAAAGGCATAGTAATATCTTTAATATACTTAATCACAATTAGCGCAGAAACAGATTATTATCCTCACAAAGCAAAGTTATAGGCCTGCATTCAAACACAATTTTCGATTGAAAAAAGGACGCGATTGCAGCTGACAATAGCTTACAAATCTACAATGGCAGCTCCAAGATGAATTTAGGTATAAGGCCAGGACTCAACTTAGAGTCTTTAGAGATTTCTAGATTTCTACGTCATTAAACATTCGTCATAGGTAGCAAAACACTTCAGGACAGGAACATAATCTTGCAGCGAGGCAGCAATAAAATCACTTGCTGTGCCACATTGCGGCTACAAGGTGGTAGGTGAATGCAAGCAACCTCTAGCTGAGTTAATCGACAATGTAGAAAGAACCATGGCTCCCGGTTTTATATAGAAATCGAGGGAAACCAAATGGCTGATGAGCGCACATGTAGTGTGGCTCAGTAGAAGGAAAAGATAGAAAAACCAGCGTCGAAGTAAGTATACCTTTGGGTAAAGCCAAGGGGGAAATGCGAAATTCTTTCGTGAACAAAGCACAGCAAAAGTGAAAGAGTGCAATCCCACAATGTGCAAAAGTCACATTGCCAGACTACAATCAAAGAAGAACAGAGCGCCTTATGAGTAGATCTAAAACTGACGCCTATAAACTTATAGCGGTGTGCGCTAGCTGCATTGAGCTCTAGGCACGCACGCAGAGAGCATGGGCATAGGTTTTCCAAATGCTCTTAATTTAAATAACAGCTCTGTCTGGTTGAATATATCCGATCTATTATTTAGTGAGCTTAGACGAGATCTAAGTTATCGAAACGGCTTCCTAAGAGCTACTTGAGGAACCTGGATACGCTATTACTCACACCTACCTACCTATCTCCCCTTCGCGACCAAATTTCTTTTTTTGCGACACCAGCTAGGGTGGGTGGAATGCTTTTTAGTAACGAAAAAGGGCTTTAAAATGATTCATGGGGTCGTCCCCATGCAACGCTGTGCCATGCCGAAACTTGTTTTAACATTACTCGTCTGTGGTTTCAACAAGAAAGCTTGTGCCAGAGAGACACTGGAAACCACATTTAGGCCCATTGAGAGGAATATTAGCGGATTACTGCAAAAACACGATGAATATATTGAAATACGAATTAATGACTTTTGTCATAGTTAAAAATAAAGTTTCGAGCCCTTCCTTCATAGATTCCCGATTCGGACAATACGCCTATGGAATGTTTGAATAGCAACACCGTTCACTATATAGGGGAGCTAGGTTCCCTTTAAATTTAGGACATTCTGACCTACATCTATCTATCTTTATCTATCTATCTAAATTGTGCTATCATTGCGTATGTCAAAGAGTAATCTCAATTTTTGGAGACCCATGCTCTAGATCAACAAGAGGTATTAAATGGACCAGTGCGGACGTGGGTAAGAGAAGAATAGGAGAGAGGGCGCGGGAAAAAGAAAGGGGGAGAGAGACGGAGAGAAGCAGCGAGAGGCAGAGGAAGTGGAAGAGTGTAAGGGAAAGGATAGAAGTGTGTGAGGGAGAGAGTGAATGAGAGTGAGGACGGGGGGGGGGGGGGGAGTTGGGGAATTTGCTTCTGGAACTTAAACCTGTGTTCGATATTGTCGTTTGAAATTTATCAAACATGGGACACTCATAACCATAATGTGCACTTGGACAAACTGTCATTCATTTTAATGTTAGTTTTTTCGCTGCAAAGCTTCTATTGTGTACTTGCCGTAGCTGTAGTTGCAATTATTGGAGCAAAGAGAACGCATATATATGTAATTCGGTCGTCTACTTATGTGACGCTTGGTACATATATGCACGCATACATATCAACAAGCCTGGTGTGATAAAGTTTTGACAAAATACGACAAATTTAGTATTTAATTGATTGACAGCTTTAAGCTTCTCTGACATTTATTATGGAGGTATACAATTGTGAGTTATATGTATATGTCATAAAACAGTCTCAACATAATTTTATTCAAATAGTTTGTAAATGCTACAAACCTTGCCCCAATAAGCATTAACAATGTCTTAAAGTTCAGTTTAAAGAAATTGAATTTGTAGGTAAAAATTTTGTAATAGAGTAATATTAATATTTATTTCTATTTACCGGCTTAGTTCCGCTGAAACGAAATTACTATGCGGACTATATCTTGTCGGATCCTTGTACATACTACAAACAACTCTCTCTTTGCAATGTTCATCGGTTATGCCAAGTTGCTCAATAATTTTATCGATTTTCAATAAAATCGGACTGTAGAATGGATCATAATTCTTTGGCATGATTGGCTGCAATTTGAAAAATTTAAATATTAAAAAAAATATTCTTTATTTAAATATTACTTAAAGTGCTTCTATTCATTTTTTTATGAGATATCTATGTACAAACCTGTCCATCTTGAACGAATGGCTGCTTATCTAGTATTTGTTGTTGCTGTGACACTATACGCTGTTCGGCTTGTATTCTGAGCGCCTCCTTTATTTGTGCCGCTATTTCAGGCTGAAAGAATATATAAATGTCAGAAGAATATACGTTTTTTTTGTTTATTAATCAAACAGATATTTAATACAGCGTGTTGTAAGTCTACTTATTCCCTCTCACTCTTCCTCTTACTCTCCCTCTCCTTCTCCCCCTCTGCGAAGATATTCAATAAAGCATGTTGTAAGTATACCCTTACCCTCTCATTCGTCCCCGCACTCCCACTTTCAATTTCACTCCCACTCTCACTATGATTCTTACTTTCACTCTTTCTCCTTCTCTCTTCCCCTATCCACCTCCGCCTCTACGTTTACATATATGTCTACATCTACGTCGACGTCTAAATCTTCCTCTACCTCTCCCTCTCTCTCTCTCTCTCTCTCTATTTCTCCCTCTGTTGTTGTCGTTGTTGTAGCGATAAGGTTGCTCCCCGAAGGCTTTGGGGAGTGTTATCGATGTGATGGTCCTTTGCCGGATACAGATCCGGTACGCTCCGGTACCACATCACCATTAAGGTGCTAGCCCGACCATCTCGGGAACGATTTATGTGGTCACATTAAACCTTCAGGCCATCCCCTCCCTCCCCATCCCCAACTTCCATGAGGAGCTTGGGTCGCCAGAGCCTCGTCTGTTAGTGAAACAGGATTCGCTGCGGATAGGTGCGGTTGACAATTGGGTTTGGAGAAGCTATATATTGCGCTGGCAACCTGAAGGGTTGCAATACATAGCCCCTTGAATCTGGTATTTTAGTCGCCTCTTACGACAGGCATATCTACCGCGGGTATATTCTGACCCCGTAACCCGCTGGGGGGCTATTTCTCCCTCTCCCCTCCGTCTATTGTCCTCCTCTCTATCTCGCTCTGTCGTATGTTTGCTTGACCTCTTGGGCAGACAAATTATTGATTAGGCTATTCGAATTACCAAGAGAGAAAATGGTATGGAACGCCTACTGAAAGTTTATTTACAATTGCACTGGGATATTTTATATTAATAAGTGTGCCTAGAACGTCCATGCTGAAGCAGGCCCCTCACAGGCTGTGACAAATAAAAGGAGCAGTAGCAGTAGCGGAAATCACAGATTTTTTTTTAATTGTCACATCTTATGTTCTGCTTTGAGAAGAGGAGCTCTGATTGCGCTTACTGATAGCGCTGACTTTACATCACATTGCTCTTTTATTACTGCTTAGTCACACTCCACAAAAATCGCTGTGACTTAGAAGTCATCATCACAAAAATTGGCAGTATCTGTTAACTCTAGCATTCAATAACAGCATTCCCCGTGTTCCAATGAAACATGAACCAGATGCGGATAGAGATTTAACATGCAAATGCAACAACAACGTGAACCATCAATAAAATCGGATGGATCACATTGTTGTTGCATTTTCATGTTAAATCCCTATCCGTATCTGGTTCACGTTTCATTGGAACATGAGGATTGTTACTTTAAGAGCCTCCTGCGATTTACAACCAGATTTACTGAATTTTTGTATGTGTGCGTGTCGGGTATTTGACGCTTGCCTCACGACTATCAAATAAAAAGCCATCAATCAACATTTGCATTGAGAAACCGTAGCGTTCGGTCGTGAATATGTCGTCATCGGATGATAACCTTTTTGTACTTGCAACTACAGCAGTTTTCAGCATCACATTCCATAAAGCTGGTAAACAATAATAATTTTCAATAAATTTTAATATGAATTGCTGTTCTTCCGCGCACTTGTTCATTTTGAATGTCGACATAAACTAAATACAACACTGCTGTTTTGTCAATCACACCCCGCGACTATAGCTGGAGACATTGGTGCTTTATCGGTAACCGTATCGGTAACCTTTTAACAGCTGATTCGACCAATCTTATGAGAATCAATGCAATCGATTATTGGTGCCGCTAAGGTCGTAACCGTATCGTAGCCAACCAATTGGGTTTTGGTTTACCGTCGTAACGATAAACAGCTGATTACGCTAGGGATACGGATACAGCGATACGACATACGGCACCAATGACTCCAGCTTATCAAATAAGCTAGCGTCAAATGAAAAAATCAAAAATTTTTGATTTTCATCAACGTATAGCCGACAACAAATACGTGTGTCACGAAGCCACCCGACTGCACTAACACACACAAAATTCAGCCAATCTGGTTGTAAATCGCAGGAGGCTCTAAGCCTTCAAGTTTTTCGTAATAGCAAAGCAAAAAGGGTGCATTTGTTATAGAGGTTATATGCGCCTTTGGCTAAAAGACGTGAACGTGAACAACGTGCGATGCCGGTTGACAGAATAATTGCTGTAAAAATTTCCTAGAATGAAAAATGCACTCCACCACACGACTACGGCGAAGTTAAAATAGCAAAATCCCGGCTCAAAAATATTACAAGGAGCTGGGGACTTAGTAAAATCGTCAACCACTTTTGGGCAAAGTATGATAGAACGACCGCTTGGCTCGGTACTTGAACTTAAGTATGCCAGTAACGGCGAAATCAGTGTGCCGCCTATCGCACTAAGGGTTTCAATTAACGTACTCTGTAAAAAAAAAAAAAAAAAGTCAGAGTCACGCACTTCACAAAAGTATAGCGTGATATAATGCATTTCTACGGGCACCACTTGCCACACACACGCTTCACAGCGTGAAAAAAGCTAAATATTTATTGTATCAAAAAGAAAAATAAAATAAATTTCGTGACAATTATGAATGGGGGGAAAATGATGCAAATAAGATAAAAAAAGGCAGACATGTTAACGAATGCGATTTTTTAATGACGTTGCTCATGTGCACAGCTGAGTGGCAGTAATTTGGACGTGTGACGATGTGCCATGGAGCTTGCAACCGAATTCAACGGTTATTTACTGTTGCTATTACCAATGTGAAAAGATTTGTTGTTACACATTTTGTTGTTGTTATGTGCCGCTATATGTTAAATATTCAGGTAATAAACCGGTTGCCGGCATGTTTGCCTTAACATTGTGACATACTTTCGCTAAGTGTTTTGTGGTGATGGCGGTAATTGTTGTTTTGTTGCAAATAAATTTAATGTGCAAGTGGCAAGAAAAGCGCATACAATAGCGATGGAGATAAATACAAATACATTCGCAGAGTGTAGTCATTCTAAATGATGTTAAGTGCAAGCTCAAAGTGAGTACCCACTACTCTCACAATGATGGCAACAACAATTTGCTTGACTTTATTAAAGCAGGGAATGCAAATAGCTGTTGTTGACCAAAATTAAGGACCAAAAATTCAAATTGAAGGGGCAAGGCCTACTATATAACAAGAACAACAAGCACATCCCTTATTATTATACTCAGCGTGCTTTGCACACAGAGTATATTAACTTTGATTGGATAACGGTTGGTTGTACAGGTATAAAGGAATCGAGATAGATATAGACTTCCATATATCAAAATCATCAGTGTCGAAAAAAAATTTTATTGAGTCATATCCGTCCGTCTGTCCGCCCGTCAGTGCGTTAACACGATAACTGTAGTAAATATTGAGATATCTTCACCAAATTTGGTACACGAGCTTATCTGGACCCAGAATATATTAGTATTGAAAATGAGCGCAATCGGATGATAACCACGCCCATTTTATATATATATAACATTTTGGAAAACACAAAAAACCTGATTATTTAGTATATAATACACCTAGAATGTTGAAATTTGACGTATGCACTGATATGGAGACTTTTGATAAAAATTTGAAAAAAAAATTTTTAAATGGGCGCAGTACCGCTCACTTGTGATAAAATCAATTTTACCATTATTATTGATCATACATCAAAAATCGTTAAACCTATCGCAACAAAACTCGGCAGAGAGATTGCCTTTACTATAAGGAATGCTTTGAAGAAAAATTAACGAATTCGGTTAAGGACCACGCCCACTTATATATGAAAGATTTTTAAAAGGGTCGTGGACGAATAAAATAAGCTATATCTTAGCGAAAAAGGGCTTTGTATCAAGATAATTTTACTTTTTAAATTCAATTATAACATTAAATTGGAAAACACTAAATGTTTTGAAAATGGGTTTGGCACCGCCCCTTTTATGACTAAGTAATGTTCCTGAATCAACTCCTAAAAGAAAATTTATTAAAAGAAAACTTTACTCACTCACTTTACTTATCATTGATAATAGTAAAGTTTTAGTTATTAAATATTTTTTTTTACTAAAAACTTTGTTATTAAATATATAAAATATTCTAGAGCTGCTAGGGAAAAACGACTTCTACTTATGAAATTACAGTAAAAAGTACTTTAACAATCATGCATAAAATCTCATGTAACAGAACCTGTGTCGGCCAGTGTTATTACTTTCTGCAATCTCCGCCAAAGAAGTTTACTTCAAACTATTTTATTTTTCTAGCGGAATAAGTGCCGATTTCTGAAAAGTGGCAAAAAATTTGGTGGGTAGCAATATGTGCGGGCTGTTTGTGAACGGAAACTTTTCAGTCTTTTTTGGAAGTCGAATATTACTAGACCGATATCGTAGAAAACGCAGCCGGCAGGTTGTACTCAAATGTGGAGAGATGACACTTCACACGTACACAAAGTAAATTCAAGTTATGCTCATATGAAATGGTCGCAAGGTCAAGTTTTAAATGGTTACAATATCAACGATATAAACATTATGTCTATCATGCTTTTCCCAAATGGTCATAAAGTCAACTCTCTTTTTCTCAAGTGGCCATAAGGTCAATTTTGTGGTTTTGCTTCTTCACGTACTAAAATGCTAAGATTTATTGCATTATAGTTACGTTTATTGTTTCTACATTTTTTTGTTCAGTGGAATGAAAAGAGGAATTATTTTTGCTTCTGGGCTGAGGCGTACCTCCCTATTATTATGCTGCCACTTATGCCACATACAGTCGCACTTACTATCACACCATCCTCTGCTGCTACCTGTAGCCTTAGCCAGAGCATAAGCATAACCTAGATGCTTTCCTCTATTTCGAGCAATAGAGCCGCACTCAAGAAGAATATGCTCAGCAGTTTCCAGTCATTTCACAGTACCGACATTGGTTCCTTGATGGAATTTCCAGTCTCTGTATGTGGCTTCTATGAATGCAGTGTCAACATTTTAAGCACACTTTCTAATAGACTAACGATCTGATTATAATGCTTTGAAATGCGCTGTATAGGGTATTCCCTATTGTTACAGATGTTGATGGTCCTTTGCCGCAAATAGATCCGGGTATCGTATCGTATTAGCACGGTCATTGCGGGCAGAATTTGATATGACCACATTGAACCTTCTAGGCCATTAGTTTCGTGAGGAACTTGGGGATGCCTCGCCTGCTAAATATATGTACGATAAATTCATATTTGTAACATTATTCCTCTTCAGTAAGTGAGATTGACAATACCGTTGCGGAAGCTGAGAAGTTTTGCATTATGTTTATCAACCCCTTGAATCCGGTTGCTGTCTTAACCTTTGCTTTTGGATCAAATGATGCACGATTTATTTTCCTGAATGACGTAGCCAAGACGTAGTAAGTTTACCCCAATTTTGGTATTTTCATAATGAACGAGATTTTTTAATAATATTGGATTCCCGATATATTTTAAGATATACCGGGAGTGCGTAACAAATCGATACTTTTTGTTCGATTTAGGAACACGAAATTCTAAGCGATACTTCAACACATCGACACTTTTCACATGCGATGTCGATCCTTTTTTTCATCGACTATTTTGACCGCAGTTTTGTATCGAATTTTTGGTAAAAGATCGCTGCTTACTTGCAAAGACAGAGCCAATCGACCAAATATGTATGTTGCTCTGTATGTTTCTCCCTCTTTAACTTGTTTTGGGAATCGATAAAAGTTTTGCGCTGAAGAATTTGCAGTTGATTCAAGGAGACAAAGCAGACAACTCCGCAATCAAAGTTGCCATTGGTCATTCCTTTGCCGGATTTACGTAGAACGCTTTGCCCAGTATTTCTCTGTGACAGTTAAGTGTACGGTTTAGGTGCAACAAGTTGCGCACTTATAACATAACGAGCTCCTCTATAAAAGCTTTTTTTTTAAATATTCAAATATGTATAGGGATCTCAATTGAAAAGCGATAACACAATGTCGTGTTATTTTCAATTCGTACGAATGGGTGTATTATATTCTTTTCTACAAAAACTAAAAATTTCTTACTTAAAGTTGTTTACATTTTAATTTGAAAATTTTCGCTTTGCTTTTTGGCGGTCGACCTGCATTTGAATGTCATCGGATACAGACATGACGCGAAGAGCACTTAAATTTCCATTAAAAGGGCTTATTTGTAGAAATGTATTTATATATACACTAATTTACATAGCTTTGATGTGGGGAACAGACTGTGTGTGTCAGGTGTCATGTGATATAGACTGCTAGACACATTTGAGTTACATGTCCGCGTATAAAAGTGTATGAATTTGCTATATACTGGCGTATAGCTACAGGTTATTGCATTTTCTGGCTAACTCTTTCTCCATTACTTACCCAAGCTATCATGTTTTTGTTTTTTTTTTTAATAAATTTGCTTTAATCACGCGAATTGTGCAAATTTTATTTTTGCCAGCCCCTTAATAATGTTGTTTCCGGTCATTAATGTAAAGTACTGCGATTAGTAATACTTTTTTCCGACGATTTATTACACATATCGAAAACTAATAATGCTTCTTTGTAGATCTATTAGGAAAAGTATAAAGTTTATCCCGTTTTGCAATGAAAACTTTGTCACCATACAGCCTCGCATAGTAATATGTTTAAGACTGGGTATACAAAAGATTGTGTCGGAAAATATATGCCAAGAGATGAGCTCAGTAATTTGTAAAGGGCTTGCAAACTTTCTTAACTAACTGCGAAAGGTATGCGATATAGCACATAAACTTGTTTTTGTTAAGCCCAGATTAGTAATGTTGTAGGTTAGGTTGTAATCAGGAAGTTTCCTACAACTTGCAGGGCATGCTCGGGCGCCAATTGCAGCGGAGCGTATAACCCAGCATTGAAGATAACACCTGCATAAAAAAAAGTGGTTTGCAAATGGAACCAAACTCATGTATAAGTGTTACAGAGCGTTGATTCCGAATTTTTAGTCAGATTTGTTAATACACCCAAAAAAGTTTGAGATATTTGGAAAAAAGTCATAAGTAGAAAAATTGCGGTTGAAAAATAAAACTAAAAATTTTTTAGATGTTCTAAAGAGGTATTCAAAGTATGCATGTAGACTCAAACTCCGCTTTTATAAATATTAATTGGGAAGCGCGCTGTATTGGCTTTACTTTTGGCTCACCTCACAGTTGTTTAAATTTAAAATTTAATTCTCAAAACTCTTCCCAATCTTCATGTATCAACCGATTTGAATAATTTAAATAGAAAAGATCATATTAATGTTTGAGTTTTTATTTGTTTGGATGTGTTTTATTTGCACACAAGCGAAATTTGAAGGCGATGCATTCTTTTTCTTATTCTAAAAATTTAACTAAACAAATATGCCTAAATATATGTTGGGCCTCGGCAGTAAAAGCAGATGTAGAAAATTTGAGACGAAGGAAGAAACGTTTGAGTACTTTCTGTGTTCGTGTCCTGCGCTCGCTAGGCCAAGGCTGTATTTCGAGATATCGAGGCAGCAATTCAGTTAGGTCTTAAAATACCCCTAACATTCCCCAAGAAGAGGAAGTTACTCTATAACATAAGTTCTGGTGCTGAACCTTGGTTTACCGTGACACTATGGATATATTTAGTCTATGTCTTGACAAGAACATTTGTAGGAAAAAAATTTGGATAGCACGCCAAAAATTGTAGGGAAAGCTATGGTCAATATCTCGCAGGAGTTGATTCCGCATAAAAGTTTTAGTATTTGGGACGAAGGAGTAGGTAGTTTCGGAATTTATAAGCCCCTCGTCAGTAGTAAAACCAATTTAATAATATATTGCATAAGGACTGCGTTCGAAAAAATTGTCATTTACAAATTTAGAGATAAGTTGTAAAGCAGTAGGCCAATTTTTTAAACAAGTGCTTTATACCTCCTTAGTTTGTATTTTCATAAATAAAAAGTGTTTGCACTTTATGATATTTTTTCAGGCTTTGCAATCTGCCAAACATGACTTTTCCAAAAATGTCTAGTGTTCTTGGCGACCTTTTTTGTTACTACAATTTTGCTTTGAACAATGCCAAGTATCCTTCAATTCACCAGCGCTCTGCCGAATAAATAAACTCAAGCGTTTTTTATACGAAATTCTCTTTATTAAAATTGCTACTATGGTAGTAAAATTTCAAATTACTCGCGTACATCACTTACAACATGTTTAAATCTAACTGATTCATTCTTTCCCAGACTGCGCTGCTTATATGGTCTCATCTGCCTCGTTCGCCTATTTCCCCCAGGGTCTTAACTTTTCGCGAGAAGCCTTCGCGGTTAGTTGCTTATTTACTTTTGTCATATCTCTGTATCACATATTTGCTGCTGTCTTCTATGCGTATGTGTGAGTTATGTCGTGTGCGCCATTTATTGCTGCATACATACGTGTAGTGTAGTCTACGCTCTTAGCACATGTGTGCGTAGCTATTTGTTGTCTCATCTGCTTACATTGCTATTGCGATTGTGTAGCATTTATTTACTACCTACATAGTGATGTTTCGGAGTTGCTTGTATTCGCTACAATAAAAGTATATTTTGGTCAAGTTACCGTGTTAACGGACCAACGGACTGTCAGACGTACGATAGGTTATAAAAAGCTACTGACTTCGTCCGTTTTTACAAGAAACAGTTTTTGTCATAAAACTAATATTTAGAATTGGTAGAGTTTTGTTCAATTTACGGTATTTCTTGCAATGTCGAAATATTAGATGTAGATGGGGCGGGTCCACCAGTCATAAATTCAACCGGCATATCAAGTTTCATCACTTTATCGATCTTCTTAATGAATTATCGCTATTTTTCGAAATTGTCAAAGACGTGGGCGTAATTTTCGATCGATCGTTGTCCCATTTAAACAAATTTCTTAAAGATATCTCAGTGTTTCCTCAAGCTATCGTGTTAACATACGGAACGACATGAATCAATCACAATATTTTTCAATGCTGATAGTTTTGATAACTCGATTCCTTTAAACCATTACGTAAAAGCGTTATCCAATCAAAATTATAATATCCTTGCCTATCAGTACACATTGGGTATAAAAAAGTGAAATTGAAACAAGTAGCAGAACCGAAATAATAGCACCGTAGTGTATAGAATCATCACAGCAGGTATGTGCTTAAAATAAGCAGCTTAATGATTTCAAGTTTTTTTTATAAAAATAAATACGTATATTCAAGAATTAAGTATTTGTCATAAGCGATATTAAAGCTTATTTAATTTAAAATAATACAAATTTTAATTTTACTTATATAATATGATAAAATAATATCATTTGCCAAATTCTATTAAATTTCTCTTAAAAAAAAATACAAAAGCACAAATATTCATTTTAAATACTTAACTCAATAAACCATTAAATTTAATAGCTTAAATCAACAAATTTACTTTGTATTCAAATATTTACATTAAAATTAATTTTAAATTTAAATTTATACGCTGAAGCGAACTCGCCCATTAATAGTTGTAGGCGTGAGTATTTTCGATCAATGCCATCAGAACTTTATGTGAAAATGCTAGTTGAAAAATGCGTAAATAGAAATACGTCAACTAAATGCAAATATAGTTATTGAAGTCTGTTGATATATTTTATACACACATATGTATATGTACATCAGACTGGTTTGAAAAGAAACGAAATACTTTTGTTTCGGGTTCTTGGATGGTTTGAAATTCAACCGCAGTAATTTTTTTCAGAATTTTTGATATTGAGATGAAATTCTTAAAAGAATTAATTAAATAAGGTTGCTAAATATCGTGACGAAATATTATTAAGTATCGCACACCAATATGCAATTCCCAAACTCCCACCACTAATCAACAAACTACTTCTACAACTCCAAAACATTATCACACGGTAACAACGCCGACACATACACTCACACACATATATATGCGGAAACGAATTCAATAGCAAGTGCCAATAAATACAAAGTGTGGGGGAGACGCGGATAAAACATAGCAGAATTCGAAAAAGTGATATTGTTGCGAGTTTTAGGTATTCTTACTTATTCTGCACCTTCTGTTATAGCTCGAGTCGCTGAACTGTCGACTAAATTACTCAATAATTCAGTATAGTCAAATGTTCTTGGTTAACAACACTACTTTGGTAGTAGTACTTCACATTCAAATTACTCGCATGCTTCACTTAGAGAGTGTTAAAATCAAATTGATTTATTGTTCCTCAGCTTGTGCTGCTTTTATACTGAAATTTTGCCACGTTGGCCTATTTCTCTTAGAGTCTAAACTTTTCACGAACAGCTTTCTCGAGCAGTTGTATCTCATAGTTGTTTATTTAGCTATATACAGGTATATGTGTGAGTCATTTCATCTTCGCTCTTAGCTTTTTCGCTTTCTTATTCTCTTAGCTCTCAGCTTTGATGTTTAACTGCATGTATGTGGGGCTGCTTGCTTTGATGTTGTTGTGCATATGCTTACTGGCAGCGATGTATCGAAATGCTAATATTTGCCACAATATACTAATACGCCAGATGAATGTGAATCAAGTAAGCGATGAAACTATGGCATAGGCTTAAAAGGAGCAAACGAGCGACACGAGATTCAATGGGTTCGCCAGGGCAATTTTTAATTTTGCCAAGCTCACCCAGCCATAGCGAATCCTGTGTTTTTAAAGGGAAGGCTCTGGGGACCCCGTATTTCTCACGGAAGGAGGCAACTGATTGATCTAGAAAGTTCAACGTGGTTATATCGAATCGTTCCCACGATGGACGAGCGAGTACCTTATGTTCGAACATGACTACTTTTGGATCATTTCGGAATTAATTTGAGACCATTTCAGGACTATGTTTTGGATAATATCGGACTACTTAAGAATAGTTTCGGAATTCTTGGGAATAACTTCGATACCACTTCTTGATTTATTTGGAGATCATTTCGGGGGAGCTTACAGTTAATTTCGCGATGGCTTTCGGGATGAGTGGAAAAGTGTTATATCGGCGCACTTAAATTAAATGAGTCAGGTATGTGCAGCTAGCTGAAAAGTATGTTCTTAAGACACTCCTGCGCTTGTTAAAAGTTATCTATTTCTTATTGAGGAGTTGTCGGTTTGTTTCAGGTGTGTTATCGACAAGCTATCGTTTTGTCATCGAAGTAAAAGTTTTAAATAAGTTACCGATTTTTTAGTGACGAGTTATCTGGTTGTTATCGAAAAATGACAGATTTATTATCGAAAGGTTATCGAAATGTTATCCAAATGTTATGGATTTGCTGTCGAAAGGTTTTTGCTTCATTAACAAAAACTGATCAATATGTTATTGAAATGTTTTCGATGTATTATTAGAAAGTTATCTCTTATCTATCAAAAAGTTATTAGTATGCTTTTACAAATTAATCGAAATTTATCACAAATTTATCCAACAGTCATCGATTTGTTACAAAAAACCCATCGATTTGAGAACGAAGATTTATCCGTTTCTTATCGGAGTGCTATAGATTTGTTGTCGACGACTCTTCGGCTTGTTATGAAACACAGAAGATATACAACTTTAATATAGAATTGACTCAAATAAAAAGTTACAGATATTTCAGCCACGAGTTATCGGGTTGTTATAGAAAATTTATATATTTATTATTGAAATGTTATCGATGTGTTATCCAAATATTATTGATTTGCTATCGAACATTTTTTGATTCACTAACAAAAAGTGATCAATATTTTATCGAAAAGTTTTCGATGTATTATTAGAAAATTCTATTATCTATCGATAAGTTATTATTATGCTTTTACAAATTAATCGAAATTTATCAGAAATTTATCCAACAGTCATCGACTTGTTATAAAAACGCTTTGATAACGAAGACTTATCGATTACTTATCGGAGTGCTACTAACTTGTTATCGGAGTGATATCGATTAGTTATCGACAACTATTCGGCTTGTTATGAAACACGAACGGATAAAACTTCAATACAAAATTGAATCAAACTCGCACTAAACGTTTATTTTTGGTCGATCTAATATAAATTTATACAACTTTTATGATGGCGCTAACGCAAACTACGAGAGATATTTTACCCACAGTAAAAGCACAAAAGTGTTGTTTGTAGTATATTTTTTTATGCAAAAGAACAAACAAGAAGACAGCAAAAAGTCGACGAACGGTGATAGTTATGTACACAGTAAATCTAGGTGCATTATGCAAATATGTACCTAAGTTCATAAAAAATGCGTTGAAATGAATGAAAGTGTCAACAACACATGGCGAAGTAATCAAAGGCACACACCAACCTTCGCTCGTTTCCCATTTGCTATAAAAAGTGCTTTGGCAAATAGAAATAATGTCAAGTGCGAGGCTTAAGCGTTTTTTTTAAGATGCCTTAAATTTTTGCACACTAAAGAATTCGAACTGTTTATTATACCCACATAAGAGTTGCACTTCAAAAGGAAAAACTTAGCTTAGACATTGACTCCAATTAGCGCTGAAGCAACTTAGAAAAATTAGTAATTTAAACCAATTAATATTAAAATATTTATGTTATTAATATTAGCGACAAATAGGTAGGACTTCTTGCTGAATTCCAGTAGTAGGCTTCTCGGTTGCTGAGCTTTAAACTGGGGTTTACATACATTCATACTTATGTTAAGAAAGATGCCCATATCCACCCTGCAGTCAAACCAACTAGTTGTATACTATAAGAATACTAGTTTGCCAAAAAACTATACTAGTATGAGTTCTGTCTTTTTTCCATATTAACAACTGGTATTTTTAACACGGCGATGTCCTACGAAATATCAATTGCCAGCCTCTGCATCAGCATCATACCAATTGACAAACTAGTCATTATATACACCAACATCATACCAGATGACATACTAGTCAGCATACCCATCAGACTCATACCAATTAACATACTAGTCAGCCTTTGCGCCAGCATTATACCAGATGGCATACTAGTTATTATATACACCAATATCATACCAATTGACATACTAGTCAGTAGACTGGGTTGGTCCCCATACAAAAAAAAAAGTTGCTAATGTCCGCCCCTAAATTTGAAGATTATGTTGAGAGGGTTTCGAAAAATTTTTTTAAATTTTTTTTGATCCTTCGAAATACAGCCAAAAAGGTTTTTTCGTTGTAACTTGGTTATTTGACGTGGAGAAGCTCCACATTTCCGTTTAATGCCCTGTTAAGCTACGAAGTCGTTTTCACATGATTAGGTCAGCTAAAAAAATTTTACCCGACCTAATGTATGTTTTTTTCCTTAACCAAACGAAAGTACTTAAAAATTCAAGAAAATGTTGCTTTGAAACCATATTACTAAAATAATAAACAAAGAAGTTATAGCACTTTCAATATTTATTGCAACTGTTATTTTACCTGATTCTTATTATACTTAGACCTGAAACTCATGATATTTTTGTAGGAAAAATTGCAGGGTTTAGATTGAAAAGTTAATAAAGATATGCCAAATATCAGGAATAGGGGAAGTCAAAGTAAATAAGTGAGTCTTTATAATAATATTTCGTATTTATAATAATAACGTTATGCGACAAAATCAACTTTTTTTCTGGGTATTGGACAAAACCCACTTTTTTGTAGAGATTGAGGCTTAAGTAAACAAAGTACTATCTCCGTTTTTCCCACATTAAATCCCTCAAGCCAAGAGAACTGCTAGGGTTCATCATAGAAGTCGGATGGGATGAGGTGCTGACCAAAGGTCACAGTGCAATCCTCAATAAATTATCTATCTATCTAACGGAGAAGGGACGAACCAGTAGTGCGAGCTGCACTAGCGCCGTCCTGTTATGAGTGTTAATGGAGTTCAGAATGGTGGTAGTGATATGCACTTTACGGAAGTCATGCTTATGGCTGGATAACCGAACAATTTCATTTAATTGAGGGAATCATAACGGCTTTAAACGTTTTCGTTACTGACTAAAGGGATAATATCGGTAGATACTGGCTGGGTTTCCGGTCTTTCTCTGTTATTCTGTAAAGGCATAGGTTTGTAACGACAAAAATGTCCTAGGCTACTGATGCCCTCATGGCACAGATGTTTTGGCATCGGTATAAGTCTTCCGTCTGGGACTATTGATATGGATGGCTTGGCCTTTTCAATAACTTCTTTAACCTCTGTTGAGGTAACGGAGAGGGTTGACTCGTCATGCTTGTGTTTATGTGCCCGTTGATTTGGACGATATCTAGCATTGTCAACTGAAGTATGCATTGCAAATTGGCTACAGAAAGCACTCGCGCATTTCCTCGAGCCGACAGACGAAATTATAGTCAAATGAATAATTTAAATACTAACTACCCTACAAGAAACGCTGATAGTTTTACTAATACACTCAAACTTGTAATTGACAATGCTGATCCTGCGATGACGTAAACATTGATACTCAAATTTATGTCTGTTCCTTTGTTCGCTCACGCATGTCAGCATGTTCCCAACGACAGCCTATAATCATGAAAAAGGACTCAAACTGGGAAAGCTTCGGACACCTGGTACAGAACAAAAGAACATACAGCAGATACCATTATGCATGTGAGACAGATACATAATTCTCAACGGAATTTTATGTATGCGAGAACAGTTTATCCGATTTAATCATGTTGTCACTAGTGACTGTCATATGACAATCAAATGATTATCACGGTTGTTTTTTTATTTTTTAAATTCCGCCATTTTCAACCGACGAAAACCATATAAAAAATAAGTTTAAAAAATAAAAAAGAGAGCATTTCAAAGCTCCATGCTAAAAGAAAAAAAATCGAAAATAATATTAAAAAATACCAAAAGCTGTCGGAATGTATGGGGCGCACTCAAAAAATTGATACGCGAAAAATAATAGTGGTTAATGGTGATTCATTTTTAAATGTGTTTCCGCATGAGAAAAGCGCTCTTCTGTTGTTTTGTTATTTTCTCGAATTCTTATAAAACTATTTATTTTAAACAAATAAGAAACACGTATGCTTTTATCACGTACAAAATTAAAAACGTAATGAAATAAAGTAAATAAAAAGCAAAAACCATTGTTTCATTTTTGGCGGAATATATCAATGGTCATTTATGATAGTATAACAGTCAAACCTGATATCTACAGTAAACTATCATTTATGACACTTTTTGATAGTTAGAGTGTCAGCACTGATCCAGGAAAACGAATGAGAGTGAGCAGTACGGCTATATACTTAATCAGTAGCCCATGTTGGTGTATAAGAAGGAGACACAAACTCACACGTACACAATTGTTTACATCACATTTGCGCAAGTCCCCTTAAGTTTGTGATAAAAAGTTTGTATGAGACGCTGATCGTTAGGTTGACATTGCTGACAATCAGATGAGAGTCATATGATAGTCAGTATTCTTGTAGGGTAGTATTAATAACACCACAAAATTATGGCCAATGAACTAGAGTTGGGTCGTTTTGTTCTGAACTTGTTTAATTGACCGGGTCTCTCAACTGAACAAGTGAACTAGATCTTCAATTTCGGTTCTATTTGTTCTTTTAGTTCATTTGTTCTTTTAGTTCGTTTTATCTAATGTTATTCTTTCTCTCATATCGTTCGCGAACATACATACGTAAATTCATACATACATACGCAGAAATTCACAGTGAGAACGAATGTCGATGATGCCACTTACACTAAAGATATGTGTGGTCACCTTTGTGTGTGGCACTGCTACATACACATTTAAATATACCTACACAAAGCATTGCTGCATACACACGCCAATCTATACTTGTAGGCTTTTTCCGCGAGGGCGAGCAGCAGTGAACAAATTTGCTTAAAAAAAACAAGAACAAATGAACAAAAAGAACAACTTGTTCGTTCATCAGAAAAAGAACGAAAGATTCGAATCTCTGAAATGAACGAAAAAGCACAACTCTACAATGAACCATTCTAAAACTGACCATTATGATGAACGCCACACAATTCTAGTCAATTAACTAGTGTTGGGAACTATCGAATGAATTCAACTATCGACAGTTAGTTACTGAATGATTTTAACTATCGAACGAATTTTTTCATTCATTCATTCATTATTTAATTTGTTCTTTAGCTTGCCAGAAGCCAAAAGAACAATTTCTGGATTGTTTTAGTTACCCCTCGGGGTAGCTAAAGAACAAACCTATATAAGACAAAAAACGTCGTGTTCCAATGAAACGAGATCCAGATTCGGCTAGAGATTTAACATGCAAATGCGACAACAATGTGAACCATATGGATCAATTTGTTGTTGCATTTGTATGTTAAATTTCTATCCGTATCTGGATCACGCTACATTGGAACGTAACAAAAACGTTAAATATGACTAAAATGGTGTAAATTGTGCTTCAAGTAAATAATGAAAATATTCAATTTAAATGCCTTTGTTACATGTTATGCAAAGCGCATGAATGATATGCAAATGACCTTGGTTCGCAACCCACAGAGTTTTTTGGTCTCCCCAAACCTGTGGGGAGATTTTATGCCTCTACAATAAACCAACAACAACAGGAAATAAGGTTACTTAAAATGGATTTTTATCTGTATTATTCAAATCTGTTTCAGAGGCATTATTGATTGCCTTAACTTATACATAAGCTACTGTTTTTTTTTTTTTTTTCAAAATTCAGGTCACGTTTAATTAAATAAAAATTGCACATTAAATTTCACTTATAAAAGAAACATAAAACAAATATTTCAAACACTTAAATACTAAAAGTCGCTATGATTGTTCTAGCCAAAATCGGATAGTGCATGAGGGTCTATATTAAATTTTCGCCGCAGAGATGGCAACTGATTGTGTTATTAAACCCCTAAAAAAATTGATTGTAAAGTAAATAATACAAGTATGTACATTGAGTTGACATGAAAAATACCTTCAATGTTTAAATTGTTGTTCAAAAATATTATCATATCTAGTTTATCTCCTTTAAGTCGGTTTCTCCTGTCGTTAATTATTTGCCCTGCTTTCGAGAAAACTCGTTCTGACGGAACCGATGTTGCGGGTATACATAAATATTTTTTCGAAAGCATATATAGTTCCGGAAATGTTGGCTGGCTACGATTCCAATAGTCTAGGGGATTATTTGAGCGGTCAACAAAATTTTGCCTTAGATATTGCTCCAACTGAATATTTGCATTGACATTGGGCGCGTTTTGACAAATTGTTTTTGCTTCAGCAACTTTTTCATCGAGAAGGTCCCAGAGAGATACTTCGCTTTTATCGACCGATACTTCTCTTGGGGTGTTGGTAGAAACACTTGTGTTTTGTTGCCGTATTAGGGAAGTTACTTCTTCCACTAGCCATTTTGTTGTATTATTTGCATTAATTTCGTTACCGAACGCAATTTTTTTAAACTAAGGATCTAGGAATGTTGATTTAGCGAACATTTTGTCAGACTCCAACTGCCCTAATCGTCTCCAAACTACCTCTAACAATCTGCTCTTCAAACTTTCTTCCTCTACAGTTTTCATTTTGCGATTTCGTACTGCGTATTGAAGACCTCTGATTAGGGGCACTACCAGTGACATCGTGGGATAATTTTCTCCTGACAATTCGGTTGTCATGGCCTCTACGGGCTTGAAGAGATTAGTGTAGTCCAACAATGTTTCCCATTCTGATGAATTGAGGAAATCAGGAGCATTTGGTAAAGAAGTTATTATGGCAGAGAGTGGTTCTTTTACCAAGCATATGCGCTCCATCATTATAAGGGTGGAATTCCACCGGGTAGGGACATCTTGCTTTAACCTCAGTTCAGTAACGCCCATTTGCTTTTGCATACTTTTTAATTTTTCCGTCGCTTGAGAACTATGGTTAAAGTAAGTGACTATGGCACGACACTTGTTTATGAGCACAGTAACTTTTGGAACAGCTTTGATGGCATCAATTACACATAAATTTGATGTATGCGCTACACATGGGTGGTGGTGCTTCTGTAGCATTTCAATTATATCCTTTTTAATATTAGCCCCGTTATCACATACTACAGTAACTATTTTGTCAAAAACGGACCACTCATCAAATATTAACTTCAATTCTGTAGCTATATTTTGGGAGGTATGATTTCCTAAGATTTCCTTTGTTGATAAAACTGCAGAAATCATTTTGTTATCCCGAACGAAATGACTAGTAACTGACAAAAAAGATTTTTGACTATCAGAAGTCCACATATCAGTTGTAACTGAAATATGTGTTACAATGTTGAGCAAGTCATGCAGTTTCTTTCTTACTTCATTGTATTTAAAAGGTAGCATTGTATTTGATAAAACTTTTCTGTTTGGCAAGGAATATAATGGCTGAAGCTTTTTTGTATATTCTACAAATCCTACATTGTCAACGATGGAAAGCGGCTGCAAGTCTTTTGTAATCATCTTTAAAAGAGATTCATCAATATTATTTTTTTCTTGCTCTGAGAGCTCAGAACGTGTGCTGGTAACAAATAATTTTGTTTGAACAGTCCTTCTCAAACATCCACTATTGGAAATGTCTTCGGTAGGTACTGTTAACGAACTGCGCGCTGCACTCCCTGCAGTAGTTGACGAAAGAGAAGTGGAACTACGTTCCTCTTCTGAAATTACTGGCGCTATTTCTCCTGAAGTTAGATTCCTATGTTCTGAGGAAGACGGACGCTTACGGCGTAGATGGTCATTTAAATTTGATGTATTGCCAGAAAATTTAAAATTTTTTTTGCATATATGGCATTTAACTTCGTTGCCATTTTTGGTAAAAAACTCCCAAACAGAAGATCTCTTCAATCCAGGCCGCATTATAAATATCTACATAAATTAAATCGTTAAAATCACTTCCTCAGTTAAAAATATTTAACAATTACCACGCATAAAACGCTTGTCGATTAGGTTGACGTATGCTAAATTTATTTTAATATCTTTTTAACACTGATATATGCACAGCAAAAATTTAAATAGAACGAATGATTCGAAGAAATAGTAATGAGCGAATCATTCATACCAAAAACTAGTAGTTCGATAAAATAGAAATGAACGAATCATTCATACATAAAACTAGTAACTCGAAAAAATAATAGTGAACGAATCATTCATGCCTAAAACTAGTAATTCGAAAAAATAGTAATGAACGAATCATTCATACCTAAAACTAGTAACTCGAAAAAATAGTAGTGAACGAATCATTCATACCTAAAACTAGTAATTCGAAAAAATAGTAATGAACGAATTTCAAATGACTATCGAATGAATGAAAATTATTGAACTATCGAATAACTCGATAGTTTTCATTCGATAGTTCCCAACACTACAATTAACTACTCATACACTAACTAGTATGAATAACACCACAAAATTATAGTCAATGAACTATTCAAAAGCTGACTAGTATGAATAAACCCACAAAATTCTAGTCAATGAACTAGAATGTTTGCTGACTACTTTGGCTTTTGACTGCAGGGCACTCAGCCATTTGAATGCCCCGCTGCTTGCTTTGTATTTTTTCTCTAATTTGGTTGCCATTTGGTTGCTATTCCTTTTATACACACTGGTTCTTTTATCCTATATGTTTTACAAGTCCAAACTTGTTTGGAATATTTTTCGACACGTTCAACAGAACCTGATCAATGTAATTGGATCTATGGCAATACCTTAACACCAGTAAGAATACAGGTATACTCTTGAGTTCAAAGATCAGAACCCTTAAACTACCTGATAAAGAAGTGAAAATTAGAAACACGTCTTAGTAACCATCGCGGTGTGCAAATTTTGTAAATTTTCACGATCAATAATAAAAAATTGTTTCTCACTAATCGAGTTTATTTTAAGGCCAGTTCCTTGTGGGATACTTTCGACACAGCACTAAGCCTGTTGTGAGAGCAATTCAACGAAAAATGCTGTTTTTCGATTGTGGGATTCCTAAAGCGCAAGATATTTCTTAGATTTCGCCAAGATCCTGAATGGGACCAACGATAGGGTTGTAGAAATTTTGTCTGTGGGTCTTTGATTCCATTTTTTAACAAACTTCTGTGAAACCGAACTGTCGCAAATGGAGAAGGCTGGTGATCACAATCTAGAGAAGTGTAAGCAAAGGCACGTCGGGGAATATTCTGCATCCTCTATTTTGGGTTGTAGTAGTAAACGAGCGGTGAAGCTTAGTTCCAGCCTCTATGGACTGTTTGTCAACCCAGATTATCTGAAGAACTGGGTCAAGGATGTACATAAAGTTCTGCTGAGCAATGTGAAGCCAGACCATTGCGCAAAACGGAATCGATACCTTTTTGTTTAGAGATGTAAATAATCCCTTGTTTGGTAAAGATCTTTTGAGCATAAAACTTTACTGGAGGTCTAAAGTGGAGGATAGCTTAAAACGACCACGGTTACCCTACAAAGCTGCTGGCAGGCCTTCTGTTGTAGCTGGTGACCCTCACAAAGGCCTTTATACTGTAAGTAAGATAGTAGTAAAGTCTATTCCGGTGGAACTGTCCTGTCGGAGCACACTACCCCTGTGCAAGCTTCAACATAATAATTTTCTCGATACTGTAGAGAGGAACTCATTTAGAACTGTTTTCAATCGGGGGCTCGATGTAAGAAAACGGGTCGATAACTGTAGCGCCTTCCAAGCCACGTTGATGGCTATTCATGGACCGGAAAAGCTATATAAAATATTTAGTTTCCATCCCGCCAATTCGCAGGAAATACTAAAACATAACACGCCACAAATTGGAAGAGAACCTCGGCTTTACTCTCCTTAGAGGTATATCGTGCTTCGTTTTCATGTTTTCTTTTAGATACCCAAACGGTCTTATTTTCAGTTTTGGTGTGAATGAATTACTGACAAAGCTTGCGATTGCTTCAAAATTTCTTTGTCCACATATGGAAAACTGAGCCGGTTATAGAGGATTGTGGGAAGTTCATATGTCAGCTGGCTTTCTGTAGTCTGCTGCTATAAGAATGGATCTGGAGTCAGTTAAGCAAACCCAAATAGGGTTGGGTGAACATTATTGCTGGAAGAGTTAAAGCAGCCATTTAGCTAAAGTATTGGTCTCACCAAGGTCATCTAACAATGATCATTGGGACTTTGCGAGGTCATTGTCAATCGGGAGTTCACGCGATATGTGGTCTCTTCATGCAAGACTGTTCAGTTCTTGCCACGAAGGAATTTCCGTCTCAGCTCACTTGGCTCTTCGTAGCATTTATCCAGGTTGGAGATGGGTATTTTCCGAAACTATCCAACGATTTTCTAGTTAACTATAGTTTTCGTCACCGCTAATTTTGATGGATTTTCATTCTGCTCAAGTAAGCATTTCAATTTGGGGTATCACCGCTCAACCAAAACCCAACCTAATGTGGCAGCTCACAATATAATAACAAAGACACCTGTATACTATGAGATTGCGACAGTGGGGCTTAAATTTCCATCTTTTAACATTATCGGATCAGAGTAAAACTTGATATATTTTGTTTATACAACAATATAAACATTTTAAGATCCTGACGTATACGCTACGTATACGCCCCACTCAACTCAAACACATACATTTGTACAAACATATGAAGCTCATCTGGTGTTTGCTTGTGGCCTAAGAAAACATGAGAGTAGATATGGACAAGGACGATGCTATTATATTTTAAGAAGCTCTTTCAAGTTTAGGGGCAAATTATGTATAACGCAACGAGTAATTTTTTCTCGTGTGACCCAAAATTCCCATCATATAAGAGCGTTCATTCACTTTAGTGAGTGACAGTAAACTTTAATGCCTTTATGAAGTTTTTGGTGTTATATAGTGGAGCATGTGAGTGACTGTGACGCAAAATGTTTCAGCGTCATACATAATCTAGCCCTTAGTGCTTAGTTTTTAATACGTACTGTATACAATAAAGGAAGAGTGGAAAGTATAAAGCATCCAAGCACTTGAGTTAATAGAAATTTTTTTATATGAAGTCTTTTATGTCCTCTTAGGTATACGATGCTTTAAAGAGAACGTATTTACATTCGAGTTTATGTGCCATATCGATGCGTTCAGAATCGTAATATTGAAGGTCTTGAATAAGTTGCACAAAGAAAAACTTAACTTAAGTAGAGTTTAAGAGTGATAGCTGATGTTATTTCTAACGACAATGGTTTTTAATTATTATATATATTTAAATATTAAATAAAAAGTTGTTGCAACTCATATAAACCTACATAACAATTAAATTGTTTCTCCAAAGAAAATTTACTGCTGTTGATGTTGTTGTAAGGACACTCTCCGAAGATTTTGGGGTTTGCTATCGATTGCTATCGATTGTGATGGTCCTTTGTGGGATATACGTAGATCCGGTACGTTCCGATAAGAAGCGCCATTAAGGCACTAGCCCGACTACTTCGGGAACAATTTATTATGACCACATTGAACTTTCTAGGCCATCCCGCCCATTAGTATGAGAGAGTTCCACACCATCTGACAATAACTAGATAAATGTTGTTGATTCATTTTCGAAAAACTATCAATCATTTTAATAAAATTTAGTAGCCTTGAATGTTGCAATTAATTAGATTAGTTGAGCTGAAAGTTCGCGGTTAATGAATAAAACTTCCTTTTGGTTTGTTTTATATTCATAAATTTTTATTTTGATCGATATTTCGACTTCAATCCAAAGCCATCATCAGGGCTGAAGACAAAACAATAACAATAGTTAATTACACAGAACATACATATGAACACATGAATAACAAAATATGACTTACACATATACATAAATATTAAATAAAAAGTTGTTGCAACTCATATAAACCTACATAACAATTAAATTGTTTCTCCAAAGAAAATTTACTGCTGTTGATGTTGTTGTAAGGACACTCTCCGAAGATTTTGAGGTTTGCTATCGATTGCTATCGATTGTGATGGTCCTTTGTGGGATATACGTAGATCCGGTACGTTCCGATAAGAAGCGCCATTAAGGCACTAGCCCGACTACTTCGGGAACAATTTATTATGACCACATTGAACTTTCTAGGCCATCCCGCCCATTAGTATGAGAGAGTTCCACACCATCTGACAATAACTAGATAAATGTTGTTGATTCATTTTCGAAAAACTATCAATCATTTTAATAAAATTTAGTAGCCTTGAATGTTGCAATTAATTAGATTAGTTGAGCTGAAAGTTCGCGGTTAATGAATAAAACTTCCTTTTGGTTTGTTTTATATTCATAAATTTTTATTTTGATCGATATTTCGACTTCAATCCAAAGCCATCATCAGGGCTGAAGACAAAACAATAACAATAGTTAATTACACAGAACATACATATGAACACATGAATAACAAAATATGACTTACACATATGGACTTGTGTGATCGACTGAATGGGAATATGACTAAAAAATTACAAAGAGGTCGAGAAACCAAAAGAAGAAACGAAAATATAAACATTTTGGAAAAGTCCCGTAAAAATAAAAAATTTTCATAAACAGTAAGTGTAAACAAAAATCATATATACAATAACAACATTGATATGACAAATAGACTTAGCTTAACACGTATGTACGTCTGTATGTACATATTGCATCCCATTTAACTATTGCACAATATTTCAAAGGACCGCCTTGTGGTGTTGTTGCTTCAAAATTAAATTCCTGTGAGACTGCGCACAATTTTCTGTGTCCATTTTAAAGTTCATTCTTTTTTCATTAGGGGTGTTCAAAATATGTAGCATTTCTAAATTGTATCGTTTGCTGTAATGTTTCTCATTGTCCAGTATAGTTACATTATCGAAGTCGGAGAAGTGCCCTGTGTCCTTGCAGTGGGATGTTAAAGCCGTCTTGTTGTCCGAAGCGTTATTCCTTAATTTAATGTTAGATCTATGCGCGGAAATCCTTGTCTTGAGTTTTAATTTTGTTGTCCCCATATATACGTTCTCGCATACGTGGGTCCCGTCGCCATTGCAAGGAATTCTGTAAATAATGTCAGATTTCTCCAGTTTTGAAATTTTGTCCTTAATTTTGCTATTTTGTATTTTAATTTGTCATATATATTCGACATCTTGATCCTCTCTGAGGTTCCGGGAACATAGGTGATTGACTTGTATATTTTACAATCTTTCTCCTTTTTCAAATGTTCTTTTCTATTATTGGCATGAAATTTCCGGACCAGCTTGTTAATCAAGTTTATGGGAAAAACATTTTCTTCTAAAATTTTCTTGATTATCGCAATATTTTTTTTAATGAAAATTTGTATCACTTATCGTGAGTACCCTTCTAATAAAGTTTTTCGCAGTATCTATAATGGTTTTACGTTCATGCTTTGAATTATAATTGATTAATCTCCCCGAAGCCGCAGGTTTTTTGTACCAATCAATATATATTTTATTACTAGAAGACCCTGCAGACGTTGTCCTGCCCTAAATTTGGCCTATCTGCATATATTTTAATAAGCTTTTTCCGTCTGTTGAAAGTGTACAGAACATAAGAGATTCGATTGACCATGTGCAATATGTAGATATAACCACAAAAGCTCAGGCCATTTTCAAATTTAGGAAAATAAGTTTAGAAGAATTAAAAAATATATGCAAATCCTTAAAAAATAATAGAGATTATGTAAGAGTTAAACCCAAAATGATATTAGACAACTGGAATAAATTTGGTGATTCCCTATTGAAAATAGTAAATGAGTCCCTCAAGCAAGTAGTGTTTCCTGATATATGGAATGAAACTATGATTAGTCCACTTGAAAAAATGAATAAGGCATTAAACTGTGATGAAATCAGACCCATAAACTCATTAAAGACGTTAGAGAAAGTTCTTGGAAAAACTGTCAAAATACAGTTAGAAAACTATTTTGAATCGAATAAATTGTTTATGAAATACCAATCGGGATTCAGAAAGAAATACTCGTGTGAAACAGCTGTAAACCATGTAGTGAGTGGAAACGATATGAAAATAAAAAATCATGGCCCTTTTTCTAGACTTTAAGAGAGCTTTTGAAACAATACACAGAAATATACTATTGCAAAAGTTATATATGTACGGAGTACAAAATAGTGAACTAAACTGGTTTAGGTCCTACCTAACAAATAGAACGCAGCGCACAGTAGTGAAAGGGTATGAATCCGACTACCTAAATGTGAACATAGGAGTCCCGCAAGGCTCATCTCTTGGTGCATTGTTATTCATAATATATATAAACGATATAGGCAATGTGGTAAGGGAAGTCATGTTATATGCCGATGACACAATAATATACAGCGTTGGTGAAACTCTGAGAGAATGTAAAAATAAATTAGCACAAGACATTACCGAAAAAAGTACATGGCTAAAAATGAATAAACTTAAATTAAATGAGCAAAAAACGAAACTAATGGAAATTAATATGAGCAGTGAGGAAAGTATCGAAATAAACGGGCAAATGATTGAGAAAGTAGATAACATTAAATACCTGGGCGGCGGCCACTGTGGTGTGATGGTGGCGTGCTCCGCCTGCCACACCGGATGCGCTGGGTTCAAACCCCGAGCAAAGCAACATCAAAATTTTTAGAAATAAGGTTTTTCAATTAGAAGAAAATTTTTCTAAGCGGGGTCGCCCCTCGGCAGTGTTTGGCAAGCGCTCCGGGTGTATTTCTGCCATGAAAAGCTCTCAGTGAAAACTCATCTGTCTTGTAGATGCCGTTCGGAGTCGGCATAAAATCATGTAGGTCCCATCCGGCCAATTTGTAGGAAAAATTAAGAGGAGCACGACGCAAATTGGAAGAGATGCTCGGCCTTAGATCTCTTCGGAGGTTATCGCGCCTTACATTTATTTTTTTTATTTAATAATAGACAATGGTCTTAAGTTTTCTCCTCACATGGAAATCGTGTGCAAAAAAATAAGAAAAGAACTTGGTTTCTTGAGAAGTTTTAGAAAGAACTTATCTGTGGTAAATACAATAAAAATTTATAACACAATAGTTAAACCACATTTTGAGTATTGTTCAACTATACTGTTTTCGTGTTGCAGTAACTCGCAAATTGATAGATGCAAAAGCTACAGAATAGAGATATGCGAATAATAATAAAATGTGGTTGATATACATCCGTATAGCTGATGCTTGATACACTGAAATGCTTGAATGTGCGGCAGAGACTGGAGCTGAATACAATTATGTTTGTATACCAGACTACTAACGGAAAAATACCAGACTATATAGCAGAGAAGGTCCCTTATGTTGGAGAAGTGCAACCATATGTGCTGAGAAACGTTAAAGACTTAAATTACAGAAGTATAGCAAAACATCATCGCAAAATAATATATTTTATAAAGGTTTTAGAATATTCAATACATTAAGCGAAGACATCAAACAAGAGCAAAATATTTAATCATTCAAGAGAAAATGTATAGATTTTGTAAGAAAATAGCATATCCAAATTTTGTAAATAATATCAATGTAATTACAAGTAGTCCTATTATTACTAAATAAATAAATCAATCAATCAATCAGTCTCCATCTTTGTCTCATTCTATCTCTTTCTCAATCTCCTTATCTCTTTTGTCTCTTCTCAATTTCTTCTCAATCTTCTGCATCCCTTGTTGCCTGTCCCAGAGGGTGGTATGTATTTTATTCCAATTCCAGTCCCAGTCCCACTCCGAGTCTCAGTTCCAGTCCTAGTCCTAGTCCTAGTTTCAGTCCGTCTCTGGATAATATATTACTCTGTACTAAAGCACTCATCAACATCTTTCATTTGATATCCATATTGTATAAACACTGTCTAGGCATTCACTGGCCCATGTTTTGGCCTATATCTCGAGACCCTAGTCACCTAGGGGTATGAAAATAACCCTCTACACAACTAAAGACTCTCCTGAATCAAAAAAGAATGTCATATTACCTCTAAATCGCGGGCCCCCATATTTGGTCAACAGGCTTGGCTTGGTTGTTGACTCTTACTCGAATTCCGTTAGCAGCTCTTCCAGAACTCTGTCCGCTATGACTAGGGAGACTTGTGAACCCATTGGCATTCCTGACCGTTATTCGTAGATCTAGTTGTTATATTTAAAATATCTATTTTCTTTTACGCAAAATTCAAGAATATTCAGAAATAACTCTTTAGATAGCAACGTGTATTCTTTGATATCATTCCACTTCGAGGAGATGTTTATATTTTGGTTTCTTCTATTGTTTTCTCGACTTCTTTGTAATTTTTTACTCATATTACCAATCAGTCGATCACACATGTCCATATGTGTAAGTCATATTTTGTTATTCATGTGTTCATATGTATGTTCTGTATAATTAACTATTGTTATTGTTTTGTCTTCAGCCCTGATGATGACTTCAGATTGAAGTCGAAATATCGACCAAAATTAAAGTTTATGAATATAAAACAAACCAAAAGGAAGTTTAATTCATTAACCGCGGTCATTCAGCTCAACCAATGTAATTGATTAAAAACTATCAATTTTATATCAAACAGTTATGAATATGTTATTGAAATATTATCTATTTGTTACCGATCTGTTATCCAACAGTTATTGATATGTTATCGAAAATTTATCGGTATATTTTGGCAAAATATCGATTTTTCATCGAAATATTATCAGTAATTTATCAACAAGTTTGCCGATTTTTTAAAGAAATTTTTCGATTTGTTAGAGAAAAGCTATCGACATGTTGTCAACGATGTATTGATTTGATATCGATCTATTAGCAAGTGGTTATTGAGTTACTATCGCAAAGGTGCTCATTTATTTTGGAAAATTTTGACACACGTTATCGCCGCTATCGATTTTTTATCCAAAAGTTTTCGATTTGCTTCTGGACATTTCTCCATTTGTTATCGAAAAGTTATAGACTACTATGGGAAAGTTATCGATTTTTTTAGAGAAGTTATCACTTCTTTATTATAAGTTATAGATTTGTTATCAAAGACTTATCGATTCGATATCGATAATTTTCGGAGTATTCTGATCAGCTTATCGTAGCGTTATTGATTTGTTATCGACGACTTTGTGTTTTTTAATGAAACAGATACTGTTAGAACTTCAATAAATAAACGATAACACACTTGTAACTCATCGATAACAAGCTGATAAGAAACCAATGAGAAGTCGATGACTACGCGATAACAAGCTCTCGACGTATCGACTCGACAGTAATAATTCGCCAACGATAATGAGCCGATAATCAAATAATAATTTGTCGTTTTCGGTTATTACCGATAAGAAGCCGACGAAGCTCTTCTCAAATAGCCAGGAACTATTTGTTTATGATAACATTATCTCTGGTAACTCAGTTCTAATTAATTTATATTAAAACTATCTCGGGAGCGTTTGGAAATCATTTAGAACCTATATTTGTATTATGTTTGGGATTATTTCGAGATAATTTGGGCAGTACCTTTATAACATTTCGAGATTGCTTTTGGTAAATTTCGAGAATATTTGCTGAATTTTTGGGATTGCTTACGGGATGATTTCGGTATTGTTTTCGAATCATTCATATTTATATTATCTCAAGTACTCGTTGACTACGCTTGACCACATAGTTTTGCAGCTCAGCGCTTTTTTAGCTGCCTGACCTTCCATTTAAGCCACAAGGTAAGCGCCAAGGGGACGCAAAAAGCGAATGTGCTTGGGACTTTCCAAAGTTAAAGTTATAGCTCTTTCAAAAATCCGAGTTAGTTTTTTTAAATTTGTTTCCCAAAGAGTGTCTCTGATTTTCTTCCATATGAGAAAAGAAGCTATGGACCCTCATATGGAAGAAATTAATGCGAACCTTGAGAGGCCTATATTTTGTCAGACGGAGTACAAAACTGTATACTCAAATACCCCTTAGCCACACCCGTTTGTTCGGTTATTTATAGGATGTTATGCATATCCAAATCCGAAATAAACTCGTACTTTTTATTGAACTGGGGCACATTAAGGAATTTATGACTTCATTTATATTCAAAAAGTCGAATGTCAAAATTTTTCCTACGATTAATAGGGCCCACACACGGTGCGTCTGACTCACGAGTCAGCTGTGTACCTGCTGACTCGACATCAAAATCAAATATATCTTGATTTTCACGATTCAGGCAGGGTCACATCTGTATGACTAATACTAAAATATGTATTTTCACATTAGGGGGACTCATGTAACCGTATAAATGCCTTATAAAGTGTTTAAACGTATAAAAATATCTAGTGCATAAACGAACTGTCAAATTTTGTATGAAAAATCATTTACACAATTTGTATAAATTTACGCGCACATTTCATTGTGTAAACGCGGTAAACTCAAAGGAATGCAACCTTGCAGACATTACAGCAGGCATTTTCATCAGAAATCTCCAACATCAGCAAGTCATTTACAAGAATATCTTAGTAAAGACGTTTTAGTTTTGATTTTTCACTTAATCTTTGCATTTTTTAATTTGTATAACAATCAAAAAAAATTTTTTTGGCAATAATACAGCTGATAAACAATCAAATTTATCAAGAGTATTTCTAGGTGCGTTCATATAACAGCGTGTGTAAATGGATATAATTTTACACCTTATAAGTTTAAATGCTTTCATGAGTACCCCTATTGAAAATAACTATTAACTGTAACTCACTATGTGTAGACCCTATAAGCGTAAGACAGATATCATCATTATGTATGCACTCACCGACAATTGCTGCTTTTGTTGCTGTAATAATTGCTGTAGTTGTTGCTGTTTAAGTTGGTCCTGCTTTTGTTGTTGCTGCGCAAGACTATTACGTGCCGGATCATATTGGGCGACTATATGTGCTGCAGCACTTAATGCCTCAGGTGATGGTTGTTGCACATGTGACGGTGGGGGTGCATACACTGGCTTTGGTGCAGATTGTGCTTGGTATGGACTGTCAAATTTCGTAGGAAATGCACTGAAATTAAGGAACAAAAAAAAAAAAAATAAAAACAACATATTCCATGAAAATATAGTGAACTATTATTGCATGAGCTATGTGGACGAAAGCTCTTAATAATAATAGTAGGAGTATATACACCTGGACAAATGTATGTATTTTTATATGTATATGAATTGAAATATTAATATATTATAATTAAAGTTTATGTTGACAAAATATAACACACAAATGTTTGTGCATCAAGAGAAGCGTGTGTTAACATATTTACAGCTGGTCCCCTCTTCTTTATTAAGAAAACATATTTTTTTAAATTATTTTATTTGTTAATGACGATTGCCAAAAACTGAACTGGGTATTATGTATGACAAGGGAATGATGCAAAGCCTTAATTAGGATATTGTCAATGACAAAGAAGTGATGGGTATATAATAAAGTGAGGGTGACATTGAGTTAAAATTTTAATTGAAAACATATACAAATGTTGTAAGTAATTGTCTTGTATGGTCGGATTGGACTGTACTCAATAAGCACAGTATAATGTAGCTGGATGGCTGCAGGTATACGAGTCTAAAGCGGGAGTGTCTTTTTCGTAAAGCTCTCAGTTCCCTGTAAAGGTTGTTTCTACACTAACCCATCAGGAAAATTATTAATCGCATATAACACCCGATTTCCAAGAACCAAAAATGGCTTTCTCAGTGAGATTTGGTTATTTATGATTTTTTTACGGTCTGCCACAAACAAATACTTCTGGGATCATTTTGAGATAATTTCTGGACTTTTTTTTATAACGCTGGGAGCAGTACGGGACTATTTTGCGTTGATTTCGGTATTGTTTTGGACTTTTTAGTCATTGTTCAGGTAGTCGGGCGATATGTATCAGAGAACAATTTGGGATTATTCGAACTAGTTTTCAGTTCATAATCAGCTAATTATCCGTTATTACCGAAAAATTATCCATTTGATATTGAAAAAGTATTAATTTCTTATCAGAAGGTTATTCAAAAGTTATCGACTTAGTATTGCAAAGTTATCGATTTTTTTAAAATTTGACAATTCGTTATACTGTTTTCACACAGACGGCTTATTGAATAATAAAGGCAGTTTTCTACATTAAGACGCTTATTGAGCTCAATCTTCCCTACAAAATTCGAATCTATAATTATTTCATTAGTAGCTAGTCGAATGCCTAATGAAGTCAAAAGCAAAATGCAACTCTGTTGGCAGCGTTCCGCTTCTTAGTTTTTGGTGTGTTCAGTGCTTAAATATGTCATTTGTCAAAGTAAATGTCATTGTCTGCATGGCGGAACGATACAAGGTGGCCGCATCGAACAGCTGATTATAACCTTTTTTATTTGATTTGATACATCAACTACCGGCGCAGTACGATTTTGACATTTGTCCATCGAATTTACAAGTACATGGAATTTTTTTATGTTTGTAGGTATGTCACCATGCTGCCACTTGTATCGTTCCGCCATGATTGTCTGTCATATAGCATTGTCATTTTATGCGCTTGACATTTCATCCTTCATACTAATCGAGCAGTTACTTCTGTGTGAAAGCAAACAATTTACGATTTCATTAGAAGGTGAAATGAGATCATTAAGTTTCTGTGTGAAAACAGTATTAGCGAAAAAATTTTCATTTGCTATCGAAAAGTTATCGATTTGTAATCGATATATTTTCGATAACACATCGATAGCTTTTCGATAATTTTTCGCTACGAAATCGATAATTTTTCGATATTAAATCGATACGGATAACAAATGAATAACAAACAACTCGTCCAAAATATGTATAACAGGACATAAACTGCCTATTAAAAGCGAGTTATCACGTCGATAACAGACATCCCGTTAACACTTCGATAGTTTATCGATAACACGCTATCATATGTACTTTCTCTTAACTAAAGTGTGGAGCAACCGCTCAGAGATAAGTTATACGCCGTATGCAACAGGATGCCCTCTCTCTCACCTGTTGCTGTTCATGGCGATAACTTTACAATTAATGCCTAGCAGTAGTTTCAGAATACACTGAGTGATGTTTTATAAGGTTACCTCGGTGTCGTGGCCAAGTTGTCTGCCTTACGCTGTTTTAAACTGTATTCGTTGAATAAACGAAGTTCGTTCCATATACGGTAAGCTAAAAGATTCCTGAATGGTATTAATGATGCTGCCTGACAGTGCTAATTGGGTTATTCTTTGACAGCAAGCTTTCATGGAAATTGCAATTTGATTACAGGGCTAGGAAGGCTTCGGTTGTCTTAAATTGCGAAATTTCGAAAGGAAATTGGCAAATGCTGTGGGCTATCACCAGAGTTTGTACGATATGATGCTCAAGACGATTGTTCGTGAACAGCTCTATTAAGAAACAACGCACTGTACATGACTGGCATCGTAGGAAAACTGGCAGCTGTCCGAACAGCTAAAAAGTTTCGTGAAGAGGGATGAGAGCTTGTTAATTGCAGCACTCCAGTTTGTTCATCAGCTTCGATTTTATACCTAGCAAGCCAGACTGTGCCGTGACTGCCGTTTCTTTTGCTAGCTTCAACCCTCATATTCTTACAAAAGATGAATGGAAGGGGGAAACTAATATGGGGCGGAAGTGTGGTGAGCCTTTTGGTACGGTAGATAAGATGCCATCCCACGCTGTAGCTGTTATAGGCTTTCAAACCTACTAATGTAGTCATGCGACGGTCAGACATTGCTGGACCTCACTTGCGGTGGCGTCTAACTCACTTACTAGCTCCATTGGCGCTTATGACCATCCAATAAGTCGCGCCTATCGCATCTTCGCTGGTGTAACTGGCCCCAACTGGTAACACCAAAGGAATTTAAGTCGTTTTTTATCTGGTCCTTCCAGCAGACTGTGGAGCCACCCCCTTCCTCTGCTTCCATTGTGGTCTGATATTAATACTATATGAAGCAAATTATGTTTTGGGCCAGGACATACGTTTATCCATGGCTGTCAGGCTGATGTCTTTACCCTAGCAAGCTTCGGTTTACTGAATGCGGCAGCGAGTGGAGACTTTGTGACACCATTGGTCACTTGCTTACTGATTCTGGACAGGTGGAACTCAAATCAGTTAAAAAAGCGCTAGGTTTAAACCACCTTTTGTCGTGTGTAGTCGTCTTTCTGGCCATATGTTGACTCCGACGGTCAGCGGAGTTATTAGCGTTTATTGAGATATATTTCGGCTCGGACTCTCCCGAGGTAGTATCCATCTTAATAGCTGGAAGCCAATATCGCCGTTTGAGTATGTGGTACCGCATCGGACCAAAACAGTGTCCACCTGTCTTTTACCTTAACCTAAGGATCAACCTATACCAAAAAGTCTTTTTAATTAATCGATTTACTCAAAATTTTATACATAAATTAGGGTAGTCAATATCTAGCGTACCCACCGTGCTTTAGTGTTTAATCGGTTCCAATAAAGTGTATATGTCATATTTCATTTCATTTAGCTTTGATCCCTGTGCGGTAACACTAAATCGTCTCTAGTAAGGAACACAATTTGTAATTAATATTGTTGGATCGTGGTTTTACCGTTTGAAAGGTTAAGACCGGAAAAAGTCTGAATTTTTTACAAATACCACCCTAATCAACCTACAAACATTGGTAGCTTTTTGCATAGGTCAATGTTAAAATTTTTTTTTTTCGGAAAAGGAACATGGGTTAAGGATTTGAAAGGGTAATACCAAGAAGAAGTAGTTAGTTCGACTTTAAGGATCACTCTTATTTATAGTGAATAGTTCCAAGGGAGGACACTGGAAAGAAATACATATTTTGATTTTTAAGGACCACCCTAATGCACATATAGTAATATCAGAATCAGTACCGAGCTTTTTTGTTGATACTAACTATAGAAAAATTTAAGGTAATGTCGCTTTAAATCTAAATAGATTATTTCGAAACGGCTTATTTAAGTCCACCTAATTAGAAAAGTATTTTGCATCATTTGAATTAAAAAATAATTTCACCTTTGTTTAGAATTTACATCACCATTTAAAAATGGATTAAAACTTTGACTAGTGGCGTGTGGCTTTTGTAGGTTATGTGTTTGTTGTTGTTTCTGTTGTGTTTTCAGTTTTTGTTGTACTAGCATTTGTTGCTGTTGTAATTGCAATTTCTGTTGTTGTACAAGTGATGGCGGTCGCTGTTGTTGTGTAGGTGTTTGATGTTGTTGTTGCGGTGTTACCGGCCGATACCTTTGAGGCTGCTTCATATGTTGTTGTTGTGAATTTGTTGGCTGTGTGGTGCCCAAACCCCAAATAAGTATTTCATTGGCATCTTTCTCAGGATTGGGTTTGAATAAACTGGAATTTTCATCAACTTGTGCCGCGCGATTTATGTCACCAATGTAACTGTAACATTTACACATACATGTAAAGAGAGAGAAAGAGAGGAGAAAAAACAAAAAAATGTAGGATGTTGTGAGTGTATGTTTGGATGATTGTGCGGTAGATGATATGAGAGAAACACACTCTTATGTACATAAATTTAATAAAACAAGTATTATATAGGGATGTGATTTTAAAAATATTACAACAATGAAAACGACAAAAAAGAATATATCCCCGAATCGAATTAATATCTAAAAGGTTGGATGTAAGGATGTCGAAATTTTTATTTTTCCGACTCAATCACGCAAGAACGGCGGGAGGGGTTTGAGTGAAATTTTACACACAGTGAGAGGCTAAAGCCTGGAAAAATCGACTGGCTATACCCTTTGGAAAATGGCAGGAGGGATAGTTTATTTGAATTTTTTTTTAAGTTATGCTCTTATTAGTATATTAACCTTGATCATGATACTGAGCTCCATCTCAGGACTATCTCTGGATCCCGGTAGAATCATTTCGGGACTTTCCACGGAAAATTGGATCATGAGATCAAGAAATAAGTTTATATTTGGCGATTCTGCTGGCTCAAGGTCTCTTCAAATAAAACACATAGGTTTTTTTCTTTCCGATATATTTCGGTTACACTACGGTAACCGTCCTCAGGGAACTACAAACGTACAAAAAATTTTTTATTAATAAATAAAATCAAAAACTTTACAATAAAATTGATTAAAAATATCACATACATTATTTTACACGTCCTTCCGTCGTGACGTGGAGTTTGGTACTGGTCGTTTGTTTGTTAGTAAATATTTATAGTTGTGAGCGGAATGGTCAATGTCAGTTTTATAGTTCAGTCTAATGTGTTCTGGAGTGTTTACGATATGTAGCATTTCCAATGTAAATCGCTTATTGTAGTGTTGCTCTTGTTGTAGAATGCTCGCGCTCTCGAAGCTCGGTATATGGCCGCTAGCTGCACAGTGAGACATTAGTGCAGTTTTTTGATTATTAGACTGTTGGCAATATTTTAAATCTGATTTGTGTTGCGACAATCTGGTTTTTAATTTTGATTTTGTTGTTCCTACGTAAACGCTGTTACATGGTTCGTTGTTTTTGCCGCCGCATGGGATTTTATATATGACATTACTTTTTTCGGTTTCGGGTATCTTTGATTTTGTTTTGTTAAAGAAACACCTTAATGTGTTGTTAGGTTTATGTGCAATTTTAACTTTTTCTCCGTCATAGCAATCAGACTTTGCGAGTGATTTCCCGAACAACATTATTAAAACATTAATTAAAAATGCAAAATCTAACAAAGGAATACAAAAATCAGAAAAACCTACCATTTTTAGATCCGTAACATATATACCGCGGTTATCAGAACGACTCGCAAAGTCTGATTGCTATGACGGAGAAAAAGTTAAAATTGCACATAAACCTAACAACACATTAAGGTGTTTCTTTAACAAAACAAAATCAAAGATACCCGAAACCGAAAAAAGTAATGTCATATATAAAATCCCATGCGGCGGCAAAAACAACGAACCATGTAACAGCGTTTACGTAGGAACAACAAAATCAAAATTAAAAACCAGATTGTCGCAACACAAATCAGATTTAAAATATTGCCAACAGTCTAATAATCAAAAAACTGCACTAATGTCTCACTGTGCAGCTAGCGGCCATATACCGAGCTTCGAGAGCGCGAGCATTCTACAACAAGAGCAACACTACAATAAGCGATTTACATTGGAAATGCTACATATCGTAAACACTCCAGAACACATTAGACTGAACTATAAAACTGACATTGACCATTCCGCTCACAACTATAAATATTTACTAACAAACAAACGACCAGTACCAAACTCCACGTCACGACGGAAGGACGTGTAAAATAATGTATGTGATATTTTTAATCAATTTTATTGTAAAGTTTTTGATTTTATTTATTAATAAAAAATTTTTTGTACGTTTGTAGTTCCCTGAGGACGGTTACCGTAGTGTAACCGAAATATATCGGAAAGAAAAAAACCTATGTGTTTTATTTGAAGAGACCTTGAGCCAGCAGAATCGCCAAATATTTGCGAGAACACAGGTCGCAAAAAATCCAATAGAAATAAGTTTATATTTGGGAAATTTTCAGGGCATTTTCGAGAATATTTTAAGGATAAGTACGGGGCTCTTTCAAGATCATTTTGGAACTATTTGCGGTATCAATTCGGAAATGGTTTATGGACTTTATTAGAACTTTTCGGAATCATTACGCAATTATACATGCGTCACTGCCGAATTGTGGTCCGGATCATTTCGGAACGATTTAAGGATAATTTCGAGACTTCTTCTGTATAATTTCCGGATGGCTTACGGGATAGTTGCAGGACTATAGTGGACCATTTATGGATTTTTTTTTTTTTTATTTAAAAATTTAGATTAAGTACACATTGTTAATTAATGCAATCATATTGTTAAGTTTTGAACTAGGCTCTTAGAGTCGTAATAAATAAATAAATATATAAATATAAATATATATTTTATCTGGAATGTTTCGGGACTCTCTGTGTTATCAGCTTTCCACTATTTTTTTATTGGGCTATTTTTAGAGAGTTTTCGGGACTTTTTGGAGACTGTTCATTTATTGGCTCTTGGTTAAAGACTTCTTCTCAACGAGCAATATCGCATTAAACTGTCAACGCTTTGATTTTTCGATAAATTCAGACCATCTTAGGAGCTTTCCGAGTGCGGTTCTGCAACAAAGCCAACAGGACTAAGATATTTACGAAACTGAAATAAGGATGGTCAAGCAGAATTTTTAGAGAAGTTACTACGACAATTTGGAAGGCAGAGGAATGTGAACGGCGACTGAATGCTGAACTGCTGCGAATCTCTGTTGGACAATTAAGCACAAGTGGCTCGATGACTCCACTTCGTCTACCAGCGCAACTCCGAATTCTTAACGGTTCAGTCTGCCCTAGAGAAACCTTTCTACCTTGTAATCGCTCGACAGAATATCGACTGAATGTATGCTCAACATAACATTCAATGCTAAGGCAAGTGTTAATATTAGAGCTCCGTTGAAACTACCTTTCACTGTCCGTTCTAGCAACTCTTACATTTAGCTACGACTCGTCGTTTTCAGTGCTTGCCACCATACCAGCAGTCGATATAGCAGAACCCGCTTGATTGTAATCTCAAAAACCTAGCTATATGCTCCACAAAATGCTCCTAAAGCGATTCTATTTTGTTAATTTGAAGCTCAGTAGGCTATAAGCAACAACCAACTTTGGTAATTTAGAGGAATGTTTAAGGAAAGCTATTTGGATGAAGTATACCTAAAAATTACTTACTAAACAATGTTAATCCTTACATCCTTCAATATTATACTTACTCTGACCCGAGACCTGGCCCTGAATTCTCCCAATTGCCTTCATTGTGCTCAAAAGATGGACCATAGGTCTCGTGTATTGGTGCACCATGTAAATAGGTGGATGGGTGACCTTTCGGGGGATGTGTATATATTATTTCCGGTATTGAATGATGATCGGGTGCATGCCATGCTGGAACAACCTGTGAAAGAAAGGTACAAATTTTAGGAAAATAAAAAGATAAGTAATTAATATAAAGATAAAATAAGTGATATGGAACACACATAACTTTTAACTTCCCAGCGTTGCAGAGAAATTTTTGACCATTCCGGCACTATCTTTGGAAAATTTCGTGATTGCCTTCGGTATAATTTCTAGACTATCTTGGGATAATTTTGGAGATGTTTCAGAACTATTTCCTGACCACTGTAGCATTTCGTAATTTTCACCGGATCATTTCAGGATTTTTTTTTGATATCATTTCGGTACATTTTGAGGATCATTTGGGAGAGTTTTCGTGATAACTTCGACAGTATGGCGGCATTATTCCTGGAATGTTTCGGGACCGTTTACGAAATATGTTCGAGATGTTTACTGGGCTACATCGGAACAATTTTGAAAAGTTTTTTGGATTGATTTCTAGGTTAGATCATAACAATTTCGATCTCATTTCAGTACTATCTTCGTATTAACTTGACTTTGTTTTTGTTACCATTTCGGAACTATCTCCGAAGTATTTCAGTATTGCATTCAGGATATTTTAAGTTATATTTCGGGGTCATTACTGACAACTCTCAGATTATTTCAGGATTATGTTGGTATTATATCGGATATTTTTTTTTTGGAAATATTACAATGCATTTTCAGGAAAGTTTATTTTCGAAACTTTTTTGAGGAGGATTAAGAGTGCTTCGGAAATATTTTTGGGTTCATTTTGGATAAATTTTGGGGAAATCACATGAAAATTGGGTAATATTTCGGTATAGTTTCAGAACTGTTTTAGGCATGGTTTCAAAATTATTTAAATAATCTTAGTACCACTATTTGGAGACTATTGGTTTGTTTTGAAGTTTATATCAAGTTTATTTTTCAATTCGTTTCGTGACAGATTTTTTATGAGGTTGTTGCCGAAATATTCCGAATAATCCTGTTTCACTAACAGACGAGGCTCTGGCGATCCCAAGCTCCTCATGGAACTTGGGGGTGGGGAGGGAGCGATAACCTGAAGTTTTAATGTGGCCATATAAATCGTTCCCGAGATGGTCGTGCTAGCACCTTAATCATTTAGCGAATATATCTGGACTCTTTTGAAGTTTTTGTTAGAATTACAAGGGGGTCGTATTAAGGATTTTATCGAGTCTATTTCGGTATTTTATAGGTCGGTATTACTTTGCTGTAGTGAATCTGGACCCCTCCAGATACAATTTCATGTTAAATAAGTGAATACTAAAATGTTAGTGGTTTGTAAAATTATCCTAGTAATGGTGGTTTAGTCGTGGATTAAAGAGTAACGGGGCAAGACGTACGCACGTATGTTTGATAGCACGCAAAGAATAATTCGAAGATATGCTACAAAAATATTATTTTAATGCTTGAGTCCATGACGCAATAAAGCCAGGCAGGTGATCTCAGTAGTACAACAACAAAAATTTGACGGCCCTTATAGTGCGGTCATGAATTTTAAAAGAGTAGGAAGGGAAAATTTTTACTTTAGCAATGTAATGTGCAGAAAAGAGTTTAACTCGATATATCTCACACATTGGAAACGGGAATATGACAGAAAAGAGATGTGAAAACAGGGGCAAGGAAGTGGGAAAAGTAAGGAGACCAAGAGAAAGAGAGTAAAAGGAAGAATAAGGGTATTGGTTTGAGAGAAATTTAAAAAGAAGTTCACAGGAAGAGTAAGAATAATATAAGGATATGATTAAGAGTAATATTGATAGTTAGACGTGGATAAGAGCAAGAGCAAAAAGAGTAAGAGGAAAAACGGGAAGATTTACGAAAGAATGAAAGGAACAGGGAAGTTGATTGGGTCGATTAAGGGAAACTAGAAAATGCAGAGTGAAGAGGAAATAAAAGAGGATGCAAAGGGTTAGCCAGAGGAGGGGTAGGTGGTTCGACGGAGAAAGTCGGAACCATGTCTCTCGGGTTTGGCTATTTCATGTTTGTCTAAACGTTTCGAGGGTCAGCCAGAGCTGTTTAAAATAAAGATAGTTTTGATAGGCCCCATATTTCTTTTTTGCCATCCATAAAGCTCTGAGTGTTTGTAGCAGCGGCCGATTTTTTTATTTTTACGCCATTCACCATTTTCTGCTCAATAACGCTTCGTTTACATAGATAAAAGTTGGGACTCGGGACTGTGTACCACCGACCCCTAACTTTCATTTTGCAAGCCTCCCAGATACTCTTCCACGATCTCATGACATTGTTCCATCTCATTGATGACAAAAGTTTGTTTCCATATTCCTTAGTTATGGACTAAAACTTATCCAGACCGCAGGCGTTCTTTTCCTGTGCGTTACTTCGTATTTCAGAAAGGCATTAATGTAGTATTTTTTATGATATTGCAGATATGTCAAAAACACTTAAAAATATGAGGGCGAGTATTGCCAAAGCGCCTCCATTTTGGAATAATGACTTCACCTGTCTGGTTTTATTGCGTCATGCTTGAGTCTAACAATAAATCAAAAGCAGCTACTCAGCCAAAGAGACTAATAATATATGTATGTGAAGTGAGCGCAATAATTATTTCACTGGCTGACGACTCATTTCATAAATTCACTTGTTCTTTATCAGGTGGTCATGGAAGCAGTCTCATGTCACCACGTTTGGGGGAGTTCACTAATTCGGTACCAATTACTTTTACTATAAGGTGCATACCTTGTTGATTATAAATGCATAGAAGTTGACATGTTTTTAATCTTACAAGTTGTACAAATTTATGAAGTTTTCGTCACCATGCACGTGCAAATGGTACATCAAAACAATTCATTTCCACTATTGCTTTTTAAGCTTGAAATCGCTTGTAATCCGTATGTAAACCTAATTAATTTTGTAATTTTAAATGCATGTGTAAATATGTATGTAATATCCTCTGTTCATCAAATGTGTGAATTTGACAGCGTTGGAATTTTTCTACATTCCAATATCTCGTACTTTAACTTTTGCGCTTTGAACGAAATTTTCCCTTTGGATCTAATTTCCTTATAGATATAAGTTTTAATAAAGAATGAATGGAAGTTGCTGTGCGCACTTCCGTAAGATTCCTGTATGCCAAAAACAAAAATGTAGAAAGTGTTTCAAAGGAATTTAAAGTTAAAGGAAAAGAAAGACTAAAGTGTTGAGGTGTTCAAGGAGTTAAGAGGGTATTTAATATGTATGTATTTATGTATGCTAAAGACAAATGCCACGTGCACTTTTATGCAGCAACATTTAAGAAGTTGTTTCCTTATATGCTTGGGACGATTTTGAGATTATTTTGGGACTATTTCCTGATATTTCGGGATTGCTCAAAGTACAAGTATTCATGGTTAGTGCGGGGGATGTTATCGGAATAATTTTAAAATTGCCTTCAGGTTCTATTTTAGGATATATTCTGGGTTATTTTCGGATCATTAAGGATCATCTTCCGAAAATTTTAAGAATGTTTTGGAATCTTATCTAGATTGTTTTATCTAGGAGCTTATCTAGATTGTTTAATGGATAATTTCGGGACTATATTCGATTTATTTCCGGATTGTTTTCAAAATAAATTTTAGATTTTTTAAAGATAGCTTCAGAGTTTTTTTCAGAACTATTTCGGGATAATCTGGCAATCATTTCAAGTATATTGGAAAATCATTTAGGCTATATTGGAAGATCAAATGGAAACTAAATTGAAACACGTTCGAGACTGTTTTCGGTATAATATCAGGACTACTTCGGGACAGCTTTAGAACCATTTTATAGCTGATATTCGGACTATTTCAGGAATTTTTGTGGGGTAATTTAAAGAATATTTCGGGAGTATTTTTGGATAATTTGGAGGTGTTGCGGTATAGGTTTGGAACTTGTTGTAAGATTGTTGCGGGATAGCTTCTTTCGTGTTAATTTAAGAATCTTTTATTTGATTGTTTTAGAGATGAATTTTGCTGCACTGTTTCGGGATCATTTTGAGACTATCTCCTCATCATTCGCTATTCATGTGCATTTCGTTATCTATTTGGGAAAATAGTCGGATCATTTCAAAACTTTGTTTAGTATCTTTTTTTAATTGTTTCTGCTATAAATTTGGAACTATATTCAGATTATTTTGAGATTGTATTCAGAATCGGTTTGGGACGATTTTCAGATAGTTTGGCGATTCTTTTCGGGGTAACTATTACGGGATTATTTCGAGAAAATGTGCCGATAATATTTGTATTGTTTTCGGGACCATTTCGCCTCTATCACAAGATCGAATTAGCGCTATATAAAAAAAGCTTCGGTACGGTTTTCAGAATAGTTTGGGGACTACTTCGTGATTGTTTTGAGACTATCTCCGATCATTGCGGAAAATAATTTGGGACTAAATTTCCCCGAATAACTTTAAGAATATTGACACTACTTTTAGATAACTTCAGACCATATTGGAATAGCTTTAAGACTAAGCAAATTTTTTCGTTATAATTTTAGATTAATTTCAAGATAAATAAGAAACTTAGTTAGCGCTAATTTAAGAATCGTTTCCGGATTTTTTGAGGACACTTTAAAGATGATTTCGGAACTATTTCGAGATAATTTCAGTAAAAATTCGAAACAGATTTGGAATTTCATCAGGATAGTTTCGGGACTATTTCGCACTTATTTCAAAGATGAACTTAGAACTACCTCCCCATTGATTTTGGCATCAAAACCATGTTTTGGGACTATGTTCGGAATCGCTAAAAAGATTATCTGGAAAAAAATTTACGATTTTTTTAAGAAGGCACATTTTGGGATTATTTGTAGTAACTCAAGGGCTACCTTTATTATGATTTGGGGATAATTTTGAGATTTTTTAAGTCTCCATTGAGGACAGATTGAAAATTTATTTTGAGGATCTCTTCGCGAATTTTTCGGTAAAATCCTGGGGTTATTTCGGAACTATCTCTTTATGATTTTACGATAATCTAAGCCAATTTAAAAGATTGTTTTTGTTTTTATTATGCGAATAAGATATGCGGTACTATTTCGGGATGGTTGTAGGATTATATCGTAACCATCTCTGGATTAATCCTATATAGTTTTCGCCCATAGGAACAGCTTTCTTTTTAAGTCGACATAGGCCCAAAATAGTTGTTAAGAGGATTTTATATATACATATTGTGGAAGAGAATAACTTTAAAGATTCTTGATTGGCATTCATATTACTCACCGTATGATGATGATTAATCAAATGATGGTGATGATGATATTTCGTAGAATGGTATGTTTGTTGATAATACGAGCATAATTTGAAAAGATGAGACAGCGCAGGAAAGAGGAAGAGTAAGAATTTGAGCAGCAATTTTTTTGCAGCACCAACGCCTATTATAAATGGCAGCAGCCAAAATAATTTGATTTTAATAATTTTGATTATGAGCAAAAGCGCCAAAAATGATAACAACAATTTGCTGCGTAGAAATTTTTCTGTAAAGAAATTAAAAAACATATTTGTAATTGGTAAAAAAGAATAAAGTTTAAAAATTGTGCTAATAAAATTTCCCATTTATGTTATTAAATTTAATAAACAAATTTCTTTTTTTACTTACGTATTTTTTTTATGATTACTTTTCCCGCCAAACGTGCTTCCACTTCTTGTTTCGGTATCAATTCCAATTTAGCAATAATGCCATTGCCCTCAAATGAACGTGGTGAAATACGAAAGGTGGCACCATCAAACATCACATCTGGTAATTTCACTTCCAGATCGTGTGTCATAGCAAATTTTACGCTTTTGTCGTAAAGCGCATTGGTTACTTCTTCAATCGGCGTTTCCGCTGCATCGTTGGCTGCAAACAAAATTTTATAGTTTAAATTAAAAATATAAAAATTATGACTAATACTCGGGTTTTACCCATCGTACTTAAGTTGTACTCGCAGCTGAGCATGACTATCTGATTTTCGTAGTCAAGCGAAGCACCGCTGAGATCACAACTTAAGGGGCAAATTAAATACAAAGTATAGATTTAAAAAATGGTCTTCCACTCCCGATATCCTATTCTATTCCTTCTTCAATTTCTTCTTTTTATTGCTGACCCTACCCTATTCCCTTTATTTACATAAGCTTTTCATTCTTCTTTTTCTTTTCACAACAAATTCATTCCCACTCTAACTCTTACTCCCTACTATTAATTCAGGGGCCAAAGGGTATATAACTTTAAATCTTCCTGGTTTATCATAAAGGAACTGGAGAGATTTTTTTAAGTTAAATCACAAAAACTATTTTAAATGTTTTTCTACGACTGACTTGGGTGGGAATCTATTAGTTTCAGCCGACTACTATAAGCCGTAAATTACACAAGCAGTTCCAATAAAAATCTTTTAAGGCAGAAACTACCCTGTGAAAAATGTAATTAGTCTAGAATCAATCCGTGATTAGTCGCAAAGGAGTATGCGACTAATGCCAGTTTTGACATCTTTGTATGCGTTGAAGTGTTCCCTTTTGCTTGAGCATGTCCTATGAAGAGACTAATTGTACCCATTTATAGCTGAACGGGAACGATAGGACAAATCCTTTTTGTAGCCATATGGGAACGAATGAAGACTAATCCTTTTGCTCATTAAAAAGTGCTAGTTTCGTACGATACGCGGCCATGCACATTTTAAACGTAATATCAAAACTCAAAACTAAAAGGTTGTTAACTACATATAAGTAAAAAAAAAAAAATGATTAAGTCGCAAACTCATTCCAAGAGATATAGGGCGACAATAATGGCACAGATGGTACAAGTCATTTAGGTTCGGCTCCGCATTTTTTTTGTTTTTTGAATAATAAGAATTAATCAAATGTAATATTTTTTTTACTCACTTCGTTGTCGTTTTTCTTATGTTACCTAAAATGGGCTACATAATTTGAAAACTGTATCCAAAAGGCACTAGAGGGGATCAATTATGCCGCAATGTAGACAAAAGAGATCACCCGGACACCAATCTCTTTAGGGATTAATCGCACGATTTTTGCAGTGTAAGAATCACTTATAAATTGATTAGAACCGAACTATTGTAATACTGTTTTCACACAGAAACTTAATGATCTCATTTCACCTTCTAATGAAATCGTAAATTTTTTGCTTTCACACAGAAGTAACTGCTCGATTAGTATGAATGATGAAATGTCAAGCGAATAAAATGACAATGCTATATGACAGACAATCATGGCGGAACGATACAAGGTGGCAGCATGGTGACATACCTACAAACAAAAAAAATTCCATGTACTTGTAAATTCGCTGGACAAATGTCAAAATCGTACTGCGCCGGTAGTTGATGTATCAAATCAAATAAAAAAGGTTATAATCAGCTGTTCGTTGCGGCCACCTTGTATCGTTCCGCCATGCAGACTATGACATTTACCTTGACAATTTTAAGCACTGAACACACCAAAAACTAAGAAGCGGAACGCGGCCAACAGAGTTGCATTGTGCTTTTGACTTCATTAGGCATTCGATTAGCTACTAATGAAATAATTATAGATTCGAATTTTGTAGGAAAGATTGAGCTCAATAAGTGTCTTAATGTAGAAAACTGCCTTTATTATTCAAAAAGCCATCTGTGTGAAAATAGTATAACGTAGGAAGTTGCGTTCTAAGTTAGGATTTAATAACTATTTTTATTAGCCGATGTTAAGCACAAGTATTCTTAAATAATAAGTAAAATAATAATAGTATAACATATATCATATTATTACACATTGCAATAGATATATCAATTATTTATAATATACTAGCTTATGCCCGTGGGTTTTACCGCACGTTTCTACAAAAGTATGCAGGCTACGCCTAACTGGCCATGGGTAAAACATGAGTTGGTAAGATTGCCTTCTGCTACAGCTAATGACTTTTGTTGTATGATATAATCATATTTGTAACAGGATTCCCCTCACGTAGGTGAGGTTGACAATTGAGTTGCAGAAGCTCTGAAGCTATAAAGGTTTGCATTGCGCTCATCAATCCCTTGATTCGCAGCTAATGATCGTCCTTGAACTTCATTGATAGGGATAGGAAATTTGAGGCAATTAAAATTGAAAAGACAAATCTAGCGGTATCAACGGGATCCTTGGTTTTAAATTTTTTTGTTTTCGAAATTTTCCGATAAATTGAATTGCTTCAATAACATTCGTAAAAGTTTTGTGATGAAAAGCCTTGTCCCACTACATAAGCATGGAGAATCGAAATAACGAAGCATAAATATTATGATATTATGGGCCCTTTTTTTAAGGATCAATACATGAGGAGAAATTTCTGATGGCTCAAAAGAGCTAATAAACTCAATCGGATATGCACAGCTTGGGACTCTTCCGCGATTGTGTTAATAGAGTGATAAGTTTTCTTCGTTCTAGTGATATTAACATCCTAATTTTAAGGTTCCTAAAATTCCTTTTCTCAAAGCCATTTATACTTTGTAAAGATAGATTCAATATCTGGAAGAAATGTGTGTCATAATTTCTCAAAAACTTGCAGAAAGTTGTTTAACAAAAGCTGCTGCTGAAGTGTTTCCGCCAAAATGCCCTCTCGTATTTCTAAAAAGTCTAAATTTTTGTACGTAAAACCTTCTATAGACGAAAAAGCACGAATTTACTTCAATGCGGTTGTTCCAACAAGTAACAGGAATGCACCACTTTTGAGATGATCATTACACCTTAAATTCTTATGGGTTCGGTCTAAAACTTGCAGCAACTGTTTATGAGTCATGGTGCGCACATCGCATACCCTCACTTTGGCCTGATCCTTTGCTTATGTTGCAGACTGTGGTCATTTAAATGGGGAGTTGTACGTCCACCACACAAAGGGTATACGCGGTATCTGAGGAAGCAACTGCCATAGTGATTTATCCTTTTGCTGTTACATCATTTATTATAAATTAAACGGAAATGTTTTTTTCCGGTTCCTCCAGGCGTATCCAAAAATACCAACCTTACAGATAACATAAAAGAATACTAAAGGAATAACAACAGCCAAACCCAACTCTGCAATCAATCTTTACGTGTTGAAATAACCTAAGTTTTTAAGACAGCCATAGTTCTGAAAGTCCAATTTGTATTGTTTTTTTTTTTCTATTCCAGATATTACTAGTGCTGTTAGGACTTAACGTCGTGTGAAGTGAATCCCTTCTAGACCCCAATGTATGGCCTTCCGACGTTAATGTTCGGCCCTTTCGATCCATGCAACGCCAAATCAATGACATCTAGCGCTTACAATGATAATATAATTGCTGAAAGTTCATGTATTTCAAATTCCTATGTACCGCCTACTGAATGTTGTGGAGTTGGTAACACTTCCCTGGACGGTAGCCAGAAACATCTAATAATCTACTACCAAAATGTCTCCGGTATGCGCACTAAATCCTACTAATTTTTCAATCTGAGTTCGCATGCCGATTACGATATTTTTGTTCTAACCGAGACCTGGCTCAACCCCGAATTTCTGGATGGCGAGTTCTTCGACTCGAATTTGTACAACGTTTATCGTAATGATCGTGATTTTTCAAAAACTGGTCTCTACAGGGTTAGAGGGGTTTTAGTTGCTATTCGCCGCCATCTCCAATCATCGCTTGTTGAGTTATCCGAGGTGGATTTACTTTTGGATCAACTTTGTGTCTCTGTTCGTGGCTTTTCCGAAATGTTCATTTGCGTCTCATACATCCCAACTTCTAGTATGGATTCTCTCTACAAATCACATGTTGAAAACGTTATAGACCTAGTTCGTAATCATGATAGTAGTAACTTCTGTATACTTGGTGACTTCAATCTACCTAATATTGAGTGGTCCTATGCTAAGGAAAACTATACTTTAGTCCCTAAAAATGTAAACAGTACTGCTGAGATGTACCTCGTTGATAACTTCTTATGTGTCAATCTTTCCCAGAAAAACAGCCTTACAAATCAGTTATCGAGAACTGTTGACCTTGTTTTCGTTAGTGATAATGTCAACTGTACTCTTAGCGAATGTCTTGACCCGTTGTCGTACTCATGTTTGCATCACATCTCGCTAACCCTGGACGTGGAAATGTATACCTTTAGTGGTGTCCGTCCATATGACGATGCCCATAGTTTTTCATTTGGACGCGGAAACTTCTATATGATTTTTCAGAAAGTTTCGTCCACTGACTGGGAGTCTCTTTTTCTGGGAAAAGATCTTTCTAGTTGTTTCAACATTTTTAAAACTGTTATTAATCAAATTTGTATTGTCAATATACCTCGAAAAAAGGTGCATTGTTACAAGATTCCGTGGTATACCAGAAAGCTGAAGCGGCTAAAGAATAGAATAAAAGAAATAGATTCTTCAAAAAATTCAAACTCACTAAGTCCATGGTCTATAGATCTAAATTCCTTCACTATTCTAAAAAATTTAAAGTGTTGGGCAAAAGACTCCATAGGAATTTTGTTTGCAACGTTGAACTTGATATTAAATATAACCCTAAGGCGTTTTGGAAATACGTAAAATCCAAAAAGCTATGCTCTAGTATTACGACATCAGTATTCTATAATACGGATCATGCCTCTTCACCTGCTGAAGCGGCTAATCTTTTTGCAGATTTTTTCCGCTCCAACTTTGTTGCGCAAACGGAAGTTCGGCCGGTGGTCCCCGTATGTGATGACTCTTCTATCAACTTTGGCGCTTTGACTCTATCCCTTAAAGATGTTGTGTAAGGAATCCAAAACATAAAATCATCCACCTTTACCGATATTGACGGCCTATCGTCTTATCTTTTTAAAAATTGTTTGGCATTGGCGATCCCACTCCTTCTTATTTTTAACAAATCTCTCGAGTGTGGTGAATTTATCGATGCATGGAAGATAACTTTCATTAGACCAGTTTTCAAGAGCAGTAATAACAAGTAAGGAAGGTTAAGTTCGGGTGTAACCGAACATTACATACTCAGTTGAGAGCTATGGTGACAACATAAGGGAAAATAACCATGTAGGAAAATGAATCGAGGGAAACCCTGGAATGTGTTTGTATGACATGTGTATCAAATGAAAGGCATTAAAGAGTATTTTATGAGGGAGTGGGCCATAGTTCTATAGGTGGACGCCATTTAGGGATATAGCCATAGAGGTGGATCAGGTTGACTCTAGAATGCGTTTGTACGATATGGGTATCAAATGAAAGGTGTTAATGAGTATTTTAAAAGGGAGTAACCCTTAGTTCCATAGGTGGACGCCGTTTCGAGATATCGCCATAAAGGTGGACCAGGGATGACCCTAGAATTTGTTTGTACGATATGGGTATCAAATTAAAGGCATTAATGAGGGTTTTAAAAGAGAGTGGTGGTAGTTGTATAAGTGGTCGCCTTTTTGAGATATAGCCATAAAGGTGGATCAGGTTGACTCTAGAATGCGTTTGTACGATATGTGTATCAAATGAAAGGTGTTAATGAGTATTTTAAAAGGGAGTAAGCCTTAGTTCCATAGGTGGACGCCGTTTCGAGATACCGCCATAAAGGTGGAGCAGGGGTGACCCTAGAATTTGTTTGTACAATATGGGTATCAAAAGAAAGGTGTTAACGAGTATTTTAAAAGGGAGTAATCCTTAGTTCCATAGGTGGACGCCGTTTCGAGATATCGCCATAAAGGTGGACCAGGGGTGACCCTAGAATTTGTTTGTACAATATGGGTATCAAAAGGAAGGTGTTAATGAGTATTTTAAAAGCGAGTGATGCTTAGTTCCACAGGTGGACGCCGTTTCGAGATATCGCCATAAAGGTGGACCAGGTGTGCCCCTAGAATTTGGTTGTACGATATGGGTATCAAATTAAAGGTATTAAGGAGGGTTTTAAAAGGGAGTAATCCTTAGTTCCATAGGTGGACGCCGTTTCGAGATATCGCCATAAAGGTGGACCAGGGTGACTCTAGAATGTGTTTGTACGATATGGGTATCAAATTAAAGGTATTAATGAGAGTTTTAAAAGGGATTGGTGGTAGTTGTATATGTGAAGGCGTTTTCCAGATCGCGACCAAAATGTGGACCAGGGTGACACAGAACATCATCTGTTGGATACCGCTAATTTATTTATATATGTAATACCTGCCAAGATATTAAGGGTTTTTTATTTCGCCCTGCGGAACTTTTTCATTTTCTTCTACTTAATATGGTAGGTGTCACAACCAATTTATAAAGTTTTTTCTAAAGTTATATTTCGTGACAATAAACCAATCCAATTACCTTACCATGTTTCATCCCTTTTTTCGTATTTGGTATAGAATTATGGCATTTTTTTCATTTTTCGTAATTTTCGATATCGAAAAAGTGGGTGTGATCATTGTCGGACTTCGTTCATTTTTCATACCAAAATAAAGTGAGTTCAAGTAAGTACGTGAACTAAGTTTATTAAAGATATGTCGATTTTTGCTCAAGTTATCGTGTTAACGGCCATGCGGAAGGACAGACGAACGACTGTGTATAAAAACTGGGCGTGGCATAAACCGATTTCGCCCGTTTCACAGAAAACAGTTAACATCATAAAATCTATGCCCCTACCAAATTTCAAAAGGATTGGTTAATTTTTGTTCGACTTATGGCGTTAAAAGTATCCTAGACAAATTAAATGAAAAAGGGCGGAGCCACGCCCATTTTGAAATTTTCTTTTATTTTTGTATTTTGTTGCATCATGTCATTACTGGAGTTGAATGTTGACATAATTTACTTATATACTGTAAAGATATTAAATTTTTTGTTAAAATTTTACTTTAAAAAAAATTTTTTAAAGTGGGCGTGGTCCTTCTCCGATTTTGCTAATTTTTATTAGGCGTACATATAGTAATAGGAGTAACGTCCCTGCCAAATTTCATCATGATATCTTCAACGACTGACAAATTACAGCTTGCAAAAATTATAAATTACCTTCTTTTAAAAGTGGGCGGTGCCACGCCCATTGTCCAAAATTTTACTAATTTTCTATTCTGCGTCATAAATTCAACTCATCTACCAAGTTTCGTCGCTTTATCTGTCTTTGGTAATGAATTATCGCACTTTTTCGGTTTTACGAAATTTTCGATATCGAAAAAGTGGGCGTGGTTATAGTCCGATATCGTTCATTTTAAATAGCGATCTGAGATGAGTGCTCAGGAACCTATATACCAAATTTCATCAAGTTACCTCAAAATTTACTCAAGTTATCGTGTTAACGGACGGACGGACGGACGGACGGACGGACATGGCTCAATCAAATTTTTTTTCGATCCTGATTATTTTGATATATGGAAGTCTATATCTATCTCGATTCCTTTATATATGTACAACCAACCGTTATCCAATCAAACTTAATATACTCTGTGAGCTCTGCTCAACTGAGTATAAAAATAACGTCGCCAATTATGGACCCATAGCAAAGTTGTCGACTATTTCTAAACTTTTTGAGTATATTGTGAAACAAAAAATGTATTTTGCGGTAAAACATCTAATCAGTAACAATCAGCATTGTTTAATGTCCGGTAGATCCACTGTGACAAATTTAGCAATTTTCTCTGATTATTGCCTATCCGCGTTTAATAATCGTTTACAAGTTGATACTGTATACACTGATTTCTCAAAAGCGTTTGATAAAGTTAGTCACTCAATCCTAACTTCTAAATTGCTTTCTTTGGGTTTCCACTCAACATTCCTTTCCTGGATAAGATCACATCTTCAACAGCGGAGTTGTGTTGTTGTAATTGACAGTACTCACTCTAACTCTTTTATTGCCACCTCCGGCGTGCAGCAAGGTAACATTTTTGGGCCGCTGCTTTTTGTAATCTTTTAATATTGTTACGAATATTAGCAAAACTAAGGAGTGCTGCCGTCTCTAAGCCGATGCTAAGCAGTGACGTGAATGCACATCAATAATTCAATCATTATGTATCTTCATAAACGAAACATTAACTGCGTCTACATATATGTCCATGTACGTATACGAGAAGCGGAGAGTCAATGCACTAACACATGCATATATCTGAGATACTCGTATATGTATGCAATGAGAAAAACTATAAAATTGTGCAATTGTAGTTACAGCTGAGAAGTTTGAGAGCTACTGGACTAGTAGATTCCGGAAGAGCCTAGAAGATGTATAAAATTGTGCAATAGTAGTTACAGCTGAGAAGTTTGAGAGCTCATGGACAATGCTTGTAGATTCTAGAAGATGCGAACGAGGAAACCAGAGAGTATAAAAGGCCGCAGATGTAGATGCGCTGGAATTCAGTTTGATTTGAGTTGTCAAGTAGTTACGACTAAGACGATATCTAGCGAGCAATAGCAGTATTATTTTGAAAGTCTAAGCTATTCGTTGCACAGTTTGAGTGTTATTGTGAAGTATTTTAATAAAGGCCGTTTTTCCATTATTCAATATTGGAGTTATTTATTCAACAGTTTAGCGATACGAACCTAGCAAAAGGGCAAATAAGAGGATTTGCAGCAAAATCGTTACAATATGATATTTCAGCCTGCTTTCAGCACTCTAACTTTCTTTTCTACGCTGATGATTTAAAAGTTTTGGAACCATTTTGAATGCCTCTGAAGCGTAAAGGATTCAATCTGATCTCGACAATGTCGCTGTGTGGTGTAATACCAATAATCTGCCGCTAAATGTTAGTAAATTCTTTCATGTTACCTTCTCCAAAGCTCGCGATAATCTCCCCACCTCTTATTTTATTAGCGGCACCCGCCTCTCAACCCTTAATGAGATAAAAGACTTAGGGGTAATATTCGATTCGAAATTTTATTTCACTACTCACTTGAATGAACACTACGGACTCAATCAATCTATGGGAGGTCCCCATGGACCGGCCAGTTCAACCTGCTCACTTGAATGCTACCATTGCTATGCCATATTCAGTGCAGTCCTTCATTCGGCGCTTTAGCTCTGACTTTAACGATCCCTATACTTTAAAATTATTGTTCACTGAGCTTGTTCGCTCTAAGCTTGAATATGCTTGCTTTATTTTGAGGCCATATCACGAGTGCCATATTAAGAGGCTCGAACGTGTACAAAAAACATATGTTCGTTTCGCATTGCGATCGTTGAATTTCTCCGATCCGATTCCCTCGCATGAAGTGTGCACTTATAAGCCTACAGTCTCTTCAATGTAGAAGAACCATTATCTCTCTCACTTTTGTCTATGACATTATTCGCGGAGAAGTTGATGCACCTTGCCTCCTCGCGAGTATCAGTTTTCCTATCCCGAGCAGGCCGGTTCGTAACAGAGTTCATTTTTATACGGACAATGCCAGGACCCTCTATGCCTCTAATGCACCTTTGTTTAGAGCCATGACCGATTTTAATCTAATCACAAATTCTTCAACCATCGATTTCTCTTTGCCAAAGTCCACTTTTAAATCAATACTCAGTGATATTTGTTCTGTGTAATCTGTAAATTTATTGTCATTCATTACAATACAAGTAGCTTGTAACTATTTTAGTTTATCACTAAGTAAAGTTAAAATCTGTTTTATAGTCTGTAAGGCCTGAAACACCATAGACTGTAATAAATAAATAAGTCTAAGTTCGGGTTTATTCGTCCACGCCCCTTTTAAAAATCTTTTATATAAAAGTGGGCGTAGTCCTACCGATTTCGTTAATTTTTCTTCAAAGCATTCCTTATAGTAAAGGCAACCTCTTTGGTGAAGATATCTCAATATTTACTCAAGTTATCGTGTTAACGGACAGAGGGTCGGACGGACATGGCTCAATAAAATTTTTTATCCTTACTGATCATTTTGATATATGGAAGCCTATATCTATCTCGATTCCTTTATACCTGTACAATCAACAGTTATCCAATCAAAGTTATAATACCCTGTGTACAAGTACAGCTGGGTATAAAAATATGCGTTTAAGAACTTTATAAGCCGTAAGCTATGCTTTTATATTCCGAAAGTACCAGTTGGACCAAAAGTATTCACCCTATTGGAAATCGCTATAACTTTTGCAAATACCGCCAAATGTCACTTCGGGGTCGTCATGTGAATAAACAAACACATAATATAGTTCTAAATAAATTGAATCTACATAATTGATGCATTGCACTGGCCGACCAAATCAGCCTATTTTAGTCAACCCAGACTTCTTTTTACATACCTCAAACTCGTGAAGCCCTAATGATAGTTATTCAACAGGGATTATAGAGCCTTTCATCTTAGTTCTAGCACGAGTGATAGAATCATCATAAAATGGGCCATACAAAATCCTCGGAATATGCCAGTTTGGTAAAGAGGATAAAACTTGCGTTGGCTTCAGCGAATAAAAATTGAATATAAGAGCCAGATTATGTATGACGCCGTGACACTTTTTCTCGCAGTTACATTCATCACTATATAATAGCAAAAATTTCACAAAGACAATCAGGTTTACTATTATTAACTGAGGTGAAATAATGCTCTTATGTGAAAGAGTTCGGTTTCACACGAGAATGCCCCTAAATATTTTTCATGTCAACCAGAAGTTACACTTAATTTTTTAAAAACTTCCACACTATAAGATTTTTTTTTATACTCAGTTGAGCAGAGCTCACAGAGTATATATAAATGAATCGAGATAGATATAGACTTTCATATATCAAAATAATCAGGATCGAAAAAAAATTTGATTGAGCCATGTCCGTCCGTCCGTCCGTCCGTCCGTCCGTTAACACGATAACTTGAGTAAATTTTGAGGTATCTTGATGAAATTTGGTATGTAGGTTCCTGAGCACTCATCTCAGATCGCTATTTAAAATGAACGATATCGGACTATAACCACGCCCACTTTTTCGATATCGAAAATTTCGAAAAACAGAAAAAGTGCGATAATTCATTACAAAAGACAGATAAAGCGACGAAACTTGGTAGATGAGTTAAACTTATGACGCACAATAGAAAATTAGTAAAATTTTGGACAATGGGCTTGGCACCGCCCACTTTTAAAAGAAGGTAATTTAAAATTTTGCAAGCTGTAATTTGGCAGTCGTTGAAGATATCATGATGAAATTTGGCAGGAACGTTACTCCTATTACTATATGTACGCTTAATAAAAATTAGCAAAATCGGAGAAGGACCACGCCCACTTTTAAAAAAAATTTTTTTTTTAAAGTAAAATTTTAACAAAAAATTTAATATCTTTACAGTATATAAGTAAATTATGTCAACATTCAACTCCAGTAATGATGTGGTGCAACAAAATACAAAAAAAAAAAGAAAATTTCAAAATGGGCGTGGCTCCGCTCTTTTTAATTTAATTTGTCTAGGATACTTTTAACGCCATAAGTCGAACAAAAATTAACCAATCCTTTTGAAATTTGGTAGGGGCATATATTTTATGACGTTAACTGTTTTCTGTGAAAATGGCAGGAATCGGTTGATGCCACGCCCAGTTTTTATACACAGTCTTCCGTCTGTCCTTCCGCATGGCCGTTAACACGATAACTTGAGCAAAAATCGACATATCTTTAATGAACTTAGTTCACGTGCTTACTTGAACTCACTTTATCTTGGTATGAAAAATGAACGAAATCCGACTATGACCACGCCCACTTTTTCGATATCGAAAATTACGAAAAATGAAAAAAATGCCATAATTCTATACCAAATACGAAAAATTGGATGAAACATGGTAAGGTAATTGGATTGTTTTATTGACGCGAAATATAACTTTAGAAAAGACTTTGTAAAATGGTTGTGACACCTACCATATTATGTAGAAGAAAATGAATAAGTTCTGCAGGGCGAAATAAAAAACCCTTAAAATCTTGGCAGGTATTACATATATAAATAAATTAGCGGTATGCAACAGATAATGTTCTGCGTCACCCTGGTCCACATTTTGGTCGATATCTGGAAAACGCCTTCACATATACAACTACCACCACTCCCTTTTAAAACTCTCATTAATGCCTTTAATTTGATACCCATATCGTACAAACTCATTCTAGAGTCCCCCCTGGTCCACCTTTATGGCGATATCTCGAAAAGGCGTCCACCTATAGAACTAAGACTCACGCCATTTTAAAATACTCATTAACACCTTTCATTTGATACCCATACCGTACAAACGCATTCTTGAGTCACCCCTTGTCCACCTTTATTGCGATACCTCGAAAAGGCGTCCACCTATAGAACTAAGGCCCACTCCCTTTTAAAATACTCATTAACTCCTTTCGTTTGATACCCATATTGCACAAACGAATTCTAGAGTCACCCCTGGCCCACCTTTATGGCGATATCTCGAAACGGCGTCCACCTATGGAACTAAGGATTACTCCCTTTTAAAAAACTCATTAACCCCTTTCTTTTGATACCCATATTGTACAAACAAATTCTAGGGTCACCCCTGCTCCACCTTTATGGCGATATCTCGAAACGGCGTCCACCTATGGAACTAAGGATTACTCCCTTTTAAAATACTCATTAACACCTTTCTTTTGATACCCATATTGTACAAACAAATTCTAGGGTCACCCCTGGTCCACCTTTATGGCGATATCTCGAAAATGTGACCACCTATACAACAACCACCACTCCCTTTTAAAACCCTCATTAATACCTTTAATTTGATACCCATATCGTACAAACACATTCTAGAGTCACCCCTGGTCCACCTTTGTGGCGATATTTCGAAACGGCGTCCACCTATAGAACTAAGGCCCACTCCCTTTTAAAATACTCATTAAAACCTTTCGTTTGATGCCCATATTGTACAAACATATTCTAGGGTCACCCCTGGTCCACCTTTATGGCGATATCTCGAAACGGCATCCACCTATAGAACTAAGGCCCACTCCCCTTTAAAATACTCATTAACACCATTCGTTTGATGCCCATATTGTACAAACAAATTTTAGGGTCACCCCTGGTCCAGCTTTATGGCGATATCTCGAAAAGGCGACCACCTATACAACAACCACCACTCCATTTTAAAACCCTCATTAATACCTTTAATTTGATACCCATATCGTACAAACACATTCTAGAGTCACCCCTGGTCCACCTTTGTGACGATATTTCGAAACGGCGTCCACCTATAGAACTAAGGCCCACTCCCTTTTAAAATACTCATTAACACCATTCGTTTGATGTCCATATTGTAAAACAAATTTTAGGGTCACCCCTGGTCCACCTTTATGGCGATATCTCGAAACGGCATCCACCTATGGAACTAAGGATTACTCCCTTTTAAAATACTCATTAACACCTTTCATTTGATACCCATATCGTACAAACGCATTCTAGAGTGAACCCTGATCCACCTTTATGGCGATATCCCTAAATGGCATCCACCTTTAGAACTATGGCCCACTCCCTCATAAAATACTCTTTAATGCCTTTCATTTGATACGCATGTCATACAAACACATTCCAGGGTTTCCCTCGGTTCATTTTCCTACATGGTTATTTTCCCTTATGTTGTCACCATAGCTCTCAACTGAGTATGTAATGTTCGGTTACACCCGAACTTAACCTTCCTTACTTGTTAATATATGACGTTAGCATGAATACATATTTACGCAGCGCCCTAATTAAGCAAATAATAACATTAAATTGCTCGAGTTAGTAAATAAAAACAGCTAACTTAGCAAACAAAAACTATAAGAGTAATCAAAGAACAAGGCGTGAAATGTTTCGATTATACACTGTAAACCTCTTTAAAGCCTTTTAACTTAGCAGTAAGATTCGAACCCGCGCCCCTCCTATATACAATCTGTTGACAAAAAAACCCGACTAAAGATACGTCTTTTTTCCAATCACCTTAGGCTGCATAATTTTATACTTCCTTACGGAATATATTTGTATATTTGCGTTCAGCACAAGCTTGGCTCTTTTTTGGTGTGTTCTTTTCTTTTCAAGAAGCACAATAACTAAAGGCCGTGTCACATAAGCACTTTGTTATATAAATGCGTTTAACGCAAACTTATAGATTGCAGTATTTTTATGGAGAACGGCAGATCGGCCGACACTGGCACCAGAAAATGTAGTCAACTTCCAACTTTTGTTGCAAGCAAAGCGTAAGAAGAAGAATTTGACCCACAGCGGGTTAGGGGGTTAGAATATACCCGCGGTAGGTATGCTTGTCGTAAGAGGCAACTAAAATACCAAATTGATTTAATGGGTTGTGTAGCGCAACCCTCTCAAGGTGTTACTTACTTACTTACTTAATTGGCGCGTAACCGTCTAAACGGGTATGGCCGTCCAGCAAGGCGCGCCAGTCGCTTCTTCGCTCCGCCAACCGGCGCCAGTTGGTCACACCAAGGCAGTTTAAATCATTTTCCACCTGGTCCTTCCAACGGAGTGGGGGCCGCCCTATACCTCTGCTTCCATAGGCGGGTTCCGATAGAAACACTTTCTTGGCCGGAGCATCATCTTTCATTCGCATAACATGGCCTAGCCAGCGCAGCCGCTGCGTTTAAATTCGCTGGACTATGTTGATGTCTGCGTATAGCTCGTACAGCTCATCATTAAATTTTCTTCGGTACTCGCCTCACCTACCCTACCCTACCTATGAAATTAATTTATTGTTGTTAAACAAGGACTACCCTAACGCTTAATTTGTTTTGAAAAGCTTTACAAGATATAATCGAAACAGCTCTTGCCTTGTTCGTTCTGATGACGAGTTGTTAATTTTTCCCAAAATATTTAATAAATTAAAATAATAAATTGCTCTAAAAATGTTTCATACACTAAGCAATAAGTTACAACAACAAATAATATTCATGGTTAGTTATTGTACTTCTTAAAATAGCATAATGGAAAAACATGGTCATAAGGAACAAGGCAACAACAAGTAAAGGTGTCTAAGTTCGGGTGTAACCGAACATTATATACTCAGCGTAAGTTTCAGTTGCACATTTCATTTCAGATAAATTACTTTTCTACATAACACGTTTCGCCGCCCGTTTAAAAAAAATGTCTCCACATTTCTTCTTACAATAAAATTTGATAAGTGAAATATCATTGATTCAAAACTATTTTTTGCTAAGTAATAGCTTATTATTCTAGTCTACGACCCTTTTAAACTTGTTTTATGTCTAAGTTGCCGTGGTCTTTGACCGACCCCGTCTATTTTTACTAGAAATATTTTCTACTATAGGGAAAATTTGTGAATCCAATTTTATTACGATCCGTTAATTTTTCTTCGAGTTATGGCTCCCGAAACATAGAAAATTGCTTAGTCATAAAATGGGCGGTGCCACACCCATGTTTTTTAAATTTTAAGTTTTACCTATTTATTGTTATAAATCCACTTGGGGTAATGAAATACCATTGATATAAAGCCCTTTTTTGCATAGATATAGCTTATTTTATTCGTCCCCGAACCTTTTAAAACTCTTTTATATAAAAGTGGGCGTGGTCCTTAACCGATTTCGTTAATTTTTCTACAAAGCATTCCTTATAGGCAACCTCTCTGCCGAATTTTTTTACAACAGGTTTAACGATTTTTGATTTATGATTAATAATATTTGTAAAATTTATTTTTCCACAAGTGGGTGGTGCCACGCCCATTTAAAATTTTTTTTTTCAAATTTTTATCAAGAGTCTCAATATCAGTCCACACGTCAAATTTCAACCTTCTAGGTGTATTATTTACTAAATAATCAGGTTTTTTTGGGTTTTCCAAAATGTTATATGAATAAAAAGTGGGCGTGGTTATCATCCGATTTCTCTCATTTTAAATACCAATCTATTCTGCTTCCAGATAAGCTCGTGTACCAAATTTGGTGAAGATATCTCAATATTTACTCAAATTATCGTGTAAACGGACAGACGGACGGACATGGCTCAATGAAATTTTTTTTCGACACTGATGATTTTGATATATGGAAGTCTATATCTATCTCGATTCCTTTATACCTGTACAACCAACCGTTATCCAGTCAAAGTTAATATACTCTGTGTAAAAAGCACGCTGGCCAAATTACAGTTTGCAAAACTTTTAAATTACCTTCTTTTAAAAGTGGGCGGTACCCAGCCCATTGTCCAAAATTTTACTAATTTTCTATTCTGCTTCATAGGGTCAAACCATCTACCAAGTTTCATCGCTTTATCTGTCTTTGGTAATGAATTATCGCACTTTTTCGGTTTTTCGTAATTTACGATATCGAAAAAGTGGGCGTGGTTATATCCTGATTTCGTTCATTAAAAATAGGGATCTGAGATGAGTGCTCAAGAACTTACACACCAAAAGTTCATTAAGATACCTCGAAATATACTCAAGTTATCGTATATATAAGTCTATATCTATCTCGATTAGTTTATGGCGTTACGGGGTAACAAAATTAATATACTTTGTGAGCTCTGCTAAGCTGAGTATAAAACTAGTAGTTTGCCAAAAATTCCAACCAGATAGTTAATATAAGTTAATATAGGAGCAAAACTATAATGGTTTTGACCTTTTCCACCTAACTCCATACAATCGAAACACTGTGTCCCTCATCGAATCGCCTGAGCAGTTGGTTGATGACCAGCGTCCACAGCAGAGGTGATAGCACCCCACCCTGCAGCGTGCCCCTGTCCACTGATTTCGTGGCCTCGTACAATCCCCATTGTGATGTAATCTTCCTGCAATTTTACATGATAGATAGACCGGCTATCTGGTTAAGGCTGGATGTACTTTAATGTAATTAAAACCATCCCTAATCGCCCATTTGGAAACATTATTGAAAGCCACGGCATTGTCTAAAAAGACTCCTAGAGCATATTCCTCATATTCCAGGGCTTTCTCTATGCTCATTACCACCCTATGCAATGCGGTGTCTACCAACTTGCCTTTGGTGTACGTACGCTGTGTTGTGGAGAGCAGCTTTTCATCCATGTTGGACTTTATGTACACATCTATCAGCCTCTCAAAGGTTTTGAACAGAAATGATGTTAAGCTAATGGGTCTATAGTCTTTGGGACACACGTGACCGTTATTCCCCGACTTTGGTAGGAAAGCTACACGAGCAGTTCTCCAAGAGTGCGGTACATGATTCAATCTTATGCACCCATCGAATATTATTTTAGGCCATTCGACGACCGCTATATTCGAAACTTGTAGCATGGCCGGGAATATACCATCTGAGCCCTGAGATTTAAACTAAGAAACCGTCTTCACTGCGTATTCGATCTTGGTATCGGCCACCAAGCCCGGCAGTACCCGCTCCGTGGTCTAATTGTAAGTGCTGTCTGCTGGCTCTTCTGAACCATCTCTCGATGGGAAATGTCTATGGAAAAGCACCTCAAGGAATTCCTCACTATTACATGACCATTCTTCTTTCTCTTTCTTTATAAATACCTGGACTATATTTTCCCTTGCAAGGACTTTCTTCAACCGTGCTGTTTCGCTGGAGCACTCTATGTCCGTACAGAAACTTTTTCATGAGATTCTCTTTGCTCTGGAAATTCCACGCTGGTAGATGCTCAGTAGATCCTTGTACTCGTCCGGACACGCTTCGCTTTCCGCGGTCTTTGCTAGCTTAAATATTTCTTTCACCTGTCTTCTTAGATGACTCAGCTCATTGCTTCATCATGGCGGCTTTGCTTTTCCTCTTAATCTTCTTAGAGGGCAAGCTTTGTTATACGCAGTCATAAGCGTCCTTTCTAGTAATTCATTAGACTCCTCCAGTTCCTCCACATTGGCAACCTCTTTGGTTTGTCCCAGTTTTGTTTCTACCTGTTTCTGGAATTCAGTACAGTTCGTTGGGTTCGTAGGGTTGCTAAAGGTACCTCCCTTCTCTAGCCTCTTTAGGGGGATGCTGAAGCTGATATAAGCATGGTCGGAGAAATAAGTAAGTCCAAATATTTTCAAGGAAATATTCTTTTTAAATATAATTTCAAGGTGTTTTGCCATTCCATTTCATTGAAGTATCCATAATAATCTTGATTTTGCTATTTTTGGTAGAACAAAAACTGTTTATTCAACTGGTTTAAAACTATCACTATACTTGATTGCGTATTCATAAAAGTTAAATAGGTTTATTAAGCTCCTATTATAGAGGAAATTTCTATGGAAATATCATTTTAAAAAGCTTAGTTAGCCTTTTGTTCTTTCTATAAACAGTTTAAAATTTAGCAGAAACTTTGCATCGGAAATTTACTTAAGCTAATAAGGCCGAGTAAATAAAAAACAGATTGTTTTTGTATAGCTTTAAATTAAATTAAGAAGAATTTTTATTGTATTGTTGACATTCCTGAAATCTAGCTTTTGTTTATGTTTTAATCACATGACCAAATATGTATAAATAGTGCCCACAAAATTTAGCTTGATTCACTTTATACATAAAAAGCGGTGAAAATAGTCAGAAAGTACAATGAATTTAACGAAGCAGTTTGCGTTCCTTTTGGTAGTTTTGGGCTGTCCTTTTCGTTATACAACTGCGGAATTTCGCATTGTTGGAGGCGAACCTACTTCTATAACAGATAGCCCGTATTTAGTAAGAATATATATTTGCGGAAATTTTCGTTGTGCTGGTGGATTGGTCTCACTGAAAATGGTGGTTACACTTGCACAATGTGTGAAAAAAATTGACAAGAAGAATATGACCGTTGTGGCCGGTGTTACTAATTTTACAAAAGAGACTGGGCAAACTCGCAATGTGCTGCATACACATTATCCATGGCTTTATGCTCCCATAATGCACAATATGGATGTAGGCGTGATTGAACTAGAATCACCCTTCCTACCCAGTCCTGAAGTAGAACCAAAACCACTGTGCAGTAAGAAAGTAAGTGCTAGCAAAGAAATGCGAATTAGTGGATGGGGAGCATCATCTCAAATCCAAACTAGTTCAGTGCGTGTGGTACCACGGGGGGTTTGTAAGGAGACTTATAAGAGAATACCCGATATTTATGTAACAAATTCAGTGATTTGTGCTGGAGGTAGCTTTAAGGGTTGTACTCCTGGAGATTTAGCAGTACCTGGAGTTGTGGATGGAGAACTTTGTGCGTTGGCATTATCTGGAGAGAATAATGCGTATTGGCCGCAGCTATATACAGATCTTTCATATCCAAACGCTCGATCATTTATAATAAAAAGGGCGAAACTTAAATAGGTGGGTATTATTTTAAATCGACTGCTGACATGTATGTAATACTTCTACTTATATTGCTATTACAGGCGGGGTATACTCGCAAATATCAGAGTGCCTAATGGACTGAGGCTGATTGACTTTGCAGGTGCTCGGAACATGGTCATATCCAGCATGCCCAGCCATATAATGGAACCATGACCAAAATTATTATTTTTTAGTTTAAAATTCAAAGAATTATAAGAAAAATAAATAAAATCGAGCATTTTAAAAGTGATGAATTTATTATGGGCAAATTTCTTGTAGTTTCGCGGCTATTTTAGCTAAATAAAGCATTGAGATTAGCCGCATGTCGGTTGTTTCTAAAATTTTTCCTGAAAAGTGTTTCATATGATGTTTACTTTGAGTCGCCAAAGCTTTATCTCGTCATTTTTCACAGCTGCTATACTTTATTCTGTACTGAACTGCTCTGCACTTATTTTGCGTGCGATAATGTTGCAATAAACCAGACAGGTGAGGTCGGTGGCGGATTTACGGGGAGGGTTTACGGGTTCAAAATTGAAAAAGATGGTGTAGAAGTGAGGTATTTTTCGTAACTTTTTTATGACATGAAAATTGGTTCATAGCCAAAATCGGTCACTAAAATATGGCTGTATCATGGATGGGCGTTATCAACAAATTTGAATAACTATTGACGGAAAAATAAAAAATAAATTTTTATTCATTATTCAAGAAATTTGAGTGATGAATAACATGTTATTTTTTATTCAAACATTTCTTGAATAATGAATAACATATTCTCGTTATTCAAAATATTCTAATTGATGATAAACGCCCATTCTTATTTTTGCAAATTTTGAATAAAGAGTTGAGTTATTATTCATTATTTACAAAATATGGAATAACAATAAAATTTTAGTTTTTATTCAGTTATCTAATATATAAAATTCTTCTGTCACGGTTTTAGAGGCTTAACTCCGTCGAAACGGCTGAACCGATTCTCATGAAATTTTGTGAGCATATTGGGTAGGTCTGAGAATCGGCCAACGTCTACCTTTTTTTAGCTACGTGCCTAGGGTCTTGAGATCCAAACGTGGACCCGGGTACCCCCAGAATGTGTTTATACAATAGGATATCAAATGAAAGTCCTTGATGAGTGCTATAGTACAGGATAATTTCCATACAACTGGGAGGCTAGGGTCTCGAGATATAGCCCAAAACGTGGACCCGGGTACCCCTAGAATGTGTTTATACAATATGGATATCAAATCTAATATATAAAATTCTTCTGTCACGGTTTTAGAGGCTTAACTCCTCCGAAACGGCTGAACCGATTTTCATGAAATTTTGTGAACATATTGGGTAGGTCTGAGAATCGGCCAATGTCTACCTTTTTTTCGCTACGTGCCTAGGGTCTTGAGATCAAAACGTGGACCCGGGTACCCCTAGAATGTGTTTATACAATATGGATATCAAATGAAAGATGTTGATGAGTGCTATAGTACAGGATAATTTTCATACAACTGGGAAGCTAGGGTCTCGAGATATAGCCCAAAACGTGGACCCGGGTACCTCTAGAATGTGTTTATACAATATGATACCAAATGAAAGCTGTTGATGAGTGCTATAGTACAGGATAATTTTCATACAACTGGGAAGCTAGGGTCTCGAGATATAGCCCAAAACGTGGACCCGGGTACCCCTAGAATGTGGTTATACAATATGGATATCAAATGAAAGCTGTTGATGAGTGCTATAGTACAGGATAATTTACATACAATTGGGAGGCTGGGGTCTCGAGATATAGCCCAAAACGTGGACCCGGATACACCTAGAATGTGTTTTTACATTATGGGTATCAAATTAAAGCTGTTGATGTATGCTTTAGTACAGATTATGTTTTACACCGCTGAGTGACTAGGGTCTCGAGATATAGGCCAAACCATGGACCCGGATACCCCTAGAATGTGTGTGTATTATGGATATCAAATGAAAGCTATTGCTGAGAGCTCTAAAGTTCATTGTGAAATTTGATTTAGTCGCATCAACCTGGCAAAACTGATAAATATGCATGCGAAGTCGAAATAAAGACTAAAATTAATAATACCCACATACCTATTTACATTCGTCCTATTCGACTTGCCTGAAATTTCGTATATAAATTTGCCTATATTAGTATTAACGATGCTTTTTTCCGGGAAGTATAACAGAGACGGACTGGGACTGGGATTAGGACTAGGAATGGGACTGAGACTGAGACTCGGAGTGGGAATGGGACTGAGACTCGAAACGGGACTGGAACAAAATACATACCACACTCTGGGGCTGGCAATAAGAGATGAAGAAGAAGGAGAAAAACTTGAGAGAAAGGAAAAGAGAGAAAGAGACTGAGAAAGAGATAAAATGAGACGAAGATGGAGAAAAAGACGGAGGGAGGAGTGAATAAAAAGATTGGGAAAAAATGTAGAGGGGTAGGGGTGAGTTAGACGGAAAAAGCTTATTAAAATGTATGCAGATAGGCCAAATTTAAGGCAGAACAACGTCTGCCGGGTCTGCTAGTTCAAAAATAAAAAAATAAACCATCGAGATGCTCTGAAAATATACCCATATGCGTAACCAGTTCGCGTGTAGTTCTGAAGTTTCTTAGGGTAATATTGAGATGATTTTGGGGAGTATTCGTGGGTTTTTATGGGGGCCGTTTGGGGGTAATTTCTGGGACACCCTGGGGATCCTCGCGGGGTCTATTGGGGTCCATTCCACGGGCTCCCTCGCGATCCTTCTAGGGTTTTGGGGTCATTTCGGGATGACTTTTGCGACTCCCTCGGGGTCTTTTGGAGGTCATTCCGTGACATTTTTTGGGACCCCTCGGGGTCATTTGGGGGTCATTCTGGGATCTTTTTGGGGACTCCGTCGGGTTCATTTGGGGGTCATTTCGGGATATTCTTTTGGCTTACTATTTAGGTGGCAGGCTAGCGATTTAGAGATTTTCATGCGGCTTTGTAATTTAGATACAATTTCGGAGGTATATGGCTTAAAGGTAAAAGCGCTGTCGAGCATTACACCTAAGATCGATAGCATAACGCCATTGCCGTGTACGTTCAGTATCTGCGTTACCTGTTGTTCCCATATCTTACATAGAGTCGCCGTATACAGATTGCGCGATGTGAAGAGAACAGACAGACTGGGAAGATAACTATTTATTTTGGAAATTTCATTTTTTGAGGGGCTATAGCCTAATGACATTGTTGTGCAGTCGTCAGCATATGAAACGCTGGCTGATTGTTCTGGTGGTTAAGGGAGCTTGGATATATATAAGTTAAACAGAAGCGGGGATACCACCTTCGACACCCCTTGTTTAATTTTGAAGGCTTTGAAATTTCGTTCCTAAATTGAACCGACGCTTGCCAACCACTCAGATAATGCGCGATCCATCCTTTTAGACAATAGGGAAGGGTTAAATCTTCTATGTCTTGGAGTAGTGCGCGGTGTTTGACTGTGTCAAAAGCTTTTGACAGGTCAAGTGCTACCAGAGCCGAGCAATAATGGAGCTTTGAGTGGTGTAGAATTATGGTTTTTTTTTTTAATTTTTCGATATCGAAAATGTGGGCGTGGTCATAGTTGGATTTCGTCCATTTTTAATACCAAGATAAAGTGAGTACAGATAAGTACGTGAACTGAGTTTAGTAAAGATATATCGATTTTTGCACAATTTATCGTGTCAACGGCCGAGCGGAAGGACAGACGGTAGACTGTGTATAAAAACTGGGCGTGGCTTCAACTGATTTCTCCCATTTTCAAAGACGACCGTTATCGTCATAGAAGTTATGCCCTTAGCAAATTTCACAAGGATTAGTAAATTTTTGAATTATGGCATTAAAAGTATTCTAGACAAATTAAATTAAAAAGGGCGGAGCCACGCCCATTTTGAAATTTTCTTTTATTTTTGTATTTTGTTGCACCGTGTCATTACTGGAGTTGAATTTTGACATACTTTATTTATATACTGTAAAGATATTACATTTTTTGTTAAAATTTGAGTTAAAAAAAAATTTTGTTTTAAGTGGGTGTGTTCGTCATCCGATTTTGCCAATATTTGATTGGCTCACATATATTAATAGGAGTAACTTTCATCCCAAATTTCATCATGATATCGTCAACGACTGCCAAATTACAGTTTGCAAAACTTTTAAATTACCTTCCTTTAAAAGTGGGCAGTGCTACTCCCATTATCCAAAATTTTACTAAATTTCTTTTCTGCGTCGTAAGGTCAACCCACCTACCAAGTTTCATTGCTTTATCCGTCTTTGATAATGAATTATCCCCCCTTTTTGGTTTTTCGATATCGAAAATGTGGGCGTGGTTATGGCCCGATTTCGTTCGTTTTAAATAGCGATCTGAGATGAGTGCCCAGGAACTTAGATACCAAATTTCATTAAGATACCTCAAAATTTACTCAAGTTATCGTGTTTACGGACGAACGGACGGACGGACATGGCTAAATGAATTTATTTTTCGCCAAGATCATCTTGATATATAGAAGTCTATATCTATCTCGATTAGTTTATGCCGTTACGGGACCGCTATGCGAACAAAATTAATACACTCTGTGAGCTCTGCTGCGCTGAGTATAAAAAAAATTATTTGTGGAAAGTGTTGCAAGTCATAAGTAGATTCTTTTTCGGAACATTTTGGGTGTTGTGATATGTTACACAAATGTGATAGCTCAGTATGTAAAGAGAGCTACTGCAATCCGGGGCACGTGGGTTTGAAACCAGGCCACCGCATTCTAGATTTTTTCTGTTTTTGTATAAGTGGAGTCCACTCTAGTTTCAAATTAAAATGCAGTTCGGCGCACTCTTTCTCGATACTCGTATTACCCTTTTGCGCCAAGCGCATTTTTGGGGCTGCGGTCAGTAGTGTGTTGATGGTGTAACATGCGCCATTGAATTAATTGAAATTTATATCTCAACCATGCGTTAAGGCGACATGGACTTGAAGTTTTAAGATAATGACCGGCAACGTTGGCGGCGCAGCTTGTCAACCAGATTCTGTGGTCCTAAGCAATAATCACCTACGCTCAAAGAATTAACTTACTTGTGTACATAAGACGCTGTCTTCCACAGAGCCCAAACTGTTTTTGAAACACATAATACTACGGTTGATAATGCTTGTGACCACTGGGCTAATCTCTTGTGCCTTTAGCTATTTTGCAGCACCTTTTAGTAAACTAATTTATTTGTTAACGAATGTGTGTTATGGTATCATGAAATAGTGTATTAACACCAGTGGCACCACCCACGATATCACGCAATAACTCATTACCGTGCATGGCGTTGACAACTCGCGAAGACATGCATCTACAGCAGCGAGAACGAAAATAGTAGTGCCCATACTTATCGAATCAATTTGATTAACGAAACTTGATAAAAATTGCCAATGTCGTTTTCGTATTCAATACTGTAATATTAATAGGAAAATTGTTTGTTATAAAAGCTAAAGTACTTCTTCAAGCGCTGTCCTAGACCGAATGATAGAAACGATTTTCGCTTTATAGGACAGATCTTATTAGCGATGCTTTTAAGTAAGTACTAATAAAGGGTATCAACTAAGATAGGTCAATATCAAATCAAAAAAATTACCCTTGGTTTATTAACAATTGTTTTTGTTTTCCCGTCCTATTGATAAAGGATGCAAGGTTCGATTCGAATTCAAGACCAGAACAATACATTTTTTTATAATAATTATTGTTTTTTTAATTTTTGTAATTGATATTAGAGAAAAATTGTAAGTTTACAAACGGCGATGGTTACTAAGACATGTTTCTGAATTAATTAATTATTCTATAATTGAAAGGCTGTATTTTGTTTTTGGAATAGTAGGTAGAAAATTATAAAATACAATTCTTCAATTCTAGAAAAATTAAAAAAAAAAACAATAGTTATCATAAAAAAATTATTGTTCTGGTCTTGAGCTCGAATCGAACCTTGAATAAAAAAAAGGTAGGACATACAAAGCGATGCTTACTAATTCAATGTGTTATTGTAATCTGCAGTCATTTCAGGCTCAGCGCCAGAGACGTAAATCTATAGAGAATAATCAACGACGGACAGCAAGAGAAATTGTCAAATTGGTGGCAGGTAATTCACCACATTACCTACTGGAAGATTAGCAAACAACGTGGCGTTTTCATTAAAATTACACAAAAAAAGTTATTGAAAACGTAAAAAAATAGGAAAATTGTGGTTACTGAATGAAAATAAAATGTTTTTAGCGTTGGAATTGACGATTTTCATGCCACATTTCCCCAATCGTGAATTATTACCTATCAGCGATTTGAGGGTTTACTGTTTCCCACTATTCGTTCTGTTGGCGGTTCTCTATTTTTATACGTCTCTGCACAGCGCAACAATATCACTTTGGTTTTCATCTCATTTTCCGATTCATAACCTGTTATTTGTTGTTATGTTGTTGTTGTAGCAGAGCTGTTATCTTTTCTGTTAATGCAATTATGGTGTTTATTTTTATTTATGTAATACAAGGCCGATTACATTTGATTTTAGATTTCTGAAGTATAGACTTAATAATGAACTTATATGTGTTTTTGTAATATTTGCATCTAACGAAAAGTATGGGAGAGGCTTTTGCATAGATTTTTTTTCATTCCAGCAGGCAACTTGTGTGCCCAATATGATCCAAAATTGTATTTCAATACTTTCCCCACGCGTTCCTGGATTGAAGACAAACAATATCAGATAAATTTTGTTTGTTCTTCCCACCGGAATTAAAAGTTCAAAGAGTTTTACTAGAGGGCACCAATTTTGAAACATACTTTTCAAAGTTTCAACAAAAAAGTATATATAATATACAGCATAAGTATTAGGCATGGTCCCTGGATAAATTATTATATTTTCAGATAAAAATTTATAAATTTTTTTTTATCTATTTTTCATTTTGCTGTTGGAGGGGGGGGGGGTGGGGTGGGGGTTATATAAGAGGTATTAATTCACATTGGTCTAGTCTAAGCTCTTGCAAAATAATTATTATCCTAAATCGCAGGCCAGATGACGTGATCTCGGCGTTGTAAAAAGGGAATCCTGAGATGCCCAGTACTATAGATATTTAAAAAATTGGTATCCCTTAGTGTCTTTCAACATGAACCACATGTGTGTAATATCTCACGGTTATTCTTCGTTAGACACTCATGTACAAATATTTTGCCATTTCCATTATGCCCAATATCACTGAGTGTCAATGGCCTTTTGCTTATTTTACAAAAATTCGCAATAGCTCTTAAAAGCAAAGAGCGTTCGGTAGGCGAACTGAGCTTTATTATTATGGGTGAGTTGCCATTTTTGCTCTTTTCAATTCGAAAAACATCACGTATTGTTGGCGCACTTATTTGAACCGTGCGACATGTGCTCTGAAAAACTCCAGACAAATCCTCATTTGGCGTTTGGGGAACCCCACTTAACAATAAATCAGACAGCACCGCATTATTTTGGCATTCACTGAGCTGGCTTTTTAAAGAAATTACATCTGATCTAAGCTGTCTACATTCACTTTCAGCCAACTCAACCCTTTTTTCCGTTTTGCTATAATTGATTTTTAAATTTGCTATCTCCACTACCAACTCACCAACTCTCCGCAAAACTCGCTCCTCTGACTCTTTTAGATGTTCCACGATGCTCTCTTTCCACAGAATAATTTTTGCCTCTAGGCGCGAAATCTCACTCGAAATTGGCGGTGGACTCTCAATTATTGAAGATTTAGCAAACGTTGGAGTGAGAAGTGGGGAAGATGCTGCCGCTGTTTGCCGAGTAGTTTTAGTCTTTGGTCTTTGCGCCATATTATGAATTTATATTAAATTTATTTACGTATTTCAAAAGCAAGCAAAATATGACAAAACGGATTCCACAAACTGGTTGCAAATGGTTTAACTAAGAACCTTCGCGTAATTTAAATAATTAAAATGACGTATATCTGTTTCTAAATGTATTGTAACGAATTTACTTGCAAATCCTCTTATTTGCCCTTTTGCTAGGTTCGTATCGCTAAACTGTTCAATAAATAACTCCAATATTGAATAATGGAAAAATGGCCTTTATTAAAATACTTCACAATAACATTGAAACTGTGCAACGAATAGCTTAATAACCTAACTGATAGCTTAAAGGAAACTGACTTTCAAAATAATACTGCTATTGCTCGCTAGATATCGTCTTAGTCGTAACTGCTTGACAACTCAAATCAAACTGAATTCCAGCGCCTCTACATCTGCTGCCTTTTATACTCCCTGTTCGCATCTTCTAGGTGCTTCCAGAATCTACTAGTCCATCAGCTCTCAAACTTCTCAGTGTAACTACAATTGTATAATTTGTATAGCTTCTCTCACACCCCATGCGCTTGTATGTGTGAGCGACACTTCCACAATTATAATTGCCTACATTTAGGAGCATCTCAATAAGATTTCTGCATGTGTTTGGGCATCTCATCTCCGCTGCGTGTATGTACATATGTGTGGACATAATGATTGAATTATTGATGTGAATGTTTTTAGTTTACAGTCTCTCGCGCACACATAGGCGTATAAGTAAATGCATCTGTGCGTGACATCTCTCGGCTGCCTTATATATGTGTATACATGATTTGATTATTGACGTAAATATCGCTTAGCATGGCCTTAGCATCGCCTTAGTGATGGTATAGCTTAGTGATGCTAATATCCGTGAGAGTATTTTATTGCAGCGAAGAACACGTTACTCTCTTAGCATTTCCTTTAATTCCTTAAATATAGAAATTTGCGATATGTCTCAATATTCAGATTCCGCTGAGAAAAACTGTAGTAAGCGTACAAAGATTTCGAGAAAATCCATGTATTGAGTTAGAATGTAAAGAAGTTTTCCAAAATCAATATGGTTCCGATTTTTGGGAATCTTTTTGTGGCCTTGGGTGTGTCCTACTGGGAATTCATATTTGATCTTTCTACGATGAAAAATTCGCTCGCAATCAATCGAGATGTGATGAGTACCTCTCGAAAAAGTTGTATGTGACTAAAAAAATCTACCAAGCATTTTTTGTCCTTGGTCCCAGGAATTCCCCGCTACGGATTTTAAAAATAATAAAGAATTGTTAGTTCTAAACGCGGACAAAGGAAATGTCACAGTTTAAATGAAAATGGCCGATTACTTAACAAAATACAATGCATTGTCAATGGCATTTCCACATACCGAGTATTAAAAAGAGATCCAACTAACAAGCTGCAAGACAGAAACAATGCGATCGTGGAAAAGCTCTTTAAAAACAATATGATCGACTTGAAAGAAAAATACCTCCTGTTTAGTAAGACTGCGAATGCACCAAGACTGTATGGTCTACCGAAGATTCATAAAGAAAGAATCCCACTGAGACCTATATGTTCTTCCATTAACTCGCCTTCTTACAACCTATGTAAATTCGTTGTAAATAATTTGAAGAATATAACTAAAGAATCACAATACAATGTAAAAGATGCCATTGAGTTTAAAAATAAAATTAAGGATACATACGTTTTTGATGATAAGATACTAGTTTCGTTCGATGTTGTCTCATTATTCCCTAGCATTCCAGTAGACCATGCTTTGGAAATAATCTCGTCTAAATGGAACCGAATTAAAAAGCATACAAATCTAACCAAGGATCTTTTCCTTGAGGTAGTACGTTTTTGTATTAAAGAAAACAGGTACTTCAACATCAATAATAAGATTTACGAACAACGTGCAAGAATGCCTATGGGGTCACCGGCATCTCCGGTCATAGCAGATATAGTGATAGAAGAACTGCTAACTAAATTTGAAGAAGATTCGCCACATAAACCCCGCCTACTCACTAAATATGTTGACGATCTGTTTGCCTTTGCAAGAACGGACCATTTTCAGGAAATGCTGGCTAAGTTAAATGAATACAACAGATCTATAAGATTTACATTAGAGGTTGAGAAAGATGGAGAATTGCCATTTCTGGACACAATGGTAATAAAAAACAACAACCACCTTTCGATTGGTATAGAAAGCCTACTGCCTCCGGTAGATTATTAAACTTTTATTCAAAACACGATAAGTCTGTGATCGTAAATACGGCCAGAAATTTCGTAAGACGGGTTCTCACAATGTGGAAGTAATTAAAAAAGTTCTTGAAAATAATAATTTTCCTGGTAACCTTATAAAACAGTTCATACATAGCCATTTCACAACGACTAGAGACAAGAAAGCTAAACCTGATAAAATATATAAATCCGCCACTTTTGTACAAGGTTTGCCGAATAGAGTGAAGCATTAGAATTTGTACGACAGAGAAAAATTTCAAATTGCCTTCACATGTAATAACACTTTACAAAAAATATTTACCAATACAAAAAGCAAAATCGGAAAATATGAGAAATCCGACGTTATATATAAAATTAAATGCAACGGCGACGGGTCCCACGTATGCAATAAGGTATATGTGGGGACAACTAAATCCAAACTAAAGACAAGGATTTCCGCTCACAAATCAAACTTAAAAAATAGGGACCACACTAGTGATAACAAAAGGGCCCTCTCTCAACATTGGAAAACAACTGGATACTCTCCGGATTTCGATGAGGTAGAGATTCTACAACAAGAAAAACATTATAGGAAACGCTATATTTTGGAGATGCTACACATAATCAGCACACCAAACGAATGAATTTTAAGTCAGACACAGATGAATGCGCTCACGCATTCAGACAATTGATTATGAGAAATTGCAAAAATTAATTCTGAGAGTTACAACAACATTTACCTGGGTGGGAATAAAATATGAACTTATGCTATGGGGCTCGCTCACAGCTTAACTTTTTATACTCGGTTGAGCAGAGCTCACAGAGTATATTAACTTTGATTGGATAACGGTTGGTTGTACAGGTATAAAGGAATCGAGATAGTTATATAGACTTCCATATATCAAAATCATCGGTATCGAAAAAAAATTCGATTGAGCCATGTCCGTCCGTCCGTCCGTCCGTCTGTCCTTTAACACGATAACTTGAGTAAATTTTGAGTTATCTTGATGAAATTTGGTATGTAGGTTCCTGTGCTCTCATCTCACATCGCTATTTAAAATGAACGATATCGGACAATAACCACGCCTACTTTTTTGATATCGAAAATTTCGAAAAATAGAAAAAGTGCGACAATCCGTTACAAAATACGGATTAAGCGATGAAAATTGGTAGGTGAGTTGAACTTAAATTGGGCTTGGCACCGCCCACTTTTAAAAGAAGGTAATTTAGAAGTTTTGCAAGCTGTAATTTCGCAGTCGTTGAAGATATCATGATGAAATTTGGCAGGAACGTTACTATTATTACTATATGTCTGCTTAATAAAAATTAGCAAAATCGGAGAACGACCGCGCCCACTTTTTAAAAATTTTTTTTTAAATTCAAATTTTAAAAGAAAAATTAATATCTTTACAGTATATAAGTAAATTATGTCAACATTCAACTCCAGTAATGATATGTTGCAACAAAATACAAAAATAAAAAAAAAAATTCAAAATGGGCGTGGCTCCGCCCTTTTTTATTTAATTTGTCTAGGATACTTTTAATGCCATAAGTCGAACAAAAATTTACCAATCCTTGTGAAATTTGGTAGGGGCTTAGATTCTAGGACGATAACTGTTTTCTGTGAAAAAGGGCGAAATCGGTTGAAGCCACGCCAAGTTTTTATACACAGTCGACCGTCTGTCCTTCCGCTCGGCCGTTAACACGATAACTTGAGCAAAAATCGATATATCTTTACTAAACTCAGTTCACGTACTTATCTGAACTCACCTTGTATTGGTGTAAAAAATGGACGAAATCCGAATATGACCCACTTTTTCGATATCGAAAATTACGAAAAATGAAAAAAATGCCATAATTATATACCAAATACGAAAAAAGGGATGAAACATGGTAATTGTATTGGTCTATTGACGCAAAATATAACTTTAGAAAAAAACTTGGTAAAATGGGTGTGACACCTACCATATTAAGTAGAAGAAAATGAAAAAGTTTTGCAGGGCGAAATCAAAAGCCCTTGGAATCTTGGAAGGAATACTGTTCGTGGTATTACATATATAAATAAATTAGCGGTCACAGATGATGTTCTGGATCACCCTGTTCCACATTTTGGTCAATATCTCGAAAACGCCTTCACATATACAACTAAGGGCCACTCCCTTTTAAAACGCTCATTAATACCTTTAATTTGATACCCCTATCGTACAAAAAAATTCTAGAGTCACCCCTGGCCCACCTTTATGGCGATATCTCGAAAAGGCGTCCACCTATAGAACTAAGGCCCACTCCCTTTTAAAATACTCATTAACACCTTTCATTTGATACCCACGCTCTTTTAAAATACTCATTAACACCTTTCATTTGATACACATGTCATACAAACACATTCCAGGGATACCCTAGGTTCATTTTCCTACATGGTGATTTTCCCTTATTTTGTCTCCATAGCTCTCAACTGAGTATGTAATGTTCGGTTATACCCGAAATTAGCCTTCCTTACTTGTTATAATATATTGTTGTTAGTAATAATTTGTTTATAATTACGGTACCTTATTTGTTTACTTTTTTGTGTGCTTATTTTCTTCTTTTGTTACTATATCAAATTTTAAATTAGTCGACCTGGTACATCCAACGATGTAAGTCATTGTTTATGTATACATGTACTTTTGTATTTTTATTATAATACTTGTCAATTTGTATTTCTAGTCCTGAAGATGATTTCTAATTGAAGTCGAAATATCGATAAATAAAACGACAATATGTAACGCATATAAACAAAAAGCTTTTGTGTGTTATTTAATATTGTATGGCCTCGCGTTCGAGAATTTATAAACATTTTTTTGAAAATCTCTAGTTCAAAACAAGTGCGATTCTAGTTCATTTGGAACCACTACTTATTCGCCCTTTATCTCTTTTGCATGCCTTCAGCTGGCGAGTTTAACGTGGCATTGGAAATTGTGCCCGCTGCATTACATTTTCTATATATAGTTGACAATTAGATACAAATTACCACTTTAGAACTAGTTATTTTATTGGTACGTTTTCGATAGCTCCGAACTAGCCGAAATCGCCCTCTGAAGAACTTAGGAAAGTTTAATGTGAATGGATTCAAGTACAAGTTGCTTATCTATTTGCTATGGAGTTTAGGTAGGGAAAGGCTTTAAAGTGTGGGAAAGAAGACATACTCAAAGTCGAGCAAAGCAAGCAACAGTTTTTTTTTTGTAGCTAGCATATTTATCAAGTATGTATTAAAGAGAAATATAAAACACAAACTGTCGATTTTTGAACTAGAAATAATTTAGTTACTATCGAACTAGTAGATACTTATTTGGTGCTTTAGGTCAAGTTCTGAAATGCAATTTTAGATCATTTTATATCAGAGATAATAATTTCGCTTAAAATGTATTAAATTTTCGATTTCATTATTTTTTGTGTGCACGTGAATGCGAATGCTATTATTTTTTTATTTTACTATTTATTTAAAGCATTACGTTTATTCGTTTTTTTCTTTGAACCGCTTCAGCATCGCTTTGGTATTCACGGGACTGTTGTTGTGCTAACCGAAATTCACTTTTATTAAAAAACTTTCACTGATGATCAGATATGTAGATGCCTTCATACATAAGCACGTATGTATTTAACTGTGGCTATGATAGTTTGAACGGAGCTTACGCTCAAGCAGTAGGCATTTACCCAATAAACAATATAAAAAAAACTATTGAAAAATGCTAATTACACAGATGTGGAAAGTTTCGTTTGTGAGCAGCTGAGAATTATTTCCGATCAAGTTTTCTGCATAGAATCTGAATCCGAGCTCAACATTGTACCATTACTTCAGAGTTTTATGATATATGAGGTTTTTGTAAATTTTTTTCACTGTTTAGTCTTCTAGTCTTTCTGTACGAATGCAGCTAATGAGCGTGGCATTAAATGGGTTCTTTCAACAGTTATGTTTATTTTTAAAGTTATGCCCAAGCCACCAAAACGTGACATTACACATGTTTATTTAATGGCGGATACACAAGACAGGCGATCCCGCAAACCTCATACCTGGTAAATATACTATCGACCAGATCTTCACGATGCGCAAGATCTTGGAGAAGACTCACGATAAGAAAATCTATACTCACCATCTAAATAAGGCTCTGCGTAATGACGTTGAGCAACACTATCTGCTCCGAACCATTCGAAACCAAACAAAGCTTCAGATAAGGCGACATCCTTTCATGATATTTCTTTAACATAAGACTGGAGTAGATGATTCTAGCAGCAGAAATAAATCCCAATGGTGAAATATATTATAAGCGGGTACAATTGCTAGCGTATGCTGATGGTATTCATATTATTGACTAGAACAGACGCGCTGTGAGTTCTGCCTTCTCTGGATCAAATGAAGAAGTAAAAAAAGTGGGTCTTGCGGTAAGTGAGGACAAGACAAAGTACACCGGCACACTCGCGCCTTGGTAGCCACCTCAATATTGACGGATATACATTCGAGACTGTGAAGAAGTTCGTCTATTCAGGAATCAGCATTAACAGAAAAAACAATGCCACCTTAGAAATCAAACTGAGAATAACTCTTGCAAACAAGTGCTACTTTGTACTGAGTAGCAAACGGAGAAGTTAAGTTGTTCTCGACGAACAAAAATCACGCTCTACAAGTCGCTCATCATACCTACCCTGATGTATCGCTCGGAGTAATGGAAGGTTTCGAGAGAAGGTGAGATGGCTCTTGAGTTTTCGAGAGAAAGGAAGATTTATTAAATAATAATAAATTCTGTCTGTGATGTCGATGGCGTATATCGAAGTAGGGGTAATCATGAGCTTCATGAGCTTTACGCAGATATGACGAAAGTGCAGCGAATAAAAAGAGATAGGCTAGGTCATGTTATACGAAGAGGTTCCGGCCAAGAAAGTTTGGAAGCAGAGAAAGGGAAAACCTTAACTGAGTTGGAAGAGCAGATAGAGGAAGACTTAACCTCACTAGTCGAAAATGTGCATTTAGGTGATTATATGAAATGCGAGTGGGAACCAAATTATGAAGTTAGAGAATAAGGTTAGTCTTAAACTCAAACCTTAACTGAGTTATAGTGTTTATTGGGTATGCTGGTATGTCTGCAACAGCTTAAGGTTAAAGTGAAGTCAGCTTAAAGCATAAAATCAAAGTCTGTGAATATCGAAATGAGTGCGTGTGAATACTGTCTGCACTAATATAGCCTATGTAAGTATTTTTATGCGCTCACAGACATGGCATATATTTTTTACTTGCTTAGTACTCATTTTCGCGACTTGTTGAATCATTCTTTTGCTGTCAATAAAACTAACATTTTTATTAGTACTAAAAACTTTCGTTTGGTAAATATTGTCACTTTTGTTTATCACGCAGGAAGTTATTATATATTACGAAATTCGTTTTGATTGCTGCTGAATTTGATGTAATACTTGTAGATGTGCAATTAAGTTTCATTCATTTCATTAGTTACTGGTTTAATTATGTACATAAGTTTTTGTATTTACTACTTCACAACAAAACAAAAAATTATAACACAAAGTTACATAATTACAGTCGTAGTTGAAAATGCATGTTGTGATAAATTATTGCAGTGATGTATTTTGCAAACAGAAATTATGTAAATAAAGTAGATTAAATAATTTGAAAAGTTCAAGTAGATAGAACAACTAGTTGCAAAGTACTACTCAACTGGTATGCATCCTAGTCCAATATATTAAATTCTTATACCCAGCGTTGTATTATATGTACTTGTATTATAACTTTGATTGGATAACTGTTGCACGTAATGGCATTAAGGGAGCATGATAGATATATACCATCTTATATCGAAGTCCAGACCATGCCCGTTCATCTATCCGTTCGTCCGTTAACACGATAACTGGAGCGAAAAATTTGGCTTACATATGAATAGACTGGTACTGAAAATGAGCGAAAACGACCGATAAGAATGTCTTTTTGGTTTTGTTTTTGCGTTAACAGTTCTTCGCCCCATTCAATAGATGTGATCACTCAGAAATTATCATAAATATCCTTTATCGGGAGTCCGAAGAAACTTGCAGTTTCAACAGGGTTGGATCAATAGATATGGGTGTTAAAGCCGTTGGCTCCACATTGCAATTGAAATGATGGTTTGTTTATGTGGGAACAGATTATTAGGTTTAATTCTGGATAAGCAAGAGTTCAATCTACTGCAGTGTAAAGATCGAAGTTGTGCCAGGCTGACGCGCGTCCCCCTGAGAATTTTGAAGAAGGTTTATCTAAAAACCAAATTTGACAAAAGATGACAGAAAATCGTTGCAATATACATCAATTCTGCTTTCTTCAACAATGAGTTTTGGGATTTTGACATTGAGAATTGGGTTTGCTAGACATTTAATGGTATAGGACTTTGCTGACCCTTTTACTTCACACGACTGAATTTTTGTGTGTTCTTTATAGCATTTACGGATTTACTCCCTAAATCTCTGGAAGGCGGCGGGTCTTTTTAATCATATGCCTGTTGGGATGTTCACGTTTCTGAGTATTGGAAGTATTTTTGCCTTTCCGTGTAAGACATCCGTGGCAGCTCTGAGCGCGGTGTTTGCAATTTTCTCCAGTACATTTCTTTTCCGCTGGGTGACTATATCGGAGACGCGTAGCATACAAACAGCTTGCCAATTGCTTAAGGGAGCGGGACGGGTCAAGTGCCTTTGTCACTGGCCGTAGGAGATATAGCGCACAATTGCAGTTGTTGTTGTTGTTGTAGAAACGAGGACACTCCACGAAGGCCTTGGGGAGCGTTATCGATATCGATGCTCCTTTTCCGGATGCAGATCTGGAACGTTCCGGTAACAAGCACCATTAAGGTACTAGCTCGACCATCTGGTATGACCACATGAAACCTTCTAGGCCGTACCGCCCCACCCCTAGATCTATAAGAAACTTGGGGTCGCCAGAGCCTCGGCTGTCAAAGAAACAGGATCCTCCACGGGTATGGGAGGTTGACAATTGGGTTGGAGAAACTATCTATTGCGCTGGCAACCCCTTGAAGAGGTTGCGCTACACAACCCATTGAATCAATTTGGTATTTTAGTCACCTCTTACGACAGGCATACCTGCTGCGGGTATAATCTAAGCCCCCTAACCAGCTGAGTCTCCTACATTAGCTGGTTTCACAGGCTTTAGTAACGGTAACACCACGCCATTTTATATTTTGCAGAGATCACGAAAGTGGACAGAGACAATTTAAAGAAGAGCGATAAATATTTAAATCCCTCATAGCCAATCTCTTTAAGCATCGGCATGGCAATCTCGTCCGAGCTTACCGCTTTAGATAATTTAGCAAGTTTTGATGGAGTTTTTAACCTCTGTGACGGTGAGGGTAATAGGAGACGAGCTACTGCCGGCTGCCTACCAAGGAACGCATTATGTTTTGGAGGCAAAAAATTGCGGCCTCCGTTGGAAAATTTGCTCGTGTTTCCGGAATTGTTTCTGCGGGAATGAAGCGAGCCGATGTGGGTTCAAAGATCTTTCGCACGTTCTTCTTTACAGACATCAGTCGGGACTGGAAGGATAGCAAAAAGATTTTCTGTATGTGCTTTATATTCCACCGACTCGCCTATTTTAAAGTTGATTAAAAGGCGTCGTACATATAGGTATTTGAGCAATCTGGGCGGCCAAAAATCAATTTTTCAAAACGAAGCAAATAAAAAAAATTATATTTAGTAGGCCAATACTCTAGCGTATTAGAATCAATAATTATTTATTTCAGGGACGGAAAATAATAATAATTTTTTTTTTTTTCGGAATCGAAAAAGTCATGGTCAAAAAATTGTTCTAGGTGAAAATGTTTGAGTTCCCAGGTATCCCTATAGCAATATCATGTCGAATCATGCATCCTTTTTATTTTTCGAACTTTTTAAATAAAAGTCCACATATAAAAGTAAAATCTGTATTTTTATTTTTTGATTTGGGCCTTTTATTTCGGCCTTAAAAAATAAAAGTCTTGATTTAACTTTTATTTCGTGACTTTTATTTTTAAAAGTCCGAGTTTAACTAGTTCTATCGGACTCAAAAAATAAAAATCCGAAAATAATTTTTATCTTGATCCAAATATATTTAAAGTCCAAAATTAATAGTTTTGCAAAAACTTATATTATAAAAGAAATAACAGTTTCAGCCCCAGATTTATTTGCATCATTCAAATGCTTAGTGTGGACATCCACTCAAAGTTGGATCATTCGTGCGTATCTTGCGGCAGTTTTTCACGTTCTTAGAGAATATAAATTTTGAATTGATATTTTTACGGATTTCAGTGAAGTTTATAAAAAAGAAGCCATGGATTCTTATGAAACAGTAAGTTTAATACTTATGTATTTTAAGATTTATATAGTCCTTAACACCTTCGTAATACAATTTTTAAAAAGTGATGTATTGGGGCAAAATTTTTGCCCATTTTTTTTGTTTTCCAAAAGGGTTTTGTTTTAGGGCCCGCTTTGCCACGCATTGATTCCATTTTTTTTTAGAAAGCCTGTATTTTGTTAATTTCAATAGTGGAAAGATTGTTCCCGCTTATTCCCACTTTTTGAAAAAATTGGTAATTTTGAGCGTTGCACAGTGGTGCCATCTCCATATGGTGAGCAATAAAAAATAGTAAACGTACTCCAATTTTGTAATCTTGTTGTAGCATAAAAAGAATATATATGCAATATGGTGATGATTGGTACCATGCCATGCCCTCTACTCTTGTGGACGGTTATATTAAAAGATGTCTGATGTTTATGAAACTCAGTTTGGACGTTAATCTCACGTTTAGAAACGCAATTGTAGAATTCGATCTTGTTTGGTGAATCAATGTGCTCATACCGAATCCTAGATCTATACTATCAGAAGAGGCAGCAGAAGCCAGAAATAAACACATTCGACTATATAGGCAAAATTTTGCAAGGCAATTCTCTAGAGAAACCTGCAACCTGGACATATTAAATAGGTAAAACTGGATTTGTAAGTGAAAATGTAATTTAATGCAACTAAATATTTTATAATGTTTACAGGTTACTTCTGAATTCTGACCCAGTGATGACAGGTATGAAGCCAAAAAGAAGGAAAACATTGCAAACTTTTGCAAAAGACACCATTGCCATGCTTCAATGTTCATGACCTGCCTGACATATTCTCTGATGATGAGCCCTAAAGAATGATAACTAACCATGCCACTGGACTTCTGTTACAAATAACAGTGTATCGGATTGGGATACGAGTTTTAGCTTTAGTATTGATTATTTACTAATCTGGTAATGCCGAACACGTAGGTGATGTATAGAAACTCACCATTTTTCGGCAGGCTTAAATTTTTTTGATAATTACTTAATAAATTGTGTTAGAATTCTCGATGCCAGGCATATAAAAATAAATGCCAAAATTCAGCGAAATGTGCGATCTGCTTGTCAGTTGTACTTTATTATACTAGAATGAATTATTATACTAGAATGTCCGTCGACTTTTTGGACCACTGTATATATAATAAAATAAAATATAAAGTTAAATATAACTGAAATCACCACGAGTAACATAATTAAACAATTTAAAGCAAAAAACAATGATTTTTTAAGAAACTTTGCTGTCCGTCGACTTTTCTGGACCACTGTATATATAATAAAATAAAATAAAAAGTTAAATATAACTGAAATCACCATGAGTAACCTAATTAAACAATTTAAAGCAAAAAACAATGCTTTTTAAAGAAACTTTGCTGTCCGTCGACTTTTCTGGACCACTGTATATATAATAAAATAAAATAAAAAGTTAAATATAACTGAAATCACCACGAGTAACCTAATTAAACAATTTAAAGCAAAAAACAATGATTTTTTAAGAAACTTTGCTGTCCGTAGACTTTTTTGGACCACTGTATATATAATAAAATAAAAAGTTAAATATAACTGAAATCACCATGAATAACAAAATTAAATTATTTAAAGCCAAACAAATAATTTTGACCACTCAGATTGCTCAAATACCTCTATGTGCGTCGCTCAGATATGATGAATTCGGCTCACCACTCAAGTGAGAGCAGTATGAGTAGGCGGTCGGTTGTCAATGATAACATCGGCGGCCAACTCAAGCACTACACTAGCCTTGCGCTAACGATGCAGTTATCTGGCGAGCTATGACAATTTCCTACTATACGTACGAGGGTGTCCAGCTTATCGTGCAGAACGCAGTGTCATCTATTTCATACGCCAACATTTCATCCCTACTGGCATCTTGCAGATCAGAATGCCACAAACATGATGCACGGTTAAAGTCGCCTAGAAAAATTTGATTCTCACCAGTGAGAAAAGCACAGATTTCAGGAAATAGCAAGTAACGGGAGGATGTAAATGTTGGTGATTTCTAAATTCGAATCGCCTGTCTGCACAAGTATTTCTTGACGCTGCAGGACCCTGTCTCTGCACGGTAGATGTTAGGATTAAATATATTGTACTGCGCATAGTGTTGAGTGATTATTGCGAGTCCGCCTCGATTTCTTGTCGCACGATCTTTTCTATGGACATTTAGGGAAAATTCATCTTTTTTGGTGCGCCCAAATGACTTAATTTATGACCAAGAAGGACCGCCCCAGTGGTTTATTTATTTCTGGCATAAAATTTAAATACAAACGTGTAGCTTTATTTTACATAGACCTCCAACAATAAGTGTACAGTAGTTACAAATATGCAATTACTAATCTATAATATAAAAATAAGTTGGGTTTTCCTTCCTGACGCTATAACTCCAGAACGTACGAACCGATTTCCACGGTTTTGCATTCGTTGGAAAGGTCTAGGGGCTCAGTGAGGTTTATAGCAAAGAAACTTCAGGGTCGACGCACAGGGTCTCGAGATATAGGTCAAAACGTGGACCCGGATACCCCTAGAATGTGTTTATAGAATATGGATAACAAATGAAAGCTGTTGATGAGTGCTTTAGTAAAGGGTAATTTTCATACCCCTGTGTGACCAGGGTCTCGAGATATAGGCCAAAACGTGGACCCGGGTAACACTAGGATGTGTTTTTACATTATTGGTATCAAATTGAAGCTGTTGATGTGTGCTTTAGTACAGAGTAAGTTTTACATCTCTTGGTGACTAGGACCTCGAGATATAGGCCAAAACATGGACCCGGATACCGCTAGAATGTGTGTGTATTATGGATATCAAATGAAAGCTGTTGCCGAACGCTTTAAAGTAATTTTTATTGTGATATTCGATTTAGTCGCATCAACCTGGCAAAACTGATAAATATGCATGCGAAGCCGAAATAAAGACATGAATTAATAATACCCACATACCTGTTTACATACGTCCTATTCGATTTGCCTGAAATTTGGTATATAAATTTGCCTATATTAGTATTTACGATGCTGTTTTCCGGGAAGTAGACCAGAGACGGACTGGGACTGGGATTAGGACTAGGACTGGAACTGGAACTGGAACTGGGACTGAGACTGAGACTGAGACTGATACTGAGACTGAGACTGAGACAGGGACTGAGACTCGGAATGGGACTGTAACAAAATACATACCACCCTCTGGGACTGGCAATAAGATATGAAGAAGAATGAGAAAAACTTGAGAGAAGAGAAAAGAGAGGAGAAGGAGACTGAGAAAGAGATAGAATGAGACGAAGATGGAGCGAAAAATACGGAGGGAGGAGTGAATACAGAGATTAGGAAAAAGTGTAGAGGGGCGAGGGCAGAGTTAGACCGAAAAAGCTTGTTAAAATGTATGCAGATAGACCAAATTTAAGCAGAACAACGTCTGCTGGGTCTGCTAATAGTTATATAAATAAATTATGCTTACCTGTAGCTGAACGACCTTCCTCCTCAAACGGTATCTCGTTGCTAAGCAAGTGTTTATCCTTGCGTTCTACCCATAAATCATCCACACTATCCTTGGCTGCTGTCGCCTCTGTTGGTTCATGTTGCAAATTTGTAAAGTCGACTTGATTGCGATAAAATTTTACACGTTGTGTTATGTTAACATCGTTAACATCAAGTGCACCATTCAAGTAACTAAAAACATTCTTTTGAAAGCAACTAAAAGTTGGCCGTTGATAACAGTCGCGTATAATATCATCCCATAATTCATTTCCGGCAGAGAAGCGTTTCGCGAAACGCATAAAAATTGAATCACTGCCATTAATGCGTGTGCTACTATTATTTTTGTTGTTGTTGTTGTAGCTGCTGTTACTCCAATTATTGTTGCTCTTATTCGTCGCATCCAATTTTTGCCAATTCATATTAATGCCAATGGCTGTTTGCGTCGTCAAATTGCTGTGAGCGAGTAATGCCAGACTGCTGCTGTTTAAAGTTGGTTGCATAGGCGTCGTACTATCAAACAAGTCAGCTATTTCAACTGATAACGCACATTCAAACATTAACAACAAAATAGCGATGAACAGTGAACATCTTTCTACTGCCATATACAAGTGACAGTCATTAAGCATCGTTCGCATTTGTTGCTTGAGTTTGTTGACTGCTGCTGCAGTTTGTCTGTTTGCTGCGGAGTTGCTTTGTGTAGTTGGTGCAATCACACCAATGTGCCGATTCCGTACGCAAGATTTGTGGTTAAACGCAGAAATCGTTTGACTATTTGTTGTGTTGTTGTTATTTCTTTTGAAGTCGTTGTTGTTTCGATAGATGCTGTTGTTATTGTGGCCCATGTCACTGCTGTTGTTTTGTGGTTTACCTGCGATCCAGTTTGGCAATATGTTTGATCTAAAATATGTGGTCCGCGTTGTAGTATATTCTTTGGACTCGCTTATTTTCTCCATTGCTTTAGCAAGCAAATTAGTTTTGTTTTATTCTTGTTGTTGCTGCTGTTGTTGTTGCTGTTGCGGATGCTGCCACTTTTGAAGCTGTTTGCGCTTTAGTTGCATTTGTTCCTTTTTCCTTATATTTAAAAGTTAGCACTGCTTGAGCGTAAGTATTTTGCGCCAGTGAAATTCTTTCATTTACTTTTCTTAGAATATTCAAGTCAAGTTCAATTGTAACATTTTACAACTTTCTCCTTCTTCACAATATTTGTCATTTATTTTAAGTATCTGTCTTTTAAAAAGTATCCGGTTGTTCTTGTTCTTGCAGGCTACTAAAGCGTGAAAATTGTGTTAGTTTATTAATTATTTAAAGTGAAAATCAATTGAGTTTTTGTTTGTTCGCTTTAGAATTTTATTTTTAAAATAAGATAATATTATGCGTCATCGCTTTCTCCGATTTTGTTGCAATATGTGTATATTTTAGTACCCCTTGCAAGAAGCTCCAATTGGCCTTCTGACAATTTATAGTAGCTATAAGCTCAGCTGACTTTAACACTTTTGCAAATAGCACAGTGTGTGTTCCCGCAGAGAAATATATATCCCAATTTCTGTTTCAGAAACTACTCGGTGTACAAACTCTACTCATATGACCTTCCAATAAAAATCATCGCTCGAAATGGGAGACTTTTGGTCGTTTTACCACGCATGTTATCATGATTATGTTTTTGTTTCAGGAAGAATTTTTTTTATAGGAATATAAATGACAAAAATTTACAATCTCGAATAAAACTTATAGGGATTGTAAAGATTAAAATTTGTTAATTTTTTTAAACACTTTTAAGAATTAATGAGCTTAACACCGATAAATAATAATTGGTAGTCAATTGGGGAAAACTGAAAAGAAGAAAGCATTTACTGGCACATTGTGATGGTACAATTTCGAAAACCGCCACGTCATCATCGTCAGGTAATTTCTTAATGTTTTCTCCGACGATCGAACAACGGTCAGCCCGCTGAAATTGCTCGCTGATTTTCTTTTTTTGCTAATTTCAGTTTCACCGGTTTTCACACCCTCGCACAATTAAAGACATTCTCTCTTTACGTTAATTTGTACAAGATGTGTTATTTGTATTTGTTATTGTACCTGTTTTTCACTTCAAAAGTTTATTTGTGTATAATATTTAAACTCGGGCTCAGTTTATATGTTAATATGTTGGTACATATGTTTAACCCTCGGATTAGCGGTGAATGAATTCAACACATCTTAGCATTGTGGTCTGGCCAGATGAACTTTGACACTTTGAAATTTATCCACAAATATTTGAACTTTTATTTAAAGTTTGATGAAAACTCGCCGCACACTGTGATTAACCAGACCCAAGTTTGAATTTTTATTAAATAATTTTGAAATGAATACGAACTATGAGGTCTTATGGCTTAAAAATATGTTCGTCTAGCCAGACGATAACGCTAAAATGTGACATAATCAACTTTGGTACAAAAAAAAAAACGATTAAATAAAAAGAAAAAAATTTCGATTTCCGAATTATTAAAAAGACCGCCTTTAAACTTAAAAAGTAACTAAAGCTTTTCATGATCGGGTCGATAGCAGTAAAGTTATTCACGAAAATAAAGTCTTCTGGTCTGGTCAGTTGCCATAATCTATCGGAGGATTAAAGGTGTATTTAGTTTCTGAAACATAAGTTCTGTTTCAGGTTTCTCTCTGGGGACTTATAAACCACGCTATACCCTTTCGCAGATTTTTCGATTATTATTGACTTTCTTATCGGCTTTTCATCGACGGCTCACAGATGTTTTATCGATATTATAGTGACGTTCTATCGGTATCTGTTTCATAAAAAACTGATGAGGCTTAGGAAACAAATCGATAACATGCCGATAGTCAATTAATAATATTCCATGAAGAAATCAATAATTTTTCGTTTTAAAATCGATAGCTTTTTGATAAAAAATCGATAAATTTTCAAAAAACCGATAACACTTTGATAGCAATAAGATTGACTCGCGAAGGTCTTCCTGGCTGGACTGTGTTCTGGCGCCTTCTTCATACCTTTAAATAAGGCTTTTTCAGTGATAGTAGACGGAGGAAGTCGGGGTTAGAGGAGGAAACCATTGAGCACGTTTTGTGTGAAACAGCTGTCGGATCTAGAAGCAGCAAGTGGCACAAGTCCTAAAAAGCTTCAAGTATTTGCGAAGAAGACGGAGCTATTTTATGACATAGGTCCTGATTTTTGATAGTGGTTTTCAGTTTGGTCGTCAAACAAACTTCTGGTAACACTATGGAGTCATTCAGTCTATGTGAGGTCCTCATTGACCGGCCAGTTCAACCTTACTTAACCCATATTAAATCAATAACTGTTTGACAATATATCGAACATTTTTTGCCACCTAATTGATATTATTTCAATTAAAAGTCGATGACAAACCGATAAATCATTGATAATTAATCAATAGTACATCGGTGAGCTTTATTATTGTTATAAATTTATAGCACTTCGATTTTTGAGTTTTGTTAACAGCCTTATAAGTGTATTTTAACTTTTGGTTAATTTATGAGCTCAAGGCCACAAGGATAAATAAATAAAACGCCATATATAAAATTGGTCGATATTTCGGTTTCAATCTGAAAACATCCTCAGCGCTAGAAAAACTCAAAATTACGAATATCGATAACAATTCGATAGCTGGTATACGTTTCGCCGATAACACACCTTTAACAAACCGATAGCTCGTCAATAAAAAATGGATAACACGCCCATAACTCGTCAATGCCAAACCGGTAACTCATCGATTACCGTTGCCAGATCGTGAGTTACTGATATGAGTTACTGATAACAATCATTCTTGACATCCTTCCACTGGATCTAGCTGGTCATCGAGCAGCGGCAACGTCAGCCCTGCGTCTAAGGGAGTTGCTGTTTTGGAACAACAATACCACAGGACACTCAAGTATAGTAAACAAATACAGTTTTCTTCCTCCTATCACAGATCGCTATGCGACCACAACAGTTGCGGAAACCAACTTTAAGGTAAACATACCCAGCAGGGATACCTGGACGGAGTAGGATAAGTGCCTTGCTATGGGCAGCAGCATTTCCATATACACGGACGGCTCTAAGCTAAACGGTAGAGTTGGAGGTGGAGTATACTCAAGGGACCTTGACCTCCAGCTCTCATTCAGACTATCCGATCACTGCAGTGTATTCCAGGCAGAAGTTGCAGCCATAAGGGAAACCGCAGCTAGGATAGCGACATGCAATGTCGGCAAAGAAATTTTTATCTTCAGCGACAGCCAAGCTGCCATAAAATCTCTTGGCTCCCATTCGTTCAATTCTGAACTAGCACTAAACTGTCGCCGATCTCTTCAAGAGATGGCTCAACAGAACCGAGTGCACCTCACATGGGTCCCAAGACATAGGGATATCGAGGGAAATTGAATTGCAGATGAACTCGCTAGGCAGGGTACAACCAGGCAGGTTCTTCCTGGACAAGAACTCTTAGGTATGCCCCTGTCCACATTCAAGCTAATGCTAAAAGAGCACAAACACCGGGGTGTCGGTGGTTCACCTCATTTGCAACTGCCCAGCACTAAGCAGAGCACGGCAGCGCTTTCTGGGAGTTCCATTTCTTGATAATCTGAGCCAGGTTGTGGAGCATGACGTCAAGGACTTGGTAGTTTTCATCAGGTCCTCAAAATGGTTCGAAGAGGAAAGGTAACGATATTTTTCGTGGTATTACAACGGGCCTAATACTACTGGCCTAAGTGTGCCCTCGGGCAGCCACCCTAACCTAACCTAATCTACTGATAACAATATATGCTACTTTGGACTAAGAGAAAGTAAAGTCCTCTCTCGGCAAACGAAAATCATGCTCTACAAGTCAGTTATCGTACTCGTCCTGCATATAGTGCAAAAACATGGACCATGACAACATCAGATGAAGCGGCTCAGGGAATATTCGAAAGAAAACTTCTTTGAAAGATTTATAGATAGGGAATATGGAAAATCTCCGTAAGCTCTACGACGGCCAACTCAGCCGGTTGATCCAGATTAACATAAGGAGGTCCTAATCCTTATACACACTAAGTCGGGAAGTACCATCATGAGGTCGCCCCAAGAGAAAGTTGTTTTCAATATACTCTTGCTTAAACGAAGTAGTATGCCATCTGCCTTCTGGCGAGAGGCTGACTAATGTATTAATTGGTATGTCCCTGACGCATATACACTGACTCATTTGGCAACAGGTGTGATGCTGATGCAGAGATTGGCAATTGATATTTCGTAGGACAGCGCCGCGTTAAAAATACCAGTTGCTAATATGCAAAATAGCATTTTTCTAGTATTCAATTAGTTGGTTTGATTGCATGGAATCGATTAAGAAAATACAAAATAACGATAAAATTTAACCGATCATTCGATAAAAATAATCGATTAAAATAATCAAATGATTTATCACTGCCATCTCTGCATACTGATAATAAATATGTTGCAAAGACAAACTGAGAGATAGGGCTATTTATGGTTGCATTTCTTAGCAAGTTCGTTTCTTAAGTCTTTTGTTTTAATTGCATAAGTTAATTTTTTTGCACTTTTTCGGTGTTTGTAGTAAACGTTAGATGGAATTTTATCTTTTTTTATTTTGAATGAAATTCTTACACTTATTTTTCACATTATTCACTTCTCTAAAACTATTTAAAACAACTCCTCCATTTATTTTCACTTTTCGCACTGAGTATTTAGTATCACGTTTTGCTGTTAACAATTCTCTATGTTCAAGAAACAATTACATAGTGTTATTGATTGAAAACTATTCGTCTAATCCCATAAACAATAAACACAATGACCACTTTGGCATGTTATTAAATACCAAGCGATTGGGTTTGAGTGGATACTCAAGTAATTGTTTTTTTTATTACTTTCATTTGGCGGTTAAAAAATTTTATATTTTGCGCATTGTTTGTGAGAAAGCTTTGTAAGTATCACTTAACATTATTGAATTAAAAATTTTATTGTTTTTTCCGTTTTTAATTTTATTTATTCGTGTAACACCAATAACTTTTTTAGGTGAGCATTAAAGGTACACAAAAAAAAAAAACAAACAAACAAAAAAAAACAATTATAAAAAAAATTCCATTATAATCAACATTAACACTTGCTGCTCACGGCTACGTGTTGTAAATAAAGTGTATGACCGTTTTCATTTATTTTTTTTTTATTATGCTCTTATTTCTCATTTTATTTTTGATTTGCGTTTTTTTCTCTTTATTTTATTGCACCTCACTGATTTTCGTCACCTTTTTTGTGTTGTTGTCTTTGACTTTCACAATTTAGCACTTTTCGTTTTGTATGCCATGCATTGTGTCATGATTTTTGTTTTTATTGTTCACGTAGATCTTTATAAAATTTCGAATGCTCACTTTGGTGTTATTTTGTTAGCGGTGTTGTGTGCGTGCGCATGCGTTGTCATCCGGCAACTGATTGGGTGGAGATCATAGCGCGCATATTTTTGTTCAGCTGTTCTGCGTCTGATGTGGGCTAAAGCAAAGTCGGTAAGTAATAGCTTCGCTAGAGCAACTATGAATCAATTTATTGTAGTGGCTGAAGACTATATGAAACTGGTTATTTCCTTGATTGCAGACTCATAAGTTGCATTGAAGCTGTGACAAGAAATTATTTAGTCTGTTTGTGAGATATCTTTGTTGCAGCTCTACTTTTTTCTGCAGAAAACGCCAGCACCGATCTTACAAAATTTTCTTCATTCAATGTTTATTCACTCAAATTTATTCATTTTGCCTCTTGGCGCTCTTATTCTCTTCTTAATCTTCGTTAAGTTTATTTTTCATGTTGCACGTTGAACGAAAATGGTATTGATTACTTAGCTTTTATGTTTTTTATTCTAAGTTTGACTTTGACTTTGGCGTCGGTGTTGCGTCCAATAAATCAGCGTTTGGTTGTTTTGATTTGAATTAAGAAAAAAAAACAATGGATAACACTTTTCTAGTCTTCTTTTTACTTGTTCCAACAACTGAAACTAATGCGTCTCCGTTGGGGACATAATGATCAAATGTAAACTCGTTTATGTGTTGTTTTCAGCTTGTCTGTCAAGTTTATCAAAATTTCTAAATATGTACGTACTTAGATGTGTTATATATTAATTTTTCTATTGCTAGTCTTAATTGTAGCTCTACGGAGCATTAAAGCTATAGAATGCAGTTAACGGCGGTCATGTAGGTTGAGTATGCCTTCTGACTATCTCGAAATTGGTTTGACTGTAAGAAGAGAAGAAGAGAAAGAGAAAATTACGTAATGTAAAGTAATTGCGCGAATTTCTATATAAACTTCTTAAATTAATATAAATAAAAGAGCAATACGTTTTGTATTTGAGTATTGTTATTAAGATCACGCACTTAAAATTTTTAGTCCAACAATTAAAGCACCAACGTCATCTGGTGGTATTATTCTCATAGGCATCTGTGGGTTTTCCATAGCAAATTTGCATTCTTATGAACAGCTAAAACTAATATATATAATAATATTATATACTTGGCAGATAGTTTTGGTGGAGTGATATATGTTCAACGGACAAAAGTTCAGTTGGCGTTGTGTCTACTTCAAATGACCTCAAAGTCATATGAAATCGTTACAAAGTAAAATTTTAAATGGTGTCAATGATATTAATATTATGACCATCCTACTTTATGAAATGATCATAAAGTCAAATATTTTTTTAGTGGCCATAAAGTCAATTATTTTGTTTTGCACCAAATTTTCGGATACGACGCTCATTTTTTTTATATTTTTTTGGCATATGAATGAAAAATTGCAAAAAAACTGGACCAACCAGGTCTTCTCTGAGATAAGAAAAACTGGTTCAGCTAAAAGTTTAGACTCGGAGAGTCCACTTACCACAAGCCGAAAACTTAGCAAAGTGATCCTGGATTGAACTGGCTTACTTTGCATGACTCTAAAATGGGCCAGAAAACAGCCCCTACATGAGTCTAAAAGTATACGATCCATGCCCTAAGATTACCTTAAATCGAGGAGCCTAAGTAGGTCTAGAAGAAACTCTATCTAACTATCTTAAAAATGTTCTGAAAGCTCTAAGAATCGCAACAATCGGGGCAACTTGAGTCACATTTTTGTCCTTATCTCAAAAATCCTTGACATATCTTAATTTCCTTAGTGCCGACTTCAACAACTCGACTTAATTTAGTCGATTCATATTTTTTAATTTTCCTGTTTCACCACCAATGCTTAGCTGAGTCACAAATTAGCCTAAATGTCAGCTGGTTTATTCTCGACTTTCAACAGTGTTGCTGTAGTATAAATTTTGAGTCGAATTAAATGGCGGTATTGATACTTATTTCATTATGCGTGTAATTATAACGTAGCCAAAAATACTAAGTACTATGTATAAAATGGCTGATAGGGTTTTTATAAGTCAAATGGGTTTTGTAGCTAAGTTGGTGAAACCGAAAAAAACTTAGTCTCAAATTTGGGCTAACTTAAGTTGCAACTAAGTTTTAGCCTAAGTCGAGTTGCTGAAATCGGCCTTTAGTGATTTTTTAATAAAATTACGTGATTATTTTAAACACCCGTACGTTTCCTCTACTTCATGCAATGCGTCACCACAATACACGTCTTTCCAACTCCCATACCTTCTCTGTTTGCCCTCGAAAACTTTTATACCTTTTACGTCCAATCTTCGTTCCAACTTATCTCCCATTTTCTTTCCTTTTGGTTCTTTTTTCGCTTCCTGTATTTCTTGCTCTCCGTTTTCGCCTCATACCCCCATGCCAAACAAAACTGGTGTAACTCTAAACAAAATTTGAAAATGACGCAAAATATTTCAAAATATGCATCGATTACCTATCCACCCTGTCGCAAAATCAACGAAACAAAATTATGTGTATTAAGCGATTCTAGTTTCCATCAACAGTAGGCGCTAAAAACGTAATTTATAAATAAGGATATGGCCAAAGACCAGCTGGTATATTTGGAAATTCAGTAGGTCGAAATTCCATTACCTCATTCAAATTCTTATAAAATATTCGAGTAATGCAGTTCGCTTTTACGAAGTTTGCGTGAAACATACATTTTGAAAACTGCCGTTATATAAAAAGATCTAAACTGAGCGGAAAATGTGTCTCTGTTGAATTTTAATTTTAAAACTTGAACAACATCTACTGTAAACAGCTTGTCAGAAATAAAACTAAGAAGGTATAATGCAATTACCGAAACTATCTAGGGAACAATTACTTCAAGTATATTTAGATTGGAAACATAGAAGTAAACGGTGCACAATAGCATTCTACCTTTATAGCTTTGTTTCTGATAAGTTGTTACCCAAGTATTTGTTAAAATTTCAAAATTAGAATTCATCAACATTATATCTGTGTTTAAGGATACATTTTCCGCTGCATTTTGATTCGTTTAAAAAAAGGAAGTGTTTGAAAGTGTTGTTTAACCTCTTTTTATTTTCCCACACTTTGCCATTGTCTGCGCGCTCTGAACTGTACATGTGTGGGCTTTCAACTTTCTAGCTCAGTAGCAAATCTTTTAAAGATTGATTGCAAGATTTCTCCCTTTTGAAAAACTTTTCAAATATATCTGTGCGTCCCTAGACAAACTTTTTGAGATATTTTTTTTCTTCCTTTGACATCTTAAATACGTTTAAAATTTCTTGAAAAACTTAATCGAGAAATGCTCCCGTTTTAGGTTTGTAGCTCCATGGAAAATACCTTAAAAACAGATCGCAAGTTTCCATTCGCTCCGTACAAAATCTAAATCCACGCAACTACTAGCGGATTGTTTTTTCCCTATTGTCGATGGACTAATGTCAAAATCGAAGTTGATGTATCAAATTAAAATAAACAAGTAAGGAAGGCTAAGTTCGGGTGTAACCGAACATTACATACTCAGTTGAGAGATATGGAGACAAAGTAAGGGAAAGTCACCATGTAGGAAAATGAACCTAGGGTAACCCTGGAATGTGTTTGTATGACTTGGGTTTCAAATGGAAGGTATTAAAGAGTATTTTAAGAGGGCCATGGTTCTATAGGTGGACGCCATTTAGGGATATCGCCATAAAGGTGGACCAGGGCTGATTATAGAATTTGTTTGTACGATATGGGTATCAAATGAAAGGCGTTAATAAGTATTTTAAAAGGGAGTGGGCCTTAGTTCTACAGGTGGATTTCTTTTCGAGATATCGCCATAAAGGTGGACCAGGGATGACTCTAGAATGCGTTTGTACAATATGGGTATCAAATTAAAGGTATTAATGAGGGTTTTAAAAGGAAGTGGTGGTAGTTGTATATGTGAAGGCGTTTTCGAGATATCGACCAAAATGTGGACCAGGGTGACCCAGACCATCATCTGTCGGGTACCGCTAATTTATTTATATTTGTAATACCACCAACAGTATTCGTGTCAAGATTCCAAGTGCTTTTGATCTCGCCCTACAGAACTTTTTCATTTTGTTTTACTTAATATGGAAGGTGCCACACCCATTTTACAAAGTTTTTTTCTAAAGTTATATTTTGCGTCAATAAACCAATCCAATTACCATGTTTCATCCCTTTTTTCGTATTTGGTATAGAATTATGACATTTTTTTCATTTTTCGTAATTTTCGATATCGAAAAAGTGGGCGTGGTCATAGGCGGATTTCGGCAATTTTTATACCAATACAAAGTGAGTTCAGATAATTACGTGAACTGAGTTTAGTAAAGATATATCGATTTTTGCTCAAGTTATCGTGTTAACGGCCGAGCGGTCGACTGTGTATAAAAACTGGGCGTGGCTTCAACCGATTTCGCCCTTTTTCACAGAAAACCGTTATCGTCCTAGAATCTAATCTCCTACCAAATTTCACAAGGATTGGTAAATTTTTGTTCGACGTATGTCATTAAAAATATCCTAGACAAATTAAATGAAAAAGGGCGGAGCCACGCCCATTTTGAAATTTTCTTTTATTTTTGTATTTTGTTGCACCATATCATTACTGGAGTTGAATGTTGACTTAATTTACTTATATACTGTAAAGATATTAACTTTTCTTTTAAAATTTTAATTTAAAAAAAATTTTTTTTAAAAAGTGGGCGTTTGCTAATTTTTATTAAACAGGCATATAGTAATAAGTGTAACGTTCCTGCCAAATTTCATCATGATATCGTCAACGACTGGCAAATTGCAGCTTGCAAAACTTCTAAATTACCTTCTTTTAAAAGTGGGCGGTGCCGCGCCCATTGTCCAAAATTTTACAAATTTTCTATTCTGCGTCATAAGTTCAACTCACCTACCAAGTTTCATCGCATTATCCGTCTTTGGTAATGAATTATCGCATTTTTTCGGTTTTTCGAAATTTTCGATATCGAAAAAGTGGGCGTGGTTATAGTCCGATATCGTTCATTTTAAATAGCGATCTGAGATGAGGGCCCAGGAATCTTCACACCAAATTTCATCAAGATACCTCAAAATTTACTGAAGTTATCGTGTTAACGGGCGGACGGACGGACATGGCTCAATCAAATTTTTTTCGATACTGATGATTTTGATATATGGAAGTCTATATCTATCTCGATTCCTTTATACCTGTACAACGAACCTTTATCCAATCAAAGTTTATATACTCTGTGAGCTCTGCTCAACTGAGTATAAAAATTACAAATCAGCTGTCACTGTGCACCTTGTATAGTTCCACCATGGAATTGATTATCTTCTAAAAAAAATTTCTCCAATTTTAACTCATTTTTTCCCAATAAATTAGTCTGGGGTTACACCATTTTCGCTATGATAGCCTTAAATAAAAGTTTAAAATTTTGCACCACCACAAAGTTCAAAGATGCTGTTTGAGATAACCTTTTAATAAGCAACATACTCTGCTAATTTAACGGATACACCTTTTTAATGCCATACACATCAAAGAAACTGATGCCTATTGAAGGTTGAATATACGGTTATGTGAAAGTATTTTATCCTAGTATGCATCACTGCAGTAGAAGCCTTTCAAATACGCATCTGTTGAGTTATACACAGAAGACATATTGGACATCAATTGTGGCAGCAAGTTGTGACTTGGAAACGCTACGTTGAGCCAATTGTCAAATGGTTAATTGGTACTTCACCTCAATATTCATCAAAGACTTTAATTCACAAATAACACACCAAAAGGGTGAATGCAGCATTGCAAGGTATGCTCACTAATCTCACGTAAAATTCAACATTGCGCGATTCGGATATACCCAATTGCGATAAGTCAACCGTTGGTAACCAGCTGTTTGTTAGAAGAGTTTCACGACAAGATTAAATTTTTAAACATGTATGAACGTATGTGTGTAAGTGCATTATAAATCCTGTTCACTATCATATCAACAACCAAAATTAGACATGGTCAAGACAGTGAATTTTTCCATCAACACAGAAGAGCCAAATGGCAAGATGAAACTGCAGTTGCAACTGAAAAATTGGGTCAAATGCTGCACAATGTTAAACGCTTGAAGTAGAGTAACCAGTTTTTTAGCTAAATAAAGTTGATTGCAGATTTTAGTTAAATACACACACACATACACTTCTGGTTTATTCAGAATATTTAAATTTTTTGCATTTGCTTGAAACAATAAAATATGTTTTGTTTTATGAACTTAACGAACTTACAACAAAGACGCAGCTTGTTTACTTTGCGGACAGTAACGTTTCAATAACATTTGAGTGAGCTCATCATCATTTTGGTACTGCAGACGTCTCGAAAACTATCTGCTTCAAGGTAAAAGAAAAGGAGGATTAAAAAAAGGACGCATTCCACAAGAGCTTGGAATGCGCTGCCCGTCATGATATGAAAGATGTGAGAAGCGACTTCAGCGATAAAATAAGGTGTATTTGGCTTTTCGGTGGGAAAGCTCAGTGTCTAGTACGAAACTCTATCTTATGAACTGAGACTGATCGACTGCTTCGGTACCTGAAACATGGTCATATCTAGCAAATGGTTTGGACATAAAAAGTTCATCAAGTATGCGATGGGGTTGGTCGACAGCTACGGTAACACACGTTCGCGTTTCAAGTAGAGATACCACAAACCCCAATTGAGTAAAAAACGGTTTTTGTTAGAAAGATCGACTACATACTACATTTGGTTCAGATGTCAGGAGAACATAAGCATTCCGTAAAAAGAGGTTAGGGGAGAACAGAGCGAAGTGCCCTGCCTTATTAATAGTTGGTCGACGGAGTAGTTGAGAGCGGAAAGTGTCATATGTAACTCCTACAGTGGCAAGATCAGTGGTCGAAAACAGTTAAGCAACCGGACCAAGGACCATTGTCAGCAGCGATGAGGAATGGAATCGGTGGTCGGCGGTGCTATAGAAAGAGGTCGATGGACGTAACAGCATGAAGGTAAGGCAATAGCTAATTAGCGGCATGATAACGAATGACACCAGTTGAAGAGCGGGGAGACATGTAGTGGCAGTTAGTCGACTGAAAATTGACTTAAGATGCTTCGTTTGATTGGATGGTCATCTATAAATATACTGCGAGTACTTATCACCACCATAACTGCACGCTTTATAAAAAGTGATAAGATAGAAGGCGCTGGATGCTCCGCGTGCCTGTATGGTAATCTTAAGAGAAACTGCGATGACGTCATCCTATATGCAAGATGACGGAATGAAATGCGTAGTTATATGGGTTAAGGGAAAATGCGCCCTTAAGACAGGGGTAATACTTTTAGCTTTCTTATTGGAACACGGGCAAAGTTGGTGATAAGGAGAAGGGGCGCGTGGTCAATAGAAAGTGAGCCCTCGTTACATACACCGACAATGGACGAGATAGCCCAAAACATTTGCTCTCCGTTGGGCAACGTCATACAAGCTATGTATATAAATTTCGACAATGTAAAAATAGGCAACCACATCGACCATGTTGCGGCAGATGGATGACCTGTCATCAATGCTTTAGATCTTCGAATAAACCGAGCTACATACAACTGACGACCGCATGCATACCAGTGGAAGCGAGCATATAGAGCACTTCGTATCGCAGCTGAGAAAATTTATATATGCTGGGAGCCGCGTTGCCATATCAATTCGTCCGCGCAATGGTGCGGCTAGCACCATAATGCTGCTATTTTTCCTAGAACGTACAGGATCAATATCCTACAAAGGACCCTCAACATTGGTAGAACTCCCAAAGCTTTCAGGGAATTTTCGCTACAAGAAGAGGAAGGAGGACAGCAAACCTTAAATGATGGAATTGATTGTCCTTCGCTCGAGCAAGACAAGGTAAAAAAAAAATAACAAAAAAGCCGCGCGCTGATGTATAAGCCACTAAGTTACTCAAATACGGAGGTTGGCATGGCCGTAGATGTGTTTGCCTGTCGATTGGAGTCTAAGCTGCTCTAACTAAAGTGGAATCGGCCTGTCGCATATAAAGTTCTGTCAAGCGTATTGTGCAGAATACTGAAACCTACCGCAAACCGTTTAATCAATGCGGTTTCAGATGAGTCAGTAAGGCTCCTCATTAGACATCCTTGAGCAGATGCAAATGGGTCATTTTATATGAGTAGGGCCAAAGTAGTAATCCCTGCGCCTAGTCCCGAATGCATACCGAACTAATCGCATTTATCCCAGGGAAGCTTGTAATAATTAAATGTCACTCACAACCATTGAAAATATGCACACACACATACACGAGCGAATGTTATTACATGACCACTTTTTCTGAGTTTCGGCAAATTTGAATAAGATTCATTTTGTTATGATTATATAAATTAATTTCACAACTCAAAACAAATTACATTTTCATGTTTCACTTGTGTTCAAGTTATGTTATACAAATTTATGTTCATACTAGCCTTTACCCGCGGCCCCGTCCGCAAGGAAAATTTTAAATATATGGGCTATTCGCGTTAGCCTGCTTATTATCTGTTTAAAATTTTGTTTTCTGTCTAATGCATTTTATTTTTGTAATTGAGTAAAAAAAAGAACTAAATGAGCTGATAACCTGATAGGATCCCAAATGATCCCGAAATTATCCAGAAAAAGCTACGATATGACCCCAACGCTATCGCGGACGGATCCCGAAAACCATCCATAAATGCCCCGAAAGGGTCTCCAAAAGTTCCCCGAATAGTCCCAAAAAAACCCGAAATGAGAGCGACACGATTCTAGACGTATCCAGAGAACCACACAGAAATGATCCCTGAAGGTGTTCCAAAATGATCCCGAAAAGGTTCCGAAATGACCCTGACGGGCTCCCGGGCGGATCTCAAAAACCATCCAGAAAATATCCAGGAAGGGTCCCTAAATTATCCCGACTAACTCCAGAAAAAGTTCCGAAATGGCTCCGAGGGGATCCACGATGGATCGCGAAAACCATACAGAAATGATTCCGGAAGGATTCCAAAATGATCCCGAAATAGTCCGGAATTGACCCAGATGGGATCCCGCACAGATCCAGAAATGATCCCGGAAGGGTGCAAAAACTATCCCGGAAAAGTAACAAAAAATCCCGAAATAGCTCCTACGGCATCCCGGACGGATCCAGAAATGATTTCGGAAGGGTCCCCAAATGATCCCAAAATGGTCCCGAAATGACCCTGATGGATCCGGCAAACCATTAAGAAATTATGCCGAAAGGGTCCCAAAATGATCCCGAAATAATACAGAAAAAGTCACGAAACGACCCCTAGAGGATCCCCAAATGATCCCGTATTAGCCCCGAAAAGGTCCCGAAATAACCCCGACGGGATCCCGGAAAAATCCCGAAAACCATCCAGAAATGATGCAGGAAGGAATCCCAAATGATTCCGTAAAAGTCCCGCATTGATTCCGACGGGATCCCGAACGGATACCGAAAATCATCCAGAAGTGATGCCGGAAAGGTCCTCAAATGATCACCTAATAGTCCCGAAATGACCCTTAAGGGGTCATGGACGGATCCCATAAACCATCCAGAAATGATCCCGATATAGTCCCGAAGAAGTCCCGAAATGACCCTGACGGGATCTCGAACGCACCCCTAAATGACCCTGACGGGATCCCGGACAGATCCCGAAATCCATCCAGAAATGATCTTGGGAGGGACCCCAAATGATCCCGAAAAAGTCCCGCAATGATTCCGAGGGGATCCTGATCGGATACCGAAAACCATCCAGAAGCGATGCCGGAAAGGTCCTCAAATGATCACCTAATACCACAATGACCCTGACGGCATCCCGGACTGATCCCAAAATCCATCCAGAAATGATCTTGGGAAGGTCCCAAAATTATCCCGAAATAGTCTCGGAAAAGTTCAGAAATTACCCTGACGGGTCCCGGACGAATCTTGAAAGCCATCTCTAAACGATCCCGAAAAAGTCCCGAAATGACCCTGACTGGACCCCGAAAGGACCGAAAACTATCCAGAAATGATGCCGGAAATGTCCTCAAATGATCACCTAATAGTTCCGAAAAGACCCTGACGGATCCCGACAACTATCTAGAAATGATGCCGAAAGGGCCCGCAAATGATCCCGTATTAGTCGAGAAAAAGTCCCGAAATGAACCCGACGGGATACCGGACGAATCCCAAAAACCATCCAGAAATGATGCCGGAAGGGACACCAAATGATCCCGAAAAAGCCACGCAATAATTCCGACGGGATCCTGAGCGGATACCGAAAACCATCCAGAAGTGATGCCGAAAAGGTCCTCAAATGATCACCTAATAGTCCCAAAATGACCCTGACGGCATCCCGGACAGATCCCGAAATCCATCCAGAAATGATCTTGGGAGGGTTCCAAAATTATCCCGAAATAGTCTGGGAAAAGTCCAGAAATTACCCTGACGGATCCCGGACGAATCCTGAAAACCAATCTTAAATGATGCCGAAAAAGTCCCGAAATGACCCTGATGGGACCCGGAAAGGATCCCGAAAACTAACCAGAAATGATGCCGGAAAGGTCCTCAAGTGATCTCCCAATAGTTCCGAAAAGACCCTGACGGGATCCCGAACGGATCCCGACAACTATCCAGAAATGATACCGAAAGGGCCCGCAAATGATCCCGTATTAGTCGAGAAAAAGTCCCGAAATGACCCCGACGGGATGCCGGACGAATCCCAAAAACCATCCAGAAATGATGTGGGAAGGGACCCCAATGATCCCGAAAAAGTACCGCAATTATTCCAACGGGAATCTGAACGGATACCGAAAACCATCCAGAAGTGATGCCGGAACGGTCCTCAAATGCTCACCTAATAGTCCCAAAATGACCCTGAGGGCATCCCGGACAAATCCCGAAATCCATCCAGAAATGATCTTGGGAAGGTCCCAAAATGATCCCGAAATAGTCTCGGAAAAGTCCAGAAATTACCCTGACGGGCTCCCGGACGAATCCTGAAAGCCATCCTTAAATGATCCCGAAAAAAAACAGAAATGACCCTGACGGGATCCCGAAAGGATTCCAAAAACTATCCAGAAATGATGCCGGAAAGGTCCTCAAATGATCCCCTAATAGTTCCGAAATGACCGTGACGGGATCCCGAACGGATCCCGACAACTATCCAGAAATTATGCCGAAAGGGTCCGCAAATGATCCCGTATTAGTCGAGAAAAAGTCCCGAAATGACCCCGACGGGATCCCGGACGAATCCCAAAAACCATCCAGAAATGATGGCGGTAGGTATCCCAAATGATCCCGAAATAATCCCGAAATGACCTCGTCGGCATCCCGGACGGATACCGAAAATTATCCAGAAATGATGACGGAAAGGTCCACAAATGATCTCCTAATAGTCCCGAAATTACCCTGATGGGATCCCGGACGTATCCCGAAAACCATCCAGAAATGATGCCGGAAGAGCCCCCAAATGATCCCGAAAAATTCCCCAAATAAACCCGACGATATCCCGGACGGATCCCGAAAACCATCCAGAAATGATGCCGGAAGAGCCCCCAAATGATCCCGAAAAAGTCCCCAAATGACCCCGACATACTCCAGAAAAGGTTCCGAAATGGCTCCGAGGGAATCAACGACGGATCGCGAAAACCATACAGAAATGATTCCGGAAAGATCCCAAAATGATCCCGAAATAGTCCGGAAATGACCCAGATGGGATCCCGCACAGATCCAGAAATGATCCCGGAAGGGTCCAAAAACTATCCCGGAAAAGTAAGAAAAAATCCCGAAATGGCTCCTACGGCATCCCGGATGGATCCAGAAATGATCTCGGAAGGGTCCCCAAATGATCCCAAAATGGTCCCGAAATGACCCTGATGGATCCGGCAAACCATCAAGAAATTATGCCGGAAGGGTCCCCAAATGATCCCCTAATAGTCCCGAAATGACCGTGACGGGATCCCGACAACTATCCAGAAATGATGCTGAAAGGGTCCGCAAATGATCCCGTATTAGTCGAAAAAAAGTCCCGAAAGGACCACGACGGGATCCCGGACGAATCCCAAAAACCATCCAGAAATGATGCCGGTAGGTATCCCAAATGATCCCGAAATAGTCCCGAAATGACCTCGTCGGCATCCCGGCGGATCCCGAAAATTATCCAGAAATGATGCCGGAAAGGTTCCCAAATGATCCCCTAATAGTCCCGAAATTACCCTAATGGGATCCCGGACGGATCCCGAAAACCATCCAGAAATGGTGCCGAAAGGGTTCCCAAATGATCCCGTATTAGTCGCGAAAAAGTCCCGAAATGACCCCGACGGGATCCCGAAAACCATCCAGAAATGATGCCGGATGAGCCCCAAAATGATCCCGAAAAAGTCCCCAAATGACCCCGACGAGATCCCGGACGGGACGGATCCCGAAAACCATCCAGAAATGATGCCGGAAGAGCCCCCAAATGATCCCGAAAAAGTCCCCAAATGACCCCGACGATATCCCGGACGGATCCCGAAAACCATCCAGAAATGATGCCGGAAGAGCCCCCAAATGATCCCGAAAAAGTCCCCATATGACCCCGACGAGATCCCGCACGGATCCCGAAAACCATCCAGAAATGATGCCGGAAGGGTCCCCAAATGATCGCGAAATAGTCCCGAAATGATTCCGGAATAGTCCCGAAAATGTTCCAAAATAACCCCGACGGGATCCCGGACGGATCCCGTAAACTATACAGAAATGATCCCGGAAGGGTCCCAAAATGATCCCGAAATAGTCCCGAAAAAGTCCCGAAATTACCCCGGCGTAATCCCGGACCGATCCCGAAACCCATCCAGAAATGATCCCGGAAGGGTCTCGATATGACCCTTACGGGATTACAAATAGCGTGAAGCTAATTATAAAACCATGTTAATAAGGCAGCAGGCGCATTGGAGCGAATAAAAAGTTAGATAGAAACATACAGGTAAAGCTAATAAAAGCGTGCTAATAAAAACAATTGATGGAGGGCGGATGGCGGGAGTAGAGGAGAGGACCACTGATCGTTCCTCCAAAATTGTCTAGATCTCGTTCTGTATGTACCAGATACCAAAAACTATTGATTTAGGAGAAAATTTAGATTGAGTTATAACAATTTATGGATTTTACACCAGAGGGGGATAAAGGGGGCGGGCGGAGGGTGTCACTGCTTCCTTTGTAAGCCCTCGACTTATTTGAACCCTTGAGTCTGTGATATTGGTGAAGGCCAGTATACGTAAAGTTATAATGTGTAAAAATTATGAAAAATAATTTCTCTAAGGGGTCGTGGGACCCCTACCCCTCTTTCCATGCTCGAAAAAAATTTCGCTAGTAGACTACTGTCTGTGTCCCAAATTTCATCAAAATCCGCGTAGCCATTCTGGCGTGATTCAGTCGCAAAAACGAAAAAATATAATAATTAAATTATAACTGTTCCTAGGGGGCGGTGACCACGCGCCTTTTGAAAAATATATAGCTAGTAGATCCTTCTAGACTATTGGCTATATGTGTGCAAAATTTCATCCAAATCGGTCCATCCGTTCTTGCGTTATTGAGTCACAAAGACAAACGTCTGGACAAAGATCCAAACATCCAAACATCCAAACATCTTAACATCCAAACTTTCCCATTTATAATATATATAGCCTTTACCCGCGGCCCCGTCCGCAAGGAGAAAATGAAATATGTGGGCTATTCACGTTAGCCTGCTTATAAAGTTATCTGTTTAAAATTTTTTTTCTGTCTAATGCATTTTATTTTTGTAATTGAGTAAAAAAAAGAACTTTTTGAGCTGATAACCTGATAGGATCCCAAAATGATAACGAAATTATCCAGAAAAAGCCACGAAATGACCCCGACGCTATCGCGGACGGATCAAAAACCATCCAGAAACGCCCCGGAAGTGTTTCCAAAAGTTCCCGAAGTAGTCCCAAAAAGACCCGAAATGACAACGACACGATTCTAGACTTATCCAGATAACCACACAGAAATGATGCCTGAAGGGTACCAAATTGATCCCGAAATAGTCCCGAAAAAGTTCCGAAATTACCCTGACGGGCTCCCGGAAGGATCTCAGAAACCATCCAGAAAATATCCAGGAAGGGTCCCTAAATTATCCCGACTAACTCCAGAAAAAGTTCCGAAATGGCTCCGAGGGGATCCACGATGGATCGCGAAAACCATACAGAAATGATTCCGGAAGGATTCCAAAATGATCCCGAAATAGTCCGGAATTGAACCAGATGGGATCCCGCACAGATCCAGAAATGATCCCAGAAGGGTGCAAAAACTATCCCGGAAAAGTAACAAAAAATCCCGAAATGGCTCCAACGGCATCCCGGACGGATCCAGAAATGATCTCGGAAGGGTCCCCAAATGATCCCAAAATGGTCCCGAAATGACCCTGATGGATCCGGCAAACCATCAAGAAATTATGCCGGAAGGGTCCCCAAATGATCCCCTAATAGTCCCGAAATGACCGTGACGGGATCCCGACAACTATCCAGAAATGATGCTGAAAGGGTCCGCAAATGATCCCGTATTAGTCGAAAAAAAGTCCCGAAAGGACCACGACGGGATCCCGGACGAATCCCAAAAACCATCCAGAAATGATGCCGGTAGGTATCCCACATGATTCCGTAAAATTCCCGCATTGATTCCGACGGGATCCCGAACGGATACCGAAAATCATCCAGAAGTGATGCCGCAAAGGTCCTCAAATGATCACTTAATAGTCCCGAAATGACCCTTAAGGGGTCATGGACGGATCCCATAAACCATCCAGAAATGATCCCGATATATTCCCGAAAAGGTCCCGAAATAACCCCGACGGGATCCCGGACAAATCCCGAAAACCATCCAGAAATGATGCCGGAAGGAATCCCACATGATTCCGTAAAATTCCCGCATTGATTCCGACGGGATCCCGAACGGATACCGAAAATCATCCAGAAGTGATGCCGCAAAGGTCCTCAAATGATCACTTAATAGTCCCGAAATGACCCTTAAGGGGTCATGGACGGATCCCATAAACCATCCAGAAATGATCCCGATATATTCCCGAAGAAGTCCCGAAATGACCCTGACGGGATCTCGAACGCACCCCTAAATGACCCTGATGGGATCCCGGACAGATCCCGTAATCCATCAAGAAATGATCTTGGGAGGGACCCCAAATGATCCCGAAAAAGTCCCGCAATGATTCCGAGGGAATCCTGATCGGATACCGATAACCATCCAGAAGTGATGCCGGAAAGGTCCTCAAATGATCACCTAATACCAAAATGACCCTGACGGCATCCCGGACTGATCCCAAAATCCATCCAGAAATGATCTTGGGAAGGTCCCAAAATTATCCCGAAATAGTCTCGGAAAAGTTCAGAAATTACCCTGACGGGTTCCCGGACGAATCCTGAAAGCCATCTCTAAATGATCCCGAAAAAGTCCCGAAATGACCCTGACTGGACCCCGAAAAGATCCCGAAAACTATCCAGAAATGATGCCGGAAATGTCCTCAAATGAACACCTAATAGTTCCGAAAAGACCCTGACGGGATCCCGAATGGATCCCGACAACTATCTAGAAATGATGCCGAAAGGGCCCGCAAATGATCCCGTATTAGTCGAGAAAAAGTCCCGAAATGAACCCGACGGGATGCCGGACGAATCCCAAAAACCAGCCAGAAATGATGCCGGAAGGGACACCAAATGATCCCGAAAAAGTCCCGCAATAATTCCGACGGGATCCTGAGCGGATACCGAAAACCATCCAGAAGTGATGCCGAAAAAGTCCTCAAATGATCACCTAATAGTCCCAAAATGACCCTGACGGCATCCCGGACAGATCCCGAAATCCATCCAGAAATGATCTTGGGAGGGTCCCAAAATTATCCCGAAATAGTCTGGGAAAAGTCCAGAAATTACCCTGACGGATACCGGACGAATCCTGAAAACCAATCTTAAATGATGCCGAAAAAGTCCCGAAATGACCCTGATGGGACCCGGAAAGGATCCCGAAAACTAACCAGAAATGATGCCGGAAAGGTCCTCAAATGATCTCCCAATAGTTCCGAAAAGACCCTGACGGGATCCCGAACGGATCCCGACAACTATCCAGAAATGATACCGAAAGGGCCCGCAAATGATCCCGTATTAGTCGAGAAAAAGTCCCGAAATGACCCCGACGGGATGCCGAACGAATCCCAAAAACCATCCAGAAATGATTTTGGAAGGGACCCCAATGATCCCGAAAAAGTCCCGCAATTATTCCGACGGGAATCTGAATGGATACCGAAAACCATCCAGAAGTGATGCCGGAACTGTCCTCAAATGTTCACCTAATAGTCCCAAAATGACCCTGAGGGCATCCCGGACAAATCCCGAAATCCATCCAGAAATTATCTTGGGAAGGTCCCAAAATGATCCCGAAATAGTTTCGGAAAAGTCCAGAAATTACCCTGACGGGTTCCCGGACGAATCCTGAAAGCCATCCTTAAATGATCCCGAAAAAGCCCCGAAATGACCCTGACGGGATCCCGAAAGGATTCCAAAAACTATCCAGAAATGATGCCGGAAAGGTCCTCAAATGATCCCCTAATAGTTCCGAAATGACCGTGACGGGATCCCGAACGGATCCCGACAACTATCCAGAAATTATGCCGAAAGGGTCCGCAAATGATCCCGTATTAGTCGAGAAAAAGTCCCGAAATGACCCCGACGGGATCCCGGACGAATCCCAAAAACCATCCAGAAATGATGCCGGTAGGTATCCCAAATGATCCCGAAATAATCCCGAAATGACCTCGTCGGCATCCCGGATGGATACCGTAAATTATCCAGAAATGATGCCGGAAAGATCCACAAATGATCCCCTAATAGTTCCGAAATTACCCTGATGGGATCCCGGACGGATCCCGAAAACCATCCAGAAATGATGCCGGAAGAGCCCCCAAATGATCCCGAAAAAGTCCCCAAATGACCCCGACGATATCCCGGACGGGTCCCGAAAACCATCCAGAAATGATGCCGGAAGAGCCCCCAAATGATCCCGAAAAAGTCCCCAAATGACCCCGACGAGATCCCGCACGGATTCCGAAAACCATCCAGAAATGATGCCGGAAGAGCCCCAAATGATCCCGAAAAAGTCCCCAAATGACCCCGACATACTCCAGAAAAGGTTCCGATATGGCTCCGAGGGAATCAACGACGGATCGCGAAAACCATACAGAAATGATTCCGGAAGGATCCCAAAATGATCCCGAAATAGTCCGGAAATGACCCAGATGGGATCCCGCACAGATCCAGAAATGATCCCGGAAGGGTCCAAAAACTATCCCGGAAAAGTAACAAAAAATCCCGAAATGGCTCCTACGGCATCCCGGACGGATCCAGAAATGATCTCGGAAGGGTCCCCAAATGATCCCAAAATGGTCCCGAAATGACCCTGATGGATCCGGCAAACCATCAAGAAATTAAGCCGGAAGGGTCCCCAAATGATCCCGAAATAAAACAGAAAAAGTCACGAAACGACCCCTAGAGGATCCCCAAATGATCCCGTATTAGCCCAAAAAAGTCCCAAAATGACCCTGACGGGATCCCGAAAGGATTCCGAAAACAATACAGAAATGATGCCGGAAAGGTCCTCAAATGATCCCCTAATAGTCCCGAAATGACCGTGACGGGATCCCGACAACTATCCAGAAATGATGCCGAAAGGGTCCGCAAATGATCCCGTATTAGTCGAAAAAAAGTCCCGAAAGGACCACGACGGGATCCCGGACGAATCCCAAAAACCATCCAGAAATGATGCCGGTAGGTATCCCAAATGATCCCGAAATAGTCCCGAAATGACCTCGTCGGCATCCCGGACGGATCCCGAAAATTATCCAGAAATGATGCCGGAAAGGTTTCCAAATGATCCCCTAATAGTCCCGAAATTACCCTAATGGGATCCCGGACGGATCCCGAAAACCATCCAGAAATGATGCCGAAAGGGTTCCCAAATGATCCCGTATTAGCCGCGAAAAAGTCCCGAAATGACCCCGACGGGATCCCGGACGGATCCCGAAAACCATCCAGAAATGAGGCCGAAAGGGTTCCCAAATGATCCCGTATTAGTCGCGAAAAAGTCCCGAAATGACCCCGACGGGATCCCGGACGGATCCCGAAAACCATCCAGAAGTGATGCCGGATGAGCCCGAAAATGATCCCGAAAAAGTCCCCAAATGACCCCGACGAGATCCCGGACGGATCCCGAAAACCATCCAGAAATGATGTCGGAAGAGCCCTCAAATGATCCCGAAAAAGTCCCCATATGACCCCGACGAGATCCCGCACGGATCCCGAAAACCATCCAGAAATGATGCCGGAAGGGTCCCCAAATGATCGCGAAATAGTCCCGAAATGATTCCGGAATAGTCCCGAAAATGTTCCAAAATAACCCCGACGGGATCCCGGACGGATCCCGTAAACTATACAGAAATGATCCCGGAAGGGTCCCAAAATGATCCCGAAATAGTCCCGAAAAAGTCCCGAAATTACCCCGGCGTAATCCCGGACCGATCCCGAAAACCATCCAGAAATGATCCCGGAAGGGTCTCGATATGACCCTTACGGGATTACAAATAAGGTGAAGCTAATTATAAAACCATGTTAATAAGGCAGCAGGCGCATTGGAGCGAATAAAAATTTAGATAGAAACATACAGGTAAAGCTAATAAAAGCGTGCTAATAAAAACAATTGAAGGAGGGCGGATGGCGGGAGTAGAGGAGAGGACCACTGATCGTTCCTCCAAAATTGTCTAGATCTCGTTCTGTATGTACGAGATACCAAAAACTATTGATTTAGGAGAAAATTTAGATTGAGTTATAACAATTTATGGTTATTACACCAGAGGGGGAGATAAAGGGGGGCGGTCGGAGGGTGTCACTGCTTACTTTGTAAGCCCTCGACTTATTTGACCCCTTGAGTCTGTGATATTGATGAAGGCCAGTATACGTAAAGTTATAATGTGTAAAAATTATGAAAAATAATTTCTCGAAGGGTCGTGGGACCCCCACCCCTCTTTCAATGTTCGAAAAAAATTTCGCTAGTAGACTACTGTCTGTGTCCCAAATTTCATCAAAATCCGTGTAGCCATTCTGGCGTGATTCAGTCGCAAAGACGAAAAAATATAATAATTAAATTATAACTGTTCCTAGGGGGCGGGGACCACGCCCCTTTTGAAAAATATATAGCTAGTAGATCCTTCTAGACTATTGGCTATATGTGTGCAAAATTTCATCCAAATCGGTCCAGCCGTTCTTGCGTTATTGAGTCACAAAGACAAACGTCTGGACAAACATCCAAACATCCAAACATCCAAACATCCAAACATCCAAACATCCAAACATCTAAACATCCAAACATCCAAACATCCAAACATCCAAACATCTTAACATCCAAACTTTCCCATTTATAATATATACTAGCCTTTACCCGCGGCCCCGTCCGCAAGGAGAAAATGAAATATGTGGGCTATTCACGTTAGCCTGCTTATAAAGTTATCTGTTTAAAATTTTTTTCTGTCTAATGAATTTTATTTTTGTAATTGAGTAAAAAAAAGAACTTTATGAGCTGATAACCTGATAGGATCCCAAAATGATAACGAAATTATCCAGAAAAAGCCACGAAATGACCCCGACGCTATCGCGGACGGATCCCGAAAACCATCCAGAAACGCCCCGGAGTGGTTCCCGAAGTAGTCCCAAAAAAACCCGAAATGACAACGACACGATTCTAGACTTATCCAGATAACCACACAGACATGATGCCTGAAGGGTACCAAATTGATTCCGTAATAGTCCCGAAAAAGTTCCGAAATTACCCTGACGGGCTTCCGGACGGAACTCAGAAACCATCCAGAAAATATCCAGGAAAGGTCCCTAAATTATCCCGACTAACTCCAGAAAAAGTTCCGAAATGGCTCCGAGGGGATCCACGATAGATCGCGAAAACCATACAGAAATGATTCCGGAAGGATTCCAAAATGATCCCGAAATAGGCCGGAATTGACCCAGATGGGATCCCGCACAGATCCAGAAATGATCCGGGAAGGGTGCAAAAACTATCCCGGAAAAGTAACAAAAAATTCCGAAATGGCTCCTACGGCATCCCGGACGGATCCAGAAATGATCTCGGAATGGTCTCCAAATGATCCCAAAATGGTCCCGAAATAACCCTGATGGATCCGGCAAACCATCAAGAAATTATGCCGAAAGGGTCCCAAAATGATCCCAAAATAATACAGAAAAAGTCACGAAACGACCCCTAGAGGATCCCCAAATGATCCCGTATTAGCCCCGAAAAGGTCCCGAAATAACCCCGACGGGATCCTGGACAAATCCCGAAACCCATCCAGAAATGATGCCGGAAGGAATCCCAAATGATTCCGTAAAAGTCCCGCATTGATTCCGACGGGATCCCGAACGGATACCGAAAATCATCCAGAAGTGATGCCGGAAAGGTCCTCAAATGATCACCTAATAGTCCCGAAATGACCCTTAAGGGGTAATGGACGGATCCCATAAACCCTCCAGAAATGATCCCGATATATTCCCGAAGAAGTCCCGAAATGACCCTGACGGGATCTCGAACGCACCCCTAAATGACCCTGACGGGATCCCGGACAGATCCCGAAATCCATCCAGAAATGATCTTGGGAGGGACCCCAAATGATCCCGAAAAAGTCCCGCAATGATTCCGAGGGGATCCTGATCGGATACCGATAACCATCCAGAAGTGATGCCGGAAAGGTCCTCAAATGATCACCTAATACCAAAATGACCCTGACGGCATCCCGGACTGATCCCAAAATCCATCCAGAAATGATCTTGGGAAGGTCCCAAAATTATCCCGAAATAGTCTCGGAAAAGTTCAGAAATTACCCTGACGGGTTCCCGGACGAATCCTGAAAGCCATCTCTAAATGATCCCGAAAAAGTCCCGAAATGACCCTGACTGGACCCCGAAAGGATCCCGAAAACTATCCAGAAATGATGCCGGAAATGTCCTCAAATGATCACCTAATAGTTCCGAAAAGACCCTGACGGGATCCCGAACGGATCCCGACAACTATCTAGAAATGATGCCGAAAGGGCCCGCAAATGATACCGTATTAGTCGAGAAAAAGTCCCGAAATGAACCCGACGGGATGCCGGACGAATCCCAAAAACCAGCCAGAAATGATGCCGGAAGGGACACCAAATGATCCCGAAAAAGTCCCGCAATAATTCCGACGGGATCCTGAGCGGATACCGAAAACCATCCAGAAGTGATTCCGAAAAGGTCCTCAAATGATCACCTAATAGTCCCAAAATGACCCTGACGGCATCCCGGACAGATCCCGAAATCCATCCAGAAATGATCTTGGGAGGGTCCCAAAATTATCCCGAAATAGTCTGGGAAAAGTCCAGAAATTACCCTGACGGATACCGGACGAATCCTGAAAACCAATGTTAAATGATGCCGAAAAAGTCCCGAAATGACCCTGATGGGACCCGGAAAAGATCCCGAAAACTAACCAGAAATGATGCCGGAAAGGTCCTCAAATGATCTCCCAATAGTTCCGAAAAGACCCTGACGGGATCCCGAACGGATCCCGACAACTATCCAGAAATGATACCGAAAGGGCCCGCAAATGATCCCGTATTAGTCGAGAAAAAGTCCCGAGATGACCCCGACGGGATGCCGGACGAATCCCAAAAACCATCCAGAAATGATTTTGGAAGGGACCCCAATGATCCCGAAAAAGTCCCGCAATTATTCCGACGGGAATCTGAACGGATACCGAAAACCATCCAGAAGTGATGCCGGCACGGTCCTCAAATGCTCACCTAATAGTCCCAAAATGACCCTGAGGGCATCCCGGACAAATCCCGAAATCCATCCAGAAATGATCTTGGGAAGGTCCCAAAATGATCCCGAAATAGTCTCGGAAAAGTCCAGAAATTACCCTGACGGGTTCCCGGACGAATCCTGAAAGCCATCCTTAAATGATCCCGAAAAAGCCCCGAAATGACCCTGACGGGATCCCGAAAGGATTCCAAAAACTATCCAGAAATGATGCCGGAAAGGTCCTCAAATGATCCCCTAATAGTTCCGAAATGACCCGGACGAATCCCAAAAACCATCCAGAAATGATGCCGGTAGGTATCCCAAATGATCCCGAAATAATCCCGAAATGACCTCGTCGGCATCCCGGATGGATACCGAAAATTATCCAGAAATGATGCCGGAAAGGTCCACAAATTATCCCCTAATAGTCCCGAAATTACCCTGATGGGATCCCGGATGGATCCCGAAAACCATCCAGAAATGATGCCGGAAGAGCCCCCAAATGATCCCGAAAAAGTCCCCAAATGACCCCGACGAGATCCCGCACGGATCCCGAAAACCATCCAGAAATGATGCCGGAAGAGCCCCAAATGATCCCGAAAAAGTCCCCAAATGACCCCGACATACTCCAGAAAAGGTTCCGAAATGGCTCCGAGGGAATCAACGACGGATCGCGAAAACCATACAGAAATGATTCCGGAAGGATCCCAAAATGATCCCGAAATAGTCCGGAAATGACCCAGATGGGATCCCGCACAGATCCAGAAATGATCCCGGAAGGGTCCAAAAACTATCCCGGAAAAGTAACAAAAAATTCCGAAATGGCTCCTACGGCATCCCGGACGGATCCAGAAATGATCTCGGAAGGGTCCCCAAATGATCCCAAAATGGTCCCGAAATGACCCTGATGGATCCGGCAAACCATCAAGAAATTATGCCGGAAGGGTCCCCAAATGATCCCGAAATAAAACAGAAAAAGTCACGAAACGACCTCTAGAGGATCCCCAAATGATCCCGTATTAGCCCCAAAAAAGTCCCAAAATGACCCTGACGGGATCCCGAAAGGATTCCGAAAACAATACAGAAATGATGCCGGAAAGGTCCTCAAATGATCCCCTAATAGTCCCGAAATGACCGTGACGGGATCCCGACAACTATCCAGAAATGATGCCGAAAGGGTCCGCAAATGATCCCGTATTAGTCGCGAAAAAGTCCCGAAATGACCCCGACGGGATCCCGGACGGATCCCGAAAACCATCCAGAAATGATGCCGAAAGGGTTCCCAAATGATCCCGTATTAGTCGCGAAAAAGTCCCGAAATGACCCCGACGGGATCCCGGACGGATCCCGAAAACCATCTAGAAATGATGCCGGATGAGCCCCAAAATGATCCCGAAAAAGTCCCCAAATGACCCCGACGAGATCCCGGACGGATCCCGAAAACCATTCAGAAATGATGCCGGAAGAGCCCCCAAATGATCCCGAAAAAGTCCCCAAATGACCCCGACGATATCACGGACGGATCCCGAAAACCATCCAGAAATGATGCCGGAAGAGCCCTCAAATGATCCCGAAAAAGTCCCCATATGACCCCGACGAGATTCCGCACGGATCCCGAAAACCATCCAGAAATGATGCCGGAAGGGTCCCCAAATGATCGCGAAATAGTCCCGAAATGATTCCGGAATAGTCCCGAAAATGTTCCAAAATAACCCCGACGGGATCCCGGACGGATCCCGTAAACTATACAGAAATGATCCCGGAAGGGTCCCAAAATGATCCCGAAATAGTCCCGAAAAAGTCCCGAAATTACCCCGGCGTAATCCCGGACCGATCCCGAAAACCATCCAGAAATGATCCCGGAAGGGTCTCGATATGACCCTTACGGGATTACAAATAAAGTGAAGCTAATTATAAAACCATGTTAATAAGGCAGCAGTCGCATTGGAGCGAATAAAAAGTTAGATAGAAACATACAGGTAAAGCTAATAAAAGCGTGCTAATAAAAACAATTGATGGAGGGCGGATGGCGGGAGTAGAGGAGAGGACCACTGATCGTTCCTCCAAAATTGTCTAGATCTCGTTCTGTATGTACCAGATACCAAAAACTATTGATTTAGGAGAAAATTTAGATTCAGTTATAACAATTTATGGATTTTACACCAGAGGGGGAGATAAAGGGGGGCGGGCGGAGGGTGTCACTGCTTACTTTGTAAGCCCTCGACTTATTTGACCCCTTGAGTCTGTGATATTGGTGAAGGCCAGTATACGTAAAGTTATAATGTGTAAAAATTATGAAAAATAATTTCTCGAAGGGTCGTGGGACCCCCACCCCTCTTTCCATGTTCGAAAAAAATTTCGCTAGTAGACTACTGTCTGTGTCCCAAATTTCATCAAAATCCGTGTAGCCATTCTGGCGTGATTCAGTCGCAAAGACGAAAAAATATAATAATTAAATTATAACTGTTCCTAGGGGGCGGGGACCACGCCCCTTTTGAAAAATATATAGCTAGTAGATCCTTCTAGACTATTGGCTATATGTGTGCAAAATTTCATCCAAATCGGTCCAGCCGTTCTTGCGTTATTGAGTCACAAAGACAAACGTCTGGACAAACATCCAAACATCCAAACATCCAAACATCCAAACATCCAAACATCCAAACATCCAAACATCTAAACATCCAAACATCCAAACATCCAAACATCTTAACATCCAAACTTTGCCATTTATAATATATATTAGATTAGATTTAGGACAAGTAAAATACATCAAAGCGATTGACATTAAAATTCATTTATGAATTTAAACAAAACAACTTCACACTTGGTTCAATATAATTATTTCTGTGTCACATATTATAATTGTAATTTGTTCGCAAAACAGCTGTCAGCGCAGATTATGACATACAAATACTCACTGCTTTCTCATCAGCATGAAACTACGTTTTATATGCGTAGCAATTTACAAATATGCGGCAAAAATAATTGGCTATGGACAACTTTTTAATCAGAGGTCATTTTGAGAGTAATAGAGGTATTTTTTACTTTTTTACTGAAGAGGGAGGGACGATAAAGTAAGTCGTCGGCACACACCAAAGCAGAAGCGTGCACTTAGGCCTTCCAGCCCATTGTAATACCCCTGGATGAGGAGAAAGCGCTCATCCTTTAAATTTATAAAAAGTTTAGCAAATTTCTTCGTCTAATGCATCGTAAAATGTTTATTATTTTAGCAGAAGTATGCTCCGCTAAACATTCGATGAAGTGCCTCTCCAGAAATTTTATGCGTGTCCTGACCAGAGCAGGCCAGCTGAAAAGGAGCAGCTCAACACTCTCTATCTCTTCTTCTCACAATAGGTCCAAAAGAATGCATTTTTACTCTAATAATGGCTGGTAAATATCATATTCAATTCACCTTAGGAGAGACGAAAAGGGTAATAAGAAACCTTGTTCGGACATCATTTATGTGGGTGGGTGCCAAGTTGGTCTGCACACCTTTATTGGTAAAAATCGTGACGCAACAAACTTTCAGCTAAGGGAGGAGCCATGTAAATCAGCTGGTTAAACCCGGGCTGTATAGCAGCTTGTCTTGCATATACTGGGACACATATTACTGCTGTGAGAGGCTAGTTCATCTAACAACTGTCTGAAATCTATTTTCCCCTATTATGAAGTGTTCCCATCCACGGGGGCTTTAATCGTGCATTTACAGTTAGAGTAAATAACTATCGGTGTTGAATTTCGTAGAGAGTAGCCAACTCTCTCGTTTGGCTGTTGTTCCTCATGAAAAATACTAGAAAGGCTGCGAAGCTCTATACTGAAGACATGTGAAATACCTTCTTGCAATACAACACTGTCTAAAATGCAAATAAATTTAGAGCCAATTGTGAAGACGGCAGTGGAATCTGCGTCTACTATAGAGATATCGGATTTTATTGGAGAACATGTTGTTTAAAGAGAGGGTCAGTGTAGCATAACTGGTTGAAGCAAACTTTCGAAAATGGTCCCAAGAATGCTGACTTGGTCAAATATATCGGACATGACTTTATTCAGTCTAATAGCAATAAAAACTGGATAGGATTCTACAGATCTATGCTGTTGTAGTGATAAAGACACTTTTCGAAGGTGTTGTGGAGTGTTATCGATGGTGATGGTCCTTTTTCGGATATAGATCTGGTATGTTACGGTCACAATCACCATTTAGTTACAAGCCTTCTCATCTCGAAAACGATTTAACATGGCCTTGAATACCCTAAAAGATCTATGGAGATGAGGGTGAGAATCACCTCCAGCATCACGGCTTGGTGTCCGGCACTCGAAAGAAACAGCATAGTCCGAAGGATGACCAAAGTACAGTGGTCACACGCAATGTTTTTAGGCAACAAAGTAAACTTGCTGGTTTTCATAAAGCGGATTCCGTACAGATAATTTTCGCAGAATATACTTATAGTTCAGCACACTTCCACGTTTATTACTTCCATTGTTTATATACACCAGAGTGAAAAAACTCAGTAAATCCTTAGCAACATGTTGCATCAATACGTGGCAACGTCGTGGTGCCTTACGGAAAATGCGAATAAGTGGACGAAGAAGAACTAGAGGCATTTCAAAGAGCTACTAGGACATATTGCTTATTCTATAAGAACCAAGGACACCTTGTGACCCATTTACCCTTTCAATGAAAATTATAAGTAAACTAGACGAGCTGGGCTGTAAGATTGTTCGGAAAAATGTATCTGTGTGAGGCCACGTTTCAGGTAAATACCATGATAACTTTGTTGCAAAATTACTGCTGTACAGTGTAACTTATTTAATTACAGTGCGTAAAAAGTGTTGCCAGGATGTTAATGACGCACGAGATTATTATAAGTGACCAAAATGCAAGTGAGACCATAGTCACAATATAATTAGAAACATATTCAGTAAGTGTCATACACTTGTATTATATAAGCAACTGTAATTGAGCTTCTTGATTGCAGCATGACAAGTGGCTGGTAGCCAACTAAATGATTTTCTACTAGAACTGACCATATAAATATATGTTTATGAGTTCACTTATAAAAGTACTAACTTCATTTTTGTTGATATGACTGTTAATTCTTTTAGTTAAGATTTTCTGAAATTAGAATTTGGGTAAATTCATATCAGCGAAATACTGCTTATAAAAGCATTGCTATAAAACCAAAGTTACTAATTTCTTGGAGCGCGCCTATAATTATTCCAATTAAAAAGCATATAGAATTAGTATGTACTTAAATGGTGAATAAAGGAATAGTGAAAACAAGTAAGGAAGGCTAAGTTCGGGTGTAACCGAACATCACATACTCAGTTGAGAGCTATGGAGACAAAATAAAGAAAATAACCATGTAGGAAAATGAACCTAGGGTAACCCTGGAATATGTTTGTATGACATGTGTATCAAATGGAAGGTACTAAAGAGTATGTTAAGAGAGAGTAGGCCATAGTTCTATGGATGGGCGCCATTTAAGGATATCGCCATAAAGGTGGATCAGGGGTGACTCTTGTGTTTGTACGATATGGGTATCAAATTAAAGGTATTAATGAGGGTTTTAAAAGCGAGTGGCCCTTAGATGTATATGTGAAGGCGTTTTCGCGATATCGATCAAATTGTGGACCAGGGTGATACAGAAAATCATCTGTCGGGTACCGCTAATTTATTTATATATGTAATATCACGAACAGTATTCCTGCCAAGGTTCCAAGGGCTGTTGATTTCACCCTGTAGAACATTTTCATTTTCTTGTACTTAATATGGTAGGTGTCACACCCATTTTACAAAGTTCTTTCTAAAGTTATATTTGGCGTCAATAAACCAATCAAATTACCATGTTTCATCCCTTTTTTCGTATTTGGTATAGAATTATAGCATTTTTTTCATTTTTCGTAATTTTCGATACCGAAAAAGTGGGCGTGGTTATAGTCGGATTTCGGCCATTTTTTATACCAAGATAAAGTGAGTTCAGATAAGTACGAGGACCAAGTTTAGTAAAGCTATATCGATTTTTGCTCAAGTTATCGTGTTAACGGCCGAGCGGAAAGACAGACGGTCGACTGTGTATAAAAACTGGGCATGGCTTCAACCGATCTCGCCCGTTTTCACAGAAAACAGTTACCGTCATAGAATCTATGCCCCTACCAAAATTTAAGAAGGATTGGTAAATTTTTGTTCGACTTATGGCATTAAAAGTATTCTAGACAAACTAAATGAAAATGGGCGGAGCCACTCCCATTTTGAAATTTTCTTTTATTTTTGTATTTTGTTGCATCATGTCATTACTGGAGTTGAATGTTGACTTAATTTACTTATATATAGTAAAGATATTAAATTTTTTGTTAAAATTTGACTTTTAAAAATTTTTTTTTAAAAAAGTGGGAGTGTTCTCATCCGATTTTGCTAATTTTTAGTTAACACATATATAGTAATAGTAGTTCTTGCCAAATTTTATCATGATATCTTCAACGACTGCCAAATTGCAGCTTGCAAAACTTTTAAATTACCTTCTTTTAAAAGTGGTCAGTGCCACGCCCATTGTCCAAAATCTTACTAATTTTCTAACCTACATCATAAGGTCAACCCATCTACCAAGTTTCATCGCTTTATCCGTCTTTGGCAATGAATTATCGCATTTTTCGGTTTTTCGAAATTTTCGATATCGAAAAAGTGGGCGTGGTTATAGTCCGATATCGTTCATTTTAAATAGCGATTTGAGACGAGTGCGGAGTGAGGAATCTACATACCAAATTTCATCAAGATACCTCAAAATTTACTCAAGTTATTGTGTTAACGGGCAGACGGACGGACATGGCTCAATCAAATTGTTTTTCGATACTGATGATTTTGATATATGGAAGTCTATATCTATCTCGATTCCTTTATACCTGTACAACCAACCGTTATCCAATCAAAGTTAATAAACTCTGTGCTCAGTTGAGCAGAGAACTGAGTATAAAAAGGCAACACTAAGAGACCAAATGCAAAGCGAGCAGCGGTGCATACATACGGCATCCATACTCAGCTCCCGAGAAGCTAGCCGATGAAGAAATGGAATTCAGAAACATGTCCCAGTAACCATAGCCGTTTGTAAACGTTGTCATTTTTCTCCAATATCAATAACTATAGTAATTACCCTGCAAAATAAAAAATGCGATTAGTCAAAGATGAATCGGGATGAGTCGCAAAGGAATGCGCCACTATAGCCCGTTCTGCAAACTTTATATGGGTTTGAGTCTTCCCTTTTGTTTGAACGCGTTTTGTGGGGAGACCAACTGTACCAATTTATGCATGGATGGATAGTGCCTTTACGCCCATACCGGTACTGTTGTACAGGTACTTTTTCTACTCTTATTACGGGTACTATTCAACACGTCCTCATTGTACAACTTCGGGTATTGTCGGACAGATCATTTGTGTACCCCTACTGGTACTATCGGACAAACTCCCTTCATGCTTCAGCGGGTACTGTCGGCGAGAATTTCTTTGTTCGCCTATGTGTACGGTTGGATATTTTTCTTTTATTGGCAGTTAATAGTTGGAAGCTCAAAGTGAAAAAGTTTCAAGTTCAACGCCGATAACAATTTACATTTATACTATCCATAGTACATTTGTGGCAAATGACATAACACAGTAAAACAATTATTATTATGTGTTTCTACTGGCTGAAGATGTGTATGCTTACTTTTTTATGTAGGGATAAACAACCATTAAATATTAAATGGCGACTAACAAGTTTATGTTATGTAATAAAACGTCAGTGTTGTTTAGAATGATGGTATTATAAAGAAGGCAAATAAATGTGAACTCAGAACTTGCGGACTTGTTTTAAATGTTAACGGAAATAAGCGAGAGCATACGTAACCGCTATATTTAAAGTAAGTACTGTTAACGAAAATGAATTTAGTAATACATTTTTAACGTATGTATGTACATATGTGTGCTAAATAAAATATTTTTTCCTTTTGGTATTTGCGAAATTAATGTTCAGAGCCTCAAAAATGATATACAAAAAAAAAAAAAAAATATAAATGCTAGGCGCGATAACCTCTGAAGAGTATTTTGGCCGAGCTCTTCTGCCAATTTGCGTCGTGCTCCTTTTAGTTTGTTTTTTAATTGGCGAGACGGGACCTACATGGTTTATGCCAACTCCGAAAAACTGTTTCCTAATTGAAAAAAAACTTGTTTCTAAAATTTGGATGTTACTTTGCCCGGGGCGTGAACGCAGGATCTTCGTTGTGGTAGGCGGAGCACGCTACCACCATACCACGGCGGCCGCCGTATCATAAAAGATAACCTGTAAAATTTTCAGCTTAAGATTTTATTAACGTAGAAATTTAGGCTCGAATAACAATTAACCTATTTTGCAGACCGTTAAATTTCCTATAAGTATAGGTATAGCAATAATTTGGGCCGTTAAGGGCAATAGCTCTGTTCAGCTTTTTATAAAAGCTTGAAGATTCTCCATACGATTTGTATGGAAAAGCTAAAGTCGCGATGAAGCACCTTTAAATATGAAAATAAAAAACTAAAATATTTTTGGGTGTCCTTTTGAATGTCCTGAACAATATTTTCACTATACCAAAGGAAAAAAGGTATATTTTTTTTTGGCTCACCCTAATCTCAGTTCTACACAGCAAGAAAAACGTAAATGAGCGACGAATATTTTAATTATTTATATAATAATTAATTTAGATCATCTTAAAAAAACAACTTTACAAGGTTTTAGTAATCTTCCTAATCAAGTAAAAAGTTACTGAAATTTTAAAATATTTAAGTAATTGGCTGCAGCTTTGTTAAGTTTTTCCACTAGGATATCCCGTTCATTCCCGTTTATTCGTTATCGAAGTTTGCTTATATAAGTGATGAAGAAGGATGCGGCAGGAGCATGTTTCTTTAGCCTGAACTGCCGGTGACTGTCATGAGCGGAATTTTTAGCACTCCGACGGTATAAGTAACAAAATCGTGTAAACTGTAAGGCAGGATTTTACGCTGATCGGAATGTCATACATTACGGCTGCATAAATATTTGAATTAAAAGGTATCAATGAAAAAATGCTAGATAAGTCCAGGTTGACTGTAAGCGACCTAGGTAAATCCTCCGGACATCTACGTGAGCCAATCCCAAAGTCAAACTTGAAATAAATCGACGTTTCCAACTAATTATCCTGAATCGAGCTGCAGTAGGAAGCCCTTTCCGTTATATAATGACGTACCATTTAGACGTCCATTGGAGTGTGACCCAATCACCATTAAGGCTTGATGAACCCATTACTTTCGACAGATTGACACATCCGGCCAAGAGAATTTGCCTACATTGCAAGATGTAGCGTCTTTTCAACGCTTGCTTAGCGTATCGTAGGTTTAATATGTACAGGAATTCGATATAAGCCTTTATATCCGAATTCAGGCGTTCCCATATTACTCTTGATGGTAAAATTGTTGAGCTCGGTGCCTTAATAGCTGCTTGGCTGTCGAAGTAGATGTTAATTATTGAACTATAGTAGCAATGGATGTCACACCCCAACGCATTCTTAATCACAGAAACTTCCGCTGGAAAACACTGCAGCGATTGCGGCTTATCAACTTCGACCAAACCTTCAACCATTTGACTAACCCACTGTCGTAAATGAGTCCCTATCCCAAGCTCGAATAGCAGTAGTTGTCGCCACACAATAGTCCGTCTTGAAATGAACAATTCGCCCACAATATCCATAGGATATTTGTTCAGCATGTCATTTAACGCTAGGTCAGGTAGTGTTCTAAGAGCGCCGTTGATACCAACCAGCGCCGTCTGTTGCACGGTAAACACATTTTTTGTTATGCTTGACATACCCAATTCATCTACTTGACCAGCATTCCAAGAGCATAATGAGCATGGGCTATCCATATAAAGCCATTTAAACGGTTATGTGCCAATTAAGTAGGTAAGTAAATTTGTGAGTATGCAACTTCCATTTGGACTAAGTTCGAAAAACAATCCGGTTCTAAAAAAGTACCTGGTTTGAAAATAGTACCCGGCTCCAAAAAATTACCCCGATATGAAAAAGTTCCCGGTTCTAAAAGAGTACCCGGCTTCGAAAAAGGGTGCATACCCCGAAAAGTACCCACCTTCAAAAATTTTTCCAGCTTCGGAAAATGACACGGTTGTGAAAAGAGCACGGCTCCAAAAAAAATATCCGGATGAAGAAAAAACCCCGGTTCCTAAGACTAACTGGTTTAAAAAAAATATCTTTTTTAAAGTAATGGGTTCTTTAAAAGTATCCAGTTCAAAAAAGTACTCGAATCCCAAAAAACCCCATTTATGAAAAAAATCAGTTTATTAAAAAATTGCTCTCCCAAAACGACCCTTTTTTGGAAAAAATGTTTCTAAAAACTGCCGGGTTCTGCAAAAGTACTCGGTTCTTTAAAAGTGCCTTATTCCAAAAAAGAACCTGGTTCTTAAAATGTACCCGGTTAGGAAGAAGTACCGTATTCTTAAAGAATGCCTGGTTCTTACATATTTAAGTATCAAAGGTGGGTCTCAAGCCTATTGTCCACACAAAAATACATATATTTTTACAAAATTGTCAACGTTTTGTTTTTGATTCATCTCAGCTCGGTGCGCTAAATCATTGATGTGTGATGCATGCAAGCACCGGTGCATATTTTCAATTGTACTAATTTTTTGTTTCGCCTTATAAGTGCGGCGATTTTTCACCAATTTTTTATTTAATTATCACGAACAGATGCTTAAAAATGATGAAAATATAAATAACTGTTATAACGATACAGCGTGCAAAACTTGGGTAGTAAAAAGTGAATACGCTTCAGTGATTATACAAATTATAGAATTAAGTGTTTCTATTGCATATCTGTGAAGTTAAGGCAAGGAGGGCGGAGTGCTGTGGCAATGATAGTCATTTAAATGAAGTTCAAGAAGCAGTGCGCACACAACCAAATTTACGTTAGCTTCGTTAGCCGACTACATAAAAAAGCAAGTAAGCAAGGCTAAGTTCGGGTGTAATGGAACATTGCATACTCAGCTGAGAGCTTTGGAGACAAAATAAGGGAAAATCGCCATGTAGGAAAATTAAGCTAGGGTATCCTTGGAATGTGTTTGTATGACATGGGTATCAAATGGAAGGTATTAAAGAGTATTTAAAAGGGAGTGGGCCATAGTTTTATAGGTGGACGGCATTTCGAGATATCGCCATAAAGGCGGACCAGGGGTGACTCAAGAATGCGTTTGTACGATATGGGTATCAAATGAAAGGTGTTAATGAGTATTTTAAAAGGGAGTGCGCCTTAGTTCTATAGGTGGAAACCATTTCGGGATATAGACATAAAGGTGGACCAGGGGTGACTCTAGAATGTGTTTGTACGATATGGGTATCAAATGAAAGGTATTAATGAGGGTTTAAAAGGGAGTAGCCCTTAGTTGTATATTTGAAGGCGTTTTCGAGATATCGACCAAAATGTGGACCAGGGTGACCCAAAACATCATCTGTCGGGTACGGCTAATTTATTTATATATCGACCTGCCAAGATCCCAAGGGCTTTTGATTTCGTTTTCTTCTACTTAAGATGGTAGGTGTCGCACCCATTTTACAAAGTTTTTTCTAAAGTTATATTTTGCGTTAATAAACCAATCCAAATTACCATGTTTCATCACTATATGATATTTTTTTCATTTTTCGTAATTTTCGATATCGAAAAAGTAGGCGTGGGCATAGTCGGATTTCGGCCATTTTTTATACCAAGATAAAGTCAGTTCAGATAAGTAGTTACGTGAACTAAGTTTAGTAAAGATATATCAATTTTTCACAAGTTATCGTGTTAACGGCCGAACGGAAGGACAGACGCTCGACTGTGTATAAAAATTGGGCGTGGCTTCAACCGATTTCGCGTATTTTTCACAGAAAACAGTTATATTCATAGAATCTAGGCCCCTACCAAATTTCACAAGGATTGGTAAATTTTTGTTCGACTTATGGCATTAAAAGTATTCTAGACAAATTAAATGAAAAAGGGCGGAGCCACGCCCATTTTGAAATTTTCTTTTAATTTTGTATTTTGTTGCACCGTGTCATTACTGGAGTTGAATGTTGACATAATTTACATATATACTGTAAAGATATAAAATTTTTTGTTAAAATTTTACTTTAAAAAATTTTTTTTTAAAAAGTGGGCGTGTTTGTAATCCGATTTTGCTAATTTTTATTTGACTCACATATAGTAATAGGAGTAACGTCCCTACCAAATTTCATTATGATATCTTCAACGACTGCCAAATTACAGCTTGCAAAACTTTTAAATTACCTTCTTTTAAAAGTGGGCGGTGCCACGCCCATTGTCCAAAATTTCACCAATTTTCTATTTTGTAATAAGGTGAACCCACCTACTAAGTTTCATCGCTTTATCCGTCTTTGGTAATGAATTATCGCACTTTTTCTGTTTTTCGAAATTTTCGATATCGAAAAAGTGGGCGTGGTTGTAGTCCGATTTCGTTCATTTTAAACAGCGATCTGAGATGAGTGCCCAAGAACCTACATACCAAATTTCATCAAGATACCTCAAAAGTTACTCAAGTTATCGTGTTAACGGACACACGGACGGACGGACGGACATGGCTCAATCAAATTTTCTTTCGATACTGATGATTTTGATATATGGAAATCTATATCTATCTCGATTCCTTTATACCTGTACAACCAACCGTTATCCAATCAAAGTTAATATACTCTGTGAGCTCTGCTCAACTGAGTATAAACAAGTAAGGAAGGTTAAGTTCGGGTGTAACCGAACATTACATACTCAGTTGAGAGCTATGGTGACAACATAAGGGAAAATAACCATGTAGGAAAATGAACCGAGGGAAACCCTGGAATGAGTTTGTATGACATGTGTATCAAATGAAAGGCATTAAAGAGTATTTTATGAGGGAGTGGGCCATAGTTCTATAGGTGGACGCCATTTAGGGATATAGCCATAAAGGTGGATCAGGTTGACTCTAGAATGCGTTTGTACGATATGGGTATCAAATGAAAGGTGTTAATGAGTATTTTAAAAGGGAGTGGGTCTTAGTTCTATAGGTGGACGCCGTTTCGAAATATCGCCATAAAGGTGGACCAGGGTGACTCTAGAATGTGTTTGTACGATATGGGTATCAAATTAAAGGTATTAATGAGAGTTTTAAAAGGGAGTGGTGGTAGTTGTATATGTGAAGGCGTTTTCCAGATCGCGACCAAAATGTGGACCAGGGTGACACAGAACATCATCTGTTGGATACCGCTAATTTATTTATATATGTAATACCTGCCAAGATTTTAAGGGTTTTTTATTTCGCCCTGCGGAACTTTTTCATTTTCTTCTACTTAATATGGTAGGTGTCACAACCATTTTATAATGTTTTTTCTAGAGTTATATTTCGTGTCAATAAACCAATCCAATTTTTTTTTTAAATTATCTTCTTTTAAAAGTGGGCGGTGCCACGCCCATTGTCCAAAATTTTACTAATTTTCTATTCTGCGTCATAAATTCAACTCATCTACCAAGTTTTGTCGCTTTATCTGTCTTTGGTAATGAATTATCGCACTTTTTCGGTTTTACGAAATTTTCGATATCGAAAAAGTGGGCGTGGTTATAGTCCGATATAGTTCATTTTAAATAGTGATCTGAGATGAGTGCTCAGGAACCTACATACCAAATTTCATCAAGTTATCTCAAAATTTACTCAAGTTATCGTGTTAACGGCCATGCGGAAGGACAGACGGACGACTGTGTATAAAAACTGGGCGTGGCATCAACCGATTTCGCCCGTTTTCACAGAAAACAGTTAGTATCATAAAATCTATGCCCCTACCAAATTTCAAAAGGATTGGTTAATTTTTGTTCGACTTATGGCGTTAAAAGTATCCTAGACAAATTAAATGAAAAAGGGCGGAGCCACGCCCATTTTGAAATTTTCTTTTATTTTTGTATTTTGTTGCACCATTTAATTACTGGAGTTGAATGTTGACATAATTTACTTATATACTGTAAAGATATTAAATTTTTTGTTAAAATTTTACTTTAAAAAAAATTTTTTTTAAAAGTGGGCGTGGTCCTTCTCCGATTTTGCTAATTTTTATTAGGCATACATATAGTAACAGGAGTAACATCCCTGCCAAATTTCATCATGATATCTTCAACGACTGACAAATTACAGCTTGCAAAATTTATAAATTACCTTCTTTTAAAAGTGGGCGGTGCCACGCCCATTGTCCAAAATTTTACTAATTTTTTATTCTGCGTCATAAATTCAACTCATCTACCAAGTTTCGTCGCTTTATCTGTCTTTGGTAATGAATTATCGCACTTTTTCGGTTTTACGAAATTTTCGATATCGAAAAAGTGGGCGTGGTTATAGTCCGATATCGTTCATTTTAAATAGCGATCTGAGATGAGTGCTCAGGAACCTACGTACCAAATTTCATCAAGTTACCTCAAAAGTTACTCAAGTTATCGTGTTAACGGACGGACGGACGGACGGACATGGCTCAATCAAATTTTTTTTCGATCCTGATTATTTTGATATATGGAAGTCTATATCTATCTCGATTCCTTTATATATGTACAACCAACCGTTATCCAATCAAACTTAATATACTCTGTGAGCTCTGCTCAATTGAGTATAAAAACAAGTAAGGAAGGCTAAGTTCGGGTGTAACCGAACATTACATACTCAGTTGAGAGCTATGGAGACAAGATAAGGAAAATCGCCATGTAGGAAAATGAACCTAGGGTAACCCTGGAATGTGGTTGTATGACATGTGTATAAAATGGAAGGTATTAAAGAGTATTTTAAGAGAGAGTAGGCCATAGTTCTATGGATGGACGCCATTTAGGGATATCGCCATAAAGGTGGACCAGGGCTGACTCTAGAATGTGTTTGTACGATATGGGTATCAAATGAAAGGTGATAATGAGTACTTTAAAAGGGAATGGGCTTTAGTTCTATAGGTGAACGCCTTTTCGAGAAATCGCCATAAAGGTGGACCAGGGGTGACTCTAGAATATGTTTGTTCGATATGGGTATCAAATGAAAGCTGTTAATGAATATTTTGAAAAGCAGTGATCCTTAGTTCCATAGGTGGACGCCGTTTCGAGATATCGCCATAAAGGTGGAACAGGGGTGTCTCTAGTTGTACGATATGGGAATCAAATGAAAGGTGTTACTGAGAATTTTAAGAGGGAGTGGGCATTAGGTCTATAGGTGCACGCCTTTTCGAAATGTCGCCATTAGGGTGGGCCAGGGGTGACTCTAGAATGTGTTTGTATGATATGGGTATCAAATGAAAGATGGTAATGAGTATTTTAAAAGGGAGTAATCCTTAGTTCTATAGGTGGACGCCTTTTTGAGATATCGCCATAAAGGTGGACCAATGGTGACTCTAGAATGTTTGTACGATATGGGTATCAAACGAAAGGTGCTACTGAGCATTTTAAGAGGAAGTGGGCATGAGGTCTATAGGTGGACGCCTTTTCGAGGTATCGTCATTAGGGTGGGCCAGGGGTGACTCTAGAATGTGTTTGTACGATATGGGTATCAAACGAAAGGTGTTACTGATCATTTTAAGATGGAGTCGGCATTAGGTCTATAGGTGGACGCCTTTTCGAGATATCGCCATTAGGGTGAGCCAGGGGTGACTCTAGATTGTTTGTACGATATGGGTATCAAACGAAAGGAGTTACTGAGCATTTTAAGAGGGAGTGGGCATTAGGTCTATAGGTGGACGCCTTTTCGAGATATCGCCATTAGGGTGGGAAAGGGGTGACTCTAGAATGTTTTTGTACGATATGGGTATCAAATGAAAGGTGGTAATGAGTATTTTAAAAGGGAGTAATCCTTAGTTCTATAGGTGGACGCCTTTTCGAGATATCGCCATAAACGTGGACCAAGGGTGACTCTAGAATGTTTGTACGATATGGATATCAAACGAAAGGTGTTACTGAGCCTTTTAAGAGGGAGTGGGCATTAGGTCTATAGGTGGACGCCTTTTCGAGATAACGCCATTAGGGTGGGCCAGGGGTGACTCTAGAATGTTTGTACGATATGGGTATCAAACGAAAGGTGTTACTGAGCATTTTAAGAGGGAGTGGGCATTAGGTCTATAGGTGGACGCCTTTTCGAGATATCGCCATTAGGGTGGGCCAGGGTGACTCTAGAATGTGTTTGTACGATATGGGTATCAAATGAAAGGTGGTAATGAGTATTTTAAAAGAGAGTAATCCTTAGTTCTATAGGTGGACGCCTTTTCGAGATATCGCCATAAAGGTGGACCAAGGGTGACTCTACAATGTTTGTACGATATGGGTATCAAACGAAAGGTGCTACTGAGCATTTTAAGAGGGAGTGGGCATTAGGTCTATATGTGGACGCCTTTTCGAGATATCGCCATTAGGGTGGGCCAGGGGTGACTCTAGAATGTTTGTACGATATGGGTATCAAACGAAAGGTGTTACTGAGCATTTTAAGAGGGAGGGGGCATTAGGTCTATAGGTGGACGCCTTTTCGAGATATCGCCATTAGGGTGGGCCAGGGGTTACTCTAGAATGTTTGTACGATATGGGTATCAAACGAAAGGTGTTACTGAGCATTTTAAGAGGGAGTGGACATTAGGTATATAGGTGGTCGCCTTTTCGTGATATCGCCATTAGGGTGGGCCAGGGGTGACTCTAGAATGTTTGTACGATATGGGTATCAAACGAAAGGTATTACTGAGCATTTTAAGAGGGAGTGGGCATTAGGTCTATAGGTGGACGCCTTTTCGAGATATCGCCATTAGGGTGGGCCAGGGTGATTCTAGAATGTGTTTGTACGATATGGATATCAAATTAAAAGTATTAATGAGGGTTTTAAAAGCGAGTGGCCCTTAGATGTATATGTGAAGGCATTCTCGCGATATCGACCAAAATGTGGACCAGGTGATCCAGAAAATCATCTGTCGGGTACTGCTAATTTATTTATATATGCAATACCTCTAACAGTATTCCTGCCAAGATTCCAAGGGCTGTTGATTTCGCCTTGTAGAACTTTTTCATTTTCTTCTACTTAATATGGTAGGTGTCACACCCATTTTACAAAGTTTTTTCCAAAGTTATATTTTGCGTCAATAAACCAATCCAGTTACCATGTTTCGTCCCTTTTTTCGTAGTTGGTATAGAATTATGGCATTTTTTTCATTTTTCGTAATTTTCGATATCGATAAAGTGGGCGTGGTTATGGTCGGATTTCGGCCATTTTTTATACCAAGATAAAGTGAGTTCAGATAAGTACGTGGGCTAAGTTTAGTAAAGATATATCGGTTTTTGCTCAAGTTATTGTGTTAACGGCCGAGCGGAAGGACAGACGGTGGACTGTGTATAAAAACTGGGCGTGGCTTCCACCGATTTCGCCCATTTTCACAGAGAACGGTTACCGTCACAGAATCTATGCTCCTACCAAATTTGAGAAGGATTGGTAAATTTTTGTTCGACTTATGGCATTAAAAGTTTTCTAGACAAACTAAATGAAAATGGGCGGAGCCACGCCCATTTTGAAATTTTCTTTTATTTTTGAATTTTGTTGCATCATATCATTACTGGAGTTGAATTTTGACTTAATTTACTTATATACAGTAAAGATATTAACTTTTTTGTTAAAATTTGAATTTAAAAAAAAATTTTTTTTAAAAGTGGGCGTGTTCTTCATCCAATTTTGCTAATTTTTATTTAGCACATATATAGTAATAGTAGTAACGTTTCTGCCAAATTTCATCATGATATCTTCAACGACTGCCAAATTACAGCTTGCAAAACTTTTAAATTACCTTCTTGTAAAAGTGGGCGGTGCCACGCCCATTGTCCAAAATCTTACTAGTTTTCTATTCTGCGTCATAACTTCAACCCATCTACCAAGTTTCATCGCTTTAACCGCCTTTGGCAATGAATTATCGCATTTTTTCGGTTTTTCGAAATTTTCGATATCGAAAAAGTGGGCGTGGTTATAGTCCGATATCGTTCATTTTAAATAGCGATCTGAGATGAGTGCTCAGGAACCTACATACCAAATTTCATCAAGATACCTCAAAATTTACTCAAGTTATCGTGTTAACGGACGGACGGACGGACGGACATGGCTCAATCAAATTTTTTTTCGATCCTGATTATTTTGATATATGGAAGTCTATATCTATCTCGATTCCTTTATATATGTACAACCAACCGTTATCCAATCAAAGTTAATATACTCTGTGAGCTCTGCTCAACTGAGTATAAAAAAGATTTAAATCCATAAAAATACTAAAAAGCCCACATCTAATCTTTGCACGTAAATTCATTCACAGTTTTCACTTTCTTCACAGTCATGCAATCGGTTCAATGGAACTAAAGTTATTTGGTTTATAGTTTCAATAAGCGTTGAATAGAAGTAAAACATATTTGTTGTTAGTGTTAAGTAGTTTTAAAAGCATTTGACATGAACATTTAAGTCATACAAATATTTCGTTCAACGCACCCGCAGCTGAGTTGTGATGCCGAAAATGCCGCAACATCGAGATATTTTTTTTAAAGCGTCAGTTGTGGTTTAGGCGTTGTGTACACGTTTTGTTTATAAATGTACCTAAATATTGTTTTTGTGTTGTTGTTTTAGCCATTCATGTATGTATGTATGTACATATGTATGTTCAAAAGAAACTCGCACAAGTTTAATTAATATCACTTATCCGCTTTTGTTTGCGTTATTCTTGAAGTTTGTGTTGTTGCAATATTTTCAAATTTACATGACAACTTATTTGTCTCCAATTTGTTTATTTAACATTTTTCTCATTTTATTTTGTACGCAGTTTTCTTTATTTTGTATGCCGCTTTTGTTGCTCCACGTACCAAATTGGTTGATTTTTTTGGTTTTATGATCATTTTCTCTTTCACGCTACGCAAACAATTAACCTTACTTTACGATTAACCTTTTCCTAAGGCATTGATTAAAAATTTTGGTTTTAGTTTGGCACTGCCATGAAAAGCTTCTAAGTGAAAACTCATCTGCTTTGCAGCTGCGCTTGTAGCTTATCGGGAAGTTACTTCAATTTCAATTAGAAAATTTAAAAATCTAAAAACAGTTGCATGCCTACAAAAAAACATTGGTGTCAAAAACGTGGTGTTGTGGTGCTGTTCTATATAAAAACCAATATAGTTTGAATTTCATCCCCAAGAAGTGCTGAAAAAAAACTGAAAAACTCAGAAAGATCGGTGTGAAGGGTGGCTCACGCTACCACCACACCACATCGGCTTGCTTTTCATATCTGCATTACTGAATACAACGAGCAACAGCATTAACTTCAAAACTTGTTTAGATCTTACTCCGAAAAATTTTCACATTACACAACTTTGGTGCTGAAAATCTAAAAATAAAAAATTTCATTCGTGAAGAATGCTGTAAGTCATATTTTCGAAAAATTGTGTTATACAGACAAGGTATTATGCTATGATGAAGCAATTGCAATCCGTCGGTTCGTAACCAGGCCACCGCCCACTAGACTTTTCTTTTTCTATAACTACAGGGGTAGACTTCTCATAAAACATCTATCCAAAATGTATGATATCTGATCCCAGCGAAAAGAAGTTTGATCTGTCTTATACGTAACAAAGATAATCCTATCTATTGCGAAATCAGCCTGTTTAATACCGCATACAAGTCCCCCCATCTTTCTGCAAGGTTGTGTTGTCAAGTATTCTGATCACAGCGATGCTCATATATCATTTGAAGTATTCTATAAGCAGTCCTCTTTATTTTCAGGTCGAGGTGAACGGTACAGATAACATGACACCAGAAGTTCAAGATTTGCCTGTGGGACGATCACTGGGGTGATAATATCATGCTTTTATTATGCTATAAAAGTGATATGCAATGCCACAACATTCGATCTCTTTATCAAGGTTAAGGGATAAAGGAATGATCATCTTTTCTACAACAAAGTACTAGAAAGATCGGAAGCTCATTCGGAGATTCGCAAACTCAGTTTTCACAGACGGAGCTAAAATGGCATGTGAAGCAGAAGTGGAAATCTTCGCAATACCTTCGATCATGTCTATCACTATGCGAACTGCGGACTCAGGAAGTGTGTTTTAATCAGGTAACTGGAGAACCATCTTCTTTCATAGCCAAGGCGCTCTTGTTACTCAACTGGGTGGGCCATGAGTTTGTCGAGTTGAAATAAGATTTCGTACAAGCAACGATGTGGACGTTGAGTGAGCACGACGTTAATTGACTCTTGATGTTGTGGAATCGAAGGAGGTCACAGCACTGGTTCAGGAAGGCTAGCAATAGGTAAATGCATTTGCAACAATACCTCATGCCGTACCTGCAGTTTTTCATTTTCGGGTGAGTGGTGAAGCCTGTACTATGCGTCTGCCCAGTACAGGAATTATTATTTTATTTTTTGGAGAACCCAGAACTCAGTAATATTAGACCTTCGGAGCTTTTCAAATATATAAAGTCGATGCTTTTTGAAGTCAGAGGGGACTCGCCACACCAACCAGCAAAGCTTTCTTTTCAATATTTGCACACAGCTGGAAACATCTACTGCTATTGAGGGAAGACATACCCCGGGGCTCCCGATGTGCCGTTGTCAATTTAGCGAAATATTCGCAAAGTTTCTGACCATGGCTACGATGCCCGAAGGCAGGAGGGCTGCATGCAGTTACGGGCTAAGCAATTCTTGTTCAGAGGCAAAACCTGTATGGAATGCTTCAAAGTTTGATTGTTACTGCAGAAGAACAATGACCTGCTGTGATTTCTATACTTCACAATAAAGTATTTAACCTTGAGGATGGCGAATACAACAACATTGTTATTTGAAACATTTCCTTTTCCATTCTAATTAAAATAAAAAAAAATTTATTAAGAAAATATGATCATAATAACAAATCAAACCCATAACTATGAACAATTGTTTTGGTTTTATTACAAGCTATAAATATATATTCAAAAGCCAATAACTTTTCCACTAGATGTATGTATGTATGTCAATAATCTTTGTATATGGCGCACTTTCCATTGAAATGTAAAAATAAAAAAATAAAAACGTATTCCATTTAATCTTAACGTGCAAAGAAATTTAATCGCTAATTTAGTGTGGAAAGCTAACCCCGAATACCACAAAGTTCTTTCTTATATAACTAAACAGCATTTTGTGTATCAGAGCGCATTATGATTTATATCTGTTACAAAAGCCACAAAATGGGCAATGAACGCAACACCGTTCCACTGTTATTATAGGCACGATATGAAATTTGAATATGAGAACTCTTACTACGATGGCGCACAGTGGGGTAGTTGTCTGAAAATTCCTTCACAAAACCACTTGTACGAAGTGAAATTGTAACCTCTCACTAAATACAAAATTAGTTATCAAAAAAATATGTGCAAGAATGCAGAAATGCCAAAAAAAGCAGATATCTTAACAAAGGGTCCGTTAGGGCAAGGAATTCAACTTTGGTTTTATTACTAAAACTGGTGATTATAGTTTAAAAATTCATTGCGAAACATTTTTTGAAGAAGGCAAAGACAATTACTACACAAGTTTGTTAGTAAATCGTAACATTTATTAAGCGATTTTCGGCATTATTTATGGGTCTTCTTCAGGATTTGCGGAAGACTATTTCAGAAAGATATCTGGACCCTTTAGGTATAATTTTGTGATCTTTGAAGACTACTGTTGTCGGATTATTTAGTTTAGGATTCTTTTTGTATTAACTTTTGAACCATTGTATAATGAATGCGGATCTTTTTCGCAGCCAGCAGGTGAAGAAGCTAACTAAGAACTTACTGCAAATTTTTTACATATAAACTAATGTACGCTGTAACAAGTTTATTTTCTTTGAGAAAAGCTAATTACTTTTGTATGGCAATAGTCGAAAAAAAGTCAAGGGTTTTCTAATTTAAGCCGATAAATTAGATACCTTCTTACTTGTTAAATAAATAAAATAAATGAAAGGCGAGATAACCTCCCAACAGATTTAAGGCCGAACTTCTCTTTCAGTTTGCGCCACGCTCCTTTTAATTTTGCCTACAAACTGGCGGCAGTGGTTAAAGGCATCTGCCTTTATACTAGAATAAAGTATGAATGTTGGAAATTTCGAGTTCAATACTCAGCTTCCAGGAAGCTAGCTGATGAAGAAGTGAAATTCAGAAACATATCCTAGTAACCATCGCTGTTTGTAAACTTTGTAATTTTTCCCTTATATCAATAAAAAAAAACACAATTATATAAAGCAATATGAGCATGTCTCGCTAATTAAATACAGGTAATAATATTGATATAATAGTGAACAGCGGAAGTACTGCTTATAATAGCACTGCTATAAACCCAATGTTACTAAGAACTTGGAGCGCGCCTATAATTATTCCACACAATTAGCATTAAAAAGCATAAAGAATTAGTATGTACATAAATGGTGGATACAGGACTAGAAAAAAAAGACAACACTTAGAGAGCAATTGCAAAGCGAGCAGCGGGGCATTCGTATGGCTAAATGAAAAACCTAGTAATAACGAATTTGAAAATGAAACTAAATGCATCTAATTTGACTTTATGCTATTATTTTTGTTTATATAAAAAAAATCCCATTTTGCTCTTATTTGACAAAATGTTTTTGCACTTACACAAGATGCAATGAGAAAATAAAATTTGGTAAATTTCACTTCAGGCTGTGGTTGATGAATACGGCTTGGTTTATAGCTTGGCTTGGCTTAAGTTGCATACCGGTTTCTTTTGGGATGCATATTGAATTTACATACACATTTCTAAAAAACAGTTCATGAACTGACAGCTACTATAACGAATATTTGTGGTATTGTTAAAATAAATATCAATTACTTGTGTATGTATGAAGCTTTGACAAGCTTTTGTAGGAAAGTGCGAAATTAAGACGCGTTTGAGGAGATGAAAATGTAAAATTGGTTTCACCGTGGCATTGTAGGTATATAAATGGTTTGCCCTATTAACAAACGGAGCAGCCAACATTTTGTTTAATCGGGTTATTGGTTAAATTTAACCACTCACTTAATTTACTCACTTTCGCTGATTTTGTTTTTTTTTTGGTTTTGTTTTTTTGGTCAAGTGGTATTGTGGGTATATTTGGCGAACTTCAGTAAAAGAATATTTAAGCCAAATAAATTGATAGTACCAATGTACTTTTTATTCAAGACGATGGACTAAACATTTTTCGCAAAATCTGCACGCGGCACCGTTATTTATTTCACTTTGCTATAACGTGGACTTTGATTTACACACTTTTTATCGTAACAGCTGTGGGTTACCTGTTTATTCAAGGTCAGGTTTAAGAAACACGTTCTTTATGAATCTTTTTTCGTTTGACATGAAGCAAACTTAATACTGTGGACATATGTAGGTCTATATGAGGTCTTTATGGGACGGCCAGTTTAACCTAACATAATTTAGAATCACCAAGAATAAAAATAAAAAAAATAAAAATAAAAAAATATGAGGCGCGATAACCTCCAAAAGAGATTTCTCTTCCAATTTGCGTCGTGCTTCTTTATAATTTTTCTTACAAATTGTCGGGACGGGACCTACATGTTTTATGCCAACTCCGAACGGCATCTGCAAGGCAGATGCATTTTTTTGAGAAGCTTTTCATGGCAAAAATACGCTCGGAGTGTTTATCAAATCACTGCTAAGGGGCGACCTCCCTTTGAAACACTTTTTTCTAATTGCAAAAACTTGTTTCGAAAATTTCGATGCTGCTTTGACCGGGAATTGAAACCATGATCTACGGTGTGATAGGCGGACCACGCTACCATCACGCCACATAGGACACAACCAGCAAGTATAGTGTGTTCTAAAATATTTTAAACATTTTCGAAGAAGAGAAAATAATTTTATAATGAAGTTCCCTGTTCGTGATGTATACACCTTTGTACCAGAAAATCAATACAGTGCTACCTAAACGCTCTTGTTACCCGCTCACTCGTTGTCCACCTCATGTGTGCTTCAGTGAGCGCGCCAAATGGGTCTGCGCCATTAAATGCTCATGAATAACCTTGCCAGGCTTATTTTTGTTTACGATTACGTCCCCTATGCCTAAGAGCTCATCCCATTAAAACCTTGACTTTGACTCTCAGCTTGTTAAGGTATCTTATGCTTTCATAAACCAAGCGAAGACTATAAAGTTGTCTGTGAGTCTGTAATTCCGTTTAAAATTACTTAATCTAGAACGGTTCTTAAAAAATCTGTGAGTGGGATTGTTGGGGCTATTGTACCACTCAATCGCAATAAAGTATTGTCTACTAATTTTATAATCTTAATTTGAACTGCTTGGAATCGCTTCCTTTTTAAGAGCATACTTCATAAAATTGATCTAAAACTATGTAACGTTTTATACGTAAATTATAAGTTCCAGTCATAACGATATATTTCAAAAACCAGTAATTTCAAGAAAGGCATCCTTTCCAACTAACAGTAAATGTACACCTTGACTTTGGGAATCGCGTATATTCCAACATTATTAATAAAGTTTCTATGTATAAATGCGGTAATTAGGGAACATCTTGCTGTAATAAGGAGAGAATTCCGCAATATCGGCTTGATAATATAGTAAACGTATCTCAAATATTACATAAACCTATTGCGAATTGCCGGCATATGCAAGAGCAACGAAATAAGTGGAATATAAAAGTGCACGGGCTATGTTGCATATACATTTAAGCAATTTAAGCGAACATTGTTTTGTGCCTAAAAATACTAATTTATGTCAAAAATATATTACTTCTTTTTTAAAAACATAAATAATGAGTTTATTTTTAATCTCATTTCACTGCGTAATTATCAATTCTCTATACCTCATTATCGATTAGTTCTCACCTGTGATTTTTTTTATTTTGTCAGCAAAACGCCATTATTGCCATAATTCGCCAGCTGATTTTTTAAAATTTATTTTTAAGGTTTTGGTAATTTGTTTTTACCTTCACTTGCACTTAAATACTTGAAGTAATTAACACTTTGCACATTCTTTTTCACTTTTAAATTTCTTGCCTCTCCAAAAACATGCTTCCTCCACTATTGGTTGTTGTTTTTTTGGTCGCTGTCACCTTTCCACCTAACCAATACTTGCATACAAAAAAAAAATATTTTTCTTCGTCAAATATTGGCAAAACACAATCAACTGCTTTTGTTTGGCATATAAACACACATATATATGTATATATTTTCACCTGCTTTTGAATTTTACTTTACTCTATTCACCCGTCAGCTTGGTTGGTTACGATCGTGGTGCTTTTGCCAGTCACTATCTGACTAACTGAAACTGGCTAGCAACACTTTATTTTGTTAAACTTTAGAATACCAATTTCATTAATGCAGCTTCATCCGATTGTTGCTCTGACAACCTGATATTAGTTTTATTGGTTTAGTTTTTGTTTGTTTATTGTTGTTGTTTGGTTTTGTTGAATGATATCTTTAAACTTGACCAAGAAGCAGGCGGATTTTGATTTCGTTATTGGTGCTTGCGTGGCTTTTGATGAGTGCGCTAACTGTATGTACTTTTAATAAAATAATTAAAAAAATAGTTTTAAGTTAAACGGTGTTATTTAAAACAATACTTACATGAAGTAATAATAATACTAAAAGCTAGAAAATAATTAGGTAGGTCCTCGGTACTAGGCATCACACTCCTCATCAATCTAGGGCGTTGATCAGACAATTAAAAGAAAGCGTGAAATTTCTAAAAATGTGAGGCGTAGCGTACGTAACCTGATTAATGTTTAGTTGGCCTTACTTATGACTACATATAGAACTTTGACGCGTCCAACGCTTTTATTTAAGTGTCTGATCAACCCCCTAGATTGATGAGGAGTGTACTTGCCCTAGGACCTACCTAATTATTTTCTAGCTTTTAGTGTTATTATTACTTAATGTAAGCATTGTTTTCAATAAAACCGTTTAAATTAAACTTTTTTTTAATTATTTTATTTTCAAGTTTTTAGTCTGTATTTCATTGCCTATTATTTCCCATTCGATTAGTTCATTTAGTGACTCACTGTTACAAGGGCTCTTTCCTGACAATTGTTACAATCTAGGTCACATAATCCTTCCAAAGACTTTACTCGTTCAGCGCCACGTATGCTTGTCCCTCCGCGAACTCCAAAATTTTTTGATGTCACTTCTGCCGGATTGTATGGAAAATTTGTTCCAAATGTGAGCCAAATCGGACCACAAATACCAGTATTTTTAATACCTCGATCCTTGCCACACCTAGCGGGATTTTTTTTCATGAAGTGATTTCTATTTCTGTATGCATTATGTGTTCCAAGTATGAGCCAAATCGGACCAAAAATACGATGTGTTTTAATATTGCGATCCTTGCGCCACCTGGTGGCGATTCTTTTTCATATATCGCTTTCTATTCATGTATGTAATATGTGTTCCAAATATGAGCCTAATCGGACCACAAATACGATTTTTTTAATATCTCGATCCTTGCGCCACCTGGCGGCGATTTTTTCACAAGTCGCTTTCTATTCATGTATATATTAAGTATGTGTTCCAAATATTAGCCAAATCGGACCAAAAATACGATTTTTTGAAATATTTCGACCCATGCAATGTCCAGCAATGTCATCGGGTTCTGGAGGCCACCGTGGTGTGATGGTAGCGTACTCCGCCTACCACACCGTATGTCCTGGGTTCACATCCCGGGAAAAGCGACATCAAAATTTTAGAAATAAGTTTTTTCAATTAGAAGAAAATTTTTCTAAGCGGGGTCGCCCCTCGGCAGTGTTTTGCAAGCGCTCTGAGTATATTTCTGCCATGAAAAGCTCTCAGTGAAAACTCATCTGCCTTGCAGATGCCATTTGGGATCGGCATAACGCATGTAGGTCCCGTCCGGCCAATTTGTAGGGAAAATCAAGAGGAGCACGACGCAAATTGGAAGAGAAGCTCGGCCTTAGATCTCTTCGGAGGTTATCGCGCCTTACATTTATTTATTTTTTATTGTCAGGTTCTGAACTATATTCCAAGTTTCAAGATTGTAGCTTATCGGAAAATTACTTAAATTTTAATTACAAAATTCGTTCAAAACGGCCGTGTGGCCGTTCTGTCAAATCAAGCTAAATAAAATCGTTTGAAAAGAGAGTTTGCGAGAGTAGATTAACTAAAATCTTTCAATTAAAGAGAAAAAGCGTTTATTGGCTTACTTAATTCTCAAATAACGGTTGCAGTCAAATGTATTAATTTCTTCAACACCTTAAACACATTCGAATAAACATTTTTTTTGAGCTTTTTGTTTTTATCAGAGACCTATTTTACTAGTTACTAATAACCCCTGGGGTCGAAAATTCATCGAGTCCCATTTGGGCTTAACCAAAATGAATTGAAATCTCTTTGCAATAACGTATTCAAATACATTGTAGACCTAGATTATAAACCTGCTAACCGACATAAAAAATTGTATATAATAAAACAATAACCTACTTTGTGGATAAAACAAATGTGATAACTTCTGCATAGATGTCAAAATTACAAATAGAATGGATCACCTGATTTTTAATTGACTATCGCTGTCTCATTATGTATCTCTTTCTTTCAACCGCTGAAGATAGCTGGCCCTATGCGCCGTCATATTGAACACCCTGTCAAAACGCTGCCAATATGCTAAAAATAAGCCATATTGAACATCCTGTCAGGCAGTTGACGGATAAGATATCACACTTGATTTATCCATATGTGATAATGAAAACCTGTTTAAATTTCTTTTGACAATTGCATAAAAAAGCCATTTTTGGAAAACAATTTTACATAGCAGGTTTGCACTCCAAGCCTTTGAAATGATAATATAATTCTATAAGTACACACTTTCTTGTGAAAGAATTCCCATATTAGCAATATCTAGCGAATACCCGTGATACAGCTTCCATGGTCATTGATATAAACATATGGAATTTGAGTTTGTATGATAAGTGCAACACCCCTCTCTTCAATCTTGCCTAATTTTCGTTAAAACTTTGAAATTATGACTGCCAAGATCCAGGAATATGAAGTAAGTAATCGCTACAGGAGCTATGCGATATAGAAATCAAAATTGTATGGGAGGTGCGCAACACTTTGTTTTCCGATTCCTCCACTCATACAATATCAATGTTGTGCATCTTCCTGCTAAGTATCACCACCAATAATACCCTCAGAGATATAAAATTTTTCTTGTATTTTTGCGATCAGTTCGATTATGTACATGTATTTTTGAGTAGGCTAGTCTGATCTAATATTTCCTGGTACAAATAGAGATTTATTTTACCTTTCGCCCGACGTTTCGCTGAATATTTCAGCCTCTTCAGGGGCTACAAACAATATTGGACAATAAGAACACACATATGTGTTTCGCTGAATACATGTATAAAATTTTTCATTTATTGCTATGTATATCAGTTAATACGCTGCGTATACATTTTAAAACTATCCCCTATGCACTTAAGAACTCTATTTCCTACATACTTCATCCATATCGGCCAAACCACTCTTTGCAAGGTTTACCATTAAAATTTTGATAAAATCAATAAAGTCATCGTAACCTTAATGTAGCTGCAATAGTTACGAATATGTGTGATGCCGAAATTTGAGTTTTTGTGCGAGGTGCCACGCCCCTTTTAGCAATAAACTCCAATATCCTTGCGATCTGACAACGTTGGTAGATATGCCAATTTCATTAATGTTATTTAAGCGTTTCTGAAGTCACATATGGAACATGGAGAGAAAAATTTGTATCGGAGGTACTATATTCCCTTTTCCAATTCTTCCCACTTTTCTCCACTAATATAATATCAATGTTGGACATCTGTTCGCCAAGTATCATTTGCTTGGTATTAATACTCTTAGAAATATTAAATTTTTCATGTGTCGGTAGATATATCAGATGCCACGTCCCCTAAATGTAATAAATAACAAGTAAGGAAGGCTAAATTCGGGTGTAACCGAACATTACATACTCAGTTGAGAGCTATGGAGACAAAATAAGGAAAATCACCATGTAGGAATGTGGTTTTATGACAAGTGTATCAAATGGAAGGTACTAAAGAGTATTTTAAGAGAGAGTAGGCCATAGTTCTATGGATGGACGCCATTTAGGGATATCGCCATAAAGGTGGACCAGGGCTGACTCTAGAATTTGTTTGTACGATATGGTTATCAAAAGAAAGGTGTTACTGAGCATTTTAAGAGGGAGTGGGCCTTAGGTCTATCGGTGGACGCCTTTTTGGATATCGCCATTAAGGTGGGCCAGGGGTGACTCTAGAATGTGTTTGTACGATATGGGTATCAAATGAAAGGTGGTAATGAGTATTTTAAAAGGGAATGGGCTTTAGTTATATAGTTGAACGCCCTTTCGAGAAATCGCCATATAGGTGGACCAGGGGTGACTCTAGAATATGTTTGTACGATATGGGTATCAAATGAAAGGTGTTAATGAGTATTTTCAAAGTGAGTGATCCTTAGTTCCATAGGTGGACGCCGTTTCGAGATATCGCCATAAAGGTGGACCAGGGGTGACTTTAGAATGTTTGTACGATATGGGTATCAAACGAAAGGTGTTACTGAGCATTTTAAGAGGGAGTGGGCATTAGGTCTATAGGTGGACGCCTTTCGAGATATCGCCATTAGGGTGGGCCAGGGGTGACTCTAGAATGTGTTTGTACGATATGGGTATCAAATGAAAGGTGGTAATGAGTATTTTAAAAGGGAGTAATCCTTAGTTCTATAGGTGGACTGTAGTATCCTTTTTTATTATTTATATTTTTATTAAGAATATTCACATATAAAGAGTATAACTTCTTGAAGGTAAAAATTGAATCCATCTGAAAATTTTTGAAAATTAAAATATCAAAATTGAAAATTAAAATATTGATGGAACATATTAAAATACAAATTTCAAAGTAACTTAAACACAAAGTTAAATAAAAATAAGAACCCTACATTACTCCCCCTTCCAGAGAATTAACATTAAATAAATTAAATGTGACTTTCTTCTTTGTTTTAATGTTATTGTGATGAGTGTTAGAGTTGTTAGGTAACGTTTCAATAATCGCTGGTTTTAGCCTGTCAATCGGGATAGTTTTGATCTCATTATCAATTTCTATTTTAAAATACTTCTTGTTTTTTTCAAGTATCTTGTATGGACCTTCATACGGTTGTTGTAAAGAACGCTTATTAATTAAACGAACAAAAACAAATTTACATGTTTGCAAATCTTTCGGAACATAAAAACCAACATTAGAGTTATGATGATTTAAACTCGAATGAACATTTCTAAATTTTTCACGTAATTTACCCAAAATTTCATTTGTTGATGAATTTTCAGATGTTGGAACAATAAGTTCACCGGGTAATCTTAAATTTTGTCCAAGAACGATTTCAGCCGGTGTAGCCGAAATATCTTCTTTAAATGTTGATCGCAAACCTAACAGTATTAAAGGTAGCTCTCCATACCAATCTCTGGTTCCATTTGTAGCCATTAAAGAAGATTTCAATTGCCTATGAAATCGCTCTACCATGCCATTCGCTTGAGGATGATAAGCTGACGTTGTAATTTGATGACTACCTAATAACTTTGTTAATTCTGTAAACAATTTTGAAGTAAATTGAGCACCCTGATCAGTAGTTATTTCTAGAGGTACACCAAACCGAGATATATATTCACATAAAAATTTATTTGCAATTGTTTCTGCAGAAATTTCCCTTAATCCGTATGCTTCTGGCCAACGTGTGAATCTATCGATAATAGTCAAAATATAGCGATGCCCCTTTGAAATAGGTAAAGGTCCTACAATATCTAAATGAATATGTTCGAATCTTTTGTTCGGTATTGAAATTTTACTAACTGGTGACTTCGTATGTCGATAAACTTTAGATTTTTGACAACTAATACATTCCTTGGACCATCTATTAATTTCTTTATTCATGTTTGGCCAAAAATATTTTTTTATAATTAGACGGCGAGTGGCTTTAGTACCCGGATGCACTATCCCATGTAACTTATCAAATACTGTTTTGCGTAAATTATTTGGAACGAACGATCTAGGACAATCTCCGGATGATTCACACCATATATTGAAATTTAAAACAGGAATTTCAACTAATTTTAAATTTTGAAATGATTGTTGAGATACAAGATTGTTTAGCTCATCATCTTGTTGCTGTTCCTTTTCTAAAATTTTAAAATTAAGTTCTGAATTTTGAATTGCTTCTATTTCAAATGCCCTAGATAAAGTATCGGCTACTACATTTGCTTGTCCAGTAATATGCTGAATATCATTTTTAAATTGTGCAATAAATTCAAGATGTCTGGTATGTCGTGGACTACGTTCAGTTTTTGAATTTAGAGCAAAAACTAAGGGCTTGTGATCAGTAAACACAGTGAATTCTCTTCCTTCTAATAGATATCGAAAATGTTTAATATTAAGATAAATTGCTAATAGCTCTCTATCAAAAGCACTATATTTCATTTCAGCTGGTGAAAGTTTCTTCGAATAGAATGCGAGAGGTTCAGACTTATTGTTGAAATTTTGTTGTAGAACACCACCGACTGCCGTATTGGATGCATCTACAATTAAAGTTAATTTTGCATCTTTGCTAAAATGATTTAACAAGACCTTAGATGCAAACTTGTCTTTAATGCATTCAAACGCTTTAATAGATTTATCATCCCAAACTAGAGTTTTGTCTCGGTTTTTACTTGGTTTATTAATTAAATCATATATAACTCCAGTAAATTCGGCTAATTGTGAAATATATCTATGGTAATAGTTAACCATACCAATAAACTTTTGAGTTTGTTTAATGGATTTTGGTAGTTCAAAATCTCGAATAGCTTTTATTCTATTTTCCGATGGGCGTATTCCTAATTCAGAAATACTATGTCCTAGAAAATCAATTCTAGTAACACCAAAAATGCATTTATTTGGTTTCACATTCAAACCATATTCACACAAACGTTCAAAAAGTATACGGAGATCTTTAATATGTTGCTCTTCACTCTCGCTAGCAACTAAAATATCATCAATGTACGCGTAAACAAAATCTAATTCATTTACAACTTCATTGATGAATCTTTGAAAAGTTTGTGCTGAGTTCCTCAAACCAAAAGGCATTCGAATGAACTCAAACATGCCAAAAGGAGTAGTAATCGCCGTTTTATAAATATCTTCTTCTGCCATTGGAATTTGATGATACGCTTTAACAAGATCTAATTTTGAAAATATCTTTTTATTTCTTAGATTAATATTAAAATCCTGAATATGTGGTAAAGGATAGCGGTCAGGAACAGTAACAGTATTAAGTCGTCTAAAATCACCACAGGGACGCCAATCATTACTTTCCTTTTTTGGTACTAAATGAAGTGGTGAAGCTACAGAAGAATTTGATGATCTACAAATTCCAGTTTTTACAAGAAAATCAAATTCAGCTTTAGCTACCTTAAATTTGATTGGGTCTAGACGTCTGGGCTTTGAGAAAGGAAGATTGCCTTCTGTAACAAGTCTATGAACTGTGGCGTGTTTAACTGGTTTTGAATAGTTTGGCTCTTCTATAAGAGAAGGAAATTCTTTCAACAATTTTGTGTATTGATTTTCTACTGAAAAAATTTTTGGAAGAGAGATGTTACAATAGTACGAAATTGTGTTAACTGATAAATTTGTTAATGGATCTATTAAACATTTGTTTTTAATATCAATAAGTAGTCCATATTTGCATAAAAAATCTGCACCTATAATCGGGTTTGCTATATCAGCTATCAAAAACACAAAAGGAAATTCCCGTCTTAAACCTAAATTAACATTTACAAGTTTTTTTCCATATGTAAAAATCGTTGAACCATTGGCTGCTGTTAAAATAATATCTGATGATTTTTTTGTATACGAGAATTTCGAAGCTGGAAGCACAGAAATTTCTGCCCCACTATCAATCAAAAATTTTAACCTGTTTTCTTTGTCAAATATAAATAAGCGACGAGTTGATATTTCTGAAATTCCGTTATTTGTCGCTGCAACAACGGAACATTTTAGTTTGTTGGATTACTATTTTTTACAAACGCGCATGGTTCCTCACATCTCTTAGCTTTATTTCCGAATTTGTAATGATATCTACATAACCAGTTGGGATTATCACGAGATTTCGAACGATATCTAACAGGACTTCTAAAACTATTTCTACTTGTTGAACGTGGTCTTGAATAATTCTGACTAATTTCTTTTTTAATTTCACTTAATTCCAAAGATAATTTTTGAAAATTTTCACAAATTAAAGATGTTGTCTTAACCAAATTATTAAGAATAGAATTTTCGCCTTTAGAATTTTGAGAACTGTTTATCAAAGCAATTTCATTTTTACTGATAACTTCCCAAACGTTATCAGCTAATTTAGTTAGATCATTTATGTCATTGAAATTCGAACTTGTTAAAATTACATTCAAGTTTTTGGGTAATTTTCGCATCCAAAGTTTCTTTAACATTTCTTGCCTAAAATTAGAACCAGAAAGTAGAACTAAAGATCGGTAAAATTCTGAAGGCTTGCGATCACCCATTTCAGAATCAGACAACACTTTATCTTATTTTGCATTCTCTCTTAAGGAATGTCTTTCGATCAAAGTTTGTTTTAATGCAGAATATTTATTTATTTCCGGTGGATTTTGAATAAAATCCAAAATCGTCATTATGACATCCTGAGGTAATGCAGTAATAATATACTCATATTTGGTCGTTTCTTGAGTAATTTTTTTAGTATTGAACTGCATTTCAGCATGTATGAACCATGCCTCAGGACAACTTGTCCAAAACTGAGGAAGTTTCACTGAAGTGGAAAAAATTTCGTTATTGTTTTCGTTCGCATATGGATTTATTAGATCATTTTGCGAAGAAACACCTTCTAAATCAATAAGCGAATCGTTAACCCGATGTGTTGGTGTAGACGTGTTTCTGTCGTTTGGTGGCGTGCGAAGCATAATTGAAATGGAATCTCAAAAATCAAAAAATTAATTTTTTAAAATAACGTTCAAAACTCAACGTTATTAAATGCAAAATATTCTTTTAAATCTCCAGAAGAAAGAGTTTACAATTATTTAAAATGTATTAAATTTTAATTTCAGATAAACCTTAACTAATATAGTTATATATATTTAAAATATATCAAAATTTATATACATAGTTCTGAATAACAGCTCACCATTTCTTCCTTATTTTGATTTGTTGTTGCTTGTTATATCTATCGTTATTGTTGTTATTGTTGTAACTTACGTTCTCTTTATGGAGCTGTGTTGACGGCTGACGGTGTTGTGTTAAACTCAGCGCACTTTTCCGGTTTTTTTAAGTTACCGGTAAGTCACTTTTGGAAATCTATTTGAACGAATTTGCATTTTGTCTATTGCAATTCATGCACTTTTAATTAAAACATGAGTTGTTGAAAGCTCTTCTTGAATTGATGTGTTGTTGTCGGTGCTGCTGGGCTATTTGTTTGTACTTGTTGTTGCTTAATTTTGAGCTGCTATTGTTGAAATTTTCGGATTTATGTAGTTTTACGCCAAAACAAATATTTTTTTTTTAATATTCCTTTCTTCTATAATTTCTGCTTTGAAATTGCTTTTGTTTTGTAATTCTAGTTTAAATGTTTATTGCCAATTGTCGTTCAACAATATGGTGTAACTGATAAAAATTATATATTGTAAATTCAAAAATTTTAGAACTGAATTTGAACTGATGGTCACACTAATCTTTGGTTTGTTCGAATTTCTGCCTGATTTTAAGCGCACTAATAAATTATGTTTGTTTGGGGTAGTAAATTTTTATGCGTACAACAAATATTTAAAATATCACATTCTTTTTTGTTTAAAGGTTGATGTTTAGTTAAATCCTCCTGGCACGATCGCCAATTGTAGTATCCTTTTTTATTATTTATATTTTTATTAAGAATATTCACATATAAAGAGTATAACTTCTTGAAGGTAAAAATTGAATCCATCTGAAAATTTTTGAAAATTAAAATATCAAAATTGAAAATTAAAATATTGATGGAACATATTAAAATACAAATTTCAAAGTAACTTAAACACAAAGTTAAATAAAAATAAGAACCCTACATGGACGCCTTTTCGAGATATCGCCATAAAGGTGGACCAAGGGTGACTCTAGAATGTTTGTACGATATGGGTATCAAACCGAAGGTGTTACTGAGCATTTTAAGAGGGAGTGGGCATTAGGTCTATAGGTGGACGCCTTTTCGAGATATCGCCATTAGGGTGGGCCAGGGTGACTCTAGAATGCGTTTGTACGATATGGGTATCAAATGAAAGGTGGTAATGAGTATTTTAAAAGGGAGTAATCCTTAGTTCTATAGGTGGACGCCTTTTCGTGATATCGCCATTAGGGTGGGCCAGAGGTGACTCTAGAATGTGTTTGTACGATATGGGTATCAAATGAAAGGTGGTAATGAGTATTTTAAAAGGGAGTAATCCTTAGTTCTATAGGTGGACGCCTTTTCGAGATATCGCCATAAAGGTGGACCAAGGGTGACTCTAGAATGTTTGTGCGATATGGGTATCAAACGAAAGGTGTTACTGAGCATTTTAAGAGGGAGTGGGCATTAGGTCTATAGGCGGACGCCTTTTCGAGATATCGCCATTAGGGTGGGCCAGGGGTGACTCTAGAATGTGTTTGTACGATATGGATATCAAATTAAAGGTATTAATGAGGGTTTTAAAAGCGAGTGGCCCTTAGATGTATATGTGAAGGAGTTTTCGCGATATCGACCAAAATGTGGACCAGGTGATCCAGAAAATCATCTGTCGAGTACTGCTAATTTATTTATATATGCAATACCACTAACAGTATTCCTGCCAAGATTCCAAGGGCTGTTGATTTCGCCTTGTAGAACTTTTTCATTTTCTTCTACATAATATGGTAGGTGTCACATTCATTTTACAAAGTTTTTTCCAAAGTTATATTTTGCGTCAATAAACCAATCCAATTACCATGTTTCATCCCTTTTTTCGTATTTGGTATAGAATTATGGCATTTTTTTCATTTTTCGTAATTTTCGATATCGATAAAGTGGGCGTTGTTAATGGTCGGATTTCGGCCATTTTTTAAACCAAGATAAAGTGAGTTCAGATAAGTACGTGGATTAAGTTTAGTAAAAATATATCGGTTTTTGCTCAAGTTATAAGGCTTCCACCGATTTCGCCCATTTTCACAGAAAACAGTTACCGTCATAGAATCTACGCCCCTACCAAATTTAAGAAGGATTGGTAAGTTTTTGTTCGACTTATGGCATTAAAAGTATTCTAGACAAACTAAATGAAAATGGGCAGAGCCACGCCCATTTTGAAATTTTCTTTTATTTTTGTATTTTGCTGCATCATATCATTACTGGAGGTGAATTTTGACTTAATTTACTTATATACAGTAAAGATATTAAATTTTTTGTTAAAATTTGAATTAAAAAAATTTTTTTTTTTAAAAAGTGGGCATGTTCTTCATCCAATTTTGCTAATTTCTATTTAACACATATATAGTAATAGAAGTAACGTTCCTGCCAAATTTAATCATGATATCTTCTACGATTGCCAAATTACAGCTTGCAAAACTTTTAAATTACCTTCTTGTAAAAGTGGGCGGTGCCACGCCCATTGTCCAAAATCTTACTAATTTTCTATTCTGAGTCATAACGTCCACCCATCTACGAAGTTTCATCGCTTTAACCACCTTTGACAATGAATTATCGCATTTTTTCGGTTTTTCGAAATTTTCGATATCGAAAAAGTGGGCGTGGTTATAGTCCGATATCGTTCATTTTAAATAGCGATCTGAGAAGAGTGCCCAGGAATCTACATACCAAATTTCATCAAGATACCTGAAAATTTACTCAAGTTATCGTGTTAACGGAAAGACGGACGGACGGACGGACATGGCTCAATCAAATTTTTTTTCGATACTGATGATTTTGATATATGGAAATCTATATCTATCTCGATTCCTTTATACCTGTACAACCAACCGTTATCCAATCAAGGTTAATATACTCTGTGAGCTCTGCTCAACTGAGTATAAAAATACCCACTATTCACTGAAAAATTGTGCATATTTTACCGAAATCGCTCAAATGGCGCGTTGAAAAAAGGGGTTGAAAATTTCGAGTGTGGCGTATTTAAATGAGGAGAGATTTTTTTTGAGTCGAAAAAATCCGGGTCAAAAATTGCCTAGATGAAATTTTATGGGATTCCGGGATTCACATATCATTTTCATGACGAATTTGTATTTTTTGGACTTTTTTCAAACAAATCCACAGATAAAATTTAAATTCGGCCTTTAATTTTTAAAGACAAATAAAAGTCTGGCCCCGTAACTAAGGAACAGAAAATTTAAGTTAAACGATCTTTTTACCATTTAAACCTGTAAGGACACTTTAAAATGTTTGTTACTAATACTAGAAAATTATCATAAACTTAAACGGCTTCAAATTTTTAAGTTTTCTTCTTTTAAAATTTTTCCATTCCAAAATTTTATTTTTCCTCATTTTTTCCATGTCTCGAAATTTCAATATAAATGTTTTTTTTTAAGTGGGCATGGTCGCTAACCGATTTTCTTAATTTTCACAAAGTAAATATAAGTGACAAATTGGCACCATTTGGCAGAACGAAGAAGCGACTCACGGTGGGGTATTTGATTAATCTAGCTAGCCAAAATTAAAATAGCAGTTATTTCTGCTCAAAAAGTGGTTGTCTCACTTCACTGTTATTAAAGGAAATATTTTACAGTAAATTCACGGTATTACGCGCAGAATTACTATAAATCGGGCCCCCGGTTTCGTATGGACCCGGGGTAATTTTTTGGAATTACATGAGATATGTATGTCAATATGGGTATAAAACGAAAAGTATTTTACTCCGCATTTCTGTTGACATTTTTAAGAAGGGTTGCCACTTAGGGTTGCCACCTAACCTTTTTTTATTTTTCTTTTTATATGCACTACCATCTCGGAAACGGCTTAACCGATTTGAATAAAATTGAGACTTTTCACCTTGGTGTTGCCACTGAGGATGTTTTCACAAGGTTGCCACCTTTTGCCAATAAGGGTAGCAGTCTCTTACAAAATTGATCACCACTCAAAAAAGCGCGGGTATGCGCAGCCGTTTTCGTTATTAAACTTTGAAACAAACACAAGCTTATGTATTACCACAAAATTACTGACATGATGTGCCATGAAAAAAAAATATATCTTTTTGTTTGCAAGGTTGTTAAAAAATTTAATATTGAAAAGTAGTAGTACTACAAGTAGAATAACTCAGTTAAAACATGCGGTATAAAAAATCTAACATATGAATTAAAAACACATTTATCTGTCCTAAAAGAAATGTAACTAGATTTGATTAAGGCTAAGCAACTGAACAAGTATTTAGGTTAGAAGGGTATATAGCTTTTTAATCCAAAAATTCATTGAGCTACACATAACTTTTATAAAACTTTAAATGTGCGATATTAGCTTCGTCGACGTTGCAGATGGGTTTTGGGGTATGTATACTATTCCGTGAACATCTGGGAACGCCAGAGAGTATATTAAAAAAAAAAAATTGGAATATTTTGAAAAATCGACTTTTGGTAAGCTAGATTGATCAAATACCCCACCGTGCGACTGTTGCTCGGCCATAACCGTTTAAACGGTTAAGCGCCAATAAAGTAAGTAAGTAATAATATAAAATAGCAAGGAGCAAGTCCAATATAAGTATCTTCGCCGGCTTTTGACTTACGGCTTGCAAAACTTTTAAAAAATTAAGTTTTTTAGTTTAGTTTATTAATTCAGTCTATGATCACATCTACAATAACATATTAAAAATAAAATAAATATAAATATTAAACATATACAAAAGGTACAACATTATGTAAAGAGTAAGTCAATGGAAGCCTTGAATATATCTCTGGACGCAGAAAAATCAATATTTAATCTAGTAAAGAGCTTATTTAATTCTGCAAGGGCGCGGAAAATTGGGCTAAAATAAAAGTAATTTGTTCTACAAAAACTTAAGTAAAAAGGCAGGAAAGCGCACAGATTTTTTTGCGGCACATTAAAAGATATTTTCGCAAGAAGAGTCGCACAATCCAAAGAGCCCACAATTAAGTCGTACACAAACATAACCAAGTGCAGCGTTCTCCTCGCTTCAAGCGATTGCAGATTGATCAGTTGACAACGAGAAGAATAAGAAGGCAGCGGGTTATCAAAATGTATGGGGTTCAAAGCAAAACGGACATACTTTCTTTGAACTCTCTCTATTCTGGCCGAATGATTACTGTAGATGGGGTTCCAGATATTGGAAGCATATTAAAGTTTGGAGCGCACTAACGATATATATAGGGCTTTCTTAGTATACGGATCTTTAAAGTCCCTTGCATATCTGCGAAGAAAAGCAAGGTTCCTGTAGGCCATTGTGAGCACATAACATATGTGATTGGTGAATGTGAAATTTGAGTCAAAGACAACGCCTAGATCAACATGTTCGTTAATTGACGCCAACTGGATGCGTGAAATAGAGTACAACGAAGAATAGGAGCTCATGGATTTTGAGAAAGACATACTAAAGCATTTTTTAACATTTAAGAAAAGATTATTGGCGCGACACCAATCATCCACATTATTAAGGTCACTTTGCAGAAGGAAGGAATCTGAAGGGGCATTGATTCTACGGAAAAATTTAAGATTTTTTGTCATAAAGTTAACCCACATACCCACATAACATATAAAGTTGCATCACTGTATCGGCCTTTGCTTGTCGTTCCGTTTCGTCCATTTTCAACAGTAATGTGTTCTGAGCCAAGATAAGCCAGCATACCAAATTTTGTAAAGATATCTAAATTTGTATTCAAGTAATCGTGCCAGCGGACGGACGGACAGATATAAGAAATTGTATATATTTCTCTATTCTCTCATTTAACGATTCTCAATCAATAGTAGGGGGACTCATGATAGCATATAAACTTATAAGGTGTAAAATTATATCCATTTACACACGCTGTTATATGAACGCACCTAGTAATACTCTTGATAAACTTGATTGTTTATCAGCTGTATTATTGCCGAACAACATTTTTTGATTGTTACACAAATTAAAAAATGCCAAGACTAAGTGAAAAATCAAAACTAAAACGTCTTTACTTGCTGATGTTGGAGATTTTTGATGAAAATGCCGTCTGTAATGTCTGCAAGGTTGCATTCCTTTGAGTTTACCGCGTTTACACAATGAAATGTGCGCGTAAATTTATACAAATTGTGTAAATGATTTTTCATACAAAATTTGACAGTTCGTTTATGCACTAGATATTTTTATACGTTTAAACACTTTATAAGGCATTTATACGGTTACATGAGTCCCCCTAATGTTTTAATATTTGTGTACAAGTCTTCAAGATTAATGTTGGTGCGCCTAAAAGTATGCTTTAAGGAAAAAACAACAAAATTATACGATTTGAATAACAGTGATGTCAAAAAGTTTTCAACCAAACAATTATTAATCACTCAGCATGTGATTACCAAAAAAGTGTAAAAAGAAATGCATATGTATATATATGTAACGCATAAACAAATAAGTATATTTTTTATAGTAATAAAACACGTATCTCAAATGAATTGTTAGTTGGCCAGCGCCAGTACCAGATCCCGCCCAAATCATCTCACTGTTTCTGTTTCTGTAAAGTGATTATGTAGTACGACTATTCTATATATGTATATATATATTTTAAGGTAGTCAAACCTATTCTGGGGCTTCAGTTCTTTGGTCTGTATTTCTGTATTAGATTTCGAATTAATCCGCTCCCATAAATATGCCCTTAAATTGTTGCACAGTACTATTAATGCTAAGAGAACAGTAATGACTGTTAGTACTGACTATTCTGCATAGTCTACAGACCTTCAACTCTTAACAAAAAATCTTTAACTACCAACTATTCTGATGTTGTTATCGTTCATGCTACTCCGACATAAATTGTGTATGTATTGAGATCGGTATCATAAGAGACGTATAGAACATAATTTTTGTTCGTCGAGAGAAGATTTTACTTCCAACAGCTTAAGGGGCCCAAAGAAACATTTATTAGTATTATAAATCCTCTTATACATTACTAGGTTGACATCATTTTCAATTTTAATTAATATGCAAGGGAGCCCGCGATTTCAAACTTGCAGGAAATCACACTTGTTCCGAGCTAGCGCAGAAATATCGCATTAAGAGACGGTACTAGTTCAAATTCTGTCCGCTAGCAGTGGTCTAAACTGTCACGTTTAACAGTGTGACATTTTACGAAGTGACAATGGGAGCACACTTTGCAGACCTTATTAGCGCGTTCTTAAGTTGACTTTGATTAATTAATTTAAATACATATAGCTCACACTTCAGCGCTGTTGGTACAAGTGTGACTACCAACTGTCCCGCTCTGCACCCCTGTGGGCTAAGGGAAAGAATATATCCACGGTAGGTATACCGGTCGTAAAAGGCGACCATAATACCATGGGTACCCAATCCATGAGTAAGGTGTTTTACTCGAAAGGTAGTAGGGTGGACGCGGGTATCACCCTGTGGGACCCTAGGCAAGGTCTTTATAAAAATTGCTACCGCGGGAGCAGGAGAAGCCAGTGTGATCTGGTGCACTGCATCGAACGATGCTTTGTACTCAGGTCTCACCTCCTGTCCTGGGATGGCCCCCTTGTGGGAGCATCGCGGTGGCTGTGGTTTCAAATAGAGTTCACTTAAGACACACGCTCTGAGTAGACTTGTTTTCCCTTGGGGCGCGCAAACCCAAGGGAATTCGGTCTCATGCTTGCCACAGCAATCCCAATTTCATTGAGAAACTGACCCTGAGGGGCAGATGAAAGGTTGGTCACATCCCTTAATTGTGGCAACCGGAGATGCCGGTTATATATGCTGAAAAAAGGTGACGAAAGATGGTGAAGAAACGCATGTCTATCGTCAGCCGAAAAACAATCGATAATTGTACGAGTGGGCCGGTGCTCATCTCGTCTTTTGAGATTTTTGAGGCTGCTTTAGACTGCGTAAGCGAATAGGAGGCGTTCGCGGAATGGATGGCCACATCCAAAAATGTGGCAAGATTTGAAGCTGACAAATCACTGCAGTGTGTCGGACTGCAATGCAAAGTTGTTGCTGGGGCAGGTACTCGGTACTTACAGGTCTGTGAGCGGAAAAGGTTGGACATATCCCTTTAATTGTGGTAGGAGTGTAATTGGAGGCAAAATGGAGCATAATTGTTGCGTAATTGAGTGAAAATTGAAGTGAAATAATAGTGTCAAAAATGGAAGCCAATAGTAGCACAATATGGCACACAATGCTTGTCAACGTAGTGTGGCCTCAAGCGATGTCGAGGGGCATTGTTGAGGCGGGCACTCGGCACTCACAGGTCTGTGTGTAGAAAAGGTTGGTCACATCCCTTGATTTTAATTGTGATGGAGTTTTAAGACGGAGCATAATTTGATGCCAAGCTCACTCTGTTTGTCAACGTAGTGCGGCCCTTAAGCAAAACCAAGCTCCGTCGTTAACAATGTATTTATACATTGCTGTAACACTGCAGGACAGAAAAGGTTGGTCACATTCCTAAATTGCGACAAAACACAATATCTCAATCTAATTAACTTGTTAATCAGATATCGAGATATCAAAATCAATGAAAGAGGGATTCTGAGGCAAGCACGGAACTCGCGGTGGAGTTGCCGTGCAACCGGGTGCCATTACCCGAAAATGGAAGAGGAGGATGGATAGTCCTCCTCGGCCAAACCAAGGCTGGTGGACTTGAACACCCCAGCTCACCGATTGGTACCAACTTTTTGGGCCGAAGATCAACGGACATTGATCTGTGTTTTACACTGGAGGTAAGTCTACCAAGACAGGGACTCCTGTAAGCACTCATTGTCTGTCCCGATCTGCATCTGATTAGCATCAGCTCGGAGTCCTTTAGTCTGCAGTGTGAAACTTTCGCTTTGCGTGACTATCTCGCAATTTTCCTGCAGGGTGACAATAGTAGCCCTGCTGCCAATATGGAAATGCGTTATGGGCGTCTGCTATAGCGGTAAGTTCTTTTGTCTAGTTCCTCTAGTCCAATGAAAGTAGAACTTACGAGCAAGAAGGTGAAGGTTCTTCTACTAAATCATACAGGTTTTATATTTTAGAAGGGCCTATCACGCAAGTTGTACTCATAAAATCTTCAGTGAGTCTTACTGGCGTGGACTAATTGCAGGGATACTTATGTTTCTTTGAAACCATCAGAAAGTTTTTGCTATTCGATGAACTTATCATGAGTTTTCTCCACAGAACTTACGTGTAGTCGATAAAGAACTTCCGAGGCGTTGTTGAGTTTTTCATTGGAGTGTAGTTTGACGTGGCGGGTGCCAAACCCAGCGCATAACCCGTTTTGCGGGGACAAAATGTTATTTGCACGTTTATATAGCGAGCCGCTTGAGTCAAGACAGACTCCCGCTTGCAGCCGCACCTTGTGGTAGACAGCTAGCCTTTAAACCGAGCATGTCAGAGTGGCCTAGCCAGGTTGTCGTCTTCGCACATCAACTCACCACTAAGTCGATACCACTCAGTGGATACCCAGAGCATTAACCTCTCTGGAACAATATTCCAATAAAATGTGCAATTAGTGGCGTATGCTGATGATATCATCGGCCGGAACATCCAAAGTGGAAAAAGAAGCGGCAAAGATGGGTTTTGATAGTGCAATGACGACAAAACGGAGCACCTGCTGTCATTGAGCAAAAATTCAGCGCATTTGTGCCTTGGAAATCACGCTACTCTTTGCAGCTTAATTTTGAAATAGTAAAAGGCTTCGTTTTGTTGAGAACCAGCAACAACATCAGCTCTGAAACCTAGCGAGTAATCACTCTTGCCAATAAATGCTACTTTGGACTAGTTAGGCAATTGAAAAGTAAAGTCCTCTCTTGGCAAACGAAAATCATGTTCTACAAGTCACTCATCATATTCGTCCTACATATAGTCCTGCACATCAACATTGTTCAGCGAAATAAAACGCAGCGGCTATGCTCGCTAGGTCATATTATGGGAACGAAAGATGACGTTTCGGTTTGGAAAATATTTTTATCGGAACCCGCATTGAAGCAGAGGAAGAAGGAGGCCCCCAATGGAAGGACCAGGTGAAGAACGATTTAGCCTGCCTCGGTGTGACCATTTGGCGCCAGTTGGCAGAGCGAATAAGCGACTGGCGCGCCTTGTTGGACGTCCATAACCGTTTAAGCGCCAATTAAGTAAGTAAGTAAGATATCAGTATGGAATTCTTTAACATATAGCGAATCGATATATACAACGATTACTATCCCACTCCAGGGAGAAAAAGCTTTGAGGAGATTTACAAGGTATGATCGAAACAGCTGCACCTTGTCCGTCCTGATATCATGTTGTTAAAAAATGTTTTCCAAATTATAAACTAAAATTAAAAACAGCTTCAAATAAATGTTTTCAAACATTTGAAAGCAATGAGGGCAAATATTATTTTTAATGAAGCAATTCTTCTATATATCGCACTCATTGGAGTATCATATCAATCATACCTTTCCGAGATTTCTTGGTCTTTAAGGTGTCTCCCCTAAAGCGAACCCTTTGAGGAAAAGTCCCAAAAAAAAAAAAAAAAATAAAATCATGCAAAGCAGAGTTCATGACAATGTAAAAACCATAAATTCCACTCTACTATTTCGTGGAGTATGGGAATCCAAAAGGTTATTACCCCAGGCTTGAATGATATCTTTTGAAATTTGGGTTCTCAAATGCAAATTTTATGCAAAATTTAAATCTGACGGAGAATGCTTGCATGATAGAACCAAAGCTACTTTGTTGTTATTTATTTATTTGTTTTATATTTTGTTTTCTATCGTTCATTCGTTCATTATAAAGTGTTTTCGATTTTATTGCTTTTAACCACAATTGTAAATTTGTGGTAGCAAAAAGCCTTATAAGTTAAACTAAGTTAAACATTCAATAAATTACTATATTCTACCCTATAATACAAATTCTTAGCTCCATCTCATTGCACATTAATTGGTTTTAATAAATCAATACTTCGTCCAAAACCGCCATAACCACTTCCACCATGTCCACTTGACATATGACCATGACCACCTCCACCATGTTCATCATGCGAATGACTTGAGCTGTATACGGGTTTGGCAACAATTTCATATGTAGATTTACCACCGCCAGATGCCAAGCCCTTCAATCCCACAATACTTGACAGTGTTAAAGCCATTAAAGCTGTGAGAAGTGCTTTGCCAGCAAGCAATGCTAGAGCACCCATAGCGAGGGCCATAAGTGTACCTACAGCACGAATAAACAAAATTAAATATAAAAGTTGTGATAAAAAAGTGTTCAGCTTTTGAGAAATAATACTAACCCTTCATCACCAAACCAGCAGCAAGTAAGGCTTCCATACCGCCCTTCTTACCAAATTTTCCTTTTCGTCCTGTTTCTACAGCTGATCGTGCTTCCGCTATTGTGCTTTGATCGATCAATTTGAAGCGTAGATAATGAGATTGTAGAAAACTACTCAACTTGTTCACAATGTATCCATTAATTCTTGAATTGGGATCGTTGGCATAGCTGCGTGCAACTTCTGTGGAAGAAATATAATATAAATATAAGGAAATTTAGGGAAGAAAACTCAGCGGCTAAAAGAATTAAACCACATACATTGCTTTCAATTAACTAAAAAAGTAAAACAGATGTACTCAGCGTGGTTTTCATACAGCCTTCATATACAAAGTGTGTGGTACGTAAAACCTTTACATTTGCAATATCTTAATTAAAATATTTTTAAAATTCTTTATCATTAGTACCAATTGCTTTTAACAACCTAATAGAGAGAGAGGGTTAAAGAAGCGCTCCACGAATATAAAATCTCAAAATCAAAAACCCCAAGTAAAAAGGCCGGCGCTCTTCGCACAAATACCATTGATCTGGGAGCAGACTTGGAAGGGTACACGATTATTGATTATATATATATATATATTAAATATTTGGGATTGTGAATTTAAAGGATTCAAAACACAGCCTCACCTCTGGGCATTATAAGAAATGCCCTTCTTTTTCTTCTTGCAGGGATAAATTGGATGTTGACGATCCTTAGATCTAGTACGTTCTGGTAACAAGCAACATTGACGAAAGAACAAACACTTGAACAACAATGACTTAGTATATGTCAAGGGCAATATATAAAATAACAAACTTTTTTTTTTTAAATACAACAATATTGCATAGTGCTCAAAACATAGAACATTTAAAGGCGAAAATTATGAACAGACACTAACTCAGTTATATAGGATAAACAGAAAAAAGAAAACAGAAAGACAAGGAAGAAGGAGGTTCAGAGAACACATAAGAGATTGCAATAACAAAAAAAAAAAACGGAATCTAAGTATCATACCAGAGTCCAACTTTGCGAAACACATGGTCGAAAATAAATGTTCGCCAGCAAACATCAAACAATGTCCTTCACAGACAAGCAAAAGCCCGAAGTCAAAACGAACTCGAAAACATGAAAATCTACAAACAGAAAATATTAGACGATAGAATAATAAACGAACAGACAACCACAATTACTGATACAATATTGGAATCTTTAAAACTTGTTTACATAAAACAAAGAAATCCCACACTTGCAAACACACTTCAACAAATAAACACAAAAAAATAACAGAACAAAAGCAACAAACACACAAAAAAGTTAAACGACTAAAATTACTGACTTCTACGTGCCACAGCTAACCACACAATTTGATCAGTGAATAGCAAACCATAACACACACACAAACAAAAACATCAATTTAAAAATTTCTTCTCATGTACCTACAAATATGTAGAAGAAAAACAACAATAACAGATGAGAACTAAAAAATACACTGAAGATGGTACAACGATGAAACGAAACGAAAGGGACAGTTGGATTGCACGATTGGCACGATTGGATTGGTCACCACTTGTGCAAGGCCCTATTCCATTCAATCAATGAAACGGAAAAATAAAAATTTTTTTTCTTGAAAGTGGACGAGATGCAGTCTAACTAAATTTCTTCAAATCTTATTCTTCTTATGTATTTTTAAAAGAAAGGGCCCTTATAAATTTAGTCAGTTAGACGGCATGGTAGACAGGCATTTCAGGTTAAAGAGCAATTAAAAAAGTGCTTTGTCAGCTACGACAGAATCCTACCTCAAGTTTGGTACGATGCTAGGGCTTGGGTCGTCCCTATAGACACCGCGGTTAAAGTATTGAGCACAAAATATCGATGTCGATTGGAAAAACTATCGTTGCGGTATCGTATTGTGTCGAAATTTAGGTCCCTAGAGAGGAAATTATTCTACATGAATATTTATGGAAATTTTGGAATAGTTTACAAAAAAAAAAAATAAAAATTAATTTACAATAATGAATTGTAGATTTTATTATAGGGAATTTTTCGCTCTTTGGAAAAGGGCTTTAATTATTTCTCAAAAGTTATCCAAAATCCAATTACTTCCAATCCAAAACGAAATAATTACAAACAACTATCAGTCTTAACTTAAAACATAGTTGCTATAGTGTTAACTACTTTGTACTCTTTACTTTAATTTTTAAAATAATTTTAATTGAGTTTTCGTGTTAACTTAAAATTTTGAATAACTTCAAAAAAAGAAAATTCTAATTAGTTTGAAAATATCTAAACTCAAAAATAAACAAAAATAAATTTTTATACTTAAAATCAAAATAAAAGATTTTTTAAATATCAACTTGAATGTTGATATAGTTGCCATATAAATTAGCTTCTTTATTTGTCCGTGTCTTATTTCAAAACTGCTATAATATAATAAGCATCATTTCAAAATGTGCCTCAACCTGGGCCTGGGCACATTTTCGTATTTATCTAAAATCTTGTTACGAGTCACTGAACGCATTTTGGTTTGGAAAGCTTTCATATCGTTTTTGTGATACCATTCAAAATAAATTTTGTAACGAGTTTAGTGCAATTCCACTTATTTGCAACCTTCTGCTAACGTTCGAATCACTAATCTGTTGAATAAATAACTCCAATATTCAATAATGCAAAGTGGTCTTTTTTATACTACTTTCACAATAACACTTCTACTTCTCAACAGATAGCGTGCTTAAATCAAACTGATTCCCATGCCTCAGCTGGTGTTGCTTTTATACTCTTCGGTTTCCTCGTTTGCATATTTCTAGGCGTTTCTAGAATTTACTACTTGTTTACCAGCTATAAACTCACCAGCTATAACTACAGATGCACTAATATAGCTTCTCGTATAGCCATATGTGCGCGTATATGTGAGTGATACTTCCACCGATGATTGCCTACTTTTGGGAGTATCTCAGATATATGCATGTGTTTGTGCGTTTCTCACCGCTGCTTGTATGGACATATGTGTAGACATAATGATTAATTTGTTTACGTACATACAAGTGTGGCAGCTTGCTTTATTGGTGTTGTTGCTTTATTTACTTAGTTTCAGATTAGTGATGTGAGTATCACTTAGTGTCACTAATATTCGTCAAAATATTAATAGTATTTTTGGGTTGATTTTCAGTTTCGAGTCTTATAACTAGTCATATACTTAATTATTAAAAAATATATATATAAATAACAAAGTTAGGTAAGTAGTATGTCGGTCCTCGAGCTTCCACCTCCGATTTTCTTTTTGAACATGATTGAAGAATATTTCCCAAAATTATTCCAAAAACTTATAAAACCGAAGAACATAAACTTTTTATACCTTTCATAGAAATGAAATGATATATTAAGTTTGTTTCGAATCGCAGAATCGTAAGTCCTTAAAGTAGAAAAGTGGACTCACCAAAAAGTAAATCGAAATAATCAGGAGGACAACCTGAGTTGATTTAGCCATGTCCGTCTGTGATATCTTGATGAAATTTGGTGTGCAGGTTTATTTTGGGCCACGATTAAACATATGTCGGAACCAACCGAATCGGACCACCATACATATATCGCCCGGACGGATTTTTCAGAAAAGGGGATTTTTTATCATATATTTCTCATTTAATCGTATAAAAGCTTCATATTTAAACAGGACCTGTATCGTGTGTTACGATTCGTATATTTCACTCAATTTATATTAAACTCCCAAACTATTTATACAAATTAGTTCACATATGTAGTTATTCGGACTCACAATTTCAGAGATATTGTGGTTTAATATTTGAGTGAAAACTTGATTTTTATACAAATCGTAGCACATGATACGGACCCAGATGGCACATATTGTTGTATGAAAAAAAACATAGAGATCGGTCGTATATATAGCATATATCCCATATAACCTATTGTTCAGATAGGAAGCTTTTCGTTACACATTCTAACAGCAAGAAGCTTAAAACTTCTTACATGTATGGCATATGATATCCTTTAAAACAAACGTAAAGATCGGTCGTATGTATAGTACATATTCCAGATATCAGATAAGAGATACACTGCCATAGCCATCTCATGTTGATCACAAGAAACGTGAAACTCTGTGTGAGGATTACCGATGTATTATTTATTTGATATCTATCGAAAATGTTGCTTAGGTATGTTCACTTATTCTATATCTGGGTCGAAATTTCTCAAGTGGGCCACTTTAAAATCGTTTGTCTCAGTTTTCATTGATTAATACAGTTTTTAATCGGTTTGGACGTAAGAACGATCTCCCCAAAATATTTTTGCAAACATTTTTTTTTTTACATTAGTTATTAACAGTTGGAATTTTGGTCATGTTATTTTAAAAAATTAATAACTCGTTTTGACGCTCGCGCGCTGAGTCATCGTGTGACCCAAATTTTGTGGATGATTTATACTGATCAAAAAGACGTGCCCGATGTGCCAAAATTTTCTCGCAGGCGGAATAGTTTTATTATTTTTTAATTACTCAAAACAAACAGAATTTTTTTAGCAAAATAATAATTTGTTATTAAAAACGATTTTTTATGGCAAAGTATATTAATTGACGAAAATTTTGATGTAGAAAACGTTGAGTTTCGATAAACCGTTCTCGAGTTATTAATTTTTTAAAATAACATAATCAAAAACTCTAACTGTTAATAACTAATGTAAAAAAAAATTTTTTGCAAAAATATTTTGGGGAGATCGTCTTTACCTCCAAACCGATTAAAACCGTATTAATCAAAGAGAACTGAGACAGTCGATTTTAAATTGGCCCACTTGAGAAATTTCGACCCATATATTACATATTTTATAGAGCCGTTTATTCAGATATGACAAATGCGATAAAATTATTGATAAGCTTCATTCATGATATGTATTAAGTCTTCGCCACAGCTGGAGACAGTCCCGCCCTTACTTGTTTTATAATGCAATTTTCCCCCTCAGAGGAATCCATTTGAGCGCTTAACACGAGCTTGAGGTTACTTTTACTATAAATGGTCCCATTAAAAGTAATTACCTCCTTCATGAACTCGGATTTTTATTTTAAAAACCTTATAAAATTAAGGTCAATGTTAAGTACTTATACATCTTTTTTTTAAGACAAAGTTTCACCGATCATTTCCAGTTATGCAAAAGGTTTCTTGCCCCTCACAATAAATTTATATAATTTTTCAAGGACATCCTAAAACGCAAATTTTTTTACAACTAAAATTTAGTTAGAACTAATTTCATTATCTTAAAACAAAGTTTTACCCAGCTTTATTATCACAGAGCAAATACAAATCAATTTTCTTAGAAATCTTAAACGATTACATGCTTTACCGAAGCAACACATTTAAACGTTTACTCAACAACTTTAGATATTTTCGTTCATTTTTCCCACTTACCCGCCATTAAGTCGTTGCTTTTCACTTCAGCTGCACTAACATCCTTCACTATGCTAATGCCAGGCGCAAACACCAGCTCGTCCTTTTCCGTTAATCGTTCCATAATTTTCACAAATTCAATTTTCAAGCACATCCAACTAAATTGAGTATGGCATTCCTCGAAAGCACGTTTCATACCATCATATTTGCTATTGGGCGTATTTGTAGTTTCGGTGGATGTGGCATGTGAGGAGGCAGGTGGTGCATTAATGCTATTTTCGCTAGTGATCTCTTCCCGTACAGTGGCTGCATTCGACATTTTCAATATTAAAATGAAAAATCCCAAATAATATAAATATTCCATATTCCTTTGTAGCAGCATAACGTTGACTGAATGATCTGTGTGTGTGTTTGCGTGTAGTGTAAGGAGTAAGCAATTTGTACTTTCTGCATTAACTAAAACCGCCGCGCCAATGGGGTTTAAGGTGACCGCTGTTGTGTATCGCACAATATCTAACTAACAACTGTGGATCGACATTGAAGAAATCTGAATTTTATACGATAATAAGAGTAATACATAAGAAAATGCGGCAAAAAAAATTCCAAAAGAAATTATCAAAATGCTGCGGAAAATTGTAGCAGTTAAAAAAAAAATGAAAACGGTAGCAGTGGCTAGCTGGCCTTTAGGTGGTAATGTTATGTATGTATGTATGTGCATACCTTTCACTGTCGACGCACAGCGGAACTGCGCCACAAATGAAAGGAATATTGAGAGATAGTAAATATTGTGGCACATTGGGCTAGATGGCGTTAATCGCAAATATTTATTGTTAAAGGGTGTTGCAAAAGTTAAAAAAATAAGATCAAAGCCAGCCGGAACATAAAATCGAATTAACATAGAATAACATTGGGAATTGCAAGCAGCTCTTTAAATTATGTTACTGCTCCAAATATAAATAAATTAAACATAGTTGGTAAAGAGGAATAGAAGTATCAATTTATCAGTCGAACAAACCACCGCTGTATAGCTAAATGGTTAGGGCAGCGTGCCTAAAGCATATAGCACTTGGCAGAAAAATTGTCTACCTACTATTCCAAAAACAAAATAAAATTTTTCAATTCTAGAAAATTAAAAAAAACAATAATTATTATTAAAAAAATTATTTTTCCGGCCTTGAGCTCGAACCGAACTTTAAAATGTAAATAAAAAAAATTATACCAAGACGTAATTGCGAAGACTAGAGATAAATGGCTTATTTTTTTATGAATTTTGCTATAAAAATCGAAAATAATAATTATAAATGGCTTGTTTTATTCGAATTTTGCTATAAAATTCGAAAATAAAAATTATTATTTCGAGTTTTTATTTCACTCGACTTGGTAGCGTACTCCGCTTACCACACCGAAGGTCTTGGGTTAAAAATATCGGGAATAGCAACATCAACAATTTTGAAAAAAGTTGTTTCAATTTTCAAGTTTTCCTAAGCTGGGTCGTCCTTTAACAGCTGTTTGGCAAACACTCCCAGTGTATTTCTGTCATAAAAACTTATCAATGAAAATTCAGCTGCCTTGGAGATGCCGTGCGCAGTAGGTTAAACCAAAAGGAGCATAACGCAAATTGGAAGGGAAGCTCCTGTCTAAGCCTCCTGAAAGGTAATTTTTGAGGAAAACGAGAATTTTCATAACATAAACATAAGTGACTAACTGAGAATCGTAAAAAAGGTCTTTACAGGATCTAGCCAAAGGATTTTAGCTGCAAACTTATTTCATCTTCAATTTTCAAAGGCTTTACGAGACCACTGAATACAAAAGCTGATAGCGATATCTAACATAATAATAGCTGTGTTTTTTTTTACATCTATATGCACATTTACGCTTAAACTTTATATGGACTGCTAAGCGTTAAACTTTATTTACCTTCCGAAATTGCTGTGCAGAAAATTAGTACTCCTAAATGTCCATACGCATTATACTCAGATGCAACAGAAATATGTGTCTATATTTCACCTCTACACTAATTCTATGTATCACCCCTACAAGTGGTGTGTGTCCACTATTCATCGCAACCGATTCATCTGTAAAAAAAACACGGCTAATATAATAACACAAATGAGCCAGTGCTCATCGCAAAAACTGCTGCAGAAATGGCATTAAAATGAAAATTTTATGCAACGCGGTGACTTTTTGCGTTGCGTTCACTGACATCTGGAGGCTCTCAGATTTACTAAAGTCAGCAAGAGCACCTACGTCATACGGAATTTGGTTTAAACGATAAAAAGTGTTTCGTTGCGTTGCGTTGTACATAATTTGCCTACAAACCTTATAGACTTTTCGGCTGCTGGAGCAATAATTTTTCCCAGTTCGCTATAATGAGCTTAGAAATTTAGAGCGATTAACCAATAATCCATATATATATCTGCTTTCTACCATCATCAGAATCGGAGAAGCCAGTCGCCTCAGTATGAATTTCGGCTTGAGAACGTTTATTTTTATCACGCGCATAAGACTCAAACGACATTATTTCCAAAGTCGGTTTTAGATTTTGTTCCCATAAGATAGCAAATGCTCATATGTGAATTTTCTTATACTTTATAAAACAAGTAAGGAAGGCTAAGTTCGGATGTAACCGAACATTACATACTCAGTTGAGAGCTATGGAGACAAAGTAAGGGAAAATCACCATGTAGGAAAATGAACCTAGGGTAACCCTGGAATGTGTTTGTATGACATGCGTTTCAAATGGAAGGTATTAAAGAATATTTTAAGAGGGCAATGGTTCTATAGGTGGACGCCATTTAGGGATATCGCCATAAAGGTGGACCAGGGCTGACTCTAGAATACGTTTGTACAATATGGGTATCAAACGAAAGGTGTTAATAAGTATTTTAAAAGGGAGTGGGCCTTAGTTCTATGGGTGGGCGCCTTTTCGGGATATCGCCATAAACGTGGACCAGGGGTGACTCTAGAATGCGTTTGTTGTACGATATGGGTATCAAATGAAAGGTGTTAATGAGTATTTTAAATGGGAGTGGGCCTTAGTTTTATAAGTGGACGCCTTTTCGGAATATCGTTATAAAGGTGGACCAGGGTTGACTCTAGAATACGTTTGTACAATATGGGTATCAAACGAAAGGTGTTAATAAGTATTTTAAAAGGGAGTAGGCCTTAGTTCTATAGGTGGACGCCTTTTCGGAATATCGTTATAAAGGTGGACCAGGGTTGACTCTAGAATTTGTTTGTTCGATATGGGTATCAAATGAAAGGTGTTAATGAGTATTTTAAAAGGGAGTAGGCCTTAGTTCTATAGGTGGACGCCTTTTCGGAATATCGTTATAAAGGTGGACCAGGGGTGAATATAGAATTTGTTTGTACGATATGGGTATCAAACGAAAGGTGTTAATAAGTATTTTAAAAGGGAGTGGGCCTTAGTTCTATAGGTGGACGCCTTTTCGGAATATCGTTATAAAGGTGGACCAGGGTTGACTCTAGAATACGTTTGTACAATATGGGTATCAAACGAAAGGTGTTAATAAGTATTTTAAAAGGGAGTGGGCCTTAGTTCTATGGGTGGGCGCCTTTTCGGGATATCGCCATAAACGTGGACCAGGGGTGACTCTAGAATGCGTTTGTTGTACGATATGGGTATCAAATGAAAGGTGTTAATGAGTATTTTAAATGGGAGTGGGCCTTAGTTTTATAAGTGGACGCCTTTTCGAAATATCGTTATAAAGGTGGACCAGGGTTGACTCTAGAATACGTTTGTACAATATGGGTATCAAACGAAAGGTGTTAATAAGTATTTTAAAAGGGAGTGGGCCTTAGTTCTATGGGTGGGCGCCTTTTCGGGATATCGCCATAAACGTGGACCAGGGGTGACTCTAGAATGCGTTTGTTGTACGATATGGGTATCAAATGAAAGGTGTTAATGAGTATTTTAAAGGGGAGTGGGCCTTAGTTTTATAAGTGGACGCCTTTTCGGAATATCGTTATAAAGGTGGACCAGGGTTGACTCTAGAATACGTTTGTACAATATGGGTATCAAACGAAAGGTGTTAATAAGTATTTTAAAAGGGAGTAGGCCTTAGTTCTATGGGTGGACGCCTTTTCGGGATATCGTTATAAAGGTGGACCAGGGGTGACTCTAGAATTTTTTGTACGATATTGGTATCAAATTAAAGGTATTAATGAGGGTTTTAAAACGGAGTGGCCCTTAGTTGCATATGTGAAGGCGTTTTCGAGATATCGACCAAAATGTGGACCAGGGTGATCCAGAACATCATCTGTCGGGTACCGCTAATTTGTTTATATATGTAATACCACGAACAGTATTCCGTCCAAGTATCCAAGGGCTTTTGATTTCGCCCTGCAAAACTTTTTCATTTTCTTCTACTTAATATGGTAGGTTTCACACCCATTTTACAAAGTTTTTTTCTAAAGTTATATTTTGCGTCAATAGACCAATACAATTATCATGTTTCATCCCTTTTTTCGTATTTGGTATATAATTATGACATTCTTTTCATTTTTCGTGATTTTCGACATCGAAAAATTGGGCGTGGTCATAGTCGGATTTCGGCCATTTTTTATACCCATACAAAGTGAGTTCAGATAAGTACGTGGACTGAGTTTAATAAATATATATCGATTTTTGCCCAGTTTATCGTGTTAACGGCCGCGCGGAAGGACAGACGGTCTACTGTGTATAAAAACTGGGCGTGGCTTCACCGATTTCGCCCTTTTTCACAGAAAACAGTTATCGTCCTAGAATCTAAGCCTCTACCAAATTTCACAAGGATTGGTAAATTTTTGTTCGCCTTATGGCATTAAAAGTATCCTAGACAAATTAAATGAAAAAGGGCGGAGCCACGCCCATTTTGAAAATTTCTTTTATTTTTGTATTTTGTTGCACCATATCATTACTGTAGTTGAATGTTGACATAATTTACTTATATACTGTAAAGATATTAACTTTTCTTTTAAAATTTGACTTTAAAAAATTTTTTTTTTAAAAAGTGGGCGTGGTTGTTCTCTGATTTTGCTAATTTTTATTAAGCATACATATAGTAATAGTAGTAACGTTCCTGCCAAATTTCATCATGGTATCTTCAACGACTGCCAAATTTCAGCTTGCAAAACTTCTAAATTACCTTCTTTTAAAAGAGGGCGGTGCCACCCCCTTGTCCAAAATTTTACTAGTTTTCTATTCTGCGTCATAAGTTTAACTCACCTACCAAGTTTCATCGCTTAATCCGTATTTGGTAATGAATTATCGCACTTTTTCGATTTTTCGAAATTTTCGATATCTAAACAGTGTGCGTGGTTGTAGTCTGATATCGTTCATTTTAAATAGCGATCTAAGTGGAGTTCCCAGGAACCTACATACCACATTTCATCAAGATACCTCAAAATTTACTTAAGTTATCGTGTTAACGGATGGACGGACGGACACGGCTCAATCGGATTTTTTCGATACTGATGATTTTGATATATGGAAGTCTATATCTATCTCGATTTCTTTATACCTGTACAACCAACCGTTATCCAATCAAAGTTAATATACTTTGTGAGCTCTGCTCAACTGAGTATAGATAGCAGACCCGGCAGACGTTGTTCTGCCCTAAATTTGGTCTATCTGCATACATTTTAATAACCTCTTTCCATCTAACTCTGCCCTCGCCCTTCTACACTTTTTCCTAATCCTTGTATTCACTCCTCCCTCCGTATTTTTCGCTTCATCTATCTGCATCTTCATCTCATTCTATCTCTTTCTCAGTCTCCTTCTCTCTTTTCTCTTTTCTCAAGTTTTTCTCATTCTTCTTCATATTTTATTGCCAGTCCCAGGTGGTATGTATTTTGTTCCAGTCCCATTCCGAGTCTCAGTCCCAGTCCCACTCCGAGTCTCAGTCTCAGTCTCAGTCACAGTCCTAGTCCTAATCCCAGTCCCAGTCCGTCTCTGGCCTACTTCCCAGAAAAAAGCATCGAAAATACTAATATAAGCAAATTTATATACCAAGTTTCAGGCAAATCGAATAGAACGTATGTAAATAGGTATGTGGGTATTATTAATTCATGTCTTTATTTCGGCTTCGCCAGGTTAATGTGACTAAATCGAATATCACAATGAAAATTACTTTAAAGCTCTCAGCAAGAGCTTTCATTTGATATCCCTAATACACACATATTCTAGGGGTATCCGGGTACACGTTTAGCCTATATCTCGAGACCCTAGTCACCCAGCGGCATAAAACTTACTCTGTAATAAAGCACACACCAACGGTTTCCATTTGATATCCATATTGTAAAACCACATCCTAGTGTTACCCTGATCCACGTTTTGGACTTATCTCGAGACCCTAGTCACCAATAGGTATGAAAACTACCCTGTACTAAAGCACTCATCAACAGCTTCAATACGATTCCCATTAGGTAAAAGCACTATCTAGGCGTTCACGGGCCCAAGTTTTGGCCTATATCTCGAGACCCTAGTCACCCAGGGATATGAAAATTACCCTCTACAAAAACACTCATCAACAGCTTTCATTTGTTATCCATGTTCTATAAACACATTCTAGAGGTACCCGGGTCCACGTTTTGGCCTATATCTCGAGACGCTATTCACCCAGGGGTATCAAAATTACCCTCTACTAAAGCACTCATCAACAGTTTTCATTTGTTATCCATATTCTATAAACACATTCCAGGGGTACCCGGGTCCGCGTTTTGGACTATATCTCGAGACCCTCGTCACCCAGAGGTATGGAAATTACCCTCTACTGAAGCACTCATCAACAGCCTTCATTTGATATCCGTATTCTATAAACATATTCTAGGAGTACCCGGGTCCACGTTTTGGCCTATATCTCGGGACCCTGTACGTCAATCCTGAATTTTCTTTGCTATAAACCTCACGGAGCGAGAGACCTTTCCAACGAATAGAAAGGAAATAAGGAAAACCCAACTTATTTTTATGTTATAGATTTTGAAACACCCTCTTAAAAGTAAATTTTAAAAGAAAAGTAGAGAGGTTCAAAAGAGACTGAAAAACTTTTGATAATATGACCATGAGTAGTGTAAAAAAATTGTGTTTGATAGATTGGCCGTTGTTGACGTCTTAGAATCAGCTTACAGCAATATTAGCACCAATAAACCTCAATGGAAAATTGACAGAAGCAATTAAAAATCATTACCCAAAAGCAGAGCTTGCTGCTATAACATTTATACGTAAACACATATACATATGTACATACACAACTGCCAAAACTCAGTGATGTGTATACCTTTGGGTGCTTAGTCCAAACCACTAAAGCCACTATCCAATCAGTACAGAATTGGTATTAAAGTTGAGATATAGAAAATGAAAGTTCAGCTACTACAGACCATCGAGCCAAAAACAATGATGAGGAGACTGACTTTGTAACGCCCTTCCGACACTTTCCCTTATTAAGTCATATTATGTGTATATGTATATAGAAATGTAGAGCAAATATGTAAATATGTATGTTTACACGGCAGGGGGGAAAATTCAAACAATGACCATAACGACAAATAATAAAAGGAAAAGTTAGTAATAATAACAGACTGAGAGAATACCAAAAAACAAAATATGGATGAAAATATTTGCAGTATAGAACAATAAATCTGCATTAAAATTAGACGCAATAAAATTAAAATAAAATAGACGGAGCTGAAACTCCGGCATTGACAATGAGAAAGTGTTGGAATTTGAAAAGATATATTTCATATTTCATATTTCATATTTCTTTATTCAGTCTATGATTACAAAAATCTTACAGACTATATTAAACATTATTAAACATAAGGTTTATTTACAGTAAACTTAATTTAAAATGGAAAATAACATATTTTTAAAACTTCGACGAGATATAAAGTGTATACATTTTATAAAGTCAAAGCTATTGCGAAGGAAGTACTGAACACAAGTAGGCGAAAAGAGGAGGTAAGGAAATTAATGAATAAGCTACTAATTGCGAAAGTAAAAAAAATATGTTAGATTTACATTACATCAATGCTAGGGTTTATGAGTTTATTTTTCAATGTGTTCCGTTATTTTCTCTACCGCTGTTGGGCGTTTCCATGTCACGCATTTTATAGCTTCTCCACTTAACAGAAAAAGCAAATGTCACAGAAGTCATTAAAAAATATGCTATCGTTGCGTGATATTTTATCAACTCAATGAGTCGAATCATAATATACGGTAACGTCTGAATCATAACGTAAAAACATGGCTTTCAGATTATGTCACACGTGATATGCATAATTGAACGAGTAACTGAACCTAAAACACACTGGGAGAGGCTGCAGGACTATCAAAACACCTCGCTCAGAAATGCCACGGGATGTCTTCTTATGTCGCCAGAACATCATCTACTACCCACATAAAAGGGGAACGAAATGCCAAACAAACAGCTTCGGTTAAATACTCATAGACCTCGACATCCTTACATCTGGCCTAAGAGGCTTTGTCTCCCAGTAGCATATAAATTCATATCCGAAACCACGCAAGATTACAGCCGTTTGAACTAGATCAGCGTAAACAGGCCTTCAGCCTCGTCGACTAAGAATCGTTAAAGTTATATTCCGAATTATATTTTCAGAGGCAAAAATCGTTGTTGAGGAATGTAGAGTCCTCACGGAGAAGCGACTCTGACACAACTACGATATGCATACTAGAATAAGTTAAACTCTACGTTATCCAGAATCAATCCCCACAATCGAAATGGAAGCCCTGCACGTAATGGGTAAGCACATGATACCGACCGAACCAACGTCTTTAACATCTTTGGTCGAACCCTCTTGAAACTACAAATTTTCTTGGATTGGAGGATTTCGCACCTATTTTTGATTCCAAAATTATTCATTGAACTTAACTTAAGGGACGCATTAAGTTGTTGTTTCTGTTGTTAAGTGCTATGTAATTTTCTTTAGCAAAGTTACCGATGCGTGATCATATATTGCGGCTCGATTGCAACATCAGCCAAAACCTTTATTTTTTAAGGTATATTTTTAGTTTTTTTGGACAAGTTTTATATCAGTCAGGAAATTCCCACTGTAGACTAATAGCAGTTTTCACACCTTGCTCGTTAGTCGGTAGCTTGTAATTTTTTACGTGTAATTTGTTTTACATAAATTGTCATTAGATAGTTTTACAAACACGAATTCTATAGAAATGGAACCCGGCTGAACTCCTATAATACTTTTTTTTACTTATTTAGAGGAATAAGGTATAACATAGTAAAGGATCATAGTAGGCTAGCTATCAATAAGTTAGAAATTTTTATTGACGAATTATCGGTTCGTTATCGGTTTGTTATCGATTTGTTATCTAGATGATATCTATTATTCGTCGAAAAGTTATCGATATATATAGGAAGAGTTGTAGATTTTTTATTAATTTGTAATCGAAAAGTTATTGAATTGACATCAAAAAGTTATCGATATCATCGAAAAGAAATCGGTTAATTCTTGAAAAGTGATCGGTAGTTTTTTAAAAAATATCGATTTTTTATCAAAAAGTTATCGGTTTTATTGATTTTTTTCGAAGAAACATCGATATTTCATTAAAAGTAATCGATTTGTAATCGAAAGCCACAGATTATTTTATTAATTTTACGTTATCGATATTCCATCGTAAAGTTATCTATTATTTTTCGAAAAAATATTGATATTCTATCAAAAAGGTGTCGATATTTCATCAAACAGTTATAGATTAGGTATAAAAAGTTATCGACATGTTATTGATATATTATTGAAAAAATATCACTTATTTTCGAAAGCATATTGAGTTCATATCAAAATACTATCGATTTCTTCTCGCATTGTTATCGATGACACACACGACGATAATAAGCTGATACGAAACCAATAGGAAGCCCTCGACTCGGCGATAACAAGCAGATAACAAACTGATAACTCGGCGATAATAATATGCGATCAATAATAAGGCGATGAAAAAACAACAACTTGTCAATATGGTTTTTTCTGATATGAAGCAACGAAGCTCTTCTCAAAAAGTGAGTATGCAAGGAAATTAATATAATTTAAAAATGATCTTAAAAAAGCCAAGAAATTATATGGAAAATAGTCCAAAATATATCCACAAATTGTTCGAATTGATCCAATTTAAAAAGGGTTCCAAAGGGATTCTGAAATTATTTGAAAACTGTCCCGAAATGAGCCGGAAGTAGTTCCTCGATTCCTCAATATGAACTAATTTCGAACTATGTAGTACTAAACCCAACTAGTCAGCCAATAGTTTGAGCGGTTTGGTGTTTCACTGAAGCATACGTAAGCAGACTTTATACATTCCCCATATTTACAATTTCATCAGTCAGTTAAACCGTTTTCCAGATAGTATATAAGGAATAAATGTCATAAGGAATAAATTATTCCTCCGATATGAGAATTGACGTTTCTGAACGAAAAATTACACTGATAATGGCGCAACGCCGAAACCGGTTTTTCTCAAAATAAAATTTGAAAAAATTAAATCTGATTGTACGTCGATGTAGAAGGTTCAATATCTTCAAATAAAATCGTTCCCAAAACTGTCGTATATACGTGCGTACTGGACTTATATCCGGCGAAGGGCAACCATTTCGGCATCATTTTAAAAATTTTCCTTAATAAACCAATATAAAGCGGTATCGTTTAGTTTAATTGAGTAATACTTAGGCTCCATGTAACATAATTAAATATATGTATCTCAAATGAAAGGAAAAGCTTAAATGTTTTAATTTCGTTTACATGTTAATTAAATTTTCACTTGCTTTAGGCATTTCAAAAGTTTCTTAAAAATATACATTTGAACACCATTTAATGATTATCATGCTTTCTTTTGAATTTGTAAGTACGTATGTATTTAAACGTTTATTGTTTGGTAAATACAAAATAAGTACACTCAAAAATCAACTAGGACGGTACTGTCTTCGGCTGTGCCGAAGCCTTCATACCTTTCATGAATGGAGCTGAACAATAATGTAACCCATTCGTAATATCAAAATAAACTGCTGTGTAAGATATTATAGTGAACAGATAAATAAAATAAATATAAAATTAAAAAAAAAAAAAATTTAAAAATATAATATAAAATTAACAAATAAAAAAGTCAAAATTTTGGTGAAACCTCACATTACATGCCCAGTTGTACACTTGAAATCAGGGCTGCAAACCGCATCGAAAATCAAAGCGGTTCGGTCAAACCACTCAGGCAAAACTTGAACCAGTTCGTGAACTGGGTCGCGGCTAACTCTGAACCGCCGAACTGGTTCGGTACAAGTGGTTGAAACGTTTAATACTAAGTTTTGATAGTATACAAAATTTAAAATTCGTCACTTGGGATCTGTGTGCAACCAACCATCGATATGTACCTACTAAACATACAAATAAACTACAGTTATTGAGATCAAATCAATGTATGTATATATTTATAAAACTTATGAAAATGGGTTGTTTATTATAAAATGTAAGGAACGAAAATGGTACAATGCATGACTATACCTATCGGGAGTATTTACAATGCATGTATTCTGCACATAAGAAAGTAGTCGTATTTTTAAGAGAAGAAAAATTACTTAATTAGCTGCTTTTAATATACATATAAAACGTATCTACTAAATTTTAGATGCGAGATTACTACAAAAACTAAAAGTAATTCATGAAAATGTAAATGTCTTCTTTGCTTTTCTTAGGAATTAAGCTTATAAATGTTGATATACGGTTATGTGAAAAATAATATGGTGTCCCTTTAAAACGGTATTGTTCCCAAATTATGTTTATTTATTAGTTCTTAATAAATCCGATTTAAAATATCGTTGAAACTATAACACAAACTATATATATTTACATTTCAAAGTTTACACAAAGCTCACAAAAATTAATCAAATTTTCATCAGTTTTCCAGACTTATTAAAAACTTTTAAAAAATTTCTGAGTGTGCAGTTTTGTAGCTCATCTAACTATAGTGTAATAATGTGCAAGTTTTAAGAGGGTGTTCGCATTTTTTTTCGTACACCGCGGAAAAAAATTTGTTTTTATATGGAAGATATGGGCAACATCGTCGGGGAAAAAAATTAAAAAAAAATTAACGGTAATTCTCATCTACTTGAAACTTACATACTATTACACTACAATTCAACGAGCTTCAAGACTGCACATTCAGAAATTTTCTAAAAAATTTTAATAAAAAGTTGGGAAAATTGAAAAAAATTTGATTAATTTGACTTACAAATTTTTATAATTATACACGGGATTTGAGCTCATTTTGTAAATTTGTTTGCTTTTGTCGTTATTACTATTACTATCAAAAGTGACAACTCACGGCGTTGCCATCGAGAAAAAATGTATGCAATTTTATTTTAGAGTTACATTTTCAAGCAAAGTGGTGAATTAAATAAGTTAAGTGATTTTTGTTGAAACTTTATTTTGAACCGAACCGAACCATTTTTTGGGTGGTTTTCGGTTTGGTTTTTGGAGTTAAGAAAAAAACGGTTCGGTTCGTGGTTCGGTTCAACGCCCCAAAATAACGGGTGGTTCGGTTCATAAACCGGTTCGGTTCGAACCGGTTTGCAGCCCTGCTTGAAACGCTGTTGTTGTTTGCTTTGTGTGGTTAATAGTGTTACAAGACTGCACAATTGTACATATATGGTTCTATTCTGACACCAAAAGTATTTTGGAAAGATTAACAAAAAAAGGGCCAGGTCACGCCCATTTTAAAAATTTATTTAAGCTTTATTCTTAGCTCAACCCCACCCAGTGGTGGATCGTGAGCTTGGCTGTGGGCGGGGGGGAATGGTGTCAAAAAGTTTCATAAATTTTGTTTTATTTTTATAAAAGCGGTATTCATGTATAAATTGCCATGCATCGTGAAATGCCAAAATTTTGCGCCTACTGCTATTTTCATGCCCAAGAAAAATGCAACATTTTTCATGAATGTTTGCTTTTGATCTGCGTACAGCGCTTAATAATACCAAAATGTAAGCTTTCGATTTCAAAGTATTTTCGAAAGTATGTATGTATTCTGTTTTTAAATACTTTTTGTATTTTTTATTTGGTACATTTATAATCACTGTGTGTGTACATTTCATACTTATATAATTTTAATAAAACAATGTAACAATAACAATGTAAATAAATGTTATGTTTAAAGACACAGAGTGAAAATTCCTGAAAGTGATCACCGAATAATTTATTTTTGAGCAACAAAGATATTATTTGATAGCTATCGATAATACAAACAAATGCTCGTCTTCGACTTTTCCAAAAAATGCTGTATCCTTAATTATTGCCATTTGAATTTTCTTTGTCCTTTTTCTTTTAAAGTTGAATAGCAGCTGATAGGCTCCACCGATTTTGACAATTCGGTAATGTTGAACCCATATGTTTTATACAAATGAATATTTTTATTCAGACTGAACATTTTTCTTTACATAACTGACTTTTAAGGGCGGCCACCGTGGTGTGATGGTAGCGTGCTCCGCCTATCACACCGTATGCCCTGGGTTCAACTCCCGGGAAAAGCAACATCAAAATTTTAGAAATAAGGTTTTTCAATTAGAAGAAAATTTTTCTAAGCGGGGTCGCCCCTCGGCAGTGTTTGGCAAGCGCTCCGGGTGTATTTCTGCCATGAAAAGCTTTAGTCAAAACTCATCTGCCTTGCAGATGCCGTTCGGAGTCGGCATAAAACGTGTAGGTCCCGTCCGGCCAATTTGTAGGGAAAATCAAGAGGAGCACGACGCAAATTGGAAGAGAAGCTCGGCCTTAGATCTCTTCGGAGGTTATCGCGCCTTACATTTATTTATTTTATAACTGACTTATAAGATAAAACTACTTTTGTTAAAACTAGAATAATTGAAACAAGTATATTGTGTTGCAGGTATTCTCAACAGGTAAAAGTCTAGTTGACGGGTCCGTTGCTAATACGCTACCAAAAATATCGAGAGAGGTGTCAAACGACGCATATTGACCTCAGTATTAATAATCCGAAGGCGTAAAAGAAAAATTTTAGCTCGTTCAAAAGATATTAAACAAAAAGCGAAAAATGACCCGCGGGTCCCTCCGAATCGGGGGGTGGTATCCATAGTATTTTTGTACAGAACACCTCTCGGCATTGGCGGCCTGCGGCTGCGCTTATAAAAAATTACCCTGGGTGGATCCAACACCGGTTTGGAGAACAAAACTATATCCGCGCAAAACACTTATGTTTACAATTTTGTTGTGGGTACAACAAACTTACAACAACCACATGAAAATAGCCAATTTCAACTGCAAATATCTTTTCTTTTCCGCCTTCGGATTATTGTTGTGGAGGTCAATACGCGTATTTTGACACGTCTCTCGATATTTTTGGTAGCGTATTAGCAGTCGACCCCTCAACTAGACTTTTACCGACAATTCAAACACCAATTAGCTTTTTTTAAAATTGTTGCAAAAACCGTGCAAAAAAAATTGTTCTGGAAGACATTTTTGCACGCAAGGAAAACCACATACGCAAAATTTTACTCTCTATGATATTCCGTTGAGAAAAGAATGGCCCGCAGTATTGATGCTAAATATTTTCATTCCCACACCTTGGACTTGAAGATTTTCCATACAAAATTTTATTTTTCAAATACTATCAGTATTGAACATTGGAATATTTGTTTTCTTTGGATATCTCATTTTTCTTCTGTAAAGTATTTGAAAAATAAAATTTTTCAACCTTTTGGGGGGAGGAAATGTGGGTTGTACCAAGCTCATATTCCAAAATTTTTTAGAATTTAGGTTTTGCGTCACAAAACCAATCCACCCACAAAATTTCATTAGCTTAGCGGTATTCGTTTTTGAATTATCCCTTTTTCCATTTTTATTAATTTTCGATATCGTAAAAGTGGGCGGGATTAGATCCTGATTTCACTCGTTTTCAAAACCAATCTATTCTGGGTCCAGATAAGCCCATATACCACTTTTGGTGAAGATATCTCAACGTTTGCTCAAGTTATCGTGTTAATGGACGGACACACGGACGGACATGACTAAATCAAATTTTTTTCTATACTGATTCGGATATATGGAAGTTTATATCTATTTCGATTGTACAGATATAAACAACCAACCGTTATCCAATCAAAGTTATAATACCCTGTGTACAAGTACAGCTGGATATTAAAAATAGGTAGGTACTGTGTGTGAGGATACACTGTTTCACGTTTCTTGTGGTCTGCATGAGGTAGCACTTATCTGAACATTATATGACGTTTACGTAAGTATTTGATGAAATTTGAAGCTTCTAGATTTTAAAATAGAACAGAAATGATCCAAAGCTCCTTATTTGAACAATCGGGTTGTATGGGGAATATGCTACATACTATATGACCGATATCTCGATTTTTTCAGACAACAATATATGCAAAAGCATTTGATGACGTTTTAAGCTTTTACACTGTGAGGTTGAGCATAAGAGGCAGGTGTCACGTTATACATATATATTAAAATTTCGCCAGAAGATGAAATGTCAAATTTGCTAAAATTGCTGTGTAAGCGTACTCAAACAGTTTCATCATGACGGAATCATAAGGTGGTGGAAGGAAATTAGTACCAATCAGCTAATTTCCTTCCACCACCTTATGATTCCGTCATGATGATTATTTCCAATCTTCAAACCTCGTTTTTCTATAATTACGACCGGCATCGGGTGATCAAAATCGGGGGCTGTGTAAGCGTACTCAAACAGTTTCATCATGACGGAATTATAAGGTGGTGGAAGGAAATTAGCACCAATCAGCGCTTTTATTCCAGAAATTTGAAAAATGAAAACATTCTGAACTAAAATTTAAATCAAATGTTTCAGTTCCAGTCACATGAGCTCCTTTCGTATTAAACTTTGCAAGGCCCGCATTTAAAACCAAGAAAAATTTGGTCATATGTGTAGACCAAAAAGAATAAAATTTTAACCAAAATTTGAACCAAAATTTTCTACCGTGTATTGGGTTTTTTTGTTAACATTATACTCTGACCATATTTTCAAAGGGGCGTCGTCACCACCCGATTTTGTTAATTTTCACAAAGTGTATATATAGTAGCCAAATTTCAGCGTGATATCTTCAATGGCTTTTGATTTACCGCTTGCAAAATCTTTTAATTTTCTCCTTCTAAATGTGAATGGTGGCACGCAGTACATGTTTATGACTACCTCCGAACTGGTGCAAAACTATTTAATCAAAGGCTGCAACTGTTTTGAATCCACTCACAACTTAACCAGTTCAGAACGTGTTTAAAAAATCCGCAAAGGCAACTGCTATTTCGTAGGGCATAGCAATGCTAAAGACGTCAGTGAAAATCACAGGGGGCAGAGTAAGAACTAGCAGATATCTTCTTCTAGTGAGATAGTTTTGTGCAGGCTCCGAACAAAGTGGGCATGATTAGCGTTCGATTTCGGCCATTTGATGAATTATTGCATTTTTGCCTTTTTCGAAAATTAAGATATAGAATCAATTTTCAATACCAATCTTTTGAAGCCATATAAATTTATGCAAAAATTATCGTTTTAACGGTCGAACGGAGGAATTTGGCTCGAAAAAAAATTCGTTTGGTGGACAGCCACACAAAAAGTACGTATACCAAAAAACTTGAGAGTATCAATGATTAGCATAACGGGAGCCCTAAAAACTACCCAACAGCAGACCTGTGAAGTACTGAGTACATACTTGTACTAGTACCAAATAAGTACAAGTACTCAAGTGCTTCAAATCTAAGTACAAAGTATAAGTACTACAGTACTTGTACTTCGAATCCGAAAGTACAAGTAGATATACTTACGAAGTATTTGCAAGTACGCGAAAGTACTTTTTCTGATAAAATATGTCAGTTTGACTCATAAATGGAAAATCAAAATATGAGTAAAATTCATATTAGTAAACAACAAGAAGTAAAACAACATATTAAATAAGTATAAATTATACAACAGCTAACAATATTAAAGTAGTTTTGTATTTGCCTTCATTAGTACTAGCTTTTCAAACGAATAGTCCGTCATTGATTGCCTTCTATAAACAATGCCTGCTAAGGAAGGCAAACGCTCTACTCGGTCGGAGGAAGCAAAGCACGTATTCGTTTTGAGTGATAGGTCCTTCATAATAGGATAACTCTGAAACATATTGAAATCTGTTGATGTGTCATCGAAATACCTGTAAAATTCTTCTACAACCATTTTGTCAAAGTTAGGTGATCGTAAGGGTGCTGGTTGATCCGCTTCAAAACCGTCCAATACTTATCAAAGTACTTCGATACTTATACTTGTACTCATTTTTCGAAGTACTGAGGTATTGATACTTGTACCTGTACTGGTACTTTTTCTTTACAGGTCTGCCCGACAGCAGCATTGTATGTCATTCTATACATCCCGTCTGCAGATCTAACGGCCAAAAATATCGCGTTAGCAACTGCAACAAGGCTTAACGCCTCGGGGCAACTGGAGTGCAGGCCTTATGGCCACAGCAGTATAGCGTCATCTAATATCGGTCAAACGGACTATATGGTCCCGTGCATAAGCTTCGAATGCGATCTTGTGACCAAAATTGAGCCGGAGGGTTGGTGCCAGGGTGCAGAAATGGCAGAACAAACTATACACCTGTAGAGGGATAGTTCCAAAATAATGGAAGGGGTTGGGTCTTCTGTTCACTGTGTTGACCCAAAAATAAGTAGATCCTGCAGGCTGATAGATTATTGCAGCGCTTTTCAGGTGGAAATTACAGCAGTGAAGAAAGCAGCAGAAATTCTGGAGAAAGCGTGCTTAATTTGCAGTCGCGCCAATATTTATATTGATAGTCAGGCTGCGTTTAAGACAATAACCTCACACAGTACTTCATCAAGAAGTGTTCTCGAATGCAAAGAAGTATTGGAAAAACTTCGCTCAGGCCGGACCATGCGTCTTTACTGGGCTCCCGGTCATAAAGGGATTGAAGATAACGAAAAGGCCAATGGGCTGGCAAGGGAGGGTGCAATACTCGCTGAGTCGACGATAGACGTCCAAATTCGTTTGGGAGACATCAGAAGGAGACAGGAGTTGCATATGATCCATCAAGTAGGAAAGGCGTGGACAAAAGCGCGGGACTGCAAAATTTCTAAGATCATGTGCAAAGCACATGAAGATAAAAGAATTAAGGCTCACGATGGGCAGACTGACTGGACACTGCCTTCTGGCGTCACATGCTTATAAGTTAGGCCTCGGCTGTAACAGCAAGTGCAGGAAGTGTGAGTGTGGAAGAAACGGTTGAACATGTTCTGTGTTCGTGTCCTGCGCTCACCAGGTCAAGGCTCCAGCTATTAGGGGTGGTAGAGTTGTCAGATCTGCAGGCAGCAATTAAGCTGGGTCCTAGACAACTTCTAGTATTTGCCAAGAGGACGCAGTTATTCTATAACATATCTATGTCCTGGCACCTGATTGGGGTTCCTCCGTTTGGTCGTCAAATAAATTCTGGTAACTCTATGGACACATTCAGTTTATGTGAGGTCTTTATTGACCGGCCAGTTCAACCTAACCTAACCTAATATAAAAGGTAGTAAATATCAAGCCGAACAAAATTGTTTACATATTTGATGAATTTTTTTATTCAATTGCATTTGTTTGCATTTTTATTTAACAAAAATACATATTTATAAATCATAATACATGAAGCGAAAACTTATATTAATTGTGAATTTACTTTTAAAATCTGTAATTTATTAAATCGATTAAACTATCTGTCACTTTAAAAAGTAACTAAAAACCTAAGAGCAATAAAGCAACAAAATTGCTCTATGAACCTGAGTGTAAATTAATTTTAATCAATTAAACAAAATATGTTTACAAATAAGTAACTTAGGTAAGCATTTATGTCTCATTAAATGCAATTTTTAGTGATTGATTTGATTATGAAGTTTTTTTATGACTAACTAACTGATTAACAATGCTCGACTGGTTGTGATTCAAGGGAAATAAAAAAGATTTTATAAATACACGTAACACGTTTTTTTTTGGAAATTAATATTATTCGTTTTTTCATTAAACAATTTTGTTATAATTTTTTTTTTTTTTTCATATATTTTGTATTTTTTGCACTTTTTGCATTTGCTTTGTTTAATGTTTTTGGTATCGCATAGTTTTCACTAACTAAAAACTAAATACTTACTCAACTATAAATAAATAATTTAAAAATATATTATTTTTACAAATAAAACTAAAATTTAGTCATTCTTATGTAGATAAGGAAAGGAGAAAAAAGCGGAGAGAGCTTTCATTGCATTACGATAAAAAGAAAGGAAGGGAAAAGAGAAAATGAAAAGAAATGGGCATGAAAGGGCTAGAAATATTCTAGCGGCGGGTTGTGCCATTTTCCAATCACTCATTAATATTTTCAGAAACAATTGTATACTTAATAGGGTTGAGCCAAACCATATTGGTTGTAGGCCAAATCAGATGCAGTAGCTTGACCATTGCGATTCCAATCTGAGTGCACAATTTCGGCATTCAATGGGCTGCCGGTTATGTAGGCGGTGGTGATGTGTTCCTTCTTCTTGCCCAACAAGTCCTTGAAGAAAGTGGCACCTGAAAGCACAAAATTAAACAAAATTTACATAAAAAAATTTGAACGAATACTTTGAGAATATAAAAATAATCATTTTGCATTACTACGCACCAGCAAGTATCAAAGCAAGAATTGAAATTGCCAAACTCTTAAGTGAAATGAATTTGATAATACTAAAAGCAAGTTTGCAAAGCACAGCCTTTTTCAGTTTCAAGATCAGGAGCAGAGGTAGAAGCATTTTCTTCATTTTCTTGCTGCGCGACTCTGTAAATAAAATAAATGTAAAATGTATATTAGGTAAGTTCTCTTTAAGTGCTGCAGCTAAGTAAAAAAACAAAAATGAAAAAGTGAAGCCGACAACTCAAGAAAGTTAATATATTAGATTAGAAACAATTTCCATAGTACAACCATTTCCGTGCCAATGTTTGCGCCTGTAACTATGCTAAACTTTCTTAATCCAATTGTGCAAAGTTGTGTAGCAGCATAGAAATTTTAAAAGAGTTGCCAGTAGCTTCTTATTAAAATGGAGTTTTAGTCGAAATTTTTGAAAATACCCTGCAAAAAATCGAGCGATTAATCCCTAAAGCGGCTGGTCTCCGATTGAACTCTAATATCTACATTTGGGCGTAATTGAACCCCTTAATTCCATTTGGGATATAGTTGGTATTAGTCAGTTAAAAATGCATGTACCCGATTTTAAGAAGTATTAAAAAATACAACGGCTACGAAATGAGTAAAATAAAGAATTACAGGTGATTGAATCGAATTATTTAAGAAAAATGTGGAGCCCTATGCCGAATCTAGACTACTAGGACTTAACGACTACGGCGCAGTTATGGTAAAATTTTCGGATAATATTTTTTATTCCTTTTTGAAAGCTGGCGAACAACTTACATTGAATAGATTTGGTGGCTTGGCGAACCCTTCGGTAGTGGTTTTTGCCATGAAAAGTTTCTCAGCAAAAAACTCACCATCATCAACTGAATTTTGGCAGGCCTTACAGATCGCGCCTGGATAAATTTTTTGCTTACATTTTACTCCCTTTCTCATTCTGTCCGAAAAAGGTACAAAAACTGTGAGCAAACACGTCCTACGACACGAACAATGAATTCAAGTCAAACATCCGAACAGTCAGCTATTCATACGTATTTTTTAATGCGCGGTCTGTTTAATTTGGGTTAAAAACGTGTCTGGGCCCTATTTGAGTTCATATTGAACTGAAAAGGGACTAGGCTTCATATGTCCCCATATTGATACAAAGAGGATTAGTCTCTCGATCCCTTCCGGGTATAAATGGGTACAATTTGTCTCTTCAACTTAGCCTAATGCCCTTGCTGCTATGGCTTTATTAATAGCTATATTATAACTTTAGCTTCTGAATATATAAATAAAATAGTCTCTTCATAAGACATGCTCAAACAAAAGGGAACAGCTCAACTCATACAAAAAGATCAAGACTGGCATTGGTAGCATACTCATTTGCGACTCATCCCGGATTCATCCTAGACTAATTTAATTTTTTGCAGGGTGTTGAACAAAATATAAACAGTACCTAGGTATATGCTGCTGAAAGTATATATTTCCATTGAATTGGGTTTCATACTTACAACCTAAAGATATGCCACTCAAATATGCTAACTTAGTATTCGGCATATCAGAGCCATAGAAGGGAAGCTTTGCACAATAAAATGAAGAAGTTTAAGATGTTTCAGGGACGAAAAATAGTGTAAAGCAAGCTTCACAAAACTCTAGTAGGTCACATTCACCACTTACCACAACAGAATTTGTTAAACTACCACTGTCTGTATTGGTTATTTAACAATTATTTGTACACTTTTTATTCAGCTAATCTGTTCAGAATTTACATTTTTACACTCAAAAATTACAATCAGGGGTGGCTTTCCGTAATTCGATATCGATCAAGAACGACTATAAAATAATCGTTTTCGCTTTCCGTAACACAAATTATCGACTTGTCGTATCGAACGTTCGATACAAACTGTTCGATACCAAATTAGGTGTCGAATTGCTTTTTTGAAAGTTATAATTTTATGCTTTGGTGATTATTTAGGGAATGATTTTTTCTTCAGAGATTAAGAAACAAACGCTATTTATAAAAGAAAATATTTTGATAGCTCCAAAAACTTTCTAAACACCCTTTGAAATCTGCAAACGAAAGAGATCATACCAAGATACGGGAACTAAAATGGCATCATCGAGCGTTTGATATCGACTTGAAGTATCGAATCAACGAGTGTCGACTATCGAATTACGGAAAGCCACCCTAGTGTATTTTGTGCTTAAATTATGTTAAAACTTGTGTTAAAGTTTGTGGTGTGGTGGAAGTGACCTACTAGAATTTTGTTACGCTCCGCTGCTTTCCACCGAAGTTTGCGCCTGCAACATCTTTACTCTTCGATCAGTATTTGATATTAACGACCCAGCAGCAGTCGACAAAATAGCCACTGCCAGAAGCAGCAGAATAAGTTTGAGGTTGGGGCGAAATGAAACTTAAGACAGCAAAAGTACAAAGTGAGGCAAAATAGCAGATAAGCTGCTCAAAGCTACAGCTGTTGTCTGATTACTTTATAGGAAGCTTTTTTTAAGAGCTTTAATATGTAGCAGAAGAAACTAGCACGAACTTCAAACTTTAAACAAAACTGCTTGCAGAAACTTAAACATTTCTAAATTAACTGAAAATAATACAGAACAACAAGCTTAGAAATTTTCTTTGCAGCAGAAATTGAGCTATCTTTACGAAGTTAAGCACACATGTTTGTTTTGACCCAGGAAAAATTTGTATTGAAAATGAACTAAACTGGACTAAAAAGCAAAATATATGAAACAAGGTAAAGGTGAAGATGAAAGTTCTATTTTTTCTCTAGGAATTCTTGAGTTAAATGAAAACAAATTTTTTAACCATTGAATACATTTTTGTTATGAAATTAAAACAGAAACTGTGCATTCTATGAGCGCATAATGAATGAACAAATAAACAAGTTCGTACATGCATTGAGCTCATCAAAATAAAACGTCGAGTTTCAATAAACTTCTACAAGTCGGTGCAGTTTTCCTAAAAGGTCAAGTGCTACTTGCGAAATATGTAAATTTTGCTACTTTTGAATATTAACAAGTGTGCTGATGTTCTATTGCTGTTGTGTTGCTGTTTGGTTTTAGGATCAATGTAACTACAGAAAAAACAAGCCTGGAGTGTTTAGGAGAGTAGTATGTATGTATATGGACAGTGTTTAATAAATCTGACGCGTTCCGGTACTACAACCTTCTGGTACCAGTTCGACTGTGGCGGGAACAGTTTTTATTTGGTTCCTGTTCCTTTTTTAGTCGCCTTTTAAGAGAAGTATGCGCTGGAAGACCGAACGTATATTTTATCACAAAATTTTTGTACTAAAATTGTAATCAGTTTCCTTCAGAGCGCTATGAAAAGGTTTGGCCGGTGTGGAAGAATATTCCATAGTAGCCGTTTGCCACCGCAAAGGTTAATGCACTTTATCAATCTACCTTTTCGCCAAGTTGTTGATTAACGAGAAAATCGGCGAGACACGCATGTTTTTAAGCACTCAAAAAATAACCCGCAAATATGCTATAAATATATTATTAAAAAATTAAAACAAAATATTTTGCTAATATTAAAAAATTAAAACATTCAGTCATGAGCATTTGTTTGCAAAATAAAAATTATTGAAATGCGCCAAGAAACAATGGCCACTTTCAATGTTGCTACTCTGCTTGCTCAGCGACTACTAAACGAAGAGAGAGAAGTGAGTGCGAGACCCAAAATATGTAGTTAGTCCAAAAGGGTTAAAACAATTGTTTAAAATTTTTGAAGTAGGAATTCCCACACAAACAAAATATTTTAGCTTTTCTTGATTTGCTTTTCCTATAACCCCAATAAATTTTTCGAAGTCGAAAAATAGGAAAAATATTTGATATTTCTGTAAGCATTACAGATAAACGGTTGAAACTTAGGAAATGGCTTGAACATATGACGTAATCAAATCGCGGAAAATGGGCGTGGCATCGCCTAAATTTAAGCGAAGACAATTTAACTTGTTTTAAAATTTGTAAGGTACGCACTAGACTGGGTCGAAAAAAAAGTTGCTAATGTCCGCCCCTAAAACCCTGTAATTTTTTCTCCAAAAATATCATGAGTTTCACGTCTAAGTATAATAAGAATCAGATGAAATAACAGTTGCGATAAATATTGAAAGTGTTATAACTTCTTTGTTTATTATTTTAGTAATATGGTTTCAAAGCAACATTTTCTTGAATTTTTAAGTACTTTCGTTTGGTAAGGAAAAAAACATACATTAGGGGGGGGGGGGGGGGGGTAAAATTTTGTTAGCTGACCTAATCATGTGAAAACGACTTCATAGCTTAAAAGGATATTAAACGGAAATGTGAAGCTTCTCAAGGCCAAAATAATGGCATATCAATTTTAAAAATCGGACGTCAAATAACCAAGTTACAACGAAAAAACCGTTTCGGCTGTATTTCGAAGGATACAAAAAAATACAAAAAAAATGTTGCCGAAACCCTCTCAACATAATCTTCAAATTTAGGGGCGGACATTAGCAACTTTTTTTTTTGTATGGTGGCCAACCCAGTCTAGCATGCACCTCCACTTGTCCATCCTGATTTCGCGTTGTTTAAATTAAAGTAAGTATTTTAAATTGCTTGCATATAAATGCTAAAATGCAGCAACAACATAAAATAGAGGTTTTAAACTTTTTTTTGCTTACTTGGTTTTCACAAATTGTTGTAAGTTACGTCAGTGAAAATCATAAAATATGGGAGTTTATGATTGAGCAAAGATGATATGATTTGCAATGAGCTTGGTTTACGTGTTTTCCTTCCTCTTTATTACTTTGTTGACATTCAATGCTTATTTGTGCTTCTAAAATTACTGAAACATTCTTGCTGGGTCTCGTATTAGTTTCTTTAATCATTGTGTGACCTTCAAAATCAAGTTTAGAGCATGGGTCATCAAAACTATCGCTGTGGCTGTTTTGGTAAGAGTAAAGTTATCACAGTTATTGTGGTGATAAACGAGCAATGAGGCAAGACATAGGCAAACACGTTTGTTATCACTCAAAAAATAGTTGTAAAATATTCTACAAAAATATTTGCTTGAGTCTAGAGCTTACGATTTCTTCTGGAACACAAAGCAGATATTCGAGAACCGAGAAATCGAGAACTCGACTTCTCGCGAGATTCTCGTGTCTCGAAGTACTCGTAAATCTCGCGAGTTTCTCGACATTCTTATTTAATCGCTGTATGGACAGTATTTATACACTTGGGTTTTTTTACTTGTGACTTTTTTGTTGATTATATTGCTTCAATGACATTTAACTCAAAACATATTGATCTTTATATATAAAAATCACGTGCCACATTGTTGGCCGCGATGGACTCCTAAACTACAGAAACGATTTTGAATTTGTTTTGCACCCCGTGTATAGTTTGATCTAACTTGATATATAGGATAGGTTATATCTCAGTTTATTGTCGTAATATTATTTTATTGCAAATTTTGTTACATGTTTATACGTAATAATAAAATGTTACGTATACGCACCGGCACTCATATTTTCAGGTGGTGCGGATATACTTCCGTGTAATAGGCTGGTGGTTAATTAAACAACGTGCTTATGAATAAAAAATATTATAGCGAATGATATCAAGTATAGCACATCACCAGGCCCGGCGAGAGGGGGGAGGGGATTACCCCCGGACCCGGGGTTTCTGAGGGGCCCGCGATTTAGAAGTACTAAACATTTTTTTTGTTAATTCAGGAAAGTCTTTAGTTGTTCCATCTGCAATTTTTAAGCCGTATTCCAAAAGCAACGAATATCTGCATTTCGTTTAATATATAGTGAAGTGTGAAAAATAAAAATCTATATATGTGACCCGGCCTATGAAAAAGTGGCTTATGACTCAAAAAAGAAATTGCGAGTAACAGCTGGTGTCAGCTGTTTTTTTTTGCGACAAACAGCTGTTAACAGCTGTTATTTTTTTGTTTGAGCCATAAGCCACCTTTTCATAGGCCGGGTCACATATATAAAAGGAAAGGCTAAAATGTGTGTTACTTGGTCGCCGGTGTTTGAAGAGATGCGTCGGCCGATTTTGTTCAAACGTGGACCCGGGTACCCCTAGAGTATGTTTATATAATATGGATATCAAATGAAAGCTGTTGATGAGTGCTGTAGTACAGAATAATAAATTATACCGCTTGGTGACTAGGGTCTCAAGATATAGGCCAAAACGTGGACCCGGATACCCTTAGAAATGGTGGGTAATATGGATATGAAATGAAAGCTGTTGCTGAGAGCTCTAAAGTAATTTTCATTGTGATATTCGATTTAGTCGCATCAACCTGGCAAAACTGATAAATATGCATGCAAAGCCGAAATAGAGACATGAATTAATAATACCCACATACCTATTTACATACGTCCTATTCGATTTGCCTGAAATTTGGTATATAAATTTGCCTATATTAGTATTTACGATCCTTTTTTCCGAGAGGTAGACCACAGACGGACTACGACTGGGATTAGGACTAGGACTGGGACGGAGACTCAGAGTGGGACTTGGACTGGGACTGGAACAAAATACATACCACCCTCTGGGACAGACAAAAAGGGATGAAGAAGAATGAGAAGAACGTGAGAGAAGAGAAAAGAGAGAAGGAGACTGAGAAAGAAATAGAATGAGACGAATATGGAGATAGATGAAGCGAAAAAGACGGATGGAGGAGTGAATAAAAGGATCAGGAAAAAGTGAAGAGGGGTGGGGGGAGGGAAGAGTTAGACGGAAAAAGCTTATTAAAATGTATGCAGATAGGCCAAATTTAGGGCAGAACAACGTCTGCTGGGTCTGCTAGTTATACATATAATTTTGTTCGCAATATTTTATTTTTCAACGAGACATCAAGAACACGGCTTCTCGCGAGATTCGAGAATCTCGAATTACTCGTGATCTTCTCGACTTTCCATTCGGTCGCTACATTGGCAATATTCTATATATTTCGTGGTTTTTTACGTGTGGTTTTGCGGACATTTTGGCTTCTGCTCCAGAAGAAATCGTAAGCTCTATATAAAACAGCCAATGAATCGATTAAGTTGGATGTCGAGAAGCTCTCGAGCCTTACGAGTAATTTGAGATTCGAGAAGCTCTCGAGGCTTACGAGTAATTCAAGATTCGAGAATCTCGCGAAAAGGCGAGACTCGCGAGAAATGTCTTCTCGAACATGTTCGAGAAATCGTAAGCTCTACTTGAGTCTAACAAAAAATTAAAAGTAAAATTATTGCTAGCAGTAAGCAATTAAAAATCTCCGCGCATGACAGTTTTTTGCCGAAACTATTTTGTGATATGCGCAAATAATTGCATAGTATGTTTTTTAAAAGTCGTGTATGTACAAGTAGACAAAGGAAGGTGTATACCTGACCGATATTCAGTTAATTCGTGATTCATCTAGACTATCTTCGACACGGATTGCTTTACGGAATAATTTATCAAGTCAAAAATCTACTGAGCTTTTATTGATACTTCGGGTTTGATGACAAATGTGGTTCTCTGTGAAAGGCATATTTATGTGATTTCATTGAACATCTTAATGGTACGTGATTTATTTTATTTTTTTATTTATTACTTATTTATTAAACATTTTCTTAATGCATATTTTAAATAAATTACAGTATTGAAAGAGCACATTTTATTACTATATATCATTTTTTATATTTTTATACTCAGTTGAGCAGAGCCCACAGAGTATATTAAGTTTGATTGGATAACGGTTGGTTGTACAGGTATAAAGGAATCGAGATAGATATAGACTTCCATATATCAAAATCATCAGGATCGAAAAAAAATGTTATTGAGCCATGTCCGTCCGTCCGTCCGTTAACACGATAACTTGAGTAAATTTTGAGGTATCTTGATGAAATTTGGTATGTAGGTTCCTGAGCACTCATCTCATCGCTATTTAAAATTAACGATATCGGACTATAACCACGCCCACTTTTTCGATATCGAAAATTTCGAAAAACCGAAAAAGTGCGATAATTCATTACCAAAGGCAGATAAAGCGATGAAACTTGGTAGGTTGAACTTTTGACGCAGAATAGAAAATTAGTAAAATTTTTGACAATGGGCGTGGCACCGCCCACTTTTAAAAGAAGGTAATTTAAAAGTTTTTCAAGCTGTAATTTCGAAGTCGTTGAAGATATCATGATGAAATTTGGCAGGAACGTTACTCCTATTACTATATATATGCTTAATAAAAATTTGCAAAATCAGAGAATATAAAAATAAAAGAAAATTTCAAAATGGGCGTGGCTCCGCCCTTTTTCATTTAATTTGTCTAGTATACTTTTAATGCCATAAGTCGAACAAACATTTACCAATCCTTTTGAAATTTGGTAGGGGCATAGATTTTATGGCGTTAACTGTTTTCTGCGAAAATGGGCGAAATCGTTTGAAGCCACGCCCAGTTTTTATACACAGTCGTCCGTCTGTCCTTCCGCATGGCCCTTAAAACGATAACTTGAGCAAAAATCGACATATCTTTACTGAACTTAGTTCACGTACTTATCTGAGCTCACTTTATCTTGGTACAAAAAATGAACGAAATCCGACTATGACCACGCCCACTTTTTCGATATCGAAAATTACGAAAAATGAAAAAAATGCCATAATTCTATACCACATACGAAAAAAGGGATTAAACATGGTAATTGGATTGTTTTATTGACGCGAAATATAACTTTAGAAAAAACTTTGTAAATTGGTTGTGACACCTAGCATACTAAGTAGAAGAAAATGAAAAAGTTCTGCAGTGCGAAATAAAAAACCTTTGAAATCTTGGCAGGTATTGCATATATAAATAAATTAGTGGTATCCAACAGATGATGTTCTGGGTCACCCTGGTCCACATTTTGGTCGATATCTGGAAAACGCTTTCACATTTACAACTACCACCACTCCCTTTTAAAATTCTCATTAATACCTTGAATTTGATACCAATATCGAACAAACATATTCTAGAGTCACCCCTGGTCCACCTTTATGGCGATATCTCGAAAAGGCGTCCACCTATAGAACTAAGCCCCACGCCCTTTTAAAATACTCATTAACACCTTTCATTTGATACCCATATTGTACAAACGCATTCTAGAGTTACCCCTGGCCCACCTTTATGGCGATATCTCGAAAAGGCGACCACCTATACAACCACCACCACTCCCGTTTAAAACCCTCATTAATACCTTTAATTTTATACCCATATCGTACAAACACATTCTAGAGTCACCCCTGGTCCACCTTTATGGCGATATCTCGAAACGGCGTCCACCAATGAACTAAGGATGGCTCCCTTTTAAAATACTCATTAACACCTTTCATTTGATACCCATATCGTGCAAACCAATTCTAGAGTCAACCCTGATACACCTTTATGGCGATATCCCTAAATGGCGTCCGCCTATAGAACTATGGCCCACTCCCTCATAAAATACTCTTTAGTGCCTTTCATTTGATATACATGTCATACAAACACATTCCAGGGTTTCCCTCGGTTCATTTTGCTACATGGTTATTTTCCCTTATGTTGTCACCATAGCTCTCAACTGAGTATGCAATGTTCGGTTACACCCGAACTTAACCTTCTTTACTTGTTTATATTAATTTTTTTATATTAAATTTTAAAATAGTATTAAATGCCAGTTCACAATTATGAACATAACAACTTCCGAATCTATTCAGACTACAAATCACACTTATTTTCTATAAGAAACCGTTGTCAATCAAGTGTATCAAATTTGACCCGCAGACCGCGTAAAGGTTAAAGAAAAGACAGAATTTATGACTGTTGTGCAAAGCGAAAAATTCTTTAACTTTCCAACAAACTTGGTCTTTACGTTACAAATTTGTAAGGATTAAGATATATTGTGATGTACGATTAAAAGTTCTACCTCGAGTTGCGTCTGTGACCGCAAGTTAATACGGATGCACCTACACTTGGCAGGCGTATAATGAATGGGAAAAGTTATATATAATTTTGCTCACTTTTTTTGAAACTCAAACGCGAAAATATTATGTAACTTTTACATCTGATTTTGCACGCAGATTATTTTAAAATTGTGCTTATGAGACAAATTTTCCACTATCTTTGTTAGTTTTGTTTTCCACAGATGACCGTTATGCTCAGAAAGGGATAATTTGAGTAACGACATTAAGGGTCAATTAAACTTCCTTAACCCTAACGCCACAGTCGTAACCATACCCATATCCATAACCATCTCCAATGTGATTGATTAATGGTGCCATAACCTAAAAATCGTGAAGATTTCATAAAAATTGAGAAAACTCAAAAAATTACAAACATATTCCACAAAAAATAAGTCTCTTAGTCATAACGTATCCAAAACAATGAATAAAATCTAAAAAAAGTTACTAAATTCACCAACTCAAATATTTTTATGTTATGGATATGGCGAGAAACCAAAAACCAATTGGTTGGCTATGGTATGGTTATGGCTAACGCCATGGTATGGCACCATTATTCGATTACATTGATTTCCATAAGGTAGGTTCGATCAGCTGTTTTATCTGGTTATGGTTTTATGGTTATAATTCACCATTAATTGGCCCTTTAGGCAGAATGAGTTGGCTAAGGTGAGGAATATGGGTTGAGTGAAGGAGAGAGCTAAAAAGCTGAATGAGAAGACAAATAAATATGCTGATGAGAGAAAACCAGTATGTGAAGGGAGAGGATTAGGAGTTAAAATGGGAATGGAAAAGAAGAAAAAAAAGTAACCGGTTTGAAAAAACAAGCCGGTTTGCAAAAAGTAGCCGGTTTGCAAGAAGTAGCCGGTTTGAAAAAAGTAGCCGGTTCGAAAAAAGTTGTTCTTTTGAAGAAAGTAACCGATTCGAAAAATGTAATCGGTTTGAGAAAAGTGGCCGGTTTGATAAATTTACCGGTTTAAAAAAAGTAATTGGTTAGAAAAATGAAATCAGTTTGAAAAATTAACCGGTTGGAAAAAAGTTTCCGTTTTGAAAAAAGTAACCGGTTCGAAAAATGAAAACGGTTTGAAAAAAGTAGCCGCTTTGAAAAAATTAACGGTTTTGAAAAAAGTAGTCGGTTTGAAAAAAGTAGCCGGTTTACAAAAAATAACCACGTTTGAAAACAGTACCAGTCTGAATAAAATAACTTGTTTTAAAAAAGTAACCGGTTTGAAAGAAGTACACCGTTTCATAAAAGAAATAAAAGAAACCGGTTTGAAAATAGTAGCCGGCTCGAAAATAGTAACTGATTTGAAAAAAGTGATCGGTTTAAGAAAGTAACCGTTTTAAAAAAGTAACCAAAAAAAAACTCGGCTTGAAAAAAATAACCGGCTTGAAAAAACGAAACCGGATTGCAAGATGTGTCCCGTTTGAAAATAGTTACCGGTATAGGAAAAATAACGCATTTGCAAAAGTTACCAGTTCGAAGAAGAAAGAGTTCTTAAGATAATTTGTTCCAGAAAATTACCTAGTTTAGTAAAAGAGACCAGAGCCGGGTTCCGGTAGAAACAAGCTAGAAGTGCGGGTCTATAATACCGGGAAAAGTAACGTCCAAATACTTTAGAAAAGAAAATTTTCTACAAAGAATCGCACCACAACAGTGATTTGGAAAAACTTTTCATAATATTTCTGCTACGAAAAACTTCTTGGAAAAACCATCTGACTCGCAGCTGCTGTTCGGGTTTGTGGTGAACACTGAGGCACCTACCAATATGTATAGAAAAATTAAAAGTGTCACTACACAAACGGATAGCGAAGTTCAGCCTAAATCTCTTCGAATATCTGAGCTACAATAATTTTTACTTCCTCTGAAAAAGATGTGTATTTGTAAATCAATTACCATAAGTAATTTGTCCTTCTAAGTAATTAGAGTTCAATTTGAGAATAAAGACCAAACATGAAGGCAAACTGCTCAACACCAACATAAAAATCCTTTAATGGATGAGAGTTTTTGCTAACAGCTTTTCTACCCCATTTATTGAAGTGAGCTTAAGTTGACAATATACACAATGAGCGTATGTATCCTACAACTACTGACTGCATTATTGACATAGAACATTCGAACCGTGAGCGTTTGTTGTTATAAGCAGAGACCCAAACTGTTATTTCGTGTATAATAAAATTCCTTCAGAAACAATTATTTTCGGTTTCTTATTTTAATTCGGTCCGAAATAAATTACTAAATCCGGACTATTATTTTTTAAGGAGAGAATTAAAATATGGGACCGGATCTAACTATGGAACGGCTTATCCAAGTGAGCGGAGCTCACAGAGTATATTCTTTTGTTCGCATAACGGTACCCAGTAATGGCATAAACTAATCGAGATAGATATAGACTTCTATATATCTGGGCGAAAAAGAAATTCATTTAGCCATGTCCGTCCGTCCGTCCGTCCGTAAACACGATAACTTGAGTAAAGTTTGAAGTATCTTAATGAACTTTGGTATGTAAGTTCCTGGGCACTCATCTCAGATCGCTATTTAAAATGAAAGAAATCGTACTGTAACCACGCCCCTTTTTTCGATATCGAAAATTTCGAAAAACCGAAAAAGTGCGATAATTAATTACCAAAGATGGTTAAAGCGATGAAACTTGTTAGGTGAGTTGATCTTATGACACAGAAAAGAAAATTAGTAAAATTTTGGGCAATGGGAGTGGGACCGCCCACTTTTAAAATTTTTGCAAGCTGTAATTTGGCAGTCGTTGAAGATATTATGATGAAATTTGTCAGGAACGTTACACCTATTACTATATGCATTCTAAATAAAAACAAGTAACGAAGGCTAAGTTCGGGTGTAACCGAACATTACATACTCAGCTGAGAGCTTTGGAGATAAAATAAGGAAAAATCACCATGTCGAACAGTACCAAGATTCCAAGGGCTTTTGATTTCGCCCTGCAGAACTTTAGCATTTCCTTCTATTTAATATGGTAGGTGTCACACCCATTTTACAAAGTTTTTTCTAAAGTTATTTTTTGCGTCAAAAAAACAATCCAATCACCATGTTTCATCCCTTTTTTCGTATTTGGTATATAATTATAGCATTTTTTTCATTTTTTGATTTCGAAAAAGTGGGCGTGGTCATAGTTGGATTTCGGGCATTTTTTATACCAAGATAAAGTGAGTTCAGATAAGAACATGAACTAAGTTTAGTAAAGATGTATCGATTTTTCCTCAAGTTATCGTGTTAACGGCCGAGCGGAAGGACAGACGGTCGACTGTGTATAAAAACTGGGCATGGCTTCAACCGATTTCGCCCATTTTCACAGAAAACAGTTACCGTGATAGAATCTATACCCGTACCAAATTTCACAAGGATTCGTAAAGTTTTGTTTGACTTATGGCGTTAAAAGTATTCTAGACAAATAAAATGAAAAGGGCAGAGCCACGCCCATTTTGAAATTTTCTTTTATTTTTGTATTTTGGTGCACCATATCATTGCTGGAGTTGAATGTTGACATAATCTACTTATATACTGTAAAGATATTCAATTTTTTTGTTAAAATTTGACTTAGAAAACGTTTTTTTTTTTTTTAAAGTGGGCGAAGAACACGCCCGATTTTGCTAATTTTTATTTAGCATTTACATATATAGTTACTACAACACGTTCCTGAAAAATTTCATAGTGATATCTTCAACGACTGCCAAATTACAGCTTGCTAAATTTTTAAACTTCCTTCTTTTAAAAGTGGGCGGTGCCACGCCCATTGTCCAAAATATTACTATTCTGCGGCATAAAATCAACTCACCGACCAAATTTCATCGCTTTATCCGTCTTTGGTAATGAATTATCGCATTTTTTTGGTTTTTCGAAATTTTCGATATCGAAAAAGTGGGCGTGGTTATAGTCCGATATCGTTCATTTTAAATAGCGATTTGAGATGAAAGCCCAGGAAGCTACGTACCGAATTTCATCAAGATAGCTAAAAATTTACTCAAGTTTTCGTGTTAACGGCAGACGGACGGACGGACGGACGGACACGGCTCAAATTTTTTTTCGATACTGATGATTTTGATATATGGAAGTCTATATCTATCTCGATTCCTTTATACCTGTACAACCAACCGTTATCCAATCAAAGTTAATATACTCTGTGTGCAAAGCACGCTGAGTTTAATTAGTAACATCGGATGACGAACACGCCCACTTTTAAAAAAAAATGTTAAAAGTCAGATTTTATTAAAAAATTGAATATGTTTACAGTATATAAGTAAATTATGTCAACATTCAACCCCAATAATGATGTGGTGAAACAAAATACAAAAATAAAGGAAAATTTCAAAATGGGCGTGGCTCCGCCCTTTTTCATTTAATTTGTCTAGAATACTTTTAATGCCATTAGTCGAACAAAAATTTACCATTCATTGTGAAATTTGGTAAGGGTATAGCTTCTATGGCGATATCTGTTTTCTGTAAAAATGGGCGAAATCGGTTAAAGCCACGCCCATTTTTTATACACAGTCGACCGCCTGTTCCTCTGCTTGGCGTTAACACGATAACTTGAGCAAAAATCGACATATCTTTACTAAACTTAATTCACGTGCTTATGTGAACTCACTTTATCTTGGTATTAAAAATAGGCGAAATCCGACCAGGACCACGCCCACTTTTTCGATATCGAAAATTACAAAAAATGAAAAAATGCCATAATTCTATACCAACTACGAAAAAAGGGATGAGACATGGTGATTGGATTGCGTTTTGACGCAAAATATTACTTTATTATATAACTTAGAAAAGTCTTTGTAAAATGGGTTTGACACTTACCATATTAAGTAGAAGAAAACGCCTTCACATATACAACTAAGGGCCCCTCCCTTTTAAGACCTTCATTAATTCCTTTAATTTGATACCCATATGTACAAACACGAAGACGTCCGCTGCCTTTTAAAATACTCATTAACACCTTTCATTTGATACCCATGACATACAAACACATTCCAGGGTTACCCTAGATTCATTTTCCTACATGGAGATTTTCTGTTATTTGACAAAGGATGAAGGAAAATCTTTCCCAAAATGTCACCCTTGGTCAACAATTTGGCCGATATTTCCCAAACATATGTGATATGGAATTAAAAACCACTTATAAACCATCTACGACACTCTACGAAACCAACGCAGCTAAGCACTCAGCTGAGTATGTAATGTTCGGTTACACCCCAACTTAGCTTTCCTTATTTGTTTCATATAGAATACATCTTGATTTAACAGAAAGCGGAGAATCAGATTTCATGCCAATATCCCAATTGGATCAAACCTTAAACGAAAAAGCAGGTGCAAGCTTACTTTGGAAAAGTATAAGTGCAGTAGTACTATGAGAGTTGATTATGGTTTTTCGATCACAAATTTGATAACACAAATTTTGAAGTGTGCCTACAGATTTCAAATCATGATATTCCGGAAAATCGATTGGTAAAAAATTATTTATATTTGGGCTTATAAAATAAAAGTCGGTTTTTACTTGTTGATGAAAAAGTCCGAAAAATAAAAAGTGAAAACTAATACGTCATAAAAATGCCCGGGAGCCCGCAAACTTTCACCTTGGAAACTTTTTTTATACGGACTCAAAAAAATAAAAAAATAAAATAGCTATTAAAATGGGACCCTGGTTATAAGGGCTATCAATATTACAAAAGGCCTTATTGGTAGAGGACGTTCTAAAGGATAAAAGGATCACATTTTACTATGATGAGGGCTTGTTGTTTCGTGCTTAAACCAATTATAACTACAAAATGTTTAACTAACCAACAAATAAATGATAATATGCAAATTTTTTTGTATACAAAGTAATATTTGAATTTATTTGCTTTTGCTTGTATTTGCTTATCGAAAAGCTTCTTTAGTTTATTGATAAAGCAAAACTAACGTCTTTGTCGTATGTTGTAGATATTTTAGTTGAGTGAAGATAAAAATGAAAACAGAACGAAAGGGTTGGCCTGAGTATCACAACATGTAAAATATGCCTACTATGTTGCACCACAGAGAACGGTATTTTTTCATTGTTCTATGTTCTTTACATTTCTGAGGTCTTTGTGCTTATTTGCATAGGCGGCAGATACACAAACACGCTTACAAATAATTTTTTTCCAGGTTAATGCCATTTGTGCAGCAAGAAAAAAGTATATCGATTGTATTATTTTTGCTCATATCGATATTACATTAAATACCCAGCAGTAAAATACAGAATCGTTAGATTAAAGACCGAACTGGTTCAAAGAAGAGCAGACTTAGGACAATTACAAAATCAAAGCTTAACAGGTTAGGTTAGGTTGAATTGGCCGGTCCATGACGACCTCACATAGACTGATTGAGTCCATAGTGTTACCATAGGTTTGTTTTAACGACCAAACTGAAAAAATCCTATCAAAAACCAGGACCTATGTTATAAAATAACTCCGACCTCTTGGCAAATACTAGAAGCTTCCTAGGACTTAAGCCACTTGCTGCTTCTAGATCTGACAGCTGTATCACGCCTAATAGTTGGAGCCTTAGCCTGGTAAGTGCAGGGCACGAGCTTAACAGAGTTTTGGAAACTTTGAAGGCGTGGCAAATCTTTGTTGAAATGTTTACTTTTAGGGTAAAGTGGGGTACCTTTGAAAGCTTTTGTTTTTTAACAATATTTCCCGAAACCCTATTGAAGTATGTTAAAAAACAATGTTGCTTTAGTTTTTGGCGATAATTGAGTTTTTAAATATTTATGGAATTTTTTTCATAAGTGGTCTCAGGACATTTAATTTAGCACTATTTTGAGAAAACCCACTTTGTTAAAGGTACCCGCACAAAAGGACAACATTGACTGTTGCTGGGTCATATATGAGAATTTACGAAGTTGTTAGAGTTAATTGAAGTTTATTTAAATTGGATCATTCAAGACTAAGTCTCTTACATGCCAGATCCCCAAAATTAAATAGGAAGAGGTAAGATCAACCAAAACCTCACGGATGAGTATTCAACTTTATAAGGTTAAGTGAATAATTTACTATTCGCAATATAAATATTTCCATTTTCCTTTTTACAGCGTAGAAAAGGGCAAAGCCAATGGTGATCCACAGTTACAGCTGCCCCAGTTTACCCTACACAATATAAGTTAAAAAAATATATTTAGGTTAGAGTGGCGGCCGCCGTGGTGTGGTGGTAGATGGTAGCATGCTCCGTCGACCTTAACGAAGACCCTGAGCTCAGATCCCGGGCAAAACAATATCGAACATTTGGAAAAAAGATTTTCAATTAGAAACAGTCTTTCTAACCGGGGCCGGCCCTCTTCAATAATTTGGCAAACACTTCGAGTTTATATTTGTCATGTCTCAGTGATAATTTATCTGCCTTGCAGATGCCGTTCGAAGCCGGCGTAAAACATGTAGGTCCTGTCTCGCCAATTTGTTGGAAAATTTTAAAAGATGCACGACGCAAGTTAGAAAAGAAGCTCGACCTAAATTCTCTTCGGTTGTATATCATGCTTTGTATTTATTTATTGTAAAAATTTATTTTTTTATACCGATAGTGTGGCCTTCTCTGAGATATAAATCCTAGTTTTAGGCAGTAAAATGCTGCGAAATATTTTTTCTTTCACAAAGTTCTCACCGTCCCCGTAGTTTACGTTATTTCTTATGATAACATAACCGATCTCTCCAAATATGTAAGTTTGCTCAACCATTTTCTTTAAATCGTCTTACTACTATGTTATGAATCTTCTATCTTAGTATTACAAAATAATTTCCTAGAAACAATATTAGTTGCGGGTATGGAATGATAGACTTACTAGTAACCATGGTGGTTCCGCCATGCTAGTAAGGCATGAAATTAATGTGAGTCTTGACGCACTAAATTCATAGCATATAAATATATACATAAGCGATGCGCAAGCATTAATGGAACTTTTCATTGGGGTACACAAGGCTTACATATGTATGTTCTATTTTCTAGCTAATCAATGTGTGCATGTATGTTCATGTGGCTTTATGTTTTATAGTAATGTTGGAATTCTGGATTGCACTAACGTCAAGTTATATAATGTAAATGTACCGTAAGATTTATTTCTCAATTAAGGTGATGCTAAAGTTCAGCAAATGCGAGATGGTGCAAATATTAGTATCGTATTGAGCTTGTGTTGGTACTTAGGCGACATTTATTTCTAACGGTTTTTAAATTATTTTTTTTAGCATTCGATTTATGTCACCGAGGCCTTTGAGCTATTTGCGAGAGACGCATACATACATATATTTAATTATAATCATAATATGAGGCTATTTTTTTTTTATCGGATTGTAAAACAAAATATGTAAACTGGTTTGAGAGGAGTTGCATCAATGTATAACGGATATATATGTTCTAAAAAATTCATGAAATTCTGGTCACACTAGAAGACTAGTTTAAATTTTGATGACCACAACGCCGACAGAGCTTCGAATACAAACGCAATTTTTTTTTGTAATAGTATGTGTTTACATTGGCGGCCGCCGTGGTGCGGCAGCCTGATTCGCCTAACACACCGAAGATCGTGGGTTCAACTAGTGGTCAAAGCAACATCGAAAATTAAAAAAAAAAAGTTGTTCAAAGCGGGGTCGCTCCTCGGCAGTGATTTGGCAAACCCAAATACCAGGAAAATCCTATAAAATGTCTTATTGCGTTAATAGCTAGAGTATGCTTCAGTCATCTGGAATCCGGTTTACTCTTCACACTCTTTAAGAACTGAAAGAATTCAGCGCAAGTTCATACGATTTGCTCTTCAGCCTTTACATTTTGGTAATTTCCTGCTACCCTAAAATGCTAGATGTATGCATGTAATGTTTATTTTTGACATGATATCCGGTGCCATTGACTGTTCAGAACTACTTGGGCAGTTGACTTTCAATGCCCCTAACAGAGCTCTCCGCTTTCACACTACATTCCGCGTTGAAATTCTGCGTTCGAATTACATACTTTAGATTCGCACCTCTTCTGGAAGGTCTTGTAGCATTTCTCACTTTAAAATTGTTTAACTAGTACTAAGTTAACATGTAATCTAGTCAGTAAGGTTGTTATCATTTGACTTAATAAAGATATATGAAATATGAAAAAATTTCATCACTTCAATTCTTCTTCTTTTCAATTTCGGTAATTTAAGAAAAATCTGTAATGAATTTGTAACTTAAGCTATGCAAGTTAATCTCAAAAACCCTTTAATATTCAGGGAAGGTTTACGAAAATTTGGAAATTTTTATTTAAAGTTTTCTTGTGAAAACCCATTCGAAGATCTGATTTGGGTTGAAAATTTCAAAATACGTCCTTCCCTTAAAAAAAATGTATATTTTAACAGAAATCTTTCATCAAAATCTCAACTATTTCACTTTTTTCATCCCATTTTGGCTTTTTCGAACATAATTTTTTATAACTTCGCTTTGCTTACCCTCCATGGCACGACCGGCATATTCACTGTCAGCCTCCTCATCATCACCGTTCAGGCCAATGTTCAATTCGTGTGTAGCCAAATAGCGTTCTACACGATCTTCGACCGATTCAACAGCCATAACAGAGCCACCAAATTGACGACCTGTTTCTGTACGTTCAACGCGCAAACCACCAAATAGAGGCAACGTGTCGGCGCTGTCTATTCTATTGATCAAACCAATGACATCCTTTTCACTTTCATCCAGCTGTTGCTGTGAGGGTAGGGCTAGAACACTGCAGGCGAAGGAAGCGATGAGTACAGCACACAGATATTTCGAACACATTTTTTTATATTTTTAATTAGTTTAGTTTTTGTTGCAGCACAGCAAAATCTGTTTTTTTTATTAATTGTTATTATAAAATAAATAAAATTAATTTTATTGTGGTTTGATCACACACAGCACACACCGTTTGAAAGTTGAAATTGTTTTGTGATTGATTAAGTGCCCAGCACGAGTATTTATACGAGCTAAATTTAAGTATGTAAAAAATTGAATTGCAGCAAAATCGAATTAAATTTTTTTCGGTTTAACGCGGGTGGAGGAGTAGCTGTAAGCTTTGTGTGCTGTAGTGTTCGCAGTGTCGTCCAAAAAAAGGTTTCAACTTTTTCCAATTCCTATTTTGTCTACTAGAAATCGGAAAACTACAATAAAATATGCAAAATACAAAATTAGCAACAACTATACACCTGCACCTGCACATTAGTTAGCAAAAGAGAGGGTGAAATGTTGATAACACTGGATCACAAAATCCAATTTTTTTGCTGCACCAGAGACGCCATTATGAAACTCCTATGTAAAATCACCCCCTGATTTCGAAAATCAAGGTTATTTTTAATTCTATGGTAACGTTTTTGAGATATTTACGAATAAGGGGTTATTCCCAAAAAAAAAAAATTTGGTCCACTTAATCATATATATCTCAAGAACGAATTGAGCAATTCCAAGACGGTTTGAAGCTTTTGAAATGTAATAAAATTTTATTTTCTATAAACTGTGCATACAGCACTTTTTGCTACACCCTGCAGATTCGAAGATAACGAACAATCATTACGGTTTTTTTCTATTTTTTTTGTAAAAATATTAAAACAAGAGAAAACAAAAAAAATCTGCAAAAACTAACTAACTGATATACGAATACTAACACATATATACCAGTTGGGTACTTAAGTATTAAATGGGAATATTTACATGAATGTTTATAACTTTTGTATTAGTCCATCGATTTTATTGAATGAAAGCTTATTTTTTTGTACTAAAACAGAGCTTAGAGAAAAAAAAAAACAAATCTGCAAAAAAATTAAAAGTTTTCGAGATCCTTCCTCGCAAAACACAAATTTTTTTATATTTTTACAAAAAAATGGAAAAAATCCGTAATGATAGTTCGTTATCTTTGAATCTGCAGTGTCGAATGTACAGTTTATAGAAAACTAAATTTTATCACATTTCAAAACCTCAAACCGTCTTGGAGTTGCTCAGTTCGTTCTTGAGATAAATATGATTTAACAAAACTCCAAAGAAGTAAAAAGTTGTCGGGATCCTTCCTCACAAAGTACAAGTTTTTTTTATATTTTTACAAAAATAGGGAAAAAACCCGTAATGATTGTTCGTTATCTTTGAATCTGCAGGGCCTAGCAAAAGTGTTTTATGAACACTTTATAGAAAATTCTATTGTATTTTAAAAGCTTCAAATCGTTTTGTATTTGCTCAATTCATTCTTGAGATATATATGATTAAGTGGACCCAATTTTTTTTTTTTGGAAAAACCGTTATTCGTAAATATCTCGAAAACGTTACCATAGAATTAAAAATAAACTTGATTTTCGAAATCAGGGGGTGATTTTACATAGGAATTTCATAATGGCGTCTCTGGTACATTTTGGCTGTAAACCAGTGTAATCAATCGTCAAGTACGCAGTATTGCATTGTAAATACCTAGACCAAAATCGAATCGTTACTTGGTAACTTACTTTTTGTCTTTATTTATACCCAGTTGTGCAAGTAAACTTGTTTTGTGCTGCGCTTTAAAATCAATGTTCGTTTTTCAGTCATTCCTGTCTACTTAGCCCTAAGTGTATTCTTTCTAGACCAGAACACATTTTATGGGCATTTCGAAAGTGTTTAAGTACCGGGGGGTTGTAGTTCCTAAGATACTTTGGATCATCTGAAGTAAACAGAATACTCAACCGGTATTTGAAGTTGACAATTGAGGAAGAGTCGCGCTACATAACCCTTGAGTTCAACCTAGTGGTGGCCGTAGACGTCGCTAGTATATGTTACAGCTTCCGCTTTTGTTGCTGCTAGGCTGTACAGCACACTGCAGAGGCGTGTGTATCCATAGCACCACGCCAGGCTGTCCAGCATTTTTTTACTGAACATAGATTTGTCAGTGCCATATACTCAAGACTATGTGAGAGGGTTACTTGTTGGTTGCAGAGTCTTTGCAAAAGCTGGGAAGAGGCGCGTGTAGTGACGGGATAATTGCATTTCGTAATTTTCTATGCAACTCAATGGCTGGGACTACAACGTTTATCAGAAAGATCAGTCTAAGTGGATGTTAGGAGCTCAACTGAGCTATTGGCGTCATCACCTAGTCAGAAGGATCTCGCCGCTCTTGAGAACAATTTTTAATATTTGATAGGACTGACGATTTGCGTATTACATTTGCAAATATGTGCTGAATACGCAACTGGGTATATAATTTAATTTCAACTGGGACTTATTCAGGCAACTTTTACTTCGTTTTTGTGTTTGAAGTCTATGCAATACAAACTTATCTTCCGCTTTTTCGATTTTTGGACGCATAGTCCGTTGGTTGCCTTCGATTTTATGCGCCACACACACATTTAACCAAATCAAAACTCTTTCTTACCCATGACTGCAAATCTTACTGAAAAACAAGTAAAGGTGTCTAAGTTCGGATGTAACAGAATATTATATACTCGGCGTGAGCTTCAGTTGTACATTTCATTTCAGATAAATTACTTTTCTACATAACACGTGGCACCGCCCGTTTAAAAAAAAATGTCTCCCCATTTCCTCTTACAATAAAACTAGATAAGTGAAATATCATTCATTCAAAAATATTTTTTGCTAAGTTATAGCTTATTATATTCATCTACGACCCTTTCAAAAATCTTTAACCGATCTTGTCCATTTTTGCTAGAAATATTTCCTGCTATAGGGAAAATTTGTGTACCCAATTTTATTACGAACCGTTAATTTTTCTTCGAGTTATGGCTCCCGAAACATAGAAAATTGCTTAGTCATAAAAGTGGCGGTTGCACGCCCATTTTTTTAAATTTAAAGTTTTTCCTATTTATTGTTATAAATCCACTTGGGAAATGAAATGCCATTGATATAAAACTCTTTCTTGCAAAGATATAGCTTATTTTATTCGTCCACGACCCTTTTTAAAATCTTTTATATAAAAGTGGGCGTGGTCCTTAACCGATTTCGTTAATTTTTCTTCAAAGCATTCCTTATAGTAAAGGCAACCTCTCTGCCGAATTTTGTTACAATAGGTTTAACGATATTTGATTTATGATTAATAATATTTGTAAAATTGATTTTATCACAAGTGGGCGGTGCCTCGCCCATTTTGAAAAATTTTTCCAAATTTTTATCAAGAGTCTCAATATCAGTCCACATGTTAAATTTCAACATTTTAGGTGTATTATTTACTAAATTATCAGGTGTTTTGTGTTTTCAGAAATTTTATGTATATAAAAAGTGGGCGTGGTTATCATCCGATTTCGCTGATTTTCAATACCAATCTATTCTGGGTCCAGATAAGCTAGTGTACCAAATTTAGTCAGTTTAGAATATATCTCAATATTTACTCAAGTTATCGTGCTAATGGATGGACGGACGGGCGCACGGACGGACATAACTCAATCAATTTTTTTTTTGATACAACCAACCGTTATCCAATCAAAGTTAATATACTCTGTGTGCAAAGCACGCTGAGTATAAAAACCACAAAAACAATAGAGCAACATTCAATGTTGTCACCATCAAATGCTAAATTAAGCGTCTGGATTAAATGCTCTTCATTTTATTTCTTTGAGCGTCTCGACAGGTACTGGCAAATATGATTGTTGTTGTTACACTTGCGCCAAACGAAAGGGAAGTCGTGAGCTCATATTACCTAGCCATGGCAGTGACAAGTTTAGTAGCAGCAGAAATGTGATATAAAAAATTGAAAATGTTTTCTGGTTTTTTTTTTTTTTTTGTTTTTTGTAGAAAAAGGTGAGCATATTTTGGTTACAACTGTTCTATTTAAGTGAAATTGTTGTTGCTTAGTATGCTATTAATATGCAACATGCATGTTGTCGAGTTTATGTGTCACAAGCATTTAACATACATACATACATACATACGCACTACAGGTGGATGGACGTGAATTTATTTAATTATGACTACTGAGTGCTAACTGTCCGCGTCGCCACGCCCCAAGGCAAGGCATTTTTACTGTCTGTTCCAAATTATTTTCCATCAATTTGTGTGACCATACTCCCATATATACAGGCGTACACTCACTTGCAATTATAAAATGTCCCTTGAGTGTCTGTGTGATAATTTCTTCATTTGTTGCTATGAAAGTCAGTTAAATAAATTAATATTTTGCTGTTGTACCTTATGACTGTGCACACATTAGGGTGCGCCATACTTTGCAATCGATAATAGTCCCATTTGATCTCTAGTCATGACTCTTGGTAATTCTCAAAACGTGGGCGTGATATCCCCTTCTATTAAGTAGATTGTGATACTTGTTGCTATTTGGATTAAAAAAATATCTCGCGCGGACATACGTGAAAACTGAAGCTCTCTTTTCATTAACAATGTAAAAGTTAGAAGTGAGCGAAGTTTTGTGACTATGCAGGGTCTATTTTGGGATGATTTCATGATTTTCGCCGGTATAATTTCGGGATTGTCTTTGGAGCGTGATGATGGTTTCGGAACTGACTTTAAAATTATTTTCGGGAATATTTCGAAGCAATTTGGAACCAACTTCGGAAGTTCCAGATATTTGAGGGAATATTAGGACACTCTCCATTTTGTTCTCGGTACCATTTCAAAATTGTTTTCAGAATAATTTTAGGATTGTATTCGAGATCATTTCTGCCTGCCTCCGAATAATATCGGGACCAGCTGAACATTATTTCGATATCATTTCGCGGTCTTTTACTTGTTTCCGAGCTATGTCTGGATCATTATACACTTGTTTGAAAATAATTTCGGTAGTATTTTAGATAAATTCCTGGATTGTGTTTAGGGTAATCTCAAGACTTATTTTTGGCATTATATCGGGATTACTTGTATACTATCTCCAGATCACCTATGGATGGCCTTCTTGATTATATCTGGTCTATTTAGGTAATTTTTTGGCGTAACTGCGGGACTGATTTAGAAATTATATCAGAATTGTTTTGAGATCATTTCGGCATAATTTTTGGATTAATTTCGGAAGTGATTTTGGGATCATATCCGGACTCTTTCGGGACCATTTAGCGACCATATTGCGACTATCTCAGTTAATTGCGGGAACATTTCGGACTTTCTCAAAGTTATTTTCGGGACTATTTCGGGATTGTTTTCAGGATAGTTTCAAGATCATTTCTAACTATCTACGAATATTTTCGGGATTGTTTTCAGGATAGTTTCAAGATCATATCTGACTGTCTCCGAATAATTTCGGGACTATCCGGACATTGGTTAGACATCATAACGGGGTTATTTCGAAGACATTTTTGAGCTATTTCAAGATAATTTCGCGCTTATTTCGGAGAATTTCGATACTATATTCTGTGAATTCCTGTATGGTTTTTAGGATAATTTTCCGACTTTTCGATAATCTGGGGCCTATCTTGGGATAATTTTTGGGCTATCCCCGGAATATTTTGGGATTGTGTTCTTGATAATTTCTGATGTATTTCAAAACTATTCCAGGATATTTTATAGGCTAAAGGCTGTTATGATCTCGAATTCCAGCATCATTTCACGGCCATTCTGAATTGTTTTAGGATGTAATTTTATGACTATCGCCGCATTATTACCGCAGTATCTCCGCAACATTTCGGGTTTGTTTTGCTTATGCTTAGCTACCTTTTCAAAACTCTTTCGGGATTATATAGGTGCCATTTTAACTATTCGAAGCTAAATACATATTGGAAGATATCTCCGGTATTATTTTTAGTATCATTTCGGGATCATTTTAAAAGGCTTTAAAGAACTGTTTTTGGAGACGTTTTTTGTTTTGCGATTATTTTCGATATTTGTGTTTTCGCGATTATATTCTTGTTGTTTTATTCTGTTTAAAGGATCATTTCGATAGTATTAGGGATTACTCCAGAATAGTTTTTGGATTGTCGTCGGGATCGCTTTTCGGATCATAGCTGGAATATTGCGGTAACACTTCTAAATCATCTTGGCAATCATTATACCGAACCGCTTCGGAATAATTTCGTACTGTCTTCAACAGTGTTCCCAGAATAATTTCCAGTTTGTTTTAAGGAACATTTAGGGACAATTTTTGGAGTATTATTTAGGCAGTGCTAGTTATCATTTGGCGATCGTTCCGGGAATATTTCTCGATTATCCTGCACTCCCTTTGTTCGAATTAGATATATATTATTTTGTGTGCGGATCAAATCCACGAACTGGGATTTATTATTGTGATTACGAAATTCATAGAAAGTGTCAAAATTTTTGTTAACCTCAACAACCAAGTAACTATGTTTGTTCTACTGAAATATATAAAGTTTTATATAAACTCATGACTGTTTTTTCCACATTTTATAACTTTTGTCAATTAACCGAACTTTAGATTCATAAAAATATGTCGCACCATAATATGCAAACTTGTTTAATTGCGTGTCGTTATGCACAAATTCTTCTATAAGCCACTATTAGACGATGTTTACAAATTATGTCTTTAGCAAGAAAACAATTCTCCTTAGCTTAGCCCAGTGTTTAGCTAATTCTCTTTACCAAATCGAGCAATTGACGTTCTGCTGCATTAGATTTTATATGCCTATATTTGTACATAAATATGTATGTAAGTATGTGCTCTTCGCTACACATTGGCCCAGATTATTTTTACTATGCTTTCGATTTCAATGAAATTTCTTTTTCGTTTGCTACGTTTTTGTTTGACCAAATTATTGAAGTTTATATTAATGTATTGCCAACAACATTTACTTGAACAATTTAATGTTTAATACGATTATTGTTGTTATTCAGATTTATTGAAAGCTAAATATTACTAAGCCAAATTACTAGTTTAAACGACCTTCGTTCGGGTGTACAGTTTTCAAAAGAGAGCATCATTTCCATTTGGTCTTCGGTACTGTTTTCAGCTTTCATTTCAAGTATGTATAGTTTCGGCTTTAGATTAGAATCCTGGATTGTTGCTAGTTTCTTCCTTTTCCTTCCTTGTAAATCCTCTCCTGGCCTTGGTTTCCCTTTCTCTTCTTTCAATTCCATTCCATTTCATTCCGTTCCTATGTATTGCATTCCATTCCTTTCCATTCTATTCCAATTCAGTCTATTCCATCCCGTTTAACTCAACTCATTACCACTCCACTCCATAACCTTCCTTCCATTCCATTTCACTCCCCTACCTTCCCTTCCCGTGCCGTTTGGGTTGTGGTACTATTTTCGGCTTACGTTTTCATTCCGGTTTCCGTCCGAGTTCTGCATTTGAGGTTCGTATTCGAGATTGATTCTTCTATTTCTTCTGTCGCCATTAACGACGCAAATATTAATCGAGCCGTGCGAAATCCGGAGGCTTGCATATAATGTAGGGCGATCGCAATACAGTCAAATTGATATGGAAAACGGTCATTAAATCCATTTACTTTGCCGCAGGAACAGTTTGCTGTACATAACTGTTGAACGTATTCTGCATGCTGGAATGAATACGCCTCCACTGAAAACTATTAGTCCGAATTCCGGTCCGAACTAAACTGCATCGGGCTAGGGGGCTTAGAATATACCCGCGGTAGGTATGCCTGTCGTAAGAGGCGACTAAAATATCAAATTGATTCAAGGGGTTGTGTAGTGCAACCCTTCCAAAGGGTTGCAAGCGCAATATATAACAGATTGTTAACCTCACCTACCGGTGGCGAACTCTGTTTCCTTAACAGCCGAGGCTCTGGCGACCCCAAGTTCCTCATGGGTCTAGGGCTTGGAGGGCGGGATGGCTTAGAAGGTTTCAAGTGGTCATACCAAATCGTTCCCGAGATCATCAACATCGATAACACTCCCCAAAGCCTTCGAGGAGAGTCCTTATCGCTACAACAACAAGCTAAACTGCACAATATCTTAGATCTCCTGCTGTTATTCTAAACTTTATATAAGTTTATGAAAAGCTAGGCAAACATACTGGATACTTCTGTTTTTGCTTGCAGGTTTGTACTAATAAAATGGGCATCGATACTTCCGACGATTTTTTAATATTTGGTAGAAATTGTCAGTGCAAAAGTTACGAAATACAGGAGGTGATACTTGACATTATACTTCGATACCGTGCACACGTACTCGATACCCAACGAAACACTTGTGCGAAATTATCGACTACGAAAATTACTCGATACTTGAGCATGGATTCGTGGTTACTCGTATCGAAACATATAGGGATGATACTGTTGCTCATATGCAGCGGTGGCCATGTATCCTTTTAATCATTTTGTCTACACTTATGTACGTACACGCAGCGGAGAAGAGATGCACAAACACATGCAGATATCTTATCTGAGATGCTCCCAAACGTATGCAATTGTAATTGTGGAAGTGTTGTTCACAAATTCACGCGCATCTGAGAAGCTATACACGTGCATCTGTAGTTATAATTATATGGCAGTAACGAAGTAATTTCTGGAAGCGCCTAGAAGATGCAACGAGGAAATCACAGAGTATAAAAGCACCAGCGGTAGAGGCGCTAGAAGCAGTTTTCAGTTAAGCACGCTATCTGTCGGGCAATAGATCAGTTTCATTTGAGCTATCAATCAGTTTGGTTATTAAGCAAGCTATTCGTTGCAAAGTATAAGTGTTATTGTGAAGTACTTTAATAAAGGCGCATAGATCGGGATATTGGGAAAACTAGTTTTAAATTGGGAATCTTGCAATCGATTTTTAACTAACTTCCTGGATATCTATAGACTTGAAACCTGAAATATAGTTTAAAACTCGTTGAAAGTGCAATGTTTGATCAAAAAATTTGATCTACGTAACGCACAAGTCGAACTATTTAGAAGATTAGGCCATACCTTCATGGCTAGCCTCCTGAGTGTTGCAGGCGTTGTAGAATTCCACCTCGTTGAAGGCTCAACTGCTTGCATACTTTTAGGCGTACGCGAATTTCACCACGATTCTTTTAGACTTTCTGGTGTATGCGAATTTCACCACGATATTCAGCTGTGCAAATTAAGTAGCTGACAAACGAGGTGGAATTCTCTTGTTATGATGCGAGGTGGAATTCTGTTGTTTTCGCCAGTATTGTCAGCGAAAATTCCACAAATTCTCTCAAATCTTGCTATTTTGAACAAATAAATATAGATAAGAATTTTCAGTGAGGATTTACTTAAATTACTAATCAAAGTTGCAATTGCCTTTTTGTAGACAGTACTAAAAAATTGAAAATAAAAAGATGATAAAAAATTTTAAGGACTACCTTTATATAAATGGACCAAAAAATAGAAGAAAATTTTTCCTGTTGAATTTTGACTAAAAAGCTTTAACAATAGCTCTTGTAAAAGAATTTTGGGATTTAAAATTATAAAGGTAGAGCGCGTGTTTAAATTTTAAATAATCAAAAAGTTAATCCCAATTACATGGTTTGCCTTAAATTAAAAGATTGCGTTCCACCTTTATAGTTTTAAATCCCAAAATTCTTACAACAGCTATTGTTAAAGCTTTTTAATCAAAATTCACCAAGACTATGTCTGTATTAAAGGAAGAATTTTTAAAATTTTTTTATAATCTTTTTTTTAATGGTAGACCTTTGCGTCAAAAACAAATAAATAATACAATTTTCCATCGAAGAGTTTAAACATTTAATTATTTTTTTTTTCAATAAATTATTACAAACTATAAAATAAGCATTATAATTAAAAATAATAAAATTAAACGAAGGCACATTTTTGGCATTTCTCATGCAATACTGAACACATCGCCCTATTTAAAATTTAGCGTTGCTTTTGTTCAAGTTGTTCATCCTCCACGGACGCTTGTCCTCCATAAGCTAATTGCTGAGCCTCTAAGCTACGCGCATATGGGTATGACGAAGCAGCTCCCGAAGACCAACCGCCAGTGCTAGGCGCTGTCCAACCTGAGTTGTAGCCACCACCAAGAGCGCCACCAAATTTGCTACCCAAACCACCGAAAAGACGTGAGCCACTAACAATCAATGCTAAGATCAATGCAATCTTGGCCACAACTACAGCTTTAAAGGTGAGTAGAGCCAAACCACCAAGCAAAATAGGTAATACAGCGAAGAGTTTAGCGCCAATGGCAAGTGCAAGAGGTCCCATCATTTTCTTCAATTTTCCGCGACCTGTAAATGGAAGTGGAATCGTATTAAATTTTAAATTAAACCACACATTTTTCTGTCGCCTTTACCTTCATCAATCGCACGCGCTACTTCTTGTGTTGCTTCAGTGGGAATTTTCACTTCTAGACTGTGTGAACCAAGGAAGTCAGCAGCATTTTCCATCGCAATGTCCATTAAACGTCCGCTGCGCTCTTCTTCATTTTCAGGTAACTGTGCATAGATTTCGTTTTCGCTTAAGGCTTTAGTACTGCGGGATACTGGCAAAGGGGAATCTCTGTAAGTGACAGGGAATTAGAGAAGATTTAGTACAAGCGTACACGAGAGTGTGTTAGAAACAAATATGAATAGTTAAGAAATTTGTTAGTTCGCGGGCCAGCTGATGACGACTACTGATAGCTACTCCATCGTCGATTATGCTGTGAGTTCAAAAAGTTATGTGGAAGCTGTTTCCAGGATGATCCCGTAGTCAGCTATTAGGTTTGGTTACCGATAGTCGCGAAGTGCACTGTATTTAACTGCTGGTCAAAGGTTGAAAAGTAAACCATTCTCCTAGTTTTAGATCATGAAACGTAGAACTAGTGCTTGGAAAAAAAGGCGGAGCCACGGCATTTTCGCGCATAACGGCACTTTGAAAGTGAAACAAAATTAAAATACAACTATTTTTTGCAATGATATTGAAGTGGCCGTGGTTCTTAACTAACTCGACCGTTTTCACCAAAAATAGCTCTTGTTGTTGTAAAAGATACTTGAGTTCTCGTTATAGTTATTGCTTTCGAAATATGGGAAACTGGTTGGTAAAAAAAAAAAAAAAATAGCACAATAGTCAAACAGGAAGGCGAAAGCAATTTTCAAATGATATGTTGCTATTTTCTGTTTTTTTAATGGACGTTGTGGCAGTGCGCCGCCCTCAAGTGGCCCAATGATACCAGGCTAATTCTTTTCACGCGATCGATTTATATATATATATAAATATATATATATATATATATAAATATATATATATATATAATAACTTCTTTTTTTTGCCGAGTCTTTGATGGGCAGTGGTTTGTCAAGCGTCGAGATCTGAGACTGTTCAGATACAGAAGAGATATCATCAGCCAAGCGTAATGCTTAAAGAGAACAGAAGTAATAGTTTTATACATTAATTATTAATAGTCCTTTTTATAGAAAAAAGGAGTCCAAGCTATCAAATGTGTTTTAGTGAGAGTTATAGTCTTGGCATAAACACCGAAAAGTTTCATTTAGTTCGAAATTCGTTCTACATTGTTTCAGCAGGAGAGGTTTGAAGTGTCTCGAAGTCCTAGAGAGAACACAAAAGCTCACTTCAATCAGAAGGAATAGGTTTGAAAATGATCCATTTAAAAGTTTTGTCATAACATTTTCCTTCGACTAGCAAGATGTGGAAGATTGATAAGTTTTAACCGATTAGTATAAGGTGGAAGATTATATAAAGAGTCCCATTGAAAATTTCTCAAGGCAAATAGTAAAAATTGTTGTTGTATTGATTCGGGACTGTCTGCAGGGACTTGACAACGTGGATTCCAGATTACTGAGTCATATTCTAATATTGGCATAACTAATGTGGTAAAAAGTGCTTTAGTTACGTAAGGGTCGTTAAATTCTTTTGGACACCGTTTAAAAAATGCAAAAACACTTTGCCTTTATTCACTGTAGCATTAATATCAAGGCTGAAACTAAGTTTGGAATCCAACAAAACTATTTAAAATTTCTAGACTATAGTTGTTAATTGTATATGAAGCTGGCGGCGAAATTCTCCGAGAAAACACATAACTTTAAATTTTTTAAGATTGAGCGGCATATAATTTACATTGCACCAGGTAACCAAGTGATTTAAATCCATTTGAAGCAAGGAATGTTCTCAACAGACGCGTATAATTTGAAAAGTTTTACATCGTCAGCGTACATCAAGATTTTTTAGTATTTTATTATATTGGATAAATCGTTTACGAAGAACAAGAACAGAATCGGACCAAGAACTACAGAAGAAACATTGATGACCCCAGAAAGTGAATTTTTAAAGATTACTTTTTGCGTACGATTACCAAGATACGAAGAAGAGTGGGATTTGAACCCGCACTCCTACGATGGTTGAAGTGTTACAAACGCATTCAGCCACGTCATGCCTTAGTTGTTGCAAAACTTATCCCAATTGCTTTCTTTGCATATTTTTCTTTATTCACAGTCCATACTTCGTATGACATCATGTGGTAAAGTTATGCATTGGTAAGGCGGTTTCAAAGAAACTTGGTGTTGTTGCTTTTTGTTCTATTTATAGAACTACAATGAATTAACCTATGTTGTCTAATTGTATGAGTTTTAAGCGGGGATTACCCTTATTGCTCTGATAGTCTTGATGAGCTTTTAATCTATATACAAGAGGATCTAAAGATTATATCCCAATGATTCGAACGAAATTTATTGAAAATGAACTTAGCTAAAACCAATTTCATAATTTTCAACAACTACAGGGATATGCCAAGCATTCATTCTGAAAGGAGTTCATCTAGATGGTAGTTTCATATCGAGGGTCGATACATTAAAACACCTTGGCATTTGGTTTGACGCAAATTTAAGCTGGCGAGAACACATAAACAGAATTAAAATGAAATTATTACCTTTAAATTTCGCTATTTATAGAAATCGTAAAGTGATTCCACAAAAACAATTATGGCTTCTATACAACTCTGTGTTCATGTCTAAAATACATTATTTGAACCCTATATGGAATAACTGCTCTGAGCAACTTACAAATGAAATTCAGAGAATACAAAATAAAGTTATAAAAAATATTTTGCATTTGCCTAGAGGAACGGCAAGCGAGCTCTTATATCAAAACAGGTTGGATATTCGGAAATATGCTGTATTGCAAACTTTAGAAGCATTTTACAAAGTTAAAAATAATTTAATTAAACATAATTTATCTGTTCCAGAGGAACCAAATCTCGAATCCTTAAGGCACTATGGTGTAAAATTATTTAATAAGCTTCCGGACGAATTAAAAAATGCTAGAAATCTCCAATGCTTTAAAACGAAAGTCAAACAGCTACTTCTTAATAATTTTAATTTTAATATATAACTTTAATATGGCAACTTAATTGTTATGAGTATCACCGAAACCTGAATTGGAGCGTCGGGCCCTTTTTGTGATCGCGCCATCTCCTTTTAACATGTACTATCTTGTTAAGTTAGAGGGATTCAATGTGATCAATAAGCACCAAACGCTCCTATTTCTAGGCTCGGATGAATTTAAAACATTTTTTTTTTTTTTTTTTTGCTTTTTACTTAGGGTAATTATAATTAGTATTACGTTATATTAACTTATACCTTTTAATTTTTTAATTCTTTTTTATTTTTGTTCCATTTTATTCCTTTATTTCCTTTATTATTCTTTTTTTTTTCTCATCTTATTGTAGTAATTTACTCTCACAACAATTGATGCCAAAATTTATTAAAAACAATTAAGCTATCTTTTCGTACAAAAACAAGTTTTTTTTTTGAGAAAATCTGTATTAATCTGAATGCCGTTATCAATAAAGAAAAAAAAATTAATGAAAACATTTATTTGAAGCAATTTTTAATTTTATAATTTATTTAATGATTTGGGAAAAACTTAAACAACGTGACATCAGGACGGACAAGGCGACAGCTGTTTCGATTATACCTTGTGAATCTCTTCAAAGCCTTTTCTCCCGGTAGTGGGATATGAACCCGCACTACTACGATGGTGGTAAATTCCAGTAAATTGGTGATAGTTGATTTGCCCTTACAGAATCCATGTTGCGAGCTTGCAATTATGGGTGAAATAGAAAACGTTAGATGGTGGGTAACAATAGCTTCAAATAAATTTGTGATAGCGGTTAACTTTGCCATGTCCCGAGTTTTCTATTGCAGATTTGCTTCCATTTTTATAGAGCAGGATAAGGAAAGAATCCTTCCACATTGTTGGGAAAACACCATATATTAAAGATAAATTAAATAAATCTGTTAGCGGCTGAAAGATGTATGCAGCACATTTTTCAAGAAAGTGTGTGGCGATCGTGTCAGGGCAATATGAATATGATACTTTTAAATTTTTTAAATAAGATAATACACCTTCTGAAGATATAAATGGCGCTCTGATTGAATTACATGCATCAAGTTGGTACGGGTATTCATTAGGCGAAACGTTGGTCTCAAGAGAGTAATTTGATTTGAAAAATTCCGCAAGGAAGCCGGCAATCTCTTGATCATCGCTGGAAATATTATTTTTGAATTTCATGGATGATGGAAACCCTTTCACCCTGCGTTTAGAGTTTACGAATCCATAAAATGCTTTCGGATTGCAAATTATATTTCTTTTCATTTTGCAAAGATAAGCTCTGTAACACGCTTTGTTCTATTGAAAATACTTATGGCGTAGAATTGAGTACTGTAAGCAATGGTTATGTAAACCCGTCTTCTTAAACAGCTTGAAAGACCGAGACTTTTTATTTTTTTAAATTTTCAGCTCTTTAGTGAACGATACTTGTATCGGAATGTACACAAATCCGCTTATGTAAGTATTTTTTCCAAAAGACAGAAAATCGGGTAACATAGTGGAAATTAAATAGCGATTCGTTTCTGGGGCGAAAAAACTAACTAAGTAACTATTATTTATAATAATTTTTTAATTAAACGGTTTTATTCAAAACTATACTTACATGAAGCAATAATAATACTAAAAGCTAGAAAATAATTGGGTAGATCCTATGTACTAGTCATCATACTGCTCATCAATCTAGGCCGTTGATCAGACAATTAAACAAAAGCGTTGGACGCGTCAAATTTCTATTGATAGTCATATATAAGACCAACTGAACCTTAATCAGGTTATGCTACGCCTCACATTTTTAGAAATTTCACGCCCCCAATGCTTTTATTTAATTGTCTGATCAACGCTCTAGATTGATTATTAGTATTATTATTACTTCATGTAAATATTGTTTTCAATAAAACCGTTTAGTTTAAAAAACATTTTTTAAATTATTTTATTTAAGGCCAAAATAAAAGTCCCGCTTGATAACAAAGAAACTGCTTATCCGAATTAAAAAAATTTTACCCAATTGCCCTAAATATTTACAATCACATTCTTAATTACTCTCCCTGGGTACCGTTGCACAAAAATACAAGTCTTGCAACTAAAGAGAACAGAAATATACTAGTGTAAAACTAGTTCAAATATAACAAAAAAAAAAAAAAAAAATTCAACTTAAATTATGTTGAGTGGACACAATTTGAATATGTCCATGTGTGAGATTTGTTTCGATCGGGTTCCGATGCCGGAAACTACGAAATTTAAATATAGCAAATAGGGCGGGGACTGTTTTTAGCTGTGCCGAAGACCTCATACCTCACATGAATGGATCTGAAATTCGCGGGATGAAATTTAAAAAATTCATTAAGTCTGAACCATCGCTTGTATGCGATATATATATTTATATACATACATATACATATACATATATAACCGATCTGAAAACTTTTTCAGAGAGCAGTGCATGCCTTTTATGTGTCCATCCTGAGAAATTTAAAGCATATAGCTTAAAAATGAGGAGGAAATTATGTATGGGATATACATTATATATACATTTGTGGCCGATCTCAACAATTTTTACAAACAACAATGTGTGCCTTATATGTACGCATCCCGCGAATTTCAAGCTTAAAGTTAGTAAGAAGTTATATAAAATCTCTTATCTGAACAACCGGTTGCATTGTATATATTCAAAAGTTCAAAAAATCTCAACCATCAGCTACGGGGTATACTGAAACATTTTTAATAGAGCAATGCATGCCTTATATGAACCCATCCTGTTAAATTTCAAGATTCTAGCCTATAAAATGAGGAAGAAATGACGAAAACCCTCTTATCCGAAAAATTGGTTGTATGGGAGACACATGATATGTGGTATTATGAGTGGTCCGATCCGCTTGGTTCCGACAATTGATAAATTGGACACCCAAATTTATCGCCTCAACGAATTTCAACAATAAATCAACTCAGCTCGTCATCCCGATCATATCAGTGTATATTGGTAAAACCCATCTTCTAATTTCATGAAAGGTATACAAATCTAGTGAGAGCTTACCAACTTCTGACACGCAAGTATTGGGAAAAACCCTGAATATTGCTAAGTATGGTGGTATTTTTCGGGCTGGTTTTATTAACTAAACTAGTATTTTTTATGGCCTGGATCGTAAGGTAAGGAATGACTGACACTGTAAGTACAGTTGATAACCCCCTCTGCCCGAGCTATCTCGAAAAGGTTGATACAGTTGGAATTCCTCTATTGGAGATCTCTTTGATGATTTAAATTGGTAAATGAACAATAGTAATTTTAGATCCTTTTTGTGGTCAAAATATTTTCACTGTTCTTATATCACAGTTTACTGTCGTCCCTGCACAGGAAATTGCTCATCGGACAACTCGTCTTTAGCATTGATAGCCCGCACTATTTTTTCAATAACTTTTTTTTTTACAATGGATACGAAAATCATGTCTGCAACCCTTTTGGTCCATTTTCACGTATGTATACATTACTTCTTTGCATAGTTGTATGGATTACACAACATATATATTTTATAATCTCTGATTTTATCACGCAATTTTACTTTTAATGTCTGACATAACACACAAGTCTTTTATAGTATTCAATTCTTGCATAACACTCATTTAATTCTTATTTTTTCACACACCTTTTGAATGAGACACCACTGATGAGTTCGATGTTGTTGCTTCTTGCAGCACGATTTAATGCGGTAATACCTTTAACCGCCAAACAAGTGGTCATATCCTCAGCCTCGAAACAGCTACCAAGGTAACGAGCGGCAAGCGTCAAGGTGCTGCCACTCTCACCATCAATGCGATTGTCTTGCACGCTTGGAGCAGCCCAAGCGCAACTGACGTAAAGCAAGCATGTGGATGCGATAATAGCGAACACTTTCATTTTCACGAAATTCGAGTTAAAACACCGAAACAATTATATTTGCACAAAATATCGGGAGCTATTGGCAAGACAAGAGGAAATGCGAATTTCCGTAAACGCGAAGTTTTTTTAAGTTAGTTTACTGCGTTGGCGCGAACGTGCAACACTTAAGAGCGTTAAGATGAATTTGATCTACTTGTCTGAAAACAGAAACCCTTTTATACTGGACTTCAAAAAAAACGCACAAAACATCATCACCAAAATCGTATGTTGCTGCCAGTGTGCGGTAGGCTGTGCTGCGCCGAAAAAATCAGCCGCTGTTACAGCGCAGCAACGCTTAAGAAAAGTAAAGTGAATGAAGTGATAAAAAGGCGCTCTGATGGTGAGAAAAAAACACAGCACAGCGCACGCACTGCTCGTAAAGCGATGCGAAAACAAAACACAAATCATACATGAAATGGAAGGTTTTTTTTTTTAATAATGCGAAAAATAAATAAACCAAAACGACCCAAAACAGGAAAAGTGCTCAAAAAATTAAAAAAAAAAAGTAAAATATTTAAGCAAAAGCTGCGCAACCGCAGTTGTCATAAAACAGGTACTAGCAGCCGGCAGCGGTTAACTTTAGCAGAAATAATTTTGAAGCAATTATGATTAAAGTCAACGCAATACACTCTCCTCATTTTGGCGCTTCTCCACCCAAAAACTCAAAAAAAAAGTGAAAATGTGTCAGTTAAAATGGAAACATCGTTAAAAGTGTCTCGTTGCGCATGCGCAACACATGCAAATGTAAACTTTAGTCAATGTTTGTTGGCTGTTTTCACGCTTTTTGTTGTACGCCTGTTGGCAGCGCTCAAAACGTGGCTGAACAAATTTCGCCTTTACGTACGCCTTTAACTTTTTCATTGTTTAACTGTCGCATACAGCATCCACTACAATTGTGGAAAAGATGTTGGAAACCTTACTGCTAACTGATCACACCTAAGGATATATTGCGACTAACCTTGCGCCATATGGGTTAAAAATTATCTAGTAATACCTTTTTGTGGCGCAGACTGTAAAGAAAACCAATGCAATCCATGCATACTTATTTCACTGAAAGCCTGCGGTTTGCTAACAATTAGTATGGATTTGGAAAATTAGATAGCACCGTCCCTTATACCTTATCTCAAAAGGTGGACCGAAAACTATTTGGTTTGTCCCCATATATCTGTCTAGTGTAGGAATTGAAGGAGAATTTAACAAGGGGTTCCTTGGAGCGGTGCCCTATCCACACTTTTGTTTAATTTTTAAATCGCGAAGCTCTCTTTCCCACCACGATTACTCATCGATAAGAAATAAATAGCACGCCCATAACCCGTCGATAAAAATCGATAACTTACAGATGAAAAATCGTTAGTTGCGTCGACGGCATTATGCTACGGATTGACCGCTATAAAAAAATAGTGTGTATGCCCTTCGATAATAACTTGCATTTTAATGAGAATGCAACCGCAATTGTACCTACAGTTTAGAGCCGTAACAAAATCCGGAAATCTCTTGCTGGAAGCATTTGGGACAAGGACAAAGAAACTCTAATAGTCACTTAGAAAGCAACAGCCCAGCCCTTGTACGCTAAGCGTCTTTGATTCGGTCGCCGAGAGGTGAACTGAGTGAAATGTGTCGTGAAGAGCGACACGTGAATAAATTTTTTACATGACAGTCAGTCACACCCTGTACCTCAATTCTGACGTTTCCGTTTTAAGTCACGGGCATTAAAAGCTGTCTTGCATCGATGTCGTCATGTCGAAAGACCCTCTTTTTTCGCAGTATTTAAAAAAAACCGCGAACATAAAAAAGTGCTTAGTCACACCCTGTACCTCAATTCTGACGTTTCCGTTTTAAGTCACGGGTATTAAAAGGTGTCTTGCATCGATGTCGTCATGTCGAAAGACCCTCTTTTTTCGCAGTAATTAAAAAAAAACGGCGAACATAAAAAAGTGCTTATATTTAAGAATTCATGAGCTTAAAACCGGCTTATAATAATTGAATTTCAATTATTATGTTTTTCTAAGAGAAACTGAAAAGAAAGAAACATTTACTGGCATATTGCGATGGACCCATTTCGAAAACCGCCAACGTAATCATCATCAGGCAATTTTGTAATGTTATCAAAGGTTTCACAATTGAGACACCGGGATTCGAACCGTGAATCACATGGTGAAACTGCAGTAGCCTTTAACCACTAGGCCATCCTGCTGGTATTTGTTTTCATGCTTAATTCAGTTTTTATCATTTCTACACTAACCACACAATTGAGACATTTTGTCTCTATATTAATTTGTGTGCCATGTAGATTTGTTTTTGTAAAGTTCTTCTTCGTTGCGAATGAGAAGCTTTGTAATCTCGGGCTCAGTTGTACATATTTATGTATGTTTGTTTAATGGTGTGTTCAGTTTATACTTATATTTAAGAATTCATGAGCTTAACACCGGCTTATAATAATTGAATTTCAATTATTATGTTTTTCTAAGAAACATTTACTGGCATATTTCGATGGACCCATTTCGAAAACCGCCAACGTAATCATCATCAGGCAATTTTGTAATGTTATCAAAGGTTTCACCGGGATTCGAACCGTGAATCACATGGTGAAACTGCAGTAGCCTTTAACTACTAGGCCATCCTGCTGGTATTTGTTTTCATGCTTAATTCAGTTTTTCTCATTTCTACACTAACAACACAATTGAGACATTTTGTCTCTATATTAAGTACGTCCAGAAAACTAATGTTCTTAAATTATCTAGATCTTGCATAGGGGCAGAAATTAAACCACAAGAGAAGTAAAGTTACCCGAAATAAATTGCTTTATTGTTGGCTTATTATCGATAGCGAGTTATTGTTGTAGAGTTATCAGTTTGTAATACTCTGGTAAGAAATCTCTAGCTTTTCGATATCAAATCGACACCAAATCTATACCCTTTCGACAGCAAATCGATAACAAACTGGTAAAACTTCGATTTCAAATAGAAAGTTTTCTATAATGAGTTAATATTTTTCGATTAAAAACGACATCGAAAATAATTTTGATAACATATCGTTAATTTTACTTGAAATAATCGATAACTCTTCGATAATTATAAAGTAGGTAACTCATTGATGAACTTATTTGTCGATAACAAATTGCCAACAATTGAATACAAATCGATAACTTTTTGATAGCAATTCGATAATTTTTAATAGCAAATCCATAAGTTTCTGATGACAGATCGATAATGAAAAATACAAAACTTTTTGATAACATATCGATAACTTTTCGATAAATAATCAATAACTTTCACTAATCTAGGACAACACTTCTATTACTCAACGAACATTTTTCGATACAAATCGACAACTTTTGTATATCGATAAGTTTCTGATCACAAATCCATATCTTTCCATAAAACATCCACGACTTTTTGTTAACATATCGATAACTTTTCGATAAATAATCTATAACTTTAATTTATTAAATATTGTGCGAAATTTCGATTCAACGCGACATCAGGACGGACAAGGCGACAGATATTTCGACTATACCTTATAAATCTCTGCAAAGCTGCCGGGAGTAGGATTTGAATCTGCACTCCTGCGATACACGATTTGTTGACAAACATTTTCGACTAACGCCACATCATGCCAAAATACAACTTTATTCTAATTGCCTTCTTCTTGCATATATTTATATATCCGTACCAACATATTTTGTATTACAGTTATGAGTTTCAAATGACTTTTGTTCTTTGTTTGTTTGAGTTGATAAAAATTGCTTTAAAAATGTGCTCATACATTATGCAATAGAGCACTTACCACTAAAACCAATAATATCGTCAATAACATTTCGATAATAATTTCATAACAATCCATAGCTCGGCGATAAAAAATCGGTAAATCACTGATAACCTTTGCTAGCGACACAAAATTTACAACACCAGATAAATCGTCGATAAGAAATGGATAGCACGCCCACAAAACGTCGATAACAAACCGATAACTTATCGATGACAAATCGTTAATACCTCTATTAAAAATCATTTACACGTCATTCATTTTCGGTCCTGGTTTTGATTTTTTCTTCGGTTTTGACTACAATATTTTCTTTCCCCCCTCATCGACCTTTTATTTTATTTTTTTATTTCCTTTACCTTACTATACTTTCCTTTCCCTGCCTTGCCTTAATTTGCAGTCGGATTTCGCTAATATAAACTCTATCGCGTACATTTTGTATATTATGGATTTCCCTATATCGTGAACTGAGCTGCTTCAGATATCTAAGGCTGAGGGCAGAGTGCTCGCTAAAAGCTATGATAGGCGATAAGAAATTTTTATTTTCATTAACACAAATGTTGAAAAGAGACTGCTAGTTGTCTGATGCGTACCTTTCTCTTCATCAAATTTACTAAGGCTAGGAGTCTAGGCTCAACAAATTAAATCGATATATTCAATAAAAGGATGCTAATTAATGTATGGACTCATTTTTATTGTCCACACTGTAAATTCGTAGCCAACATGTACATCTAACAATTGAACAGCAAACAATTACCTGCAGGTTAATTTTGCACACACTTTCTTTCCTTTCACACTCTTCCCTTCAAATACTTTGGTACATGTAACGATGGCATACCGTGGATATGATCGTACTTGTTTGAATGCAGCCCCACCTTATTATCTCAAACATCATACAGTCCACCGAAAACTTCCTTTTGTTACTTTTGCAAGGTATGTATGTTCCATTCCATTGACTGTTACGTGTAAGGAAAAAATTAAAAAAAAAAAAAAGAAACCAGATGAAAAAAAAACAAGCCTACAGTATTTTGGTTATTGTTTTGTATGTAATTTCTTATCTGTCGCTTAAATGAGCTATTATGACTAATTTGGCTTTAAGCTATTTTGTAAATTTTGCTAGGCATAATTCAATAAAGATTTCATTAGGTGTAAAATTTCTCAATTGACATGAGTTTCAGGTGCTTTCGGCATTTTTTTGTGTTGTTTCTTTTATTCATTCATAAATTTTTTTTATTGTTTTGCATTTTTTGCGTGCTCTATCACTTTCATATATCCCTACCCACTTCGATGTTGAATTTGACCCAAATTTACACGCAAATTGATTAATAACACAAAATTTTTAGGTTATCTGTTAAACACATTTCCAAAAAGTGAAAACAAATTAATGATGATTTTTTTTTTCCAAATAGAAACATAAATATTTACTTTATCATAATTAGCCAATACAAATTATTGCCAGAGGCTACTTTATAAAGTTCAGTGAGATATTTAATCTACTAATTTGCGTAAATGTGCTATTTGGGGTATTTAGTCATACTAATAAAAAATGCGAATGTTAATCGAAGATGATTTAAGTTGTCTAGTTTCGGAAATAACTTTTGAAGCGAATTACATAAAGCTTACGATTAGCAATGCTTACCAGGCATTTCATCATAATCGTTGTATAAGTCCATGATGGTGTTTAGGGCGTGCGCTGGACTAGTCTACCGAAGATTCAAGTGGTAGGCGAACTAGCATCATAAATACATTCGTCTCCGCCCCGAGTTTAGGTATTTTAGGCCTTAAAAGGAATTGATTTCAATTTTAACTAACAAATACTTAAGTGCGGTAAAGGCTTCTATGCTGATTTCCACTAATCGGACTTTGGTGCCATATGCAGCATCAATTTTGGTTTGAATTTGGATTGTGGTTTCGGTTCCGGTTTACGTTTCGATTTCGGCTGCATTTCTGGTTATGGCTTATACACTCCTTTAGACTCTGGTTTCGGTTCCTATTTTAATCTGATTTCGCGCTCGGATTTGAACCGCATATGGCTCCGTTTTCGGTCCTGCCTTCGATACCGGTTTAGGCACCAGATTCGTTTCCAGTTTCGGTACCAGCTTTAGTTTCGGATTCGGCCAGGTTTCTTTCGAACATTGGTTTCCGGCTTCGATGCCAGTTTTGGTACTGGATTCGGCTTCTTTTCGTTGCTGGTTTTGGCCCGGTTTCGATCACTAGGTTCAAGTTTCGGTTGACTTCCAGCTCAGTTTCGCTTGACTTACAATTTCATTTCCCGTTTGGGCCCGGTTGCCTTCACGGATTCGGTTCCAGTTTCGATTCTAGTTTCGATTTTATTGCGGCTCATTGCAGATTCGATTCCGGTTTCGGTTCTGTAATGTGTTCTCGGGTTTTAGTTCTGGGTTCAGCTCTCGTCTTTAGTTCTGTATTCTTCGGTTGCAGTCCCGGTTTCACTTCCCGTACTTAATATGGCCTCAGTTCAGATTTAAATCCCGGCTGCTGTTTAGTTTTGGTTCTATATTCTATTCCTGTTCTGGTTTCGATTTCGTCTCCTGTTATGATTTCGATTCCAGTTCGGATTTCGATTCTGAATATGGTTTTAATTTCGGTTCCCGTCTAGTTATCAAAATCAATACCACAGTTGTCATCAAGACTGTACTATTTCCTTCCCTCAAATTTTTTTCAAAAGTGTTTTGAGAAAATACATAACTTTTGTGAAACAGCCCAACAGAGCCGCGCAATAGTTTTAATGGCTACCCTTGTACAGCTGCAAACCGTATGCACAGCGGTACAGTTGGTAGCCAAACTTGCATCAAAAGCGCTTGAGTCTGAGCTAAATGTATTGAAATTCATCAGCCAATTGGCATGACCATTCCAAAGGACATCAAAATGTTAAAAATGTCAGCTGAGAGCACGTTCAGGGGACAGAAAGGAACTAGTATCAACTCCTTATGTGATATTTCTGCACTAGTTCGGAACTAAAGTGATTCGCTACAGATCAGTTACAAAATAGTAATGAAACAAATCAGACAACAATCCCGAAAATATCTCAAAATGTTCCTAAAATAATCGCTAAGTTATTACAAAAGTGAGTAGAAGAGATTCGGAGTGCGAATTGCGGTGCCTTTGCACAATGTAAACCCTGTACAGCCCAACCTTTTTTTCGTTAGCCCAACCTTGGAAAAAAATTATCAAAAAAGAAATGTTCAGGCTGTGTGAAGCTGGCACCTCGAAATGCGAATTTTTTAATGTGAACTATGTCGTTCGTTTGCCAATCATTAGCATTGGATCCCCATACCTTTTTAAACGGTTTTATTTAGCTTGACTTGACAGGCTGCACGGCCCTTGTGAACGAATTTTGTAATTAAAATTGAAGTAACTTCCCGATAAGCTACAAGCTTGAAACTTGGAATATAGTTCAGAACCCGATGACAATGCAATAATACGAAAAAAAACTTCGATAGGTGGCACATGGATTGAAATATTTCAAAAAAACGTATTTGTGGCCCGATTTGGCTCATATTTGGAGCACATAATAAATACATGAATAGAAAGCGATATATGGAAAAAATAAATCGCCGCTAGGTGGCGAAGGATCGAGATATTAAAAAAAATAGTTTTTTGGTCTGATAAGGCTCATATTTGGAACACATATTACATACATGAATAGAAAGCGACAAATGAAAAAATCGCTACCAGGTGGCTCATATTTGGAACACATATTACATACAGTCCGGTAGAAATGACATCAAAATATTTTGGAGCTCGAGGAGGGACAAGCATATGTGGCGCTCAGACGAGTAAGCCTTTGGAAGGATTATGTATTTGAGGACTTGTAACAAATTGTCAGGAAAGAGTTTTTGTAATAATGAGTCACTAAATGAACTAAATGAATGAGAAGTAATAGGCAGTTAAATAAAGACTAAAAAAAATTATAAGCAAGTAAGTATATAACCGTTTTTCAGAGTACTTCTAGTACTGCGAGCACATAGCTGTTTTCGATCATTTCTAAGCCAAAAGAGTTATAAAATATAATAATTTAAAAAACATTTTTAAGTTAAACGGTTTTATTGAAAACAATACTTGCACTAAGTAATAAAAATACCTACACTGAACGAAATGGTGCTAGTAAAATCAATAAATATGTTCTGTTGTTCTTGACTTAACGGAGATTCGGTGAAATTCAGCGAATTACGTTTAATTCGACCGAGTTCTTTGTCAACCGAACAAATTAGTTTAGTCATTTCAACAGAAGAGAAATTGTCGCTCTTAAGTTAACAAAATTCTGTAAAATTGACAGATTCTTAATCAATCTAACTGATTTTTTTGTTAACATAACTGATCTCACTGGTCATTTCAACAGCGATCAACAGTCAATACATGAGCAAATTTCAAAGAAAATTTTACGCTGAAAAAAAAAAACACCAAAATAAGAAACCCACCAAATCGAAAAAACACAAAATGGGAGAACAACAAAAACTAGTTCTTCAGTTATCAATACAAAACGATAAAACCTTTTTTTGAATTTACTGTGCAAAAAATTATGAGTCGGCATAAAACAAGCAGGTCCCGTCCCGCCAATTTGTAGGAAAAATTAAAAAGGAGCACGACGCAAATTGGAAGAGAAGCTCGGCCTTAGATCTCTTCGGAGGTCATCGCGCCTTACATTATTTTTTTGTTTTTAGTAAATGCGTACATAAATGTATATGTAGCAAGCATGCGTATTTATGTATTCACATATTTACGTATGAATGTATGTATATGGCAACATAGGTACTTTCGTACAAAGCTGTCGCAAAAACTTTTTTTGTTCATTTGACTACTAAAATGGTCAATTACGAGACAACAATTTGTGCGCAGTTGACTCAACATCTTGTTGCGATGGATTAAAATTGACAGAAATTTCGGTTGAATTGACCCGTATTTCGGTTGATTTTACTAGTCTTTTTCTTTCAGTGTACTAAAAGTATAAAATAATTAGCTAGATCCTAGGTACTAGTCATCACACTCCTCATAAATCTGGGACGTTGATCAGACAATTAAATAAAAGCGTTGAACGCGTCGAATTTCTGTTAATATCATAAATAAGACCAACTCAACCTTAATCAGAAATTTCACGCGCTCAACGCTTTTATTTAATTATCTGATCAACGCCCCAGATTGATGAGCAGTGTGATGACTATTACCTAGGACCTACCTAATTATTTTATACTATTAGTATTATTATTACTTAATGCAAGCATTGTTTTCAATAAAGCCGTTTAACTTAAAAATGTTTTTTAAATTATTTTATTTTCATTAGCAAACCCTTGGAAAAAAAAATTGTTATTAAACAAAAAAAAAAGCAAAATAATTGTTCTCTCTCGTGCTCCGTTTGCCTCAGGTTAGCCCAGAAAAGTCCACCGTTTCAGTTTCATCGGAATCTGAAATCATGTCCTGGGCCAGGCGGTGGTTTTGAACACTTTTTTATTAAGACAATTTTTCTTCTAACGTCGGGCTAACTGCACAAAAAGGGTGGGCTTCCCTTGGGCGAACGGAAAGGTACGATGTTTTTTCCAAAAACCCCCTTCTACCCTCTAAAGACTTCTGAAATCGTTTCTAAAACATCCTGAATGGATCCTCAAGAAGTCCTGATGCCAATGTCGAAACTTTCACAAATTGCTTTCGACTAGCCTCAAAATTATCCGGGAATGTTCGGATACTGATAATATCGATTTATAAAAATTTTCTTTAAATCTGATAGCCTTATCTACTGCAATATTTAACTAGAATTCTATTACCGGCTTTAAGTATGTACTTAAATTTATTTTCCACAGGCTTGCTCTACATACAGATATGTATGTTTATACAATTTTTAATTGCTGCACACAACGAGAATTTGACCAGCATGAATTTTTATGTGTGCTGTTTTTAGTTTTTTTTTTAATTTACATATTTCCAGTTTATTTGCTACATATTTCAGTAAAAGTCACTGTCATTGTCTTTGAAGCCACCTACCGTTAGGGCTTGAACTTTTATGTAAATTTCTTGCACTGCTTTGCACTGAGGACACTAATCACCGAAACCTACATATTTTCCAACGAGTTAATTCCAAAAGCAAAGTTCAAACAAAAAAGTGACATGTAATGCATATATGTACCTATGTATGTACATACATATACAAAATTAGTCACATTTTAAATGGAAAACATAGTGGCATTAATGTGTGAAATGGTCAATGGCTCGCCCGTTGACGTTTAGTTTGCGTTAAACAATGTTGACAATTTGTACACTTTGTGAATTTAAAACCTTACATTTGGCAGAGAATTTCAAAATATACTTCCCGGCTAAAAATAAATGAGCCGTTATATTTACATAGTTATGCTAACATTGATGGTTATGTGACAATTTACATGGGTTTTCCAATTAAAGCACCGAAAATGAAAGTTTTTGTTGACGAATTTCAAAAAGGGTAAGAAATGGAATGAAATTGGTTTAGAAAGGAAAGTTAATTTTCCCTAGTAAGGAAGTAACGGAGTAATGAAGCTTATAAAGGGATAAGTAGTTTACAATATATTCCCTCTGAAGTAATAAGACAACTTACATATATCCACATACTTGGAACATTTTTGTAAAAACAACTTCCGATTTCGATATGAAAAGCTTTTCATCAAAAATGTATCTTTCTGCCTTGTAGATAACGTTCTGGGACGGCATAAAAAACAACTCACATGTTTGACAAAAAATCAAAAGCAGCACAGAAGGAGTAGGAGTGTTTGATCGCAGAGCAAACAACAAAAAATAACCACTAAAATATAAAAATGTACATAGACAAGCAACAAAAACACCACCTTCTCATATACCCATTTTGAATTCATACAAGTGCAAAATCTTTCTATTCCTCCATTCCCATACCTCCCTGTCAAATAATAGCTGACATGGAGAACGGCTGTCGCGAATAGCCAGATAATGGAAGAAAGGTTTGTTTTTTGCTCGCGATAAATAAATTGAAGCGCCATGAATTTTGAATTTCTTTTAAATGTATCTACAGAAAATCGGACTACATATTGTTATTAATTTTTGAAATTTATTTAATAGGGAAAATTTGAGCAGCCAGTTAAGCAAACATTTTAAATTATTTAAATAATGCAATATATCAGTCGTCTAAAAAAATGTTTGAAAAACTTTATTGAGCAAATGATTTAAGTAATCGAACGGCGATTTAATGCCAATTTCACACAGAGCCTTAATGAAATAATTAGTCAAGTTTTCTACATTAAAGCCCGAATTGAATTCAATCTTCAATACAAAATACAAATTCGTTAGCTTAATATGAAAATGTGCTAAGTCACTTTTTTGAAAAATTTTATTTTAATGGAGTTTTAAAACTGAATTCAAAATACATCGATCAAAAAAAAAAATATATATATATATATATTTTTATTTTTCATTTTTACGTGCTTTGGGCAATGAATCGTAAATGTGCTAAGTCGTCAGCTGTTAAAAAGAATGTGCTAAGTCAACCTGTCAATAATATCAATCTGAATTACTAGTAATTTTTTTGTGCGCGCATTTTATTTATTTATTTAATTAATTCAGTCTAAAAGTACATGCTTTGTTGTTGTTGTTGTTGTATTAACGATGAAGACACTCCCTGAAGGCTTTGGGCAGTGTTATCGATGTTAGTGGTCCTTTGCCGGATATAGATACGGTACGTTCCGGTAACAAAGCACTATTAAGGTACTAGCTCGACCATCTCGGGAACGATGACGACATTAAACCTTCTAGACCATTCCGCCCTCCCCACCCCCTAGTTCCATACGGAACTTGGGATCGTCAGATTGTCGGCTGTAAATGAAACAGGATTCGCCACGGGGTAGGTGAGGTAATTTGACAATTGGGTTGCAGAAGCTATATATATAACCCCTTGAGAGGGTTGCGCAGCACTACCCTTTGAAATTGGATACACCCATTTGAGACATGCCTTTGGTGTTTGAAAAACATTTGCGCTGACCATAATCTACTTCAATTCTTACATGTCGATAACTACATGCTTTCTTACAGACTAGTTAAAAATAGAAAACAATTCAAGCTTAAACTTATATAGGCTGTTATTAAAATTAATAACACTACTGAATCGATTTACTAGATGTATAGTCCTAATTATAGGTTCATTCATAGCATAATTCGTTTTATGAGTTATTTCGAGAAAATAACTATTATGCCGAGGATCACACAGTGGAATATATGGAATGAACAAATTAGATAAATCAGAGCAATTTGTGCTAAAGTTTAGTACTTTATGGGCAAGCATGAGTGAGATAAAAGTTTTTCTGTCATGCAAAGCCTGAAGACCAAACAATTTGTACCTGCTGGTATATTATAGGAGGCCGTCTGGCAAGTGAAGCATACGTAAAGGAATTTTTGTAAACAATTTTTGAACTTTCACAATTTTATAGGAGTTAGATTCATAGAAAGGATGGCATATTATTGAGCAATATTCAAGACTACTTCTGGCTAAGGATATATAAAGTCCGTTCAACGTCATAGGGTCCTTAAAGTCACTGGAGTTAGGTCTACTGAACCTAACCATTGCAACAAATTTTGAAACAACGGAGGCAATGTGACGAGCAAAAGAGAGTGTGGAGTCAAAAATTACACCCAAGTCTTTACTCTTGCCAACGATTAAGAGACTTAGCATTTAGTTTGTAGATAAAGTATGTGGCAGTTATCTTTTTGGAATAAGACACAACACAGCATTTGTTTGAATTTAAAAATAAATTATTGTCTGCGCACCATCCTCGGTGCCTCGGAGCAGCTTAAGCGCCGAACATACGGCTATAGTAGTATAGCGTCATCAATCACAAGACGAACAGACTACCTGATTCCCTATCTGCGCTGCGTGTGCGATCTTAAGGCCACAATAGAGGTGAACGGTTGGCGCAAGGGTGCTCAAATGGCGGACGAGGCTATACATGTGTACGCAGTTGGTTCCAAAGTAGAGGAAGGAGTAGGGTCTGCGGTGTACTGTTCTGATCCGGAAAAAACAGATCCTACAGGCTGCCGGATTACTGTAGCGTTTTCCAAGCGGAAATAGCAGCCGTAACCAAAGAAGTATAAACCCTGCAACCCTGCTGCAACCGTGCTAACTTTTATATTGACAGTCAAGCAGCAATTAAGGCAATAATCTCGCAAAGCACAGCATCTAAAAGCGTGTTAGAGTGTAGGCAGTCCCTGGAGAGAATCGGGACAGGGAGAAGCATATATCTATATTGGGTCCCAGGGTATATGCGAATAGATGGGAATGAAAAAGCGGATGAACTAGCTAAAAAGGGCGCATCACTTAAAGCTTGCCCCGTAAACGTCCCAATTAGACTGGGCGAGATTAATCGAAGGCGAGAGGTGCACATGATCGACCAATCAGGAAAGGCGTGGGTTCAAGCGCGGGGCTGTAAAGTGGTGAAGATTATGTGTAGGTCTTACAACCTTAGACTAACACAGTTGCTTCTATCATTAAAAAGAGAGGACTTTAGACTTATGACGGCTATTCTGACTGGACACTGCCTTCTGGCGTCACATGCTTTTAAATTAGGCTTGGTCAGTGATTGCAGATGTAGTAAGTGCGGGTTGGAGGAGGAAACGATCGAGGACATTCTGTGCTCGTGCCCTGCGCTTGCCAGGCTAAGACTCCAGCTATAAGAAGTGATACAGTTGTCAGATCTAGAAGCAGCAAGTGGCTTAAGTCCTAGGAAGCTTCCAGTATTTGCCAAGAGGACGGAGTTGTTTTATAACATAGGTCTTGGTTTTTGATAGGGTTTTTCAGGTTGTGAGGTCCTCATGGACCAGTTTAACGTAACCTAACCGGCAAAAGAGTCCAGATCAGAACCGCTAGAAATAGTTTGACAAATAAATAGTATTTAATATATAATATGTAATAGTATGAAATATATAGTTTTATTGTTATATTTCAATCATTAAAGGTGAGGAGTGATGGGGAAACATATTGAGTAAAAAGTGCAAAGTCAGGAGAAGGAAATTGTTTTGAGTGCGGAAATTGCGCTAAGTCATAAAATAGCTGCTGGGTTAGCATACATGATTTTTATTTATCTTTTTCAAATTTTCTACACTCAAAAGTATTGCAACTAAGGCATCCTCATTTACAGTTTTCAAAAAAAAAAAACAAGGTTATTTCAAAAATTATTGATTTTTTTTCGTCTCCTGTAAAATTTGTAACAGTTGATTTAGCACATTTTCACACTAAGTTAACGAATTCTTAATTATCTCATTATTGCTTTATCGAATGCCTAATCGAGTGAAAAATCCAATCGGTTTTGCTTGGTGCTTCGTATTTTATTGTCAATGCAACAAATGACAGTCAAATTAAATTATTAAATTATTTTCAATAATTTACGAAATATAGAAAAACACGAAAAAGTTCAAATTTAATTTTCGCTGCCTTTGCTGCAAAAGATAATGTGGCTTTTTCGAAAATAGGCACACATTTGGTTAGGTGCAACATCTATGCGTAGTTGCGCATGTATTTAATTTTGATTGTATTTATAGTTAAGAAGGAAACGGCTGCTTTCCATTTTAACTATTTTTTTTAAAAACGAAATATTTTTTGGGGCTGCTAACAGATGTTCGCTTAATGAAGCAAAAGGCCCTGTATGAAAAGGGGAAACTTAGTTATTTCATTAAATAGAATTGTGATTCGATTATACCGTTTTCACACAGAAACAGGTGATCCAGGCTGTTTGCTATTACGTTTTTTTTTTCAAACATTCGCCACTTGTATGAATTCACAATGCATATACCATATGTGCGAATGCCGAAAGCTGAAAAAAACTTGAAAAAATAAATAATTTTGCGAATAAAGTGTGCATTACCGTTTTAGCTTCAATTTCATGTGCCTTGTAATTATGTCACTTCCTCATCAGCTTGTTCCTTCAGTCTGTTGTTTGTATGCTAAACGTCTGGGTAGTTAAAAGCAATCGATAACTTAGATACATATGTATATCCCTTTCATGATTTCATGACTTTTTTGTTTGACAAAGTTATTTAAAAATATTAGTATTTATATATGTATGTACGAGCATTTATCCGCTTTACGCAGACATCAACACAGTCCAGCGAATTAAAACGCAGCGGCAATGGTGGCGAATGAAAGAGGGCGGGCCCCCACTCTGCTGGAAGAACCAGGTAGAAACGGTTTAAATTCCTTTGGTGGGACCAATTGGCGCCAGCTAGCAGAGCGAAGAAGCGACTGACGTGCCTTATTGGAACCGTTTAAACGTACCAGCATGGTGCAGATAGCTCTCACTTACAATCCTCGTATGCCTCCAAAATGGACCAGGAAATAAACCAAAATAGGGCCCAAAGGTGTTCGATCTGAGATGAAAATACTACCTTAAGTTGTCCCAAGGTTAACCCTAGTAGAAATAAATTGTATTTGGTTCCGCAATGATTCTGAATTAACGGTACTTTTGAACTGCTGCCTTACAAATATTCGGGTAGCTTCCGAGCTGAACTGCTTAAACTAAATCACCTCAAGCACACTTCGAATAGATGGATGGCTGATCACGGTCTTCAGCTGGCAATAACAAAAACGGAGATCGTAAACCTTGTGAGAAGGGGGATCTCCACTATCATTAATATGACGACTGGCGACCAGCAAATAGAAACATGTACTTCAACGAAATATCGTAGCTCAACTTCTCGAAGCACATCCGAAGAGCCTGCGAAAGGGTCTACACATTATCGAATCGGAGTAGATTAATGGTAAACACAGAAGGTGCAAAGCCATATACAAGGAGGCTGCTTCCACCACCTTCTAATTCTACATTCTTATGCGATGCAGAAAACTGGGCGGACGTAACCTAACCGGCAAAAGAGTCCAGATCAGAACCGCTAGAAATAGTTTGACAAATAAATAGTATTTAATATATAATATGTAATAGTATGAAATATATAGTTTTATTGTTATATTTCAATCATTAAAGGTGAGGAGTGATGGGGAAACATATTGAGTAAAAAGTGCAAAGTCAGGAGAAGGAAATTGTTTTGAGTGCGGAAATTGCGCTAAGTCATAAAATAGCTGCTGGGTTAGCATACATGATTTTTATTTATCTTTTTCAAATTTTCTACACTCAAAAGTATTGCAACTAAGGCATCCTCATTTACAGTTTTCAAAAAAAAAAAACAAGGTTATTTCAAAAATTATTGATTTTTTTTCGTCTCCTGTAAAATTTGTAACAGTTGATTTAGCACATTTTCACACTAAGTTAACGAATTCTTAATTATCTCATTATTGCTTTATCGAATGCCTAATCGAGTGAAAAATCCAATCGGTTTTGCTTGGTGCTTCGTATTTTATTGTCAATGCAACAAATGACAGTCAAATTAAATTATTAAATTATTTTCAATAATTTACGAAATATAGAAAAACACGAAAAAGTTCAAATTTAATTTTCGCTGCCTTTGCTGCAAAAGATAATGTGGCTTTTTCGAAAATAGGCACACATTTGGTTAGGTGCAACATCTATGCGTAGTTGCGCATGTATTTAATTTTGATTGTATTTATAGTTAAGAAGGAAACGGCTGCTTTCCATTTTAACTATTTTTTTTAAAAACGAAATATTTTTTGGGGCTGCTAACAGATGTTCGCTTAATGAAGCAAAAGGCCCTGTATGAAAAGGGGAAACTTAGTTATTTCATTAAATAGAATTGTGATTCGATTATACCGTTTTCACACAGAAACAGGTGATCCAGGCTGTTTGCTATTACGTTTTTTTTTTCAAACATTCGCCACTTGTATGAATTCACAATGCATATACCATATGTGCGAATGCCGAAAGCTGAAAAAAACTTGAAAAAATAAATAATTTTGCGAATAAAGTGTGCATTACCGTTTTAGCTTCAATTTCATGTGCCTTGTAATTATGTCACTTCCTCATCAGCTTGTTCCTTCAGTCTGTTGTTTGTATGCTAAACGTCTGGGTAGTTAAAAGCAATCGATAACTTAGATACATATGTATATCCCTTTCATGATTTCATGACTTTTTTGTTTGACAAAGTTATTTAAAAATATTAGTATTTATATATGTATGTACGAGCATTTATCCGCTTTACGCAGACATCAACACAGTCCAGCGAATTAAAACGCAGCGGCAATGGTGGCGAATGAAAGAGGGCGGGCCCCCACTCTGCTGGAAGAACCAGGTAGAAACGGTTTAAATTCCTTTGGTGGGACCAATTGGCGCCAGCTAGCAGAGCGAAGAAGCGACTGACGTGCCTTATTGGAACCGTTTAAACGTACCAGCATGGTGCAGATAGCTCTCACTTACAATCCTCGTATGCCTCCAAAATGGACCAGGAAATAAACCAAAATTGGGCCCAAAGGTGTTCGATCTGAGATGAAAATACTACCTTAAGTTGTCCCAAGGTTAACCCTAGTAGAAATAAATTGTATTTGGTTCCGCAATGATTCTGAATTAACGGTACTTTTGAACTGCTGCCTTACAAATATTCGGGTAGCTTCCGAGCTGAACTGCTTAAACTAAATCACCTCAAGCACACTTCGAATAGATGGATGGCTGATCACGGTCTTCAGCTGGCAATAACAAAAACGGAGATCGTAAACCTTGTGAGAAGGGGGATCTCCACTATCATTAATATGACGACTGGCGACCAGCAAATAGAAACATGTACTTCAACGAAATATCGTAGCTCAACTTCTCGAAGCACATCCGAAGAGCCTGCGAAAGGGTCTACACATTATCGAATCGGAGTAGATTAATGGTAAACACAGAAGGTGCAAAGCCATATACAAGGAGGCTGCTTCCACCACCTTCTAATTCTACATTCTTATGCGATGCAGAAAACTGGGCGGACCCAATAAAAACCCGCAAGCACCGAATCGTTCACACCTCGGTAAAACACAGAAGGGCGCTGCGAATAGCTTCTACTTACAAGGGGGTCGGCAGAAGCTGTGCTGGTCATTGCGGGAACCATAACGAACAGTGGAGCAGCAGCCCAGCTGGAAAGTGGACCTGGGAACCAATTTGCAAACTAAACCCATGCTTGAAGCGCCCACATGTAGAGGTCGACTTTTACTACACCCAATTTCTAGACCCACACGGTTACTATCATAAATATCTCCACATAATGGGTAAGGTTGAAAACTCGAAATGCTTATACTGTGAAAAATAAGACGATGTACGCCACAACCTGACCTGCTGAAGGGACAGAGCTGATACGGTCAGCACATATATGAGGAATATACTTCTAACCAAACGAGAAGGTGGCTACCATTAGCGTAAGAGTAAGCATCGAGCTCGAGTGACCACCCGTACCCGAAGTAATGTTAAATATCGTCCCATGAAGGGGGGGGGGGGGTTAGGTTATAGTGGTAGTTCTTCAAGGAAGAAGGCAATCCAACTCTCAGTGAGGAAGAAAACATACCGGTCAGTGCAACAAGCATTTCCTTCTCCTTCTAAAAAAACGTAAGATAAGATTAGATTTCGGTTAGAAATGCTTTTGAAATACTTCATATCGATGATGTTGTTCGAGCCATTTAAAAAGCATGCATTTCAGCTTCCTTTCAATTTCACTCTGAGTTTGAGCTTTGCATTTCCGTTTAAGAAGTCTCACATCAAAAACGCACTGACACGAAAACATCGTAGTAAATGTAATCCTCATTGAGCAACTGCCTTGAAGCCATAAGAAATATTTAAAATATTCAAAATATTTGTTGATGGCATCATTTCTGGTGGTTAAATCCAATAACTATACAGAATAAGTGAATATATATATATATATATATATATATATATCCATTGTTACCTTTTACACAATATGTTTACATGCAAAAAAGCTAACTGTTGTTATGCCTTCCCACCAACATGACTATTTGCTTTGCTATCAGCAACAGCGCACTTTGAAGCCACACATTGATGAACTAACTCATACACGGTTGAATTCTCTATAAAGCAGTATTTCCTTACCCCACTACTTTTTACTCACACTTTTGGTACACACCCAGTTGCTGTCATTATCTCATCTTTGTGTGCTTTCTCAGTATGTCAATATTTTCGCAAATGAAATGGAAATCAATTTCATTTCACTTGTCGGAATTTTTGCCATCAACCTAAATATAAGTACAACGAAACAATTTTTTAAAGCCGTGTTTCTAGTGTCTTCCTTTTTGCGTAGCTTGCTGCTTTTATGTGTTTTTTCATACCCAGCTGTACTTGTACACAGGGTATTATAACTTTGATTGGATAACGGTATTGGTTGTAAAGATATAAAGGAATCGAGATAGATATAGACTTCCATATGTCAAAATCATCAGTATCGAAAAAAAATTGATTGAGCCATGTCCGTCCGTCCGTCCGTCCGTCTGTCCATTAACACGATAACTTGAGTAAATATTGAGGTATCTTCACCAAATTTGGTACACGAGCTTATCTAGACCCAGAATAGATTGGTTTTGAAAATGAGCAAAATCGGATGATAACCACTCCCACTTTTTATATATATAACATTTTGAAAAAGACAAAAAACCTGATTATTTAGTAAATAATACACCAAGAATCAAGCATGCTTAACCAACGAACCGATATCATTTCGTTACGATAATTAACGTTAATAAACGAAACAAAGTCATTTGGTTTCGTTTATTAACGTTAAGAACGTCAAATTAACGAAATGTTTTTGTTTCGTTTTCTGCCCTATCAAAACGAAATCAAATCGTTTATGTTGATTATTAATTTCAAACTATGCTGGCAAAGCTGATTGATGGCGGAGTCATTAAAGGTGAAAGCACTAGCCAAGCTGATTGCAACTTTTCTCATGAATTTTGACAGTATGAACATTTCTCAGAGTATTTTTGACATTACCACCAACAAATTACAAAACAAATTACATGGAGTTTGTGTGTATGTCCGCTCGCTGTTACCACCTTACGGATTCACCATGGCTATAGCATTGCCAGCACAATTCAAAAATAAAGTATCACGTTTTTGTTAACGTTTTTAACGTTAACGAAAGCTTTTCGTTTCGCTTAAAAACGACACACAATTTATCTTGATAATTTCTTTACCGATAATATTTTTTTTTGTGTTTTTTTTTTGTATAATTTGTTTATTTGCAATCTATTTTAAAATAATAAGCAAATTCTATAACTTATGACTAAGAAAAGTGACTTATATTATTGAACTCCATTGAGGTCAATAATAATATATGTGCTAGCAATTATGCAACTTACATAAATGTAATGTATGCTTATATTCAGACATCTAAGTTACATTTTAATATTTTATTTTTACATTTAGTTATTAAATTCTAAAGGGAAGGTCTAATACATGATGCCTTTTAAGTCTAATAATTTCATTAGATTCATCAAGTAATGCAACTACTAGCCCGTTATCATGATTACTTATTCTCTGTAAATATTTTGTACTAATTCTTTTAATTTCATTTTTTATAAAAGGAATTTCTAGATCAGAATGAATGGCTTTATTAGTAAGGAACCAGGGTGCACCAGTAATTAATCTTAAAGTTTTGGACTGGTATCTTTGTAGAATTTCTATGTTCGAATTACTAGCAGTACCCCACAGTTGTACTCCGTAGGTCCATACTGGCTTTAGTATGGCCTTGTATATTAAAATTTTATTTTTAAAATCTAACGGTGATTTCGGGCCTAGTAGCCAGTAAAGTTTGTTGGTTTTTATCTTTAATTGTTTACTTTGGCTTGAATATGGCATTTCCAGGTTAGCCGTTTGTCCAACTGTATACCAAGATATTTGACATTGTCATGTTTGGGAATTATATCAACATTTAGCTGCAGTGAAGGGCAGTCTTTCCGTCTAAGTGAAAACAAAACGTGTACAGATTTGTTTGTGTTTACTTTTATTTTCCATCGGTCCAGCCACGTCTGTATCTCGTTTAATTCTCTCTGAACTAGATTAGTTGCATCAATTGGAGACTGACTTGATGCTAGGATAGCGGTGTCATCAGCATATGAAGCAATTAGAATATTTTCGTTTTCGGGAATGTCAGATGTAAAAATGGTATATAGTATAGGGCCCAGTACGCTGCCCTGTGGTACTCCAGCTTTGATGTGTCCTATTTCAGATATTTCTTCATTCACTCTTACGTAGAGTGATCTTTCGGCAAGGTAAGACTTTAGTGTTAGATAAAAAGGTGTAGGAAGTATATTTTTTAATTTATATAACAGGCCTTGATGTCAAATGGTTGCTGTACGTCCAAAAATGAGGCAGAGCAGTATTCCTTTCTTTCAAAGGAATCCGTTATGAAATTAACAACGCGGTGGCATTGTTCGGGTGTACCATGATATCGGCGAAAACCAAATTGATGTTCGGGTATTACCATATTTTCTTTCAGTATTGGGAATAATCTGCGCAAAAATAGTCTTTCAAATATTTTGGAGAATAGTGTCAATAAACTGATTGGCCTGTAAGAAGATATTTGATTTTCAGGTTTTGTCGCTTTATGCACGATAACTATTTCGGCGCACTTCCATTGCGTGGGAAAATAGTTTAAACTTAATATTGAGTTATATATCAGAGTTAAGAACATGATTCCTTTTTTCGGTAAGCACTTGGCCACTTTGTGCGTCAATTTTAGCATTCCCAGGAGATTTATTGTTACTCAAGTTTTTGATCTCAGAAGAAATTTCTTTCGGTGTAATATGTTTGATCGGTAGAAATAATTGACATGGAGTATCCAGAGATGCAAGCACATCATAATCGTTGTTGCTTTGGTTTATAAACGGAGTAAACGTTGTCTCTAGATACTTAGCATATGCATTAGCCTTACTCTTATCTGTCCTACACCAAACGTTGTGACTATCTTTTATAGGCGCATTTCTCTTTTTGGGACATTTGAGGTATTTCGTGGCATTCCAGATCTTATGGTCATCAAACTTTCTATCATTTAAGCTGTGTATATAATCTGATACTGATTTATTTTTGAATTCTATTAGTTTTTCCTTAACCTGAGTTGTAGCTCTATTTAGTGCAGTTTTGTCTATTGGATTTCTGGTAGTTTGCCATTTTTTCCGAAGGCGTCTCTTATGCTTAATTAGAGCTCTTATCTCACCACTTACATGCATACAGCTACGAGATTTAAACTCATTACTCGTTTGGGGAGTAGAAACAAAGGCCGCTTCGTGAATTTGATTTGTAAAATATTCCACTGCATTATCTAGTTCAACTTAAGTTTTAATTGATATATTGAGTTTTAAATTTCTAGTTAACCAGTCTTGAAAAATATTAATTTGACTCTTACTGCTTAATGCTTTGTACTTCTGTTGTCTCAGGCTAGTTAGAGTGTCGTAACTAATAATGATAGGAGAATGAGCGGAGCTTAGTTCTTCAGAACTGATTACTTCTAGTAATTGGGCTGGGATACCATTGTACACAGCGAAATCTAATAAATATGGAATTTTCGATGAGTCACTGGGCCAATACGTAGGCTCACCAGTCGACAAAGTTCTAAAATTATTTTTAGCAACACATTTTTAAAGCTCTCTTCGCTTTGGGTTAGAAGTACGTGAGCCCCACCAGGGGTGATTCGCGTTATAATCGCCTCCTACTAAAAATCTAGGTCCTAAAGAGTTAAACAAGTTTTCATATTCAGCAGTTTTGATTGTATGGCGTGGAGGTGTATACAATGCATACATTTGTAGGTCAGCATTGTTTGCTTTTATTTTGATTCCAGCGGCTTGTATTGATGTGGTTTGTTTTGGTTCTAGCACATCATACTTTATACTAGATCTTACTAGCACAGCACAACCCGCATGCCCCCTATTGCTTGGGTGATTACATGTGACTAAATCGTAGTTTTTAATTTTGAAATAGGTTTTGGTAGTAAAATGAGTTTCTGAGACTAACATTATGTCAATAAAGTTTTCGTCTAAAAATAATTCTGTTTCATTTGTGTGACGGGTTAAGCCATTGGCATTCCATATTGCTAACCTTAGATTTACTTGCATAATTTATTTATGAGTAGAGACATCATATTAAGCAGCGCGTTTGTTAACTCTATTTGCTTAGTTAGTAGCTGCTCTATTTTTTCCATTGCATTTTCGCCATTCTTTTCATAGTTACCTTTTAAAACGTTTGAGTATGACTGTTTATTGTTGTTGAGTTCATTAGAATTATTTTCGGTATAACTTGCTTCATTGCCTAAATGAGCGCGATTTTCTGGGTTGATACTTGTACTCTCTTTAGCACGATTGTAATGTAGCGGATTTTTGCGAACAAGTTGTTGATATACAGCACAACCTTTATAATTTGATGTGTGATGCTGGAGACAGTGAAAACATGTTGGGAGAGAGTCTTTAGGTTTTGTGCACTCAATTGTTGGGTGCATTAAATTACATTTCACACATGTATAGGATTTTTTGCAATACGTTTTAGTATGTCCAAACTCTTGACACCTATGACATTAGACAATGTCACTTGTTTGACGAGGAAGTTCTACTTTAACTATTGCATTATTTAGATGTCTTAGCTCATATATTTCTTTGTTATTTTCATTCGGTTCCAAATCAACAAAGAACATTGACAAAGGTTGTTTATGTATTCTGCTTTTAACATTATAAATATTTCTAACTTTATGTCCTAGCTCTGTAATTTGACTGGTAATTTCTTCGATAGGAGTGGAATAGTGAATTCCTTTTAACACTACTCTATATGATCGTTCTTGCTTTGGTTGATAGGTGTGATAACTGTTTTGCTTATATCTAAATTTGTGACAGTTTTTCTGTAAGCATCAATGTTTTTTACCATAAGTCTAATTTTTCCATCTGCTAGAGATTTATAACTAAAGTCTTTTTTATCAATCACACTAGAAATATAGTTTATCATTTCACTTATATTTACTACGCCTGGTATGTTTAATGGTGGTGGCTTTGGAATAGTCGACTCTGCTTCCTTGCTCGCTGCTAGATTATCATCCTCTCCAGCTTCCATTTGATCGTCATCATCGCTGAGTAAATCGAATCGATTTGGATGTATAAGAATCTGCTTTTTATTTCGATATAGCTTGGGAGACTCCTCATTGACACTTTTTCCAATTTTAGTTGGCACATTTTGCCACATCAAAACAGTATTGTCATTTTCATCATCGTTCTCTTCTGTAGCATTCATATTGAGTGCTTTGTTTGTGATAAACAGGACTAACAAAAACACAAAGATTTACTCTCACTTTCGTTGTCAATAGCTGAAATTTGATAAACACGTATGTTCGCTCGCACGGTCAATCAACGACTCCGATAATATTTCGAAGTGTTTCAACGGAAACGGTGGAAATTTTTTGATAAACGATAAGCTTAACGTTAACGTGCATCCTTACTTATTCATTATATTACCCTTCGAATGTTCCTATTTTTATATTAAAATGACAAATTATATTTCTTTTATTTTCATTTCCCTTCCATTGATTTTCCTTCCTTTCCTTTCCTTTCCTGTCCTTTCCTTTCCTGTGGTTGAATTTCAACCACTGGGCGAACTCTAGTATGTATTATTGCGCAGCCTTGTAACACTATTAAGCACACAAAACAAACAACAACAGCATTTCAAGTGTACAGCTGGGTATGTAATGTTCGGTTACACACGAACTTAGACTTACTTATTTATTTTATACTTATCTTAAAAATTGTTTAGGTATGTACATATTTTCACTATATATTTCATATCTTATACAGCCGAATATTTGGATATTACGAATGAGATAAGATTATTGATCAGCCCCATTAATGAAAGGTAAGAAGTCGTCGCCACAGCCAAAGACAGTCCTGTCCTTACTTGTTTTTATTGATGTTGCAGGTACGAATACAGGGATATCCTATGAAATGGAGCCAGGCACTTTTAAGATGATTTAAAGGAGAAGTCTCGGCATTCTTTGAATTTAAACTTTTTTTTAGGTTCATTTGTGAGATGAACATTGATATGATGACGAAACATAAAGCTTAAGCCGTAATGCCGAGAGTATTGTAACTGTGACAGAAAATGGAGCCTGTTGAAAATTTATTAAATTTTTCAGATAAGTGCTCATGCTCAGAGTTTTCTCATGCATACCACAAAAAACGTGAAACTTTGTTCTCGATCTATTTTTATTTATATTTATCGAAAATGTCGCTTAAGCTTGTATATATGTTCTACATATATAATATTTTTTATGTAGCCGATTTATTGGATATTACGAATAGAATAATATTATTGCTCGGCTACATTCATGAAAGGTATGAATTTTTCGGAACAACCGAAGACATTCCCGGCCTTTCTTTTTCTTTCCTTTTTGCACGAAAATAGGTGCAATCTAAATTTTAAACCAAATTTACCAAAAACGTTAAAGATTTGGGCTCAAACTTTTAACCGTGTATTTAAATTAGCTTCATTAAATACAAATAAGGTAATTTAGTTATTTTTCTTATTAAATCACAAATCGTATGACAGAACATACTATTTCAACCGTATTGAAAATGTTAAATGAGCACTTTAGTTTAAAAAGAATAAAAGAAATTGAAAATTGTTTAAAGGTTAATTTTATTCAGTTTTATAAGATACATTTTTATTGCACCAAAATTCACTTTCTCATGGAACCTCCCTTCAGTATTTTATTCCAGATCGCCCCATACAAGTTTAAATTCAATATATTTTGACGTGAGCTGAGACGTTTATGAAATAAATCTGACAAGAAGCGTTCAGCCGAGATAGAGTAATAATTCACCCAGCACTTATATACAAGAACTCTCTCCAGATTCTTTATAACCAATCAGTTTTCTTATGAAATGCAGTACTTCGTTATAATTAGCCTCTGCAGAAAGTAGCATATTTTCGTCTTTCCCTACAGATTTATCATTAGCATCTGCAGAAAATAGCATATATTCGTCTACCCCTTCAGATTCAAATATTCCCACCGAACAAAGAGTTCCTTTCATGACGCCCGGTGCACCAGCATCTTCAATACAAATTTTTTTGTCACTTTGAGCACAAAACATTCGTCTTCCAATGGGGTAATTCTTACATTTACGCGGTTCCATTAATTTCACGACATATGTTACGGGTGTCAAACGATGTGGGTTTATTAAGTCTGCAGTCCATGTACTAATTTGAATCCTATCCCACAATACAAATGCATGTTCGCAAGGTGGTATTACCCTCACTCCATCCTTATCTTCAAAGGGTTTATTCAGTTTTATTCCAACTATATCCTTGTTGCCTCTTATGCATGTTGAATTAATTTCTTGATGAAATACCTCCTCAACTTGGCGACGTGGTCCTCTAAAATTTTCTGAATTAGCTACAACGTTCATTAAATTTAATTTGACAACGTTCAGGCATGTCAGAGCTGTGATAACGATTTGCATAGATACTAATGAGCCAGCACAGCGATATTGTTCTTCCTCAAGTAATGCTACCATATAACGCAGATCGTCAGTTTCGGAATGTATACATGTCAAAATACAGCTAAGAAGGGCAACCAAGATCGCGATATGATTATGAAAATACATTTTAGTTCTTGACTTTTTACGCTGCTCGTTAAAGTAACTAAAGCAAGAAAAGTTTTGTGAGCGCTATTTATATACAGTGGTGAAGCTTGATGAAATTTTCGGGTGCGGTGCAAGTGCACAGTTAGAAATCTAAACCAAAATTTTGAAACATTAATCGGTTTAAACACTTTTTGAAACATTTTGCTACACATTGGGAACCTCTCAATTTAATATTATCTTTTCTAATTTTATTCAATTTTAATTTAAAACTTGTTGAAACAATAAGTTTAAAACTTTAAATTGTTTAAAAAAAAAAGATTAAAAAATCAAAAATACAAACTTGTGGTCACTTCTGGGTTTAAAACGAAAGCAAAAGGTTTTAAAGATCTAAAAAGAAGAAATGGAATAGAAACTTCTACTTTTAAAACTTATCCTAAAAGTTTAAATTAGGTGCTGAAAATTCAAAAATAACAAATTTTGTTGGTGAAAAGTTCTGCAAGCTATCGAATTTTTTTAAAAAATTGTGTTATACATATAAGGTGTTGTGAAATAATTTCTTACACAGAAGGTAGACCAATTTTGTAGAAAAATTCTATAGTTCAAAACTGGTGCGTTTCTAGTATATGCGGAACCTCTACTATTTTGACCTCTATATCTTTTACATGCTTCAAAATGGCGAATTTAACATATCGATGTTCTAGTTTGTTTCAGTTATATTAACTTTCGTACCGAACTAGATACATATTTCCACTTTGGAACTAGTTGGTTTATTGGAGCTATTTCGGTATTTCAAAACTAGTGTTAAAATAACAGCTTACTTGTTTTCTTGGTACTACTTCGTTGGTTCCGAACACAAGAGAAAATTATACATGCTGCTTCTAGTACAATATTAGAGCATTTATCGATATTTCCGAGCCAGTGGGAATGTTTGGGTAAAGAAATCATGCTCATAGTCGAAGTTGCTTAAAGCTGTGAGCAGTTTTTTTGTAGGTAACATATTTCTCAAATTAAATATGAACAAGTAAGGAAGGTTAAGTTCGGGTGTAACCGAACATTACATACTCAGTTGAGAGCTATGGTGACAACATACGGGAAAATAACCATGTGGGAAAATGAACCGAGGGAAACCCTGGAATGTGTTTGTTTGACATGTGTATCAAATGAAAGGTATTAAAGAGTATTTTATGAGGGAGTGGGTCATAGTTCTATAGGTGGACGCCATTTAGGGATATAGCCATAAAGGTGGATCAGGGTTGACTCTAGAATGCGTTTGTACGATATGGGTATCAAATGAAAGGTGTTAATGAGTATTTTAAAAGGGAGTAATCCTTAGTTCCATAGGTGGACGCCGTTTCGAGATATCGCCACAAAGGTGGACCAGGGGCGACCCTAGAATTTGTTTGTACAATATGGGCATCAAACGAATGGTGTTAATGAGTATTTTAAAAGGGAGTGAGCCTTAGTTCTATAGGTGGAAGCCGTTTCGAAATATCGCCATAAAGGTGGACCAGGGGTGACTCTAGAATGTGTATTTTTAATGAGTATTTTAAAAGGGAGTGAGCCTTAGTTCTATAGGTGGAAGCCGTTTCGAAATATCGCCATAAAGGTGGACCAGGGGTGACTCTAGAATGTGTTGTAGGATATGGGTATCAAATTAAAGGTATTAATGAGGGTTTTAAAAGGGAGTGGTGGTTGTTGTATAGGTGGTCGCCTTTTCGAGATATCGCCATAAAGGTGGACCAGGGGTGACTCTAGAATGCGTTTGTACGATATGGGTATCAAATGAAAGGTGTTAATGAGTATTTTAAAGGGGATTAATCCTTAGTTCCATAGGTGGACGCCGTTTCGAGATATCGCCATAAAGGTGGACCAGGGGTGACCCTAGAATTTGTTTGTACAATATGGGTATCAAAAGAAAGGTGTTAATGAGTATTTTAAAAGGGAGTAATCCTTAGTTCCATAGGTGGACGCCGTTTCGAGATATCGCCATAAAGGTGGAGAAGGGGTGACCCTAGAATTTGTTTGTACAATATGGGTATCAAAAGAAAGGTGTTAATGAGTATTTTAAAAGGGAGTAATCCTTAGTTCCATAGGTGGACGCGGTTTCGAGATATCGCCATAAAGGTGGGCCAGGGGTGACCCTAGAATTTGTTTGTACAATATGGGTATCAAAAGAAAGGTGTTAATGAGTATTTTAAAAGGGAGTAATCCTTAGTTCCATAGGTGGACGCCGTTTCGAGATATCGCCATAAAGGTGGAGAAGGGGTGACCCTAGAATTTGTTTGTACAATATGGGTATCAAAAGAAAGGTGTTAATGAGTATTTTAAAAGGGAGTAATCCTTAGTTCCATAGGTGGACGCGGTTTCGAGATATCGCCATAAAGGTGGGCCAGGGGTGACCCTAGAATTTGTTTGTACAATATGGGTATCAAAAGAAAGGTGTTAATGAGTATTTTAAAAGGGAGTAATCCTTAGTTCCATAGGTGGACGCCGTTTCGAGATATCGCCATAAAGGTGGACCAGGGGTGACCCTAGAATTTGTTTGTACAATATGGGTATCAAAAGAAAGGTGTTAATGAGTATTTTAAAAGGGAGTAATCCTTAGTTCCATAGGTGGACGCCGTTTCGAGATATCGCCATAAAGGTGGAGAAGGGGTGACCCTAGAATTTGTTTGTACAATATGGGTATCAAACGAAAGGAATTAATGAGTATTTTAAAAGGGAGTGGGCCTTAGTTCTATAGGTGGACGCCTTTTCGAGGTATCGCAATAAAGGTGGACCAGGGGTGACTCTAGACTTTGTTTGTACTATATGGGTATCAAATGAAAGGTGTTAATGAGTACTGTGAAAAGGGGTGGGCCATCGTTCTATAGGTGTTCGCCTTTTCGAGATATCGCCATAAAGGTGGAACAGGGGTGACCCTAGAATATGTTTGTACGATATGGGTATCAAATGAAAGGTGTTAATGAGTATTTTAAAAGGGCGTGGGGCTTAGTTCTATAGGTGGACGCATTTTCGAGATATCGCCATAAAGGTGGACCAGGGGTGACTCTAGAATGAGTTTGTACGATATGGGTATCAAATTAAAGGTATTAATGAGAGTTTTAAAAGGGAGTGGTTGTAGTTGTACATGTGAAGGCGTGTTCCAGATATCGACCAAAATGTGGACCAGGGTAACCCTGAACATCATCTGTTGGATACCGCTAATTTATTTATATATGTAATACCTGCCAATATTTTAAGGGTTTTTTATTTCGCCCTGCAGAACTTTTCATTTTCTTCTACTTAATATGGTAGGTGTCACAACCATTTTATAAAGTTTTTTCTAAAGTTATATTTAGCGTCAATAAAACAATCCAATTACCAAATTCATCCCTTTTTTCGTATTTGGTATAGAATTATGGCATTTTTTTCATTTTTCGTAATTTTCGATATCGAAAAATTGGGCGTGGTCATAGTCGGATTTCGTTCATTTTCCATACCAAGATAAAGTGAGTTCAACTATGCACGTGAACTAAGTTCATTAAAGATATGTCGATTTTTGCTCAAGTTGTCGTGTTAACGGCCATGCGGAAGGACAGACGGGCGACTGTGTATAAAAACTGGGCGTGGCATCAACCGATTTCGCCCATTTTCACAGAGACAAGTTATCGTCATAAAATCTATGCCCCTACCAAATTTCAAAAGGATTGGTTAATTTTTGTTCGACTTATGGCGTTAAAAGTATCCTAGACAAATTAAATGAAAAAGGGTGGAGCCACGCCCATTTTGAAATTTTCTTTTATTTTTATATTTTGTTGCACCATATCATTACTGGAGTTGAATGTTGACATAATTTACTTATATACTGTAAAGATATTAAATTTTTTGTAAAAATTTTACTTTAAAAAAAATTTTTTTTTAAAAGTGGGCGTGGTCCTTCTCCGATTTTGCTAATTTTTATTAAGCGTACATACAGTAATAGGAGTAACGTTCCTGCCAAATTTCATCATGATGTCTTCAACGACTGCCAAATTACAGCTTGCAAAAATTTTAAATTACCTTCTTTTAAAAGTGGGCGGTGCCACGCCCATTGTCCAAAATTTTGCTAATATTCTATTTTGCGTCATAAGTTCAACTCATCTACCAAGTTTCGTCGCTTTATCGGTCTTTTGTAATGAATTATCGCACTTTTTCGGTTTTTCGAAATTTTCGATATCGAAAAAGTGGGCGTGGTTATAGTCCGATATCGTTCATTTTAAATAGCGACCTGGGATGAGTGCTCAGGAACCTACATACCAAATTTTATCAAGATACCTCAAAATTTACTCAAGTTATCGTGTTAACGGACGGACGGACGGACGGACGGACGGACGGACGGACGGACGGACATGGCTCAATCAAATTTTTTTTCGATCCTGATTATTTTGATATATGGAAGTCTATATTTATCTCGATTCCTTTATATATGTACAACCAACCGTTATCCAATCAAACTTAATATACTCTGTAAGCTCTGCTCAACTGAGTATAAAAATAAGAACCCAAGCTGTCCATTTTATAACTGGGTAAAATCTTGTTAGTACCGAACTTGTACATATATCGCAATTCAGGTCTAGTTCCGAACCAGAAATGTGTATCACTAGTTACTGACTGAAAGGATTTCTGGGAAACGCCCACTATTTTCATTGTTTTTTTTTTTTTTCATAACTTTAAGTGTAGACATCTCCAGTTTCAAATTGAAACCCAGTTCTAAGCACTCACTTTCAGGAAGACCATTATAACCTATATTTAAATAAAATTTGGTTTATTCATATGTCCAAGATGTTTCAGATTTAGGCTCAAACTTTTTACCGTGTACCTGCCAAAATCTCAAACCACTTATTGATAAAATGTGGCCACCGTGGTGTGGTGGGAGCAGGCTTCGCACACCATACCGAAGGGCCCGTAGTTCAAGTGCCAGCCAAAGCAACATCAAAAATTCAGGACAAGTTTTTCAATTGAAAAAAAAAAAAAAAAAATTTGTCCAAGCATGGTCGCCCCTCGGCAGTGATTTGGTACACACCCCAAGCGTATTTCTACTATGAAAAGCTTTTTAGTGAAAATGCATCTTCCTTGCATCAGCTTCCGTTTGGAATCGGCGTAAAATATGTAGGTCCCGTCTGACAATTTGAAATTAAAAAGGGAGCAATACGCAAATTTGAAGAGAAGTTCGGCCTAAATCTTATCGGAGATAAATCGTGCCCAGCATTAATTAACTTATTTTCTTTTGAACTCTTTATGGTTAATGCGTCAAGCGTAAAACAAATTCTAAATCAGCTAAACAAACAGCTTTTAATCTAGCAAAATAACAAATTCAAGGCTTTTATGTTTATTCTTTTTCTTGTGTTGCTATTCTTTATCAATGGAAAATTTAGGTGTATTTAATTGCTTGTTTCTATATTTGTTCACTTGAAATGTGGTATTAAGTTCATATAGCTTAAGTGATACGTGTACAATATGACCGTATTTGTAACGCTTTCACGCATATGCGACAACGGTGCACAGTGTAACTTTTTTCACTTTAGGATGCCAAAAGTCCAAAAAACAATGTTCTCCAATCTCAAAAATGTTTTGGCATGCAACAGATTAATAACCACCTGTTAAGGAAATGTATACACAGCAAAGTAAAAAACCAACGATCACCATGATAAGCATTATGAAATTTGGATAATTGAAACAAGTGTAAAAATCATTTCACAGTCCAAAATTTTTTACCAAATTTGTGGTCACGTGGTGGATTTTTCGATAACTGTTTTTACTTCATATTATTTTATTTAACATGCTTGGGTAGCATTGGTAATTTTCAGCCACGTAGGCATTTTTTTTTAAATTTTGTTTGTTTTGTTTTAGACAGCCACTATAAGTGTGGTAAGCTTAGAAAATTTTTCGTTTTCAATAGAATAAAACTTGCCCGATTCCGCCCAATTCCATTGAACGAATACATAAACATTAAAGGGGATTTCATATAGTTTCAGATAAAGAAAAGCCATTGCGAAATTTTGCGTCTTTCTTTGTAATCGCCAACTTAAGGTCTCTATTCCCTCGCTCACGTATGAAGTGCAGGGGCCTAAAAATTGAATGTCCTCAATCAATTCAAGTCTACAATACTAGATCCTAAAAAAAGACAGTTATACCTGAAATGGTAAGAACCCAGAAAAAGGAAACTTGGGCAGGGAATAGCCTTCATTGTTTGTCATATGAGTTTTCCCATAGTTAACGAGTTGTGCACTTATCCCATCAACTTATCTTATTTATGTATGCACGCCAACCTGAGGGTCGTCTATTATGGGTGATACTTCTAAACAACTGAGTGCTTCGGGAATATACATATATATGTATACATTACATGAACGCCTACCTAAAGCTCGCTCGGAGTTTGCGTTCTTAGGTAGATCTTTAAAACAAAGAAATGGGTAAGTATATTTTTGTTAAGCATTAGCAGGTATTATTTTCCTGTAAAAACCCAGTTTCTTATTCTATAACAAGTGATATAATAAAACGCTTGGGCTAAGACTATATAAATAGAGAACAAAGCTAAATATGAATCATACCAAATACGAATTGCATTGAAGTAAAACCAACTGCACTGTAGCAAATTTTCCTATATCATCAACTAGTTATGGCTATTTCACGAAATGCACCCTTTGAAGTTTGGCTAAAAAGCAAAGATGGAGAAACGGACATAGCCATACTAAACCATATTTTGAGTATAACTGGAAGAGATGTGGATCATTCAAAATTTAAAAAATACATCATCAAGCTAACTTATAATATTCGTAAGAGATGGGCATGTTGTTTTCGATCTGCAAGTATATTTATTGCGAAACACTCTGAATGGTTATCAGAAAATCTGGATTTTACAGATTATATGCTTGATGTTGAGCCATGCACTTCTCGTGATATTCCTAAGCCGGGGAGGCAAAAAAAAACTTCTCTGAGTCATCTATGCGCACAAAAAAAAACGAAAAGCTAAGGAACTAATGAACAATGTCGACAATGATCAACTGCTAATGGCAGCGGAATTGAAATTATGATCATCAGGACAATAAATTCTGCAAAAATAATTGAGGAGTTGTCCACGGCATAACCATCAAGATGCACTGCAATCAAAAAGTCTGAACTATCGGAAGAAAATAAGAAAGGTTTTTCACCAGATCAAGCAATTGCGATGATAGTTGACTCAAATCTTTCAACATATGAATACTCCCTGATCCGGCAGCAAACTTCAGAAGTTAACTGAAAAATATATCCTTCATATAACTTTTTAAAAGAATCAAAGAATTTATGCTATCCTGAAAAAATAACCGTAACGGAAAGTTATGCTGAAATTGAATTGCAATTTCTCATTGATCACAGCTTACGAAGATTGTGTCTTGCACAAGAAGAGGTATTGCTTTCTATTCCTGAGGTTAAAGAATTAAATGCAATTATAAAATGGGGATATGATGGAGCTGAGCATAGCTGTTACAAACAACAATTTTCGGATGAAAACTAATCGGACACTAGTATGTTTTTCATTTCACTAGTACTCCTTCAATTGTGTACAATGGTTGACAAACGAAAGGTTATAGTTTGGAGTAATCCTGCTCCATTTTCCACGAGATAATGCCGCCCGATAAAATTTGTTCTTACAAAAGAAACACGAGATATCATTTCAAAGAAGGTGCAATGTGTCAAAGACCAAATTTCCAGACTTCGTCCTACAACAATTCAAACAGATAACCTAAATTTACTGGTGAAATCAACGTTTGTGTTGTGCATGATTGATGAAAAATTTTGCAACGCTCTGTCGGCATATACACCTTCGCAAAAGTGCTACATATGTGGGGCTTCTCAAAAAGATATGAACAATATGCGAGCCCTGTCAGAGCGAAATGTTGACAAAAGCATGCTTGCTTTCGGAATTTACCCTTTAAATTCTTGGATACGATGTATGCTACACATCGCTTATCGAATGGAAATAAGGACCTGGTGTGTGCGGGGCGAAGAAAATAAAGAAAAGATGAAAAAAAGAAAGAATATATCCAAAGTAGATTCAGGAAAGAAGTTGGTCTTTTGATTGATATGCCAAAGAAAAAAACCGGCAACACGAATGATGGCAACACAGATATAACAGGCATAAACATCAACCTTTGAAAAGGTTTCATACAATACTTTCATGCATAGGATGTGGGTTTCAAATAAATTCTGAAGCTTTTGACCACTATGTGACAGATACAAGGGTACTGTTACGAATATTAGCGGGACTAGGGAGTGCTGCCAGCTCTAAGCCGATCTAAGCAGTGACGTGAATGCACATCAATAATTCAATCATTATGTGTCTGCATAAGCGAATCGATAATTGCGTCTACACATATGTACACATTCCGACGAGCAACATTTACATACAAGGCAGCGAGAGATGAGATGTCACACACCGATGAATTTACTTATACGCTTATGTGTGTACGGGAGACTAAACTACAAACACATGCATATATCTTATCTGAGTTGTCACAAGAGAGAGCAATAATTTGTGCACGTAGTTGTGGCTGGCGATTTTGTAGCCGAAACAACTAGTAAGTTCTGGAAATCGAAGAGCCTAGAAGTATGCAGCGTAAACTATAAAAGCGGCGCCAGCGAGTAAGAAGTAATTCAGTTTGATTTGAGTTGTCAAGCAGTTGCGATTAAGACGATATCTAGCGAGCAATAGCAGTATTATTTTGAATAGTAGAGTTTCATTGAGCTATCAATCAGTGTGGTTATTAAGCAAGCTATTCGTTGCACAGTTGAGTGTATTGTGAAGTACTTTAATAAAGGCCATTTTGCATTATTACAAATTGGAGTTATTTATTCAACAGTTTAGTGATTCGAACTTAGCAGAGGATTGCAAATAAGAGGATTTGCAAGTAAATTCGTTACAATTGGTGTCAGAAGAGGAATTGTTGAATAAATTCCGAAGATTGGGAATACAACTTGGACATGGCAAAGTTCAGTGAATTGAAGATCCAGCAACTGAAAAAGGAGTTGGAAAACCGGGGATTAAATACAACTGGGAATAAGATCGAACTTCAAGCACGGCTACGAGAGGTAATGGAATCGCAAGGAATTGATGTGGACGAGTTTGTCTTTTATCCTGATGGGGACGAAACAACAACAAAAATTGAAGAGAAAAACGAAACATCGCAGACAGTTACGAGCACAGACTTGAACATGATATTGGCTGCAATAACTGCTCAAACATCGACAGTGGCATCTCAGCTGGAATCGCAGGAGACACGTTTAACATCCAAGATGGAAGAACAGAAAACGTATATGTCATCTCAACTAGAAGAACAGAAAACGTATATGTCATCTCAACTAGAAGAACAGAAAACGTATATGTCATCACAGATGGAATCCCAAGAGACACGAATAACATCGAAGATTGAAGCACAGGAAACACAAATTTCTTCACAACTTGACGAACAGAAGACGTATATGGTATCCCAACTGGAATCGCAGGAAACCCGTATAACATCACAATTGGAAGAACAGAAGACACATTTGGCGTCTCAACTGGAAGCGCAAGAGGCACGTATATCTGCAATGTCGGCACAAATTTCGGAACAGGTATCATCGCAGCTCTTTGTGAAACTGGAAGAACAGGATGCAAAAATTTTACAACTCGAGGACAAAATTGATGCCGAAATAGAAGCGTTAAAAGGTCGTATGGAGCAGTTACAACTAAACCGCCCAGCTGTTTCAGCGAGTAATCCAAAGGTAAAGACACCATCCTTTGACGGTTCTGTTCCTTTTCAGGTCTTTAAGCTACAGTTTGAGAAGACCGCAGCAGTGAACCAATGGAATGCGGAAGATAAAGTTGCTGCACTGTTCGTGGCATTGAAAGGGCCTGCCGCGGAAATCTTACAGACTATTCCAGAGTACGAACGGAACAGTTATGACGCATTGATGGCTGTTGTAGAACGGCGATACGGAAGCGAGCACAGGAAACAGATATTTCAAATAGAATTGCAAAACCGCTACCAAAAAGCTAACGAGACTTTGCAGGAGTTTGCTTCGGACATTGAAAGATTGGCTCATCTTGCAAATGCGGATGCACCCGTGGAATACACGGAAAGAGTGAAGATTCAGAGCTTTATAAATGGCATACGGGACGTCGAAACGAAGCGAGCCACATACGCGAACCCAAAGCAAACATTTTCTGAAACGGTATCCCATGCATTGACCCAGGAAACGGCGTCATTATTGAGTAAGCCAGTTTTCAAAGCACGCCGTGTGGAAGTAGAAAGGCCAGAGTGGGTAGACGCAATATTGGAGGCACTGAAGGGATCTCAACAGAAGAATGCCGGAGTTATTAAATGTTTCAAGTGCGGCAACCCAGGTCACATTGCACGTCATTGCGATCTTGGTCCTAATAGTTCCAACAATGTGGGTGGCCGTAAACGCAAAGTTGGCGGAAATGAGCAAGAGCGTGTCGAATGTAAAGAACGAAAACTTGCCCCGGCTATTGAATGTCCTGTGATATCTGTGTCGCAGATTGGAAAGAAATCAAGCAGTCTTACCATCAGAGGGAATGTGGATGGTAAAGAGCGTGTACTGACTGTAGATACTGGGGCATCTCATTCCTTGATTCGATCTGATTTGGTCTACAGGAGAGTAAAGTCATTACCTGGAGCAAGGTTGCTTACGGTCACAGGCGAGTATAAACAAGTCCAAGGCGAAGTGGTATGTGAGGTATTAATTGGAAAAGTCATGGTTCTACACAAATTCGTTGTGGCGGAGATCGTTGATGAAGTCATATTGGGAGTGGACTTCTTGGTTGACCATGACATCAGGATCGATATGCGGAGAAAAATTATGCGCTATAAGAACCAGGACATACCACTTAACTGTAGTTTGGAAAAAGGGTTCAGCAGTAATCGGGTACTGGTGGAAAAGACTCGACAAAGACCACGAAAGTCGAAGGCAAAGGTTGATAGATCGAATGGGCCAAATAAATCAAAATCAAAAGTATCTGCGAGAGAAACATTGGCATTGACAAAACCTAAAAGACGCAGGAAAATGAAGCAACGAATTTTCGAGAAGGAATGCGAGGGTAGTTTCAATCCAGAGCGCACTACTGTGGGGAAACGTGGGAACGATACTGATTATGCAAAGCAAATCCGTCCAGCGCAAGCTCTACGAAGTAGTTCATCGGCCAAACAACAGAGTGTAAAGGAACGAACCAGGGTATTGAGTGGTACGATGAAACACAGGTACCATGAGAACAATAATTCGAAAAGTTTCTTGGCTGGAGATTTGGTACTGTTATACAACCCTCACCGGCGGAAAGGTGTTCCATCCAAATTTCGGTGCAGTTGGGAAGGCCCATACAAGATTGTGAAGAAGCTCAGTGATACCATCTACCGCATACAAAGCATTGAGAAACCACGGAGTAGAAGAGTGGTACATTTGGCGATGCTAGCAGCGTTTAGATCGAGAGATTTGTCTGATCGGGACGATCAGACTTAGGTGGAGGGCAGTGTTACGAATATTAGCGGGACTAGGGAGTGCTGCCAGCTCTAAGCCGATCTAAGCAGTGACGTGAATGCACATCAATAATTCAATCATTATGTGTCTGCATAAGCGAATCGATAATTGCGTCTACACATATGTACACATTCCGACGAGCAACATTTACATACAAGGCAGCGAGAGATGAGATGTCACACACCGATGAATTTACTTATACGCTTATGTGTGTGCGGGAGACTAAACTACAAACACATGCATATATCTTATCTGAGTTGTCACAAGAGAGAGCAATAATTTGTGCACGTAGTTGTGGCTGGCGATTTTGTAGCCGAAACAACTAGTAAGTTCTGGAAATCGAAGAGCCTAGAAGTATGCAGCGTAAACTATAAAAGCGGCGCCAGCGAGTAAGAAGTAATTCAGTTTGATTTGAGTTGTCAAGCAGTTGCGATTAAGACGATATCTAGCGAGCAATAGCAGTATTATTTTGAATAGTAGAGTTTCATTGAGCAATCAATCAGTGTGGTTATTAAGCAAGCTATTCGTTGCACAGTTGAGTGTATTGTGAAGTACTTTAATAAAGGCCATTTTGCATTATTACAAATTGGAGTTATTTATTCAACAGTTTAGTGATTCGAACTAAGCAGAGGATTGCAAATAAGAGGATTTGCAAGTAAATTCGTTACAGTACTATATTTATCGGAATATGCTTGGTACAATATGCCAGTGAGCGTACATAAAATTCTGCTTCATGGAAAGAGTGTTTGCTATTCTTCCTATTGGTCAACTTTCGGAAGAAGCTCAAGAGTCCAGAAACAAAGATGCTCGAAACTATCGTGAACTTTTCACCACAAAAAAGTCAAGAATTTGTAGTAACTTGGATTTGCTGCACAGATTGCTGACATCGTCAGACCCGTTCATAAACAGTTTGCGGAAAACCCATAGGCCAAAGCAGCGAGCATTAACGAGTGAAGTTATTGGCTTATTATCTGAACCAGAGCATGTCGACGATATTGACTGCGACTAACTTTATACCAGTTAAAACATCACTTTTTATTTATAAGTATGTATTTCGATTCAGTTTTTACAAATATATGTAGTTATGTTGTGTTTAACTTTGAAAATAAAATTTTTTAAATATTAGTCAAAAGGCTCTAAGCTGACGTTAAGAAATCTAAACAATTTTTATTTATATTGGCACTGGAAAATGCTTTTAAAGTAGAAAATATGATTATGTGAAATTTCACCTTATATGAAGGCAAGTAGAAAAAGTGGGTGGATCACGCCCATTTTTGTTCTCAAACCAGATCTAGGTATCTGCAACCACACTGCAAAATTTCAAATCAATTGCCCAGCAAATACAGTTCTAATTAGAGAAATATTGTAGTTTTACATTAGAATTCTAATGTAGTTCTCAAATGCATTTCGAATCGAAAACTAGGTTAGAGAACTAGGATAGAATTCGACTGTGAAACGATTCGAATAACACTTGAAATGCGATGTTATGATTATTGTCACAGTTATCGATTATTTGCATGACATGATCAGTCATCCTGAGTGTTATACAAAAAAAATAAAAATAGTGAAAAGTTGTGTGGAAATATTATAAGCTGGAAATAAATTTTTTTTTATAATAATAAATACTAGTAAGTGAAAATGAATCAAAAAAAGTTAAAAAGGGAAAGCGAGCAGATTATTGAAGTGCTATTTGAAAAAACGTTTCCTCTAAAAAAGTTCCCCATCCGTCCCTCAAACCAAAGCCGAGCTCAATCCTGAGGAAATAAGTTGAAGCGAAAATTTCAACACAATAACTAGTACAGAAAACTGTGAAACATACGATAGGGTTTTGAGTTATTATACTCAGTTGAGCAGAGCTCACAGAGTATATTAAGTTTGATTGGATAACGGTTGGTTGTACAGGTATAAAAGAATCGAGATAGATATAGACTTCCATATATCAAAATCATCAGGATCGACAAAAAAATTGATTGAGCCATGTCCATCCGTCCGTCCCTTAACATGATAACTTGAGTAAATTTTGAGGTATCTTGATGAAATTTGGTATGTAGGTTCCTGAGCACTCATCTCAGATCGCTATTTAAAATGAACGATATCGGACTATAACCACGCCCACTTTTTCGATATCGAAAATTTCGAAAAACCGAAAAAGTGCAATAATTCATTACCAAGGACAGATAAAGCGATGAAATTTGGTAGGTGAGTTGAAATTATGACGCAGAATATAAAATTAGTAAAATTTTGGACAATGGGCATGTCACCGCCCACTTTTAAAAGAAGGTAATTTAAAATTTTGCAAGCTGTAATTTGGCAGTCGTTGAAGATATCATGATGAAATTTGGCAGGAACGTTACTCCTATTACTATATGTATGCTTTAAAAAAATTAGCAAAATCGGAGAACGACCACGCTCACTTTTAAAAAAAAATTGTTTTAAAGTCAAATTTTAACAAAAAATTTAATATCTTTACAGTATATAAGTAAATTATGTCAACATTCAACTCTAGTAATGATATGGTGCAACAAAATACAAAAATAAAAGAAAATTTCAAAATGGGCGTGGCTCAGCCCTTTTTCATTTAATTTGTCTATGATACTTTTAATGCAATAAGTCGGACAAAAATTTACCAATCCTTGTGAAATTTGGTAGAAGCTTAGATTCTAGGACGGTAACTGGTTTCTGTGAAAATGGGCGAAATCCGTTGAAGCCACGCCCAGTTTTTATACACAGTCGTCCGTCTGTCCTTCCGCATGGCCGTTAACACGATAACTTGAGCAAAAATCGATATATCTTTACTTAACTTAGTTCACGTACTTATCTGAACGCACTTTATCTTGGTATATAAAATGAACGAAATCCGACCACGCCCACTTTTTCGATATCGAAAATTACGTAAATTGAAAAAAATGCCATAATTCTATACCAAATACGAAAAAAGGGATGAAACATGGTAATTGGATTGGTTTATTGACGCGAAATATAACTATATAAAAAAAAACTTTGTAAAATGGTTGCGATGCCTACCATATTAAGTAGAAGAAAATGAAAAAGTTCTGCAGGGCGAAATAAAAAACCCTTGAAATCTTGGCAGGTATTACATATATAAATAAATTAGCGGTATCCAACAGATGATGTTCTGGGTCACCCTGGTCCACATTTTGGCCGATATCTGGAAAACGCCTTCACATATACAACTACCACCACTCCCTTTTAAAACCCTCACTAATACCTTTAATTTGATACCCATACGTACAAACAAATTCTAGAGTCAACCCTGATCCACCTTTATGGCGATATCCCTAAATGGCGTCCACCTATAGAACTATGGCCCACTCCCTCATAAAATACTCTTTAATGCCTTTCATTTGATACACATGTCATGCAAACACATTCCAGGGTTTTCCTCATTTTCCTACATGGTTATTATCCCTTATGTTGTCACCATAGCTCTCAACTGAGTATGTAATGTTCGATTACACCCGAACTTAACCTTCCTTACTTGTTTTTATTTTATTTTAATTTATAAGCTTATAACCAAATAAAAGTATTTGATATAATGAAACGATGAAAATTTCGCTGATTTTAAATAACTGAATTTAATTGCGCATCACTTCAAGATTTTCATTAGAAACCCATTAGCAATTGACGTTAGAATTCGATCAGAACTCTAACCATTTTTTCGATATCGAGAACGAAGTCCCTTTTTTGTCGAGAATGCTATAATTGGCGACTGTTTCGCAAATCGTTCTCTAACCTTCTACCTTAAAGAAATACATTAGAGTTCGATTCGTCTTCTAATCGTTTTCTAACCTAAGTGTATGTTGGGGTGTCGCAAAAATATTTCCTTGTATAGCAACAATATTTTACTAGGTTTTTCGTTAAAAGTTACTTAATCTTATCTGAATGTATACATCCGAACCGAGCATTGATTTGGAATATACCCCAAGCGTATTTCTACTATGAAAAGCTTTTCAGTGGAAATGCATCTTCCTTGCATCAGCTTCCGTTTGGAATCGGCATAAAACATGTACGTCCCGCCTAACAATTTGTAGGGAAAGTTAAAAAGGGAGCAATACGCAAATTTGAAGATAAGTTCGGCCTAAATCTTCTCGGAGATAAATCGTGCCTAGCATTAATTAACTTCTTTTCTTTTGAATTTTTTATGGTTAATGCGTCAAGCGTAAAACAAATTCTAAATCAGCTAAACAAACAGCTTTTAATCTAGCAAAATAACAAATTCAAGGCTTTTATGTTTATTCTCTTTCTTGTGTTGCTATTCTTTATCAATGGAAAATTTAATTATACCTAATTGCAGTTGAATTGTAGTATTAAGTTCATTTAGATTAAGTGATACGTGTACAATCAGTGGCGTAGCAAATTGGTGAGGGGCGGCGGGCCGGGCCGTACCGGGTGTCACCTTTTTTGGGGTGACACCCACCCGGTCCCTCAACTACAAGAACAAACAAAAATTTCTTTTTCTATGATTCCCCCGCTAGTACTAGCTCAACTCTATGCATAATTCGGGGATTCCCGCAAAAAGGCTGTCTGGGGGATTCCCCGTCCCATACTCGCGATCCTTGACGCCTCAGTTGCAACATTTCTCATTTGCTTCGTGAAGTGTGTTGTGTTTGGTGGGCGTGAATTGTTAAACATGTATTATTTTGTAGTGATAGATAATAAAAAGAAAGAAATATATTTTAGAAACCTAAATGCTGTTTTGTGACGATTAAAAACAATCTTTTTTTTTATTCATATCGAATATTTTACAGGTAAGATAATTTTATAATTGAAATAATTTCCTAGTACTTCTATGGACGAAACCTATAGGGTTATGTAAAAGTAGCTAATGTCATATCAGTAATTTTTGAATGAGTACTTGGACTGGCAATATAAAGTAATTTACTAATCTTGTTATTCGAAAAATTTTACTAATTAGTCTAATTAATTAATTTATAGTTTTTTTAATAAAGTTTTTAGTAAATTCGTTTCACATTGCTTAACTAGTTTATGGGAAAATACTCTCACATTATAGACCATAACAACTGGCTTTTTGTTTTAGTTTAAGAAACAAACATCATGTGGAAAATGCACCGGGGAGTGCATACATCCAAAACAAAAAGTGGATTTCAGCAAATGAAAGCCAAACAGGCTAGATTGGATGTAGCTCAGTGTATGTCTGGATCGATTTTTAAATATGTTTGGAGATACCAAGACTGCGAAGACACTTAAAAGCCGTTAATGTTACGGTTACTGACTAGGTGTCTCTAGATGTTTTAAAGTTTATTGTAGAATGGGATTTTACAGAATATCTTCCTGATCTTATGATTGCACTCAAATTGTTCATGACGGTTTGCGGGTCCGTAGCTTCATGTGAGAGAAATTTCAGTAAATTAAAATTAATAAAAACTATTTGGGGAAACGATAACCCAATCGCGGCTTAGCAATACAAAATATAAATTTCGATGAAGTAGTTGCTGAGTTTGCAGCTGTCAAAGCTAGAAAGAAGGAACATTAATTGTATAACAATTCCTTTTCTGTCTTAGTTATTATTGTGTTTTGTTATTTCATCAATATTACAAATAACAAATGATCCATGACCTTCATCATATACAATTTATTGCTTTTTACTTTCGATGGGGTGACACCACCAACTTCCGCACCGGGTGCCACCCAAGGTAGCTACGCCACTGTGTACAATATGACCGTATTTTTAACCCTTTTACGCATATCGTCATAAAATATGTACGTCCCGTCTGACAATTTGTAGGGAAAATTAATAAATAATAGTTTAAAAAAACTAAAAAACACGCTTTTATAGCAAACGGAACTAAAAAAACAAACAATCGTTTATAGTTAATAACCTCAAAATAGAATTATAATAAAATTTAAGTTATTAACAGAATAATTTAATTCAGAGTAAAAAGAGTGGGGTGCATTTGACTACATTTCATATCTTTCCTCTCAGATAATTGCCAATAGAATGATTGTAACATTCAATATCAAGCAGCCCACGCTTTTTACTGTGAATTAAATTATTCTGTTAATACCTTAAATTTTATTATAATTTTATTTTGAAGTGATTAACTATAAACGATTGTTTGACTTTCTACTACTTTTATATAAACTCTTTTTAATTGAAAATTATTTTCTAGTTTTTTGTTCGGTTTGCTATAAAAGCGTGTTTTTTTTAGTTTTTTTAAACTATTATTTATTTTTAATTTTTTAGTTCAAGTAAGTTTAAAAGTTTTAGTCCAGAGGTATGAAACCTCGAAACGCCAGCGGTCCATGGATGAATCCAACCCCACGGCACCGAAAAGGGCCAATACGTAGGGAGGCTGGAAGCGGTCTTTCGCCGAAATTGCCAAGGGTCGGCAGATCATTGGCATTATAGAAGAGAGCAGCGAATATGGGAGGATACCGAAACAACAGTGGAAGTGGATCGAGGCCGCGCTCGCTACGGTGGCCGTTAAGGCTAAGAAGACAACCCTGGTCCACCGCCATCTTACACCGATGCAGGGTGGTTCCAGGGCAATGTCAAGCTAATTGCCTGTGACGACGCCAGGTCGGTCAACCTCTATAGGGCTACCGTCACGCTGATAGGGGTGGTATATCCGGGCGCGCGCCTCAAGTAGTGGAGGTAAATCCCCTCACGACCAAGGGCTAGAGCCTGGGTTCCAGTGACGCCAACGGACCCAGCTGACATCCTGGAGCTGCTCCAGGAGTACAGCCCGCCACAGGTTTGGAAGTCAACGCGGATAAAACCGAGCTTGTTCTCTTCACGAGGAGGTACAAAGTACCAAATCTTACATCGCCAAGAATTGGGGGTACGTTCTAGCGTTTAGCGATCAAGTCAAATATTTGGGAGTCATTCTGGATAGGAAGCTATTATGGAATGGCCACATAGTGGAGAAATCCAAGAAGGCAGCAGCAGAGCTGTTCACCTGCAAGAGGGCAATTGGCACCTCCTGGGGATTCTCCCCTAAGGTGACCTTCTGTATTTACACAGCAATTGTGCGCCCGATTCTTCTTTATGGTGCCTTGGTCTGGTGGCCTGCACTAGCTAAAAGTACCTATTTTAAAATGCTTCAAAAGGTGCAACGGAGTTCGGAGCTCTCGGCTCCACTCCAGATTCCGTTACATACATACATGGATACATAGATACATAGATAAATACAGGCCAATCTAATAAAAGCGTGTTAAAAAGGGCTCCAGTATGCTCTTTCATAGATGTGGCATGCATCCACTTCTATCATTAATAAAGGAATGCGTTTTGCGCATTGTGTGCAAGGTTTCAAATTTATGGCCATTTGGGGTGGTCACAAGTTCAACTGACCTTATGTCCGATAATCTTATGTGACCCCACCATCACATTATTGCATTGTCATCGAGCCTTGATACGTGTGCAAAATTTCAATCAAACTTATGGCCATTCAAAGTGGTAATAAGGCCAATTGACATTATGGCCGTTGACCTTATGACACGACACCATCACATTAACGCATTATCAGCGGTCCTTGATACGTGTGCACAGTTTTAAATTAATCAGACTTATAGAAACGGGTGAAAATTAAGCTCAAAAATTCCGTTACATACAGGCCAAGCTAATAAAAGCGTGTTAAAAAGGAAGCAAGACGCAAATTTGAAGATAAGTTCGGCCTAAATCTTCTCGGAGATAAATCGTGCCCAGCATTATTTAACTTCTTTTCTTTTGAATTTTTTATGGTTACTGCTTCAAGCGTAAAACATATTCTAAATCAGCTAAACAAACAGGTTTTAATCTACCAAAATAACAAATTTAATGTTTTTATGTTTATTCTTTTTCTTGTGTTACTATTCTTTATCAATTGTTTGGTACCCTTTCCAAAATACTTATAATGTCATAGGTCCAATCCAAACAATGTTTGGCATAAACATTTTTTTGATAACTACAACTGTTTACTGCATTTATATCCGCTCGATTTCATAAGAGGTAGCCTCTGTATCCTATTCACTTCTTTTCAACGAAAATGAGTTCAGGCAGGCTTATAACACAATTAACCACACAAAGCAAACAACCACATTATTTTAGGTGAACAGCTTGGTATGTAATATTCGGTTTAACCCGAACTTAGACTTTCTTACTTGTTTTTTTAATGTTTTTATATATTTTTTGGTTTTACACATTCAAGCGAAATATCCACCATTCACAGTTTTTAAGTTGGGGGATATGTACTCGAATGGTTATTGGTGATGCAGAATTTTAGCAGGTGGGATATGTATCTCTATCTTTGACTACTGAGTGGAATATCACTCTACCTTGGATACTGTTTCGAAAATGCGCGATCTCAAATAACGTTTTCGGCTTATTTCGGAATGTGATTCAAAAAAACCTTAGTTGAATCTCGATGTTTATACATAAAGGTGCACGTCTGAAAACTATTTTTTTTTTAAGTTAAATAGATCTCGCCTGGGGGGTCAAAGTATACCCACAATAGAAGTACCTTTACCAGAAATGAATAGTTCTGGTCTTTTTGAGAAGAGCTTCGTCGGCTTTTTGTTGGTAATAATTAAATATGGTTTTATAATTATCGTTGACTTATCGGTTTGTAATCTGCTTGTTATTGCCGAGTCATCGGCTTCTGACTTTTTTTATCGGCTTGCCATAGAAGGGTAACACAGTTGTAACCTATTTTATTTTACAGTTTCATTGGTGAAGGCATAATAACAAGCCGATGAATTGTCGTAAACAAATCAATGCCGATAAAAAGCTGATAACACTCCCTTAAGAAGTCGTTACCTTTTCGACAGCAAATCGGTACAGTTTTGATAACGAAGTCGATACATTTTACATAGCAGGTCGATAACAAATCTATAACAAACAGATATCCTTTTCACAATGTATCGACCACTTTTCGGTAAGTAATCGATAACGTTTTGATAACATATCGATTACTCTTCGATAACATTCTGATAGGGAATTGGTAATAAAAATTGGTAAAAATAACAAATCGATAACAGATCGATAATTTTCGATGATGAGTCCAAAACTTTTCGATAACAAACGGAGACTCATCGATTAGAAACCGACTTAATTTAATTTTTGTTTTTGTTGTTGTACCAAACCGTACAAAATATGAATCATATATTGAAATGTGCGTAACAATGAAATGTTGGGAATAGTACAGGTTTTCTGCATTATTTAATGATTTCTGCTGAAATCGAACATGGTCAACTAAAAATGAACTCAAACCATAACACCGATACATTTCCGATAACACGCTAATAGATCTTTGATAACACTCCGCTAACAAATCCACAACTCGTCCATAACCAATCGCCATTTTATCTAAAACAACTTAATAACTGATTGAAATCATCACTAAATAAGGCCAAAAACAGTGCCAAAAAATCTCCTAAAACAATCCCAAAATGGTACCAAAACAAACCCGAATGTTATCGAAAATTGCCGAAATGATGCTGATTTTGTCCCGAATGTATTTCCGAAATAATCCGGATATTATCCCAAAAATCATCTGAAAATAATACAAAAAATTTCCGAAGTAAGCGCGAAATCAATGAGCACTTTTCGAAAATTGATTAGACCTCGATGTACAGCAGCGAACAGAAAAATAGTAGAAGACTTTATTAAACTGAAATGGCAACAAAACTGCTTTCTCCAAAAAATTTAGATAGCTCCAAACGAAAAGTAAGAAAAGTGAGTATTCGTAAAATGTTTTCAAATTTTCCAATTTTTTCTAGTTGTTTTTGGGATTGGTTCGCATAATTGCAGTTACAAAATTCATTAGAAAATTTCAAATAATATCGAAAAAAAGTATTTAACTTTCGAAATTATAAAAAATTGCCACTACAAATTTTTCTGTTCAATACTGTATATGGTCCAGATAGCAAACATTACTGCATAAAGCGAATAGGCTTGGAGTTGTAACGATTTAAAGAAAGCATTCTGGAGCGGGGTTGACGTTTCAAACTTTCAATTTCGTTGTTTTCGATTGGGAATTTTCTTATAGTTTTTATACCTTTAATGAAAATGAAATGGTATATTAATTTCGTCACGAATCCCAAAATTGTAAGTCTTTAAAGGAAAATAGATAGACCCGCCATAGAGTAAGCGCGAAATCAATGAGCAGTAGTATAGTAGTAGAAATGCAGTGAAATAGTAGTGGTAGAAAATTGGGCTAAATTTCGCCAATTAAAACATGTAAGGAAGGCTAGGTTCGGGTGTAACCGAACATTATATACTCAGCTGAGAGCTTTGCAGACAAAATAAGGGAAAATCACCATTTAGGAAAATGAACCTAGGGTAACCCTGGAGTTTGTTTGTATGATATGGGTATCAATTGGAATTGTATTAAAGAATATTTTAAAAGAGAGTGAGCCATAGTTCTATAGGTGGACGCCTTTTCGAGATATCGCAATAAAGGTGGACCGGGGTGACTCTAGAATGTGTTTGTACGATATGGGTATCAAATTAAAGGTATTAATAAGGGTTTTAATAGGGAGTGACGCTCAGTTGTATATGTGAAAGCGTTTTCGAGATATCGACCAAAATGTGGACCAGGGTGACCCAGAACATCATCTTTCGGGTATCGCTAATTTATTTATATATGTAATACCATGTATTTACAGTATTCAGTATTCCTGCCATGATTCCAAGGGCTTTTGATTTCGCCCTGTAGAACTTTTTTATTTTCTTCTACTTTGTATAGTAGGTGTCACACCCATTTTACAAAGTTTTTTCTAAAGTTATATTTTGCGTCAAAAAACCAATCCAAGCACCATGTTTCATCCCTTTTTTCGTATTTGGTATATAATTATGGCATTTTTTTAATTTTTCGAAATTTACGATAACGAAAATTGGGCGTGGTTATAGTCGGATTTCGCCCATGTTTAATACCAATATAAAGTGAGTTCAGATAAGTACGTGAACTAAATTTAGTAAATATATATCGATTTTTGCTGAAGTTATCGTGTTAACAGCCGAGCGAAAAGACAGACGGTCGACGGTGTATAAAAACTAGGCGTGGCTTCAACCGATTTCCCATTTTCGAAAACAGTTCTCCTCATAGAATCTATGCCCTAACTGCTTTCTCCAAAAATTTTCAAATAATATCGAAAAAAAAGTATTTAACTTTCGAAATTTCAAAAAATTGGCACTACAATTTTTCTGTTCACTGCTGTATATGATCCAGATAGCAAACATTACTGCATAAAGCGATTTAAAGAAAGCATTCTGGAGCGGGGTTGACGTTTCGAACTTTCAATTTCGTTGTTTTCGATTGGGAGCTTTCTTATAATTTTTTTTTTTTTTTACTATACTCTTCAGACAATTTTTGATTAAACTGGCCCAAAGCGGCAGCTCTGCTCCTTATGAAAGTGCATAGGTATGTGTAAAAATTTGAAATGAACTAAAATAATGTCAGTTTGTCAGCAGCATCTTTTTGGGGCGAATCAATTAGTTGGGCAACTTAAACCAGTGCGAAACGCCTGCGCAATGCATACTTACGTATATTTAAAGAAGTCATATATGTGAAGGCATTTTCGGATGAAAGTGAAATTGATGACACAAAAAGTTAAGTAAAAGTCAACAAAGGAAGGAGATGATGAAAAAATGTATGCTAGTGAGGTAATAAGTAATATAAATTCACACGTTAATGCGACGCAACAAAAGGAGTAAATATACTATTAAAGACGCTGATGTTGTCGGCACAACAAGCAACCGAACAAAAAAAAAAAAAAAGAACAAAAAAGAAAAACAAAATAATTGCATTGTCAATGATTGTGTTTGCATAAAATTATGTAATGTCACAGGTAGGCCATAAAAAGAAGAAGGGCGTAAAAGTGTAAAATATTTGGGTGCGTTGAGTAAACACGCAAGTTTTTGTTGTTGTTTATTATATGTTCCCATTTTTTAAGTGGTTCAGATTGAGCGAATTGTTGTGACCGCTCTTGGCTAATACTACATGTTAATTGTAAATGCATGACCATTTTGCTAGCAACGAGAAAAACCTTCACATAAATCAACAAATAATGAAAATACACAAATTTTGCTTACGCATTTCAAAGTCAACAATTCAGGTGGTGGCGGAATTAGTTGAATATTTTTTGTACATTTAACGATTCATACAACATATACATATATGTATATATGAGTATGTGAATAGTGTTTTCGAATAGTAATCAGAGGAAGGCATGCGGGTATACACAGTGGGATAAAACTGGCTGGTTGAAGGCAGCAGCACAAAATTGTTAAGCCGATCTAAGTTCGTACGGACTTATTTTAACAAGTTTGCGGTAGAGAACTTTTACGAAGGGGCTTGTCCTCGAGGAGTATTCTCATTATGTCATACAGCAAGACAACCTTGCTTGCCTTGCTGTCTTACACAATTGCTTCTAAGCTATCGAATGAATGCACAGGAGTCCTAAATGATCCGGGAGATTAACGCAAGGTTTTGTTAGCGTGGGTTCCCGGATACTGGGAATATAAAATACTACTTATATAATACAGTAAACGCCTCCACATATCATACTAAGCTGAAAGGTGAAGCATAATAGATCTTAACAAAAATCGTTGTGAATCGAGGCATAGTAATAATAATAATAACAATATTAATAATACCTCTAGAATTATTTCATTTTCGGGATATCTACGGCTTATGCCACGGTTGTTTTTAGGATTCCTTAAAGAATATTTGCTGATCATTGAGGGATCTCCTCGTGATCTTTGCGGTATTATTTCCACATTATTTCTGTATAGCTTCGAACTTTTTTTTGGAATCATTTTGTAGAACTTTTCGACATTCTCGAAATAATTTTGGGACTATTTCCGAAATGTGGTGGGATTGTTTTCACGATTATGTATTTATTTTTTTATTTATTTTATTTATTTATTTATTTCTTTATTTATTACGGCTTTCCTAAGCCTAGCTTAAATCTATTTTACATGTTTATAATTATCTTCTGGACTATGCAATATAGAATAGTTACATCTATGTCCTACGATGGGGCACTTCCAGATCATGCGAACAAAGTGTTGTGCTAGTGTAGTATGTAGGCATTTTACGCATGATAGTAATGCGCGAAGGCAACATCTGCACGGCGATGCACTGAGTTAATCGAGTGATGCGTTTCAGTATGTGCTTCGGCAACCTTTCTTGTATGCGTACAAGAGCTTGATAGTCTTGGCGCTACATAGCAGAATAGTTTCGCTGTACTTCTATCGATGCTATGGAAGCCCGCCTGTGCAGCACTAAATTAGTAGTGTTCTGCAATAATTGTACAATTTTTGTTTAAATTTATTGGAATGACATGATTTAATATCATTCGGTAGTTCATTATAGGATTTAAGACCTTTATAATACAGATTACATTTGTCTGCTTCAGTTTTATAAGCCGGCAGATTAAAATCATTTTTATTACGAGTATTTACAGAGTGCATATCTTTTACATTTTTATATTAGTCCTCAAACACGCAGGAAAAGTTCCTTCTGTTATATTTTTAATAAATTTCATAGTATAATAAAAAAGTTGCTGTCTAATGCTAAGCCAATTAAGAGAGCATATCATGTCTCTGGTCTGGAATGAAGCTCATAGCTTTGTTGTGTTGCTTTTGTAGCTTGTAGATCTGACTATTTCGCAAGATGAAAAATATAGTTGGGCAATAAATAAAATGAGGTTCGATTATAGATCTGTAGACGATGATTTTATAACTTCTATTGAAATATTTGTAGGTTCGTTGTGTAAAATATAACTTTTTCGCTATTTTTCCTACCGTATAATCCACGTGCTCGTTGAAATTCAGCTTATCATCTATTTTTAATCCCAAGTATTATATGGTGCTGACTTTTTCAATTAGTTCGTTATTTATATTTAAGTTTTGTAGCTCACTGTTTTGAAAATTGCGTCTAAATATAACCATACATTTCGTTTTATTGGCATTCAGTTTCAGTCTGATTACGCATAACCACCTATGTACGCTGTTAAGATCTTCTTGCAGCTTAGCATATATTCAGTAATATTGTTCCCACTTATCATCAGCAAACAATTTTATTTCACAATGCTTTATGGAGCTAGTTATATCATTAATATATATATTGAACAGTATGGGTGCCAGCACAGACCCTTGATGTAGACCAACAGGTACCTCCCTTTTATCCGATACGGACGTTCCAATCACTGCTCTTTGGTATCTGTTAATTAGAAAGTCTTGAAACCATTTTAGTTCTATACCAGAAACGCCAATGTAAGTAAGCTTTTTCAGCATTAGTTTTCGGTCTAATATGTGTTTTTTCCTGCTTAAGTCTTCTTTGCAGTTAGCTACAACCAAATTCAAACACTTTCACAGGAATGTTTCTTTCGAAAACCAGATTGTTGAGGTATAATAATTACATTATCTTCTAAATATTTTACAAGCTGATTTTTTACCACTGTTTCCAAAAATTTTTCATCACATTGTAACGTGTTAATAGGTCTTATCTCCTCAGCTTTGATGGTATTTTTAACTTTTTCTAATGGCACAACTATAGGAGATTTCCATAAACTAGGAACGAGACCTTTATCTAAGCTCTCATTAACAAGTTGAGAACAGAAAATACCTGTATACGTTATGGAGTCTTTAACGACTCCTTCCGACACAAGTTTCTTCCCTCGAATTTTATTTTTAAACTTACTTACTATATCAACTATTTCTGAAGTGGATACTTTCTGAAACTTAAAAATATTAGGGCTATTTTGCTCATATATAGTACCTTCGTTACTAAAAGAAGTAGGAATATTCATGCTAATCTCCAATATACTATCAATGAAATAGTTATTCAAAAGACTGCGCTATTTCATTTTCCTCTGTGTAGAGTTGGTCGTTTATTTTAATTTTTTTAATACCATTGTTTTCTTTCGCCATGTTTATGGAATTTTTCAAGTTTTTCCACATGACCTTGGCTATTAAAGATACTATTTCGGATCGGTTTCGTGGCTATTTCGTGATAATTTCGAAAACAGTTACTTTGGGATAATTTCCAGATTAGTTTCGAAGTAGTTTCGACTTTTTCGTGACTATCCGAGTTCACTTCGCTACAGTACGTGGTTGATTTCGGAATGACGTCAGTATTGCGTTATTTCGGGGTCTTTTTCGATTACTTTAAGATTGTTTTCCAAAAAGCTTCATATAGCTTCGGTGTCTATGCCGGGAGTCCTTGTTTTTGAAAAATAATACACTCGTGTAACTGTGTTAATGGAGCTATATATTGGTGCCTCATTACCTTTCGTTGTACTCCATTCATGCATTTTCTGCTAATAGTTAAAGACATTTTCAATGGCAGAACCAGGAACTGGTGACAGCCGGCAATCAGCTGATTGTTACTTTTTAATATGATTTGATATATCAACTTCCAGCGCAGTACGATTTAGACATTAGTCAGTTGATTTTTAAATACAAAGTACATGGATTTTTATTGTTTGTATGTATGGCACGTGCTGCCACCTTGTATTGTTTTGCCATGATATATTCTTTACATTTTACCCACTGTGCAACTTGTCACCACAAATATGTAATATGCACTTGTATCTGCTGTGAAATCACGATGCATTTACGCACCAATGACGACTATATGCTTCTATGTGCGTATTAATAGCATGCATGTTACTGATGGCAGTTGTTGCTTGATTCCAAACTTTCACTGACAACGAAAACCTATAAAATTCGGATAACGTTTTGCGACAGCGGTATTGTGTTAATCGCCAGCATATTCATAAGGTATTTCACTGTTTTTGCTGTTTCTTGCTATTTCTCCCTTTTCATAAATTGTTGAACATAATAGGGGACTCATGAAAGCATATAAACTTATAAGGTGTAAAATTATATCCATTTACACACGCTGTTATATGAACGCACCTAGTAATACTCTTGATAAACTTGAATGTTTATCATCTGTATTATTGCCAAACAAAATTTTTTTGATTGTTGTACAAATTAAAAAATGCCAAGATCAAGTGAAAAATCAAAACTAAAACGCCTTTACTTGCTGATATTGGAGATTTCTTATGAAAATGCCTGCTGTAATGTCTGCAAGGTTGCATTCCTTTGAGTTTACCGCGTTTACACAATGAAATGTGCGCGTAAATTTATACAAATTGTGTAAATGATTTTTCATACAAAATTTGACAGTTCGTTTACGCACTAAATAAATTTATACGTTTACACACTTTATAAGGCATTTATACGGTTACATGAGTCCCCCTAATATTTATCTTGATCTGGGCCATCATAGCGTAGTTGCTTCTGCTGCTGTCTACCAACTTAGTGTTCATTCATCAGTAGCCTGTTTTATATTTAAGTAAGATTTTCTGTACTCTTTTGATTACTTTTGCATAAGTACTTACCTGCACCCTTTTCGTAATTTTGTTAACTTTTATGCTTTCTGCTTTTTGTTGATCTCTTTATCTTTCTCATTTAATTGCCAATAAATTTTGATGTTATAATGAAGGGTTTCATAAAAATATAAGTATATCTGTGCTGTTATTAGCGAAGTTAGTTGCAAAATAAAATTTACTACTCAACTATAAAAAAGGGTATAAAATTTACTGGCGGTATATCTAGCAACTTACATATAAAAGTAAATGTGCTAAACGCAGTATATTAAAAGTTTGCAAATTTTCAGTTTGCCGTTCCCCTATTAATTTTTACAATGGAGTTCCTGTTTTACGATTTTGTGAACGTCCAATCTACATTAGCCCTAAATATATCAAAAATACTACCGTTCCCACCAGACGTTGTCCTCTTAAAAATTGCGTTTCCTACATTTAAAAAGTGGCCCCCATTCCCTTAACACTTTCTGTTCTATCCTTGCTCTAGTGTTAATTATTATAACAAAATATACTTTGTAATTTATACTTTAATTTTTAAATAATTTTTTAATAGTTTCCTTTTTAAAAATGAAAATTTTTGATTACTTCAAAAATTAAAATTAACTATGCATTTCTCCTTCTTATTCCCTTTTTTCTTTTATTCCTATTAATTTCTTATTCTTCTTAGTCCTTCTTCTCCCGCTTTCGAATAATTCCTTGTTTTTGGAAATCTATAAAGCTTGTATTGTTTTCTTTTTGTGGGTCGAGTCCTTGGCCTCATTGGCAAAGTTTGAACATTTGGGAAGTATGTGAAGAGATAAAGTCACAACGAACGCAGCTTAGTACATTAACTATCAATTATAAACTATAATACCATTGATGATTATCTCCAAATACCAGACTTCACTCTCAGTTGTCTTAAAAATATACAAAATTCTTTTAAATCCAGGGACCCAGAGAAATCGATAGTTTCTGTGTTTGGTTCGTAGTACCATTGGTAAACCGAATTTGGCGGGCAGTATGTACTTCAAAGCTCCGCTGAGCATTTGCGGTCTTTTCTGGGTAGACACATGTCCCGCAAAGCGGCAAGCCGAGTTCTTTGGAGCCCAATAATTTTTAAGACTGATAGTTCCCAAGGAATATCCGTTTTATGTACTTCAACTATTATGTAGATACCACCTGTATGGTGGATGAAGAGGTGGAATCATATAATTATTTTATTATTACTTGCTAAGATATTTGAAGAAAATACGAAAGTATCTTTGGCTGAGTGTCACCGAATCTCTGCGTAGTAACAGTCACTACTTTCATCCACTATATTATGTTTTATCCCAACAATATGATATTTAGGTAAGCTGATTCTAAAGGAAGAAAAATGTAGTACGTACAAAGTACTCGTGCATTTCGATATGTAAATATGAATGGCTACGTCTAAAAACTTATGTGTTTAGTTAACTAGAACTTGAGAAAAGTTTGAGACTGAATCATAACAGATGTAGGCTTACCAAAAACAAACAATTTCAAGCTTTTTGAGAAGACTTTTGGCGGATTCTTGTCGGCAACAACAGATGCGGACAAGTTATTGAATTTTATACGGGTTCCAGTTATGCCATCAATTTTATAAAGAAACTAGCAGCTCGTGTGGATGTTGTTCACAGGTTCAGTTTTTACATTTTTTAAAAATGCTTTACTATTAAATACACAATGTTTTGAAATAAGCAGAACATATTGGTTTCGATATCCATTTAAATATGAATAATAATTTCTTTTACATTTACATTCGATTATTAGAAAGGCACATAACACTAAATTTCAAAGTACTTCAGAATATACTAAATTTTTAGTTTTACTATCTGAAGACAGTAGTATAGCTTGATTCTGAGGGTTCCCAGTTCTGGACATTGCAACATACAATTGCCCATGTGTAAAACACTCTGCCCGTAAGTCAATACCAACATAGTTAAACGTTTGTCCTTGCGATTTGTTTGTTGTCACTGCGAAGGAAAATTTCACTGGAAATTGCAATCGTTTATATTGGAAAGGCATATCGGTCGGAATCATAGGTATGCGAGGTATGTACGATGTTTCTCCTGCAGCTGGACCCGTAAGATTGTTTCCTCTAGGATATTGTTATGCAGTAAAATAACTGGAATGTTACATTATAACTTTAATTATTAGGGGGTAAGCCAGAGGGATTAAGATAATTTAAACTCAGTAGGGTAGTGTAAGGCATCTTCTCTATTAAGGACAGTCAGTTGATAAATACTCTCCAGTTTCGCTGGGAATTCTATCTATAATTATGATGTTAGTCTCGTCTACCGTTTTATTTCTTAGTGAAACGATAACCCTCTCCCATAGACAGGTATATGGCTTACTGCAAAGATGTTCAATATTCGGGTAAATTTGCAATATTAATTCGTTGACGTTATGCACTACATTACCAAGCCTTGAATCAACTATAAAGTAACCGTTCTCATTGGAAATTTTACCATCTCCTATGTCGAGTAAATCCTGGGGAAATGTACTAACATTTCCGTTCAGATGTGCTCTCATGTTTGTTCGCAGACACAATTTCTCTACGTGATTCCATAATAAAGATGCCTTGAAGTATGATTTGACAATATCAGCTCGAGTTCCCTTCGCCACTACAGGCAAAGTCTGACGAAAATCTCCTGCAAAAAGGATTGTTATTCCACCAAAGGGTTTCTCGTTAGGTCTTATGTCTTTTATTGTGCGATCTACTGCCTCAATATGCGCTCGATTGATCATTGCAGACTCATTCCAAATTATCAGTACAGCTTCTTGTAAGATTTTGGCCAGTGACCGGTTCTTTCCAATTGAGGAAATCTGTTGTTCCTGGACGGACACGCTTAGGGGCAACTTAAAAGTGGAATGGGCTGTTCGACCAGCGGATAATAGAGTCGCTGCGATTCCCGATGACGCTACTGCCAGCGCCACGTGGCCTTTAGATCTGGCATAAGCCAAAAAAAAGATTAAGTAAAAAGGTTTTCCACAACCACCTGTGGTTGACCAGCTTTGTTATCTATGCTGTTGACAACTTTGCCATATGTTAGTTGCTGATCCGAGACCATTTTTGGTACATTAGTTGCAAGGTAGTCAATTAAAAGGTTAACGTCACATGGACGCTACAATGTGGTCTCAAAAGGGCATTCAGTTCGCTGAATGTTCCGATTTGGAGAAGGCAGCCCAAAACTCGATAACTCTTTTTCGCATAGTCCCATTACTTTTTCTTCGATGTCAATTAAACCTTAAAAAAACGTAAAATAACTTGCTTAAACGTTATCAAATTGTCGTTAAATTTTATCAAACCTTGGTTTATCAAATCTGCAGAAATTGGTAGATCGGGATCGTTACGTCTTCTACGTTCTTTGAAAAAAAGAAGTCTTCACAGAAGTCATTCTTGAACGTGTTCTATTGAAATTCAGCGTTTGAAGGCCGACCAAAAACTATTATAATGTAGAATAACTATCTCACCTTTGACGGTGAATGTAAAAGAGATGCCTCAGCTAATGCATGTTTCCAATGGTCATTTTCTAAAAGGTTCAGTTCCCGGCAAGCGGCTTGAAAAGTATAAGAAACTATACCATTTACAGTCCCCAAGCTTTCGAAAGAAGTGGGCCCCGAATATTGTGTAGCAGTAAACGTATATAAAAGCATTCAGTTTGATTGGGGTGGACAATATAAACTCTACCAAGTGCCGAATCCTTTTTGATATCGGGGTTAACTTCGTAAGAAACAAATACGCTATTAACTTTCAAACAAAAAGCAAATAATACTCTAATTTAAAAACAACTAATAGCGTGGCATGGCCATCTTCATAAAATTAAAGCCTGAGATTCAAAAAAATTGCAACAGTAATCGACGCTGTAAGCAATCTATTAATGATTACATGTATGCAAATAATTTACTGTTATCTTAACGGCTCGATAGATGCCGCACCGTTAAATTTGATTACATACTAAATAGAAAAGTCAAGTAACATGACCCACATTTTGGTGAATATCCCGAAAACAGGGTTTCACACGGGACTAAGAACTACAGCATGTTAAAGCACTCGTCAACACCTTTCATTTGATACCCATATTGTATGAACAAGTTATAAGGTTACCCTGGTCCACATTTTGTGGGATATCTCCAAAACCTTCCTGGATTCTTAAACTTTTTTTGGCCTATAACCATGTCGGGCTCAAGTAAAAACTACAGGCAAAATGTCATTTAATTCGGTCCACTCGTTTTGGAGCTTTGCGGTCCAGAAAAAAACGGCTTTCAAAATATATATTAGTATAGATATAGATTTCCTCGGTATAACAAATCTATGAGTCGCTGATAACAAATCGATAGCACGTCGATAACACTTCGATAAGAAGTCGATAGCTTTTCGTTACCATATGGCTAACTATTTGATTAATCGATAAGTTTTCTAATACAAATCAATAACACGCCGATAAAAAACTTCGACAACAAATCTACAGCTTTCTGACAATAAACCGAATACATTTTCATAACTTCTCTATAAATAATCTATAACTTTCGGATAGCAAACCGATAACTCGTCATTAGAAAATTTATATTCATTCGATTCAAAAGAGATAACTCGTCTTTACCTCGCCGATAACACATCCATGTGAAATATACTGATAAATCGTCGATAAGAGGCGCCCATAACTCGATGATAACAAACCGATATGTGGAAGCGTGGACGATGATGTGTGGACAGCGAGAATGTAGAAGCTTCATTGACAATGTTGCCAAAATTTCACCAAAACAAAAAAAAACGACCAAGTGGTAGGCTAAGTAAGATTGAACTAGCCGCCCCGTGAGGATTTCACATACGCTGAATCTGTTCATAGTGTTACCAGAAGTTTGCTGGACGACAACTGAAGCGCACGTACGAGATCAAGTGGTCTGCCCCTCCATTATTTGATGACGCTATAGTAATAGGGCCGTGTGACCCATGAACCAATAAACAGATCCCGCATTAAAAATGAGAGAGAGCAAAAAAAACAAGGTTGGTGGGAAATAAATTTTACGCTTTTGACAACATGTTTTATTGCTGACGCAGTGTTCAGACTTTATTCCAATCGCAGTATTTTGCTCCGCTCTTACCTCCTACTACATTTTTTATCTTAAAGATTTATTTGGGTCGAGTTGAAAACTAAATAGTATTACTACCTAATATCTTTTGGTTGAAGTTTTCAATGCATATCTACGTATGAAAAGCTGATTGTTCACAAGTGCCGATTGGACGAAATGATTGTTCGTGTCTTAAGACATGTTTGTTCACATTTTTCGTATGGAATCAGAATAGAAGTAAAATGCAAGCAAAAAATGTGTCCGGACGCGATTTGTAAATCCTGCCTAAATTCAACATGCTGCTCTTCTGGAAGTTTTATATAAAAATGAAGTACGTTGAGTCAGTGAGGTCAGCTAACCCTGTTTTGCGATAACAGTCGCCAATTGGGCGCACCTAGCGAGGTCAAAGCTTCCTCCAACTGTCTCTCCAAACTCAGTGAAGGTCTTCTCTTTCCTCATAACATGACCTAGCTAGCGAAGCTTTCTGTTTTTATTCGCTGCACTATTGTCATATCTGCGAAAAGCTCATATAGCTCATATTAGACCTCCTTCGATACTCGCCACCGACATCACGGATAGGACTATAAATCCTCTGGAGAACTTTTCTCTCAAATACTCCAAGAGCCATCTCATCTTCTCTCGACACCTTCCATCATTCCGAGCCATACATCAGGACATTTATGATGAGTGACTTATAGAGTCAGAATTTTGTTCGTCGAGACAGGACTTTACTTTTCTATTGCTTAAAGAAGCACTTGTTGGCAAGAGTTATTCTCCGTTTGATTTCTAGGCCGACATTGTTTTTGCTTTTAATGCTGCTTCCCAACTATACGAAATGCTTCACAGTCTCCAATTTTGAATCCGTCAACAGTGACGTGGTTACAAAGCCACGATGACAGCAAGTACTTCCTCTTGTCCACATTTACTGCAAGACCCACTTTTTTAGCTTCTTTATCTTATACCAGCTCTTCGCCTCCATGTTTGAACAGCCCGACGGGTATCCCGTCATTACTTGGCACCTTGTGATTTTTTAGCCGTAATATTGCCATTCTCACTTCGCCAAAGTTGGATGCCGGAGCGTGTTTTTCATCATCGGCAATCGGGGTATCGGGTTCGTCTTCCCCCACACTCTGTACGTCAGTTACCAGGTCGCCATTATCATTCCTACAGAAATCTGCCCCGATCTTGAAACCTTCTGTCGTTAAAAGAGTACGAAAAATGTATGATGAACCAAAAAAAATAATAATATTTTTCGCGATATATATCCGGGGAGATAGAGCCCACTTTTCTTCCAGAATGTTGTGCGCTAACGGGAGCATTATTTGGTAATCCTACACGTTTTAGGCGGACTTCATGTGCATCTGATAAGGCAGATAACTTTTTTGCTGAGACACTTTTCATGCCAAAAACACAATCGAAGGGATTGCCAAGCCACCAAATCAATTTGATGTTAGTTGTGCGCCCGCTTTCAAAAAGGAAAAAAAATATACTCCGAAAATTTAATTTTTATTCCGCCGTAGTCGTTTACTCAGGTAACAGTTTTAAATACTCCGAGCACTGGTAGCGAAATATGAGAGAAATGTAATGAATCGAAAAACTTCAAAAGCGCTACGTCATCAAACTTTTTTTTTCAAATTCGATTACAAATACAACAATTCCGGAATGCGGGATTTTTGCTGATTTGTTTATGCGTATAACCAGCGCTCATACTGCCATGTATTTTCTATGCATTTTTTTCAAGATCGTTAACCTTAAAGCCATTCGAAGGCACATTCTACTTTTGCGTCGTTTTGGCGTTTACGCTGCCTCAACAGCTGAAATTGAACATACACGTCTTTATTGCTATGTACCCAAACCTCAGGCAACGCAACAGGAACGTCAAAGCAACAGCAAAAGAGTTCAAAAACTTTCGTTTTTCCATGCGTTGTCAATCTCCAAAATTGTATACGAAATCCATTGATTCATGTACATACATATATATTAATTTTATTTATTTTGAAAAATATTTCCAAATTCATGCTAAATTTTTTTTAAAAATTTATTCAATCAAACAAAATCACTCGTGTTTTCTTGCATTCATTGTGACAGGCAAACTTCCATCGTGCGTTATTTGAAAGTGACACCAGCGCCAAAACGACGCAAAAGTCGAATGTTTTCGGCAAGGCGAATTCAGTACCTGGTGTTGTTATCCCAACAGCTGATTGCTTCTTCTTGATTATTTTCCATACAACGCCTTGTACCATGATTCAATTACTACAGGTTTGTTCTCCAATGATGACAGATCTTTGACACTCCCAAGTTGAAAAATCTGGACAGGTTGCTTTTACGGAGTAAGGAAAACGGGGAATAATTCAAAACCCTTCAGTGAAAATTGTAGTAGAAAAATATCTTTGATAGTATATTAGTAGTGATAATAAATTTGTAAAAGCCAACAGGTTTTGGGGGAAATAATTAATTTTCTACTAAATATTTCGTGAATTGATAAAGTTATGTAGGTTTGGTCATTCTTTCAGATATTGTTTGAATAATGCCGTACGTTAGAATTTTATTCAAAAATGCACTATCTCAAAATTTGTTCCAGAAGCTACCTATATAAGCATAAGTTCAATGCATTTTGTCATAAGAGGGAATTAATGAAAAGCATTCTGAGATGAAGCGTTCTTCAATCTAACTCTAATATAGGGCGGTTTTGTGACAAATCGGGAAATTTTTGAAAAATATTTTGAGATAGCACGATTTTGAACAGGCAGCCGACATGGGGTGATACGCTACTCAGCAGCCGCAATGAACTAACATAAATAAAAATAAAAGAAAATGGCTTATTGTCTTAGAACTTTATATTCCTACCTTGATTTTAAAAGAAGAGTTAAGCTTTTGTGCGGTCCTGCTACACAGGGAGTATTCACCTTTCTATTCTGAAATTTCGGAAAGCTCTTTTCCATTAAGTATTCACTGAAGCGTTCCGGATAAACCGCTAATTTAGAATATTCGGAATACGTTCATTTGATACTACCTCACGAGGTCCAAATATATCAAATAAGTATATACATAATATTTCAAATATAAACCGGTTCTCCAAATTCTTAAATGAAGACGCATGTTCCGAACATACGGAATTAATAGAACAGAAGGTCAACTTTTAATACGCGCCCAAAATATTCAGAGAAGTGTCAAAAGACGCGTATTTACCTCGGTAACAATAATTCGAAGGCGGAAATAAAAATGTTAGCTCGTTCAGAAGATATTGTCGAAAAACCGAAAAATGGCCCGGGTTGCGTTGACGGCCTTCAGCCGAACTTATAAAAAATTACCCTGGCCGGTCCACCAATGAGGTGGGATCAAAATTAAATGCGTGCAAAATCCCTTTGTCACAAAATCTTTTTCAGTGCACAAAAACATTACAACAACCACATGAAAATTGCCAACTTCAACTGCAAATATCTCCGGACAGAGATAGAATTATTCTTTTCCGCCTTCGGATTATTGTTGTCGAGGTCACCTCTCTCGATATTTTTAGACGCGTATTAGCATTAGATTCCTGTTCTAGACTTTTACCTGAATAAGTTAACATGCCCAATGAGTACATTTCGTTATGGCATCTCCAATATCTACTAATGACATTTTTACGTGAATCGATTTAATAGTCGAGGTTTTGACGTTGAAATATTTATTTTGAATTAGTTTAAGTTTCGTATATTCATAGGTTTACGAAAGTGCACGATTTCGTGGTGTCCTCACTTTTCATAAAATTACCTTTGTTCAATGTTCAGCAATGTTCATAGATCGAAGCATAGTTAATAAATTCGCAATAAAATAAAAAAAAAATGTTTAAGGAATTATGCAGTTCGATACTTATCGGGTATTTGTAAACTGATTGCTTCCTATTTCTACTACTAATATTTTTCGAAAATTCGCAAAGAAACAACACAGTTAACGTATGTCAATTCGATTTGGGAGCAAAATGGCTGCAATTTTCAAAAAATGTGTCTGTCGAGCAAACCTCTTGTGATTGAATCATGGCCTTGTACAACAATATGTTCATTAATTGAAATAACTGAAAATTTTCTTTTGTATTGACATTCTTCTGGACGGCGAATTCGTTGAATTCGCTTTGCCACCCCCCTGATATAGATTCGCTTTGGTTTTCGGGCCTTAACTTAAATCAATTACAATTTTTTTTTTAAATCTGTTTATGTTTCTGAGAAACCGTCTATTGAATTTAAGGATGTGACAAATTCGTGAATGTTCGTTTTCCTTTTTAATATCCCGAAACCTGAGCTCGATAGACGATTTCGCAAAAGCAAAACAGATTTTTTCGAAAGCTCAAAATGTATTTTGAAGAGTAGGAGTGTTACTCTCAGGTTCAATAACGATCTTAAAAACAAGCAAATTCTTTAGAAGTGACATGAACTCAAATGTACCTAAAAAACATATTTTTTGGCACTTTTTGGTTGGAATATTTTAAAAAGTAGGACCAATTTAGACACCTGCTTTTGCTTTGGTATTCAGCATACTCATTTATTGTTACACTGATTCACATATGTAATGCTCCTATCTTGCTACAAAAGGCTAGGTACATTCCCAAACATCAGAGTGCCGATATATTGCTGTTTAAACGTTTTTGTTTTTGTATTCAATAATCGAATGTACCTAAATCAAAATTTTTTTGTCACACTTATGCTGCTACAATCACAAAAATTTTATAGGCTGTATTGTCTTGATTTCGAATTCAATACACATTGCGAGCATTTTCTAATAGCAATATAGGATTATTACATACTAGCAGGGTACCCGACGTTGTTCGGGATGCGTATTTATATTAAATTGGCCCTTTTTTTTTTTAAATATCGATATCTTGGGTCTCTAACCTTAACAAATTTTAAAACATTTCTGCTAACCTAAATCACGAAACCATGTGCAGGCTCTGTTTATATAAAACAATATTTTTTTTCCCACATTATCCCTCCTCCCCTTTTATTGCTTGGTCCATCCCACTTACTTTACTCTGTGCCTTTTTCTGGCGATCCCATTCTTCTTATCTCGCGCTCAACCTCTTTTCGGTATTTTCTTCACTCTTCCCTCACATTTCTATTACCATATCTTATTTTCAGTTCTTCTGTCTAAGCTTACCGCTAAAGCATGCAATAAAATCAGTAAATATTGCTTCAATCGGTTAAAAATTATAAGCTGTAACTTACATACATATATGGATATACATAAACATTCAAAATATAAAACAGAAAATACTTACAGATCCTGTTGATATACCAGAGAATAAAAGAAAGTTTTTTTTATATATGGGTACATACATGTTTATTTCGCATGCAAAATCGTTGAGTTTGACAAAAAAAAACTACGTACACATTTATAAAATTGTTAGTTTTTACAAATTAGGTTGGAAAAAATAATAATTTTTTGTTGAGTGAATAATTTTAAAAGAATTCATTTTGATAGCTTTTTACGACTTTCTAGTTTTTAATTGTTGCATACATTAAGGCGAATTATATAAAACTGTTATAGAATAACTTATGCGCACACATAGACATATATATAGCATTATGATTGTTATAAAAGTGAATGCTTACATACTTAGCACACATAAAACAAAATTATTCCAAGCTCTTCAGTGTGAATGTATATGTATGTGTGGAGAGTTAACTTTTAATACAAAATTTAACATTTTTAATGCTTATTTAAAAAAAAGAATTGTTTTATAATGTTTCCTTATAAACAACGTTTGATGTGGAAGTGTTAGGAACATAGACGATTAATTTGTCTGCTTCACTAACACGTGAGAGCGCCACGTAATGCTGGCCATGAGAAAAGCAACTCACAGTCAGATCAACGCCCACAACACTCATCGTCTGGCCTTGTGCTTTGTTGATTGTCATAGCATAGCAAAGGCTCACCGGGAATTGAACACGTTTAAATCTAAAGGCAAAGTTGTTTGGTATAAGGGGGATACGTGGTATAAAGACTCTCTCTCCTCTGCCACTGCCTGTCAAAATGTCTGCTTCAATTATATTTTGTTTTAGAGAAACAACTTTGAGCCTCGTTCCATTGCACAATTTTGGTGGGCTTAGGTTACGCAACAGAATAATTGGTGCGCCGATTTTCAAAATAATTTTATGGGATGGAAGTCCAGGTGCACTAAGGCTATTTAAAAACTCCACAGGGAAATTTGTTGAGTCATCTTGCTCCAAAACTCTGTTGATTGGAAAGTATTCGACCTCCTCTCCCTGAATATCGTTGAGTATATACGAATTGATTTTCAAAACCTGGTCATTTCGTGGCGTCAAGATAGCTCTCTCGCAAAGCAAAAAGTTATCAAGGCAGACTCCTAGATCATTATAAACAGTAGAAATTAGTTTTTGCAAAGAATGTACGGTACGGCACAAATTATCGGGCAGTGTAATTTCGCCCTCTTCTTCGGGGTATGTACCATTTCCAATCTTTAGCAAAGTTTCGGAGAAGTTCTGCGCATTTATGTTGCCTCCGATTCGAGCGCGCATATTTTCTGTTAAATGCATTCTCTTAATGTTACACCATAAATATAAGCTCTTCAAACACGCTCGTATTTCATCTGCTCTTGTACCGCGTAGTATAACCGGTAGTATCTGCCAAAAATCTCCACAAAAGAGAAAAGTAACACCACCCATAACTTGGTCATTTTGGCGTATATCCCTCAGCGTTCTGTCCACAGCTTCTACGGCTGTCCGGTTGGCCATGGTGCATTCATCCCATATTACCAACACACAGTCATGAATAACGCTGGCTTTTTCGCAATTTCTTGCTATGTTGCACATTGGATATTCATTGATATCTAAGTGTATGGGGATTTTGAACACGGAATGGGCAGTTTTACCACCAGGTAATAAAGTTGCAGCTATACCAGATGAAGCCACTGCCAGAGCTATTTGGCCTTGAGCTCGCACATTTGCCAAAACAATTTTAGTTAGGAAAGTTTTTCTTGTTCCACCAGGGGCATCTAAAAACAAAATCTCACCTACTTCATTATCGACACTATAACAAACGCGTTGGAATACTCCTCTTTGCTCATCCGTTAAACGTTGAATGCCATTACGTAGAGTGTTCGCAAGTTCTGTAGGATTATACGAAATTTCGCTTGCGTATTCCCTGTTCACGCGTTCACCGTCTATAGATGGTTCGAAAAGGAAGTAGGTCCTCGTACTGTATGCAACAACAACCGCAAGTAAAAACACTCGGCATTGTTCGGATGAACCATATATACACGTCCAATGACATGTTCCTTAAAAATGCCGGGCTCCCCATCTACAGATCTACCCCATTTCCTGCGGTTAAAAACACCTCTTTGCTTATCATACGTGTAATAAGAGGGAACCTCCTCATACATTAATGTCCTCGCAAATCTGTCTCTTTCGCAAAGCCGAAAGTATGCCAGTAAAGTGGTTTGCCTCGGGTTTTCTACTCGATCTGTCACGTTTTCGCAGTTGAAGTATATCCTTTGCCCTCCTTCTAGAGGAAACCTCCAAATGCACTACAGGGGGATATCGCTCATGAATGGGAAAGCTTAATATTCTCCAAACGGCCTCTGAAGATCTTATATAACGCCCTGATTGAAATCTAGTTATTTCGTCAATCTCATTCCTTAACGCAAACGTTGCCTGGTCACTGCCCTTATTTATATACTTGCATGGATGATACACTACTGCACACTTCCACGTTGATGTGGGCCTGAAAAGTTTTGGAGAGTACAGGTGAATATGGTACGACCCATCTATTGTGCAAAATTATATCTTCACCACGTAATCTTAAAGTGGCAGTAAACCGACCTTTTTCTGGGGACCGTCGCCGATAAGAGGGATATCCATCCTCTCCCGTTATGGTGTGTTCTAAAGTGCCCGTGGATAATCTTTCGAGCATCGGCCGTCCTGCATGCATGGAGAGTTGCTATTTAATATCCCGCAAGGACCATGGACCATGTGTGTTCTTACTATGTCAAATAGTGTCGCATCTGTGTTGCTGTCTGGAAATTCGGCACTTATCACATTATCAATATCGTTAGGGCGTATTTTGTCTTCCAACCAGAGAAGTACATGTGCATGTGGTAGACCTCGTTTTTGCCACTCAATGCTGTACATAAAGCACAAAGCTGACCCAAACAGATTCTCCTTTGTAATTAGGAGTATTAGAGCTTTAAGTTTTAAGTGGAACACTCTAGCTATTGTCGTGCCGATCGTATGCATTTTGACCAGGCAAAAGTTGCTGTGTAATTTCAGCCCACTTCAGATTTGTTGTCATCGTTATAAAGAGATCAGGTTTTCCATATTTTCTAACGTAGCAAAAAGCATCCTGTGTACGTTCGTGCATGTATCGTGGACCTCCCGTAAAACTGGACGGAAGTATTACTAATCTGCCCAAATTTTCTGTACCTCCATCTTGTTGCATAGCATCACGTAAGCGCACATACTCCTCAGCACGCAACCGTCTTTGATTAGTCCGTATGTAAACCAAACGCTCGGTGTCAATTTCAGCATACATATCGACGATAAACTGATTAAATAGTCCACGAAATCTTTGGAAGTATACAAAACTGTTTGCTCTTATCTGTAGCATGTATGCATAAAATTGTTGTGACGACAACTTTTTATGTGGGTTTGGCAATCTAGTAGTAGGTTTAATTTGATGTAATTCAAAGTTATATCCATCTTCCCCGTGACAAAAAATTAATGGGTATTGAAGTGCATCGTATGATCGATGTGTCTCGTATATACGATGAAGACGATCGTCATGAGTGCGCAAAAGAATATCGCGCCTTTCACACTCTTGGTCAACTAAAACAACTGCAACTTCATTTGTAGTAGGGGATTGTACCTTCTTGGATGTTCTGTTGCGTGCCTTTTATCAGCACATATTACACATTTATAATTATTATTTTGCTCTTCGGGAACGAAATCAAGGGCAGTTTTAAATTTGCGAACGTATGGATTTATATCATGTAGCATATTTTGCAGAATAGATATCAGACTACGATTAAGTTGTGGAAAGTTTTCGTTTCTAATAGCCGCCTGATCTTCATAATTCGCTACGAAATATATTTGCAGGAACTTTGGCTCATTCTCGGGTAACAATGAAATAATAAGGTGATAAACCTGCCCTTGGACTTTGAAGGTAGGCATAAAAGGTCCTTCCGTCACTTGTTTTGCTCCAAAAGATGTCATTTGAAATGCACTGTTATACGCACGAATGTTTTCTAAAAGTGCTTTGAGTGATCACCGTTGAGCAGAGCTTTCAAAAGCACTTTTTGTCTTAGTAATCCAGGAGAGTAAGCCGTTACCTACATCAATATTTGGGGGAAGCTCTTCAGAGTCATTTTGTTCCCTATTTAGCGTATGTCGCACGCGGTCAACATGCAGGCGAACTTGGCGATTTTCCTCTGCCTCCAATTGCCGTATTCCGCGTATTCTTTCCCTATCGTTGGCCCTGTATGTTTCTTGATCTTCACGTAGGCGTTCGTAATTTTCTGCAGTCATAACTATACTGCTGCGTTGATGGTTGTTACTTTCCAGCATTCTAGTAATGTTATGGCGATGTCGATCATTTATCAAACGTTCCTCACGATGCGAAAAAGTTTCGGATGTCTTATGCTCAGAATCGGCGTTCAACATATCGACCCTTTCATTACATGTTTGGCATAACCTTGGACATGCTGAGCGGATGCGCTGCTCATTTAACCGGGACTCCCTTTCGACAACAGGTTCAGAACCTTGAGACAATATGTGGCGCTCTCGGTCATTGCTGAGTCGTATATGTTATTCTTCATTTTCAAAGAAGCGATTTAAATTTTTCCTAATTTGCTGCGTACTCAAACGAATTTCTCTCTCAGGGGAGGTTTCTAATTCGCGCGACAGCGCGTGACGTTCACTATCAGCCAATTGCCTATTGGCCCTTTGGTCACTTGTTTCCTGTGACCTTAAGTTTGCTGAGCGGATGCGTTGATCATTTAAACGGCATTCTCTTTCGACAACAGGTTCAGAACCTCGAGACAATATGTGGCGCTCGGTCATTGCTGAGTCGTATAAGTTGTTCTTCTTCATTTTCAAAGAAGCGATTTAAATTTGTCCAAACTTGCTGCGTACTTAAACGAAATTCTCTCTCAGGGGAAGTTTCTAATTCGCGAGACAGCGCGTGACTTTCACGATCAGCCATCTGCCTATTGTCCCTTTGGTCACTTGTTTCCTGTGACCTTAAGTTTTCGGAGCGGATACGCTGATCATTTAGCCGGGACTTTCTCTCGACAACAGGTTCAGAACTTCGAGACAATACATAATGCTCTCGGTCATTGCGGAGTCGTGTATGTTGACCTTCACTGCTTTCAAAAAATCGATTTAAATTAGTCCTAACTTGCTGCAAACTAAGACGAATTTCTCTTTCGTGCGGTGCTTCCAATTCGCGCGACAAAACATGGCGTTCCCTATCAATAAGTCGGCGCGCATCACTTTCGGAAGGAGTTTCCATAGACCTGTTAAATGCTATACGTTCTCTATTTGCCGAAAGTCTCGTTTCATAATTTTCACTCGATTCTTGTGATCGCATTAGTCTTAACCTCTTAGCAGCTTTAGTGCGTTTAGATAAATTTGAACGCTTTTGGACAAAGTGTTTCTACAAATAATGCAATGAAAATAAAATAGGCACATAACAAATAACCTTTCCGGCATTTGGCATTACAGCATTTACGAAAATTTTATTTAGTGTATGTGTACGACAACCAATCGCACACCTACCAAAGCATCGCAGTACACACGAAAACTTTGCGCCACCTGTCAGCGAGTAGATAAATCGAATCGCACCAAAAGGTTTGAGTCCCTGATTAACGCGTGTAAAAGGTTTAAAATCTTAGCTAAAAGTATTTCATATTGTAGGTAAATTTATAGATTTTGGAGCAAATACATTTTGACCGATAACTCAGTTATCGAATAATTTATCGAAATATCACAAAATTGAAATGAAACCTGTGACCTTCCTCTATTGTTTGATGCCGATATTGTACGCATATTTAGAGGTTTTAGGTAACCTCATTTTAACCGATTATCGTAATATGGCAGCGTGAAATAATTTTTTTTGGTATGCCACTGTATCTATTCATGAATTTGATTTTTAATTTATATGAAATTGAAAAAAAACTTTGCAAAGGCATTCTTTGATATTTGTTTGGAAACTAAGTGCATTTTCCTTCGTTTTTCAAAAAAAAAAAAAAAATCCTTAAAAGTAGCTTAATTATAGCTTAAGCAACTATATCTTTTTGGTTCCTCACGCGATTATAATGAAATAAGTTCTAGATTCCTTTCTGGATTACAGGCTATTCATCTGTGAAAGTCTCATAAAAATTTATTTGTTAGTTTCCGAGATTATCGATATCATACAGACAAACAGACAAGCAGACAAACCGACAAACAGACAAACAGAAAAATGTGGTGCCGATGGATTCTACGACATTCCAAACGTTAAGTACACTCATTTTTTTTTTAGAAATCTTGGATGTACAGACACGATTTTCTAGAGATTTATTATAGTATAGATATGCACTGATTTCAATAAAACTTGCCTCAAAATGGCTGTAGCATAGTGTTATTCGTACCCATTTGCAGCACTGTTTGGATGAAACGGCTGATAGTTTTAAAATCAGCAAAAAAAAAAGACCATTAAAAATTATAAATGAACATATGAACTGCTATGACTTGTAATTTTGTATTAGATATTGCAGATTCTTGTCAAAACCCCATAAAGAAATCTATGAGGGTAAATTTATATGTAAGCTCGGAATCCCAAACCAAAAAAATCCAGGGAGGCAAAAATTCCAGTTGCCCTGACGCTGTAGTCCTTGCCACAAAATCTAGAGGTGGGTTTGTATTCATTCATCAGAGTGTCCTTCAGGGTATTTACACGTAAAATTAAAGCACATTAAGCTTATACTTAATGTCATAACTGTCTTTACAGTATACACTCACACACCTTAATGCATATCAGGAATCATTAGCTGTGTAATTGAATTGCTGGAGAGATGGTAAGCCAACAAAATGAATTTAATCGGCTTATCAGAAACATTAAATGTATTGAAAGCTCTTTGATTAATATTTAACCTAATTAGAGTGTGTGCGAATGAATTACTTACTTACTTAATTGGCGCTTAACCGTCTAAACGGTTATGGCCGTCCAACAAGGCGCGCCAGTCGCTCCTTCGCTCCGCCAACCGGCGCCAATTGGTCACACCAAGGAGGTTTAAATCGTTTTCCACCTGGTCCTTCCAACGGAGTGTGGGCCGCCCTCTACCTCTGCTTCCATAGGCGGGTTCCGATAGAAACACTTTCTTGGCCGGAGCATCATCTTTCATTCGCATAACATGGCCTAGCCAGCGCAGCCGCTGCGTTTTAATTCGCTGGACTATGTTGATGTCTGCGTATAGCTCGTACAGCTCATCATTAAATCTTCTTCGGTACTCGCCATCGCCAACGCGTAAAGGTCCATAAATCTTTCGAAGAACTTTTCTCTCGAACACTCCAAAGCCGCTTCATCTGCTGTTGTCACGGTCCATGCTTCTGCCCCATATAGCAGGACGGGTACGATAAGTGACTTGTAGAGTATGATTTTCGTTAGCCGAGAGAGGACTTTACTTTTCAATTGCCTACCTAGTCCAAAGTAGCATTTATTGGCAAGATTGATTCTTCGCTGGATTTCAGTGCCGATGTTGTTGCTAGTGTTGATGCTGGTTCCCAAATACACGAAGTCTTTTACTATCTCGAAATTATGGCTGCCAACAGTAGCGTGGTTGCCAATGCGTGTATGCGCAGACTCTTTGCTCGATGACAGCAGGTACTTCGTTTTGTCCTCATTCACCATCAAACCCATCTTTACTGCTTCTTTTTCCAGTTTGGAGTAAGCAGAACTAACAGCGCGGATGTTTAGGCCGATGATATCAATGTCATCAGCATATGCCAGTAATTGTACGCTTTTATATTATATTTTTCCAGTGCGGTTAAGTTCTGCAGCTAGTATAATTTTCTCCAGCATCAAATTAAAGAAATCGCACCATAGGGGGTCACCCTGTCTGAAACCTCGTTTAGTTTCGAACGGCTCGGAGAGGTCCTTCCCAATTCTGACTGAGCTGATGGTGTTGCTCAACGTCATTTTGCACAGCCGTATAAGTTTTGCGGGGAAACCAAATTCAGACATAGCAGCATATAGGCAGCTCCTTTTCGTGCTGTCGACGGCGGCTTTAAAGTCGACGAAGAGGTGATGTATGTCGATCCTCTTTTCACGGGTTTTTTCCAAGATTTGGCGCATTGTGAAAATCTGGTCGATGGTAGATTTACCAGGTCTGAAGCCGCACTGATAAGGTCCAATCAGCCGATTCACCGTGGGCTTCAATCTTTCGCACAATACACTTGAAAGGACCTTATATGCGATATTAAGAAGGCTAATTCCACCATAGTTGGTGCATTTTGCAGTATCCCCCTTCTTGTGGACTGGGCAAAGAACACTTAGATTCCAACCGTCGGGCATGCGCTCGTCCGCCCATATTTTGCTAAGAAGCAGCTGCATGCGTCTTACCAACTCCTCGCCGCCATACTTGAATAGCTCCGCAGGCAATCCATCAGCGCCCACGGCCTTGTTGTTTTCAATGTGGTTATTGCTATTCTAACTTCGTCATAATCGAATGTGCGAATGAATGCAGAGCAGAATTTAAGGTAGGACAAATTGAATCATCGGCAGTGTTTGGCAAGCGCTCCGGGTGTATTTCTGCCATGAAAAGCTCTCAGTGAAAACTCGTCTGCTTTGCAGATGCCGTTCGGTGTCGGCATAAAACATGTAGGTCCCGCCCGGCCAATTTGTAGGGAAAATCAAGAGGAGCACGACGCAAATTGGAAGCGAAGCTCGGCCTTAGATCTCTTCGGAGATTATCGCGCCTTACATTTATTTTTTTTTTATTTAAATTGAATCATGACACCCAGGACATACACTTAACTGTGTTTATTGTAAGCCATAATACATCACTTAAGGAAAACAGTAAGTATGTATATAAGTGTTAGATTTCTAGTCTGAATTATTATAATTAGGCATTGATGCGCTGCGACCTTCACTTAGATTAAGGTGCTTGACCTTTCAGCCTATTCTCTATGTGGATGTATTTAGGTGGTACTTAGCCGGCTTTTACTCCATATGACGAGGTGATTATGAGTCACGCTACTTTGATGGGACAGTATCTGCCTCTGCTACAGCAACGCATTCGCAGATAATCTTGTTTTCCAGTAACTTATGTTTTTCCTTGTTCGTGCCTTTTTAGTCCCCTAAACGGCTCTGGACCAAATAATGCAACCATAGCATCCTGCTTGGCTAGGTAGTCTGCCAGTCTGCCAAAAAAAAAAAAACGTTGTTTTTTGCTCCGAGATCATTTAGGACTCCAATGCATTCATCGACTAGCTTAGAAGTAATAAATAACTGGTGGCGAAGCAAGGCACGCAAGGCTACTTGGCTGTTTGATGACATTCCGCGAGGATAAGCCTCTCCATAGACATTCTCTGCCGCAAACTCCTATTGCATAGATTTCTGCTTAACATATAGTAGGATAGTCTCCCATTGGTATGGTTTTTTTGAAATTCGACCCGCAGATATCAGCTTCCGTATTTCCGTCATAGTGCAGCGAGTATTGCCTCTTTCTATATTTTAATAGGCTAAAAGGCACGATCGGTTTCTGTTCTCATCGAACCAGTTATACCAATACAAACAAGTCGATGCTGTTTGCTTAATTGCGCGTTTTGTTATTGCTGTTTTTTGCGTGGTCTTCGGCCACCAAACTATGGAAGCATAGCTGACCATTGGCTGCACAACAGTATTAAATGTTCAGTATACGGTTTTAGGAAATAGACCCCACGTCTTCCAAATAGTGGAGTGCAGACGAAAGTTAAAGTTTACAAACATCAAGGCATGACGTGGCTGAATACGTTTGTAACACCTCAACCATCGTAGGAGTGGGGGTTCTAATCCCACTTCCTAGAGAAAAGGCTTTGAAGAGATTTACTAGGTATAATCGAAATGGCGGCCACACCCTGGGCAAAGCAATATCAAAATTTTAGAAATAAGTTTTTTCATTTAGAATAAAATTTTTCTAAGCGGGGTCGCCCCTCGGCAGTGTTTGGCAAGCGCTATGGGTGTATTTCTGCCATGAAAAGCTCTCAGTGAAAACTCACTTGCCTTGCAGATGCCGTTCGGTGTCGGCATATAACATGTAGGTCCCGCCCGGCCAATTTGTAGGAGAAATCAAGAGGTGCACGACGCAAATTGGAAGAGAAGCTCGGCCTTAGATCTCTTCGGAGGTTATCGGGCCTTACATTTATTTTTTTATTTAATCGAAATAGCTGTCGCCTTGTTCGTCCTGCTGTCCCGTTGTTTACATTTTTCCCAAATTATTAAATAAAAAACGAAAACTCTCATGTTTCTTTGTTTGAGGTTGCATATAGATGAGCATTCCATGTGAGCGTTCTGTTCAGTGTAACCCCAAGGTATTTTGCTTCTATTGAAAATCGAATTTTGGTGTCCCCATTGATGGTCCTGGAATGGATAGTAAAAAAAATGACTTAATCTTTCATGGTGCGTCTTCCGATTGGTATCAATTACCAGTTACCAATTAGTAAGGATGAATGGTGAAGATAACCGTTTCCAAAAAATTTATCGGTTCCATAAAATATACTGATCTCAAAATTAACCGGTCCAAAAAACTATCCGGTTTCCAAACAAGTAATGGATCTCAGAAAGGTAACCACTTGCACAAAAATAGTCGCTTCCAAAAAGTAGGAGGTTCAAAATGCCGGTAGAAAAAAAGAAGCCTTATTAGATAAAATTAACCGGTTGCATAAAAGTAACTGTTGCTGAAAAGGTAACCACTTCAAAAAAAAAGTTAGCGGTTACAATGGAAATAAACCGCCTTGAAAAACTTTGCTGATCCAAAAAGATCCCTCATTGACTTCATAAAAGCAACCAGTTCCAAGAAGAAGTGTTAGTCGTCGCTGAACGAGCAAAGTAGCAACATTGGAGGAGATTATTGTTTATTTACGTCTTCTTAAAATAACAAATTATGAAAAAAGCTCAATCATCTTCATGTTAGCATTACATTTTAATAGAATAATATTTTGAAAGCAAATTAAGAAATATTTTTGGAATGTTAGAAAATAATGCGTGCATACGTTTTACTTCATCGCTCGTTGATCAACGACTAAACAACTACTATTACGATCATAATACTCTGACTAACACAGTCACAGTTTTGGTTACGAAGAACCCTGGATTGGGGTTACTTGCGTTATTCACTTTATTTGGCTCTTTATTCGCTTTATATACATAAATACACATCATGAATGACTATTTAAAAATAAGTTTATATTATTTATGCATTCAGATAGTAAATATTTATAAATATTTGTACAAACATATGAATATAAGCAAAAGAGTGTATACATATTTGTGTTTATTATTCAGCGTAATCGTTGGGAATTAACGTCATTGTGCATATTTAATCTTTCACAAAAATGGTTTTCCATCGAGACTACCATCATAATGCTGCGCCATAGGACGAGCATTTCGATAGCCACCTCCATCAACACTTTCAGCTGCTGCTATTGCTAACACATGCGCCACATCCTTCACACCACCACTCACTGGTATATATTTATGTCGTTTGAATGTTGGTTTTATATCGAATATATTATTGCTGTCGCTTAATGATAAATCACCCCATCCACCATTACTGCCTTTATGATATGGCTTCATTAACGGCAAGGGTAAATGTACAATTTCAATTCGCTCTTTCGCCCCGCCATCATAGCCAACGCCATCATCAGAGCTCGAAAGTAGCCATTTAAGTACGAATATGCCAGCCGTGGCCAATGCAATTTTGCTCATTACAAATGAGGATGCTGAGAGTGCAGTGAGAGCTTTCAAAGCCAGCGGTAAGAGTATGAATTTTATGACTAAGACACTAACAAGGATGGGTTGTAAATATTTCATAATTTTTCGGCGTTTATATCTGCCTCGTCCTGTGAAGAGAGATATATAAAAATGTTTAGCTACAAAAATATTTAAAATTAAAAAAATATAATTACAGCCAAGATCAAGATAATATGAGTGTGTGTAGAACATTAAAAACTTAGTATATAATAACGAAATTTTGCATGAAGTCTTAAGTATCTCCAAATAAAACCATAAATCTTAAATCTTACAAGATTGAAACTTGGAATATAGTTCAGAACCCGATCGAAATATTTCAAAAAATCGTATTTGTGCTCCGATTAAGCTCATATTTGGAACACATATTCCATACATGAACACAAAGCGACCTATAGAACGATTTCGTTAATATTTCCTCAAAGCATTCCCTATAGTTAAGGCAACCTCTCTACCGAATTTTGCTCCGATAGGTTTAAACATTTTTGATTTATGGTTAATAATATTTGTAAAATTGATTTTATCACAAGTGGGCGGTGCCAAGCCCATTTTCGATTTTTTTTAAATTTTTATCAAGAGCCTCAATATCAGTCCACACGTAAAATTTCAACATTCTGGGTGTATTATTTACTAAATAATCAGGTTTTTTGTGTTTTCCAAACTGTTATATATATAAAAAGTGTGCGTAGTTATCATACGATTTCGCTCATTTTCAGTATCAATCTATTCTGGGCCCAGATAAGCTCGTGTACCAAATTAGGTGAAGATATCTCAATATTTACTGAAGTTATCTTATTAACGGACGGACGGGCGAACGGACGGACATGGCTCAATAAAATTTTTTTTCGATACTGATGATTTTGATATATGGAAGTCTATATTTATTTCGATTCCTTTATACCTGTACAACCAACCGTTATCCAATCAAAATTATAGTACCCTGTGTACAACTACAGCTGGGTATAAAAAAAGCTTTTATTTAATTGACTGATCAATGCCCTAGATTGATGAGGAGTGTGATGACTAGTACCTAGGACCTACCTAATTATTTTCTAGCTCTTAGTATTATTATTTCTTAATGTAAGCATTGTTTTCAATAAAACCGTTTAACAAAATTTTTTTTTTTTAATTATTTTATTTTAATATATTATTAATCTGAGTATATGCACCGATAGAAGAGAACGGCATGAGTTGAAAAATGCACTCTATGAGTGCACGCACATATGAGCGCGAGGTAGGCAAAAAAAATGTGTTTGGTTCCATGGTCGGAAAGTTCAGCCTTTAAAACGAAACCTCTACTAATAGACTGAGGCTGATTGACTTCGCCGATTAAAACACCCACAATCAAATCGACCACGATTTAGATGTGCGTATGATTCGAGGATCAACATCGACTTGGATAACTATCTCGCCGCAGCCAAAATACGTTCCTGCCTCTGCGCAGCTAAAATCCAGAAAAAAAACAAAAGAAAATCTAGACGTTGAAAAGCTGCAATCGACCGATGGAATTTATGTCAACCCACTCGATTATGAAGACAACTTTAAAGCCACCTCCGACAGCACAAAAAGGAGCTGCATATATGCTTCTATGTTTGAGTTCCTCGCAAAGCTTATACGGCTGTGCAAAATGACGTCAAACAATACAGTAAGCTCAGTCAGAATTGGCAAGGACCTCTTCAGGCCATCCGACACTAAACAAGGTTTGCAGACAAGGTGACCCAGTGTCGTGCGATTTCTTTAATTTGAAGCTAGAGAAAGTAATACAATGTGCAGAGCTTAACCGCTCTAACACTGTATTATATAAAAGCGCACAACTACTTGCGTTTGCTGATGACGTTGCTATCATCGGCCTTAAAAAACCCCCCGCCGACTTGACAACCTCACTACTGTTGGCAGCCATAGTTTTGAAATAGTAAGATAACATTAACACAGCAAAAACCTCAGCTTTGAAACCCAGTTAAAAATCACTCTTGCCATTAAATGTTACTTTGTAATAGGAATGCAACTGAAAAGTAAAGTCCTCTCTCGGCAAACGAAAATCATGCTCTTCAAGTCCCTTATCGTACCCGCCCTGCAGTATGATGCAGAAGCATGGACCAAGACAACATCGGATGAGGCAGTTATGGAAGTGCGTGTTCAAAGACACATTTTCTGATAGCACTGCGGCCACATTCAGTCCACGGGCAATCTTTGTTGACTGGCCAATTCAACCTAACCTCACCCATCACTATCCATGTCCAAATGATAGTCCCACATTGAAGTGGTATTCATATAAATACGACATTAAAAAAGATCTGCCCCTTTTTCATGCGATGGGTGCGAGATCTAAACCTCTGTCTTATATGACCGGTGCTATACCCGTCGGCTAGATCATCTACCAACATTTTATTGAAAAATTTCAAAACGACATTGATGATGTGTAACTTGACTCTTTATAGGATTTCTGCAGCAGTTTGGCTAGTGACGGAAAGGAATAGCTTTGGAGCGTATCGCATCTATGACTGACCATTTCTGTAACACTTTTCTAAACCCTAGAGCTACCACTACAACAATACCAATATCAACACCTTTAAGCACTTCGAAACCCGTGTTTTATTCTAAATTTACCTTCACTAAATCCTTTCCCGTTTTTGAGCTTCAAGGACTCTACATTTGTTTTATTATAACGAATATCCTCTCGAATTTTAATTTCACTTTGTTTACTCGTTATATTTGTTTGTTGTTCCGCCGAAATCAAATTTCTTTCATTCTTTGACAAATCCAATGTCATAACCGTAGTAACGTTGTCCACTGGTTCTGCTTTATGCAGCTCATTCAACAGAGGAGTAACATTTGATTGCAGCAAACTATAACCACTCGAGAGTCCATAAACGAAGAAAACTAAATTCAGCATAACTAATTTGATTTATTAGAACCACGCAAGGTCTTACACAAAAATATGTTTAAAACAGGATATTCTCGGAAGCTGCTGGTTTCTGTTATTTGTAAAATATTTCCAATCGTAAACCGTCAACAACATCGGTAAAATTCTAACTAAAATTTCAAATGAATTTGTATCGCTGCAGGTGTTGCACTTGCAGTATGTAGACTTCAGCTGTGTGGGATGCAAGTAATCGATGCGCTTTTGTGTAAGTGAAGTAAATTAAAACGGTTCGTTGGGCACATAATGCCCACTTAAGTAGTGCAAGTAAAGCTTCGTAATTTAGTTTTTAAATAGGCTATTCATATTGTGGCAGTTGTCTGACGGCTATAATGGAGTATTGGTTTGTTGGTGTTGGATGCGAGTTGCTACCACTTTTATTATTACCGTTAGTTCTTTTTGTTTTCGTTGGTTCTAAAACATAAATAGTTCAAGTATACAATCGGCCGACGTGTAGTGGTAGTAGCGTGCTCACCCTAGACTGCACATCGTGGATTCAAGTACAGGGAAAAGCAACATAAAAATACCTTAGAAAAAGCTATTCAAAGCGGAGTTCACCTTCGGCAGTGGTTTGGCTAACTCTTTTGTTGTATTTCTGCCAAGAAAAGCTACTCAGCGAAAACTTGTCTGCGTTGCATAATCCGTTCGGAGTTCTCGTGGAAGCTGTAGGTCCGGTTTCGCCAATTTGTAAGGAAAAATAAGAAGAAGCATGAGATGGATTGTGCGAAAAGCTCGGCCTTAATCTCCTCAGAGTTATATCGCACCTTTCATTATACTCAGCTGAGCAGAGCTCACAGAGTATATTAACTTTGTTCGAATAACGGTAATCCGTAACGGCATAAACTAATCGAGATAGATATAGACTTCTATATATCAAAATGATCTGGGTGAAAAAAGAAATTCATTTAGCTATGTCCGTCCGTCCGTCCGTCCGTCCCACCGTCTGTCCGTCCGTCTGTAAACACAATAACTTGAGTAAATTTCGAGGTATCTTGATGAAATTTGGTATGTAGGTTCCTGGCGCTCATCTCAGATCGCTGTTTAAAATGAACGAAATCGGGCTACAACCACGCCCACTTTTTCGATATCGAAAATTTCGAAAAACCGAAAAAGTGCGATAATTCATTACCAAAGACGGATAAAGCGATGGAACTTGGTAGGTGCGTTGAGCTTATGACGCAAAATAGAAAATTAGAAAAATTTTGGACAATGGGCGTGGCACCGCCCACTTTTAAAAGAAGGTAATTTAAAAGTTTTGCAAGCTGTAATTTGGCAGTCGTTGAAGATATCATGATGAAATTTGGGAGGCACGTTACCCCTATTACTGTATGTGCGATAAATAAAAATTTACGAAATCGGATGACGAACACGCCCACTTTTAAAAAAAATTTTTTTTTTTAAGTCAAATTTTAACAAAAAATTTAATATCTTTACAGTATAAAAGTAAATTATGTCAATCTTCGACTCCAGTAATGATATGGGGCAACAAAATACAAAAATAAAAGAAAATTTCAAAATGGGCGTAACTCCGCCCTTTTTCATTTAATTCGTCTAGAATACATTTAATGCCATAAGTCGAACAAAAATTTACCAATCCTTGTAAAACGATAACTTGTGCAAAAAACTATATATCTTAACTAAACTTACTTATCTGAAGTCACTTTATCTTGGTATAAAATATGGCCGAAATCCGACTATGACCACGCCCACTTTTCCGATATCGAAAATTACGAAAAATGAAAAAAATACCATAATTCTGTACGAAATATGAAAAAAAGAGAAGAAGAAAACGTGGTAATTGGATTGGTTTATTGACGGAAAATATAACTTTAGAAAAAACTTTGTAAAATGGGTGTGACACCTACCATATTAAGTAGAAGAAAATGAAAAAGTTCTGCAGGGCGAAATCAAAAGCACTTGGAATCTTGGCAGGAATACTGTTCGTGGTATGACATATATAAATAAATTAGCGGTACCCGACAGAAGATGTTCTGGGTCACCCGGGTCCATATTTTGGTCGATATCTCGAAAACGCCTTCACATATACAACTAAGGACTACTCCCTTTTAAAATCCTCATTAATACTTTTACCCATATTGTACAAACACGTTCTAGAGTCACCCCTGGTCCACCCTTATTGCGATATCTCGAAAGGCGTCCACCTATAGAACTAAGGCCCAATGATAGGGATTCAAGGGGTTGTGTAGCGCAACATATAGCTTCTCCAAGCCAATTGTCAACCTCACCTTCTAGCGGCGAATCCCGTTTCACTAACAGACGAGGCTCTGGCGACCCCAAGCTCTTCATGGAACTTGGGGGTGGGGAGGGAGGGATGGCCTGAAGGTTCAATGTGGCCATATAAATCGTTCCCAAGATGGTCGGGCCAGCACCTTAATGGTGCTGTGTTACCGGAGCGTATCGGATCTGTATCCGACAAAGGACCATCACATCGATAACACTCCCCAAAGCCTTCGGGGAGTAACCATATCGCTACAACAACAACAACAACAACAACATTTTAAATAATCATTAACACCTTTCATTTGATACACATGTCATACAAACACATTACAGGGTTACCCTAGGTTCATTTTGGTAAATGGTGATTTTCACTTATTTTGTCTCCAAAGCTCTCAGCTGAGTATGTAATTTTCGGTTACACCCGAACTTAGCCTTCCTTACTTGTTTTTTATATAGCTGTGTATACTATATACATATGCATCTATGTTTATATTTCATTGAATATTCCGCATCACACTTTGTTAAGATTTGCGTGCAAAATGCAGAATGAATGATAATATTTAATACAATGCAGCACCCAAACAATAGCTCATATAGTACACATATTTACATAAAGTTGTATTTATGACCACTTATTGTACAAGAGCTGTTTGATATTTCTGTGACTTTTGGCAGTGTGTTTGAAAGGCATGGGGAATTAACATTATTTTATTTACTCATAACTTTTACTTGTTCAGGAAAACCAATAATGCCGTTACTTCGAAAACCGTAAAAATATTCTAACGAATTTTGGGAAGCCTTGATTACTCTGCACCTTCTATTATAGTTCGAATCGCCGAACTGTCGAATAAATAACTCAAATATTCAGTATAGCAAAATGTTCTTTATCAACAACACTACTATGGTAGTAGTACTTCTCAATTAAACTACTCACGCACCTCACTTCCAACGTTTCAAATAAAACCGATTGATTACTTCTCTGCTTGCGCTGCTTTTATACTTTTAGTTGCCTCGTTCGCCTATTTCTAGTAGAGTTGCTTATTTATTTCTCATTTCTCTTTCTATTATTGACTTTGGCTGCATGCATGTATATCTGTAGTGTATATGACACCATATGCCAGCTTATTGCCATGAACATGTGTATGAAATATTATCTTAGCTCCTAGCAGCATTGACAGATTGACGATGCCGTCGTCATTTTAACAATTTTCAACTAGAGTGATGCTTGGACGATTTTGTAGTGAAAAATTACGATTTAAGCCTGCCTTCTATGCAAGATTTATTTTAGATATTCAAACACCACGAAATAGATCCAATAATGTTGATTTTAGATGGGCACTACAGTAATAAATATTGAAGTGATCAACTTATCTCGTGAAAACTGAGTGGTGATGATATTATTGCCTCCGAATTCCACTCATAAAATGCAATCTCTAAACAGAGCATTCATGAGCCCACTCAAGACTTATTACAGTAACGAATTAAAGCGTTATGAGAGAAAATAGGCGAAAAGTTACTCAATTCGATTTAGCTGGTCTCTTTCCAAAACGTATTACAAGGTTCAGACTGGCCAGATTGCGGTTAACGGTTCCAGATGTACTGGTATATACCCATTCGATCGAAATATTTTTACTGATGCAGACTATATTACTGCAAATGATATATATGATCACGTAACTGCCAAAAACTCTGAAGCTTCCGAGCAAAATAATGCAACTTCGGAGACTGGACGTACTCTTACTTCACCGACATCTAATACAAATCGAGTGACTTCTCCAGAACCTGTGGCATCAACCAGTAAAGGAGTCGTTTCACCATGGCAAATTTTACAATTGCCAAAGATTTGAAATCCAGTTTCTACCGGAAGAGGAAGAAAGTCAAAAGCGACAGTATTAACAAAATCACCATATAAGAATCAGTTGGAAGAAAGCATTCGGAAGATCCTGGAAAAAGTGAAGCCAAAAATTAAAAAAGAAAAGGAACCTTCAAAAACCCAGCAGCGAAAGCTAGAAAATCTGAATGTGAAGAATTAGCCAGTGACTCCCAAAAAAGCGTCGTCTACGCAGAATCGAACCAAGGGGATTTTGTTGAAATGCCTCCAGACGGAGCAATTTCCTCCTTTTGTGAAACGTTATGGAAAGATGAAAGAAATATATCAGAATGGAGTGCTTGTTTACAGTGCGATACGGCTTGGGCTCATAACGTCTGCATTCCCAAAAAAAAAAAATAAATTTTTATTTCCGAGTCTTGCACAAATTGAAGTTTTTAAGCAATTTTGAGATTTCCAATAACTTACTCATTTTTAATATCAACGAGCCAAGGAGGCATTTTATTTTATCTTTTGAGAAGCTATTTATCTTTTATTAATAAGTTATATAATATTTTCTTTAGTAAAACTGATTGGTTATTATTCGGGTTAAATGATATATTATACCAAATTAGCCTACGTTTGCGTACCACATTACCCGCCAATTTTTGGGAAAGCGGCATTTCGGGCTCACCCGAATTTCGTTTTATAATTTGTAAATTGTTGGCGGTATAAAACTTTTGATAAAGTAAGCTATAGACGATATTTCACCAAACAAAATGTGACGAAAAAGAGGTGAATTGGACTTTTGGTTAGCCCAAAATTACCCAAAAACTAAACGCTATTCCTCTTTGCTGCAGTTCCTCTTTTTTGGAGACATTTCTAAGGTTCCTCCAGAAGTTTTTTTGGAAAACTAATTCTACTATCGAAAGATCTCACTATACATATAATTTTTATATTTTATGTGCATTCGTTGCAGATCTAATGTGCTTGCCACACTCTTCAGCGAATGTAGAACGAATACTTTCTAAAATAAATTTAAACAAAACAAAAATCCGAAACCGTCTGGAAACTGATAGATACATTAAAAGGAATATTGCTAGCCAAAGATTATTTAAAATTGAATAACTTTTTCTGTCATAATTTGAACCGCAAATAGATATGCAAAAAAAAAAAAATGAACGCGAAAATGTATAACTAAGAAACGAAAATGATATAGAAGGTTCGATTCGAGCTCAAAGAAAACAAAAAGAAAATAATTGTTAAAATGACTGAAAACAAGTACCATATGTATGTAATACAAAATTTATCTTTTAAGACGTTTTTGTTATTTATAAAATAAAACGAAATGAATTGAAAACGATTTTGTATGTATGTTGTAACAAAAAATAACAAAGACAATTTTCAGAAAAGCGCTTTTAAAGTTAATATTGTTGAACGAAATCCGGCGATCTCATTTCGGTTTCGGGCGAATTCAATCGTACGTCCCCTGGTAATAACCAAACTTCGTCCTAACTCAACTTTGGTTGTTATTGGTTGTTGCTATAGATATGACCAATTTTGACGATTTTTTGGGCAGCGTCTGACGACTTGTAAAAAAAATATATGGCAACGCTGGCTCCTAGCTTTGCTGTTTACATGTATGTGTATCTGCTTGCTTTGCTGTTGTTGTGCATTTATTTACTAGTATCATAGTGACGTGTCGAAACTGCGAATATCAACCGAAAACGGGCGATAGGCACACCCATTTTTACCTATTTGTATATACAACTTTGGAATACACCACAAAAGTGATTATTCGGTAAATTTTGCAGCTGCAATAACCAAATTTCATACATACGTTGAAAAACTAGGTTGTGTTAATTTGAACTGGCTGGCCAATAAAGTCCTCACCTACACTGAATGTATTCATAGGGTAAACACATTATTTGATAACCAAACAATAAAACCGATATTAGGAACAGTTATTGGATAACTCCATCCTCTTGACAAATACCCACGAGGCCTAACTTATAAGCAAGTGATGTGTGAAGGCAATGTCCAGTTAGTATGTCTATCATGATCCGTATGTTTTTTCCTCATACAATCTTAGACATTTTGCAGCCCTGCTCCTCTATCCACTCCTTTCCTATTCGATGGATTCCAGGACAATTCCATAATTTTATTATTTTTTTTTTGCCACCTGACTCTCGATATATGTATGTATATTTTGCGACGCGACTTTAGCTTAAGTATCGATAATTTCTGCTGCTAGCTTCACGGCTACAATTCCCACTTGGAAGACACTGCAGTAATCTAGCAGCCTATAAGAGATACTTATTCCTCGATCGAGACAGTAAACATTTTGGAAACATAAACTTGCATAGAATATTCTGCAATTTTCGCAACCTTACGTCAACGCTGCGGCTCTATTGTAGCCCCAAGATCTCACTCGAAACTCATGGACGGGACCATGTAGTCTATTAGCTCTATATAAGATGGCGCTATACTGCAAGCTTCTTACCGTTGTTGCGGTCTGCTTCCCGCTTCTGCAGGGGTAGTTTTTAGTGCTGTTTTTAGGGCTTCTGTTTATCATTGATAATCAGTATACCCCCTTTAGTACAAGTACTGGTTTATGTTGAAATACGAATAAGGACGGAATCGTATTCGGCGCAATACCTCAAGATAGGAGCCAATGAAATTTGAAAAATTCATAAAATCTGAATTATCAGTTGTATGGGATACAACATATTATATATACCACCGATCTTGTGCAATTTGAAGCTTCTAGCTGTTAAAATGAGGAACTAATTACTTTCTTACCCGATAAATCTGTTTCTCGGAAGATATATGCTATGATAGTCCAATCCGGTGGGTTCCATCAAATGAATAATCGAACTACCAAATATACCCCCTTACCGAATTTCATCAAATTATCTTAAAAATTTAGGGATTAGAGGGACTGATATATTGGAAAAAGTCTTCCAAATATCTAACAGCCCTCGTAATATGTGTTACTTTATAATATTTAGAACTACAAAACTGCATCACAATCTCATAGAAACAGAATGCGTAATTCTATTAATCTATTTATGTGGTTTTGCTGGTGCGCTGATTTACTTTAATAGCTGAACTGTAAAAGAAAGAGCTGAGGGGTAGTAAAACAAAAAAAATTGCTCTCATGCAATAACTCTTTAAGTCGACTTAAGCAAACTTTGGGTATAGATATTGCGGTATGCGTGGTTTCCTGATGCACAGACAGCAACGAACACGAAAATAGTAGCAGATAAAACTTTAATCAAATTCCATCGATTAAATTATTCTCTTTTTATATTGGATAGTTTCAGAAAAAATTTCTGCAAATTTTGTAACTGAAGCTTTGAAACTATGCAAATCATTCTTAAAAACCTTTTCGAAAAATTTCGAAAATTCCAGAAAATCTTATGAACATATCGAACTTTTTATTTAGAGTTTTCGGGATTTTTTTCATGTCTGCAGTTTTATAGCCCAATCAATTTTTGTCCCATAAAAAAAAGTTACCAGCCTCTCAAAATTTATACTGATTTTTGGCATTTTCCCTCCGAAAGGTCTTTGAAGGAATCTTACAAGTACGGTCCTCATTTAATTCCCATTTGCTTTCTTAAAAAATGAGCTGAACACATTTATCAACCCCATAACTGATTTATTCAATCTGCCCTAAAACGTGGAGTTTTCCCTTCGGCCTGGAAGGAATCTTTCCTCATAGCCCTTCACTATCTAGAAATTTCAAAGTTGTCGGGCATCTCAAAGTTGTTTGAAGCTTTAGTTACCAATCAGCTAACTTTTTCCATTTCTACTTTGATTGCAGAACCGCAACACGGATTGTGTAAAGGAAAATCTACCATTACTAATGGACTTGAATTCACAACTCATGTTTCTAATGGATTTAGAGAAAATCTTCATACCGATATTATCTATACTGATTTCAGTAGGTATTTGGCAAAGTATCACACTCCTTACTTATCTACAAGCTGGATCGGCTTGGCTTCCAATCTGGTCTCACACAGTGGATCTTATAGTATCTCTGCGGTCGAACGTAAAAGTTGTTTTCAAAATACTCTTTCAAATGTCATCGATGTTCCCTTTGGCGTCCTGGCAGTGATGCTCCTGGAGGAAAGGAAAAAGGCTGAGTTAGTATATTTAGAACAAAAATTTGAAATTATACGCAGGTAGGAGGACACTGATGAATCAGAGGACGAAGGCAGTGCAGTGGCACTAACGGAATGTCGAATTAGGGCATGGGCAGCCGGTGAGGCTCAAGGCGATGTAGGTAGGGATGAGGAAAGACACTGTAATGGGGCTTTATAATAGGAAGATGGGGCAAGGATTCAGGCTCGCACAACTTCTGCGGTGAATGTTGCCGGAAGAAATAAACGTGAGACATGTAGTGCCAAAGGATCTGCCGGTCTTTGGTGGCAAGCCAGAAGAATGGCCGCTGTTCCTAAGTAACTTTGAGAACTCAAAACGTTTGTGTGGATTTAGTCACGACGAAAATCTAATGCGATTGCAACGCGCTTTAAAGGGGAAGGCGCTTGATTATGTAAGCAGCAATTTGATGATTCCGGCTTTTGTACCGGAGATAATTGCAATTTTACGAATGGTGTTCGGCAAGCCAGAGCAAATAATAAATAGCTTGTTGACTAAGCTACGTGCCTCGCCAGTGTCAATGTGAACAAATTGGATACTTTGGTGACTTTTGCGTTGGAGGTAATAAATTTAACGCCGACTATGGAAGCGTCTGGTCGTAATTCGCACATGAATAACCCGCTGTTGATACAGGAGCTTATTGAGAAGCTGCCTGCGCAAGTGCGCCTTCAATGGGCATTGTTCTCCCTCTCGTACCAAAACCCAACTGTGAAAGCATTTAGTGAGTGGCGTTTTGATTTAGCTGAAGCAGCTAGCAGTGTTACCTCAGTTACCTTAACCGCTGGTATGGACACAGAAAACTTAAGGTTGAGCGCATGAGCTTTCACACCGAAAATCCAGAGACTAGGCATAAGTCCGTGGGAACAGTAAAACAGAAACTGGCGTGCTACTTTTGCGAGGAGCCTCATGTCATCATGAAATGCGATAAATTCAAAAGGCTGAATTACGATGAAAAATGGAACACAGTGCGCGAATGAAAGCTATGTAAAGTATGTTTGAGAAAGCATGGCATGAAATCCTGCCGTGTACACAGAAAGTGTGGAGTAAATAATTGTAATCGAAGACGCAATCCGATGTTTCATAAGCCTGATTAAGGAACCGACGGTAACGCTGCTGCAGTTGTGTTGGCCACACATCACCAAGAGACGTCGAATACGCTTTATCGAGTGGTTCCCATAACGATTTATGGAAACGGTGTTTTGGTAGACATGTATGAATTTCTCGATGATGGATCTGGTCCCACGCTCAAAGAAAAGAGCGCATTACAACAGTTGCAGCTGCAAGGCAAAACGAAAGATTTATGCCTCAGATGGACAGATGGAAAGACACGGGTCGATAAGAATTCAGAGGTGATTGACTTGTAAGTCTCGCAACGTGGTACGGGTGAGAGGCCTGGGCTGCGCAATGTGCACTCTGTAGAAACGCTTGATCTACTTAAGCAAACACTAAACATAAAATAACTCTCTGAAAACAAGTAAGGAAAGCTAAGTTCGGGTGTAACCGAACATTACATACTCAGCTGAGAGCTTTGGAGACAAAATAAGGGAAAATCACCATTTAGCATGAAAGGTGTTTATGATTATTTAAAACGTAGTGGGCCTTAGTTCTATAGGTGGACGCCTTTTCGAGATATCGCAATAAGGGTCGACCAGGAGTGACTCTAGAATGTGTTTGTACGATATGGGTATCAAATTAAAAGTATTAATGAGGGTTTCAAAAGGGAGTATCCCTTAGTTGTATATGTGAAGGCGTTTTCGGGATATCGACCAAAATGTGGACCAGGGTGAACAGAACATCTTCTGTCGGGTACCGCTAATTTATTTATATATCCCATACCACGAACAGTATTCCTGCCAAGATTCCAAGGGCTTTTGATTTCGCCCTAAAGAACTTTTTCATTTTCTTCTACTTAATATGGTAGGTGTCACACCCATTTTACAAAGTATTTTCTAAAGTTATATTTTGCGTCAAAAAACCAATCCAATTACCATGTTTCATCCCTTTTTTCATATTTGGTACAGAATTATGGCATTTTTTTCATTTTTCTATATCGAAAAAGTGGGCGTGGTCATAGTCGGATTTCGGCCATATTTTATACCAATATAAAGTGACTTCAGATAAGTACGTGAACTAAGTTTAGTTAAGATATATCGTTTTTTGCGCTAGTTATCATGTTAACGGCCGAGCGGAAGGACAGACGGTCGACTGTGTATAAAAACTGGGCGTGGCTTCAACCGATTATCGTCATAGAATCTATGTCCCTACCAAATTTCACAAGGATTGGTAAATTTTTGTTCGACTTATGGCATTAAAAGTATTCTAGACGAATTAAATGAAAAAGGGCGGAGTTACGCCCATTTTGAAATTTTATTTTATCTTTGTATTTTGTTGCACCATATCATTACTGGAGTCGAATGTTGACATAATTTACTTTTATACTGTAAAGATATAAATTTTTTTGTTAAAATTTGACTCGAAAACAATTTTTTTTTAAAAGTGGGCTTGTTCGTCATCCGATTTCGCAAATTTTTATTTAGCACACATATAATAGTACGAGTAACGTGCCTACCAAATTTCATCACGATATCTTCAACGATTGCCAAATTACAGCTTGCAAAACTTTTAAATTACCTTCTTTTAAAAGTGTGCGGCGCCACGCCCATTGTCCAAAATTTTTTTAGTTTTCTATTTTGCGTCATAACGTCAACGCACGTACCAAGTTTCATCGCTTTATCCGTCTTTGGAAATGAATTATCGCACTTTTTCGGTTTTCGAAATTTTCGATATTGAAAAAGTGGGCGTGGTTGTAGTGCGATTTCGTTCATTTTAAATAGCGATCTAAGATGAGCGCCCAGAAACCTACATACCAAATTTCATCAAGATACCTCAAAATTTACTCAAGTTATCGTGTTTACAGACGGACGGACAGACGGAGGGACGCACGGACATGGCTAAATGAATTTCTTTTTTCACCCAGATCATTTTGATATATAGAAGTCTATATCTATCTCGATTAGTTTATGCCCTTACGGATTACCGTTATGCGAACCAAGTTAATATACTCTGTGAGCTCTGCTGAACTGAGTATAAATATAGACACCTACGTGGAATACTCGTGGAATCATACTTTGAAGTCGTACCACAAGTTATTATCGGAGTGAGTAATAAATATCTAGCGATGCCGCAAAAGTTACGAGAGGGCAAGGTATGCGAGCCTGCGGCCACTAAAACTCGAATCGGCTGCACTGTGTATGGCGTTATCAATCGAATCGACAGGAGCACCAGGGTGATTTTAAGCCACAATTTTATATATGCGAATGTGACGACGACATCGCTCTACATAAATTAGTTACGGAGAGCATATACCAGGAGAAGGAGTTTAATTACCAGCTACCCATATTCAGTGAAAATAAGGAAGAGGAAATGCGGAAGAAGGTTATACGCGAAAATCAACATTTCGTCGTGAAATTACTATGGAAATCAGAGAAAATTGTAATGGCGGATAATTACGCGATAGCTATGTGTAGATTAACATGCTTTGAGAAGAAATTGAAATGCGATTCAGAACTAAAAATGTTTGTTACTGATCAGATAAACACCATGGAAGTAAAAGGTTATATACGAAAACTAACTGATAGTGAAACCGCTGAACACCACCCAAGGAGGTGGTATCTACCGAAAGTAGTGCGTAACCCAAACAAGCGAGAAAAGATTAGGCTGGTTGGGACGCAGCCGCGGAATACAAGGATGTTTCGTTGAATACATGTCTGAATAAGGGCCCAGATCTATTGGCCTCGTTGTTTGATATACTAATGAACTTCCCAGTGTGGCGCTATGGAATATGCGGAGATATCAGTGACATATTCCATTGGGTCTTCGTAAACAAGAAGGACCAACACGCTCAGCGATTCATGTGGAGGGACTGCGATGATAGTCGCGCGCCTGATGTATACTCGCTTCAGTTACTGAGCTTTGGAGCAAGCTGTTCGCCGCGTTAGCGCAGTACGTGAAAAACCGAAATGCATTACAGTTTGCGAGCTCGCATTCAAGAGCGACAAAGTGTATACTCGAAAGGCATTATGTTTACGACATGCTATATGGGGCAAACTCTTTGCGAGAAGCTAGTAAATTAGCTAGGGAAGTAAAAGAGATTTACAAGAATGTGAACTTTCATATTCCACGATGGCTATCGAACTCAAAGGAAGTAGTAAAAGCTTTGGGAGACGCAGGTGCTGCAGGCAATTTTTGTAACTCTGCAAAACGAGTGGAGCAAGTAATCGACGTCAACAAAGTGTTGGGTATGTGGTAGCATATAGATGATAATGCTTTCAGTTACCACCTGAGGTTTACGAAAGCGAATGACGATATTCGTCGCGGGAAAAGATGCCAACAAAGAGGGAAATTTTAAGATTGCTAATGTCGATCTTGGATCCACTGGGTCTATTAACGTTTTACCTAATTAACGTAAGAATACTGTTACAAAGGGTGTGGCTAAGTGGTATCAGGTGGTATGATATCATTCGAAAAGAGTTCAACGAGGAATGGATGCAGTGGTTGTCATCGCTCCCGAAGGTGCAAACTATGAAGATACCCATTCGCTACTTTGACAAAATAAACGCTGAAAGAGCGACAATCGAGCTTCACGTGTTCGTAGATGCGGGGAAAATGCTTACGCAGCAATGGCCTATCTGTGGCTCGAGGATAGAGGTAAAGTAGAAGTCTCCCTCATATGTTACAAATCCAAAGTCGCGCCTCTACGACCTATATCGATTCCTCGTATGGAGCTGCTTGCCGCAGTGATGGGACCACGTCTAGGCAATACAGTAAAATGGGTGCTTGACTTAAAAATTGACCGTGTCTATTATTGGACGGATTCCAAAACAGTTCTATGTTGGATACGTTCAGATCCTAGGAAGTATAAGCAGTTCGTGATGTTTCGAGTGGGAGAAATACAGGAAACCACGGAGGTGTCGCAGTGGAGGTACGTTCCTTCGAAGTTTAATGTAGTGGACTTAGGAACAAAGCATAACACTGCACCAGACTTTTCAACGAATAGCAGGTGGATTACAGGCCCTTCATACCTACGCCAACCACGGACGAGAAGAAATCTAGAAGAAAATGCGCAACAAGAGACACAATTATTTGCAGTTTGTATACAAGACAAATCACCAATTATAGACATAACACGATTTTCGAAATGGAAGAGAATTTTACGAGTCATAGCGTACGTTAAACGCTTTGTTACTAAGCTACAGGGGGCTCCAGTTAGGGTTAGCCTGACAACAGAAGAACTTGCCTAGAGTCAGAACTATTTGCATCACATTGCTCAAGCCCTAGCCTTTCCCAATGAAATCCAAATACTATCTAAAAATTCCTTAAGCTCATTACCAAAGGCAAGTCCTTTGCGAAAACTCTCACCGTTTCTAGATGAAACCGGCACCTTACGTATGCGCAGCAAGCCCTCATCCACCCGAGATGGCCGATTTACCAGAAGAGCGATTGTCTGCATATTCGTGACCGTTTACAAATCAGGAGTGGACTTTTTTGGACCACTACTGGTGACAGTTGACAGAAGAACTGAAAAGCGTTACGGTGTACCCTTTACGTGCCTCACATGCCGAGCAGTCCATATTGAAATGGCATATAGCCTAACGACTAGCTCTTGTTGTATAGTAGTGCGTAACTTCATCGCTCGAAGAGGGTCGCATAGAACATTTTTTAGCGATAACGGGACTAACCTAAAGGCAACTGAAAAGAGCTTCGTAATGCATTGTCCAAAGTAAATTTTGAAGATTTAACACCCGAATTCACCAGCTGTACCACCGCCTGGACATTTATTCCTCCAGCTGTTCCGCAGATGGGAGGAGCCTGGGAGCGTTTCACTCGTTCAATTAAGACCGTTCTCTACAACATAGTAACACCCGAAACAAAACTAACCGACGAAAAGTTATCTAACCTGCTGATTGAAGTAGAGCAAATTGTTAATAGTCGACCACTCACTTATCTCTCGCTAGACACCGCAGAGCAAGAGGCCCTAACACCAAATCATTTTTGTTGGGCTCATCTTCCGGACCTAAGCCATTAGGCGAATTCAATCCCACTCATCAATATGTGCGCGCATCATGGAGACACTCGCAATATCTCGCTGAAAAATTCTGGAAAAGATGGGATGTAGAAGTACTACCACTACTCACTAGAATAACTAAATGGCATGAAAAAGTGAACCCTATCAACATTGGTGAAGTGGTCGTGATTGTCGATCCGAAACTACCACGGTATACCTGGCCTAAAGGGGTTGTCGCTTCAACCGTACCAGCAAGATATGGTCAAGTAAGAAGCGCTGTTATCAAGACAAGTCAAGGAGAGTACCATCGACCCGCTACGAAGATACCAGTACTGGATATGCGAGGTGACGGCTTTCAACATCGTTAGGTATTCCTACTTCATGGGAGATACCGGGCCGAGCATGTTAGAAACTCCACCACCAATAATTTTAATCCCAAAAATGTTAACGTAATATAAGCATACATTTGGTTTTATTTGTCTCTATTGGCAACCGTCGCTCATGTCAGAATGTAAACTTGGTCAAATTGTTTCATCACTATTCCAATAAGTGCAAGCAAAGAGAGCGTTTGGGAAAAAACCAAATGTAAGTAGGTGTTTTATTTCAAACTCTTCAATATGTAACAATTTTCTTCTTTAATTTATAAATAAAGATTTAAAAGCCTTCGGCTATTTTATACGATAAATACGCTCTGCTAAACAATTGGTTGGATCGCCAACACTTAGATTTGTTTATACTTAACTCTAACTATTCGTATTATTGAAAATAAGTTTAAAGAAATGAAAATGTTTCGACTATCTTTTTATAAAATGATTGAAACTATAAAATCGCCGAAATTTATATCAAAAATTCCCATATTCAGATCTATTCATTTTTGTTTGGAGTGGCATTATTCACAAAAATGTGCATTTTGACCGCTCTCTCGAAACAAAGAGTCGCAAATCCATTCATCCATGGTTTCAACCTTCATATTAATGCTACTGTCAATAAGGCTAGAGGTGTTCTTTCATTCGTAGAACAGTGGTCCAAAGAATTTGGTTACTCTTATGTAACTAAAGCCCTTTTCGCCACTTTAGTTAGACCGATACTAGAATACGGATCAATAATCTGGAATCCAAAATATCGAGTTCATGCAGATATACTTGAATCAATACAATATAATATATAAATATAAATATATATAAATATAAATATATATAAATATAATCTTCCCCCTTATACTAGTCGGTTTAAGCTTATCGTTCTTCCAACTCTTACAAATCGTAGAGAAATGCTAGGCGTAATATTTATGGCTAAACTACGAAGTAAACTTTAACGCCCCATCCCGAGTGTCAAGACATTACAAACCTATTATTTTGAAGCAGTGCAGAACTAATTTCGAATTAAATGAACCTTTTCGGTGTTTGTTTCATGATTTTAACACTCATTCTATTTCATTTCATATAAGGGATTCACTTGTTACCATAAATAAAACTGTCCTATCCCAGCTCAACTCGTAACAAAAAAAAAAAAAAAAAAAAAAAAAAAAAAAAAAAAAAAAAAAAAATTTTACGTACTAAAAAGTTCACTTACTTAACAATATAGTATATGTATAATTTCTAACTCTTATGTATAATACTCAGTTGATGATTTTTATTCTGTAGCTGAGCGGTTTTAGATCTCAACGCTTAACAAACCTCGGCTCACTTTTCAGGAATAGCGGTGCAGGTTCACAGATTGACGGCGGTAGAGGTCTCCAGGGAACGATGGTAACGATAAGGGATACGCCAATCAACGAATCGGGGTACGGTGGTGCTCCTGTAGATCACACTTTTTGGTTACCGCGGCGAACGGTAGTATGACCTGAAGTATTGAGAATTGCCCCTACATTATCAGTTGAGGATTTAACTGTTCAATAAATCCTCAATAATCTGGGGAATGAAAGTGCCAACAACATTCTTGGGCTCCCTTGCTCTTCAATTCAATCATTCTGAGCATGATTGGTTGTTCGATGTAGGCTATGCAGTTGGTATATCGCACACCTTGATCAAAATAGCGATCAACTCAAAAACTCGCAATGTTCAGGAAACGTTAAAAACCTTCAATGCACCCATTAGATTTTTTTTACAACGCACTTTCTCGTTGATTAGTATAGGTATTAATAAATGAAGTATACGGCTTAGTAGCTATTGAATTGAGAAGCTTGGTGGTACTTGTAACTTCAAAATCTCAAATTTTTGAGTTAGCTCCCTTTTGATCTAAGTGTGCGATATGTGTACGTTGGCATACTATATGTGGGTTGTTGTTCGCTGTGTGAGATAATGGTAGTTTATATGTGGATAAATGTATATTTAGACAAATTGTGAGGGAGATATCGTTCCAATTTTGATTAGGAGTTGAAAAAAAAAAAAATACCTTATAAAATATCAAAAATTTCCAAAATATACATAGATTTATTGAGCTGACACTGCTTTTTTGACAAATTGTATTGCTTACACCAACACAGTTTGTGTCAATTCACTTAAAATTCAATTACCTCTAATAGGGTTTTTCAAAATACAATTCAAAAGTTGACATAAGCCAGATGACAGCTGGTTGAGATTGAAGCGAAATTTAATTTAGTAGTTGAGGGCAAAGCGTCACACTCACTTACCCGCCTGCGACATCAATGTCAACCTTTCACTAAATTAGTTCTTCGCAAGTGAAGCTAAATATTTGCAAATCGTTCTTTTGTACATACCTAAGTATTAGGGATGATGATTTTAGAAATTTTTTGCCTTCCGGGAGTTTTGGCATCTTAAAATTAAATCACGGGGCTCCGAGATTTTACCAAACTTTAGCCTCTATAGACTTCTTTATGGTTTTTGACGAAAGTTGCAAGTTATATGTACCTACATAAGTAGATATAATACAAAACAAGTAAGGAAGGCTAAGTTCGGGTGTAACCGAACATTACATACTCAGTTGAGAGCTATGGAGACAAAATAAGGGAAAATCACCATGTAGAAAATGAACCTAGGGTAACCCTGGAATGTGTGTGTATGACATGCGTATCAAATGGCAGGTATTAAAGAGTATTTTAAGAGGGAACGGGGCCATAGTTCTATAGGTGGACGCCTTTTCGGGATATCGCTATAAAGGTGGACCGGGGTGACTCTAGAATGCGTTTGTACGATATGGGCATCAAATGAAAGGTGTTAATGAGTATTTTAAAAGGGAGTGGGCCTTAGTTCTATAAGTGGACGCCTTTTCGGGATATCGTTATAAAGGTGGACCAGGCGTGACTCTAGAATTAGTTTGTACGATATGGGTACCAAATAAAAGGTGTTAATGAGTATTTTAAAAGGGAGTGGGCCTTAGTTCTATGGGTGGATGCCTTTTCGAGATTTTGCCATAAAGGTGGACCAGGGGTGATTCTAGAATTAATTTGTACGATATGGGCATCAAATGAAAGGTGTTAATGAGCATTTTAAAAGTGGGTGGGCCTTAGTTCTATGGGTGGACGCCTTTTCGAGATATCGCCATAAAGGTGGACCAGGGATGACTCTAGAATGCGTTTGTACTATATGGGTATCAAATGAAAGGTGTTAATGAGTATTTTAAAAGGGAGGGGGCCTTAGTTCTATGGGTGGACGCCTTTTCGAGATATCGCCATAAAGGTGGACCAGAGGTGACTCTAGACTTTGTTTGTACATTATGGGTATCAAACGAAAGGTGATAATGAGTATTTTAAAAGTGATAGGGCCTTAGTTCTATAGGTGGACGCCTTTTCGATATATCGCCATAAAGGTGGACCAGAGGTGACTCTATAATGTGTTCGTACAATATGGGTGTCAAATTAAATGTATTAATAAGAATTTTAAAAGGGAGTGGTGGTAGTTGTATATGTGAAGGCGTTTTCGAGAAATCGACCAAAATGTGAACCAGGGTGACCCAGAACATCATCTGTCGGGTACCGCCAAGATTTCAAGGGTTTTTTGTTTCACCCTGCAGAACTTTTTCATTTTCTTCTACTTAATATGGTAGGTGTCACACCTATTTTACAAAGTTTTTTTCTAAAGTTATATTTTGCGTCTAAAGTTATAATTTGGTATAGAATTATGGCACTTTTTTCATTTTTCGTAATTTTCGATATCGAAAAAGTGGGCGTGGTCATAGTCCGATTTCGGCCATTTTTTAGACCAATAGAAAGTGAGTTCAGATAATTATGTGAACTGAGTTTAGTAAAGATATATCGATTTTTGCTCAAGTTATCGTGTTAATGGCTGAGCGGAAGGACAGACGGTCGACTGTGTATAAAAACTGGGCGTGGCTTCAACCGATTTCGCCCTTTTTCACAGAAAACAGTTATCGTCCTAGAATCTAAGCCGCTACCAAATTTCATAAGGATTGGTAAATTTTTCTTCGACTTATGGCATTAAATGTATCCTAGACAAATCAAATGGAAAAGGGCGGAGCCATGCCCATTTTGAAATTTTCTTTTATTTTTGTATTTTGTTGCACCATAGCATTACTGGGGTTGAATTTTGACATAATTTACTTATATACTGTAAAGATATTAAAGTTTTTGTAAAAATTTCACTTTAAAAAAAATTTTTTTTAAAAGTGGGTGTGGTCGTTCTCCGATTTTGCTAATTTTTATTAAGCATACATATAGTAATAGGAGTAACGTTCCTGCCAAATTTCATTATGATATCTACAACGACTGCCAAATTACAGCTTGCAAAACTTCTAAATTACCTTCTTTAAAAAGTTTTCGGTTCCATGCCCATTGTCCAAAATTTTAGTTATTTTCTATTCTGCGTCATAAGCTGAACCCACCTACCAAGTTTCATCGCTTTATCCCTCTTTGGTAATGAATTATCACAATTTTTCGATTTTTCGAAATTTTCGATATCGAAAAAGTGGGCGTGGTTATAGTCCGATATCGTTCAATTTAAATAGCGATCTGAGATGAGCGCTCAGGAACCTACATACCAAATTTCGTCAAGATATCTCAAAATTTACTCAAGTTATCGTGTTAACGGGCAGACGGACGGACGGACATGGCTTAATCAAATTTTTTTTCGATACTGATGATTTTGATATATGGAAGTCTATATATATCTCGATTCCTTTATACCTGTACTACCAACCGTTATCCAAACAAAGTTAATATACTCTGTGAGCTCTGCTCAACTGAGTATAAACACAAGAAATTTCCCTAAAATCAGCTGTTTTATCCAAACAGTGTTGCAAATGCTTAAGTATAACACTGGTCAACAGTAATTATGTGGTAAAATTTTATATTGAACGAGCATGCTAAATGCGAAAAAATATCAGTTTTGTTAAATGCATTGTAGTTTTTGAGATTTTCGAACTTGAAAGTGCAAAAAAACACGTCTTTTAGGTACATATATTTAAGGTCATGTCAATTCTAGAAATAAAATTTTTTTTTTAAGATTGCTATTGCACCTGAAAGTATCACTCCTACTCTTCAAAAACCGTTTTGAATTTTCAGACACTCTCTTTTTGCTTCTAAGAAATCGTTACTGAATTTCGCGCAGGTGTTGAGATGTTAAAAGAAATCCGAACAATGACAAATATTCCAAGCTTATTGAATTGCTTTCGACTTTTTGAAAAAAGTCATAGCCGTTGCATTCCCCGACATAAAAAAAATTTACTTGGCGCTATTTAGCTTCGAAACGATTAAGCCCAGGCTTCTCTTGCAATTCCCGTCGTGCTACTTTTAAAAATTTTCCTATGAATTGGCGGCACCTACACGTTTTGGGTGATATATTTGCATGGCAAAAATATACTCGGAATGTTTGCCAAATCATTGCAAAGGGGCTATGCCGCTTAGAAAACCTTTATTCTAATTGAAAAAACTTCTTTCTAATTTTTGATGTTACTTTGGCAGGTAGTTGAATCCAAGACTTTTGGTTTGGTAGGCAGAGAACCGCATTCCCCGACATTGATTTTAAATTCATTTCATTTCAAAGATTTGCCAACTTTTGCTTTAAATATGTCTGCATAATTGACGTGTATTAACGCTGTTAAAATGGGAAGTTGTAGCATGCGGTTTGGCATGCCGACAAAAAGTTAGGCAATTATCGGCATAAATATGCATAGCGAATTGATGAAAATGAGCCATAGATGCATAAAATTATGTTTAAACAAGAAGGCAAAACAAAGTAAAACAGCAGAAACAGTTTGCATATTTATCTTTAACATTAGTGCTAAACTTGGTTTGAATACTTATTTCCTCAAAGTATGCATACATGCAATCCATATCTGCTAAATAATAAACCCAGTAAGTACTGCCTTCTGGGAATTAGGGAAAGAAGCAAAAAAAGTGGGTCTTGCTGTAAATGAGGACAAGAAGAAATACCTGCTGTCTGTCATCCAAGAAATAATCAGCGCATTTGCGGCTACCGAGGAGCGTCACTGTTGACGAATATAAATTGGAGAATGTGAAGAATTTCGTCTATTTGGGAACTAGCATTAACCGAAAAAACAATGTCAGCTTAGAAATCGAATGGAGAATAACTTTTGCTAACAGGTGCTACTTTGGACTGAGTATGTAATTAAAAAGTAAAATCCTCTTTCGACTACCAAAAATCAGGCTCTAAAAGCCGCTCATGAAAGCTGTCCTGATGTATGGCTCGGAATCATGGACATTGTCGAGAGAAGATGAGTTGGCTCTTAGAGTATTCGAGAGAAAAGTTCTCAGGAAGAATGATAAGCTGTATGATCTTTACGCAGTTATGACGATAGTGCAATGAATAAAAACCCAAAAGCTTCGCTGCCTAGGTCATGCTATGTGAATAGACGAAGAATCTTCGGCCAAAAAAGTATTTCAGTTGACACCGCAGTTTGGAAGCAGAGGAAAGGCAAGACATCCACTGAGTTGGGAGAGGCATGTGGAGAAAGACTTGACCTCTTTTTGAGCAGAAATTAAGTGAGGCGAAAGTGCATTTGATATAAAACAAACTCACCATGCTCCCTTCTTATTTTTCCGGCAATTTCTGCAAGCAAATGAATTTTTGTTGAAAAGTTTTGCATGGCAAAACACACTCAGCACGTTTTCGGAACCACTGACGATAGGCGATCTCGCATAGAAACATTTTTTCTAATTAAAAGCAATTTTTATTTCTAAGGAACGCTACTACCACACCGCGGCGGCCACTCTAATGATGGTTTCTTTTCTGACTACTTAATATGTCTCATTAACTTTGCATAATGGCAGAGCTGTCATATTAAGTTGTTCTGGGGCCAAATTTTAACATCCGTTATCGTATAACTCGTCACGTAAAAATGTCATCTTCGGATTTTGACATACGGGAACGATTTTCTACCAATTTGCAACACAGATATCACAGGGCATTCAATAGCTGGATCTAGCTCTCGATCTCTACCTCTTACTCGCTCTTGCTCATCTCCTCCAGTTTTGCGTTTACGGCCACCCACATTGTTGGAACTATTAGGACCAAGATCGCAATGACGTGCAATGTGACCGGACTTCCCGCATTTGAAGCATTTGATAACTTTTTCACTCCGCTTTTGCGATCCTTTCAGCGCCTCCAATATTGCGCCTACCCACTCTGGCCTTTCTACTTCCACACGGCGTGCTTTGAAAACTGGCTTACACAGAAGCGACGCTGTTTCCTGAATCAGAGCTTGTGACGCCGTTTCTGCGAATGTTGGCTTTAGGTTTGCGTATGTAGCTCGCTTTGTTTCGACGTCCCGTATGCCATTTATAAAGCTCTGAATCTTTATGTTATAATCCCATTTTGTTTATACGTTTGATGTATCACGTAATTTTCTTTCGTATGGTTGCCGATCCCTAATCGTATATTATGATTCGAGCCCTGATTAACACATTCTAACACAGTGACTTCTTCGTCTCTCAAAATGTTGCACTGCAAACGTAAGAAAGTGCAGGGTATTCAACCATTCGCAAAACGAAAGGTTAGACTGTTCGCCAGTTGATATAACGTATGATATAGAATTTTGAATAGTTATTTTTAATGAACTTAATCAGGTAGATTTCTTTTGTATATAAATTAACTGTTCCTTGTGACATGCACATTAGGTTGGCTCTTATTTTCCAAAGTGTTGCGATTATAGATCTCACTCTCCAGAAATATTGAAATAGCCTTAAAATTTGTATGTGCAAAATTTAGGCCAATCAATCAAAAAAAGATTTAGAGGTTGCGCAAGGAGCTTGAAATCGTAAGAAGGGCTATGTTTTACATTTCAATAACCTCCACAGATTTTGATTTAAAACGCATTTAAATTACAAAAATTGGTCAAATAATAAAAAAGTTATAAAATGGAAGAGGTGCTAAGAAGTCAATTGCGTGCAAAAATTTCCAACTTTTTATTATGAATTTAGAAAATACAAAAACATTTTCTACCATGAGAAAGCGAGAATTTCCCCAACATTAGTGAGTTTGGCATGTTTTTGTTTATGTTTTAAATTTTATTTTAACATTTATTTTACATTTGGTTAAATTTTATACAAAAAAGTTGATTTTAGTTGTGTTTTATGCACAAAATTTTAAAACTAAAAACAAAGTTTTCATTTGTCAGAAAAAATAAAGAAAAAATCCAAAAAACCTATCGAAATACAAACTGGCTGGTTTGGTTTTAATAAACTAGGTTGTATTTTTCTTATATTTTGTTAGTTTTTTGAAATATAATTTACATACTTACACCAGTACTGAAACCGCAACAAAAAATGTAAAAGAAAAATACAGAGAAAATAATGTAGTGTCATATAGGTATTAGTTTTTGGAATTTTTTTTGTGACGGGTGTTGGTAATTTTTCTCTATACAATGCATGAAGAAAAGCGGTTTTCATTTATTATATTTTAGCTAAAGACATAATAATTGCTTTGAAAAGGAGTAAACGTTTCCAGGATAAATGAAAACGAACACATGAAATGCTTAAATATCATCCTTTTTCATGAGTTCAAGGCACTTAATTCTTTATGGATTGGCATTCGACTTTGTATATACATATTCCTTTTTGCGCTATTCGAATTTTTCTAGGGGGGTGAGATCGAACATCATCATAAAGATCGAATACTGTAAAGTAACCTAAGTTTGTGTGTTTGAAATAAATAAATAAAATAAATAAATAAATAGGATAAATAAATCCAAACACGTTTTTCTCCCCATACAACGAAGAGTCACCCTAATGCACACACGAAAATGTTTTAAGAGCAAAGCTGTGACAGAGTGATACATTTCCTTTCCGTTCTGACATGAAAAATCCAACATTTTTACTGTGTGCGTGGGCGAACTTTTGTAATATGGACATATTTCAGGGTAACATGTTCATGTGGAAAAGAAAACACTGTACCAAGTTTTAAATAAAGTTTCAAAATTTGCAATTAATTTGTGGTACAAAACTATTTTGCCAGTAATGATAGGATAAGGGAAATTAAAAAAATTTTAGATGTACGTAGCCCTGCTGCTTTTAACACCATAAGTCGATCAAAAAACAATAAATTCTAACAAAATTTCGTAACAAAATTGTTTTTATGACAGTAACTGTTTTATAGCCTCTTATGATAGTTGCATGTGTATAAGTAGTATATTTCAGCTTTCGTAAATTAGATCAATCCCCAATAAATTGAGCGCTCACCATCCATTACTGATAACAATTTATTTGCCATCTAGCCTCCACCAACCCCACCCTTCAAAGCCATCACAGTTACGAAAAGTGCAAAGAAAAATCCAGCTAAACCAGTGCTGCCGACAAGCAACGTTAGTCCACCAATTAATAGTGGTACTAACGCGATAAATTTTAGCTTATAGGCCAACAACAATGGTAGCATTAATTTTTTCATTTTCTTTTTCAATTTTTTTCCACGACCTATAAAAAAATCAGCCGATGTTAATGATTTAACTGTTGCTATTGTTGTATTTAGCACTGATGCCGGTGCTGATGGCGATGCTGTAATCATAGATGACCTTGGCGTATTCAGTTGTGTTGTTTTTCGTATTATTGTTGTTGGTGACAATAATTTAGTCTCAGCTGATTGTTGCATTATTAAATGGTTAATAACACTGGTGGGACTTCCTGTATGTTGACCTTGAACTTTAGTAGTCATCATCTGTGTTGTATCACCAGCTGTTTGAGTTGATAAGTCAGATGCTGTGCGTGACACTGCTGCTGTGACTTCGTGTAGAGGCTTGAGCTCGTTGTTAGACAAGTCTATAAATAAAGTTCGTAGAAGTGAGACAAGTTTTAATTAGCAATCAAGGTTAAGAAGCACATAAATCATATCGCAGATTTAAAGGTTAATGAGGTTAACACGGTGAGAGGTGGAGTGAAAGGTAAAGGAAAAACTTTATAATTGATTTTAAAATAAAAATCTGTTATGGAAGGCCATGGAGTATAAATAGAACAGATTTACAATGAATCCTTCGCCAATCCTTTGCCTTTGACGGATGAGTTCAATGCAATTCTTAGGTAGGTTAGATATGAAAGCTTTGGAAATATTTTTAAAGTATGATGTGCCTATCTTTTAGTCTGAAGTAGAAGTTCGAGTAGAAGGATTCATTGTTAGTTCGTCTTAAAAAATGTGAGTGCTCTCTGCATTATGCCGTGGTTGTGATTTTAGGTAATACCATAATGACTCGTTTATGCCTAAACTGACTCGTGTGTCATCGTTTGTGCTCTCTGAGTAACGGACGCAACCTAAAACATGATATGCTGACCGATAATAAAGGAAATCGGGATCAATGAGAGCACTCCGTTATATTTGGCTTTATGACTCATCGAAATAAAGTAGCTGCTTTGTCTGTACTCTTAGTGGAAACAAAACCATGTCTGGTTGTTTGATGTTCATAGGCCTTTATAACCACCATGCAGTTGGAAAATTTATTACCCACAAGGTGTATTCTCCTAATGGTTGGATACCCAAAGGCGCTGTTTATAGCATATAACTGAACTTTACTTATATTTCAATTAAATAGTGATATGGTGTAGAAAAGTACGAAAATAACAAAAAAAAACCATTTTTATGTAAACTCTAAAGTGCTATAAATCGACACAGCCTAACAAAATTTGATTTAAGCATTGCTTTATTATGAAAATTTTTTTTTTTTAACTCGCAAACCGCGCCCACTTTTTAGACCCAACCGTGCGTCCGTCAGCTCATTAAAACTATAACTTCAGCAAAAACTGAAATATCTACACCAAATTTAGTACACGTGCTGAAAGTCAAAAAATCAGATAAAAACCACGCCTACTTTTTCGATATCGAAAACTTTGAAAAATGGGACAATGCATGAACAAATATAGGTAAATTAATGAGACTTGGTGAGTGGATTAACTTTATAGCGCAAAAATGAAATTGAGTAAAATTTTTTAAGATGGGCGTGGCACCGTCAACATTTAGTAGAAGAAAATTTAAATGATCTTAGTATAGTCTCGCAATACTGCAGAATTTACGAAAATTTATTAAAGTTTTTCAAGTTGCATAATACTAAGTGTACGTAACTAAATTCCCATTATAGTTATGTAAGTGCAAGGTACATACAAAAAACAAATCATTGAAAGTTTTCCTGGTATATTCCTGTCAGTTAAGCACTTAAAAAACTTTTAATATCAAAGTCTAACAAAAAGAAAATTTTTTCTATGACAAAAACTGTTTTATAGCTTCTCAAAAAAAAAAAAAAAAAAAAAAAACTCTACAGTTTCTACCAATTCTCCTATCTCTTGTTATTCTTTTTCGAAAGGCTGCCTAAACAATACATTTCAAACAAATCGTTCTAAAAACCAGATTTTTTGATAAAGGTTGGCCTGTGGTCTATTACCGTACAGAAAGGCTCCCAAATATTAAGATTGTCAGAGGTGAACTCCATAAATACAATTTATTACAATAGGTCAAGTCCTGGTCCACTTTCCGGAAAGTAAAAGTTTCTCAAATATTAACTAAGTCAATGAACCTGTACTGAATTTTAAAGAAGTCACCACATAAACTAAATTTTTTGGAAGAGATCGGCCCCTGGTTCATTTCCCATAAATAAAAGCTTCTTAAATAATGAGCTAGTCAAGAAGGTACCCCTGTAACAAATTTCAAAGAAATTGCACCACAAATTATTTTAATTTAGAATAGGTCGGCCCTTAACTCACTTCCCATTGCATCTAAATCTTTGCACTCCCTTAGCAAGAGTTCAGTCACAAACGCACGTACAGAATAAATGTATGTAGGTATTTAGGATTAGAAACTCTTACTCATTAAATTTAAATTTACATCAATTTGAAGAAAATTTTTTTAGGAAGTGTTTTCCTTACTTTGGTAAGGATTTTTTGAAACATACAAGGTGATCTCTTATCGCACAATTTGTATTAACATCGCATTTAAAAGAATTACCTTCATCATCTCCGTTGACGATTTCTTTTAGCATTTCACAATAATACTTCACTCCATCCAAAATCGTTGCTAATGGTGTAAGAGCTTCATTTAGGTCTACATTCTCCATACTATTCACAATGTTTTTTACATAACCAACCTTCCGGCTTATGTCAACATGTGCGTTGTTATTGCCGTTATCGTGGTCAATATATTCACTATTCTCTTTATTTTCAATATTCTGCAAACCGTATAATGATGAAAGTGGTTGTTGTTTTACAATAAAATTTTGGCGATTGTTTTCTGCACCATTTTTGTGTTTCATTTGAATTATGTTGCTGCTATTGTTTACATTGTTCGCATCTCTATATAAATGTCCTAGATTTTCCCATTCTAGTATCTGACTGTTGTTATTAATCTTTCTTTGATGTTGATTCTGATTGTTGCTTACGCTAAAAGGCATAATTTGACGTTGTTGTTTACTTATTGTCAATACATAAGGTTCATTGTTGCGCATATCCTTTGATGGCAAATTATAATTTTCATTGTTACCGCTATTATACGAGTAATATTGTGATGCGAGTGGATATTTTTGCTTTTTTTGTTGGTTGGCATAATTATTGAGTGATGATGTTGTTACCTTCGTAATATAATGTTGCGCTTGATTTGGCAAACTTTGTAATGGCTCATCAAGGGCGGCAGCATCATTAGAGGCTGATGATTGTAATATAATCCAATTGTTGTGTTTAACTCTGGGTGACCAGGATGGCTTTCGTTGCTCATATTTGCCAGGTTGTGACAAAACTGATGTGATATATGCTGATGCAGCATGTGTATGTCCATTTTTTTCAAATTCGCTATAATCTATAGTTGCTGCGATGTGTGGCAATAGTCGCAATGCAAGCAAATTTAATACGAGTAGCCACATCTTGTAGCAAAGTATAATTCTCAATTAACTACTAAAGATGCACATGTATATTAAAAAGTTAACACAGTCTTGAAGGAATTTATTCCAATTCAATTTGGTTCTACACCTACACTCCAAACGCGGCACTACATCGTTCTTTCAAAGTTAACTTACAAATAACCCAAAGTGCTATCGCTTTCGTCATTATATTGAGTTGCCTTTGCTATTGGCTTAAAAGTTATTTTATTTTTTAGTTTTTTCAATACAATTATAATTAAAGTATTGCAGCTGCTGAGTTGGTGTTGATTTCTATTTTATTTCTTTACTCCAACTTGGGTCATCACGTGGTCTCTGTGAAAGAAAAAAAAAAAAATCAAAATGCGGTAGAAATTAAAAAGCAGAAAATTATAGCCTTAGCAAGGCAAAAAAAAAAAAATCGAAATTTCGTTAACATTAGTAGTAAGAATAACTAAAACAAAAGAAATGTCCAAACCTTTCTACACATTAAAGCTTCTATCTTGCGTAACGCATCATCGCACAACCTTCGATGAAATGTATAAAGTCAAAGTGAAGTAGAAATGTATTTATATTTGTTTTCTATGAATTGAGGTATTTATTTCTTAAACCGCAGCCAACTTGACCTGATTTCGATTTGGACTTAATGCATTGAACGAAGATCGCGGAAAGCGAGGAGTGCTGGACGAATAAAGAGAACTGTTGAGAATTTGTAAACGTGATCGAAGGGGCTTTAGAGACAAAGTTTTTGTGCGGACATAAAATGCTTCAGCAGAGTTGCAGTCCAGGGGTAGGGAATGGTCCCACAGTAGTGAAGAGACCCTAAGGTACTACTTTACACACACTTCCCTTCAGGAGATGATGCGGAAGAGCTATGTATCAACGTCTACACTCCTAACACATAGCGAGACGTACCAAATACCAAAATTTGAATGGGAAATGAAAAATTTTTCCGTTGTTCAAATTGCTGGAGATTAACTTCCAAAATATGCTGATGGATATGTTCCGCAATTATTTTACTCCTATTGCAGCATGGGGTAGCCATAAAACCTAAATTTTCTGGGAAAAGTGCTTATTATAGTAATTTTGATACGTCGGACTCGCTTTTCGAAATAAAGAGGTGTATTTTGTTGAGTTAAATTAGTATATATGTATACATATTTCAAATAACTAACTATAACTTACTGTTACTCTATTTTATGTATATATAATATAGCAGCTCTTTCTGAGCGGTTCGCGTCAGCTCCATTCTGAGCACCTTTCGTTAGCCCCCTACTGGGCAATCAGCTCCTTTCTGAGCAATTCGCGTCAGCTCCCTTCTGAGCACCTTCGTCTGCCCCTTACAAAACTTATACCCTCTTGTAATATCAACACACTACACATTCGTTTTGTATAAGACATACTATTTGTAAATGTACTGCTGTTTGCTATTTAGTCTGTTTAAATTGCTCAATTTGTAGACTATTAAATAAATAATGGCGACCACCGTGGTGTGATGGTAGCGTGCTCCGCCTACCACACCGTATGCCCTGGGTTCACACCCCGGGCAAAGCAACATCCAAATTTTAGAAATAAGGTTTTTCAAAGCTCTCAGTGAAAACTCATCTGCCTTACAGATGCCGTTCGGAGTCGGCACAAATAAAGGAAGGTCCCGTCCGGCCAATTTGTAGGGAAAATCAAGAGGAGCACGACGCAAATTGGAAGAGAAGCTCGGCCTTAGATCTCTTCGGAGATTACCGCGCCTTACATTTTTTTTTATTTAAATAAATAAATAAATCTCAATTATTATAAGCATAAGTGGCGATATAAGGATAACGCCAAGTGAAATTCTTCCGATCATTTTTCATATCTTACTCTTGAATATAACAGGATCTAGCAGCAGCAACGTCGGTCTGGTGTTTAAGAAAGTCGTCTGACGGAATACCAAAACCATTATACATCATCCATCTATACTTTTCTCATTCGTTTTTTTTAAACATGTAGACTCAAGTGTTGAAATGCGCGAGCATTTCCACTGTTTATGCCAGGATTTTAATAAGGGTTGCACTCATTTTTAAACCCCTGAGCCTCTCTTCCTAGATTAAAAGGTCATACATAATGCTTTAAATAAAATTTGGGCGAGTGGCCTAGCAATTTGTCTTTTCAAACTCATACGCAGTGCAGTTCTAATTATTGTGTAATACGTACGCTGCTCGAAATCACGTCCATTCCGACAACATTTTCCATAATATACAAAACGCTATTATAATTATGTAATTAATACCAAAGAGGATAAATAAATAAGAGCCACCAATCTGCTACGAGTGGCGAGTAACTCGCTGGAAATTAAAAAAATGATGTCTAATGTTTTCTGTGAGGGCCATTTTTAATTGTCTCGCATTTATCCATGCCGTGTAGGCACCTTATGCAAATGTGATTTTTGAAAAGAGAATTAATTAGTTAATTAAATACAGTCGGAAAAATAAAATTAAAGAAAAACAACTTATTTAAAAATAAGGTTATATTATTGGTTAATAAAATTAACTAAAAAGTAAAAAATAAATTGACTATAAAGAAATATAACACTTTGTAAGTTCATTGTAACCTTTAGCGATAATTAGGCTTCTTCGTCTGCGACAAAAAAATTCCATATTGTACATAATTATATATTTTTAACATTAAAACTTTACACCTAAATTACTAAATCTTACAGTTTATATCACAGTCCTAATTGTTCTAATAAAAGCGTGTTACATTGTGATAGCAAGAAAAGGAGGTCCTAAATGTTCTTAATTATACCATCGAAATTGTCAGATCTTTCGCATTCAACGCTAACGCGGTGTCAGGATGAAAAACACTCTCAACCAAATTACTGATACGAATCGCTACGTTTAAATAACCCTGACTGAGTATGAGTACACGATTTTTTATATCATGATCCGAATATATTGGGGCTTATTCATAATCGAAATAAAATGTGACTAAGTTGGTTGAAGCATTTTTGACAGAGAGCATATATAACATTGTGTCAAACAGTGTTAACTAACTTAAAATCATATTTTATTGCGACTTTGCCTTTGTCGCGTTCAGTTTACGACTACTTATTGCAGATCTCTGCTCTGTGGGTTAAATCTGTTTTAAAATAAAATTCCAACTTTCGCTTAGCTAAAATTCCATCACCAGTCCTCTAAACAAATAACATGGAATTAAGCGTGGGATTCACCACGTGGTAAGAAAATTTTCTCAGATAAAATGGCATGGTGAATCCCATACCCGCGTAGTAATGGCATGGAATTGCTACAGCGGTTCATGTCCGTGGTTCTTTCAGTTCGTTAATATGCAATATAAATATCTATGGTTACAAGCAACAATCGCCTAAGTCTCATACTCCACGGATAGGTACCGCTGTAGCTAGACCGGGTTTATCTGTGAGTTAGGCTTTTATTCCTTTTAAGCACAAATTTTTACCGATAACTCTGTTATCGATTAATTTATCGAATGCTCGCAAAGTAATATTGCATTGTCATCGGAGTTATACATGCGTGCAAAATTTAAGCTCAATCGGACGCGGGAAGTGTATCAAATTTAACTTAGTTAAATTTAATTAGCTGAGCTAGCAGTTGCCCATCGAAGCAAAGTTTTGCCTCGTATTTCATTTAAAATTTCATACGAAAGCAGACCAAACACGAGAATAGTTCGTGAGAGACCGTTGTCGCTTGTATCCATATGCATCATAGCTCATACTTACACATCAATTTATGTATGTAAACGAATAGATCAGGCTAGCTGCGCTTGGTTGCTTTATACATACTCATACTCAAAAGAAGACTTTATAAGTTCATTGTAACCTTTATCGATAATTAGGCTTCTACGTCTGCGACAAAAAGGTTCCATATTGTACATAATTATATATTTTTAACATTAAAACTTTACACCTAAATTATTAAATCTTATAGTTTATATCACAGTCCTAATTGTTCTAATAAAAAGCGTGTTAAATTTTGATGATATAATTAAGAACATTTAGTACCTCCTTTTCTTGCTATCACAATGTAACACGCTTTTATTAGAACAATTAAGACTGTGGTATAAACTGTAAGATTTAATAATTTAGGTGTAAAGTTTTAATGTTAAAAATATATAATTAGGTACAATATGGAATTTTTTTGTCGCAGACGTAGAAGCCTAATTATCGTTAAAGGTTACAATGAACTTATAAAGTGTTCGTTTTTCTTTACAGTCAATTTATTTTTTACATTTTAGTTAATTTCATTCACCAATAATAAAAGCTTATTTTTAAAAAAACTTTTTTTTCTTTAATTTTATCTGTAGTAATATTTGAATCATTGCGAGACCATTTGGGGATCAGTTTCGGATTATTTTAGTCTTTTTCCGGATTATTTTGTGTATTACTCCGTGATCGTTCTGGTAATGTGGTAGGGAATTATTTTTACAACTATTTCGGGATAACTTCGGGACTATTCGCGATTAGTTTGGGACTCCCGCAAGGAATCATTTTGGGATCATTTCATAGCGATTTCGAATAATTTTGAATCGTTTTGGCAGGGCTCATAAAAATTAATTTATTAATATGAAAATATATCGGACTGTTATTATTATCGGATTGTTATCGGCATGTTAATGGTTTGTTGTGGACGTGGTATTAGCTTGTTATCGATAGCACCTTTTACCAAAGAGTTGCCGGCTTATTATTTTTGAGTTATCGATGTATCATCGAAACGTTATCGATGAGCTTTCGATTTATTATCGAAAAATAAAGGGTTTTTATCGATTCGCACTCAAAAAATTTCGACTTAACCAATGTTTTATGAAAAAATATCGATTTGTAATCGAAGGATATCGGTTTATTATCAAAACTTTTCGACTTGCTGTCGAAAAATAACTGGTTTTCTTTTATCGAAAAATATAGACTTGTTATCGAAAACTTATCCTTTCGTTTTCGAAGTGGTATTGTATTCTTTACTCATCAAAAAAGGCACAGGTATTATAGTCGCAACAATTAAATACTCGAAGCTTCGCATTACAGTTTTAATGACTATCTCCGAACAGCTGCTGATCGAATGCACATAGCTTTGTATTTAATGATATGATTAAGTTAATTAATAGCCACATACAAGAGAACTAGATTTTCATGCGATAGTTCGTGCTGATTCGGAATTGATGTGATTCGCAGCAGGGTTGGTACGCAGAAGCTTAGTTGGGGTGTATGTTAAACAACGTCACATCAAATCAAAACCACCAGTAAGCAGTTTAAAAAATTTTAACTCTGCAATCAAAACCAAAACCTTGTTTCACTTTCCGTTCACTTTACTTATGAAATCGTTTTATTGTTTTTATTTTTATTTTTTATTTTCACTTCGTAACACTGGCATATTTTGCTCATCACTTTTATATTTGCTTAAAGCTTTTATATTAACCTTAGTTTTGCCGTATTCATTTATTAACTTCATGTTTGTTTTAGTTAATTTAATTTATTTGCATTAGCCACACGTAGGAACATGAACTGCCTTTATTTAGAAACAGCGTACCCAGAGCAATTTAAATAATATATTTTTTTTTTAACTTTTCATGGCAGATTGTTTTACTCGCATTGTAGACATTCTTTTTGCACTTGAATCTGTGGCGTCCAAAATTCAACTAAATTTATCTGTGGTTTTAGTTTTTATTTATATATTAAATTGAAATGATATGAATGAAAGTAAAAGCGTGGAAAATGTTTAAGGTTTAGAGTGCAAAAAACAAACAAACACCATTTAAGTAAACATACATACATAAGTGAGGACAAACTTTTACAGACTTGTACTAGCCAACTTTATGAAGTAATTTAGGATAATTTAGCTGTGCTAATCACAGGGGCACATTAAAATGCTGGACCATAACCACCTAACGGCTTATAACATAGTAATTGCAAATGTGACTACTTGCCTTCATTAGTTGGTTTTGCTCTGGCCCGCCTGCTGGTGTTAACTTTTCATTTACCTACCTTGGTAATTGGTTAGCCAGTGGGCTCAATGATGAATGTGGCAACTTGCTACGATATGAAATTTGCATTGTGACTGTCAGTCGAATTGCAAAAACAAAATGTTATTTTAACTGCTGGAATATGATCATTACGTGGAAAAGTGTGGTTACTAATTTATTGTCAGCATTGAGTGCATAAAATTTGTTGGTTGAAGAAAAAAAGATTGAGTTCGTCATAAAAATGTATTATTTGGTGTTTATAAATATATTCTAGGGATGTAACGGAAGTGAGTTACCGGAACCTAAATCGAAACTTGAACATTTCGTTTGTCGTAACCGAATCGGTAGTCTAAGCAGGTATTCATATTTAGTTCGAAAAGGATGACGAATAAAATCTATCTATATACATTAGGGTGGTCTTTCGTTGTATGGAGAAAAAACAAGTGCAAAAACAAATATATACAATAACTTATGTCGATATATAAAGATTTAAGACCACTTGCAAAATGGAAAATTACCTTTTTCACGCAGTGCTAATTTAAAAATGTGTTAAAAATATATGAGTTAAAAAGATAATTTCTCATTGTGCAAGTGCGCATTAGAGGTTGCGCAAAGAACTTGTAATCCTGAAAAAGGACGAACGCAATTTTTATGTCTTTAATTCCTTGCTTTTTTTTAACTTACTGTAATCATAGAAATCAATTCATGAATAACAGGTATACAGATTAAAATATGTATATTATAAATGAAAACATTTTTTTTTCATGCACTGAACGAAGGTAACCACACCCGTCACAAAAAAATTCATTCCAATACATTTGATTAATTTGGATTACATCAAACAAAATTTTGGCCACATCAACTAAATGATTTTTGGACTAAGAGATGAAAATAAAATTAGCACAGAATATTTACTATTTATACCGTTTTATTGTAACGTAGAAATAAAATTCTCTTTTAACAGCCACATATTGTTTCAAATAATCTTTTCTAGTTATTTGGTAACATTTTAATACATTTCTGATAAATTTAATGATGATTGTAAGTTTTAATGATTCAATATAGAAGGTTCGGACAACAAAAAGTGGCTTTTCTTTCTTTTCTTTTTAACTGTCTTGCCAACAAGGATTCAACACAAAGCGTGGCAAGTCCTGAAACTCGCTCTTAAGATGAACACGATCTATGAAAGTTTTTGATTCTTGCAAGGACACTGAAAGAACGTTCTGCACTAGCTAAAGTGACAGGTGTAGTGAATTGTTTCGGATTCTATGTTTTGAGAAACGTCCGACTTGTATTTTTCGACAAAGTTTGCTGCGCTCGCCCGAACCGCAGTTTCATCCATGTCTTCAAATTGCTACAAAAAGAAAAACGTCTCGTTCGTATTTTTCATAGCTGCAAATCGTTCAATAATGACAGTAATTACCCAATTAGCCATCACTAAGAATGTATTGTTTTTAAAATCAGACTCTGGATCATCCGTAATCATCTCTTTTGCATTGTCTTCAAAACGTCTTTTGGGTTTTCTCTTTCGAATGTCTGGAAACTTTGGCGAGATTGAATAGCAACTGTTTGGCATTCGTTTAAGATTGTTTCCCATTGGTTCCTGATCAACTTCAAGTCAGCTAATAAGGTATCTAGATGTCGGACTTCAACATCTATGGTGGCGTCTCTAGCTTGGAGTACGACGTTTCTTTCATTAATGGTAGTAAGTATTTTGAACCAAATTGAGGACAGCAAGATACATTGTTGATGTACTTGAGTATGCCGGTAATATCTCCGTATGCTCGTGCAGTCAGATTTAGCTTAAGTAATGCGTTTAGTGCCTGTGCTAATCCTGGAACATGGTTTGCGAATGGTCTGATTGCCTCAATTCTATCCGACCACTTAGTGTCTGAAAGACTGTGAAGAGAGCTCGGTACAAAGTAAGAAGAAAGTAATTGCAGCTGTACGACATTCTGCAGCATCAACACCCCATAAATTGAGACTGTGGGTTGCACAAGGTGAGTAATCAGAATTCGAGTTTTTGTCGAGAATGTCACGTTGTTCTCCGTTGTAAGCCCCTTTCATATTGGCGCCGTTATCGTACCCTTGTGCACGACAATCTTTTAATGGGATTTCATGTTTACCTAAAGTATTGCAAATTAAATCAGCGATATTCTGACCAGTTTTTTGGATACAATCCACGAAAGCCAAAAACCGTTCTTGAATTGTAAAATTTGTTGCTTTCGAATTGAAGTGCAGGTAGCACAAAATGGACGTAGTCTGTTCAAAGTAATTAGCATCAGGCGTAGCATCGCCGATAATAGCAAAATACTTGGCTTTCTTGCGTTGATCTAATATAGTTTCTCTCACGTGTTTTGCACAAATTTCTATAAACTCGTTCTGAATGTCTGGGGAAAGATTGTGAACTTGTAAACTTTTGTGCTGCTGTTTAGAAACCCTAACTTTCTCCAAATTATCTCTAAGTATCGGATCAGAATGGCTTATGAGTTCTAAGATGCCCAAAAAATTTCCATTGTTTCGTTCACCAAGATATATACTTTCGCCTCTGAAAGCTAGGCCTCTTTAACCCAAAAATAAAATAGTGTCTAAAATTCTATATAAAATTTCTTTCCAGTTTTGAATTTGAGTGATTAGCTGTTCACTGATAAGTGTATCAATTGTACCCCCTTTTGAATTAGATTTTGTAAAGATCGCCATTGAATATAACATTTAATTTTTTTTACATACGAACAAATGCAAAGTCAGTGCTGTGGCAGAAAGATGTGTAATAGAGTGAGTAGTAAATCAACTGCGATACATTTGTTCGACTAACGAATTGCTTTTTCGTGTGTACTATTAAGTTAAAAAATAAAAAACTGTAAGGCGCGATAACCCCCGAAGTGATTTTAGGCCGAGCTTCTCTTCCAAATTGCGTCGTGCTCCTCTTGATTTTCCCTACAAATTGGCCGGACGGGACCTACATGTTTTATGCCGACTCCGAACGGCATCTGCAAGGCAGATGAGTTTTAACTGAGAGCTTTTCATGGCAGAAATACACTCGGTGTGTGCTTGGCAAACACTGCCGAGGGGCGACCCCGCTTAGAAAAATTTTCTTCTGATTGAAAAACTTTGTTTCTAAAATTTTGATCTTGCTTTGCCCGAGGAAAACAGCAAAAATAATTAAAATAATAACAAAGAAACAAAAATTTAGACTGCCATTTTTGTATCCCCTTTGAACCTTTTATGACCTTCATTCAAAAATGCGCTTTTCTATAGAATAGAAATCCATTTGGGAAAAAAAAATGGCAAAAATTAATTCGAATTTCGAAAGATTTATAACTGCAGGTTTGGTTCGAATATTACACAGTGCAACAGCCGGCTGGGTATTGGACCAAACCCACTTTTTTGTAGAGATTGAGGCTTAATAAGACAAAGTACTATCTCCGTTTTTCGAAGTTAGCCTTCAAAAAAAAGTTCAAAGTTCAAAGTTTGAAATTCTACATTTCGAAATTTTATTTTTTTTTTGTCAACGCGTTTAGCAGATTAAAAAAGTAAAAATGTGGTCGTGGTCCGCCTTTACCTTTTATTTGTATGGCTGAATTCTTTTTTTGAAAAATTTTGTATAACAGCTGTTATACGAGGTGAAAAATCAGAACTTCGAAAGTATGGAAAACATATTTCCGAATTTTCGCCACCTATATAAAAAATCTTAATATTTCTGTGAAGCTGATTAAATGGCCTTTATTTTGATATGCATATCTTTAAACTTTATGAGGAAAAAAAACCTTAGATACTAATGCTGCGATTGCTTGAGGTGCGTGAAAGGTTGTTATTACTAAGGTTCTTGGAAATCAGCATGATGACAATTCGAGAGTATGTCAACAACCTAGTGCAAGCGTTTTCAAAAGCACACGTTCGTATGTCTTTAAAAGTGAATTTGATGCATGCTCATCTCGCCTGGTTAGAGAGACAACTTTCTACCGAATCCGATGAACAGGGAGAACGCTTCCACCAAACAGCTATACCGATGGAGTCTCGATACAAAGGCAAAAAGCTGAAAGCCATGATAGCTGATATATGTTGGTGGCTAAATATTGCTGAAGAAAGCTTTGATGAGGACGAGAATGAAATTGACGGTGACCAAGCCCTTAACGGTGTAGATTAAGAAAATAATCTTGTTTCAAACAATATGTAAAATCATTTGTAACATGTATATCTTTTAATAAACATAGCTTAACAAAACACAAGGTTAACTGCAGTTCTACTGTGTAGTCAAGCTTGATTTGATTTAATTGTACAAAATTTTTATATAGGGACTAGTTTAGTTGTCGTGTCATGGCATGGATGATCGTCAAGTTGTTGGGGATCACAGTGGACATAAGTACTGTTAAAAGCTCATAAGCATAAAAACGCAGTGCTCTGATATGAAAATAGCACATTTAATGCAAGTTTATGAACTATTTAAAAATCAATAGTTTTACCAGCTAGAATTTGTGTTGGTTAAAATAAATTTTTGGTAAAAAAAAGGCATTTTTTCCTTTAAACAGGGGTTTTGCAAATTTTTCTTTAAAGACATGCACATCAAAATAAAGGGCATTTAACCACCTTCACAGCAATACTCAGATTTTTAATATGTGTAGCGAAAATTCGGAAATATCAGGTTTTTCCTATTTTCGAAGTTCTGACTTTTCTCCTGGTATAACAGCTGTTATACTAAGTTTCTCAAAAAAAGAACTCAGCCCTTCAAATAAGGGAAAGGAGCGGAACACGACCACATTTTTACTTTTTTAATTTGCATTAAAAAAAAAAATTTATTTCGAAATGTGGAATTTCGAACTTCGGAAGCCGATATTTATTTTTTGGAGGCTAACATAGGAAAAAACCGATACCAAGATCGAATGGGCAGTTAAAACGTTTTCTAAGTTTAAATCGCCGGGCCCAAAAAGTATATTCCCGGCAATGCTACGAGTTTCAAGTATGGCGGTAGTGGAATGGCTTAAAATAATATTCGATGGGTGCATAAGGCTGAATCATGTACCGCACTCTTGGAGAACTGCTCGTGTAGCTTTCCTACCAAAGGCGGGAAAGATCGGTCACGTGTATCCCAAAGACTATAGACCCAGCAGCTTAACATCATTTCTGCTCAAAACCTTTGAGAGGCTGATAGGTGTGTACATAAAGTCCAACGTGGATAAAAAGCTGCTCTCCACAACACCAAAGGCAAATTGGTATACACTGCATTGCATAGGGAAATCCCTGGAATATAAGGAGTATGCACTAGGAGTCTGCTTGCACATTGCCGGGGCTTTCAATAATGTTTCTAAATGGGCGATTATGGATGGTCTTAATTACATTAAAGTACATCCCGCCTTTATCAAATGGATCGGCTGCATGTTAAATTGCAGGAAGATTACATCACAATGGGGATTGTACGAGGCCACGAAATCAATGGACAGGGGCACGCCGCAAGGAGGGGTGCTATCACCTCTGCTATGGACCCTGGTCATCAACCAACTGCTCAGGCAATTCGATGAGAGACCCGTAAAACTTACATCTTACGCAGATTACGTTGAATTGTCATAAGTGGAAAGTGGCTTCCAACGATTAGTTCTTTGATGGATCGGGCGCTTCGGGATATTCATACCTGGGCATCTAATGTCGGGTTGAAAGCCAATGCGGAGAAGACGGATATGGTCTTGTTTACAAAGAGGTACAGGGTCCCAAATTGAACCAGGCCTAAGTTAGGAGGGGTGACCTTACAGGAGAAACCTTGCACAAAATATCTAGGAATCATCCTAGACAGTAAGCTGTCATGGAAGCTTAACGTGGAGGAGAGGGTGAAGAAGGCCTCAACGGCACTCTATGCATGTAAAAGAATGCTGGGTTGTACGTTGAGCTTATCGCCCTCTCTTTGTCATTTGGTTTTACAGCGATTGTAAGCGATATTCTATACTATGGAGTTCTTGTTTGGTGGAAAGCCACACAAAAAACAACTTACCTCAAAAAATTAGAGGGGGTATGCAGACTATCGATGCTTAGCATTACGGGAGCCCTGAAAACAACCCCTACGGCTGCACTGTATGCCATTCTGCACTTCCATCTGTAGACCTGGTAGCAAAGAACATAGCATTAACACCTGCAACCAGGCTCGGTGCCTCGGGGCAGTTTGAGCGCCGACCATATGGCCATAGTAGTATAGCGTCATCAATCACAAGATGAATAGACTACCTGATTCCCTATCTGCGCTTCGAGGTAGACCTTAAGGCCACAATAGATGTGGACGGTTGGCGCAAGGGTGCGAAAATGGCGGACATCTTTGTACACAAATGGTTTCAAGGTAGTGGAAGGAGTAGGAGCGGTATACAGTGCTGATCCGGAAATAAGCAGATCCTACAGGCTGCCGGATTACTGTTGCGTTTTCCAAGCGTAAATATTAGCCATAACCAAAGCAGTAGAAACCCTGGAAGAGAATAGCTTAAGATGCAACCGTGTTAACTTTTATATTGACATTCAAGCAGCAATTAAGGTAATAATCTCGCATAGCGCAGCATCTAAATGCGCGTTAGAGTGTAAGCAGTCCCTGGAGAGAATCGGGACAGGGAGAAGCATACATCTATATTGGGTCCCAGGGTATATGGGAATAGATGGGAATGAAAAAGCGGATGAACTAGCGTAAAAAGGGTGCATCCCTTAAAGCTTGCTCCGTAGACGTCCCAAATTGACTGGGCGAGATTAATCGAAGGCGAGAGGTGCACATGAGCGACCAAGCGGGAAAGGCGTGGGATCAAGAGCGGGCTGTAAAGTGTCGAATATTAGGTGTAAGTCTTTCAACCTTAGACTAACAAAGTTGCTTCTATCATTAAAAAGAGAGGAATGTGGACTCATGACGGGTATTCTGGCTGGACACTGCCTTCTGGCGTCACATGCCTTTAAATTAGGCTTAGAGAGTGATAGCAGATGTGGGAAGTGCGGATTGGAGGAGGAAACGATCGAGCACGTTCTGTGCTCGTGTCCTGCACTTGCCAGGCTAAGACTCCAGCTATTAGGAGTGATACAGCTGTCAGATCTAGAAGCAGCAAGTGGCTTAAGTCCTAGGAAGCTTCTAGTATTTGCCAAGAGGACGGAGTTATTTTATAACATAGGTCCTGGTTTTTGATAGGGTTTTTCAGTTTGGTCGTTAAAACAAACTTCTGGTAACACTACGAACTCAATTGGTCTATGTGAGGTGCTCATGCACCGGCCAGTTCAACCTAACCTAACATAGGAAAACGGAGATAGTACTTTTATTTCTTAAGCCTCACTCTCCTCAACAAAGTTGTTTTGGTCCAATACCCAGAAAAAAAGTTGATTTTGTCGCATAGTGTTATTATAAACGATCGTAATTGTTTTGTACAATTTGATGTTTTTTCTTGAATTAAAAAAGTATGAAATATTAAGTTGCACATGGGTTGGATACTCAAAAGTTTGAAAACAGGTGTAATGAATGTTTTGTGCTCTCGTACGGCTTTGTATACAAATTGAATTTGAACAATGGTGCCCACTCTTTCACATAGCATGTTTTTAGGCGCACAATTCGCCTACACACAAAACTAACGAAAGTACAAAAATGCTTCTAAGCATACATTCAGGCACAAGTTATACATACGTACATACATACCCATATAAACCTTCAAACTTTAAACAATTTCATAATGCATTAATAGTCGGTACGTATGTATGTATATGAGCTATTTTTATAAATTTCTGAAATAAGAGATTTGAAAAATGTGTGCATTTGATATTGGAAAAGTTGGTATAGCAAAGATAAACTCTGGATCGTGTGCAACTATTTTCGTTTTGAATTTGTTCTTTGCACATTTAATTTAGGATTCACATTTGTGGATTTTCTTTTCAGTATTGAAAAAATTTGTTGTTGCCTTTAATGTTGCGTATTGTGTATATATACTAGACAGATTTACAAATGCAATGATGCTAGACCGGTTGGTCAAATCCCTAAAATCCTCTAATAATTTTTTTCATAAGTCTTTACTCTACCGTTATGCTTAGCAATAAAGCACCAAGGGTGGTTAGGTTAGGTTAGACTGAACTGGCCGGTTCATGAGGACCTCACATATACTGAGTGAGTCCGTAGTGTTACCAGAAGTTTGTTTAACGACCAAACTGAAAATCTAGGGCCTATGTTATAAAATAAGTCTGCCTTCTTGGCAAATACTTTCAGCTTTCTGGGACCGACGCCACTTGCTGCTTCTAGATCTGACAGCTGTTTCACTCCTAATAGCTGGAGTCTTGGTTTGGTAAGCGCAGGGCATGAGCACAAAACGTGGTCGATCGTTTCCTCTCTCAACCCGCACTTCCTACACCTGCTATTAATGACCAGTGTCCAGTCAGAATACTCGTCATAAGTCTTCAGTTCTCTCAATGAAATGATAGGAGTAACTTTGTTAGCAGTTAGTTGTCAGAATTAGATATGAAGACATAGAGTTTTCAGTAAATTTTACAAAAACAAAGAAATTATAAAACAAAGCACTTCGTCAATAACGTGATTGGTGATATTGCAAATTATATGTGTACATACGTGAATCAAGACAACGTTTGGGCGGAATAGCGGGCAAAAGAAACTTGAAGCAGAACATCGTGAGTTCGAGAAGCTTCAAACGTCGACTGATAAATACAGTTGCCGAAAAATTCAACCGCATAATCCGGGGCAAGACAGAAGGTTTCGAAATTGGCGACTTCATAACTGACGTACAGAATGTGCTGAACCTGTGGATGTATTAGTTATTTGCATTGCTGTATGGCATGGGAGAAGACGAAACCTACGAGCTTCCGAAATGGGACTTAAGTTTACTCTGTGCAATCCATAAGAAATGTTATCTCGCAAACCGCCCGTAATTAACCTTTTGATCTCGCGTATTGTGCGCAAGACTAAAGCCAATAGTCGGCGAACTGATTGAACCTTCACTATCATTCTCACTAATTGGTGCTTAACAGCCTAAGCGGCTTTTGGTCGTTTCGTAATAAATCACACCAGCTATCCCTGTTTCGCGATGGCTGATACCAATTGGTCGCACCAATCGATATCAAGTCTTCCTTCAACGCCAGTTCTTTCTTGGATGACAGTAAGTACTTCGTCTTGTCGTCATTTCCTGCAAATGCTGTTAAAAGGATCCCCATACTCTTAGATTGCAGGCCAAGCGGCCAGTTTCCGGTGATTGTGGAAGTGAACCTAAAACATTCCTTTTTTTTTTTGGATTATTAAGCAGGTTTTCTGTTATTCTACAGCCGTAAGGACGATTGCTTGATTATCTTGTAGCAGTCCAGCTGAAGACCACTCTCTCCTGGAAACTACTACGTTGTTCTCAATGTTTCTGCTACCTGGAACCGATAATTGCATGATTATCGCGAAGCCAGCTGCTGCTTGAAGTAACCTCTTGCTGCTGCTGACAACCTTAGAGTAAGTCATGGGGAGCTAAGAGTCATGAGCGCTGCTTGGCTAGTTGAGTGTCTTCACACCAAATCCTCAGCCAAGACCGTGCAAACAGCACCAGGAGGTGATAGTATTATTTCACACAAGCGCTCGTACCGAAAAAGGAAGAAGAAGAAAAGGCGAAGGACTAGTACTTGGCATTGCTCTTGTTATGTAGCTCTTTGGTTAGTAATGTCGCTAGTCGTTAAGACTGTGGCACAGTAGTAGAACCTATCTATATATAAGGAGATAAGATTTGGTCCCAATCATGGGGCATCGTCGGATGTGAACAGAAATCGGACACACATTATTAGTTTTTAATTGCGTGGTCAACGAGTGTTCGGGTTTAAAATAGAACATCCGCTTGGGTGCGACCGTGCATTGCGCGGTACTCACTGGCACGATTGTAAAAGTCCGGAATATATATTTTTGGTACAGGCAAATCGGAGGTCGTCAGCTAGTGAAATAATTATTCGCGCTCACTTCACAGATATTACTCTATTTAATTTACTGGTCACTGAACAAGCAAAGTAGCAACATTGAGGGGGGCTATTGTTCATTTAAAAAAATATATATTTTTCAAAAAAACGCTCATGTTCAGATTGCTTTAATTGCCTCATGTTAGTAATATGATTTGTTGTGCAAACATCTTACCTAGTTGCTCGTTAATCAACGACTAAACTACTACCGCTACGATAAGTTTCAATTTTGTACGAAGGTATGTATTAATATGTATTAATATATGCAGCAAGAGGCAATTGGAAAAATGTTGTTCAACAATGCGCCGTGGCTTTGTCCAGTTTATTTATCAATAGATCGATAATTGCAGGAGTCCTAATCCCACTGACGGAAGAAAACGCTTTAAAGGGAATTGCAAGTTATAATCGGAACAGCTGTCGACTTGTGCGATCTAATGTCGCGGTACTCCAATTTCTCCCAAAAAATCCTAAAAAAGGAAGGCAGTCGATCTGGTATCTTCACCATTTACTTACCTTCGAATTAACATATTTCCATAGATCAACATACTTTCGGATTTAATCTTATAATCGAAATTTATTAAAAAAGAAAACTATAAAATATAAAATTTATTTTACATTCAATATTTGTTACAAAATATTTTAACACTTTTAAATCTAATTATTTTTATAGATTTTTATAATAAATGCATAGCACTATAATAATTAACTAATTGTACTTACAAGCTAGTAAAAATAAAAAATAAAATAAAAAAAATAAGTGAAAAATACATCTTTAAATGTTTATTAATTGAATTTGTATTGAACATTCTTATCAGGAAGTGGAAAGTAAATGCGTTCTTGAAATGAAATTAATGGCGTTACTGGATGGAAGTAGAGAAGACAGCAAGTGGAAATGATTATCTATTTGTAGAAAGATACATACATAAGTACCAATATGTATATGCGGAAGTATACTTAGAATAGTGAAAAAGTGCATAATTGAAATATAACAGTACAAAAAATGCTATAGAAATAACTAAAGAGGGAATTGGAATAAAAAGTTCGTACAGGTTCATAAAGGCTTAATGTATTGCGTAAAATTCAAGTGGAGAAGAAGAAGAGAACGCTTGCAGCAAATGGAAAAGCGAAAAAGAAAAGCATTGCTTCTGCTAAACTACCACAATGCCTTTATATCGAATAACAGTTAATTCTTATTGCAAGTAAAATCAACAACAACAAACAAGCTAATTAGAAAACAGTAAAAATAGTAGCAAACCTAAAAAGCTAAAATTGATGCGTGTGTGCGTACATTAGACTGTTCCAATCTACAAAAAAAAATCTTTCTCTTGAAACGTTAAGTTTTTTTCTTTCGAGCACTCATATATAGGGTAAAATGTACTGAGTGTACCCCAAAACATTTGTCTCTAATTTAGATGAAACTTTTTAGAAATCTTGTACTACTAGGCCTCAGTTTATATGCCAAAAAGCGCGAATTAATAGCAACGCTTTGCCAAGTACCCTACGTATTGATCGATTTTTTTATTACATTAAATCGTTTTCATAAATTGACTTATTAAGTGCTTTCCCTGTCGTTTTTGCGTAGTTAAAGCATTTTTTCATCGATAATTTTTAAATTTTTTATTTTTCTTTTGAAAAACGAAATTTCAGTAAATATTTTTCATCGCAAAACTTCAAAAGTTTTTTGCTTTTTGAAAAACCTTTTTTTATATAAATTTTGTTTTTGAGCATCGCACGGTGGGGTATTTGATCAATCTAGCGGGCCAAAAGTCGATTTTTCAAAATATTCCATTTTTTTTTTTAAATATACTCGCTGGCGTTCCTAGATGTCCACTAAATAGTATACATACCCCAAAACCTATCTACAGTGTCAACGGAGCTAACCGCGCAAAATTGTATAAAAATTGTGTGCAGTTCGATGTATTTTTGGATTAAAAAGCTGTATACCCTTCTAACCTAAATACTTGTTCACTTGTTTAGCCTTAATCAAATGTAGTTACATTTTCTTTTAGGACAGGTAAATGTGTTTTTAACTCGTATGTTAGATTTTTTATACCGCATGTTTTAACTGAGTTATTCTACTTGTAATACTACTACTTTTCAATATTAAATTTTTTAGAAACCTTGCAAACAAAAAGATATATCTTTTTTTCGTGGCATATCATGTCAGTAATTTTTTGGCAATACATAAGCTTGTGTTGGTTGCAAAGTTTAATAACAAAAACGGCTGCGCATACTGCGCAATTAGTGGTGATCAATTTTGTAAGAGACTGATACCCCAATATTAGCAAAAGGTAGCAACATTGTGAAAACATCCTCAGTGGCAACACCTAGGTGAAAAGTCTTAAAATGTAATGCTATTCCCGGGTCCCCCGAAACCGGGGGCTCGATCCATAGTAATTCTACGTGGAACACCGTGAATTTTCTGTCAAACAATTCCTTTCATAACAGTGAAGTGAGACAACTACTTTTTTTAACAGAAATAACTGCTGTTTTCGTTTTGGCCCGCTAGATTGGTCAAATACCCCACCGCGCATCGCTTTGTTATTATTTTCTTTGGTAATGTATTGTTTTTAATTATAAGCATACATTCAAATGCTTTCTGATTTTTTTTTTCATACTATTCATTGAGCGGATCTCTTAGCCCGCATCGGTACAACTGAACCGGATGAAGATGGCTGTAGGGATTTCGGGATTCTGCTGGCCACCTGTGGATTGCTCCTCCATAGCTTGGCCTCGAGTCAGCTCAGCAAACGTTGGGCGGACACCACGTCTTGCAGGGTAGTGAGATGTTTCTGGCCGAAAGTGGATGGCTGGAGGTCTGCTGAAATAATTGGGTTCACTAAGGCTCACCTATCAATGGTCATTGGGGTTTTGACAGGGCACTGTCCCATGGTATCTATACGGTACGGCTCAATATACTTGAAACTCCATCCTGCTGCAGCTGTATGGAGGATGATGAGGTGGAATCACCAAATAACTTTATGCTTGATTGTCGAGCTTTTGCCAGAACTAGGCAAAAGCACTTCGGTCGCGACTCACTTGGATCTCCCGAGGATTTATCAAAAGTTGAAATCGGTATCATTCGGAGCTTTATCGTTGCTACCCAACGATTCTCTAAGTAGCTAGATCTAATTCACCGTTATTTTTGGTGTATGTGGTATCACAACGGACCTTCGTGTTGTCCAAGTGAGCTATCCTTATCAGGGCAGCTACCACCTAACCTAACCTAACCTAGCTTTTAATTGCCCTGATAAAACGTTAAAGAAATCTAAAAACTACCTAAAATGTTTAAAGAAAATGTTTTAACGACGCAATTACTGAAATAAGTTGATCTGACTGAACGTGTTTCAACAACACAGTGAACGACATCGTCCAGCCCGGGTGCAAAGTGTCAGTTTGGCACCTAATTGGGGTTCTATATATTTAACTACATAGTTCACGTAGTGGATTGTCCACACTGCGCTTTCCCACTTCATTATGAATCCAATTGCTTGCAGCAACTCAGGTGATACTTCTTTAAAAGCTACAATATTTTTAACGACTTTTCAGCTACTTCTTTAAACATTTTTGTACCCAATAAAAAAGTCACAATTTTCTAATATCTAAATCTATTTCCCATCCATTTTTATTTGTATTTATTGGCTTGTGTGTTATCTTGGATAATTGTCAGATTTCAATCAATTTACCATAAAATTTATAAAAAAAGCTTAGTTCACGACATGATACAGAATTTTTAAACGTTTTATGTTACTTAAAGTAGTTCGTCATGTACATAGATTGATACCAAACGACGAATGGGAGAGTGAATTACAAATGAGATGCTTCGTGTGGACGAGGTATAAACTCTATCACGTATACCAGCTGTGGCGTCTCTGTATTCATATCTGTAGCTCAGAGGATAAACAAAGTAACTCCACTTTTGGCCAAAATGAGGTTAATATAATTTTTATACCTTACTCTGTCTTCTTAATATTTTCGCATATGATCATAACTCAAATATTTTTGGTTGCTTATAATTTTCAATTTGATAATGCTATACCTGCATTCATCTTTGAGTTATAAAATATACTTGTTTTGCTCATTTCTCAACATGTACTTTTTTGGACATACGACTTTTTACCACTCAACTGCTGATATATAATCGTCTCAAATGAGCTAACGGCCTTTATCGGCTAAGTAAAACCGAAATCGAAGCATAAAGATATCGTAAACGCAAGAAAAGTACCGACAGCTGCACACAAATATTTGTTACGAAAAAAAAAATAGCAAGGAATAAAGCTTAAAGAGAAACTGTGATACATGAAAAGAGATACCAGAGTCATATAAAAACATCAATGTGTATATGGGGTATTCCATCCCATTTCGACCAATTTTGAACCCGACTCCTTTAGAATTGGCTGAAAGTTTTTCTTCTTTTTCTAGCTTACGAAAGACGTTTTTCAGAAGTTTTTCAAATTTTTTCATCCAACTCAAAAAAAGTTATGAATTTAAAAAAAAACACCGTTCTTGTTTTCAAAATGCTATAACTTTTTCAAAAATCGACTGTTTGGGATCTTTTTCTTTTTAAAAATATGTTTTTAAATGTACTTTTCGGAAAAAATTCAAAAAAATAAAAAAAAAATTTTTTTTTGTAATTTTTCAGTTTTTCGAGATTTTTCGAATTTCGGCTTTTTTTTTCTCATAAAAAACTTCAATCAATTCTGAAATCATCCCCACTAATCCCGGAGTGGGCCGAGAATTTTTTTTTTTTATTAAAAAATATAAAAAAAAATTTAAAGTTTTTTTTTTCAATTAAATAAAAAAAATTCTCGGGCCACTCCGGGATTAGTGGGGATGATTGCAGAATTTATTGAAGTTTTTTATGAGAAAAAAAACGGGCGAAATTCGAAAAATCTCGAAAAACTGAAAAATTACAAAAAAAAACTTTAAAAATTTTTTTGAATTTTTTCCGAAAAGTACATTTAAAAACAAATTAAAAAAAAAAGATCCCAAACGGTCAATTTTTGAAAAAGTTACAGCATTTTGAAAACAAAAACGGTGTTTTTTTAAAATTCATAACTTTTTTTGAGTTGGATGAAAAAATTTGAAAAACTTCTGAAAAACGTCTTTCGTAAGCTAGAAAAAGCAGAAAAACTTTCAGCCAATTCTAAAGGAGTCGGATTCAAAATTGGTCGAAATGGGATGGAATACCCCATATACTGTAATACTGGACGGGTGGGTTATAAAAGCAGAAAACAGGCATGCCGATGTGTTGAAGTATAAACAAATCCTCCCATATTCATGCTTTTTTTAATCTGGAATTTCAAAGTGTTACGATTTTAAAGCACTTTGATATAAAGATAACCTAGTCATCTTAGCAATAGGCCGAAATGAGGCCACGCTTCTTTCTAGCGTGGGTACTTAGAAAAAGAAAATCAATCCGAATAATTCACTCGTGGAAGGAAGAATGAGCCCCGGAGCTTGAACTCACATATATCTGATCAACTTCCAAAAAATGTGCCACATAAAATTTATTTCGGAATTACAACGTTTCTTAAAAAAATTGAATTTGGGGTACATACTTTTGAAAACTCTCTGCTGCAGGAAAACTTCTGCAAATCTAGTATTTGTAATACAAGGATTAGTATTCAAAACTGGGCTGAGTATCATTTTGTACTGTTGTTTAACAGATCTGCGTTATAGAGTCGGTTGAAACTTGGTATTAAATTTTCATTCAACTAAAAGTTTTTAAGTTTGAATAACGAATGCACTGTCTTGAAAGGGATGTGCTTTCTAAGTTAAATTCTAGGGGTAAATTATCTATAAGGCAACCAATGCCTTTTCTCATTTCAAATTAGGGTTCAAATGTGTCTCTTTGATTTTGTAAAAAAAAAAAATGGAAATCCATTGAAAAACATAATTTATTAACTTTCTATTTTTAGAAATATTTCCAGATATGAAGTAAGTCTTAACTATAATAGTTATATCACGATTTTTTTGTTGGCAACGTGATCTGTGACTTTTTTTGATCGCAGCGGTTGTTATGCATGACTGTAATTAAACAATCACGCTTTACAATATAAGAACAGAACGATCAGCTGAGTAAATATCACTCAGTAAATTATTGATTAATGCTACTATCCACTGTTAGTTGACTCAGTAAAATGCTACGTAATCCGACTGCAACATCAATGAGTGGAGCGCAGTTTCTAGCGGGGGCGCTTGCATAACCGCCTATGTAGCATATAATTGAAAATCTAGTGCCCCTAGGTCGAAGCGCAAATAAGAGGCTCGTAAAGTATTTTATTGCATCTATGAATGATTGAAAACGAGACGCAGATGCTATAACAGTCAGCCAGTAACGGCGACTTCTTCGAAGCTTTCGCTGCGATTTACTGTGATTTTTCAAAAGCTGCGATAAAATTACAGGTGCATAAATATATGCCAATTCTTGTCTTAATAACATTTCCGTAAATGAACAGCCTTCGAGAGACGAGCTAAATTACATAATTTCGATAAAAAATTTTGCAACTTATTTTAGAGATACCCTAATGTACACATGCATATGCATAGAATATACAGTAGCAGAAATTCTAATTACAAAATGCAACCTGATGGACAGGTAGCAAATGCTGTTACTAATTTGACATTCTACTTATTTTGTTGTTGTTGTTCTTGTTACAGTTGTACATAGTGCGATAAGAATTGTGTGTATCATCTATGACAAGACTTACGGTCACTACTTTGCATGGTGGCAAAATTGTAATAAACTGCAAATTTAAATATATATGTGAGATGCATTATGCAAATAAATTATACAGTTATTTGTAAGTCATTTGCTTAGTTTACTGTTGTTTGTTTGTTGCTACATCATTCATTATTAAAGCTACTGTTTATGTCTTTTGCATTTGTTGTTGTTGCTGTTGCTGTTGGTGATCTTCTGCTTGCTGGTGCAGCTGATGTGGCTGTTGTTGTTGCTGCTGCTGCTGATATTGCTTCGTTTGTTGTTGCTGTTGTAATAATAACGGTTTCTGTTGTTGTGCGTGCTTCTGTTGTTTTGGCGGTGGTGCGTATATATCAATTGGCTGTCGATTACTATAACCACGATATGCCAGTTCATGGGCCTCTTCATCTAATGAACGTCGATCATAGCCACCACCTGATGACCATCCACCACCTCCACCGCCAGATGCCCAGCCAGAATTACCACCTCCACCACCACCACGTCCTGACATCAACTTCTTCAATCCCATCATACCCGCCAATAGCAAAGCAATCTTGGAGATGATCAACGCCTTACCAGCCATCATATATAGCATACCCATTGCAACTGGTATCATACCAACCATTTTCATAGCCATACCCATCATCATCATACTCATCATTTTCTTCATTTTGCCGCGACCTATGTATGTGTGGGAGATACAAAGCAAAATAAAGAGAAAAATTAAAAAATTATTATTTTTTTTTTGAAAATTGCAATTATTGAGTGAAAGTTTTACTAGATCATGCAGTAATCTTATTAAAATCAAAACATCGCAGCAGGATTATTTTCACATGAACTTTGATGTATATACGTGCACATACATAACATATGATTCCTCTTTTGTGGTGGAAGTTTAATTAAAGCTGACAAAATGATCTTTGTAATGGAAAGTCATTAATATTTGGGTTGCTATATTCCCTTTTTTTGATTTTATTGATAGGTTTTAGGAAAATGCAAGTCATGGTATTTTGAGGTGTCCATTGTGGATGGAAAAGAGGGAGTCCATATAATATCAAAACTTGATGACGGAAAAATGGGGGCCGCCATCTTTTGTCCGAACTTCAAAAAATTGTTTGCAATGGCATACTACCCGACTATTTTTCAGGCAGAAATCTATGCAACAGAAGTTTGCAGTAGAGAATGTCTATGAAGGGTTTTATCCTTCAGGAATATCTTCATTATTTCAGACAGCCTTGCGCGCCTTGCAGTCTTACACAATTACTTCTTAGATAGTGAACGCATGCATAGAAGTCCTTAATGATCTGGCAGCCAAAATAACGGCTTATTAGGAACGCATACATGCATACTACCTAGCCTAGTGCTATAGCAGCATTCTATGGCGCAGAGACTTTTTGTGTATTTACAAAAGCGCACACTAAGAAAACATAAGTATCTGGGAAACAAGCAGTTTAGACAATGCTGTATTGAACACTTGCAGCATAGAGTATCAGCCAAGCTTATTAATCTAAGCAGAGAGGACCTACAAACTCTCACTTGGTACTATACGGGACACTATAGTATACGATATCATCTTAGGAAGTTATAAAATCTATTCGATACACATTCGTTATTCGCTTTTGTGAGCTGGAGGATGAAACGTCGGTTCACACTCTCTGCGATACGTCGTTCTTGTAAGGCAGATTTCCCATCTAGGTGGCTTTACTCTTAATTCATATGTGATATGGAGTCAAAAGCTTGAAGATGTACTTAGATATATTAAAATGCTAAAGGGTAATGTACAATATACTTTAATTAAGGTCGGAGTGCACCAAGGGCACAGAAAGAACATATTAGCCCTTTCACTGCCGTCCTATAAGTAGCTGTCTAAAACACATAAGAGTAATTTTCCCAAGTTGGTTGCCACAAAAAAAAAATGTTTATAAAATATCGAATGTCCTTGACAAATACAATATATCCTTGGATTATATGGCCCTCTCGTTTTCTTACTAGCCGTTGATTGGAACTTATTAGCCCATCGTAAATGTATGCACATGCATGCATAAAAGTTAAATAAATAAACAGGCAAAGTACTATATTTACTTAGTTCACACAAACTCCTATTGATATGTTTTCGATGCACATAAGTCTTCTAAAAATGATTGAATATGTCTTGACTGCCTGAAGAGGGCAGATGGCTATGCTTGGATTCCGCCACATAAAAACGCTTCCTAACCGAATCTTTGGTAACAAAATAGCCAGTGCTGCACAACCATAATATCTTATTTTGGTAAGATACGGAGTCTATCAAAGCTCCTTGCCATTTTAAGAATAATGGCATCCGGTTGGAGGTGCATTCACCTAAGATACATAACGTTAGCTTAATGTGAATTAACGCGAATTTTGCAGGAGACGAAAAAAATGAATAATTTTTGAAATAACTTTTTTTTTTTTCAAAACTGTTAATGAGGATATCTTAGTTGCAATACTTTTGAGTGTAGAAGCTTTGAAAAAGATAAATAAAAATCGTGGATACAATTTCCGCACTCAAAACAAATTTTTTCTCTTGACTTAGCACTTTTTACTAAATATATTTCGCCATCACTCCTCATCTTTAATGATTGAAATATAACACCAAAACTATATATTTCACAAAAAATACTATTTATTTGTGAAACTATTTCTAATGGTCCTGATTTGGTCTCTTTTGCCGGATGGTGAACAGACAATAATTTATTTTTAAATTCAAACAAATGCTGTGTTGTGTCTTATTCCAAAAATACAACTGCCACATACTTTATCTATAAACTAAATGCTAAATCTCTTAATCGTTATCAAGAGAGTAAAGACTTGGGTGCAATTTTTGACTACAAACTCTCTTTTTCTAGTCACATTGACTTCGTTGTTTCAAAATTTGTTGCAATGGTTGGGTTCAGTAGACGTAACTCCAGTGACTTTAAGGACCCTATGACGTTGAAGGCACTTTATACATATATCTTTGGTCAGAAGTGGTCTTGAATATTGCTCAATACTAAAAAATTTTTTATAAAAAATGCTTTACGTATGCTTCACTGGCCAGACGGCCTCCCATCATATACCAGCAAGTACAAATTGTTTGGTCTTCAGGCTTTGCATGACATAAGAACTTTTATCTCACTCATGCTTGCCTATAATGTAATAAACTGTAGCACGAATTATTCTGATCTATCTAATTTGTTTATTCCATATATTCCACTGCGTTATCTTCGGCATAATAGATTATTTATCGAGATAACTCATAAAAGGAATTATGCTATGAATGAACCATAACTAGGACTATACATCTAGCAAATCGATCCAGTAGTGTCATTAATTCTAATAACAGCTTATATAAGTTTAAGCTTGAATTGTTTTCTATTTTTAACTAGTCTGTAAGAAAGCATGTATTTATCGTTACGTAAGAATTGAACTAGATTATGGTCAGCGCAAAGCATTTATCAAACACCAAAGGCACGTCTCAATTGGGTGAATCCAATTTCAAGGGGTTGTGTTGTGCAACCCACTCAAGGGGTTGCCAGCGAAATATATATCTTCTCCAACCCAATTGTCAACCTCACCTACCCGTGGCGAATACTGTTTCATTGACAGCCGAGGCTCTGGCGACCCCAAGTTCCTCATGGAACTAGGGGGTGGGGATTGCGAAATGGCCTAGAAAGTTTAATGTGGTCATATAAATCGTTCCCGAGATGGTCGGGCTAGTACCTTAATAGTGCTTCTTTACCGGAACGTATCGGATCTATATCCGGCAAAGGACCATCAACATCGGTAACACTCCCCAAAGCTTTCGGGGAGTGTCTTCATCGTTAATACAATAACAACAAATTATGTAACTTTAGACTAAATGAATTAAATAAATAAATAATATGCGCGCACAAAGAAATGACTCGTAATTCAGATTGATATTATTAACAGGTTGACTTAGCACATTCTTGTTAACAGCTGACGACTTATCACATTTACACATCATTGCCCATAGCACGTAAACATGAAAAATAAAAATATTTTTTTTTGTGATCGATGTATTTTGAATTCAAAAAAGTGACTTAGCACATTTTCACACTAAGCTAACGAAAAAATAGGTCGTGTGATTTAAAGTAATCTTTCCCTCTGATGCATGTACGAGCATCGATTACTCTACATCGTCGAAAATATATGAAGTAAGTAGCTTTTCTAAATTAGCTGGAGTTTGCAGGTTTTATATCGAGTAAGGTTTGGCAATTTTGAACAATTAGTTCTCCTTTTGCTTCTCAAACTATAAGCAGGAATCGTCTCCTATTCGATAAGTATCAAAAAGTAGTTTTGAGTGATAAGTGGAGTTAGCAGCTTTTGTTAGGGGCTTTGTAGCTCCGTTGGCTTCTTGCGAACTCCTCATGGACAGGTTGGCCTTAGGTTACTGGTATTGAACCCAAGCACTCAGTCGAACGCTTGGCTCATTTACCAAAAAAATTACAGGCAATCCGCCTCATATCGTGCTGCATGGCACAGTTTGTAACAACTGAAGGAAGCATGCCGAAATCCCAAAACTTTTCTATTTCTCATTTTCGTCCACAAAGTTTGTTTTTAAGTAATTTATAGGTATGAGTGTATTGTCGACAGATGGCCTTGGACTTACCAAATTTATCAATTTCAGCATGAGTAACTATACTTTATAACTCAAATAGAAATTGCATGTTAAAGGACTATGAAGTTTTTGTACCCTTAATGAGTCGTAAATATAAGTTTCCCTGTAAAATACCATTTTTACGTTTAATAAAAATGTATTACTTTAGTAAACAACATTTATGTTGTTGTTGTTATGCATTTAGTCTTTGTAGTATCGTATCGTAAAAAATTACAAATTTGTGTTTATTTGGTTTTCAACTCCTTCGTAGCGAAGATATTTAAAATCTTGTTTAGCTACCGCTTCGATACTGTGTAGTATCCCTAAAAGCAGTTGAGTAATAAAAATTGTACGTCACTATTTAGAGCTTCACCAAAAGCGACATAAAAGTGCGAGCAATGTTTTCATTGCTACGGTTATAGCTGTAGTTATAGAAGCAAAGAGTAGTTTTCTTGCATGAGTAAAGTAGTTTGTAAGGGAAAAATGATATACCTCCTTCCTTTGTCCTACATGAAAAGCAACAAGCAAGTAATAAAGTATAAGCTAGGATAGAGCCAAAGATTGTATCGCACACCTAGACCTAAACACCAATCAACTCTTAAAATCGCAATGTTCGGAAAATGCAAATAACTGACTGTCTCTACCATATGCGGTTACACAATTTTAAATGTTCAAACAGTTTTTCCTGGTTGATTAGTTGAGGCACAAATAAATCGAGTATGCAGTTCGATAGGTATTGAATTGAGAAGTACGGAGTTACTCATAGCTTCAAAATTTCAAATTTTTTAGTTAGCTCCCTATTTATTTATTTATTTATCTAGGTGTGCGATGTACTTATATTCAACTATGAACTTGCAATGAAACTTTGCATCTTCCTTAATGATTTATATAAGAACAAATGCAGGTATTTTCAAAATATATGTTTACATATGTATGTGTGTACTATATGTTCATATCATATATGAAAGTGTGCGTGGTTGTCAACAGATGGGAATGAAAAAGCGGATGACTAGTTAAAAAGGGCACATCCCCTGAAGCTTGCTCCAGGATGTCCCAAGTTGATTAGGTAAGAAAGGCGTGGATCCAAGCGCAAGGCTTTACAGTGTCGAAGATCATATGTAGTTACTTACTTACTTACTTAATTGGCGCTAACTGTCTAAACGGTTATGGCCGAATTCGAGGCTTGTTGTTATATTTCATTGGAGTATGGTTTTACGTGGCGGGTTCCAAGCACAGCGCACAACCCGCTCAGCGGAGGTGAAAATATTACTTGCACGTTTATATAGCGAGCCGCTTGCTCCAAGACAGACGCCCGCTTGCAGCCGCACCTAGAGGTGTACAGACGCTGCCGATGAGATCTCCCCCCGGCTAGCCCTTAAACCGATTATGTCAGAGTGGCCTAGCCAGGTTGTCGCCATCTCACATTAGGCCACCGCTAAACATCCGTTTAGCGCCTCCCCAGAGGATATTTGGCCGCAAGCGACCGGCAGTAGTGAGCTGCTTGAACCGCATGCAAAAGAAGCGCTCTGGGCATTCCCCAGTGAATGGCGATTAGAAGCTTTCCCCACTTTCGTGGACTTCTACACACGGCTCCGCCCTCCATATGCAGTTACCCTTACCATTAAAAAGAGAGGACTGTAGACTCATGACGGGTGTTCTGACTAGACATTGACTTCTGGCGTCATATGCCTTTAAATTAGACTTGGTCAGTGATAGCAGATGTAGGGAGTGCGGGAAAACGTAAACGATCGAGCAAGTTTTGTGCTCATGCCCTGCGCTTGCCAGTCTAAGATTCCAGCTACTAATAGTGATACATCCGTCATATCTAGAAGCAGAAAGTGCTATAGGTCCTAGAACGCATCTATTAGTTGCCAAGAGATTGAGTTACTTTGTAAAATAGGTGCGGCTATTGAGAGAGGTTTTCAGTTTCGTCGTTAAACAAACTTCTGGTAATACTACCGACTCTTTCAGTATATGTGAAGTCCTATAAGATGACGACTCTGATAAAGTTAGCTGGCGTTAATCTTTAAAGCACACAATTAGTGCGTCAGCAAGAACGCTGCTATTAGAATCTGCAGTCACTATTGCTACGCAATGGCTAAATTGTCTAAGCGGTTAAGCTTCATTAAAACCTCTTCGGATCATGCAAGACTTCCCAGAGCGAAATATCTTTTGCGTTATATCAAAAATACTGGAAATGTTTAAATTGTCTAGATCAAAGAGGCACAACGCCAGCAGAGCTTCGAACAAAGTCACAAACTTTGTTTGGTAGTATATGTGTACATAGAGAATAACGAAAAAGTGCGCGTGAGATGTTTGCTGCTTGATGAACAAACGAAAACTGATTCACTTCTTGCTTTACTGATTAGCTTTCTGCTACTCTATCAAACTAGAATACCTCTAGTTGTTGTTGTTGTAGCTATAAGGGCACTCCCCGAAGGCCTTTGGGAGTGTCATCGATGCTAATGGTTCTTTTCCGGATGCAGATGCGGTACGTTCCGGTAACAAGCACCATTAAAGTACCAGCCTAATCATCTCGGGAACGATTTGGTATGCCCACATGAAACCTTCTAGGCCATGTTGCCCCCCACTCCCTAGATCCACAAGGAATTTGGGGTCGCCAGAGTCTCGGCTGTCAAAGAAACAGATTTCGCCACGGGTCGGCGAGGTTGACAACTGGGTTGGAGAAGCTATATATTGCGCTGGCAACCTCGTGAAAGGGTTACGCTACACACCCCCTTCGACCACTTTGGTATTTAAGTCGCCTCTTACTACAGGCATACCTAAAATAAAAATATATGTAAGGCGCGATAACCTCCGAAGAGATCTAAGGACGAGCTTCCAATTTGCGTCGTGCTCCTCTTGATTTCCCCTAAAAATTGGCCGGACGGGACCTACATGTTTTATGCCGAATCCGAACGGCATCTGCAAGGCAGATGAGTTTTCACTGAGACCTTTTCATGGCAGAAATACATCGGAGCGCTTGCCAAACACTGCCGAGGGGCGACCCCGCTTAGAAAAATTTTCTTCTAATTGAAAAACCTTATTTCTAAAATTTTGATGTTGCTTTGCCCGGGGTATACGGTGTGGTAGGCGGAGCACGCTTCCATCACATCACGTTGGCAGGCATACCTGCCACGGGTATATTCTAAGCCCCCTAACCCGCTGGGGTGAATACGTCTTGTCTTTTCTGTCGACATTCAATGTTGATACCCAATCCCACCTCTTAAATATTTTAAGGCTTCATCAAATCAAAGAAATCGAACTATATAGTATTCCATCTAGAATACCTCTTGCGAAAGAATCTGCAGGCAACTGCACTGATGTTTCATATTTCTTTTCTGAGTATTTTGGCTCCCTTTTTCTTAACTTTAATGAAAATTATTTACAGTTCGAAGCTAACGGCGTAAATAGTATATCTCCTAAATTTTGCTGTCTGTTACTTTCATCTGCGGATGTGCTGAATGGAACTATAAAGCTGATATGGATGGATTCTCAGCAAGTTTGTCCAAAAACAACAAAGCTCTGATATTCCCGTTGTAACTTATCTATAACAGGTCTCTTACTTTGGATGTTTTTGTTGATGAGTGGAAAGTCACATGCAGCACCCCTATTTTTAAGAGTGGCAGGAAAAATTGAGTTTCTAACTATCAACCAGTACCAAAGCTGTCCCTGTGGGTAGTAGCTTACTTTAGTACATTACGCACATTTTATTGTATAAAATGTAACGCAAAATTTTAATTTTTTGAGTTTTGATCATTTAATTTAATGGCAGGCTGATATCGTTGCGTTGTGTCTAAGGTACGGCTCAATGTGATAAAGTAAGCGGAAATAGATTTTATAAAAGGTGGTCATGATTATGGACCGATTTTGTTGACTTTAGGTAGGCGTTGGTATCATTGTATTAGGAAAGTCTCCACAAATGTTTTCTTAGATTCCAGCCTCTGAATTGTTGTGAAAAATTCAAACCACTACGAGGCGCAGACACACCCAATTTCAATAACTTTTAAGCTCTCTTACCGACCCCAACATTAGGTTAGGTTGAACTAACCGGACAATAAAGACCTCACATAGACTGAATGTGTCCATTGTGTTACTAGCGTTTGTTTGATGACTAAACAGATCCCCAATCAGTTACCAGGACTCATGTTATAGAATCACTCCGTCCTCTTGTCAAATACTAGAAGTTTTATTTGACCTATTTTAATTGCTGCCTCGAGATCTAGAAACTCTGCTGCCCCTTACGACTGGTGTCTTTGTCCTGGCGAGTGCAGGACATGCTCAGCCATTTCTTCCAGCAGCTCGATCTTCCTACACTTGCTGTTTCTAACGAGGCCTAACTTATAAGCATGTGTCGCCAGAAAGCAGTGCCCAGTTAGAACGCCCATCGTAAACCTTAAGTCTTCTCTCTTCATAGAAATGGGTTGTGAGTCTTTGCACATAATATTAGACATTTTGCATCCCCGCGCTTCTGTCTACGCCTTTTCTGCTTGCTGGATCATATGCAACTCCTGTCTCCTTTGAATTTCTCCCCAAAGGATTGGGAAGACTATCGTCGTTTCCGCGAGTGTTGCACCCTCCTTTGCAAACTCATCGGCTTTTTCCTTACCTTCTATCCCTTATGAACTCAGTCCGGCCTGAGAGAAGTGTTTCCAATGCTTCTTTGCATTCCTAAACACTTCTTGATTAAGTACTGTGGGAGATTATTGCCCAAATCACCGCCTGACTACCAATATATATATTGAAGTGACGGCAGCTTAAGCACGCCTCCTCCAGAATTTCTGCTGCTTTCTTCACGGCTAAAATTTCCGCCTCAAAGACGCTGCAGGCAGCCCAACGCAGGGATAATTTTAAGATAGAGCTGTTGCAGGGACGAAAAATAGTGTGAAGCAAGCTTCACATAACTCTAGTAGGTCACATTCACCACTTACCACAGCAGAATTTGTTAAACTACCACTGTCTGTATTTATTATTTAACAATTATTTGTATATTTTTTATTCAGCTAATGTGTTCAGAATTTTATTTTTTACTCTTTAGAACTCCAATCAGTGTATTTTGTTTGCTTAAATTATGTTAAAAATTGTGTTAAATTTTGTGGTGTGGTGAAAGTGACCTATTAGAATTTTGTGAAGCTCCGCTGCTTTCCACTGAAGTTCGCGCATGCAACATCTTTATTCTTCAATCAATCTTTGCCAGCGTTTAGTTCACGTACAAATTGAACGATTTGGCTCAATCAATCTGTAATATAGGCCGGGGGAAGTTTCAGCGAATATTCGCGATTTCCGCGCTATAACTCAAAAAAAGTTTATAAGACGAAAAAGTACTTCGGGCTGAACTTCTGGAGATCTTAAAAAAGTTCAAAAAATCAACTATCCAAACTGACAAAACTTAAATTTTTTTCCAAACAACTAAAGTTTTGCGTTTAGTTCAGTTTACTATGCGTGAAATTCGTCTCCATTCGTCTTGCACCTGCATCAAAAAGTCGTTTTAAATTAAAAGTGGGGTTAGTAGCTTCTACCGCGGCGTCAGCGAAGTATAATTTAGAAATATTTCTCACATCTCACATCTTAAGAATCAGACGCTTCCACCTCCTACATATGCACATATATTTATTGTTGCATGACATTAATTCTGTGTTTGGTGGCAACTAAGTAGGTATTATTGCAAGAGTGAAATGAAATAAACATAAATGAAATTATAACGTCAACAGACTGGCAATAATGAGCACATATTATGTAGGTATATACACTGAAAAAAAAACCTGGTGAAATCTTGCGAACTGCGGGTCTGTTAAGCCGATGTTTCTGTTAATTTTTATCGATCGCAAGTAGGTGTTGAATCAACTTTGCACAAATTGTTGTTACTGAATTAACCATTTTAACAGTTAAATCAACAAAAAAAAAAGTGCACCAACTGTTAGCCACAGCTCTGTTAAATATAAATATATAAATAAAAAAATGTTTTCTAAAGGTTTTGAATTTGCTTTTTCCAAGCCACGATCACAACATTTAGGCGTAGCACTCTACTCATACTACGACCGCTTAGCTCTCCTTAGTGATAGAACTTTTAGAAAAAGTATCGATACCGGTACTCGTATAAAATACTCGGGTCAAAGTATCGATGGTAGTACTCATACTAAGTAAAAGGTATCGAGTATAATCGATCCAAGTGAGTACTTAGAAATTTTTACCAAAAGTGAAGAAATTTTTTTTAAATGAGAGTGTATGTTTCGAATTTAATAGAAAAGAAGTAAAGAAATTTTAAGTTTGACGAAACCGAACATTATATATCCATTTGTATGCTCTTACATATAATTTAGGAATATATAAATATAATTTAAAGACAAACGTCACCAACATTAAATTATTTAAAAAAAATTCCAGTTAAAAAAATTGTTTCTAAATAAGGTCGTTTAGCAAGCACTCCGAGTGTACTTCTCCCATGAAAAGCTTCTCAGTGAAGATGCATCTGCCTTGTATGTAGGTGCTGTTTGGAATCACCATCATACGTTTTGTGGACAGATGTCAGGATTGATTCTGGATCGGTTAAGTTTATCATGTTACAGTATCCAGATCGAAGTTGAGTTAGAGAGACGCGCATCTCCCTGGGGAGATTGCTTTCCTCTTCTGCGAGTTAAAGGTATTTAACTTTAAGAACGGTGTTCGGTGGGCGAATCGTGGCATAGATGTCTGACGCCTTTTTGTTGATATCTTCGAGGACCTTTTTGTATGTTCCTTCTAGATGCTACTACATGCTTCTACATTCTACGTTTTCTTCATAATGCTTGCGGAGATAAATTCTTAAGTCCCTGGGAGGTGGTTCCTCTTCGATCCCATATCTATTGAGATTCCCAGGTTTCTGGGTATTTAACAAAAAACTCTTTGTTCAGCATTTCATTTCTCTCCTTAATGGGGAGTACTCTCGCCTCACTGTGCACCTCACTCGGCGACCACTTCGGAGTTGAGTAGCATGCAAGTGGCCGGCCAATTGCTTTGTAAGTGGTGATGAGCGTCTATTTATCTTTACCCCAAGTGCTGCCGGGAAAAGATTTGCGGATTTTCTCACGGCTCTGGATTCTAGGAACAATTTCACAGTGGAACGAAAAAGCTCTATTGCATGACAAGTTAAAACGTATCGAAAGAGTTAGCTGCTTTTCATTATTTTGTTAGAGCTAGTGATTTTGTACAATAAACACATACTTTTACCACCATATGCAGAAATCGTGTCCAATTCCAACATTATCAAAAAGTCGGTTTAAGTTAAATGCGGAGCTTTAGCCGCAACGTCGACGATCTCAATTTGTGCTCAAGTTATGGACTGAACTTTGTTGATCTTAAACATGTAGACCAACGGCACTTGGTAAAGTATCCAGGTAAAGTATCGATACTTTACACAGTAATTTGAAAAAAGCATCGAGTATCCTACTCACTCAGTACTCGTATCGTTCTATCACCAGTTCTGCTGTGTTCACTAGCAACACCACTGATGGACCAAAATGTACTTTTTCTCTATTGCATGAATTATTTCTTTTTTCTCCCTAATTTGGGGTCGCTTATTTCAAATGTCTCCTAATATTTCTTCTAGCAGTTCGAGTTTTTGAAATAAGGGTATCATACAAAAAACATTTCTTAATTGACATTTTTGCGTTATTTATTATGAGTTCATCAAGGAGACTATGTGCAAGTAATCCAAACTTACTTAATTAAATCATTTCCAAAACTGAGTCTTGAAAAGATATTTTCCATGACCCACAAATTATAAAACTAATTTGTGATCCAGAGTTCACTAGACGCATGAAAGAACCTGAAAAATCTGCATGGGACAAGTTCGTTTTATTTGTAAAAAACTGTTTAGGAAACAGAAAGTTACCTAAGTTATCTGATCATATAGATCAACTGATGCTATACTTTCAACATCTGGGAGTAAACATGAGTATTGAGATGTATGGCTATGGAGAAAAGCCATCTGAACCGTTTTCCTGAAAATTTAGGCGATCTCAGTGAAGGCAGAGACAGCGTTTTCTGCAGGACCTCCACGCTATGGAAGATCGATATCAAGGATACTGGAACCCACATATGTTAGCTGATTACTACTCGAGCATTCTGAGTAGTGCTCCTGAATCAACTCATAAAACCAAATATCTTAAAAGAAAATGTTACTCACTGTAATTGATAATAATAAAGTTTATTTATTAAAAAACCAAATTGCATTTACTAAAGGCTTTATTATTAAATATTTTGGAAACTAGCGCTGCTAAGAAAAAATTGCTCCTGCATTTGAAATGAGGGTAAAAAGTACTTTAACAATCATGCTTAACATCTGATCCAATAGAACTTGTGTTGCCTAGTGTTATTAATGTCACCTCAAAAATTCCAATGAAAAATGTTAAAATATAACAATGGCTGTTGATATTACTGAGATTTCTGTGACACGTTAGTCATAAGAACAAAGTAGTGAGCGCTATAAGCGTGAGTTTCTCTTTAAAATTAATTGATGCATTTGCACAATATTGGCGATTCTTTGCTTTTGAAATGAACAATTAAAGCACTTCTTTTAACCAAAATATCAGTAAGATTGATGGAAAGACTGTTATTTTTACAGAATATTGTTAAGTTGTAACTAACAGCTTTTCTTCTGTTGAAATGAATGAACAAGTTTGTCTATTTGAAAAAAAAAAATTCTGTTGAACTAACCATAATGCGATCAAACTTACTGAATAACTGTTAATTTAAGAACAATAAAATTGAGTTCTTGAATTTACTTGCTTTATTTCTTTCGGTGTAAAAAATTTAATTGTACTCGACATGAAAATCATAAATTGTGTCAGCAGCATAGTTATTAATTTATGTGTACAAATATGAGATGGAGGTGTGTGCATTACTGCTGATGTAACATATATTGTGCACTGTAAGAAATTTGAGCTTTGATTTTAAACCATTAACATTTTATAGACATTTTTCTATCTCTTTTTTATCTACAATTAGAAAGTTCTCAACTTACTACTCTCTTTTTACTTATTTTATTCGATTTCCAATTAAAACGTATGCGAAAAATAAATCTAAAATCGATGTTGTTTTTATTTTTATTTTCGGCTTTTCAAAAGTTATATCAAGAAGCTCGGGAATTCTTCTTGATATAAGTCTAAAATATTTAACTTGTTTTAAAACGAAATAAAAATGTTGAACTAGACTGGGTCGATTTATTAACCGATATCGCGCCATCGATTTTTCGATAGGATTTGGGCTCAGGAAATAAAAGTTCATACTAGAACGCGCATACCCAAAAAAATAATTTTCGACCCTGCGAAAAAAAATGTCGAAAGGATAAATTTTTCGACCAAAACACTCCCCAAAACCAAAAGAAAATGTTTCTTTTCAAAAAAACTCTTGTTATCGCCAACGGTTTCACAATAGTTTTTTGAAAAAAAAAAAAAAAAATTGACCCTATCGCCATTTTTTTTCGCAGGCTCGAAAATTTTTTTTTGGGTATGCGTAGTGGAACTTTTTTTCCTGAGCCCAAATCCTATCGAAAAATCGATGGCGCGATATCGGTTAATAAATCGACCCAATCTAGTATACATACCTACATAAATATGACAATTTACATTAAGATTCCCGTTTTTGTTACAATTTTTCCTAGTTAAGTTCAAATTTGTCACCATGGTTTAATATTTTATTTCGTTTTATTTAGTAAAATGCTATATTAAAAACATTTAACTATTATATAAAAAAAAGGACATCGACATTTTAAATAGTACTACACGCCAGCTCAAGTTATGTTTTAATTTTTCCTGTGGGGTGAATATTAGACTGGATAGAAAAATCAAAAGCCTTCTTCTAAATTTGAACCTTTTTTTGATTTCTATAAAATTTTCTGTTCTTGGAAACACAGCCGAAAGGATTACTTTTTTATTGTAACTGGATTTGACAACCGATTCCTAAAATTGATAAATCATTATTTTGGCCTAGAGAAGCTCTATAAATCCTTCCGTTCATAGTTTTGTCTAATAAACCATTAGATTCGTCGTTTCGCTGAATTATGAAAAAAAACGACTAAGTGGAAACAACATCAGAACTAAAATGATCATAAGAGAAATTATAAAGCTTTTCAATCCAAAAATATTGACACATCAATTGTAAAAATCGGAGGGGAAATAATTAAGTTCAAATATAAAACAAGATTCGGTCGGATTCTCAGACTTTTCAAACATAAACTTCGAATTTGGGGGCGGACTTTTTAAATTTCTTTTTTATTTCGCATAAGTACAATTCCAGTTTAATGTACATTAGATATAGAATTATTTTAGCTCTTAACCTGTCTTAAAAATCAACAACAAAGTATAAATCAAACCAAGGCAAACAGCAATTGAAAATCTCATGAATTTCAGTCAAAAATCTTAATATGTAAATAGTCAACATGTTTAAGTAAGGATTACAGCGTCTCCCATAGCTACCCATCCAAGAACCGGTAGTTTTGAGGTTGCTAATTAAGAATTTACATTTTTTTTAAAATATGACGTATCTTTAATATTAGACGAGTTTTACAAAAAATATCTTCATTTAACCGAAATATGGTATGTGGGCGATTTCGAGGTCTCTCAAGCCGACCAATACAATTTTTATATACATACAAATTTAAGATAATTATCTCATGGAAACACAAACTAAAAAAAAAAGAAAAAATATTATATAAAATCCACTATGATATTTACGCGGTTAAAAGCTTAAGCCTAAATCTGAAACTATTTTGTACTATATATATGACCAAACCAAATTTGTTTTCAATATATATATATACACTATATCAGTCTTTCTGAAAAATGAGTGCACAATTCGAAATTAAAGAAGTCTTAACTTGCAGTTATATGATTTCGAACCGACGTGCCTCAGATTCCAGTAGCTTGCTCTATCTTCTGAGCTATCGCATCTTTGTTAGAAAACGTATAATAACACATTGTATGTATGATAAATGTTTCGTGAAAGAGTTTATGACTTGAAACACTTTTCACAACGAAATTTTTCATTTTTAAATGTTAAGCTTCAAGTGTAAACCTGTATGGTTAGCTTTATATTTTAAGGTTTTTGAAACCTTTTGCTTTTGTTTCACACCAAGAATGACTAAGTTTCTATTTTTGAATTTTTGAAAATATTTTGGTTTTGTTTTAAACCTGTTTTAAGGTTTGAGACTTATTATTAAAACCGAATAAAATTGAAAGCCTTTGTAGTAAAAGAGTACGTTTTCAATTTAGTACAAAGAAGTTGCAAAAACTGCTTAAACTGATGAAAGGTTCAAACTTAAGGCGCACATTTTTTACCGTGTAGGCAAGAAGACTAGCATTTTATTTTACTAGAATTAAATGTACTATTAATTTGCATACTAAAAAACATTCTCAACCGTTTGGTTGTAAAATTTGTAATTGTTTTTAAATATTGTTGAGGCCCGTTGAGATTCTTCCATTTGGTCGTCAAAAAAAATCTGGTAACACTAATGGACACATTCGGTCTATGTGAGGTCTTAATTGATCGGCCAGTTCAATATAACATAACCTAAGGTACACAAAAAAGAGCACTTGATAATCGATTATTCGAATAATGGATTTGTCGATTAGCAAAATTTGTTTATCGAACAGCAATAATCGGAACATAAATGAACTTCAATACCCACATACATATTCTGAAACCTATTTTGCAGCAAAGAATTTAATATTTTTGTATTTATTTTACAAAAAATGGAATTTTTGGAAAAATTATTTTCAAATGACTAAATTTTAGATTGTTAAAGCTTCAGCATTCAAATAATGACAGTTAATCGATTACATGCTATATTGGAACCTAATGCCAACTAGTCAGTTTTCAATCAATTCAAAAGTTGCTACACGGCTAATCGACTAGTCGAATTAGACGAATAATCGCTTGTAAACAAGATCCCTAATAAAATGTCCTGACGAAGTTAACATTGCAGCTATTTGAAACTAATTTTATTGCTTTCTATTTGCAAAAAGCATAAGTAATAATAAAATATTGCTCTTGACATGGATTGAAATATCCTTCTCGTAACACACGTTCAATTAACTATTCATACAAAATGTGATAAAAATAAGTTCGACGTTTCCTTTATCTAACCTTTCTTCGGATTTTGAACCACTGCGCGTTGCTACATTTAATATCCTACCCAGCTTCTCATCGCTATAATAATCTGCATAATAATGTAATAAATATCTCCATACACATTTTTTTGCACAGAATGTGACATTTCTTGAAACATAATGATTAAAGACCAAATTTCGTTTCGATGCTTAGGTATATAATGTACTTTACTCCATAGAAACACTCACCTTCTTCAAGTCCACGACCTATTTCGTCTGCAGTCAATTTTGGAAAATTAACTTGTATTGTATGACCGTTAAAAAAGTAGCTCAAACGTTCAATGAGCATATTTGTCAATTTAGTGTCACGATCATCGCTAGAGCGAGACACTGACGCGTCCACATCATTGTCGCTATAAAGCGGCTGCGTTGGAGAGGCAGAGGCTACTGCAGCAGCACCGTTGATCGGTAAACGCACTAATTTAACACCATCCGCTACAGTGATGGCATCAATGTGCGATATGCGGTCTATAAAGGAGATAGCCTTTTTCTTGAGGCATGGCACAAAACCGACTTCAGAACGGCTGCATTCATCATAGATGCGCAAAATTGTGCGTGTGCCTGGGTTAGCGGTATTTGATGGCGTTGCTGATGTAGTAGGATGTGATGATGATGGTGTTGATGACAATGTCACGGGTGATGAATGTTTCGAAGAAGTTGCTACACTGCGTGGCGTTGATTGCACAAAATGAAAATTATTCAGATTTTCAGTGCCAGCATCACATGAACGCATGAGCAGGCAAAGATAGAGCGTGAACGCGTAATTCGAAATTTTGGCGCTATTTTTTGGCTTCGTATGTGGAAATGTTTTTTTCAACAACATTTTTTTGCACTTTTAGTTTATGTTCAGATTTTTTATAATTAAATTTTTTGTCCTAAATCACAAGTGTTTGGAGATTTTAAGTTATAATTTTGTGTTTGGCTTTTTTGGTTTTTATTCTGCACTTCACTCAGTTTATTGCCATTATTTTTCATATATTTAATTTTTATTTCAACGCTGTTTATTTCATTTGCACCTTCACTAAATTCACTTCGATGTTGTTGTTTTTATAAGAAATGGTAATTTTATCCTAGCTGATCGCTTCAACACACGCGCACGCCCATTACCAATTACTATTCAACCAAAAACGCCATGCAATTTTGCTTGCCTCTAACTACACTCCATTCATATTTATTTCTAGTATCGTTTGTGTACGTATCTTCTTTACCGGCTGAAGCGGTTTCTGACAATCTTCAAAACACACTGATGCAACCATATGGCGCGCTTTATTCTTTTATAGACACCGCGTTTCTGCATACAAAAATCAAGCAAAGAAATTACCAACTGCTTTTCTTTTGCTTTTTCAAATTTCTTTGCAATTTCATTGCTCGCTTGCCACAAGAAGTTTAGACTGAAAGGCAACATTTCTACGTTGGTGAACAACTTTGTTGCTTTGTGCGAATATGCATTTGTGCCTGCAGCAATGTTGCTAAACAGTCGCGTGATATTTTTCGTAGCTTTTTTGAACCCAAGGGACGGAATCACAGTTTGAGATGATGGATAGAGCGTAGATCCCCACGATACCAAAGGTTGAGATATGGATCCCATGTATGGCGAAGTACAAGAATGTGCTGCTCCTTCCGAAACACCAGAACGCCACACAGCAAAGCTCTATTTAAGGGTACGTTGGAGGCCGGCAGAATATCATCCAAATAAACAAGCAGGTGGAGGATATGTTGAAAACGGAGCTTGGAAAAATGTCTTTGGACAAAAGCCAATATTCATCTGTGCTTCACGAATAAAATTTAAATGGACAACAAATATAACCCACTAGAAACGGAAAATGTAGAAGAGGACCGCGATAGGCTTGAATAAAGACGACGATAGGGGGACGTAGGCGTATCGACGAAAGTGTTGAAGGTATACTAACAACTTAACGATGCTACGGGTCCCACAAATAAACTTTCAACGATCTCCTTCCAACCCATTAGACGGGTTCGGCCTTGGTCGCAAGCAGTATTTTTCTGCGCCTCAACAAGGAAAGTTCGAAGTACAAACAAAAAAACCCGCTATGAATGGGCGAGGCAGAAAGGAGCCTCAGAAGGTAGGCTTGAATGAAGACGGTGATAGGGGGACGTAGGCGTAACGACGAAAGTGTTGAGGGTGTACTAACAGCTTAACGATGCTACGGGTACTACAAATAAACCTTCAACGATCTCCTCCCAACCCATTAGACGGGTTCGGCCTTGGTCGTAAGCAGTATTTTTCTGCGCCTCAACAAAGAAAGTTCGAAGTACAACAAATATAGCCCACTAGGAATGGGCGAGGTAGAAAGGAGCCCCAGACGACTTTAATCGAGAGGGCAAGGGAAGGATATAGAAGTGACGATGAAGGGATTGAAGGCCTACCAATAGCTCAGGGATAATGAGGGTCCTACAAATAACTCCAACCCTGGACAAGGGATCCTTTGGCGTGGCGCTGATTATAAAACCATTATTTCTGGACAGGAAGTAAAACTTCTGCCGGTAGCACTCGAAATCGGAAGACAGATGAAGAGGAACCTGCACACTTTCTTGTTGTTTAGTTCCAGCACTGGGGAGCTAGCGATTGTGGCCATCGAATGGGAGGGACAAGAGGCCGTTCCACTGGCACATAACTTAGAAGCCCCACCAGAAGAGCTCCTGGTCCGTCACACCGCATGTACCATATACCAGCACATGACATGTATATATATACTGCGATATCGGCTCAATGCAATTCATGCTCTGAGAAAATCCAAAAATTACATCTTTATACTGTTTACCTGCTACAGCTGAACTTCGCATTTATTCACATAATTCAATTGTCATCGTTCTCCACATAAATACTTAAACTGGTTTACTTTGTTTCCATTAGATATGTATTTCTTCAATTGTTTATTTTCTTTTCAAATTGCGCTGTCTGCCATAGTTTGCTATTTGATTTAATTTTAATGCAACATGTTGATTAACGTACTTGATGTTTTTTGTGGTTGGCATGTAGGTGACAGGAACATTGTTTACTTTAAATGAAATGATTTTGGTTACTTTGTTGAATTATACTGCAAGTGGTCTTGTAGTGGTCGCCAAACCATTATATTGTTTCATTACGTTACGTGTTAACGTATTAATGGAAACTTATATATGTACAGAATCGAAAATTCTTAGAATTCAAATTCATCAACTAAAGTGACATGACATCACATCACATTAACTACCAGATATCACATCACAACGATTTGTGTTACGAGTAAAAGGAGATGGCATGGGAACGTTGTAAAACTGGTGCATGTCTATGTGACGATCTCCAAAGTCTTTGAAAGGTTTTTGGTTCACGTGCACAGTACTTTTAGGATGATGGCAACTAATGCGCATTAGAGCAGAATTTTTTCTCATATGTTATGTCGCATAATTTTAAATATATTGTAACGAATTTACTGAAAATCCTCTTATTTGCCCTTTTGCTAAGTTTGAATCATTAAACTGTTGAATAAATAACTCCAATATTGAATAATGGAAAAATGACATTTATTAAAGTACTTCACAATAACACTTATACTTTGAAACTAGCTGGCTTAATAACCAAACTGACTGATAGCTTAAATGAAACTCTACTATTGCCCGACAGATTGCGTGCTTAATCAAAAACTGATCATAGCGCCTCTACCGCTGGTGCTTTTATTTTCTGTGATTTCCTCGTGGCATCTTCTAGGCGCTTCCAGAATTTACTTAGTTACCGCCATATAATTATAACTACAGATGCACGTATATAGCTTCTCATATGCGTGTATTTGTGAGCGACACTTCAACAATTACAATTGCATACTTTCGGGAGCATTTCAGATAAGATATCTGCATGTGTTTGTGCATCTCTTCTCTGCTGCGTGTACGTACATATGTGTAGATATAATGTTTTATTCGTTTATGTAGATACAAGTGACTGTCTGCTTCATTGTTGTTGTGACTTCATTTACTTAGAATCAGACTAGGGATGTGAGTACACTTAGTGTCACTCATATTCATCACACTGCCCTCCACCTAAGTCTGATCGTCCCGATCAGACAAATCTCCCGATCTAAACGCCGCTAGCATCTCCAAATGTACCACTCTTCTACTCCGTGGTTTCCCAGTGGTTTATATGCGGTAAATGGTATCACTGATCTTCTTCACAACTTTGTACGGGCCTTCCCAACTGCACCGAAATTTGGATGGAACATCTTTTCGCCGGTAAAGGTTGTATAGCAGTACCAAATCTCCCTCTCGGAAACCTTCCGAATTATTTTCCTTGTCGTACCTGTGTTTCATCTTACTACTCATTATCCTGGATCGTTCCCTCGCACTCTGTTGCTGGGCCAATGAACTACTTCGTAGAGCTTGCGCTTGACGGATTGGCTTAGCGTAATCAGTATCGTTCCCACGTTTCACAACAGTAGTGCGCTCTGGCTTGAAACTACCCTCGCATTCTTACTGGGAAATTCGTTGCTTCAGTTTTATGCGTCCATCAGGTTTTGTCAATGTCAGTGTTTCTCTCGCAGGTACTTTTGATTTTGTTTTATTTGGCCCATTCGATCTATCAACCTTTGCCTTTGACTTTCGTGGTCTTTGTCGAGTCTTTTCCACCAGTACTCGATTACTACTGAACTCTTTCTGCAAACTGAAGTTAAGTGGTACATCCTGGTTCTTATAACGCAACACCCTTCTCTGCATATCGATCTTGATGTCATGGTCAACCAAGAAGTCCACTCCCAATACGACTTCATCAACGCTCTCCGCCACAATGAATTTGTGTAAAACCATGACCTTTCCAATTAATACCTCACATACCACTTCTCCTTGGACTTGGTTATACTCGCCAGTGACCGTACGCAACCTTGCTCCAGGTAACGGTTTTACTCTCCTGTTAACCAAGTCAGATCGGATTAAGGAATGAGATGCGCCCGTATCTACAGTCAGTACACACTCCTTGCTATCCGGCTTTCCTTTGACGGCAAGACTGCTCGATTTTCTTCCAATCTTGTTCATCTTCTCCAGCTTTGCGTTTACGGCCACCCACATTGTTGGAACTATTAGGAACAAGATCGCAATGACGTGCAATGTGACCGGGCTTCCAGCATTTGAAGCATTTGATAACTCTTCCACTCCGCTTTTGCGATCCTTTCAGCACCTCAAATATTGCGTCTAACCACTCTTGCCTTTCCACGTCCACACTTCGTGCTTTGAATGCTGGTTTACTCAATAGTGAGGCAGTCTGCTGAGTCAATGCATGTGATACCGTTTCTGCAAATGTGGGCTTTGGGTTTGCGTATGTGGCTTGCTTAGTTTCGACGTCCAGTATGCCATTTATAAAGCTCTGAATTTTTACCCTTTCGGTGTATTCCACGGGTGCGTCGGCATTCGCCAAATGTGCAAGCCTTTCGACATCTGACGCAAACTCCTGCAAAGTCTCATTAGCTTTTTGGCAGCGGTTTTGCAACTCTATTTGGTGTAAATGCTTCCTGTGTTCGCTCTCTAGAGCACTCATCAATGTTTCGTAGTTGTTCCGCTCCCCCTCGGGAATAGTCTGTAGGATTTCAGCAGCAGATCCTTTCAATGCCACGAATAGTGCAGCACCTTTATCTTCAGCACACCAGTTGTTCACTGCTGCGGTCTTCTCAAACTGAATCTTAGACACTTGGAAAGGAACAGAGCCGTCAAAAGATGGAGTTTTTACCTTCGTATTGCTTGCTGAAACAACTGGGCGATTTAGTTGCAACTCCTGTATATGAGCTCGCAATGTTTCAATCTCGGCATCGATTTTGTTCTCAAGTAGCAAAATTTTTGTGTTTTGCGCCTCCATCTTCGAAGAAATACGTCTTTCTTGCTCTTCCAGTTGTGAAGCGACCTGCGCTGATATTTGTGCCGGCATTTCGGATATTCGTGCCTCTTGGGATGCCATCTGTGATGACATATACGTTTTCTGTTCATCCAGTTGAGTTTCCATCTTGGATGTTATGCGTGTCTCTTGCGATTCCAGTTGGAATGCCTTATATGTGGATATTTGTGATGACATTTCTGTTATGCGTATTTCCTGGGTTTCCATTTTTGCCGATATCTGTGATAACAAAACCAATATCGCATTATTCTCGCCGCTTGCGACTGGACTCGGACTTTCGTTCTTCTCTTCAATTTTTGTTGTTGTCTCGTCCCCATCAGGATAAAAGACATACTCGTCCACATCAATTCCTTGCGACTACATTACCTCTCGTAGCCGTGCTTGAAGTTCGATCTTATTGCCTGTTGTATTCAATCCACGATTCTCCATCTCCTTTTTCAGTTACTGGATCCTCAATTCACTCAACTTTGCCATGTCCAAGTTGTATTCCCAATCTTCGGAATTTATTCAGCAATTCCTCTTCTGACACCAATTGTAACGAATTTACTGCAAGTCCTCTTATTTGCCCTTTTGCTAAGTTCGAATCACTAAACTGTTGAATAAATAACTCCAATATTGAATAATGGAAAAATGGCCCTTATTAAAGTACTTCACAATAACACTTATACTTTGCTACTAGCTGGCTTAATAACCAAACTGACTGATAGCTTAAATGAACCTCTACTATTGCCCGACAGATTGCGCGCTTAATCAAAAACTGATCATAGCGCCTCTACCGCTGGTGCTTTTATTTTCTGTGATTTCCTCGTGGCATCTTCTAGGCGCTTTCAGAATTTACTTAGTTACCGCCATATAATTATAACTACAGATGCACGTATATAGCTTCTCATATGCGTGTATTTGTGAGCGACACTTCAACAATTACAATTGCATACTTTTGGGAGCATCTCAGATAAGATATCTGCATGTGTTTGTGCATCTCTTCTCTGCTGCGTGTACGTACACATGTGTAGACATAATGTTTTATTCGTTTATGTAGAATCAAGTGACTGTCTGCTTTATTGTTGTTGTGACTTCATTTACTTAACATCAGACTAGGGATGTGAGTATCACTTAGTGTCACTCATATTCGTGACAAAATTCATTAAGAAAATATTATCTTACAATGTAGTGCTCTATCCCATCACATCATGAATGATATGGTTGTATAACATAACTGAAACAATTCAAACCGGGACAACGGTACAGCAGTCCACGCAGACCGATACAATCCCGTAAAAGTTTTTCAGACTGGTTCCAATTACTGAAATTAGCTATGTTAATTTTTGAAGTTGATTGCAAGCCTGCTTTATTTGTACACCGTAATATATCGTATGATAACAAGATGTGATAAAGACATCACAATTCGGGCATGGCACGTTGTATTGGATCGATATGATGAATGTCGGCTTCATATACATTTAACCATTTAAAGTGATATCGAAAAAACTTTATATTATTTTAGATCTTATTTTTCCGTTGCTTTTTAAGTCATACACTACAATCTTCATATATTTTTTTAACTGACATTACTTCTAATCAAACTATCATCCGTTATCAAAGTATATTAATTCATTTCACTTTAATTTCATATGGAAATGCGTAGTATCATATCATGTTAATGCATGTAATGTGATTATTATATCTTGTCATGTCACAATATACCTCTTCAATTTGAAGTAAATATCCTCACGTTGCATAAGATTTTTCATATCATGTGATGTTATAATTATGTATAATCATATAACAAGTATATCTCCCTATAGAATTTTTCTTATCATACCACTAGGTAGGTATTTCATATCACGTGAACTATATCATACATAATCATGTAGTATAAAATCATCATATACCACTTTGGTTTTACTTCAAACCGGTTCATATTCCGTATACCCATTCATATCATCCTACATAAGTCATATCTTAACTGTTCCCCCCTATAATTTCAAATCAAATTATGTAATATCATACTATACTTGTATATGATATCATAGTATCATATGATCTGTTTACATGTGATGTGATCAACAGGTTATATTATATAGTAATATTATCAAATCAGTTCACATCTTATTATATACCTTGACGACTCGTACCATATCACACTATCTTTATGATATTCCTTCTTATTCCACCGTCATACCACATCTTAGCATAATCATGCACTGTCACATGACATCGTCGTACAAATGTCACTTGTATATTGTTTTACGTGATATATCTCGTCAGTCCATATTATGTCGTACTACACAAGTCATATACTATGTTTAATACATTGTTCCTCATCATACTATCATACCATTTCAAATGATTAATCATACTACTATTCATTTCACATATATGTGATCATACAGTATCATACAATCTTCTTGTGATTTTATTATTATGCGATATCATATCACTAACTAACAACTTCTATACCTTGTACTTTGAACCGCATCATATCATACTACAGACGTCATATCCTTTATTAGGCTGCATTAATTAGCATCATATCAAATGGTCTATTATAAGACCATGTATCATATAATATCATATCATCTAGTTACATGTGATGTCACATTATGTAATATTATGTAGTAGCATATCACTTAATTCTATATAAAATCGCATCATATGGAGTATCTTTTGCGCTGTTTATCCCGTACTAAAAAAGTGTAAAACATCAAAGTATTGGATCTTAACACATTACATAGCATGCGATATAAATCAATTGATATTATATTACTTCATATCTTGTCGAGCCATCTCTTATTCAACCACAGATTTCGTATCTTATATTACTTAGCCTACATCACTTCATATCATACAATGATGTCACATAAAATGGTTTAATACCATACCATCTATGATATTATTTGATAACAAGTGATGTCATCATTATGTAATGTCATGTCGTATCGAACGTATGAATTCATACTATTTAAAATCTTATTACCTTTTATTATATAAAATCGCATCGTTTACTATCAAATATATTTTTAGTTTATGTTTAGAAATAACAAATATAAAAATAATAATTTTTGTTTTGATACCAAATTAAAATATTTTAGCTGCCTTGATGTTCCTAAAAAGCAAGCAAACATATACATATATATGCACAAAAGTCATCTTCATTTATTTTCAATTTAAAGGCGGCAGCTCTATCCGTGTTTGCTTTATAATTTAATTACACGTAACAAAAAATAACTGCTTTAAAACAAAATTGACCTCAGTAAAATTTTCCCCAAAGCTAGACCATGAAAGTACACCAACACTGTCGTTTTAAAAACCTTCACACTCAGTTATTTATGTTATTTTGTATACGTAGTAGTTGAACTTCGTAGCATCATTAAAAATGTATTTTCACTTTCGCAGCAAATTTAGTTGCTTTCAATTGCACGCTGGCGCATTATTAGGGCGCTGCTAAAGGTCAAACAGCCAACAACCAAGCGAATCAGTTTGATGTGGTACATACTTAACTGGCGCTGAAATTGTTAGCGGCACATTCGCTGTTTATGTGGGCAAGCACAGGTTTACTAGTATACAAGTGTGACGAGCATTGTTTTTGCAATTAATGACAGGTGCCTGCCTTGGTATAACCAGCTTTTTACTACTTTTCGGTAGGGCAATTTTCATTTTCATATATTTTGTAATAACAATTACTTTTTATTAAATTTTTTTTTATTTTATGACGATATATATTACCTTTCATTGATACCATAAATTTATCATCATATCCAATCACGTCATTTCTGCTGCTTACTCAGATGAAAAACCTATTGTGGTCATGTGAGTCGGTAACCATTAAATATTATCAATGTGTATCGTAAGTACTTAAGTTGTGATTGTTATGATCAGCTTCTGCAATGCATGCAAGTATGTATGATTTGTGGGAATGTGCATTTATGCGAGTAGCAAGTTCATTGACTTAATTTTTACAGATTCGATTTATAGATAATTGCGTGAAATATTTTCATGTAATGTCTAATAAAATTTAATACGTACTCTAACGGTAATATTTTATGGTTTTAAAATGATGTTAATTTGAAAACAATGAATAATTTTGAAGGTTACCTCAAGTTATCATTATTATCTAGCAATCGTATCTAAATTATCTGCACAAGCCCGCCCCTTTAGATGTTAGCTTATTTTATACCAAGTAGTGCTTAGCACGGCAGGAGTAAAGTTGAATCACTTGACAGTGGGCTGTAAAAGTAGCATTCGAAAGCTTTGGTACACTTAGGAGACCTGACAGCTCCTTCATGGAAACAACAAATGAGAGCCTTTCTGTGAGAAAAACAAATTTCAGGCAAAACGAGTGTGTTGCCAAAAAAAAAAAAAAGAGTGACATAAGGTTAATGGTTACTCAAACGCCCACAAATTCAAATAAATTTATTTTCTTATGAAATGATCATAACGGTCATAAAACAAACTTTCCTTAAGTGGCCAAAGGTTATGGGGTTTTCCCCGAAACAGTCATAAGGTCAAACGAAAAATTTATAAACGGCCAGAACATCAAATTAAGAAAAGTCATAAAGTCAATTTACCTATTAACTAGTCGAAGTGGTTATAAAGCCAATTGATCTTATTACCGTTTGAAGTGTTCATAACGTTCATGGAGGTTTTGACCGTTGACCTTATATCACGCTAATTCTTACGCTAATATTCCTCGCTGTCCATCAAAAGATGGCATAAGTAGCATTAGGGCTAGTCTTGTAAGAAAACTGTTTTCAATTTATTACTAATGCTGTCGATAACAACTGATATGTAGCAATTATTGATACTTTATTGATATGATATCGGTTTTTGTATCGACTCATTATCGATAACAATCATATTACCGGTTTATTATTGGCTAACTTTCGGCTGGTTACCATTTTGTCAGCGGCTTGTTATCGCGACAATAAAGGTGAGTTATCGGTGTGTTATCGGTCTGTTATCGACTCGTTATCACTAATTTTGCGTAAGAACTTCAAAGTTTTTAAAGAAAACTGGAGCGTTCTTATGATCCACAGCTTTATTATCAGATGAATTGGTGGAGCAGACAATCAATGAATGCCGTAGCAAATCAGCCTGCTAAATTTTAAAAACGTACATTTCGTGGTTCATGAAACAATGGTTGAAACACTCTTCATGAAGTGACACTTAAGACCAACTTTAGCGTAAAGAAAAAATAATGTTGGGTGCAACAGCGATGTAGGGACCGGTGTTCTTTTGATACCATAGGATTCCTTGCCATCACCGAGGAGATTATTTAATGACGACCTTCCTGAAGTACAACACCTACCTTACAGAGTGTACAGTATCAAAAAAGACTCTAATACTCAAGACTTAAAAACTAACTATGGATTGGGACGAAGTGACGAACCTGACTTTTCCATGGCCTAGTATGCTTAAGTCTTCCAAGCTGAGGTATACGCAGTTTTTGTGGGCAATAGTTGAAGAGGAAATAGTTTATTCGTCTACAGTGACAACAAATCACTTAAGTCCTTAGCTGGTCAAACGTATCGCGCACATTAAACTAGGCTTGTGGGCAATGTGGGGGTCCCTAGTAATGATATGGCTTCCCACATAGCAAAAGTGGGCACTAAACAGGCGTTACTGGGCGCACACACCCAACGTGCACCACATGACCATCAAAGCCACCTCCAGAAACTCTGCGAGACTCGAAAGTATAGAGTGGCTGTAGATGGGCCAAACGGATTATGCCATCAATGTACAAAAGTATCATAAGGTGTCTGATCTCATTGAGCAGACAGAGCTGCAGAACAATTTGAGGATTGCTGACAAGTCACTACACATTCTATAAACATGTGACTGTGATCAGCATACATGAAAACCCAGTCCGTCCATCTTTTCTTGAAAAGGATGAGGGGGTTAATAATTCTGCTTGTGGAGATGTATCGCTTCCGGGATATATGATAATGAAACTGAACAGCTGAGCTCTTTGAACCCCAAAATGCTGCTTTCATTTATTCGTAAATCGTACAAACTGTGCTACGTTATACGATCTGAGGGCTGTTTTTCTAGATGTGTGGTCCCGACGAAATACAAATACTCGTGATTCTTAAAAAATAAATTGCTCTCTCATAGCATACAGCATTCAGTATATTCGGAATTTGTTTGTGGTTCTGAGCTGAAGAATGGCGCTGGGTGTCGTGATTGGCGGGACTAACGATTGTTGTTATGTAATCACCCATGAAGAACAACTTTGCACGTAAGGAAAAATATCGTCTTCGTAATTAAAAAACTGGCGAAATTCCTCCAGAGTTCTGATGCGTAAGCGATGGCAGAACACAATCTGAAGTTCATTTTATATTACAGCTATAAACAAGAATTACATACTTTCGAAAAGCTTCAAAAATAAGTCATTGCTCATTAAGCAAGCATATTTGGATGGAAATAATTTTATAAAAAAAAAAAATTGGTAAAGTAAAACGTGCTACATAAGAATCGTGGATAAGCTTACAGCAAAAGAAAGTCACTTCAAAGCCTAACCTGTGTACTACAACAAAAGGAGGCTAACAACATACGTTAAACGAAATATTTTTTAAATGTGCTCATTTTGCATATGCACGTACTTTCGTCTTCTTTAAAACACAAAGACATATTTATGTACAGGCATACATAAACATGAACTTTTGACGGACGTGGAAAAGCCTCAACTTTGTTGTAAGCATTTATTCAAACTCTAGGGCACAAATTATTGGTGACAGAGAAAAACTGAAAGTAATGTTTATATGTATGGAAGTAATTTTAGAAATGTTTGTTATAATTTATTATAATATAAATTGTTAGAAATGTTGCAATAAACAATGCACCAAAAAAGTGAAAAAAAAAATATATAAAATGATATGTACCTAACTTAGTCAGGGTAGCGCGTTTATTCCTTATTTCACTGTCTAGTAAGCTTGAGTAATGAAAGAAAGTGCTTAAAAATGATTTATCTAATGTGCTTTTATAGTCCGTCTAACTTGACAGAATAATCATATAAAGGCAATTATAAAACAAAGTGCTTACGCTTTTCTACGAACCCTTTACTGTAAATAAAAAAGAAAAACTACAAACAAAGCTGAAGTGTGGTGAGAATGGTAAAATGAAAAAAAAAAAAAAACTCGTCTCATCAGGAGCGTCTGGTGATTTAGGGGTATAAAGAGGTGTCCGTCCCAAATGGTATGGTAGTTGTGACTTTTCGGCCCAACACATATACGATTTATGATGAAGCATGTGCGTTCCATGTATTTGCATGGAGAGCGGCAAATAGCGCATCACCAGCGCCATCTGACATGCAAAAGTAGCCAACTGTCAACTTTTGTTGCAAGCAAAGCATAAGAAGAAGAAATTGAATTCTTTTTGCTACGTTTTTTTCACACTTTGGAAGTAAAATTATTTGTCCAGTTGTTTGTAATTTTCTCACATTATTTAAAATATTCGGAGCACATACTAGCTCACGCAGTCCGAATATTCCAAATATATTAATAATATTCCAATTATAAAAACGATGCATTAAATACGAATGTTGCGAACACGCTCAAAGGGTACAACATTTCGTTATAGCATCTTTCAAAGAATTTAATAACTTCAAAATCAATTATGTTCTTTGATGTTGCATTCCAGCCCTAAAATTACACGAAACATCGAAAAAAGCTTTCTGCAATTTTAGAATTAGAACATTATTATCTAATTATTCTTATCACTTGGAGAGCTGTTGTGAAATGGATGTTCTCAAGATAATCTCTAACATTACTATTCAATTATTTTGCAACAGTTTAAGAAAAAAAATGTATTGTTTCCTTGTAAATATCAAAAAAATTTATATTTAAGCAATCTACGAAACCTTAAAAACGAATATCCGACAATATACCAATTGTCACACCCGCATATGAAAAGCCAAGAGACACCGCCTCTGATTCATACAAAAACCTGCATGCCGCCGCTGCTGCCTCCACACATTTCAAATTTTGAATATGTCTACTTTGAAGCTTAACGGAGTATTTGCGTTAAGTGAGCAATTTTCTGGCCATATTGCATTTGCGAATGGGGTTTCAAGCTTATTTGTTTTTGCTATTGTTGTAAGTGTTATTATTGTTCCAGTGACATACGAAAGTCAAAAATGTAATGTAGCCACAAGTGAACCAAGAGCAAGCAATTATAAATGTTTTGTTGAACGAGTGTTGACAATAAAATTAAATTACCAAGCTAACACGTTTAGATAAGAATGTGGGGATCCAAGTGATGGTGATGTTTTGGGCCATTCGGTGTGAAATATGTTACCATTTGGAAAAAACATATATCAATTTAGGTAGTTTTTGTGTTAAATGCAGTACCCATTATAGAATATACATGACTAAGAGCGTAAACCGTAATCTTATTAAAATAATTGCTAATAATAGCCGCTCTGCGCGAAATGCCCCATTTCTTAGAATAAATGTATGTTAATATGTATGCTACAAACAGACTCACATAGTTCTCGTTTTTCATCTAGAAATATGTTAAATAAACTTGAAAACAAATTCTTACAATCTCCAAACGGGAGACTTTAATAAAAACTAGGAAATTAAATACTGATAGCTTTAATAAACTCGACATTTTTTTTATATTCAGCTGAGCAGAGCTCACAGAGTATATTAACTTTGTTCGCATAACGGTAATCCGTAACGGCATAAACTAATCGAGATATCAAAATGATCTGGATGAAAAAAGAAATTCATTTAGCCATGTCCGTCCGTCCGTCCGTCTGTCCGTCCGTCTGTAAACACGTAGGTTGGTATGTAGGTTCCTGGGCGCTCATCTCAGATCGCTATTTAAAATGAACGAAATCGCACTACAACCACGCCCACTTTTTCGATATCGAAAATTTCGAAAAACCGAAAAAATGCGATAATTCATTACGAAAGACGGATAAAGCGATGAAACTTGGTAGGTAGGTTGACCGTATGACGCAAAATAGAAAATTAGAAAAATTTTGGACAATGGGCGCGGCACCGCCCACTTTTAAAAGAAGGTAATTTAAAAGTTTTGCAAGCTGTAATTTGGCAGTCGTTGAAGATATCATGATGCAATTTGGTAGGCACGTTACCCCTATTACTATATGTGTGCTAAATAAAAATTAGCGAAATCGGATGACGAACACGACCACTTTAAAAAAAATTTTTTTTAAAGTCAAATTTTGACAAAAAATTTAATATCTTTTCAGTATAAAAGTAAATTATGTCAACATTCAACTCCAGTAATGATATGGTGCAACAAAATACAAAGATAAAAGAAAATTTCAAAATGGGCGTAACTCCGCCCTTTTTCATTTAATTCGTCTAGAATACTTTTAATACCATAAATAAAAAAAAAAAATAAATGTAAGGCGCGATAACCTCCGAAGAGATCTAAGGCCGAGCTTCTCTTCCAATTTGCGTCGTGCTCCTCTTGATTTTCCCTACAAATTGGCCGGAGGGGACCTATGCTGACTCCGAACGGCATCTGCAAGGCAGATGAGTTTTCACTGAGAGCTTTTCATGGCGGAAATACACCCGGAGCGCTTGCCAAACACTGCCGAGGGGCGACCCCGCTTAGAAAAATTTTCTTCTAATTGAAAAACCTTATTTCTAAAATTTTGATGTTGCTTTGCCCGGGAGTTGAACCCAGGGCATACGGTGTGATAGGCGGAGCACGCTACCATCACACCACGGTGGCCGCCAAACCATAAGTCGAACAAAAATTCACCAATCCTTGTGAAATTTGGTAGGGGCATATATTCTATGACGATAACTGTTTTCTGTGAAAATGGGCGAAATCGGTTGAAGCCACGCCCAGTTTTTATACACAGTCCACCGTCTGTCCTTCCGCTCGGCCGTTAACACGATAACTGGCGCAATAAACGATATATCTTAACTAAACTTAGTTCACGTACTTATCTGAAGTCACTTTATCGTGGTATAAAATATGGCCGAAATCCGACTATCACCACGCCCACTTTTCCGATATCGAAAATTACGAAAAATGAAAAAAATGCCTTAATTCTGTACCAAATATGAAAAAAAGAGATGAAACATGGTAATTGGATTGGTTTATTGACGCAAAATATAACTTTAGAAAAAACTTTGTAAAATGTGTGTGACACCTACCATATGAAAATGAAAAAGTTCTGCAGGGCGAAATCAAAAGCCCTTGGAATCTTGGCAGGAATACTGTTCGTGGAATGACATATATATATATAAATTAGCGGTACCCGGCAGAAGATGTTCTGGGTCACCCTGGTCCACATTTTGGTCGATATTTCGAAAAGGCCTTCACATATACAACTAAGGGCTACTCCCTTCTAAACCCTCATTAATACTTTTAATTTGATACCCATATCGTACAAACACATTCTAGAGTCACCCCTGGTCCACCCTTATTGCGATATCTCCAAAAGACGTCCACCTATAGAACTAAGGCCCACTACGTTTTAAATAATCATTAACACCTTTCATTTGACACACATGTCATACAAACACATTCCAGGGTTACCCTAGGTTCATTTTGCTAAATAGTGATTTTCCCTTATTTTGTCTCCAAAGCTCTCAGCTGAGTATGTAACGTTCGGTTACACCCGAACTTAGCCTTCCTTACTTGTTTTTAATTAGTTTTTTTTTGAATGATATATACTCATTTATTGTCTATATAATAAACACTGTCTTTTGAATAGTTGCCGATTACATTAACGGATTAATTTCTTATGAAGCTGATTGAGTTTTAATCACACAATTGATTACAACTTATTTTCCTTTTTTTGCTGTGATGTAAGTTTCGTAGGTAAAATAACTATTTCGATAGAAGTTTAATTACATAATACATACTACCGTTTAACCATTGTCCAAACGTTTGCCTGGAAACAAATAAAAATCAAGGAAAGACTTCTACTCAATTTAAAAGTATTTTTCATGTTAATTTTTTTTTTGGTAAAAAAGACCCGTATTGCTTCAGAAAAAAAAGGGTATCCTTTGCTTTAGGACTGCGTGTTCATGTCCTACATCCAGAAGAAAAGGCTTTGAAGAGATTCTCAAGGTATAATCGAAACAGCTATCGACTTGCCCGTCCTGATGTCGATTGCTAAAACTTTCTCCCAGATATACGCGAAATTTAATAGCAGCAGAGCTGTAAAACTGTGCAATCATTTGAAATTCTAAATCAATGGTTTGAGAATGCTTGCTCTTCATTCATTCATTCCTTGTTAAGGAATGTGGCTTAAAAGTCAACCCATTCTTCATTCAGTAGTGGAAAAAAAGAATGCACTCCTGAACTCATTCGAAGAAAGAATGAAGTAATTGAATGAAACACAAACATTTTTCAACACAGCATAAACATTCAAATGAATGCAGCCTTTCCTGAGTGTGCACACACTTTTCTAGTACCAATCAGTTATGAAAAATGTCGTACATGCACAAAACCCGCTCAAATATCACATGGTTGCATTTAGTTAAAGCCACTTCAAACTATCTGCACAAAAATTTAATTATTGTCCGTAATAACCAGTTTTTTTCGATATTTAAATAGTAACAAAACACAAAGAAGTTAAATGGAAAATATTCTTATTGACATTTTCCTAAAAATTTAATAATAAAAAAAGCAAATTATAAAGATTTCAACATCTCTGTTCCGAGATTGTCATCGTTCTAAATAAGTATTTCCAATGTGGCATATTAAATGCTTGCATGAAAAAGTACTAATCTACATTTGAACGTCTGCAATTATTGATTAAACAATTGAAAGTTATATATTATAAAAGCTCTTAAGTTCCTTCATATATTCTTCGTCGCGGTTTATGGTCAAAACCTGTATCTATACTGGTTTGTGAGTCAAATTGCAATAGCAATATACTATTTCTCTCTATTTTCTAAGAAAAATATTCTTCTAAACACAATAGTTTGTAATTACAGTCATTTAAAGTACGCTCTATAGGTACTTATAGCTTTTTTGATAGGAAAGAAAATTAATTTTGAATACAAATATGCTCAAGTAAGATAGAATTCAACCTACAAGTGCCATGCAAATAGGCAGAGAGACTAATGGTCCTTCTCAATCACTCGGGTCCTATATTTATATTCCGTCAAACACTGTCAAAACATCAGCTATAAAAAACTGTAATCTGATGGAGCCAGTCAATCACTTTGTGGGGAGGAAAATTATTAACCTCTGAAGAGTTTCTCCCAATGAAAATTTTTTTTTGTGGCATATATGAAGGGAAACTGGGAAGGTGACTCAGGTGAATAGAAAAAGCCTGAATCGCTGTAGGACGATGCCATGGAATTAGACATATATTTATCGAAATTCTCGGAATTAGGAAGCTCTAAGGAAATCGCCGATAGACCTATGTACTTTGATGTATTTAAATTTAAATTACTTACACTCAAGTATCTGTTTTTGTTATATTATACACAAAAAATATCTACAATTTACTCTATTTGGTCAATGCACAATGTGTTCATTTACAAAATCAATTTTACTACAATAGTAAAATAAGTAGGACATATAGAACCATTTTGACATGTAGCAAGAAAGCAATAGATTGTCTTTGCGAAGTTTAAGAGAAACTGTAAATAAACATTTACAGGCATATTGCGATGATTTAAGACAACTGCAGTTTCACCATGTGATCCGCGGTTTGAATCTCGGTGAAACCTTTGATAACATGCTAAAATCGCCGTATGCCAGTAAATGTTTCTTTCTTTTCAAAACTAATGATTGAATATTCAATTATTACATCCGGTTTTAAGCTCATGAATTCTTACATATTAAACTACTTGAATAATTAGAAGGGGCTATTATTTCTATTGATAAATTTTACGCTTTTTTGCACTCCTAAATTGATTTAACATATCTGGTGGCAATGAAAGTATACCAAAAAATAATCTTGGGGAAAAAGTATTTAGTACTGAATGGAAAAAAAGTGTCCATTCATTTCAAGTTTACATTCATTAAAGATTGGGAATGGTTCCTATATTCCCACTCTATATTGAATTATATTTTACCATTCAATAACACACACACTTTAGCTTTGAGTTAAATTATTTTGAACCATTCAGGAATGGAGATTTATAATATGCAACCAAAAAATCACAATTTTTTAAAAGAATGCTGAGAGAATGCACACTCAATTGTTTCAATCTTTTTACAGCTCTGAATAGCAGTCATGTTTATTTAGGTGGAAGCCAATTTTTCGATAGCTTCTTCACACAAAATAAATGCATTCAGTCAACTACCTCTACTGATGGATATTCAAGCATTTCATGGAGGCGGCGAGGACGAATTTCATTAAAAAAAGTTAATAAGGGTGCAGTATGTAACTAGTATGTAAGTGGGGTGAAAGTCCTTCGGCCTATTTGATAGTTAACCCCGTACCCAAGAAAGCGTAAATTGTCACCATTTATTTATATAAACACATGTACAAATTTCAATAGAAATTTGAAACTAAGAAACAAACTCCATACAATTTCTGTTAGGTTTCTTTTTGGGGAAGAATCGAAGAATTTCCGAGAACACCCTGTCGATCAATTGACAATCCTTATAGCGGCCCGTGTGTTATGCCCATTTTCTCAACAGCTTGTTTGTTGGAAAGTTGCAAATAAATACTGAAAAGCATTAATATATGTATATATATCTATTTTAAGTATACATTTTCTTATGAATCGTGGACTTTTCGATAAACTTTGCCTTTACCCAGTATATGCCGGAAAAGTCATAAAGTATATTTTTTCAGAACATGAACCTCAAATGCGCATTCAGTGCACAAGAAAGCGATATCACTTACTTCTGGTTAAAAAACCCTACACTTCTTAGCCAATAGAACAGTTAACGGGTTTAGATTGGTACTTTGAAATTAAACCAACGGTATATCTATAGTACAGAGACATGTACGCAAAGTCGGCTATTTAGCTCCATGGATTTTATTGTTTAGTAAAAAGGTATACACATATAGAGTCACGTCAGTCACATAAAATTTACGGTATTGCCCACTTCTTGTTCCACCTCTTTTTCCTTTAGTTTATTTGTAATACTAAATGGTGTTGTACATATGTACAATGTTCATGCAATCATCGATATCTGGGTAGCGGTCAGCAATTTAGCTGTCATTGTCATGAACTATTCAAATTGAAATTGTCGTTTGCTGTTTTCGTCGACAACTTGTCGATGTTACACGAAAAAACTGTAGTTTTTGTTTTTTCTAGTTCAAGCTACTTCACTATTGAATTGTTTAGTTAGTTGACCTTATGTGTTTTTTATTTGTACCTTTTCAAACTTACACATTGAATTTTTGTTGGCATGTTGACGAATATAAACTCGAGATTATGAAGGACTTCGTTTATATGCGAACCAGAGTTAACTTCAATATCAACGTCAGCGTAGAAAGCAAGCGGATAATCACTCTGCCTACTTAGGAATGAGAAAAAATCATGCTATATAAATGGCTTTTCAAACTGTTCTGATGTATGGCTCTAAACCACTGACAGCGTCGAGAGAAGATTGCCCGTGGAGTTTTCGAGAGAAACATTGTCCGGAGGCCCAATGATCCTTTCGTCAACATGAAGGTGAGTATCTGAGAAGGTTAAATGAGGAGCTGTGGAATTCTTCACAGGCTTAGGTTAGGTTGAACTGGTCGGTCCCTGAGGACCTCACATAGACTGAATAAGTCCGCAGTGTTACCAGAAGTTTGTTCTAACGACCAAACTGAAAAGCCCTATCAAAAACCAGGACCTATGTTATAAAATAACTCCGTCCTCTTGGCAAATACTAGAAGTTTCCTATGATTTAAGCCACTTGCTGCTTCTAGATCTGACAGCCGTATCACTCCTAATAGCTGGAGTCTTAGCCTGGCAAGCCCAGGGCAAGAGCACAGAACGTGCTCGATCGTTTCCTCCTCCAGCCCGCACTTCCTACATCTGCTATCACTGACTAAGCCTAATTTAAAGGCATGTGACGCCAGAAGGCAGTGTCCAGTCAGAATACCCGTCATGAGTCTACAGTCCTCTCTTTTTAATGATAGAAGCAACTTTGTTAGTCTAAGGTTGTAAGACCTGCACATAATCTTCGACACTTTACAGTCCCACGCTTAAACCCACGCCTTTCCTGCTTGGTCGATTATGTGCACCTCTCGCCTTCGCTTAATTTCGCCCAGTCTAATTGAGACGTCTACGGAGCAAGCTTCAAGGGATGCGCCCTTTTTAGCTAATTCATCCGCTTTTTCATTCCCATCTATTCCCATATGCCCTGGAACCCAATATAGATGTATGCTACTCTCTGTCCCGATTCTCTCCAGAGACTGCTTACACTCTAACACGCATTTAGATGCTGTGGTATGCGAGCTTATTGCCTTAATTGCTGCTTGACTGTCAATATAAAAGTTAACACGATTGCAGCTTGGGCTATTTCCTTCCAGGGTTTCTACTGCTTTGGTTACGGCTACTATTTCCGCTTCGAAAACGCTACAGTAATCCGGCAGCCTGTAGGGTCTCTTTATTTCCGGTTCAGCACAGTATACCGCGTACCCTACTCCTTCCACTACTTTGGAGCCATCTGTGTACACATGTATCGCCTCGTCCGCCATTTGAGCACCCTTGCGCCAACCGTCCACATCTATTGTGGCCTTAAGATCGCCCTCGAAGCGCAAATAGGGAATCAGGTAGTCTGTTCGTCTTGTGATTGATGACACTATACTACTATGGCCGTATGGTCGGCGCTCAACCTGCCCCGAGGCACCGAGCCTGGTTGCAGTTGTTAACGCTATGTTCTTTGCTACCAGGTCTACAGGTAGAATGTGCAGAATGGCATACAGTGCAGCTGTCGGGGTTGTTTTCAGGGCTCCCGTAATGCTAAGCATTGATAGTCTGCATACCCCCTCTATTTTTTTGAGGTAGGTTGCTTTTTGTGTGGCTTTCCATGGGAATGGCCATGAAAGCATATTGAAATCAGAAAAGGGGTTAGACCTTTATTGAGAGGGGAGAGCCAAGTGTAAGAACACTTGATATCCCTTGGTGCTCTAAATTGGCGCTAGTTAATACTAAGCAGGGATAAATGAAGTTACGGCCACAATCACCTAGGCAGTTAAGCACTAGTTAATATACTGTTAGAGAGTGCTTTAACTTAAAACTATTTTAAGTTTATTTTCGTTACTTGATATAATGATATTATACATATATCAGAGAAATAAGCATTAGAAAAAGTGCAGCGTAAAGAATGAAGCCAGTTACGATTTGGTACGAGAAAGGAAGGGATAGAGAAAAGAAAAGGCAAGAGGAAGGAAATAGCCAGACAGAAAGGAAAATGCAGATAGAAAGAGAGATAAGAGAAATTAGAGGAAGGAGCAAAACGGTTTGGGAATGAGATAAGGAAGGAAGGGTGGAAAAAGTAGGGGGCATGAAAATGTATGAGAGGAGTAGTAACAACGATGAGGGGAAAAATGGAACATAAGAATGGCAAAAGGAAGGAGAAGAATGGGAAAGTATTTTAAAGAGAGGGAAAATGGAGAGCAAGATGAAGATGTAGAGAATTGGTATTAAATAGGATGAAAAAGCAACCGTCCCCGCTGTAGAGTTTATGGTAGAGTTTTGGCTCATCTCAAATTAAAAAAAAGGTGTGCGTCCCATGTCTAGAAATCACCGTACAGGCTTTGGTTATGATACCCCTAATCTAAGAAATTAGATTGGTCGAATTTTCGACCCGGGGTGATAGATACTAAGTTCTGTACATAAACCATAGTTCACTGCTTCGAAAATAATACGGTAACATATGATTTTTTTAAAATCGGTACAAAGATAGGCTTTACCCAAAAGATAATTATTAAAAAAAAAGTTATAGGTACCTTCATTGCATAACATTCATAATAAGTGGTGTGAAACTTTTGAAATTTAGCAACTTCTGTTACAGTGAACACAGCTGTATACTTGTGTTCACTAAAAGTGTATAGGATAAGCTAGAAGAAGAAGACTTTTAAGCGCGGTTGTTACTTATTGATATAAGCTGCAATATATTTTTTAACCAGGCATTAGAAACATTCCAATGAGGCGTGAACCAGATACAGATAAAAATTTAACATGCACATACAGCAACAACGTTGTGATCCTGATATTTATATGGTTAAATTTCTGATCTGTATAGCAGTTCTGTTCGTTTTGTTTTCTGTAGATTTTTGACAGCTAACCACTTTTGAGTTGGTAGCACTGAAATAAATATGTGTAGATACATATGTGTATACATAAAAGATTTCGTAGCAAAAACACGGAAAGACTAAACAACTTGAAGAAAATGTAAGGAAAATAGTTTGTTTACGTGCGAAACTCTTTAAATGTTAATAATTCTATCAAGTTTTGTGTACGTTTCTTCTTCTTATTTTCAGCAAAACTGATATTTTATATTAGTGCGGCCAGCTCTCATAAAATTGACCCAGATGCTTCCAATGAGATTTGATCGTCAGCCAGAGCTCGATAACTCAATGGAACGCTCCTATTGCGAAGATGATCATAAGAGTTCTGAGGCACTTGCTATTCTTTTATTAAAAAAATTAAAGGTTTCGCGCTTCGCTAAAAACTAAGAATACATACATATGTATGTATATATATAAAGAACTCTCCTATCGCTCACGTTTGTTTATGACATCATTAATGGTGTAGTTGATGCACCTTGTCTCCTCAGGAGTCTCCGATTCCATATCCCTATAAGGCCTCTTCGTAATATACCTATTTTCTATACGGATTGTGTCCGAACCCTCTATGCCTCAAATGCACCTTTGCTTAGAGCTATGACCGACTTTAATCGCATCTCTGATTCTTCAGCTATTGATTTTGCTCTTTCTAAGTTTACTTTTAAAATAATACTTACTGATATCTTTTCAAACAGATAAATGTGCTGGTCAATCTCTTCATAGCATGTAAGTTTTATTGTGTCTATACTCAACTTATGTACTATACTATTAAATAATTATCTAATTTTAATTTAACATTGTTATCTAGTCTGTAAGGGCTTTAAATGCCATAGACTGAAATAAAGAAATATAAAATAGGTGCCTTAAATCTAGGGAAATGGCTTTTTCTGTCATATGGATAGTATTCAAATAGTGAAAGTATTTAATAGCTTTAAAATGATGCTTAACTTAAACGATTTCTTAGTGCCGTTTCCTTTTAAAAATTTTTTAGGTGAGAAAGCTTAGATTCTTCTACCGCACACGGTAACTTAACTACTTTTAATTAAATTAAAATTTCATCAACATACACAATAAAATTGTTAAGAGAAAATAAATGAACCTTCATATACACATCAATAGCCGTAGTATACGCTTAGGCATACGCACATTTTTAAGTGAAGATTAGTCAAAGTGCTTTCAACAAATGTTGGTTGAAACGGAAAAGAAAATATTTTATGATTATTGTTTTGTTTTTTAATCTTCCTCGAAAGCAAATAGGCAAATAAAAAGCTAAAGAAAGTGAAAAATTCTACAAATGCATTCGAGTTAATTTCTCACGTTTTATTTGACATCGCATGCAACCGCACGCATTGCGACCACAAAACTTGTTGACTGTCATTGATAGCTGCTGCAACATTTTATGCTTTACTTTTGTGTTGTTGTAAAAGGGGGTTCAACGCAGAAATGCTAATTGTCTACACAATACTAAAAGCTAACTAAGCTCATAAAGGTCTGGCGCTTCCTTATATTTCTAATCTTCTTTTCATCAACTGCGAATCAAAACAAAAGCCTGAAAACAAAATTTTAACCGTCAATAAAACGAATTGTACACACTTCTTTAAACAATAAGTGAGACTGAGTCCACATTTTAGTTTGCAACCTCCGCTGTAAAATACTGTGCAGATTTACCAGCAAGATATTTTCGTTTGCAAAGGTAAACAATTTTCCTGCTTCTGCTTTGAACTCAAAAACTTTACAACCCCTTTTTATAGAACTGCGAAAAATAATGATGGCAGTATCGATGCGTGGATTATTTGATGTTTTGGGCTGGTGTTTTGCTGTTTTTAGTGTCAAAATTTATTCAATGCTAACGTAACCGGCAGATGTAGTCTGCCTCCATATTTGGAAAGTGTACTTCTCTTCCCTCTATCGCTCTATATATCCTCTAACAGACTACAACTTTACTATTTTTATTTTCCATTTATCCTTATTCCTGTCCCTTAAATATATCCATTATCTCCACTTCCCTCTCATTCCGATTCTCACTCCCAAACCTATTCCCACTCAAATTAAACTCTCACTTCCACACTCACTTTTACTCCCTTTTCCATCCCATCTACCTCTCTCCCTAATTATTATTTTATATATATATATGAAATCTATATACTAAATATTAGGTCCCCAATTCAAAAAATTATGGAAGCATTGCGAATTAAATTTCAATTCACTCTCACTCCTATCTCACGTCCCATCAATATAGCCATTATCTCCACTTATCTCTCATTCCGATTCTCACTCCCAAACCTATTCCCACTCAAATCAAACTCTCATTCACACTACCACACTTACTCTTACTCGCTTTTCCACACCATCTACATCTCTCACCTAAATTATTAATTTATACGAGTATATACGAAATCTATATACTAAATATTAGGTGCCCCATTTAAAAAATGATGGAAGCATTGAGCTTTAAATTTCAATTCACTCTAACTCCTATCTCACGACCTCTCCCACCTAAATTAGCTCATATATGTAATCTATATGCCAAATAGTGTGTACTACCTGCAAATAATTGCGGAGATATAGCGAATTTAAATACTTGTTTCACTCGCACTCTCACCACCCGAGCTTCCACTCCCACTCCCAAGTCCTACCTCTTCCACATGAATAACTTAATGTATACAGTGGGGAAAGTTCTTGCTCTCCCGTTTCTTTGAAAAATATCTGCGAGGTTCAAAATAGGTATAAATGAACCATACAAATACCCATTTAGGTGGACATGGCTGCGCCCACTTTTCAAAAATGCTAAATAGCTAGAAAAATACCGGATGACCATGTGAACCTACCCTGAAAATTTTGTAAAGATTGGTTGAGTACCTTAGATGCATTTCGAACACGCACGTGTATTTTTAAACGGTTTTTTATTTATAACATATTGTAATGAATTTACTGCAAATCCTCTTATTTGCAACTTTCTGCTAAGTTCGAATCACTAAACTGTTGAATAAATAACTCCAATACTTAATAATGCAAAATGACCTTTATCAAAGTACTTCACAATAAATAACTCTACAATTACTCGACAGATAGCGTGCTTAATCAAAACTGATTCTCGCGCCTCTACTGTTGGTGCTTTTATACTCTGTGATTTCCTCGTTGCATCTTCTAGGCGCTTCCAGAATTTACTTAGTTACTACCATATAATTATAACTACAGATGCTCGTGTATAGCTTCTCATATGCGCGTGTATTTGTGAGCGACACTTCCACAATTACAATTGCATACTTTTGGGAGCATCTCAGATAAGATATCTGCATGTGTTTGTGCGTTGCTTCCCCACTGCGGGTACGTACATATGTGTAGACATAATGATTGATTCGTTTATGTAGATACATAATGATTGATTTATGGATGTGCACACAAGTCAATCTTAGCATCGGTTTAGATATGACAGTACCCCTTATTGTTGCTAATATTCGTAACAATATTAAGTATCTGGGGAACAAAGCATTTCAGACAACACTGGATTGAAGCGCAGGGCAAAGACTTGGCAAGCGCATTAAGCTAAGCAGAGAAGACCTATGAACTTCCATTGGCACTCTGCGGAAGACTGTAGTGTACGATATCACCTAAGTAAGTTAAATCTATAAGACACAAAAATATGTCCCTTTTGTTAGCTGGAGAATGAAACGCAGGTTCCAATTCTCTAAAAGCACATAGCCCTGGCCAGGCAAATACTCTTCTATTTAGGTGTGGTGACTTTTAATCCCTTTGTGATATATTGCAAAAGATTGAAGGAGTATTTAAACACATTAAAAGCCTTCACATACAGTAATAGACTGAAAGGTCAAGCACAGTAGTTCTGAATGAAGATCGGAGCGCATCAAGGCTTAATAGTGGCATGGAACATTATTCCCTTTATCATTTGAAAAACATGTATGCATGTATATATATTTGTTTATTTCTCTTATATTTGAAAACTTGGTCGTGTAGTTAAGTCGAGCTTGCCGATTTTAATGCCAGGGTATGTAAACAATAAGTTTTTGGCACCACAGTCCGAAAGTTTAACCTGCAAGCATAAGAAAATTCATCAAAATACATGGTTGCCCCCCGAATGAAATACATGTCATTAGCTCGGGCACGTTGTGAGCATATCTATCGAACACAAGAAAGCGATCCTGCAAACTATGCCAACTATCTTAGTATCGCAAATAAGGTCCTGTCAGCCGTATTGTGCGAAAGATGATTGCATCTTATCAGTGCGGCTTCGGGCCTGGTGAAATATCCAGATTTTCACTGTGAGCAAAATCTTGGAAAAAGGCGCCGAAGATGTGATCTCTTCATGGATTTGAAAGCCACCTTCGACCATACGATTTGGAGCTGCCTACATGCCGCTATCTCTTAATTAGGTTTCCTCACAGAACTTATGGGACTGTGAAGCAACGCATTCAGCTGAGGTTGATTCTTGGGTTGTGGAAGCTGTGAAACAATAAAGCTTGGCATTGTATAAAGCAATATGAGCAAAACTCGCTAATTAAATACAATAAAGCTTGGCATAGCGCGCAACAATCCTGGTGCAGCGCTTCCACACTGGAAGTATGTATGTGGGTTTGTCTTCCATCTCTATCTTTAAGCCCTATTAGAATATAATAATATATCTTATGTCATTCTTGGAAAGCCAGAAGTGTGCCGAATTACTTTTACTCTGTTCAGTGGCAGTTGTTAGTTTCGTTTACTGGCGCATCTTCTTGTTACTGAGTCAGGTGCTTATGCATAAATAATCAGCACAAACTTTTGTTGCTCCATTTTTATGGTAAGCAGCAGGTAGTGAACGAAACTATACTTAAACAAGTAAAGATGGGACTGTCTTCGGCTGTGCCGAAGCCTTCATACCTTTCATGAATGGGGCTGAACAATAATCTTATCCCGTTCGTGATCTCCAAATAATCGGATGTATAAGAAAAGAAATATATAGTGAACAGATGTACATAGCTAAACGATTTTTAAGATAAATATAAAATAAAAAATGGCAAAAAAGCCCCTTATCTGAACGATCGGTTGTGTGGGATATATATTATATATAGCTCCGATCGAAATGATTTTTACATGGAAACTTCTATAATATCTTAGAATATATATCACCAAGTTTCACGTTTTTATATTGGAAACTAAGGGAGAAATGGCCAAAAATCTTTCTATCTGAACGATCGGTTGTATTGGATAGGTATATACTATATACATATACATAGCTCCGATCAAAGTTCTTTTTTCAGGATATCTTCTATGATATATTAGAATAAATATCACCAATTTTAACGTTTTTATATTGGAAATTAAGGTAGAAATGGCTAAAAATCTTTCTATATGAACGATCGGTTGTATGGGATATATATTTTATATAGCTCCGATCGAAATGATTTTTTCATGAAATCTTCTATGATATATTAGAATAAATATCACCAAGGTTAACGTTTTTATACTGGAAATTAATGGAGAAATTGCCAAAAGTCCTTCTATCTGAACGATCGGTTGTATGGGATATATACTATATATAGCTCCGATCAAAGTGATTTTTTTCAGGATATCTTCTATGATATATTAGAATATATATCACCGAGTTTCACGTTTATACTTTCTAAATTGCGACAGGAATGACCAAAATCGTCTTATCTGAACGATCGGTTGTATGGGAGATATATGTTATAGTGGTCCGATCCTACCGGATCCGACAAATGTCTAATATAATACAAAAATACATCCTTATGCCAAATTTCATTGAGATATCTCAAAATTTGAGGGACTAGTTTGCGTTCAAACAGACAGACGGACGGACGGACAGACGGACATGGCTATATCAACTCAGATCGTCGCCCTGATCAATTCGGTATACTTAATGATGAGTGTATCTTCTATATTTCTCAACGCTACAAACATCGGACCAAAGTTAATATACCATTTCATGTTCATGAAAGGTATAATAAACCCAAATGAAAGTGTTTTGTCCATATTTCTATACCCAGTTGTAATAGCACGAAGCATATTAAACTTAGTAAGTCTGACAGTTGCGAAAGAACGGCATATATGAATTGAGATAAAATAAGAATTTAATTCTAAAATATCAAAATTATTAGCATAAAAGAGCATAATTTTGTCACGACTGGTTGTTGGCTGTCTTGTGAACGGGTTGGCATTAGTTTAGTGCAACGCGTCTATGCTTACATCCAACATTTGTTTCCGGTCCATGCAATCTGGGCGTGAGAAACGTAGATTCACGATGCTGTTACTACTCCGTGTGAAACCGCGGTTTAGGATAGAGAAGGAAGATGCTTGGCGACGAAACTCTGGCATTTGCGGCTTAAAGGCATATAGAGATTCGCAGCTCCTATTCTGCTTAAGGAATGCTCTCCACTGTGTCGTATCAGTAGTCTTGCTATAGAAATAGTGAGTAACATCGTAGGCTTGGAGAAAATATCACGGTCCAAGTAAGGTCAGTGAAGAGAGTAGGGCCTCTATACATCGAAGGTTAACATTCAAGTCGTTCTATCTGTTTGTTGACATATCGCCATTATTTTCACCTCTCTCTGGATTATAACTTTCGCGGATGCGCCGTCCTTTCTGTGTGGTTCCCTTTGCAGGTTGGTAAGGTTAACAATTGAAAGGGAAAAACTATACATTGTGCAAAGGCATTAACAGCAGTGGGCCGATGTCGCGATCATACATATTCTTAGCTGGCATACGAAGAGCACATGGTGTGGGGGACTAGAAGTTGATGACTCCTTCTTACGCGAGTGCATGTGTCAGAAAAGGAGGGGTGGGACGGGGGTACAAGCTGGTGCTCGGCATTGCTACTGTCCATGCTACGTAAGTTATGGTAATGGTTTGGGGCGGTCGCCTTAGCTCGAGGCGTTGATTAGCGCGAGCAACAGCGAACAGTTGACGTGGCCTGCTGGGAAGCGCTGCGTACGCTTGAGCGTCGACGTTTTTACTTTTGTACAAATTTCGGGGGCGATGAACATTGGCTTCTAACCAAGAACAATTCGGACGATGTATTCATTTATTACACTTGACACACTGCCAAGAGTATAACCGTCTGAGGTAGATCCTTTTCCGACATATGCAGCAGAACCACAGTTTGGGACTGGGTCTAAGTTCAATACCTTACCAATGGATGTTGCCTACTGGGCAGCGATGCGAAGGTGGCAGAGGTACGCTTGAGAGCGAACCAGGGGACGTCCTTGGACGCGAACAGTTGGGACCCGTCGGATGCGACGAACGATGGGTTGTAACCCAGAACAACCAGAGTGGTGTACCCATCTTTTACACGTGAGACACTGCCAACAGTCTGATGTAGATCCTGTTCCGACTTATGCAGCAGAACCACCGAATAGCTCCGGTACATAGAACCGGCTTCCGTTTGAAGCCAAAGCCTGGCAAATCAGCTAACGAAGGCGAATCATATCGACCGATATCACTACTTTACCAGTAGCGAAGACATTTAAACCGTCCTGCTCCCTCATTTAACGGCGAATCTTCGCGCAGCCACCCATCAAGATCGCTTTCGCAAAATGCACAGCACTACCACCTCTCTTAACACCAGAAACACTCAGATAAATTATGGACTAAATCAGGAAAAATCTCATCACCGAGCGGTGCTCGTGGCACTGCACCTTTCAAAAGCTTTTGACACAATCAATCAGGGCACGCTACTCCAATACATAGAAGGCTCGCACTTCCCCCCTTGTTTTAAAAGATGGACCGCGAATTATCTGAATGGTTGGCAAGCATCGATTCAATTTAGGAACGAAATCTCAAAGTGTAGGAGAATTAAACAGGGGATAACACATGGTGGTATCCTATCCCCGCATATGTTTAATTTATTCAAACAGGACATCCTAGCAAACAACGGCTTGATTTAGCCTCGCCTCCATGGGGGAGCATCTCCATAAGCACTATGATGAGATCCAAAACCTGCCAATACAGTAGTTTGATCCAGACAAGCATAACGGCGATCTAAGCAAAATCCACACTGAATCGGTACTCTTGCAGCAGATTACCAAGGGAGACACGAGTCACCCTGGCACAACTTTTTTCTGGATATTATAATAGGTCAAACCCTTACTTGTCCAGTATCAACCCTGATATACGTAATGTATGCCCTGCATGCCATGTGTCCTTACATGATACCAACCATCATTTCAATTGTAATGTGGACCCTACGCCTCTAACACCAATCTCTCTATGGACCGCCCCTGTTTATACTGCAGGTTTTGTTGGACTCCCGTTAGAGGACTCTGATGACAATTTGTGAACGGTCGTGCCAATTGAATGGGCCGTAGCACTGTCAGCACAAGAACAACATAAATATTTGTGCAAAACTATTCGATGTTAAAATCCAAATGGTCAACTACCATTAAATTCACTAATATTTGTACATACGTACCACAACAGGTTATACATTTTTGGATTTACCAGAACTAAAGAATATCATACTTGCTAAGATTTCAAAATAAAAGTAAGCGAAAAATTAAAGCACGTACAGAAAATACAAAAAAATGTCAAGAATGTCATCTAACAACATAGTGCACTTTTTATACCTTTCATGAACATGAAATGGTATATTAACTTTGGTCCGATGTTTGTAACGTTGAGAAATATAGAAGATAGGCTCACCATTAAGTATACCGAATTGATCAGGGCGACGAACTTAGTTGATATAACCATGTCCGTCTGTCAGTCCGTCCGTTTGTCCGTTTGAACGCAAACTAGACCCTCAAATTTTGAGTTATCTCAATGAAATTTGGCAGAAGGATGTATTTTTGTATTATATTAAACATATATCTCCCATGCAACCGATCGTTCAGATAAGACGATTTTGGTCATTCCTGCCGCAATTTGGAAATTATAAACGTGAAACTTGGTGATCTATATTTTAATATATCATAGAAGATATCCTGAAAAAATAACTTTGATCGGAGCTATATATAGTTATATCCCATACAACCGGTCGTTCAGATAGAAAGATTTTTGGTCATTTCTCCCTTAATTTAGATGGTATAAACGTGAAACTCGGTGATCTATATTTTAATATATCATAGAAGATTTTTTGAAAAAATCACTTTGATCGGAGCTATATATAGTATATATCCCATACAACCGATCGTTCAGATAGAAAATTTTTTGGCAATTTCTCCCTTAATTTCCAATATAAAAACATTAAACTTGGTGATATTTATTCTAATATATCATAGAAGATTTCAGGAAAAAATCATTTCGATCGGAGCTATATATAATATATATCCCATACAACCGATCGTTGAAATAGAAAGATTTTTAGCCATTTCTCCCTTAATTTCCAATACAAAAGCGTTAAACTTGGTAATATTTATTCTAATATATCATAGAGGATTTCCTGAAAAAATCACTTTGATCGGAGCTATATGTATATAGTATATATGTACCTATCCCATACAAGCGATCGTTCAGATAGAAAGATTTTTAGCCATTTCTCCCTTAATTTCCAATATAAAAACGTGAAACTTGGTGATATATATTCTAATATATCATAGAAGATTTCCTGTAAAACTCATTTCTATCGGAGCTATATTTAATATATATCCCATACAATCGATCGTTCAGATAAGGGGGTTTTTTGCGATTTTTTATTTTATATTTATCCTAAAAATCGTTTAGGTATGTACATCTGTTCACTATGTATTTCTTATCTTATAAATCCGATTATTTGGAGATTAAGAACGGGATAAGATTATTGTTCAGCCCCATTCATGAAAGGTATGAAGTCTTCGGAACAGCCGAAGACAGTCCCGTCCTTACTTGTTTTTTATTTCTCTTTGAATTCCAAACGAATTTTTGTTGGTTCCTGCTGCACTGATGATCAATAACTTCTTTTTACTGTTCTTTTCATGCTCACCTTGTCTTGAATGCACTAAATTGCCTTAAGATTTGTTGCAGCTATGGCAGGGCTTAAGGAAACTTTCACTTTTGGTTGACATGTCACGTTTTCCCTGATGCCGCAGCAAATCATTTCCGGTTGCTGCTACTTTTTGTATGCATTTTTTGTTGGTGCTGGTTGCAATTTTTGAATTGAACGTGCGAAGCAAAACAAAAATATCGATGTTGGTTTTTGTACTTTTTATATGGGATCTGCTTACACCCTGTGCTAACAGAGGGAACGTTGCAGCAGTATTGTGTGTATGAACCGCAGATGCACCAGACTCTTATAGCATGTTGCAAGTTCATTTATGCAGCATGAAAATTAGATATTTGGATTAGTTTCTTGTTTTGCGGTTGCCTTTGGCTAAAATAACAATCGGAGTCTCAAATATATGTATGACAGAAGGTATTTTTGTTTATGTTCACTTAGATAAAAAATACCAGAAAGTTCACTTAAATTGATATAAAATTTTGTGCAAGTAAACCAAATTTGGTAAACAAATTTGGAAAGCTAGGTGAGTCAATGGTCTCTGGCTGTAAATGGTCTATAAAGCTAGTACCACTGACCTCCATTCCACAAAGCTGTATTATAGACAGGCTGGGGACATAGCGAAATCGAAGGAAATGAGATAGCTGGTAAGATGGCACGTAGAGGATTACGGGAAGAAGGCGAGAAAATAACCAGCGTCGAAGTAACCACACCACCCCCCGAAGGGTGACCAAAGGGGAAATTCATAATTTTTTCGTGAACAAAGCTCTATAAAAGTGGAAGAGCACCACGAAATTTCAAGGAAATTCAAGAGCTACATGACAAGAGTACGAGAAAAGGAGAGCTAGTAGTCTACTGGGAAGATCTAAAGCCGACACCCATAAACTTATAGCGGTCTGCACCAGTCATTTGGCTTTAGGCATGCATGCGGAAAAGATGAGTTTTCCGTATAATGACCACTGCAGAAGGTGTAAAGACGTAACTGCAAAAGAAAAAAAAGCAGATCCTACGGAAGCACCTTTTATAAAATCTGGAAAGATTATGGGAGAAGGAACTCCAAATATTCTTGATTATATAAACGACTTGGGCTGGTCAGAATACACATCTGGAATCAAACAAAAATGCTGAATAAGGCCACATGTGAACCAACTAGAGCTTACGATCTGGTTCGAGAAGAGATTTCTCGCGAGATTCTCGAATCTCGAAATACTCGTAAAGCTCGCGAGATTCTCGAAATTCTATTTAATCAATGCGTCTGTTGTTTTATATATAGCTTACCATTTATTCTGGAGCACAAACGCAAATGTCTACAATACCACAATTAAAAACCACCGAAATTCGTAGAGTACTGCCGTTGCAGGAGCTTAATTGAATGTCGAGAAGCTCGCGTGATTTACGAATATTTCGAGACACGAGAATCTCGCGAGAAGCAGAGTTCTCCATTTCTCTGGTCTCGGAATTCTCGCTCTAGAACCTACATTTCTTGTTTAGTCGCACAGTGTTTTTAAATGATTTTTATAACTTTTTTTTTTTAATATAATTATTTTTCTTCAATACCAATCAAAAGTGGGTAGATTTATGATGTGGCAGAACGCGAAAGCCTCTCCTGCACTTCAAAGATTGAAATCTGATAGTATCTCACGTTGTTGTAGTTGTTTGTACACATTATTGCTAATAGTCCGCAGTAAAAGATGATCATGCGGTTGATCAGCAAGCGAAAACGATGCAAGTTCTTGCGTCGCATTGGGTCACGCAAGGCTGTCTGATGGTCGCGGTGTGTAAAACTCCATGCCGTGATTGGTAAAAAAGGTGCTTGAGGAAAATTTTGATAGATCATAATAAATTAATAAAAAAAAATATTAAAAACAGCGAAAGTAAAAGCGGTAATGATCACTTGATTGGAAAATTACACACAAGCGCTTGACGGCGCATAGCGAAGTTCTTTTTTTGTTTTTTTTTTTTTTTTGTTTTACTGCAATTTGCATTACAATTTAATTTTTGGTTGTCATTATTTTTATTGCCGCATGAGTTTTGTACATAATGCTTTGCTGAAAAAAAAGAAATGGGTTTTCAAATTGCCAAATATCCATCATTGACATAGTGGGTTTGCGCCACCGCGCTGTTGTTTTGCATTAAACTTTTTAACCGCCGACTGCTAGCCTGTTGCCGCGTTTTTGCAGTCAACAATTATTTAATTCAAATTTTCCCACTAAGGCCCGAGTTTTAGGTAGTGGATTAAGCTAAGTTTAAACTAAGTTAACTTCACTCTAAACAAAGGTCCCGTTAAACTACAGAGCAGTTTCCCAGTCATGGTTTACGATGGCGTTTGGGGTTGGCTTTTTTGTACGGCAGCATTATTTCTTAATTATCTAGATAATTTGTAGATAAGGCAGCAGCTGGATTTCCCAACAAACAGCGAAAAAATATTTCTCCAGCCTTCGATCAGTAGTTCTGAATTTTAAATTCAATATTATTCTCTAATTATTCTTTAAAGCTGATATTACTTAACTTGATATCTAACACCATTCTCCCATCAGTATCCACCCTTTGAGAAATTTCGTAGAAATTACAGTTCTTGAATTGATCTTCAACGTCATTCTCAAAATGTTTTCAAAGCTTTGAGAAGCGTTGAGAAATTTATAGTTCCCAAATGATTATCCTGCTTCTTTCTCCAGTTGATAGCCTAAATTGGATATCGAGTTGAGGTGGAGATGAAAAAAAAATTTTCTCCAAGGTACTACCACCACTGTTGGCTGGTTGGTAACAGTAATGAATTGTGGTGAAATACTGTGCTATTGGAATCTTACATTTAAGTCCAATTAGAGAACTTGATTAGAAGTTGAGAACTATCTTTTTTAACTTAAGTAACATGGATGGTCTTAATTACATTAAAGTACACCCTGCCTTAATCAGATGGATCGGCTGCATGTTAAATTGCAGGAAGATAACATCACAATGGGGATTGTACGAGGCCACGAAATCGGTGGACAGGGGAACGACGCAGAGAGGGATGCTATCACCTCTGCTTTGGACGCTGGTCATCAACCAACTGCTCAGGCAATTTGATGAGGGACCTGTAAAACTTGCGGCTTGCGCGGATGACGATTAGCTCTTTGATGGATCGGGCGCTTCGGGATATTCATACCTGGGCATCAAATGTCGGGTTGAAAGTCAACGCGGACAAGACGGATATGGTCTTGTTTACAAAGGGGTACAAGGCCTCAAATTGGATCAGGCCTAGGTTAGGAGGGTGACTCTACAGGAGAAACCTTGCACAAAGTATCTAGGAATCATCCTAGACAGTAAGCTGTCATGGATGCTCAACGTGGAGGAGAGGGTGAAGAGGGCTTCAACGGCACTTTATGCATGTAAATGAATGCTGGGGTGTACGTGGGGCTTATCGCCCTCTCTTTCTCATTGGGTTTTTATAGCGATTGTAAGCCCTATCCTATACTATGGAGTTCTTGTTTGGTGGAAAGCCACACAAAAAGCTACTTACCTCAAAAAATTAGAGGGGGTATGCAGACTATCAATGCTTAGCATTACGGGAGCCCTGAAGACAACCCCAACAGCTGCACTGTATGCCATTCTGCATTTCCACCTGTAGACCAGGTAGCAAAGAATATAGCGTTAACAACTGCAACCAGGCTCGGTGCCTCGGGCAGCTTTAGCGTCGACAATACGGCCACAGTAGTATAGCGTCATCAATCACAAGACGAACAGACTACCTGATTCCCTATCTGCGCTTCGAGGGCAATCTTAAGGCCACAATAGAGGTGGACGGTTGGCGCAAGGGTGCTCAAATGGCGGACAAGGCGATACATGTGTACACAGATGGTTCCAAAGTAGTGGAAGGAGTAGGGTCTGCGGTATACTGTGCTGATCCGGAAATAAACAGATCCTACAGGCTGCCGGATTACTGTAGCGTTTTTCAAGCGGAAATAGTAGCCGAAACCAAAGAAGGAGAAACCCTGGAAGAAAATAGCCCAAGCTGCAATCCTGTTAACTTTTATATTGACAGTCAAGCAGAAATTAAGGCAATAATCTCGCATAGCATAACATCTAAATGCGTGTTAGAGTGTAAGCAGTCCCTGGAGAGAATCGGGACAGGGAGAAGCATACATCTATATTGGGTCCCAGGGCACATAGGAATAGATGGCAATGAAAAAGCGGATGAACTAGCTAAAAAGGGCGCATCCCTTGATGCTTGCTCAGGAGACGTTACAATTAGACTGGGCGAAATTAAGCGAAGGCGACAGGTGCACACGATCGACCAAGCAGGAAAGTCGTGGGTTGAAGCGCGGGCTGTAAAGTGTCGAAGATTGTGTGCAGGTATTATAACACTAGACTAACAAAGTTGCTTCTATCATTAAAAAGTGAGGACTGTAGACTCATGAGGTGTATTCTGACTGGACACTGTCTTCTGGCGTCACATGCCTTTAAATTAGGCTTGGTCGGTGATAGCAGATGTAGGAAGTGCGGCTTGGAGGAGGAAACGATCGAGCACGTTCTGTGCTTTTGCCCTGCGCTTGCCAGGCTAAGACTCCAGCTATTAGGAGTGATACAGCTGTCAGATCTAGAAGCAGCAAGTGGCTTAAATCCTAGGAAGTTTCTAGTATTTGCCAAGAGGACGGAGTTATTTTATAACATAGGTCCTGGTTTTTGATAGGGTTTTTCAGTTTGGTGTAAAACAAACTTCTGGTAACACTACGGACTTATTCAGTCTATGTGAGGTCCTCATGGACTGGCCAGTTCAACCTAACCTAACCGCATATATAATCGTACGAATAGAATACGGTTATTGCTCAATTCTATTCATGAAAGGCACGAGATCTTCGGCACCACCGTTGACAGTTCCGTCCTTAATTTTTTTTGTAATTTTTTTGTTGCTGCTAATTTAAAATTCTTCCATCTAAGTATATTGCCGTGTGATATATTTAAACTATATTTGCGTTGAAATTAAATTTTGAGAGCTACTCGGAAAAAAGTTACGATTTTCCATGGAATACTCGTTTATCTTTGTAATTGCTTTGTACTCGAACATATTTACTGCGATGGCTATGTCTAATGTTTGGGAGGTATGAAAATAAGAAAGGGAAATTAAATTTGAATGCCAAACTGAAAAATATAAATATGTCTACTTAAGGGCAATGGGACCTTGTGAAACAAATAAAAAATTATGAGATCTAGCGTGAAGATCTCCTAGTTTGCTCTGTAACACCATCGAAAACATTTGTTGAGTAATTTTGTTTTTGTAATATATAGAGTTGACAAAATCCGTCAGTTGGTACGTATATGGATTACTTGAAAAATTCGTCTTTATGTTGTGATTTGCCATATTTATACACAGGGAATATGAGTAACGGGCATCTCGGAAAAATGCCGCCAGGTGGTGCTGGTGTCGAGATACTTAGACAATTTTCCATTCTAGGCCAAGAAAAAACGTGGAGAATAAAATGGAGGTGAACATTTTTACCTTTAAGGCCCGACAAGTTAACTTTTTCTGCCCGGGGTGTGAACCCAGGATCTTCGGTGTGGTAGGCGGATTATGCTAACATCACATCACGGTAGTCAACGATCATACCACGCAGAATACATCTGTTCTCGCCTGATCACCGAAATTAAGCAGCGTCGAGCGCAGTTAGTTCTTAGATGGGGGATCGCTTGGGAGCACCGCGTGTAAATTACATAGTATTACCTTTGAAATATTTATCTAATTTATTTTTCTTTTTTGACTCATGAGACACACTATCTCAACTGAGAAGTGATGTAACACCAAGAAGTGACGTATTTCCAATTTTTTTCTGTTTTCACGGAATATCTCAGGCTCCATCACGCAACTCTCAGATTTCTTTCGCCTCATCTCCATTCCGATAGAGCACGTATTATCCCATCCATCCACCAGGACTCAGTTCATTTATAGCCATTTTCTTTGAATTTTGATTTATTCCTTATGAGTAAATCGTTCATTCGAGTTTGCTTGCCTTGCAATAGAACACCGTTAACGCCGATAAACATTATTTTGCGAATGTTCTCATTTGTTAGTTTTCCTTAATTAATTTATGTACTAATAATTGAGCTATTCAAATATGAATTCCTAAAATCTAAAATTTTTTTTCTGATGAAGTTTACTAATTCGAAAACTAATAAGAGCCGATATATATTTATAAGACACAATATAAATAAAGTTTTATACATAAGACTGTATAAAAAAACAGATTCACCTTCACCTATCCGTATTTAACTGACATATTAAAGTACAAGGCGTTGTATGGAAAATAATCAAGAAAAAGCAATCAGCTGTTGGGATAACAACATCTGTTACTGAATTCGCCTGCATCCTGCTGAACCAAGGATTTGCACAGCGTTGCTTGGAAATGCGATCAGCAGATGGGATAACACCACACTTTTGTTTAATTTCTACATATCTAAGCTACCTTCGCCACCAGAAGGAGTTACTATCGTTTCCTACGCCGATGACTGCACAATAATAGCCACAGGCCCAGGCCCACAGATTGGTGAGCTTTGCAACAGAATAATGGCTACCTCCCTAATCTCTCCAGCTTTTTCACCTCGCGAAACCTGGCATTATCACCGACTAAATCCTCCGCGACCTTATTTACAACATGGATGTCCCAAATGTCGATAATTTTGAACATCCACGTCGATGGCACTACGCTGCCGACTGTCCTACACCCCAAAATATTGAGTGTGACGTTTGATCAGGATCTAAATTTTGGTGAGCATGCAGCCGCAATTGTAACGAAAATCCAGAGCAGTAATAAAATCCGCAAATCCCTTGCTGGCAGTACTTGGGGAAAAGACAGAGAAACGATCATTACCACATACAAAACAATTGGCCAGCCGATTGCATGCTACGCGTCCCCTATATGGTCGCCAAGCATAAAAACTACTCACTGGAAGAAGCTGCAGGCTTGCCAAAATACTGCTCTCAGAACCGACACGGACTGTCTTCTTATGTCCACAGAACACCGTCTGCATAATGAGGCGAGAATACTCCCCATCAGGGAGAGAAATGAGATGCTAACCAAACAGTTCCTGTTGAATACCCAGAAACCTGGGCATCCCGACAGACATCTGATTGATGAGCCAACACCGCCTAGGGGCTTAAGGAGTCATCTCCGTAAGCATTATGATGAAATACGGCACCTGAGGACTCAGCCGTATGAAGCAAAAAAAAACAAGCAGGTCCTCAGCGAACTCCACAAACAGGCGTCGGACCTTTATGCCAGGAATTTCCAGTACTCAAAGAACAGTACCCAAAACTTGTGGAAGAGGAACGCATACTCCACAGGGAAACGCGAGCCACTCTAGCTCAACTTCGTTCTGGATACTTTAACAGGTTAAACTCTTTACTATCAGAATCAACCCCGACATACAAAATGTATGCCCCGCTTGGAATGTGTCCCCACATGACACCAACCATCTCTCTTTAATTGTAATGTGGAACCAACGCCTCTAACACCCCTTTCATTATGGTCCACCCCTTTCGAAACAGCAAGTTTCCTTGGACTCCCGTTAGAGGATATTGATGACAATTTGTGATCGGTCGCAGCTATTAGGTGGGGCGGGCGAAGCACTGCTACAACAACAACAACCTGGTAGTGAATTCGTCTTGGTTATATGTTATCGAAACTGGCTTCGCAAAGCCTTCCTAGAGCGCATTATACGAAAGCTTTTTTCGATATGGTCTATAATTCACGCTTCTTATTATAAATTGCAATTTTCTTCATTCTGGAGGTGAGTTTGAAATGTAGTATATGGTTTTCTTTTATTGTCTATTGTAAAAATGTTCATACTTGCCTAAGAGCATTTAAATTATGCCTTTGCGTGTCGACAAACATTTTGGCAAATGCACGAACGTCACCAAATACAAGTAGAGAAATGAATTTTTTCTTTCAAATATCGAATGCATGTCAAGCTGAAACATTAATTTAATTCATACAATCAATTCACAGAAGAAAGTGGGTGGAAAAAGTTTTGCACATGGAAAGTGTTGTATATCGATAAAGATCCAAACAGACAAACAAGCCGATCGATATATATATATATATACAAATATAATCAGTTACAATAAACGTAGAAAAAAGTTTACGTGTGATAAATAATTAGGTGATCAATTTCAATTGCCAGCAAGCAGAAGTCAGCAGTAGCCAACAACAACACCTGAAAACAATTGCACCCAATCAGCAGCGATGCTTGCAATTTTTCACTCAAAAACGACGGGCCGAAATGGAAAAGTAAGCATCTCATACATTCAACACGCTCTAAATAGCCGGCGCAAAAATGAAGAATAACAGCAGATTACGCTTAAAACAGAATATTGTATACCCAAGTGCTTAGCAGTGTTTATTTAAAATCATTTACCGTGACAAACTTCAATAATGCACTCCAAATCTCGTTATGATCTTTATAAATTCTTCCAAAAGGTAGCTGATTTCCGAATGCTTTCAAAAATATTCCGGAATCCAATCAAGGTCTTGAAAGCTTCGCCCATTATCACAAGGTTTTCACACGATTTCCTTTTGTCCGATCTTCAATTTCTGTTTGCAAAGGTTTCTATGGCCAGTCTGAGTAAGAAGAGGATCTCGGTAGCATGTACCACCATGGTGGTAAGACCTATACTACTCTACGGATTTATGAAATGGTTTTCAGATATTGAACTAAGCAACAGTCTAAAGTTTGCGTCGGATTCCAGGGATTATAAAGTTGTATACATCGTTTTCTAGCTAACAAGCTTCTCCACTCAAACCTGCTCTATGTTGGGTGAGTTTTCGCCAAGGGCAAGTGTGGCATGTCATAAAAGATTCGACATAGTTATATTAAACATTTAGGAAAATAGTGGGCCTTGTTTCTTGGGACTTTGCGCTATAGGGCTGCTAACTTAAAGCTTTCGTGAAACTTTTTTGTCGTAACCACGGTTGCCACTTTGGTCCATTATGACCAAAAATTGTCCTTTCCAGCCCCATTTGGTCCGCTGGTCCCTTTTTTCAATTTTGGTCCTTTTTATGCTGTATCCAGGGTTTTGGTAATTTTGTCTGTTTTTCACTGAGGTAAATATGTACAACACTGGCCACAAAATTTTCCACACCTTCATTAACCCTTGTATAATTTTCAATTTATCTCAATGAATTCCTTACGAAAAAATTGGTGTTACTAAACTGAAGACGAAAAATAGCACTTCACCTAGCAGATAGTTTAGAAAAGTGTTGGATCTTGAAGCAAACCAGTTTTCGTTAATTGTTGATGATACAAGCGGCCAATCACAAAATCTTGTTATGGTGGCTAGATATTTCGTGATAGTTTTTTGTCACTATTTGAACTTAAAAAAAAAGTTATTTGCACGTGCACCTCAAAGAAATTAGACGGAGTCTGCCACTGATGAAGCCATTCTTGAATTGAAAACAAAATCAATGCATGCGACTAATTTGTTTTATATTACGTGCACTTGCCACTCCCTTAATTTATGTTCGAGTTATGCGTCAAGCCTACCGATGGGTGTTTTGAGTTTGTGGAACAATATATCGACATACCAAACAAAAAGTGACCCTTAAAATTTTTTTACAAAGACGCCCTATGTAAACATTTTGTAAGTGATACTTTTCGTTTGGGATGTCGATCTTTAAATTTTATTCACACAACCCAAAGCAAATTAATGAGTTTAATGAATTCCCTGACTATTGTGGTGTTAAGCCCACGCAAGATTTAAATCGGTTGCTCACTCTGGAATGTGTCTTCTTGCGTACACGTCACACTGCGATGCGGCTATATTTTCTATCTTTGTGTCTGGAAGTTAATCGCGTTTCTGGTATACAGTTGTCAAATTCAATATAAGTTACAGAATTAAAAGTTTATTTATGTACATATATTTCCAGCCTGCACTGAAGAGTTCAATCAGAAAAGGTTTACCGATATGATACCATCAATATGAATCACATATTGAGTAATTTTAGGTACAATGATTATATCAAAATATTGGATATTTGAAAGATTTCAGTGTACATTTAGAATACTAATTATCTTCACCCAAGGAATATTTTTATTGGAAGTAAAGCAGATATATTTTTTGAAAGCGATAACTTTACAAATGCTCAACGTAGATCTTTTATTCCCGTTGGAGAGGAGTTCTGCCCCAGAAACTTACATTGTTGACTAATTTACCGTACCTAGTTAAATGTGATCAAAATTACATTACTACACAGTTGAAACTTTTAAGGCCTTTCAATAGTTGTTCTGAGGACTGTGGCTGGATTCAATAAATGTGAGTTTTGAAATGTAAATGTTTCTCTAAAACAAATATATGGAAAAAAGTGTACATTTCAAAACTCGCACTTACTGAATCTAGGCCATAGATGGGAAAACTGAAGCGTGACAGTGTACTGGTAAACGGAAGAGTAAATAAGTAAATTTGTGTATCATTAATAAAATTGGAGCACCCCGTTATTGGAAAATTTTTTTTACCTTTTAGGACTAGTTTTATGATAAATTTGATACAACCGAGCTCTGGAGAAATTTAGTTTAAAAATAAGGCTTTTATGTAAATAAAATGAACTAGTTTGGCTTGTCACACGCGCTTTCCCCTAAGGTTTTTCGTATTTATATACGGCTTTTTGTTAAAATGAAAGTGTGTGTGACACTGAACTCTACCACAAGCTGAAATTAAAGGCTTTATAAGGAATTTGACACATTTATGAATTGCCGAATTGTTTGTAAACGAATTAAAGAATACAAAAATTTGGTTCATTTCTTTGAGATATGGTCCTTTTTTTCGATGAATTTTGGTCTCAAATGAAAACATGGTGTGGCAACCGTGGTCATAACATCAATTTGCACAAAGTAATGGCAAGCGAACTCAGACACGCCGTACAACAGAAAATCGAATGAACAGAAAATTTGTGTGATTTTGTTTGGCTAACATCCTTTAGTACCAAACTTGCTTGTGCCGAATTCGTCATCATGTGACTTAATTGGCTGTACACAAGGCGAATTCAGTACCAGGTTTTCTTATCCCAACAGCTGGTTGCTTCTTGATTATTTTGCGTACAGTGCATTGTACTTTAATATGTAAGTTAATCGAAATCAATGAATATTTTCTTTTGACTTTACATTCTTCTGCACGGCGAATTGGTTGAATTCGCTTTGCCACCACCTGGCATGGATTCGCCATGGCTGTACAACAGAATATCAAATTAAGAGGAAATTCATGCCATTTCGTTACTGACACCCTATAGTACCAGACTTTTCCAAAAAATCTGAAAACTAAAGGGCCCATTACTAATAGTTAGCATAGACTTGACTCAACTTGGCGTAAACTTGGCAACTTAGCCACGATTATACTCCACTGCGTGCACACAATCTGGCCTCATAACCAGCTGTTCTCCAGCTGTCATTTTATTGTGCAATATTTGCTACAAAAAGTGGTGGTTTTTGAGTACTACAATTATTTTATGAGTGTAAAAATTGTTTAAAACAATCAGTAAATGTCAATTTGTATGACAAAATGTCAAAATGAAATGGAAACAAACAAATGGCATCTCAAAATGTAAACGTCACTTAGAACTTACATAGAAAATCAAAATTCAACAGACTTCTAAGTCAAGTTAAGTGTTGCTAAGTTTTGAGTAATCAGTAACATGCAATGTTCATTTACAGAACTGTAAGTGACAGTTGTGAAGTCAAGTCAAGTGTATGCTAATTATGAGTAATGCGCCCTTAAGCAATGAGCTGATGGCATACCAGCATCTTGCACTGAGTTCGCCTTAGCCAGATATTGCTAGTTTGGTTGATATACGGAAGTTGACGGTTATCTCAGCTGCTTAACGCATTTAAGTGAATAACGTTATTATACATTGCTAGCACAACTGGGTATAAAAATAAAAACAAATGATTTGAAAAGCGAGCCAAAGCGGCAGATTAGCAGCAAAAAGGAAAACTGCTAAACGATGCTTGCGGCTTTGGCAGACTAGGCAATTGGGTCCAGCAGCGTTAGTCGCTGCATAATAAGAGGCAGCAGCAAATTAAGAGGCAGCAGCTTTTATTATTTGCACTAATTGTGCTAAGGTAAAGTGTATAAATTTGATTGTAGCACAAACGACGCAGATCAGTTGCATTTTGTTGAAAGTTTGAAGAGGCTGTCAAGATATTTAATATTTCGTGTTTTGCTTTAGAAAAAGAATTTCAAATTAAAAAGTGAAAGAAATTAAATTATTTTAATAAAAACACCTTTCACATACGCAAGCGCAAGGATATGCGGTAGGCAGCAACGTCTCAGTACGACTACCCAGCGGCTTATATTTATATAGGGATTAACTCGCCGCACAAATCGAGCATATTCTCCTCAACTCGCGGCAATAACAAACTACACCTACCTAATGGATACAAATTTAAGGCTTTTGGCCGCCTTCATATTAATAGCACTCTGCCAACAAGCTGAGCTGCATGAGCTGCCCGCGAGCCACAATAGAAGTAGCAGCAACAACAACAGCAAGCTTAACAATCACAGCGGTCGAAGTGCTTTCTATGAGAATAGTTTTACACGCACACTTAAACATATTTACGGTATATGCGGTGATCGCGATGATCTATTTTGGTGTTTCAAAGTGCAAGCGACGCGTCTCTTAGGAAGAGCGCTCAAAGTGCATAATATAAATATTGTTGAGGGCGTGTCAATTGTCAAGAAAGTGGATAACGAGACACGTACGGGGCGTGCAAGCGCCAATTCCGAAGATAAACTAAGTAATCGCGATCTTGAAAATTTATCAATGAAAAGTTTAGATGCTCTTTTAATGGAACGTTTTTTGCATTTCATTGATAGCCGTCAACTACAAGTAAATTTGCCACGCCTACTTAATTTTGAGCAACGCAACAAGCAAGATTTGTTTAGTTCACTAATGTCTTATTTTCAACAATTTACACTTGGTGATGTGGATGATGTAGCTCATCAGACGATTGAATCTGAGGAGGGTCGACGAAAGAAGGGTGGTGATGATAAAAAATATTTGGGTGCATTTATAGCGGCTGTAATGTTGAAGGCGGCTATACTCAAAATGGCATATCATTCGATTGCAATTGTGGCGGGTAAAGCGTTAATCGTTGGTAAAATTGCGTTAATTATTAGTGCTATAATTGGTTTGAAGAAGTTGGTGTCATCGGAAGGTGGCGAAAAGACCACTTACGAAATTGTTAAACATCCACAAGTGCAGCATAGTCAAACATATTCGTCAAGTCATGCGGGCGAATACGAGGCCGGGCATGAAGGTAGCTCATATCATCGTAGTATCGATGATGAGATGATGATGCAGGATAAGGCATACAATGCTTGGGTGCCGTCTCGTGCGCAGTCATAAGAATGACGTAGCAAGATACAGACATATGTATGTAGCTGGGTTGCTGCTGAAAAATTGAATAATTGCTAATTATATATGATTGTGTAAGCTAGAGAAAGTTATATATATGTCGCAAACATGCGATTGCAGATCAAAACCAAAGATGTTCATCAAACCAAAAATTGAATGCTACTTATGTATAGAGAAATTTCGTGCACGTCAGTCTAGCATAAATAGTGTTTGTTATATAGGTTAAATATAAATAGCGTGAACACAATTAAAACAATTATTTTTTTTTATTTATTGTTATATATTCATATGTTTGTGTTGTATATTGTAAACTTAAAACATTATTACATATAGTTTAAATATATTTTTAAATATTTAACTAAGGGTCCCATAGTTTTTAAGATGATTTGTTTAATAAATTATTATTTGCTTACCTAAAAAGTTATTATAATTAAATAAAAATTATTGCAGGATTAGCAAACTACACTCAGAAAAAAAACCTCAGAACATAGAAAAGCGGATTCGATTATTCGCTATACAAATTTGTTGCCCAATTAAATTTTTTTTAGTTTCCCTGTATATGTCCTTGTTTAAAAAAAAATCATTGTATAGCGCTACGGAAAAGTTTCGTTAAATTTGTTAAAAAATTGTTAATCACCCCTATTCTGCATTTCGATTACGTTCCCGTTCTACGCTCCGCTTTAATCGAAGTTGGGTATTCTGCATTACGACGGAATCGTAACGAGAAGAGGAAGAGCAAATGATTTTTCGAAATCAGCTGTTTGTACGGAATGTGTGAACATTGGAACAAAATAAATTAAATAAAATTTGAAAAAAACACTGAAAAACGTTTATATTTTTTTATCCACGCCATTTTGTACAAAAAAAAGCAATATAATATATTGCCGCAGTGTTATTTTTTTTGAGTGAAGTGATTTCATAATTATATGTGTGTTTTTGTCGTTCTTTTGGCCAATTCCCTGCCGCGGCCACCAAGTTTTGCTAAAACGGTTTCCTGCACGAATATAGTTGACATTTTCTGAATTTTATGGATGCTAATTTCATTGCACTGGCCTAAAATAATTTATAAAGATTTATTTATTCTTTCCGCAAGGATTGTTTACGTTTTCGCTTCACCTTCCTCTACTCCGGCTGCTTGCTTTGGCATATAACTGGACCCAACGAACAGACAAATTATAGCTGTCTATTATAATGGAATCAATAGCCGCGGCATTATTTGTGGAGTTGGAAAGCAACGCATACGAAAATGGCCAGGCGAGAATGGAAAGGCAAATATTCCGAGATTTGTGTAATCCACTTGAGATGAGTGACGAATTGTAAGAAATTGAACTTAAAAGTGGTAAAGTTTAATAAATTATTTTCTTATTTAGGTTCAAAAAAAAACTTTCCACTTAATAAGGATGCTTTCAAGTATGTGTTAGATACTTTTGCGGGGCAAATACGTCCAAGGACTTCGACACACATTGGGGATTAAGCACTAATTTAATTCAAAACCACTTACAGGTTCGAAAAATCAACCGACTGCAACAATGTTTACACAGAAATTTTCGTAATTGAATTCTGAAGAGACTCACATCGCTTGATTCTTCAATTTAATTTGTTTATTAAACAATTGGTTGCAAAATAGCCTATTCTTTGCAGAACTTTATCTTATAATACGTATTTATGTATCCCTTTCGTGACATACAATTTTTGCTTAATACTTAAGGGAATGATATACACTTTAAGAGATAGTAGGTATTGCTAATTGACATTCGTTTTGCAAAATTAATTTGTTTAAACAATTTTTTAAAGAACATTTTGCAAAATTGTTTTTTTTTTCCTAATTTTTTTTTCTAAATCGGGCGATGTATTAAAATCGGTTAATATTTGTGATATGTAGGTGGTTTTGAAAAGTTCGTCCCCAATGTGCGACATCTACATGTTGTTTTTGACCTGGAAACATATAAAAGACAGTCATCATCAAGCCTTTTACGTTTCTTAACAAGTTTTACTTACATTTTTGTTAAAATTCTGTTATAAATTAATAAAAAATTAAAAATAAAATATTTTTCCATCAACAAATTTGCAACTTAGAAAAACGGAACTACGATCGAAATGCAGAATACACAAAATCGAACGATTCGAAGTTGGATCGAAAGAGATTGGAACACAGAATACCAAAATTGCCAAATCGAAAAAATTCCAATCCAAGTCGAAATGCAGAATAGGGCTGAAAATTGCCAAATCGAAAAAATTCCAATCCAAGTCGAAATGCAGAATAGGGCAGAATATTCGAATTGAAAATACACTTAAACTAAAGAAAATACACTTAACAAGACAGAAAAAAAAAATACTTATGCTTAGATAGAATTGAAAATTCTATAAAAAAATCAGATATACAGTCATTGTTGTTCCTGGTATGTAACCGACTATTTTCTTACTTGCTCAAGAAGTAATGAGACGCACATAAATATAATTTTTTGCGAAACCAGGGCTCCTCCGTGCATGTTTAATTAAAATTCCTTAGAAAAAGGTGGCACAAAGCTTATGATTTTTCTCGAAAGTGAGTACTACTTGACAAACGAATTTTTTCTTGAGCATTTCTTGAAGGAAGAAATTCCTATGGTGAAAAAAAAATTCCCTCTTTGATAAAATAAATTTGAGAGTGTATGATAAACATAAAGTAATCCATTTCTTTTACTCCAGTATATTCAAAACGTTGGCTAATAGGGATTACCGACAAATAGATCTACAAAAATTACAACAATTGTCTTATTGGAAGAATCAATATTTTATATGCGAGTGTATCAATCTGCACTCAGGAAAAAACTTAACTAAACTTACCTAAAATAAGGAACGCATTTCCTAAAACGTGTTCTTTAAATAGAGGAATATTTCAATTTAATGAGTAACAATTTACTACCTAATATACAAAATTCTAGTGTCACAGTGTTTGTAGTGGAACTCCTTTGAAACAGCTCTAGCGATTCTCCTGAAATTTTGTGAGCATATTGAGTAAGTTTGAGAATCGGCCAACATCTATTTTTCATACCCTAAATCGTAAGGGTTATCCATCCCTTAATTTTGGACTGGGATTGGGACTGGCATTGGGAATAAGGGATGGAGAAGAATAAGAATAATTAGAGGGAAGGAGAAAATGACTGAGAAAGATATGGAGCCAGACGAAGATAGAGAAACAGGGATAGATGGAGCGACGAGCTGGTGAGAAAAAGAGTGAAGGAAAAGACGGAGAGGGAGATAGAGACGCAAAGAAAGAGAAGGACAGAGCGAGGGTGGGGGTAGGAAAGGTAAAAACTTCTTAAAAGTTATGCAGATAGACCAAAGTTGGGTGTTTTGCTCGATCTGGTAGTTTTTATATAAAAGCTTTCATTCATTTGAGGGAAATTTTTTCATTAATAATACTTCATTGAATATTTCTCACAATACACTGTGCGATAAATGTTGACCTTCTAAAAGCTGTTGGGATGAGACGCGCAAATAATGGTTTAAACGCATCCTCCTAGGGAATTTGTTAGGTTAGTACGGATAAACGAGAAATTATTAAATTTTATTTATCTTGCAAAAAAAAAATTCATCCGATTTTTGAAATACAAAACCCTCACGCGTAGTTTTCGATTGCGCTAATTTGCGATAATTTGGCACAATTAAAAACATCGATCTGTTGAAATTATGTTTTTTTGACAACTTTTTAGCATGTAATGTTAGGAGTTGACATCTAAATCGTAATGCTTAATTGTTTTGTTGATTTTCCGACAGGGTGGATAAATGATATATATTAGAACGGTTTTCCGTCATCCCTTGTCAAATTTGTTTTCGAGACAAATCGGTTTCGGCGTTGTGCCATCATCAGTGTCAATTTTCTTTCTTTTCGATGTTTTTTCTGATACCGATTGCCCTATTTCCTCAAGGATTCCTCGCATTTGAAAACTACAAGTAAAAGTTTTCATTCAAAAAACGGATACAAATTTTGGTAGCAAAAAATAAAAAAAAAGCAAATATCCCGCTTATACGAGCTAACCAAGCAAACCCCTTCGTAGGAATTTCATTCCAGGAAGAATTTTGTGTTGCACAGTGATTTTTAAGAAAATGATTGCTTGAACGCAGGAAAATATAGTTCTAAGTTTTAAGAAAATTACTTTTCAAGATTAAGGGAAGGACTCTTATGGCCAAATATCATGTATCATTTTCCTTATTTTAATAGCTTTTTGCTATTGGTTTGCATATTAAAATATATGACCAATTTTCCAGAAACTGTGCACAGTTTTCTTCAGAAGTACAGAAAAGAGTTTTTTACATGCGGTTTCAATGTGTTTTATGACATGGAGATAGGAACAGAATTGTCATAGCCCAAAATTTAAATTTCGCCAACATGGACACCAGATACATACCTAAACTTCTCACCAAATAAAAGGGTTTGATAGGCGCGGAGTATGGGAAAAAGCACAAACTTAAAAAATACTTAATATGTCTCCGAATTTTTCGTGAATATTGACCAAATTGGTGATCCAAGTGGGGCCAAAAACTGTTTGGGCAATGTCCGAACAAACTTTGAAGTACGGATTGGAGAAGAATGTGTATTACAAGAGAAAAGTCATGCCCCATTCAGGCCTAATATATTTCTCTTATGGGATCCTAATCTGAGCTAAATTTGCAGTTTTCTAACTGATTTCTCGAATCGAGTTTTAACGTTCCTACACAAATTTTCTAACCTTAGATATTGTGATTGCTGAAGTAGATATCAAGGGAAATATGCTTATTATTTCTGCATCGAACTTACTTGGTTATATAAAATAATTTAGAAGGAATCACCCAAAATGTGCATCCACTGAGGTTGAAAGTCGTTTGTAGAATATGGATATTAGAGTAATCCCTCAAGTTAGTTGGACAGTCTTTTTTTTGATACATTAACCATTTTTGCAGCTATCGATCAAACTTTAGACCTAGATAAGCCGTAAATCTTTTTATAAAGTGTCGGTACTCGTTTGAGTTCTGTAGTCATTAATCTTTTTCAACTGGATACTTTTATAGTTTTTGGATATATTTCCCAAAATCTAAACTCAGATAGCCACAAAATTTATTCCCACAATATGGGTTTAAAAAAGATCTTTTATCTTGATTTTTTATTTTATGGGAATGAAATGAAAAGCTGAAGTACTTAATACACATCCTGAAAAGGGTAAAACAGATAAGTTAATAGCGAAGGTTCGAGCATACCCCTATTAAGTGAATATATTTTGATCCTGTCATATAGACATCTATATGATTCCATTCAAAACGGCAAACGAATAATTTATATCGAGTTTGCGTGAATGAGTTTGGCTCAATGGTTTTTTTTTTTTTTTTTTTGGAATGCAAGGCGCGATATACCTCCGAAGATAGTTGGGCCGAACTTCTCTTCCAATTTTTGTTGTGCTCCTTTTAATTTTTCCTACAAATTGGCTGGAAGGGAACTTAATGACTCCGAATGGCATCTGAAAGGCAGATAAGTTTTCACTTAAAACCTTTCAATGACAGCACGCTACCACTACACCACGGCCGCTTCTCCATCTACCTTGCAGGTTTCTTTCGGAGTAGGCATAAGACATGTAGGTTCCGTCCCGTCAATTTGTAAGGAGAAATAAACGGACGGCAGCAATGAATGTGAATGTGAAGTGAATCTTGGCCTTAATCTTTTCGGAGTTAAATATTGTCAAGTATTTGTTTTTTTTTTTATTAAGTATAGAGATAACATAAAATTGCATTTGTTTACAAAAAAACAAATAAATTTATTAACATAACATAATTAAAAGTTAAAAGTGAATATCTTACCGAAATCTAAATAAATTTATTTTGCGTTTGTCTTCGTCTGTACTCATCGCCGTCTTCGTTATTGGTAAACTCGTCAAGTTCATGGACACCGTAGCCATGACTTAAATGATTAAAGGCTCCCGTTTGGAATTGTGGCGGTTTGTGGTTATGTTCATCGTAGTTTTCTGGTTGTTTGGTAATTACTTGCTTTGTGTGATGTGTGTGCGGCATACTGCGATGCCATCCAGCACTGTGGTAATCATCGCCGCCATATCCACCATGCCCACTTAAGCCATGATCAGTCACAACAATGTGATCCGTGCTAGTGTGGCCTCCAGTCGACCCCTTTTTTAGACTGCCCTAAAACGAACATATTTTAGTTAGGCTTAGATATGTATAAAGTGGAAATTTTATAGTTTTTCATAACAAAAGGTTCTTCCAGTGAAATACATAAATTGATTGGAAATGTTTTGTGATGAAATGAAATTATTTTCGGAAAACGCCTACTTTTGAACCGTACTCTTTGTTGCATTTAGTGGGGTTTTGTGTATTATATCCTAGTCCCTACATTGCAGAAGCTTTCATGTATCCTGTATGCTCAACATTTTTGTTAAGTTTTAGGGTTTGAGCAAAGAATTATAAAAGAAAAGATTTTGTCAATTATTTGGATTTTGTAGGATTCTTCTCTTCTTCACTGTGCCTGAAGGCCAAGAGGCTTTTGGTCAAACTGAAACAAAGCTAGTTCAAGTGTTCCAAATTTGATGTCTAAGATTAGTCTCTCCATAGTGTTTTTCTCCCAGTAGTAAAAATGATGAATATACCTTTAGCAATATGTTGCATCAACAGGTAGTATTTAAATGGTACTTTCGGGAAAGTATTAAAAAAGGATGGAGGGAGAAATGATGGATTTTCCAACTGGATTTTACAAATCGTATATTAAAGTCCTTCTTTAGGTGAACCCATCCCGCAGTTTCTGCTGGAAAGAGTGGTCCGATTTCGAGAATTCTTCCAACGAAACACTCGTTGTGCTGCAAGGTCTCATGAGTTTCGAATGCAAGGACAAGATACGCTGCATGAGCCACGGAATGTTTAAGTGCGTGAACTAAAAGAATCAGTGAATGTGTTGAAGATATTTCGGCGGCTGGATCCTACCCAGAACATGCGGTAAGACCTGCTTAGATATAGCTTTTTGGATGACCGATGTATTCGCCAAAGGGTACGTTCCATATCTTACCGGGGGTGAGGGGAGCTTATACAGTGTAAACCCCTTTAAAGTATGACATTTTTTGAATGCGGTCGAGTTAGCTTAACGTGGATATACTGGGTACGATGAGATCAGATGCTGGCTGGGAATAATGCCCGGAAATTCAACCAAGAAATCCTTCGGTGGACGGAATCGGTGTCTCTGCAGTCGAACACAAAAATAAATACGCTTTCAAATGTCATCGATGTTCCCTCTGGCAGGGCAGTTATTTCCAATTCTGCTCTTGCTATTTGTTAATGGTATCTGTACCACTATAAAATATTCCAAAATCTTAATGTATGCTGATGATATACAACTTTTTAGGTCTTATGCGTCAAAGAACATCCCTTGCTTCAAGCGGATTTAAACTGCCTAGTTACTTGGTGCAACGTGAATTCAATGCCGCTGAACCTCAATAAATGCAAATGCATGTGCCTCTCTCGAAGATCCCTGCCAGCAGCCTTTTACGTAATTAATGATTTTTGTCTTCTATCAGTAAACTATTTTGTGGATTTGGGAGTGGCGATAGATGCTAAACTTAGTTTCAGCCTTCGTATTAATGCTACTGTTAATAAGGTTAGAGGTGTTCTTTCATTCGTGAAACGATGGTCTAAAGAATTTAGTGACTCTTATGTAACTAAAGCGCTTTACATCACTTTAGTTAGACCGATACTAGAATATGGATCAATAGTCTGGAATCCACAATATCGAGTTCATGCAGTTAGACTTGAATCAATATAAAAGCAGTTTCTACTTTTCTCTTTAGGAACTTTTCATGGGACTCTGCGTATAATCTTCCCCCTTATACTATTCGGTTGAAGCTTATCAATCTGCCAACTCTTGCAAGTCATAGAGAAACGCTAGGCGTAATATTTATGGCTAAATACTGAATGGATTGATTTCTAGTCCAATTCTTTTGAACGAAGTAAACTTTAACGTCCCATCACGAGTGTGAAGACATTACAAACCTCTTCTTTTGAGGCAGTGTAGAACTAATTTCGAATTAAATAAGCTTCTTCGGTGTTTGTGTCATGATTTTAACACTCATTCTAATTCATTTGATATATCGGATTCACTTTTTACCATAAAGAAAACTGTCCTATCCTATCTTAACTCGGAACAAAAAAGTAAAATAAAAAAAAAAAAAATAAAAATTTTAAGTACTAAAATACTCAGCTGATGATTTTTATTCTGTAGGTGATCAGTTTTAGAGCACGACGCTTAACAAACCTCCGCCTATCAACAACTCGACAAATTCGTGCGTCATGCGGATACACCCTTCGCGTCGACGGGCTAGGGGTTTAGGGGGTCAGAATATACCCGCGGTAGGTATGCCTGTCGTAAGAGGCGACTAAAATACCAGATTCAAGGGGCTGTGTAGCGCAACCCTGCAGGTTGTCAGCGCAATATACAGCTTCTCCAAACTCAATTGTCAACCTCACCTATCCGCGGCGAATCCTGTTTCACTAACAGACGAAGCTCTGGCGACCCCAAGCTCCTTATGGAACTTGGGGTGGGGAGGGAGGGATGCCCTGAAGGTTTAATGTGGCCTTATAAATCGTTCCCGAGATGGTTGGGTTAGCACCTTAATGGTGCTGTGTTACCGGAGCGTACCGGATTTGTATCCGGCAAAGGACCATCACATCGACAACACTCCCCAAAGCCTTCGGGGAGCAACCTTATCGCTACAACAACAACAACAACAAGGGGCTTTGGAGGGTATTAATCCGTTGGGTATTAAAAAAATGTTTTGAAGACCAGGGAGGATTACAACCGAATTTTAGTGGCGGCTTGGTAGTGACGTACAGAGTGTACCTAAGTTTTGCTAGAAAGAAAAATTAAAAGGAGCCCGAAGCAAATTGTGAGAGAAGCTCTTCGGAGGCTGTTGTGCCTTGTATATATATTTTGTTTAACAAAGTGTAACACTTGACAACTTTCGTAACCAAAAATTTTAAATTTTATGGCTCTTTTACCTACTTTTTTTATTCGTAAGCCGTTGCTCTCTCTAAAATTAATTATGCATTTGCATAATATTGACAGCTGTTTGGTGTTAAAATTACCAATGGATTCAGTTCTCTTCACAGAAAAATCTGTTAGATGTTGTAATTTTTACTGAAATATTTTAACTTGAGACCAAGAGTTCTTCCTATGTTGCAATGACTAAACGGATTTTTTATTTTGGCAAAAAAATCAGTTAAATTAGGTATAATGCGATTAATGAAGAAGTGAAATTTGGACACATGTCCCGGTAAACATCGTCGTGTGTAAATTTTGTTAATTTTATCTATTATAAATAACAAAAATGTAATGCGATTAATATTATAGAATGTCTGCTAATTCAAGAACAACAAATACGATTTCTTGATTTTACTACCGTTTATATATTTCAGTGTAATCAAAATTAATTTACTCACAAGTATAGATACGAGCAGCGCAATTTTCGCCATTACGAAGGCGGCGCCAGCGATGAGCATCACTTTGCTGAGAAACATTTGTGCGATCATTGCTACTAAAGCTATGCCACCCATCATAGCACCAGTTTTGTCCTTGTTCTTCTTTTTACGTCCTTTAAGTGAATATTTATTAGTAAATTTTTTTTTACTTGTGAAATTTTCAAAGAAAAACTTGTTACTATGGTTGTCTTTGTCCTTGTACTTTAAATTCTTTAATTGTTCATAGTCTTTAAGTTTGCTTGTCTTGTTCCAGTTTCTTTTGTTTTTGTCATTCGCTTGTATTGTTTTTGTAGTAAGTTGTTCTAGTTTATCATCTACAAAACCATTGAGTGTACGTTGCATACCTTCATCCGCTTGCGCCGCCTCCGTTCCACCGTACAATGCTGATGCTGAAGGTACAAAATTGTCTAGTGTCAAAACATCAACAGCATCTGAAATACCAGCACCTAGATTGTATAAGCCTTGCTTAGATGCTGGCAGCTGTAAGCGTATTGAACGAGATTTAATCAATTGCAGCAAACTTTCAGTGATACTTCGTTTGTTGTTTGTAGCATTCAATGAGCGTTGCCTTTGTGCTGGTTGTTGTTCGTATAAAGACTCATATCCTTTATCTTCCACACTTTTATTGTTGGGCAATTTTTCAATAAATATATAGTCACCATAGCGCCAAGTGTTATTATCTTTTGTCACAGCATCAAGTACTTTTGTCAATTGCAATTCCATACATTGCCAACGTTCTGAAATGCTTAAACACTGCGTCAAAGCTTGACCAATATACCGCATTGTGGTCAAATCAGCTTTTATGCTGGCGTTATTGTTGTTTAATAGTATTGTTGTTGTTGTTGTGCTGTTAGTTAACGTCAATGCCATACATTTTAGAAGTATGAGAAATTGTAGGTTGAATCCTGTCAAATAGCAATACGATTTTCCACGAGGCATCGCAAATATTTTTTTTTTTACTGGAGTAAAAAGAAGATTTTTTTGCTGTCTGCCTTGATTATTTTAAATATATTTACATTCACTTCTATAAACTTGGTATAACATTAATTCAATAAGTTCACTCCCGTGGTACATTACCTCCTACACATTTCTTCAAATACTAAACATATTTCATTTAATTTATTTGAATTTATAGGGGTTCTGCACATAAGCATATGGTAGTCTAAATAAAAACGTTTCTTTCCCGTTAGGTAGGAAAAAAAAACCAAAAAAAAAGAAAGCGAAATTGAAATTGAGTAAGAAAGCAAGATAAAAGTTTGTTTTTAGAATAGGCAAGATATGTCGCGAAAAAGGTTGAAGCAATATGTTTTCAATGCCGCGTATACACTCCACGTCACGGGAGATACCCAAGTAAAAGTTAGTATTTTGATGCGAAACATTTAAGTTTTATGTTTTCATTTATATAGAGAGTACCTTGTCGCCATCGGTAGATACTGGGGGTGATATAAAGTCAACGACCAAAAACTCAAAAACCACTAAAATGGCCATATCAACTTGCCTTATGTCCATTTCAAATGGTCATGAGGTCAACGACTTTTTGGACTTTCTTAATTTGAGTTTACGGCCATTTCTGAATTTTCGGTTTAACCTTATGACAACAATTTAAGATCAGTACAAAAGCAAACCCCGCTCGCCGGATGCTTTAGGCGTTTAGTAGAATATGATATTCTTATTTCAAAGGAATGCTCACCCGCCTATATTTTTATTTGATTTTGCATTGCATGGAAAACCGATTTAGAAAAAAGCGCCCCAAAGGAAAATCTCCATTCCAAATTTCTTATCTTTCATTTAAACAAATTCCCGCTGGATCAGTATTAAATCCTATTTTTTACTAAAATGAGACTGAAATATAGAAGAAACTTTCTCTAAACTTTTAGTTGAAAAAGTTCTTATTTCAGAGAGGACCTTATTACGCCATTCTTTTATTCTAAAGTATGAAAACAGGAGGGGCGGGTCCGAAAATTTTACTGAACAAATATGTAGTGAATACAATAAAAAGTATCTGTGACTCAGCAGTGGTTAAATTTTTAATATGTGGAGGTGTAAAACAAATAAATTTACTTCGTGTTCACTTGAGAAAAAGGGAGTTGACTTTATGACCTTTTACAAAAAGCAGAATGGTCTTGATATAAATATTTTTGACATTGTTAGCATTTGAAATTTGACGTGGTCACCATGTCGTATGGTCGTAACTTCAATTGACTTTGTGGCCATTTAAAGTGGTCATAAGGTCAATTCAAGTTATGGCTTTATGTCACCTCTCCGATGTAGTGACCATTTGGTGGTATGTGCTTGCGACTTACTCCATTTACAGCGACTGATTGAAAGAAACTTCATTTTCCTTACAAGAGATAAACATTGGAGGAAGCTGCAGTCCTGCCTAAACACTGCCCTCAGAACTGCTGCGAGTTGTGTTTTCATGGCGGCAGAATATCATATCCACAGTATGGCGAAAATACTTCCCATGAAGGAGAGACACGTAATGGTGAACAAACAATTTCTTTTAAACACTCAGAAACCTAAGCATCCTAACAGACAACTGAATGGTGAGTGCCCGCCCCACAAGTATATAATAAATAGACATATCAATAAGCAATATGAAGAAATCACTCACACGAAAGTTGAGGCTCAAACCTCAGGCGCATCCACAAAAAGTCGGCAAAGTCTTATGCCGCTAACTGCCCGGAGAAACCCGTTCTAAGTGTCTGATACCCAAAATTCGCAAGAGAGGATAGCAGTCTTCGAATGTATATGTGTTTCACTCTGCCACAACTTGGGTCTCGATAGTGTAATAAGTTAAGGACTTACTTGTTCTCCTTATAACTCTTTACCAGTGAGTGCAATGTTAAACAAACACCTCTAATATGCACGTGTCTTTGGTCAAACCCTATTGACTCTGCATTATCCTTTGGAGGATATCGCTGACATTTTGTGAGTGCAAGTGCCGTATCAAGTTTTCATTAAGAACTTTGATATGCCTACAGATGTGGCTTTGGCAAATACAAGAGCTGCATCAAGGCTGGAAGAAAATAACACCGCCTGTGTAGTTATTCTATTTGGATGAAACTTAGCTGCAAGCAGCATGCACTTTTCAAATAGGTAGAACCGGACTGCCCTGCCGACACATTTATACTCATATATTTGGCATCGTTATAGTTGTTAAACTCGTATATTGTAAAGTGATGTCGAGCCTCGATGGTATTAATGGGGCATTTTAAAGCCTTCCTTGTTGGATCCCTGGAGACGCCAATATTCAAGGAAACATATTTTCCAATGAAAGACCAGTGAAATATACTGAATGGATATAGACGATGCGGACAGCTATGTAAGATCGCCATTGGAGGTGCAACATGAAATATTTAAGTGGATTGTAAATATTAAAACCGTACCATATTTGCGAGTTTTTAGATTATATTTATTTATGCCATGGCTCTGTTCATGTGACGCGTAGTATATGCATGTACATACATATGGACATTTGTATAAACATGCGTTTAAATATGACAAAAGTAAACCACTTTATTACTTTACCTTTCCTCTGTTAATTTTCCAAAGCAATTAAACGAAACCAGTAAAACGAATAGGGAATCAAAAGTTGATGTATGTATATCAGATCATCGTTTAGTCTTATTAATTATTACATGTTGTGCCGAAACTAATAAAACATGATTCTCTTAAGTGATAGCTAAGGAGCAGAGCTCACAGAGTATAATAACTTTCTTTGGATAACGGTTGGTTGTATAGGTATAAAGGAATCGAGATAGATGTAGACTTCCATATATCAAAATCATCAGTATCGAAAAAAAATTTGATTGAAACATGTCCGTCCGTCCGTTAACACGATAACTTGAGTAAATTTTGAGGTATCTCGATGAAACTTGGTATGTATATTCCTGGGCACTCATCTCAGATCGATATTTAAAATGAACGAAATCGGACTATAACCACGCCCACTTTTTCGATATCGATAATTACGAAAAACGGAAAAAGTGCGATAATTCATTACCAAAGACGGATAAAGCAATGAAATTTGGTAGGTGGGTTGAACTTATGACGCAAAATAGAAAATAATTAAAATTTTGGGCAATGGGCGTGGCACCGCCCACTTTTAAAAGAAGGTAATTTAAAAGTTTTGCAAGCTGCAATTTGGAAGTCGTTGAAGATATCATGATGAAATTTGGCAGGAACCTTACTCCTATTACTATATGTATGCTTAATTAAAATAAGCAAAATCGGAGAACGACCGCGCCCACTTTAAAAAAAATTTTTTTTAAAGTCAAATTTTAACAAAAAATTTAATATCTTTACAGTATATATGTAAGTAAATTATGTCAACATTCAACTCCAGTAATGAGAGAGAGAGAGATAGTTATTTATTATATTACAAAAAAGAATTACAAAAGTAGAAATTGTAAGACTATACTTTAAAATAATAAATAGTGGATCTTAGACAATAACATTAATTGTTGTGCGTCTACATAGCACATATAGTTAAAAACAATAGTTTAAGCAAATTCTGTTACAATAAGTTCCATATATTTAACGCAACTACTTATATAAGAGCGTAGCGAGTGATAGTTACCACCACTAAGAATAGTTAAAACCTTTTGCAGGTCCAAAACTTTCTCACCAAAACATTGAAAACGGATATCTTTGTAAATAGGTCATATCCCAATAAAATGCAAGGTGTCTTCAGCAGTACATAAGTTGCAAACCGAGCAGTTTACAGAAGTTACATTTTTAAAAGCTCCTGCATTGAGGTTTAGCAAGCCACCCCTAGCGCGAAAGATCAGACTTATGGCGTAGGCTGAGAACTCATCGGAGAAGTAAGTAGCGTCCATAGGAATCAAGTACGGGTAAAGATCGTGTGGCCAAGATTGCAGCGCACTCTCGGTGTAGCTAGCAAACTCTTTTTGCAGCAATTTCTCTAGTACTAGAGGAATTCGCAGTTTTAGCGCTGCGGGCGAGAAATCACGCTGATGGTCCATACCAACACTTACATAAACATTTTCCCAGTTTTTCACCCAGTGCGAACCTTGACGCACTGTCTCCTCAGCTACAATACGGGGCAGTCCATTTGGTGATAAACTAAAACAGCGCGCGATATAATACATGTGCGTGCTTAAAGTATGGTAGTACAGCGAACATAAACCTGATTCGAGGTGCAACATATAGTTTGGAGTGTTAGATGGCAGAAATATTAGCTTTTTTATAAAGAACCGCAGGAGTTTCTCTACGGACTCAAACTTATCAATACCCCATAGTTGCGCACCATAAAACATGATAGACCTGGACGCCGCTTCGAAAATTTTCATCTTTTGCGAGATGGGAATTCTGGGATTATTTATATATTTGAGCCATGTAGCAACTATAGCAGTTTAACTTCTGGCAGTTTCGCATCTAAGTGCTTTGTGAAAGAAAGTTTATAATTTAAAAGCACGCCTAAGTATTTGTACTCATTTACAATCTCAATAGTGTCATTCCCATAATTCCAGCAACACCCCGCGGACATCCTGTTAGCTTCTCTAAAAACTAATATTTTGGATTTAGAGAGATTAACTTTCAACCCCAACTGCTTACTGTAAAGGTAAAGCGCATCTATCATTTTCTGTAAATCTGTCACAGAGTCTGCCAGAAGCACAATATCGTCAGCGTACAAAAGAACTTTAACTACAACGTAAGCAACTTTTACACCACAGGGGAGAATGTCACTTAAGTCATTAATATATAAAGAGAACAGAGCTGGACTTAGCATGCACCCTTGCCGTACACCCTGTTTAACAGAAAATGGTTCCGAAAGCGCTCTATCCATCCAAACCTGACTAGTTGTATCTTCATAAATTAAGCGAAGTACCTCACTAACGTGACTAGATAGACCGAGCTGGGCAGGCTTATAGAAAAGCAAATTCCTTGGAACTGTGTCAAAAGCACATGAAAAAACGACAAAGAAAGCGAAAGTTTTCTTTTTCGCACTAAAGTTCAAGTGTACAATACTGGTCAGGTTGAACATATTGTCAATTGGTGAATAGTTTTTGCGGAAGCCCGCCTGAAACTCGGTAATAACATTATTGCATTCGAGCCAAGCGTTAATGCGACTCAGAAGCAAAGCAGCGAAAATCTTATATACTCCAGTAATGATGTGGTGCAACAAAATACAAAAATAAAAGAAAATTTCAAAATGGGCGTGGCTACGCCCTTTTTCATTTAATTTGTCTAGGATACACCTACCATATTAAGTAGAAGAAAATTGAAAAGTTCTGCAGGGCGAAATCAAAAGCCGTTGGAATGTTGGCAGGAATACTGTTCGTCGTATTACATATATAAATAAATTAGCGGTACCCGACAGATGATGTTCTGGGTCACCCTGATCCACATTTTGGTCGATATCTCGGAAACGCCTTCACATATACAACTAAGGGCCACTCCCTTTTAAAACCCCCATTAATACCTTGAATTTGATACGCATATCGTACAAACATATTATAGAGTCACGTTTGGTCCACCTTTATGGCGATATCTGGAAAAGGCGCCCACCTATAGAACTAAGGCCCACTCCCTTTTAAAATAATCATTATCACCTTTCGTTTGATACCCATATTGTACAAACGCGTTCTAGAGTCACCCCTGGTCCACCTTTATGTCGATATCTCGAAAAGGCGTCCACCCATAGAACTAAGACCCACTCCCTTTTAAAATACTCATTAACACCTTTCGTTTGATACCCATATTGTACAAACGCATCCTAGAGTCACCCCTGGTCCACCTTTATGGCGATATCTCGAAAAGGCGTCCCCCTATAGAACTAAGGCCCACTCCCTTTTAAAATACCCATTAACACCTTTCATTTGATACCCATATCGTACAAACAAATTCTAGAGTCACCCCTGGTCCACCTATATGGCGAAATCTCGAAAATGCTTACACCTATAGAACTAGGGCCCACTTCCTTTTAAAATACTCATTAACACCTTTCATTTGATACCCATATCGTACAAACAAATTCTAGAGTCAGCCCTGGTCCACCTTTATGGCGATATCCCTAAATGGTGTCCACCTATAGAACTATGGCCCACTCTCTCTTAAATTACTCTTTAATACCTTCCATTTGATACACATGTTATGCAAACACATTCCAGGGTTACGCTAGGTTCATTTACCTACATGGTGATTTTCCCTTATTTTGTCTCCATGGCTCTCAGCTGAGTATGTAATGTTCGGTTCCACCCGAACTTAGCCTTCCTTACTTGTTTCAACTCATATTGAAAAAAGTTATAAAGTAGAACTACATGTTGCAGTTTAAATAGGGCAATTCTGTCAGTCTAGGAAGCGTAATGAAAGTAGAAAATATTCCGCGTTTTCCAGACCAAATATAGAATACTCAGAGAACGCCCGCATATAGATACAAGAAATATCCTTTCAATCTGATGCTGCACTTGGTGCCAAAATTTAATTATAAAATATTATAACGAATATTAGCAACACTAAGGGTACTGTCATCTCTAAACCGATGCTAAGCAGTGACGTGAATGCACATCAATAATTCAATCATTATGTCTACACATATATACGTATACAAAGCTGAGAATCAACGCACAACCACATGCATATATCTGAGATCACGAAAATATGCAATGAGAGAAGCGATAAAATTACAGCTGAGAAATTTGATAGCTGATGGTCAACTAGTAGATTCTGGAAATGGAAGCGCCTAGAAGATGCGAACGAGGAAATCAATGTGTATAAAAGGCAGCGACAGATAGAGGCGCTAGAATTAGTTTTGATTAAGCACGCAATCTGTCGGGCAATAGTAGAGTTAGTTTCAGTTTGAGTTAAGCAATTTATCAGTAAACGAAATATAAATGTTATTGTGAAGTACTTTAATAAAGGCCATTTGCATTATTGAAGAGTGGAGTTATTTATTCAACAGTTTAGTGATTCGAACTTAGCAGAAGGTTGCAAATAAGAGGATTTCCATTATATTCGTTACAATATATATTTTAAATATATTGGTTTGATGAGCTTGAAGCCGTAAAGTAAATAAAATACGTTTATTTTCCTTTTTCAAAAATATATAATTGGTCGATATTTCGACTTCAACCTGAAGTCATATCAGGACTAACATACATGAGAAAACAAAAACCAAAGATATAAGAATTTTTACAATTCAAAATATGCATGTTAGTCCTGATGATGACTTCAGGTTTAAGTCGAAATATCAACTAATTATATATTTTTGAAAAAGGAAAATAAACGTGTTTTATTTACTTTACGGCGTCAAGCTCATCAAACCAATATATTTAATCATATCAAATAAGGCCAACAAAATATAGAAATATATATTTTATGCATTTAAAAGGTTAACAAAACAAAAAAAATTTCAGTCTTAACATTCTTGTCACATTTATAAACTTTCTATTTAAACATATGTACATGAGTTTCATGATTCAATCACAAGAGGTTTGCTCGACTGCCAAATTTTTTGACAATTGCAGCCATTTTGCTCCCAAATCGAATTGACATCCGTTAACTGTGTTGTTTCTTTGAGATATTTCGAAAAATATTAGTAGTATAAATAGGAAGCAATCAGTGTACAAATACCCAATAAGTACTGAACTGAATAATTCCTTAGCATATTTATTTTAATTTTATAATGTATTTATTAAATTTATTAACTATGCCTTGATCTATTAGTATGGCTGAACATAGGTTTTATGAAAAGTATGGACACCAAAGAATTGTGCACTTTCGTAAACCTATGCACATATGTACGAAACCTAAACCAATTCAAAATTCAAAGAGCTTTCCGAAATGTCAGAATAGAAAGGCGAATACACCCTGTAAAGCAGGATAACACAAAAGCGTAACTCTTCTGTCAAAGTAAAGGCCGGAATATAAAGTTCTAAGACAATAAGCCATTTTCTCTTTTTTTTGTCAGTTCATATCGGCTGCCTGTTCAAAATCGTCCTATCCCAAATATTTTTAAAAAATTTGTCATTTTGGAATTTGTCACAAAAACGCCCTATATTAGAATTAGATTGAAGAATGCCTTATCTCAGAATGCTTTTCATTAACTCCCTCTTATGTCAAGATGCATTGAACCTATGCTCATATAGGAAGTTTTAGAAACAAATTTTGAGATAGTGTATTTTTTAATAAAATTCTAACGTCAGCATTCTTCGAAAAAATTCCGAAAGAATGACCAAACCAACATAAATCTTTATCAATTCACAAAATATTTAGTAAAAAATGAATAATTTCCTCCAAAACCTGTTGGCATTTACAAATTTATTATCACTACTTTGGTACTACTGAAGGTACTTTTCAACTACAGTTTACGCTAAAGGGGATTGAATTATTCCCCGTTTTCCTTATTTCGTAAAAGCAACCCGTCCACATTTTTCAATTTGGGAGTTTCAAAGCTGTGCCACCATTGGAGAACAAACCTCTTGTGACTATATCATGCATGACTTTGAGTACAGAAAATGTAGAAATCGTAAAAAATGTTTCAGAAAAGTATTTTGTTGTTGCGTGTAGAAAAGGTCTGATCATGATACAAAAAATGGAGGTAGTTCCATTTAGTGTAACGTTAGCGACTTGACTTTTGCGGGGACAATGACAATTTGACCAAAAACAAGCTACCAGATGGAAAAATTTTCCGAATGTCTAATTTTGATGGATTTCATATTAACGAATACGACTAAATTACTTTCTTAGTTATTTTAAATAAAAAAGAAAAAAAATTAGCCTCATGCCTTCGAAATATTTTAATACGAAATATCAGCCCAGAAAATAAGGATTTTAATAGGTTTTTCGAGATGCCGAAAATTGTTTTGTTGGAAGAAACATGGATCGAAGTATGCAAGGCAAAAGCGTTATTTATTCATTTTCCACACAAAAAAGACTTTAACGGAATTTTTTCTCCCAAGCAGATATTAAGACGATAGTACAGGGTTTGAATATCCCTTTATTTCAATAATTTTCTGAACTCCTTTTTAATTAAGCGTTTTTTATTTTCTGAACTTGAATAACAACTTTATTGTGATGAATTGTCCAAACAGAGATTTTTCGCAAATATTAAAAACGATAAGCAAAACACAAAATTTTTTCGAATCTATTTATTCGCAAGAACAAACTTTCCCACTTTTATGTTAAGGACACAAATTTATTCGCATTTGTAATGCACAAACTTCATTTCCCAGAGGCACTTTCGGTAACACAGCTTTGGCAAGTAATTGGCGATATATTTTTATTTGCCTCAAAAACAGCTATTTAGGTTTCTATCCACTGCTGCTGGATGTCGTTTCGCTTTGGGGGGGCAATTCTTCCCGAAAGCTGTTAAGAATTCGGAACAACGGCGATATTCCCGCTCTGTCCTCGCTCCAATTTTATTCAACATTTACATTAATGATATTAATTTAATTTTGAAATATAGTTCAATAAAATTTTTTGCTGACGATGCACTAATTTGGATAAGTGGTAGCAACGAAAATGATTTAAGAAATAAATTACAAAGTGTCTTAAATGCCCTTTATATCAACTTAATATCGAAAAAACTAAATACATGTTAATAACTAGAAAGAAAGTTTTCGATATTGGTACTCTCAAAATAAATAATTCAGAAATTGAAAACGTAGATACTATTAAATACCTTGGTATCGTAATACATTGTAAATTAAAACTCAACGCCCATGTCGCTTATATAACAAATAAAATGCAACTAAAATATGGTTTATGCAAAGAACCTGAAAAAACCTAAGTAATTACTATAAAACTAAAGTATATCGATCTGTTGTTGAACCTTACTTTTGATATTGCTCTACAATTTTATTTGTTAACGAAATATTCCCAAATCGATAATTTGGAAAAAATGCAGAATAAAGCTATGCGATTCATCTTAAACAAACGTTATGATACCCCAATAAAAGATATGTTACTTAGTTTAAATTGGATGAGCGTGAAGCAATAAATATTTTTCTTTACGATAAAGTTTATATACAATATAAAAACCGGAAATTTACGTGAATACTTAAGAACAAATATTAGAGTTATTATGATGTCCATGGAAGAAATACAAGACAAAGAAATGATTTCAAATTACATAATTATAAAACAGAATCTGAGCAGAATAGTCTTTTTTACAAAGGGTTAAAATGCTTCAATGAACTACATGAATACATAAAAAATAGTGATAATAACTTGTTTAAAAAAAGGTTATACACTTACGTCAAATCTATGAGGATAAAATAAATACTAAGATCTGAGCTGGTTTGTGATACGTATTCCTAATTTATATATCTAATTCTACAATTACAAATTTGTGCAAAGCATATATATATATATTTATTTAAACTGATGTACCTATTGTTAATTAATGCAATAATTTTTTTCAAATGTATAAGCTAAGCTCTTCGAGTCGTAATAAATAAATGAAATGAAATGAAATATTTCTGACGCTAATTTCTTCAGAAATATCGTGTTAGATAAGCTACTTGCGAAACGTTTGCAGGGTGATATGACTTCGCTTTCTTAAAAAAACCACGTTTGTTTGAATGCCTATTAATGAGTATTTTGTATTGAGTAGTATTTTGAACGATGGAAATGAGTCTCTTAACATTAACTGTCGATTGTGAAGCTGGTGTTGGATCGGCTTATGATGGTTTCTTTGAGGCACGGTCGAAAGCCGTCTATGCAAAAAAACGTTTTACGCAGAAATATTGTGTACTATTTTTGTTTTCAATTAAATTAATTTTAAAGTCACTATGAGGCGTTAAAAAACTATAAGGCTCCGAAAAGTGTGGCTGGTATTTGCGGAATCTGCACACTCTACCCTATCATCCTACATATTAAAAATTTTCTAAGTTTTAGTTCCGGTATCACGATTTTTAAGATAGAAATATTTAAGTCAATTTTTATTCTTGACAATTAAATTTGTAACAAAAAAAAGATAGTAACCAAATCATTTTATTGAATTTATTAAATTAAGCACTGCTGAAAAAGTGAACAAAATGGAGACATATCATAAGTTCTATAAAAGCCAAGCTCTTTTTGTATTCCAATCAGGCCCGACGAGATGGAGGGGGGGATGAGGGTATTCCCCCCTGGCCCGGGGTTTCTCAGGGGCCCGCGATTTAAAGGTACTAAGACATTTTTTAATTCCGGAGAGTTTTTAGTTGTTCCATGTGCAAATTTTAAGCAGAATTTCAAAAGCAACGAATATTGATAATGACACTATTTTATTTTTGGGTGAAAGAGGCCTAGCTTTCAAAGGCGAAAGTATATATCTTGGTGATCGAAACGATGGAAATTTTTTGAACATCTAAGATCTCATAAGCCAATATGATCCGATATTTAGAGATCACTTGGAGAAAGTTAGGTATTCACAACAGCAGCACAAACGTTTACAAGTTCACTATCTTTCCCCAGACATTCAGAACGAGTTTATAGAAATTTGTGCAAAGCACGTGAGGGAAAATATATTTGATAAAGGTAAGAAAGCCAAGTATTTTGCTATTATAGCTGATGCTATGCCTGATGCTAGTCACGTTGACTACGTTCATTTTGCGCTAACTCCATTTCAATTCGAAAGCAACAAATTTTACAATTCAAGAACGGTTTTTGGCTTTCGTGAATTGTAACCTAAAAACTGGTCACAAAATTGCTGGTCTAATTTGCCATACTTGATTGAAAATTGTCGTGCACAAGGGTACAATAACGGCGCCAATATGAAAGGAGCTTGCAACGGAGCACTACGTCACATTCTCGACAAAAACTCGAATGCTGATTACTCGCCTTGTGCAACCCACAGTCTCAATTTATGTGGTGTTGATGCTGGAGAATGTTGTACGGCTGCAATTACTTTCTTCGGAGATGTACAAAAACTCCACAACGACGGGGTATCCTCAAAAAAAAATTGTCCCAGCTCTCTTCACAGTCTTTCAGACAAAAGCCAAATTTGACTGCAAAAGCATACGGAGATGCTGTCCTCAATTTGGTTCAAAATACTGACTACCATTAATGAAAGCAACGTGGTCCTCCAAGCTAGAGACGCCAACATAGATGTTGAGGTCCGACATCTAGATGCCTTATTAGCTTCTTTGAAGTTTATCAGGAACCAATGGGAAACAATTTTAAACGAATGCAAAACAGTTGCTATTCAATTGAACTTCTCGCCAAAGTTTCCGGACATTCGAAAGTGAAAACCCAAAAGACGTTCTGAAGATAATTTAAATGAGATGATTACGAATGATTCAGAGTCTGATTTTAAAAACAGTACATTCCTGGTGATAGTTGATTCAATGACTGGCATTACTGAACGATTTGCATCTATGAGAAATTTGAGCGACACGTTTTCCTTTTTGTGGCAATTTGAAGACATGGATGAAACTACGATTCAGTCGAGCGCAGCAAAATTTGTCGAAAAATACAAGTCGGACAAAGCTTAAAATAGAAGAAAATTCACTAGAAACACATTTACGAAGCAAATTTTGATAAAGGTCTGTCATCATTGGAATTTCCTAAATGCCATCTACATATGATCAAAATCTGTATACAATTTTCCCCAACATTTGTTTTGCTTTACGTACCTTTTGCACTATACCTGCCACTGTAGCTAGTGCAGAACGTTCCTTCAGCGTCCTTTCAAGAATCAAAAACTTTCATAGATCGTGTTCATCTCAAGAGCGAGTTTCAGGACTTGGCACGCTTTGTGTTGATTCCGGTTTGGCAAGACAGTTAAATTTTGATATTATTATAAAAATTTTGCAACGAAAAAAAGCAAGTAAAGCCTTTCTTTGATATCCGAACTTTCTACTTTGAAAAATTAAAATTTATAATCATCATTCAATTTATCTGAAATATATTAGAATGTTACCAAATAACTAGAAAAGATTATTTGAAACAATATGTGACTGTTAAAAGAGAATTTTATTTCTACGTCACAATAAAATAGTATATATAGTAAATGTTGTGTGATAATTTTATTGTCAGCTCTTAGTCTAAAAATCATTTATTTGATGTGGCAAAATAATTTTTTCATGTAATCCATCAATAATGATTCAGGAATGAGACATCATTAATTCAAGTTAATCAAATGTATTAGTGGATTTTTTATACGGGGCCCGTAAATTGGTTAGTCCCGGGCCCGGATTTTCTCTCTACGGACCTGATTCCAATAATGTGATTACGTTGTTGGCAACTATTTATTTCTATTAAAGCGAAGCTCTTAAATTTATTTTGCAATATTTATATACATACCTGTTGGTATTTCTATAACTAAATTCTACAATTTTTTTTTACAGAAATACATATACAAACTGGCACCTAACAATAAATTTAAAACTATTTAATATTATAATTAAACAAGCAAGGAAGTCTAAATTCAGGTGAAACCGAACATTACATACCCAGCTGTACACTTGAAATGCTCTCGTTGTTTGGTTTGTGTGCTTAATAGTGTTACAAGGCTGCGCAATAATAAATATACATATGGTTATACGAGTATTCTGAACTAATTTTTCTTCGAGTTATAGCTCCCAAAACATAGAAAATGGCTTAGTCAGAAAAGGGGCGGTGCCACGCCCATTTTTTAAATTTGAAGTTTTTCGTATTTATTGTTATAAATCCACTTGGGAAATGAAATACCATTGATATAAAGCTCTGTTTTGCAAAGATATAAGCTTATTTTATTCGTCCACGACCATCTTTTATATAAAATTGGGCGTGGTCCTTAATAGATTTCGTTAATTTTTTTTCAAAGCATTCCTTATAGTAAAGGCAACATCTCTGGCGAATTTTGTTACGATAGGTTTAACGATTTTTGATTTTTGATTAACAATATTTGTAAAATTGATTTTATCACAAGTGGACGGTGTCACGCCCATTTTAAACTTTTTTATCAAATTTTTATCAAGATATCAGTCCACACGTCAAATTTCAACATTCTAGGTGTATTATTTACTAAATAATCAGGTTTTTTGTGTTTTCCAAAATGTTATATATATAAAATGTGGGCGCGGTTAACATCCATTTTGATATTGCGGGAAAGGCGGCCGCGGCAAGGTCGTTGGTCAGGCTTCGTGATATGGGATATGGACTTTCTGACCGCGGACACTCTAGCCTTCTTACCAGTTTCGACCTTATCCCAGACAGAACGGACTATTGTATTCCGATAACTGCTCCCGATACAACCTTCACCCCAGTCATTCCAGAGATAGAGGATTAGGAAAGAGGAATTATCTGGGGCATGGGACCGGTTAACTTGTTCACGGATGGGTCGAAGCTGGATGGAAAGGTTGGTGGGGGGTCTTTTGTCAAGAGCTAAATTTAAGTCGCAAGTTTAAGTTGGCTGATCACTGCAGTGTATTCCAAGCGGATGTTGCTGCGATTAAGGATGCGGTGGATGGAATGCTATCCAGTGCCACTACGGTTATGGAATTTAACATCTACTCTGATAGCCAAGCAGCTATAAAGGCTTTGAGCTCAACTTCAGTGCGATCGAGGCTGGTCTGGAAGTGCCTGACCTCGCTTGCGATTGCATCGAATTATTTTACAATTAAGATTATCTGGGTCCCGGGCCATAGTGATATTCCGGGTAACTGTTAAGCGGATATCTTAGCCCGCATCGGTACAACTGAACCGGATGAAGATGGCTGTAGGGCTTTCAGGATTCCGCTGGCCACCTGTGGATTGCTCCTCCATAGCTGGTCCTCGAGTCAACTCAGCAAACGTTGGGCGGACACCACGTCTTGCAGGGTAGCAAGATCTTTCTGGCCGAAAGTGGATGGCAGGAGGTCTGCTGGGTTAACTAAGGCTCACCTATAAATGGTCATTGGGGTATTGACAGGGCACTGTCCCATGGGTATCCATGCGGTACATCTCAATACACTGGAAAGTCCATCCTGCTGCAGCTGTATGAAGGATGATGATTTATGCTTGATTGCCCAGCTTTTGCCAGAACTAGGCGAAAGTACTTCGGTCGCGACTAACTTGGATCTCCCGAGGATTTATCCAAAGTTGAGATCGGTATCAATCGGAGATTTATCGTTGCTGCCCAACGATTCTCTAAGTAGCTAGATCTAAGTCACCGTTATTTTTGGTGTATTTGGTATCACAACGGACCTTCGTGTTGGCCAAGTGAGCTATCCTTATCAGGGCACTACCACCTAACCTAACCTAACATCCGATTTCGCTCATTTTCGCACACACCAATTTATTCTGTGTCCAGATAAGCTCGTGTTCAAAATTTGGTGCAGATATCTCAATATTTACTCAAGTTACCGTGTTAATGGACAGACGGGCGGACGGACGAACGGACATGGCTCAATCAAATTATTTTTCGATACTGATGGTTTTGATATATGGAAGTCTATATCTATCTCGATTCCTTTATACGTGTACAACTAACCGTTATCCAAACAAAGTTATAATACCCTGTGTACAAGTACAGCTGGGTATAAAGAAAATCTCTTACCCAGTTCCTTAACTCCACAGTCTCAGTGTTACATACTTTTTCCAAATATAAAATTAAATAAACTTTTTGAATTTTTCTAGTCCTAATCTAAAGCTAAAAGTCAGCTATTCCTGTCAATTTCTTAAATCGACTACCTTCCAACCGTTGTGTTCTTGATGTGTTGTTTTAAATTCACCATTGATAACTTCGCCTGCATCATCGTCATATGCACTGGGTCCAAGATTACCATCTGTAAAACGTTGCTTTCCACTTCGATTATGCATTATTGCAACTTGCTTTTCATATTCATAAAAGCGATCAGGCGCTGTAGTTGTAGTTGTAACAGTAGCAGGCGTTACATATTCGCGAGGTTTATCAAAATGCAACTTGCGATCGTTACGTTTATAGGGCGCATTGTGATGTAACTCATCGCTGGCATAATTATTAAAGCCGCCACCCACCTTCGAAGGCAAATAACCATCGCCAGCATCAGATGCATGCGCATGCGGATGAAATACGGGTGAGCTCAGTGGTATACCACCACCAACACCAACACCACCACCACCACCACCACCGAAAAGTCCAAAGCCGCCAAATCCACCACTGCCAGCACTCAATGCAGTTAAAGCACCACCAACGCCTAAAAAGCTGCTTAAATAAATAGCAAATTTTGCCAAGAAAAGCGATTTCTTTAGCAGTAAACAAATTGCAGCGAATACGAGCGGCACCAATGCGACCAAGTTGAACTTAAAGCCAAGCAGAAATGGTAATAAATATTGCTTGGTAAGAAGGCGAGCTTTTTGTTTTGAGGTTTGTGTTGAGATCGCAGTTAGTTGAACGAAATGAATATGAAGAAAAATTTTTGTGTTAGTAATGCAACGTTCTGCTGACTTTCGTTACTTATGTTTAGTTTATTTATGTGTGTATATATATACCTGTTGATGGTTCCTCATAGCCAAAGTTTCTTTCGAGCACGGCCGGATCAAGCGCAAACTGCGCCACACTATTAGCATCGGCAGTAGGGCCGATTTTGAACATCAAACCCGGATGAATGGCATCCATATGAAATTCAAGCCCTCGTTGACCCATTATAGCGCCAGCATTTTCTAAAATTCCTCTTAAGAAATACAAGAAAGAATTTGTTGATATATTTTTCAGGGAATATAAGTTATTATTATTAAGAATTAAAGTAAAAAAAAACTACGCCGATTAAGGAAAACTACTACTACATACTAGTATTCGGCGTAGTCCGAGGCGAATTGGCCTGAAGATAAAGGAAACTTCATCAACATTAGTTGACTACAATGTGGGTGAGGTAGACGGTGAACGTGCTGCAGTTAATTAAACTGCAAATTTAACAAGTAAGGAAGGTTAAGTTCGGGTGTAACCGAGCATTACATACTCAGTTGAGAGCTATGGTGACAACATAAGGGAAAATAACCATGTAGGAAAATGAACCGAGGGAAACCCTGGAATGTGTTTGTATGACATGTGTATCAAATGAAAGGCATTAAAGAGTACTTTATGAGGGAGTGGGCCATAGTTCTATAGATGGAAGCCATTTAGGGATATAGCCATAAAGGTGGATCAGGGTTGACTCTAGAATGCGTTTGTACGATATGGGTATCAAATGAAAGTTGTTAATGAGCATTTTAAAAGGGAGTAATCCTTAGTTCCATAGGTGGACGCCGTTTCGAGATATCGCCATAAAGGTGGACCAGGGGTGACCCTAGAATTTGTTTGCACAATATGGGCATCAAACGAAAGGTGTTAATGAGTATTTTAAAAGGGAGTAGGCCTTAGTTCTATAGGTGGACGCCGTTTCGAGATATCGCCATAAAGGTGGGCCAGGGGTGACTCTAGAATTCGTTTGTGCAATATGGGTATCAAACGAAAGGAGTTAATGAGTATTTTAAGAGGGAGTGGGCCTTTCTGTACCAGGGGTGACTCTAGACTTTGTTTGTACGATATGGGTATCAAATGAAATGTTTTAATGAGTATTTTTAAAAGGGAGTGGGCCTTCGTTCTATAGGTGTTCGCCTTTTCGAAATATCGCCATAAAGGTGGACCAGGGGTGACTCTAGAATGAGTTTGTACGATATGGGTATCAGATTAAAGGTATTAATGAGAGTTTTAAAAGGGAGTGGTGGTAGTTGTATATGTGAAGGCGTTTTCCAGATATCGACCAAAATGTGGACCAGGGTGACCCAGAACATCATCTGTTGGATACCGCTAATTTATTTATATATGTAGTACCTGCCAAGATTTTAAGGGTTTTTTATTTCGCCCTGCAGAACTTTTTAATTTTCTTCTACTTAATATGGTAGGTGTCACAACCATTTTATAAAGTTTTTTCTAAAGTTATATTTCGCGTCAATAAAACAATCCAATTACCTTACCATAAAGAAAAAGTGCGAACGTCAAGCTGTGAAGTTGTGTTTTGATTTCTACTGTGCCTTATTTTGTCTTAAATAAATAAATTTGTTTGTTTAAATAATTATTGTGCTAAAAATAAGTGTAAACACGTTGTGTACTGCATTCGCAATTTAAAGTTCTGCTTTCTTTACTAAAATAAATTGTATCTTAAAAATAATTGATAAAGTGTGTATATCCATACATACATACATATTTGCCGAGTCACTTTGCATATTTGTTGTTGCATTTGATTGGCATTTACATATTTTCAGTTTTCAATTGTTATTTGCTCGTGCACATTTACTTCATTTTCTTTTCACTGCCACAGCTGTTTGCATTGTGTGTTGTTAAGCGTCAGTTAATAGCGATCTTAAACTGCACATACAGTGATCTTCAAACTGCTCAAACAGTGATTTTCTTACTGTGATCTCCAAACTATTTTCACTGCCTCCGTCTGTTTAATCAATTTTACTTTAACTTATAATGTCTTGCAATTTTGTTAACTGCCAATTGAAAGGTGATACCGAGCGTTTCGTGTCGTGCTGGCTTTGTGATGAGCTTGCTCATATGAAGTGCGCTAGTTTGACAGCAAGGGTGTGTGATGCGATCAACGATAACAAGGGTGTGCGTTGGTCGTGCTTGAAATGCAGATCCACCGAAGTGGATCTTTTTAAGCTTTTCAAACATACCCGAAACGCATTCTCCGAAATCGGTAAGGAACTTTCTACATTAGGGGATAAATACAAGTATTATGAAAACTTGTTTAAAACTTTCAAATGTATTACCGATTCAGCTGCTAATGCTAACAGCGACAGTCGTGACAGCAAACGAAAACGAACTGATGTCTCGGCTGGCGTATTGACCCTAGACCCCGTTCAAAACATCCAGAACCCAATCGTTCCTACACCTAGCACGATAGAATTAATAAACTTAGCATCTCCAAGTCCTCTTACAGTAGAGCCTTCAACATCAAAGGCACCTCTAACAAAACTAGCAGCTAGAAAAAATATTGAACCTGCAAACCGTTCTCAGGCGACTGAGCCTGGAACTTGGAAGTTGGTTGTAGTCCCTCCTAAAAAATCGATATTCGTGTCAAGATTCGACAGGGATACTACTGAGGAGGATCTGAAATCGTATATCTTCTCAAAAAGGAAAACCCATGACGTAACAATACGGAAATTTAATTTTAGTTATGAAAGAAACGTATCTTCCTTTAGATTAGATGTACTTATTGACCATTTTGACACTATCTTGAGTAACGATTTTTGGCCCTCTGGGGCACTTATGCGGGAATTTGAATATAGGCGGAATAAGAGTGTTCCAAACTTGGCAAAGATCCCTGTTAATAACACTGAGTCAAAAAACTGAACGAAAAATCTGCTTTAGATATACTTTACCAAAATGTTAGAGGCTTAAACACCAAGTTAACAGAACTGTTTTTAAAATCATTTAACTCAAGCTACGATATAATTGCTTTAACCGAAACCTGGCTGAAACCTCATGTTTTTAACTCAGAGATCCTCTGTAATGACTACCAGATATATCGAAATGGCCGCCTGAATAGGGTTGGAGGTGGGGTTCTGCTTGCTGTACACTCTTCAATACCATCTGAAGAGATTTGCGTAACCGCCACCGATACAACTGAGTTCTTGTGCATACGCACACAACTAGCAAATATCCACATTTATTTGGCCATCTGTTATATCCCGCCATCTTCTGAACTGTCCGTTTATATGAATCACATTTCCTTGCTAAGAACTGTTAATTCGATGCTAAAGCCTTCCGATTCCATTATTGTCTTGGGTGACTTCAATATGCCACACATATCATGGTGCATCTCTGACTTTAATATCGTACCAGTTTCGTCAAAGTCTTCCAACAATGAATTTCTAGACGGAATGTCTGAGCTGTGCCTTCAACAAATCAACATCCAATCGCATAAATTCGGAAGAGTGTTGGATTTAGCCTTTGTGGATGATGAATCTAAATATTCCATTAGTCGATGCGAACCCATTATTGAACCCTTCCCTCAAAATAGTTTACGAAGTTGTAAATTATGCTTGTAACAGCGGAAATAAACGATACGACTCCAGTTATCGCTTCGACTTTGCGAAGGCCAATTTTAAAAAATTAAATCGTGATCTATCTCGAATAGTGTGGCCAACATTTAATGCTGATGTGGAGCAAAGCGTTTCTCACTTTTACAATACCATTTACTGTCTTTTTGAAAAATACGTACCTAAGCGGATTTGTGTACATTCCGATACAAGCCAAGTATGGTTCACTAAAGAGCTGAAAATTTTAAAGAATAAAAAGTCTCGATCTTTCAAGTTGTTCAAAAAGACGGGTTTACATAACCATTACTTACAGTACTCGATTCTACGCTGCAAGTATTTTCAATTGAACAAAAAGTGTTACAAAGCTTATCTTTGTAAAATGAAAAGAAATATAACTTGCAACCCGAAGGCATTTTACGGATTCGTAAACTCTAAACGCAGGGTGAAAGGGTTTCCATCATCCATGAAATTCCAAGATAATATTTCCAGCGATGATCAAGAGATCGCCGACTTCTTTGCGGAATTTTTCAAATCAAATTACTCTATTGAGACCAACGTTCCTCCTAATGAATACCCATACCATATTGATTCATGTTATTCAATCAGAGCTCCATTTATATCTTCAGAAGATGTATTATCTTATTTAAAAACTTTAAAAGTATCATATTCATACGGCCCCGACAGGATCCCGACACACTTTCTTAAAAAATGTGCCGCAAACATCTATCAGCCGCTAACAGATTTATTTAATTTATCTTTAATTTATGGCGTTTTCCCAACAATATGGAAGGAATCCTTTCTTATTCCGCTTCATAAAAATGGAAGCAGGTCTTCAATAGAAAACTACCGGGGCATAGCAAAGTTATCCGCTATCCCAAAGTTATTTGAGGCTATTGTTACCCACCACCTAACATTCCCTATTTCCCCCATAATTGCAAGCTCGCAGCATGGGTTCTGTAAGGGCAAATCACCTATCACCAATTTACTAGAATTTACCACCCACGTTTCTAATGGATTTAGAAAAGGCCTTCACACTGATGTAATTTACACCGATTTCAGTAAAGCTTTCGACAAAGTATCACACCCATTACTTATTCATAAGCTCAGTCAACTCGGTTTTCAACCCCGTCTTATATGTTGGATTTCTTCGTATCTTGGTTATCGTACGCAAAAAGTAATCTTTAAAAATACACTTTCTGGGGTCATAAATGTTTCTTCTGGTGTTCCTCAGGGCAGCCATCTTGGTCCGATTCTGTTCTTGTTGTTCATAAACGATATATCTGGTACAATTAAATACTCAAAAATCTTGATGTACGCAGACGATGTAAAACTTTTCAAATCATGTGCCTCGGTTGAGGAACATTCCTTGCTTCAAATGGATTTAAATCACTTGGTTACCTGGTGCAATGTAAATTATATGCCGCTCAATCTCAAAAAATGTAAATTCATGTGTTTTTCTCGGAGAGTTTCGCCACCAGCTTCATATACAATTAACAACTATAGTCTAGAAACTGTAAATAATTTTATTGACTTGGGAGTCATGATGGATTCCAAACTTAGTTTCAATCTTCATATTAATGCTACAGTGAATAAAGGTAAAGGTGTTTTTGCATTTGTTAAACGGTGGTCAAAAGAATTTAACGACGCTTACATAACTAAAGCACTTTTTACAACATTAGTTAGGCCAATATTAGAATACGGCTCGATAATTTGGAATCCGCGTTATCAAGTCCATGCAGACAGTCTCGAATCAATACAAAAACAATTTTTACTATTTGCCTTAAGAAATTTCCAATGGGACTCTTTAACTAATCTTCCACCTTATACTAATCGATTAAAGCTTATCAATCTTCCAACTCTTGCTAGTCGAAGGGAAATGCTTGGTGTGATATTTATGACAAAACTTTTAAATGGATCAATTTCGAGCCCATTCCTTCTGAATGAAGTGAACTTTTGCGTTCCCTCTCGGACATCGAGACACTTCAAACCTCTTCTGCTGAAACAATGTAGAACGAATTTCGAACAAAATGAACCTTTTCGGCGTTTATGCCAAGATTATAACTCTCACTCAAACACATTTGATAGCTCGGACTCCCTTTTTTCTATAAAAAAGATTGTTCTCACCTCTCTAAATTAATGTATAATACGTTTGCTTCTGTTCTCTTTAAGTATTACGCTTGGCTGATGAAATTTCTTCTGTAGCTGAGCAGTCTCAGATCGTGACGCTTGACAAACCGCTGCCCATCAAAGACTCGGCAAAATAAAAAAAAAAAAAAAAAAAGTTATTATATATATATATAAATCGATCGCGTGAACAGGATTAGCCTGGTTTCATTGGGCCACTTGAGGGCAGCGCGCTGCCACAACGTCCATTAAATAAAAAAAATAAAAATAAAATAAATATTTCATCCCTTTTTTCGTATTTGGTATAGAATTATGGCATTTTTTTCATTTTTCGTAATTTTCGATATCGAAAAAGTGGGCGTGGTCATAGTCGGATTTCGTTCATTTTTCATACCAAGATAAAGTGAGTTCAGATAAGTACGTGAACTGAGTTTAGTAAAGATATATCGATTTTTGCTCAAGTTATCGTGTTAACGGCCATGCGGAAGGACAGACGGACGACTGTGTATAAAAACTGGGCGTGACATCAACCGATTTCGCCCATTTTCACAGAAAACAGTTAACGCCATAAAATCTATGCCCCTACCAAATTTCAAAAGGATTGGTTAATTTTTGTTCGACTTATGGCGTTAAAAGTATCCTAGACAAATTAAATGAAAAAGGGCGGAGCCACGCCCATTTTTAAATTTTCTTTTATTTTTGTATTTTGTTGCACCATATCATTACTGGAGTTTAATCTTGACATAATTTACTTATATACTGTAAAGATATTACATTTTTTGTTAAAATTTTACTTAAAAAAAAGTTTTTTTTAAAGTGGGCATGGCCCTTCTCCGATTTTGCTAATTTTTATTAAGCGTGCATATAGTAATAAGAGTAACGTTCCTGCCAAATTTCATCATGATATCTTAAACGACTGTCAAATTACAGCTTGCAAAAGTTTTAAATTACCTTCTTTTAAAAGTGGGCGGTGCCACGCCCATTGTCCAAATTTTACTAATTTTCTATTTTGCGTCATAAGTTCAACTCATCTACCAAGTTTCGTCGCTTTATCGGTCTTTTGTAATGAATTATCGCACTTTTTCGGTTTTTCGAAATTTTCGATATCGAAAAAGTAGGCGTGGTTATATTCCGATATCGTTCATTTTAAATAGCGATCTGAGATGAGTGCTCAGGAACCTACATACCAAATTTCATCAAGATACCTCAAAATTTACTCAAGTTATCGTGTTAACGGACGGACGGACGGACATGGCTCAATCAAATTTTTTTTCGATCCTGATTATTTTGATATATGGAAGTCTATATCTATCTCGATTCCTTTATATATGTACAACCAACCGTTATCCAATCAAACTTAATATACTCTGTGAGCTCTGCTCAACTGAGTATAAAAAAGCAGACAGCAAGGCTCTTGGGGGAAGTAGTGATGTCAAGTTAGCCGGAGTCGAAGCAACGTTATAAGTTAGAAACGATTGACAAGCAGACAAAACAGACACTGCCGCAATACGGGTCGTATGGGGTTACACCGATGTTGGGGTCTTAAGCGGATAAATGCCGGGTGGACTCCAATCTGAATGTCGAATACCCTAAACTCGCAGTTGAGAAAAGCAAACTCCCCACAGAGACGTACGCCACTCAAGCACAACTTCGATCTGGATACTGTGATAGTTTAAACATTAACGTATCACGAATCAAACTCCAAATACGCAATGTATGCTCTGCTGGTGACATGTCTCCGCGTGACGTCAACCATCTTTTAAAATGCAACGTGGAACCAACGCGACCAATACCAATGTCTCTTTGGCCCTACCCTAGTGCTTATCCCCAAAGGCGAAGGAGAATCCGAATCAATATGGCTCGAAGAATGACGAACAGTCTAATAAAAACGTCAGTTAGGACCCTATTTCCATGCTCAGATGGTGGGATTTGTATCTATATGGTGATATGTTTAGTAACACATATCTGGTAAAGAATCATCAATATCGGTTAAAGTCCTCCAAAGATTCGGGAAGGTTCCTTATTGCTACAAGAAGAAGAAGAAGATGCAAGGTTTTGTAATTTGTTTCACCAACAGCGTAACTTCCGTAGAGGCACTCTACAATAAGCGCTAGAATTGACATTGAAAAGCAGAGACGACGTGCTACAAGGAAAAACTCTTTCTCTCATTGGTAATTCTGAATGTCAAAACATTCCTAACTTTCTTTTTGAGTAATGACATGCATGATGCGCATAAATGTTCTTTCAAGATAAGTGCATAATTTCTTGGCATTTCCAAACAATATCTGAAGGTTCGTTGGCTGACGTATGGGAACATTAAAGGACACAGAGATAGACAAAGCTTGTTAAGATAAATGGTGTTCCACACAAGAGTTTTATGCTTTCTGCCAACCTCCGGAAAGATGATTGCAGTATAAATCATTTGACAATCACGTTTCCGGTGTCGCACATTACGTGTCTGCTATCATAACAGAACTTAGATGCGATTCTTGAGGTAAGGTAAGATGGTATCTTCACAAAGTTTTACAGAAATATGGGCTGATGCAAAAGAATTCCGGAAGCACTTCACAGAATGAAGATATTGAAATGAACTACTATCGAAACACAGAGCGCCCCTCGTTTTTCGAATGCGATCACAACAAAGTTGAGTGGAATAGATGCCTGAAGTCCTATGATAAGTGTCATTTCCATCATTTGGCGGTGAGTTCTGATTTAGAAAATCGTAATATAGAGTTCATAGCAGCAAGCTCTTCCATCCTTCAAAATGACGTGATATTATGATTTGTATACTCGTTCCACAAAGTCTTATCAGCTTAGCGACTGAAGATTTGTGTTGGAAAAGGCTAATGTGAGAAGGCCATTGCAAACATTTAATGGTGTTCCAGTGTGAGTTCGTAGGTCCTCTCTGCTTAGATTAATAAGTTTTTCTGGTGCTTTTGTTGCTGGCAGTGCTTTGGCATTCAGTCCGGTGTTGTCTGGACTGCTCTGTTTAGCAGATACTTATGGTTTCCCAAGTGTGTGCTTTCTCGAGTCCACAGAAGGGTTCTAGACCATTGTATGCTGCTATAGTACTCTCTTTGGCTAGATAGTTGTTGTTGTTGTAGCGAAAAGGATACTCCCCGAAGGCCTTGGGGGGTATGTTATCGATGTTGATGCTCCTTTGGAGGATGCAGATCGGGTACGTTCCGGTACCAAGCCTGACCATCTCGGAACGATTTGTTATGACCACATGCGATCTTATTGACCACCCCGCCCTCCAACCCCCTAGACCCGTGAGGAGTTCGGGGTCGCCAGAGCCTCGGCTGTTAATGAAACAGGATTTGCACGGATAGGTGAGGTTGACAATTGGGTTTGGAGAAGCTATATATTACGCTGGCAACATGAGAGGGTTGCGCTACACAACCCCTTGAATCTGGTATTTTAGTCGCCTCTTACGACAAGCATACCTACCACGGGTATATTCTGATCCTCTAACCCGCTGGGGGTTAGATAATTTGCCTGTTCATTAGTTTATGAAGCCCGGAAACTCATTCTAAGAAAACCTTATTTTTGGCACTCAGATCATTGAGACTTCAACGCAGACATCTACTAGCTGGGAAATAAATGTATAAGATTGCAAGGCTCGTTAGAATGCCTGGCTGTCTAACGTAATGAGGATACGTCGCGAGGATAAGCCTCTTCGTAGACATTATCTACCGAAAAAATTTTTGCATGATTTCTGCGTGGAAGGAAGTGATGCTAGTTCAATTGGTATCCATTTCTTGACATTCGCCACCCGGATGTCAGTTCCCGTTTTTAAGTCATCAAGTTTTGATCTATCCGATCTATCTGAAATCTCATCTAAAAGGTTCGAACTTATAAACTTCCCTGGTGCTAGATATGCAGTCATGTCCAGTACAAGGTTTACACATAAAACGGTTATACACCACAGAATTAATGTGCAAAAGAAGCACATCTCCAGAAAACGTCTTACTTCGTACTTCATATCAAAAGAAATAAGGCAGCGTCTTTCGTGGAAAAACAACTGGTATGATTGAAAATTTCTAGATGAATGTTGGGTGTAAGGCCCTTTAAGAACAAATGCAACGAGAAGAGTATTTTAATGCTATGGCGTGCAGAAGAATATAACGGGAAGTCGTGCAAGGAGTTATAGCTAACAGAAATAGGCCCCAAAATTTTACCAGAAAATTCGGCAAAAGACGGAAGGTTTCCGTCCCCCAAATACATGCGGGAACGAAAAAATCAACCTGGCTGCTGATGCCAACATGGTGCTTAGATTACGCACAGAAGACATCCCTGTGCTCTTAAACAGAACATCGACGAAGTATCTATTGTAGTATTTGAACTCGAGCCCACATTCTAAGAGAATGGTTTTAATGTTGTATGAGTAAAACATGGTCTAGATCATGTTGTGCAAACGGACGAAGGCGTTCCGGTCAAGAAAGTGTTTCTATCCTCATCAGTGTTTGGAAGCAGAATAAAGTGAAGATTTATACTCAGTTGCGACGCACAGATGGAGGTAAACGTAATCTCCTTCGGTGCTCCCAATTGACGTGAGTTATCTTTTAACGGGGATAGCTAGCGTGTATGTTAAATAACAACCAAAATCGTCTAGAAACCAAGCGCGAAATAATAATGATAATGACGAACTTTACAAAAATCAATAGCTTATCTCATTGTTTACCTAAAATCCACAGGATCTGTATCCAAAAAATTCCCCAACGAACGTCCTGCAATTTTGTCATCCTTCGTTGAAACCAAATCACTGAAAAGTGTGTAATTATCGTGTTCGTCTATGCGTTGTAAAAAATGTATAGCGGTACGGCCGACACATTCGCGTAAACTCGGATGCAGTGATTGGCGCATACAGTAACGGAATTGTTCTAAATCACGCGAGGAAGTATCCACATTTGTAACGGCACGAACGAAAGTTATGCTCAAAATCAAAATCACTTTATGAATACATCCAAAAATACTGAGGGAGTAGTTTGAGTAGGACATTTTTGACACCGTTTAATAACTTATAACTTCCCTTATTAATTGTTTTATTTCTGCATAATCGCAAACTTTCCGCTATTTGGCGAACCGTGGTGTAGGCGTTCAAAAGAATTGCGACTAACTGAAGCGGCCAGTTGGTGGGTTGGATAGATTTATAACATCCGTAAGGTAGGTTACGTCGTCCAACTAACAAATATACGTTAATGCAAAAATATATTACTTAATAGATGTTACTACAACAAAAAATATAAGAGTTGTTAAAATGTGTAACTTGACGGAAAATCCGCGAACCACTACATAGTTCGCCAGAGCAGTCTGAAAAAAAGTTGGCTATTTCTAGTATACACTCATACATCTAATATTCAGATCACCTTTTGCATTTTCGCACACTAAAAATATACCAACAATAAGGTGTATACAGGAAAACCCCTCCTAACGGACACCTCTATTAAGTTAACACCTCCTTTGGCCAAACAGTTTTTCAGGCACCAAGTTTTAGATACAATTTTTAGAAAAAAATTGCCCTCCGTTAGGTGGAGGCTCCATTGGCCGGACGCGAACAGTTTTTTGCCAAAATTGGGATAAAAAACCTCTGCCGCGCGGACACTGAGATCCTTTTTCATATCGCATCGATCCAAAACATCTCTTAAATGCACCCGAGCTCCTCGTAAGTCGAATAATTGAGAGAATTAATATCTACCAAATAAAAAAAGGGGATTTCCCGAATAAAACCATTTTTGCGTTAAGAATTGTCTGTAATTAGATTATTTTCAGATTGCCTGTAGTTAGGTTAGGTTGAACTAGTCGGTTCTGAATATGTTCAAAGAGTTACCAGAAGCTTATTCGATGACCACACTGCAAAACTCTCAAAAACCATGACCTATGTTAATAAATATATATGTACCCTTGGATAATACTAAAGTTACCTAGGGCCCATTCCACTGGCGGGGTATAGAACTGAAATTTTGATTTGACTTGATATTTGACACCGTGCAACTCTACGCTTGGTAACACCAATTTCCTACTTGGTTGGTCATGTGCAGCTACACAGCCAGCATTTTTTGAAAATTTTGATCAAAAAATATTTAAATATCATTCCCCAAGATGATTAAAAACTTTCAAATTTAAAAGCATTTTCTGATCGAAAATTAATGTATCGTCGGGAGAAAAATGTACCATAAATGTGATTATTCTTGAATAATCATTTGTGATTCATATTTTGAAACGCTTTTTATTCATATTTGATATCATTGTAAAATTGAGCCTTAATTGTTTTAGAGTAATATCTGACTGCTTTTCACAGTCATTTTCTGATCATATTCGTGAACATATTTCAATCGTTTTGGTTGAGATTTTGGAATCATTTTTGAATGCGATTATGATGCATTTATTCTTCATATCTCATTCAAAATAAGATACTATATAATAATCTTATTTCATCAGGGGAAGAAAGCATGAGGAAGTGAGGTATTTGAACCACAGGTAGGTAACTCGCAAACAAACTTGACCGATATACACCTGCGACAACAACATCCAACATCAGCTACGATCGTCAATATCTTAAAATACGATACGGTACGGGATGTTGAAGACATCCAGGTACATATGTCAAGAGACTTTCACTTACCTTGAGTTCAAATAGCTCACAACTTTTGTATTGCCCAACTATTATATATTTTCTGGGAAGCCGAAGGTGGAGAAATGGTTGGGGAAATATTCGGGCACGAGCAGCATTTGAATTACATTGTATTGAAGAATGTCTTGATAATAAACATTTAATATACATATTTTTTCTGTACTTCATGATTGAAAAATGTATGTATGTGAAAAAAATAAGATTTTCAATGAAAAGTAAAATTTTAACAAGTATTAAATATATTGTTCAGTCAACAAATATAGTCAGAAAAGATTCAGAAAGCTGAATTAAAAATGACTATAAATTTTTGATCACCTAAAGTAAACACATTTGATTCAAATATGATTCCAAAATGTGATTGAAAAATTATATTCAGATTTGATTTGATTTGAATATTTAGGGAAATTCAAATTTAATCATCTAAATGCTGAGTGGGAATTGTCTGCTTTCCAGTTGTCAGTTCATGCACCTTTTCGTTACCATATGAACTGGCGGATAATGGTTGCAAGCTTCTCCTGGCTCCAATTCTTTCAAGTCCTTATTTGCACCCCACACTTCAAGTTGTTGTGCTATGAGAGATTACCGCCCTCAATGACCGCCTGGTTGCAAATACAAAAGTATACACGACTGCAGTATGCATAGGTTTTTCCAGCATCTCTACCAGTTTGTACGATCTTGTTATCACCGCTTCCATCAGTTTGGTTCTATTTTCCTACCGTTTATTGTATATTTCGAATTTTCCGTGCCCTTCCAACTCTATTGTGGCTGTAAGATCTCAACCGAAGTACGGGCTTACATAATTTTTAGAACAGTATAGTAAAAAAATTGTATTTAAAAGACAAGGTTCTCAGATCTAAATCTGTTAAATAATTTTAAAAATTCAACTAGCCAACGGTGAGTGTCAGCGCAAGGAAAGTTTTACTGTATATGTTTTATAAAATCGAAAGAGGAAAATGAAAAACATAGTCATAAGGCAGTAACACAAAGCAGCAGTCAGCTAACGGTGTTGGTCGTCTCTTACTATGCTATGCCATAGTTCAACTTAAATCAAAGTACCATTTGACGCCACGGTCATGGTCAGTGCGCACCATCACCGTCAATCTAAATAAATTTGCTTTCTGTGTTTTTTTTTTCGGATTTTTGAATTTTCGCGGTTTTTCGTACACATCTGCGCTATTATATAATTGCGGTTTTGGTGTAATGTGTTTTATTGTTTAACCGGCCGATTTGTTATGTATTCAGCGCAGATTTGATGATGGTGATAAGCGAATAATTACTTTAGTTATGAAATTTCGCACAGTTAGAAATCGGAGTGCTTAAAATTGTCTAAAGCTATTGCTTGTCTTTTCTTAAAAAGAGGGACTTGATGTGGAACACGCTACCATCACACAGGTCTGCTTATTATCGATAGGGAATTTTTATCTTTGAGTTATCTGTTTGTGATTAGTTTGATATTGCCGATTAATCGGGTTTGAGTTGACTTCTTATCGGCTTGTTAAAGGGCTGGTTAAAAATGTGACATCAATTCCATATTGAAACTTTGTCTTTCTTTGTTACATAACAAGTCGATGAAACATCGATAACAAATCGAAATCACGCTGATAAAAAATCACTAACCTGGTTATAACAAATCAACAACAAAAGTATCGGTAACTTTTTGGTAGCAAATCGATAACTTTTTGATAACAAGTCGAAAAATTTTCGGTAAGAAATCGATAGCTTTGTGATAATATATCGATAACATTCCTATAAAAATATTTGTTAAATTTACAATGGTTAATCGATAAAATTTTTAAAACAAATTGATAACTTATCGATAACTTTTCTTAAATTATTTCTATATATTTCGATAATAAATTGAAAATTTTTTTTAACCTTCGCTATCCATTGCAAATTTATAATACTTCGATAACAAATACATAAGTTGTCTATACCTAGTCGATAACATACCTTTAGCAAATTTATTATTAGTGGCTAAGAAATGGATAACACGCCCATAACCCGTTGACAACAAACCGATAAGTCATCGGTTACATGCCGTTGATTGATAACATGCCTTGCTTTGCCATAATTTGCTGTATCATTTCGCTCATATCAACTTTTCTACGTATAGTGTTCCCAAATTAAGCTACAGTGCAGCGACTACACTTATGCTGACATTCAGTATTCCTCCATAAACAAACCACCCGAAAGGTATAGATGTCTTTCTAGTCATCGAAGGGGCATTTAACAACATCTTTCAAGCGGAAGTCGCTGCGATATGCTATATAGTACCACTGCGGTTAGATAATATATCATTTACTCGAATAGCCAGTGAGCAATCAAGGCTCTAAGCTTTGACTTTGATGCGACAAAGGCTATTCTGGGAATACCTGACCTGCTTTTCGTTTACCTTGAATTATTGTAATATAATAATCATCTGGGTTTGGGAACATTGTAATACCCAGGCAACTGCCAGGCAAATCTCTTAGCCCGAATGTGAACAATGAAACCATGGAGCCATTAGCCAAGTTAACGTTATGCCGACATTTTCTCTTGTAGAATGGAGATATGCTTGTGGCAGGTAGTGGACGGCAGCTGGCTCGTTAAATCTTACTTATTGAATTTCTCAGTGGCCACTGTTCAATGGCACAGTGCATGCGGCAGATGCACGGAGGGTAGTAGGGTAGAATCACAAATTCATTTCATGCTTGGATGCCAAGCTTTTGTCAGAACAACCCAAAAGTATTTCGCACTAGGTTAACTTATATATCCACAGTATTTATTCAAGGTCGTCATCAGTCATAATCGGAACTATATCATCGATATTTCTAATGATAATTGTAGCTAATGTTAGCATTATTTTATATATGTCATATCGGAACCGAGCTTCATGTCGGGTACGGAAACTCTTTCTACTGGGATAGCTCCCACCACACTTTTCATACTGTTTAAGTGGGGAGATATAAGGTCACCGGAAATACGTTTAATTAACTTTATGACCCTTTATATTTGACGTAGTGGCCATTTAGAATATTTCCGTTGACCTTTTGATCATTTCGGGATAAAAGTCAAAGCAAAGTTTTTAATGCATTGAGACCAGAACAAAGACAAAAAAGCTCAACAGGATGAATTTCGCGTTAAGTTGAAATATTTCCTTTAACCGATTACCCAATGGAGTTAAACCAGAATATCGGGAAATACGCACCCCAATTCTTTTCGTATCAAAGAAATTTTGCACTGAAAGGAAACCAGGATATTGGAAATGTAAAAAATCATGCGATTTTTTCCCCAAATTTTCGATGGGCTTTTAGCTAAATACGTTCTTCTTATTTCAAAGAAATTTGTAGCAGATCTGTTTTTAGTGTGATTTTTCTCTGAATTAAGAACAAAATATAGGCTTCCAAAATTTTTATGAATAGAATAAATTAATAAAAGGCGCGATAACATACGAAGAGGTTTTAATGCCGAGCTTCTCTTCCTGCGTCGTCCTCCTTCTAATTTTTCCCAAAAATTGGCGGGACGGGACCTACTTGTTTTATGCAGACTCCGAACGGCATCTGATATGCAGACGAGTTTCCACTGGGAACTTTTCATGGCAGAAATACACTCGGAGTGCTTGCCTAACACTGCCGAGGGGTGACCCCGCTTAGAAACATTTTCTTCTAATTGGAAAAAAATTTTAAATTTTGATTTTGCTTTGCCCGGGGCGTGAACCCAGGATCTTCGGTGTGGTAGGCGGAGCACGCTACTACCACACCACGGCGGCCGCCATTTGAATAGGCTCTAATAAAAAAGCAACAGTAAATGCCTGCAATAACTGCAAAGTAATGTCCCTTCTCTGCAAACGAAAATAATACTCTACAAATCGCTTATCTTACCCGTCCTGATATCTGGTGGAGAACCTTAACACTGACAACATTTGATAAGGCGGCTCTGAAAGTGATCGGGAGAAAAGTTTTTAGAAAGATTTACGGACCTTTGCGCATTTGCGACGGCGAATACTTAAGAAGATTAATGATAAGCAGTACGGGACTTGCGCATGTTATGCGAATTAACTAAGTAAAAAAAACTTATAGAAAGTAAATTGCACTAAATGATTTTACTTTCATTATACCTCAATTTCGTTTTTTCATGCATAATTTAAAGTGGTAATGATAATTTGTGACTTTAGGAACTCGGAATGTGATGAATCAGAAGTTAAATCACAAGCTTTTACACTCACATTCGCGGGTGGAGTGGCATTCACTTCTCTTTTACATTAAGCCTGGATATTGGCGCACCATGACACCAACGCTACGGCCGGTATTAGCTTTGTGATTCAGCGCAATGACATCAAACGGATTTCTCACGGTGGTAAGTTAGCGACACTGAGTTCATGGCGGTAGTACTGTCAATACGGAAGAAAGCAGTAAACAGATATCGCTCGCTTCGAGGAACTTTCAACAGTCGTTAGTGAATGAGTTGAAGTGATACCAGCTCAAAGAGAGTTTGTATGAAAATAAAAAGAAAAAATAACAAATGTAAGGCGCGATAAGATCCGAGGAGATTTTAGGCCGAGCTTCTCTTCCAATTTGCGTTGTGCTCCTTTTTAATTTTTCCTACAAACTGGCGAGACGGGAGCTACTTGTTTTATGCCGACTCCGAACGGCATCTGCAAGGCAGATGAGTTTTCGCTGAGAGCCTTTCATGGCAGAAATACACTCGGAGTGCTTGCCAAACACTGCCGAGTGGCGACCCAGTTTTGGAAAATTTTTTTTCTAATTGAAAAAACTTGTTTCTAAAATTTTTGATGTTGCTTTTTCCGGGGCGTGAACCCATTATCTTCGGTGTGTTGTATTAGTCTGGTGCTATTGGGGTCCTTATGCGCCACGGTATCACGATATAGTGTGCCAGCGGCAATAACTCCACGCCCTTGTAAACTCAACTCAGCACAGAGTTACACAGCCTTATTTTACATGCCGAATCCCAACAACATACGCATTCAATTCGTAGATATTACGTAGCGATATAAGCCTTAGTTGTCACAAAACCGTCACCACAATAGCCACATATCAGTATATTCAAAAAGTTGTGCGTACAAAGGCTTAAAAAATAACCCAACATGAAAAACTGTCCTAGTAATTTTCTTACATTTAAATTTGTTACCCTCGAATTTATCAAATTTATTAAGCATGTGATTTTCACATTAAAATTCTTATATACAAACGTTATCATTTCAAGGCTTACTTCGCAATCATGTAAAAAAAAAGAAAGCTCGAAAGTCCCTAGCAGTTTTCGTAAAAGCAACAATATTTCATAAAAGCAATAATTTTATCCTTGAAGAAAAAATTAACAAAATTGAAAAAAATCACGCAAAATATGGAATTCGTAAACGGAGTACATTACAATGAATTATGTATCCTTAAAAAGATTATGGACAAAATATTGTTACGAATATTAGCAACACTAAGGGATACTATCATCTCTAAGCCGATGCTAAGCAGTGACTTGTATGCACATCAATAGATCAATCATTATGCACACACATATGTACGTACACGCAGCGGAGAAGGGACGCACAAACACATGCAGATATCTTATCTGAGATGCTCCCAAAAGTATGCAATTATAATTGTGTTCACACATACACGCGCGTAGGAGAAGCTATAAACGTAGTAATTTTATATCTGGTGGCCAACTAGTAGATTCTGGAAATGGAAGCGCCTAGAAGATGCGAACGAGAAATCACAGAGTATAAAAGGCAGCAACAGTAGGGGCACGACAATCAGTTTGATTTAAGACGCTTTCTGTCGAGCAATAGTAGTGTTATTGTGAAGAACTTTAATAAAGGCCGTTTTGCATTATTGAATAGAGGAGTTAGTTGTTCAACAGTTTAGTAATTCGAACGTTAGCAGAAGGGCAAATAAGAGGATTTGCACTAAGTTCGTTAAAATTGGTGTCAGAAGAGGAATTATTGAATAAATTCAGAAGATTTCGAGTACAGCAAGGACATGGCAAAGTTAAGTGAATTGAAGATCCAGCAACTGAAGAAAGAGTTGGAGGGTCGTGGATGGAATACAAGGGGCATTAAACTCGAACTTCAGGCACGACTACGAGAGGCAATGGAAGCAGAAGGAATTAGCGTGGAAGAGTATGTCTTTCATCTTGATGTCGACGAGACAACAACAAAAATATAAGAGAAAAACGAAACATCGCAGACAGTTACGAGCACAGAATTGAAAATGATATTGACAGCAATATCTGCACAAACATCGACAGTAACATCAATGTCGTCGCAAATACCATCCCAACTGGAATCGCAGGAGACACGTTTAACATCCAAGATGGAAGCACAGGAGACACGCATTTCAGAAATTTCGTCGCAAATGTCATCTCAACTGGAATCGCAGGAGACACGTTTAACATCCAAGATGGAAGCACAGGATGCACGCATTTCAAAAATGTCGTCGCAAATGTCATCTCAAGAAGAACAAAAGACAATTATAGCATCCCAACTGGAATCACAGGAGACACGTATAACATCAAAGATGGAAACACAACTGAAAGAACAAGAGGCACACATAACAGCACAGCTCGAAGCGCAAGAAGCGCGTATATCATCACAACTCGAAGCGCGTATGGACGAGAAAATAACACAGATTGAAGAAAAATTCGAGGCAGAGGTGGATGCTTTGAGAGGTCGTATACAGGAATTGCAACTTAACCGCCCGGCTGCTTTAGCGAGTAATACGAAGGTAAAAACTCCATCTTTTGACGGCCCTGTTCCTTTCCAGGTCTTCAAGCTACAGTTTGAGAATACCGCAACAGTGAACAACTGGAATGAGAAAGATAAAGTTGCTGCACTATTCATGGCATTGAAAGGGCCTGCAGTTGAGATTTTAAAAACCATTCCAGAGGGCGAACGGAACTGTTAAGAAGCATTGATGGGCGCTCTAGAGAGACGATACGGAACTGAGCATAGGAGACAGATATACCAAATGGAGTTGCTGAACCGCTTCCAGAGGCCTGGTGAAACATTGCAAGAGTTTGCGTCGGATGTTGAAAGGTTATCACATTTAGCGAATGCGGATGCACCCGTGGAATACACTGAAAGGGTAAAGATTCAGAGCTTTACAAATGGCATGCGGGACGTCGAAACAAAGCGAGCTACATATGCAAACCCAAAGCCAACATTCGCAGAAACGGTATCACATGCTTTGATTCAGGAAACAGCGTCGCTTCTGTGTAAGCCAGTTTTCAAAGCACGCCGTGTGGAAGTAGAAAGGCCCAGAGTGGGTAGACGCAATTGTAGAAGCTTTAATAGGAACGCAACAGAGGAATAATTCTGCAGCCAAATGTTTCAGGTGCGGTAACCCAGGTCACATTGCTCGTCATTGCAGCACCGGTCCTGGTAGTTCCAACTTGGATGGCCGTAAACGCAAAGCTGGAGTAGATGAGCAAGAGCGTGCCAGATGTAAAGATCGAGAGCTAGCTCAAACTGTTGAATGTCCTGTGATATCTATCTCGCCAATTGGAAGAAAATCGAGCAGTCTTGGCGTCAATGGAAAGCTGGATGGCAAGGAGCGTGTACTGACTGTAGATACGGGTGCATCTCACTCCTTAATCCGATCTGATTTGGTCAATTGGAGAGTAAAGCCATTACCTGGAGCAAGGTTGCGTACGGTCACAGGCGAGTATAATCAAGTCCAGGGAGAAGTAATATGAGAAGTCTTAATTGGGAAGGTCATGGTTCTGCACAAATCCATTGTGGCGGATATTGTTGATGAAGTCATATTGGGAGTGGACTTCTTAGTTGACCATGACATCAAGATCGATATGCAGAGAAGGGTTATGCGTTATGAGAATCAGGATGTACCACTTAACTTTAGTTTGGAGGAAGGGTTCAGCAGTAATCGAGTACTGGTGGAGAAGACTCGACAAAGACCACGGAAGTAAACGGTAAAGATTGATGGATCGAATGGGCCAAATAAAGCGAAATCAAGAGAACCTGCGAGAGAAACACTTGCATTGAAAAAACCAAAGGGACGCACGAAAACGAAGGAAAGAATTTCCCAGAACGATACTGATTATGCGAAGCCAATCCGTCAAGCGCAAGCTCTGCGAAGTAGTTCATTGGCCAAAAAACAGAGTGCGAGGGAACGATCCAGGATAATGAGTAGTAAGATGAAACGCAGGTACGATGAGAACAATAATTCGGAAGGTTTCTTGGCGGGAGATTTGGTACAGTTATACAACCCTCACCGGCGGAAAAGTGTTCCATCCAAATTTCGGTGCAGTTGGGAAGGCCCGTCCAAATTATGAAGAAGATCAGTGATACCATGTACCGCATACAAACCATTGGGAACCACGAAATAGAAGAGTGGTACATTTGGAGATGCTAACGGCGTTTAGATCGAGAGATTTGTCTGATCGGGACGATCAGATTTAGGTGGAGGGCAGTGTGACGAATATTAGCAACACTAGGGTATACTATCATCTCTAAGCCGATGCTAAGCAGTGACTTGTATGCACATCAATAGATCAATCATTACGCCTACACATATGTACGTACACGCAGCGGAGAAGAGACGCACAAACACATGCAGATATCTTATCTGAGATGCTTCCAAAAGAATGCAATTATAATTGTGTTCACACGTACACGAGCGTATGAGAAGCTTTAAACGTAGTAATTTTATAGCTGATGGCCAACTAGTAGATTCTGGAAATGGAAGCGCCTAGAAGATGCGAACGAGAAATCACAGAGTATAAAAGGCAGAAAAAGTAGAGGCACGACAACCAGTTTGGTTTAAGATGCTATCTGGCGAGCAATAGTCGTGTTATTGTGAAAAACTTTAAAAGAGGCCATTTCGCATTATTGAATAGTGGAGTTATTTAGTAATTCGAACGTTAGCAGAAGGGCAAATAAGAGGATTTGCACGAAATTCGTTACAATATATTGAATAGATGACTTTGTCTCCTCGTTATCGAAGTGAACGACCATGAAAGGTCACTGGACGCTTTGATAGGAATATCGTCATCACGGCTCTCATGAATAGATTTGAAACTGCTCCAGAAACTTCCGCGGAATTAAAGGATAAAAAGTATAAACAAGAAAACTATAACCTCATTGTATTCAAAAAATGTGTTTCTTTCAGAAACGATTCACAAAAAAGCAAAAAAATAGCTGTGGACCGATTGAGGCGAAAAATATAACATTTCCGCTCGGAGCTTCTTTCTGGCTTACAGCCCTCATCGTTCTTTAAAAAAATATCTCGGAGCAAGGAGTACCTATCTGCTTAGGTGTGTCATTGAAAGCTATTGATACCGTGGGCTTGGAAAATATGTTGGTACTTCTCCCTTTTGGAGGAGCAAAATCTGCAAAATTCAGCAACAATTGGAACGATATGGGAATTATTGATTTTGCCAAAAAGCCTAATTTAAACAACTTTTTTCTGCTCCGCTACCTCCTCCTGGCGAACAAATAACGTAATTAAATTTAAGCTAGGCTTCTCGAAGTTCAGAATTGCAATTCAGCGAAATATCATAAAATTCTGAGAGCTCATTTGCTTTAGAAATTTGGCGATACGATTGCTGGAATGCGGCCGTAGATATTGAAATCATTGAACGGTTTGTCTCAAAGTTATTATCGCTTGAGTCAAATTTTCTGAACTTTCCGATACCGAAGAGAAAAGCATAAGTTAGCACACAAAAATTTCGAGAAAAATAAATGGGATTCAAGGAGTTGATAAACGCAATACAAAGCTTATAGCTTCAAGGCTTCCGCAATCCAATTGTCAACCTCACCAACACGAGGGAAATCCTGTTGGAAATATGAATGTATCATACATATCCTTAGCAGGCGAGGCTCTGGCAACCCCAAGTAGCTAAGCGTGGGGCAGTTGAGGGCGAGCAGTTTAGTGTGAGTTATAAGGGAGTAATTTGATGTGCTTGTATGTGTATAAGTCGTGGCACAGTGGATGACGTACCCGACTCACACGTTTGGGGTTGCGGGTTCAATGCCCACTGCAAGCATTTTTTAAATTTATTATTTTTTTTTTATTTTATAAATTAGTATTTTAATGGACTGTATGTTATTTTACTTTGTTTATGGTGTATTTAAAATACGGGACGATGCAAAGCATCGGTACACCTTATTTATGATATCTTTATTTTAATGTATTTTTTGTTTGTTATTTTTAAATTTATTTAGAGAGAGGTCACTATGTACCTGTTACACCTTGTATTTATTCATTGGGGGCGAGCACTGGGGGCTCCAAGGTATTGGCTGCGGGACGAGCCACCTTGTTTTGCTTTGAAAAACCCCTTGTATTTATTCATTGGGGGCGAGCACTGGGGGCTCTGAGGTTTCGCTCTAATGAGCCACCTCATCTTCTATTTGAAGAACCTCTTGTATTTATTCATTGGGGGCGAGCACTGGGGGCTCTGAGGTTTCGCCCTAATGAGCACCTCATCTTCTATTTGAAGAAACTCTTGTATTTATTCATTGGGGGCGAGCACTGGGGGCTCTGAGGTTTCGCTCTAATGAGCCACCTCATCTTCTATTTGAAGAACCCTTAAAAAATGTGATATGGAGGCGAGCACTGGGCTCTGAGGTATTGGCACCCCATCTTCTGCTCGAAGAACCTCCATTTTAAATTAAAAACTAAAACTATATCTTTAGAATATTTCACTAACAAGTTGAGAATTACAAGCACACTCAATGGCTAATGAAACAAACGAAAGAAAAAAAGTCATAGTTTTAGTCGCTTAAACACCAAGTTCCTCGTGGCACTAGGGGGAGGGGGCGTAATGGCCTAGAACGCTTAATGTCGTCAACGATTAATAGTTCCCGAGATGGTCGGGCTAGTACCTTTATGGTGCTTTGTTACCGGAACGTACCGGAACTGTATCCGGAAAAGGATCATCAACATCGATAACACTCAACACTCCTCAAAACCTTCAGGGAGTGTGTTTATCGTTAGTATAACAACAACAACTTACATTCATACATTTTCAAATGCAGTCCCTAACATGAGCATTTTCTCAAAAAAATTGTATATTTTTATTTGTCTTAGCACCAGAAATGCGTGGGCTAAGTATTGTACTGTAATTTTGGATCACACCTTATATGAATCAACCAAGACGTTCTATAATTTGAGCATTTTTACTACTGGGAATGTTTTTTCAAGTCATTTCGGAATACAGTAGTGCTGTCCTACTATCTTGCGCTGCAGTTTTTCGAGTCTCTCATGTGTAATTTGAAAGATACCTGATTGCTAGCTTAAGTTTAAATAAAATTTTTCCATTTGCCTTGTTAGTTGGTTTAAGTGTATGTGTAAGCTTGCACGTCGGTGTAAACACGTTAAACTTATAACTTGCCAATTTCTACATCAATGTGATTTATTTTTATATGTATTTATAAGCAAGTTCAGTGATGTATAACTTGTTCATATGTAAACATGCGTAGATATACATATCTATGTCAAAAAAAAGTAGATATGATCAATTTACTTTCTTTCAAGTTCAACGCTCAAATGCATACGAATTTTTAAATGTAATACGTGTTTGTAAATATGTTAGCAACTTTCTGTTTTCCAACTTGAAAATCAGTCTTGTTGCATTTATACAAGAATTTATAGTATTAAATTAAATTACAATCGTTTGCTGATCGTATTACCAAAGTAAAGTAAAGACATAGTATGTACATATGCAGGGTAAAGTGGGGTATTTTTAACTTTGATACGCGTTTCACTTTTGCCGTCTGAACAGAGGTATAAAAACCGTTTCAAAATATATGAAATGGTGATATCAAATTGTATACTTTTGTTACGCTTACAGACTTGGAATGTTATCGGTAAAGTTTTTTCGTGCCCGAAACACGGGCTGCTCCCTACCCTGAGAGCAACATAGCATACAATTCTGCACATCTCACCTGCCGACCTAATGACCAAAAATAAAGCGCTAGCAACTGCAACCAGGATTGAGACCTCGGGATAGTTTGAGTGTAAGACGTATGGCCATAGCAATATAGCGCTGTTACGCAAAGGGTGAACGGATTGTATGGTACCATTCCTAAGCTTCGAGAGAGATCTGTAGGCCGCAATAGAATCGACGCCTTCGCACAAGGGTGCGAAGTATGGCTCTAAATTAACGAAAGCCGTCTGTTGTTTACGGTGTCGATACAGAAACAAGTAGACCCTACAAGCTGCCTGATCACTGTAGTGTCTACCAGGTGAAAATCTTAGCCGTGAAGAAAGCAGAGGAAATTCTGGAGGAAACGTGGTTAAGCTGCAGTCGTTATTGTATGTATTGATAGTATGGCGGCGTTCAAGGCAATAATCTCGAACAGTGATCCTTGAAGAGGAGTCTTGGATTGCCAAGAAGGCTTGGAGAGACTTCGCTCAGGATGGACTATACATTTTACTGTGTTCCCGGTTATAAAGACATAGAAGGTAATGAAAAGGCCGTTGAGTTGGCAAAGCACTCGTCGATTTGACGGTAGACGTCCCAAAGGAAAGGCGTAATCAGCAACGCATGGTTGCAAAGTTTGTAAGGCCATGTACAAATCCCTCGACGTTAGATTAGCAAAATCATATCTCAGAAGCGACAAAACTTAAGGCTCATCATGGGCATACTAACTGCCTTTTACCGTCACATGCTTATAATATAACAAATTCTAGTAACACCATAGACACATGCAGTCTATGTGAGGTCTTTATTGACCGGCCAGTTCAACCTAACCTTACCTTTGTTTCGGGAAAAGTTTAAAAAATATTTGGCGAAACAAATTTTCAAATATCAATGCATGTTTTGAGATACCAGAAACGACTTAAATTGGTGGGCTATAAAACTGCATACTCAAAAAATTCCCTAAATAAAAAAAAATCGAAATTTTCGTAAAACTTTCTGGTAAGTTCCAGTATTGCTTAGAAAACGTTTCTGAGATTGATTTGCATAATTTTAGTTTCAAAATTCATGGACATTTTCTCTTAAGTTACCGAAAGTAAAAGAAAAGAAAGAATTCAATTCCCGAAATTTTGTAAAAACTGCCACTGCTATTTTCGTGTTCGCAGCTGTATGTGGAAATTGAAATAATAAACTCTATTACTATCGAAAACATTTAAATACTTAGTTTATTCTTCTATGAAAAACAAAAAAAATATCATAGAAAATAATAAATGCCACATTTTGCAAATATGTCTTAAACTACTAAAATTGCATTAACTTTAATATTATCTCTATTTTCTTTTTATACTTTTTGTTTGGCTGCTAAAACATTTGGTGATTGAAAATTGTTTACGTTTGCTCTCTGTTGATTAAATTTTATATGCAAAATATTTTATTTTCTAGGTTTAGTTACTTGTATGCTTAAAGCAACTATTAAATGCAATACATCAATGAATGAAGTGCAACCAGTTTTTGTTAGTTTGCTAGTTTGTATGTAAAAGTGTTAGTGTGTTGAGTTTAAGAGTGAAAATAGTAGTTGGTACAGCAGAAGTTGAAATGGTGCATTAACTAATACATATGGAAAATATTCTGAAATTAGAATGTAACTGAAGAAACAGATATGAGTATGTAAAGGGTGGATCATTCGAGAAGGATTTAGATAATAAAATTTTTTTCTGAGATATGCCGTAAAGACTCACCCTTTATAAACAGATGTCACAGTTTTAGAAAAGCTAAGCATAAATAAAACAAGTAAGGAAGGCTAAGTTTGGGTGTAACCGAACATTACATACTCAGCTGAGAGCCGTGGAGACAAAATAAGGGAAAATCACCAAGTAGGAAAATGAACCTAGGGTAGCCCTGGACTGTGTTTGTATGACATGGGTATCAAATGGAATGTGTTAATTAGTAATATAAAAGAGAGTGGGCCTTAGTACTATAGGTTGACGACTTTTCGAGATATCGCCATAAAGGTGGACCAGGGGTGACTCCGGAATGTGTTTGTACAATATGGGTATGAAATGAGTATTTTAAAAGTAAGTGGGCCTTAGTTTTATAAGTGGACACCTTTTCGAGATATCGCCATAAAGGTGGACCAGGGGTGACTCTATAATGTGTTTGTATGATATAGGTATCAAGTTAAAGGTATTAATGAGGGTTCTATAAGAGAATGGCCCTTAGTTGTATATGTGAAGGCGTTTTTGAGATATCGACCAAAATGTGGACCAGGGTCACCCAGAACATCATCTCTCGGGTACCGCTAATTCATTTATATATGTAAAACCACAAACAGTATTCCTGCCAAGATTTCAAAGGCTTTTGATTTCGCCCTGCAGAACTTTTTCATTTTCTTCTACTTAATATGGTAGGTGTCACGCCCATTTTACAAAGTTTTTTCTAAAGTTATATTTTGCGTCAATAAACCAATCCAATTACCATGTTTCATACCTTTTTTTCATATTTGGTATAGAATAATGGCATTTTTCATTTTTCGTAGTTTTCGATATCGAAAAAGTGGGCCAAGATAAAGTGATTTCAGATAAGTATGTGAACTAAGTTTAGTAAAGATATATCGATTTTTGGTGAAGTTATCGTGTTAACGGCCGAGCGGAAGGACAGACGTGGCTTCAACCGATTTCGTCCATTTGCACAGGAAATAGAATCTATGCCCCTACCAAATTTCACAAGGATTGGTAAATTTCTGTTCGACTTATGGGATTAAAAGTATTCTAGACGAATTAAAGGAAAAAGGGTGGAGCCACGCCCATTTTGAAATTTACTTTTATTTTTGTATTTTGTTGTACCATATCATTACTGGAGTTGAATGTTGATATACTTTACTTATATACAGTAAAGATATTGAATTTTTTGTCAAAATTTGACTTTAAAAAAAATTTTTTTTAAAGTGGGCATGTTCGTAATCTGATTTTGCAAATTTTTACTTAGCACATATATTGCAATAGGAGTAACGTTCCTGCCAAATTTCATCACGATATCTTCACCGACTCGCAAATTACAGCTTGAAAAACTTTGAAAATACCTTCTTTTAAAAGTGGGCCGTGCCACGCCCATTGTCCAAACTTTTACTAATTTTCTATTCTGCGTCAACCCACCTACCAAGTTTCATCGCTTTAGCCGTCTTTGGGAATGAATTATCGCACTTTTTCGGTTTTCTCGAAATTTTCGATATCGAAAAAGGGGGCGTGGTTATGATCAGATTTCGTTCATTTTAAATAGCGATCTGGGATGAGTGCCCAGAAACCTACATACCAAATTTTATCAAGATACCTCAAAATTTACTCAAATTATCGTGTTTACGGACGGACGGACGGACGGAAATTGCTAAATGAGTTTCTTTTTTCGCCCAGATCATTTTGATAAATATAAGTCTATATCTATCTCGATTAGTTTATGCCGTTACGGATTAGCGTTATGCGAACAAAGTTAATGTACTCTGTGAGCTCTGCTCAGCTGAGTATAAAAAGTTACGGCATACAGAACCCCTGGGACGGGTGTTTTAAGTAGTAGCTATCGACAAGAAAGTTGTGAAATATAAGCCAGTCTTCAAAGAATATAAAATAAAATTCAGATAAGAAAAACTTCATTAGTATTAGGGGACATAGCACTCACTAATTTGAACTTAAAACAAAGAACACAGTAAATATGCTGAAAATACAGGAACATAAAAGTAATAATAAATATGTTAAATACATTCTAATTAAGTACGTATAAATTATTAGCAATAAGCAATCGAGCAAAGTTTATAATCGGATGATATACTTATTATACAAGCTAAGGAGTGTGTGCTAAATTCTATGAATTTTCTACCAATGTTGCCATATTTTTTTTTCTTTAGAAACTGAATTTTGCTTTCAAAAATTGACTCTCTGCAGAATGAACTATTTTTGCGGCGGCAAAATTTTTTTTTTTTTTTGTAAGCATGCCTCTTATATGTGTTATACTTAGATTTTTGCGTCGATTTGGCGCTGGCGCTGCTTTGAAATAACGCATATTGAAAGCTTCCCTGCTTGTTTAGCTTTAAAATAAGTTAAATATGGCAAAACTGGTTTCGTAAATTTTTTTCGTACAGAGAACATTCTTACACCTGACCTCTTTTCAAGTATAAGCAAATCATTTTTTGTAAAGCAGGGATGCACCTTAACGTTAAGCTAATCGTTTATCAAAAAATTTCCACCGTTTCCGTTGAAACACTTCGAAATATTATCGATAAAGAAATTATCAAGATAAATTGTATCTCGTTTTTAACCGAAACGAAAAGCTTTCGTTAACGTTAAAAACGTTAACGAAAACGTGATACTTTATGTTTGAATTGTGCTGGCAATGCTATAGCCATGGTGAAGCCGTAAGGTGGCAACAACGAGCGCACATACACACACAAACTCTATGTAATTTGTTTGTGTAATTCGTTGGTGGTAATGTCAAAAATACTCTGAGAAATGTTCGTACTGTCAAAATTCATGAGAAAAGTTGCAATCAGCTTGGATAATGCTTTCACCTTTAATGACTCCGCCATCAATCAGCTTTGCCAGCATAGTTTGAAATTAATAATCAACATAAACGATTTGATTTCGTTTTGATATGGCAGAAAACGAAACGAAATCACTTCGTTAATTTGACGATCTTAACGTTAATAAACGAAACGAAATGATATCGTTTCGTTGGTTAAGCATGCCTGTTGTAAAGTATTAAAAAAAATTATTCTAAATTTAAACCAATTTTTTTCTTGTTAATTATTTTAATGTTATAAATAAATAATTAAATTAAAAATTAAATTAGAAAATTAAATTATAATTGAAGGCATTTTTGTTTTTGTTATCAGGATACACAATATTGCACACCCGTTTAGCCACATACTTCTTCTTCATTCTTCTTCATTCATCTCGCCTCATTGTCCATCTCCTGTTGTCGTTGTTCTGTTATGGTTGATACGCTGAATAGGCCAACTTTTGCGCTTCGTCCAGTGTACGTCCATAGCCATGCTCTTCATGTGAATAATGTGGATGTGCAACAACTTCATAGTTTTCTTTCTTTGATTCAAGTAATTTTTTGAGGCCAATAATACCGCTAAGTATTAATGCAATTTTACCAATAACAAGCGCTTTGAATGAGATCAATGCCAAGAAACCGATGGCAAGTGGCAGAAGTGCAGCCATTTTCAGTTTGAAGAGTAACAACAATGGCATTAGATATTTCTTCTTTTCTTTTTTCTTACCGCGTGCTGGAATTTATAAAACAAAATTTACAGAAAGCTAATCAAATGTTTATTAGATAGCTGTGCAAGTTTTTCTTAAACTAAAAATATTTTCAAGAAAAATTGTTAATTTAAATAAATTGGTTTGTCTCCTTCAAGGAAAGGAAAAGGACAAAGAAAAGACTATATTTTTATTATTTATAAACAGAGAGTACCCTTTTAATTAAAGTATGGAAACATTTTTAAGGCAATTTTTAATTTATTAATTTTAGTTTTGAGTAAACAGTTAATCTAGTAAAAATATGACTTCATTTGAGGCTTTTAAAGAAATTCAAATAGTGTGGACCCAAACTTGGAGAACGCAACAAAGGCACTTTTGTTTGGAACCATGAAACATGACAAACATCATTTCAACAGTAAGCCCTTGGACATGGTTATCAGGTTTGTGAGTATATGTGTCCTAGAAAACTTCACAGAAAAGCATTTGAGACTTTTTACGTCAATTGTTTCCACTCGAAAAACTTGATATCTACAAAATCTACCAAAGTTATTGGAAATGTTTGCATAGTAGAGTACATTATTAAAAGTGAACAAGTAAGGAAGGTTAAGTTCGGGTGTAACCGAACATTACATACTCAGTTGAGAGCTATGGTGACAACATAAGGGAAAATAACCATGTAGGAAAATGAACAGAGGGAAACCCTGGAATGTGTATCAAATGAAAGGCATTAAAGAGTATTTTATGAGGGAGTGGGCCATAGTTCTATAGGTGGACGCCATTTAGGGATGTAGCCATAAAGGTGGATCAGGGTTGACTATAGAATGCGTTTGTACGATATGGGTATCAAATGAAAGGTATTAATGAGTATTTTAAAAGGGCGTGGACCTAAGTTCTGTAGATGGACGGCTTTTCGAGATATCGCCGTATAGATGGACCAGGGGTGACTCTAGAATGCGTTTGTACGATATGGGTATCAAATGAAAGGTGTTAATGAGCATTTTAAAAGGGAGTAATCCTTAGTTCCATAGGTGGACGCCGTTTCGAGATATCGCCATAAAGGTGGACCAGGGGTGACCCTAGAATTTGTTTGCACAATATGGGCATCAAACGAAAGGTGTTAATGAGTATTTTAAAAGGGAGTGGGCCTTAGTTCTATGGGTGGACGCCTTTTCGGGATATCTCCATAAACGTGGACCAGGGGTGACTCTAGAATGCGTTTGTACGATATGGGTATCAAATGAAAGGTGTTAATGAGTATTTTAAAAGGGAGTAATCCTTAGTTCCATAGGTGGACGCCGTTTCGAGATATCGCCATAAAGGTGGGCCAGGGGTGACTCTAGAATTCGTTTGTGCAATATGGGTATCAAACGAAAGGAGTTAATGAGTATTTTAAGAGGGAGTGGGCCTTTCTGGACCAGGGGTGACTCTAGACTTTGTTTGTACGATATGGGTATCAAATGAATGGTGTTATTGAGTATTTTTAAAAGGGAGTGGGCCTTCGTTCTATAGGTGGACGCCTTTTCGAGATATCGCCATAAAGATGGACCAGGTGTGACTCTAGAATGCGTTTGTACGATATGGGTATCAAATGAAAGGTGTTAATGAGTATTTTAAAAGGGAGCAATCCTTAGTTCCATAGGTGGACGCCGTTTCGAGATATCGCCATAAAGGTGGGCCAGGGGTGACTCTAGAATTCGTTTGTGCAATATGGGTATCAAACGAAAGGAGTTAATGAGTATTTTAAGAGGGAGTGGGCCTTTCTGGACCAGGGGTGACTCTAGACTTTGTTTGTACGATATGGGTATCAAATGAAAGGTGTTAATGAGTATTTTTAAAAGGGAGTGGGCCTTCGTTCTATAGGTGTTCGCCTTTTCGAAATATCGCCATAAAGGTGGACCAGGGGTGACTCTAGAATGAGTTTGTACGATATGGGTATCAAATTAAAGGTATTAATGAGAGTTTTAAAAGGGAGTGGTGGTAGTTGTATATGTGAAGGCGTTTTCCAGATATCGACCAAAATGTGGACCAGGGTGACCCAGAACATCATCTGTTGGATACCGCTAATTTATTTATATATGTAATACCTGCCAAGATTTTAAGGGTTTTTTATTTCGCCCTGCAGAACTTTTTCATTTTCTTCTACTTAATATGGTAGGTGTCACAACCATTTTATAAAGTTTTTTCTAAAGTTATATTTCGCGTCAATAAAACAATCCAATTACCTTACCATATTTCATCCCTTTTTTCGTATTTGGTATAGAATTATGGCATTTTTTTCATTTTTCGTAATTTTTTATATCGAAAAAGTGGGCGTGGTCATTGTCGGATTTCGTTCATTTTTCATACCAAGATAAAGTGAGTTCAGATACGTACGTGAACTGAGTTTAGTAAATATATATCGATTTTTGCTCAAGTTATCGTGTTAACGGCCATGCGGAAGGACATACGGACGACTTTGTATAAAAACTGGGCGTGGCATCAACCGATTTCGCCCATTTTCACAGAAAACAGTTAACGCCATAAAATCTATGCCCCTACCAAATTTCAAAAGGATTGGTTAATTTTTGTTCGACTTATGGCGTTAAAAGTATCCTAGACAAATTAAATGAAAAAGGGCGGAGCCACGCCCATTTTTAAATTTTCTTTTATTTTTGTATTTTGTTGCACCATATCATTACTGGAGTTGAATCTTGACATAATTTACTTATATACTGTAAAGATATTAAATTTTTTGTTAAAATTTTACTTTAAACAAAATTTTTTTTTAAAAGTGGGCGTGGTCCTTCTCCGATTTTGCTAATTTTTATTAAGCGTACATATAGTAATAAGAGTAACGTTCCTGCCAAATTTCATCATGATATCTTCAACGACTGCCAAATTACAGCTTGCAAAAGTTTTAAATTACCTTCTTTTAAAAGTGGGCGGTGCCACGCCCATTGTCCAAAATTTTACTAATTTTATATTTTGCATCATAAGTTCAACTCATCTACCAAGTTTTGTCGCTTTATCGGTCTTTTGTAATGAATTATCGCACTTTTTCGGTTTTTCGAAATTTTCGATATCGAAAAAGTGGGCGTGGTTATAGTCCGATATCGTTCATTTTAAATAGCGATCTGAGATGAGTGCTCAGGAACCTACATACCAAATTTCATCAAGATACCTCAAAATTTACTCAAGTTATCGTGTTAACGGACGGACGGACGGACGGACGGACGGACGGACGGACATGGCTCAATCAAATTTTTTTTCGATCCTGATTATTTTGATATATGGAAGTCTATATCTATCTCGATTCCTTTATATATGTACAACCAACCGTTATCCAATCAAACTTAATATACTCTGTGAGCTCTGCTCAACTGAGTATAAAAAGGGGTAACCGAAATATGAACGGATTGCGATGATACAGGGTGTCAAAAATTAGTTTTTTAGACGATGGTATAAGTATACGAGCCTGGTTTCATTGGGCCACTTGAGGGCAGCGCGCTGCCACAACGTCCATTAAAAAAAAAAAAAAAAAAAAAAAAAAAAAAAAAAAATCACTCTTTGACGTAGACAGCCATCTCAACCGTTGAACTTTAGCTGAAATGATGATATTTCATTCTAACAGAGTGAATATCAATGCATTAACTTTGGTTCGTAAACTGTCATTTCGGTATACTTATTGGTGGGTCTATCTCTTCTGCTTCAAGGACTTAAAACATTTGATTTCGGACCAAATTTACGGCGTTTTCTTTTCTAAAACTAATGTCGCCCCATTAAGTTTTTACAGCTCGTTGGTAAGTTTGTGCATTTCTTTCACAAAATATTTTAAACTGAATAAGAAAAGGAGCACCGTTACCTTCAAATGCAGCCATTTTGCACAGATCTAGGTGACTTAGTCCAAAACTTAGAAGTTAATAGTGCTACTTGAGGGCAACAATTTTTCCAGAAAACAAAACACTATTAATTTTCATGAAAGCATTAAAAAGAAAGCAGAGAACCTACAAGAGCAGCAAAGAGCACCAAAAACAATATAATAATTAGAACTGAAGGAGAAAACAACTTTCTATAGTTTTAAGAGGAAACTATTGACTACAAGGAAAATTAAAGATGGACAGTAGGCGGGAAAGTAAATATATATATATATGTATCTTGATGCTATCTTGTATTGCTTACAGGTTTAGAAATTGCTGCATGCCACACATACCTGAAGTTGCATTATTGCTATACAGGAAGATAGAAATTTGTTGCTGACAAATGGACATTAAATGAACAGAAAGTGGTAAGGTGAGGGACATTAGAGTGAAAGGAAAGGAAAGAGTAAGAGTGACAGCAAGATTGGACTACAGAGAATCGGAAGAAATGGGCAGATGGCGAGAAAACCCGAATAACCGACAGAAGCAAATAGAATGCCATAGCAATTTTTGTTGTCATATTGGCCTACTGAATTGTAAAATCGCGGGTTCGAATCGAGCCCAAGGCCTTACAATAATTATTTTATCTTATTATTGTTATGATACGTTTTTTCTTAAATGAAAAAAATTTTTAACTTAGAATAGAAGAAAGAAAAAAAGTAGACTAACGCCAAAGCTCGTTGTATGGATCCATTTCGGGAACTGCTAAATTCCTTCATTGGCAACGTTTAGGCGCCGCTGCTCTAACCATTCAGCTATCACAGCGGTTGTTTTTTGTCTTCATGATTTCTACTTCTATCCTGTTTCCTTAATTGATTTTCACAGCGCTGCGACATCTGTTGCAGAAAAGATGTGACAATTGTACTTCTCTTATGGCAATGATGCCATAGTGTCATATTTATTCCCCATGCTCTGGGATGTACTAAAAATTTGTATTGTTATATTGGCCTACTTTTCTTTGCTCTATTCTAATATAAACAATTTTTTCATTTAAATACTTTTTGGAGACCAATATTAACAACGAAAAAAATGACCTGAGTAGCAATTGATGTAGCCTTAGGAGCATTGCAAAAATAACAATGAAGTAAGTATCAGTTCGGGCGAAACCTAGCATTATGTACCCAGCATGCGTTTAAAAAGAAATGTCAAGAACATTGATATGAAAGCTGAAACAAACTTAATATAGGCTCATTCCATTTCAAGACACCCGGTCCGCGCAGGACATGATTTTTGATTTCGATGAAATTTTAATATGTTGTTCTTTGGTTAAAATAACGAAACACGTGTTTTTTTTTTTTGCCTCAAAAAAATGTTTTTTCGGATTTATCGGCAATTGAATTCCATAAAATGCAATCGGTATTTTATTCACCTATTTTTTTAACTGTCAATAACTTTGTTAAAAATTTACCGATTCTCATGATTTTTTCTTTGAAATGTTCGTTATTACTTTTAATTTTATATAAATTTATAAAAAATTGCATATAGTTACAAAAAAATAATTTTTTTAGTATTTAGTAAAAATGTATGACTTTTTTTTTTAAATTAATATTTCAAATAACGGTTATTGTTTTTGTTTAAACTTTTTTATATCGGGTGACCAGTTTTATATTTTAACTTGGGTAAATATCCATTAGCCAACGCTCGTTGTTTTTGAAATATGGATTTTTGAATATTAATCTTTTTTTCGCCATATATTTATGCATTACATATGAGCATACAAGGCGATCAGTGCCAAATGCTTAAAATTAATTAAATGTCCTGCGCGGACCGGGTGTCTTGAAAGGGAATGAGCCTATACATATGCAAATATCGTATTTCGTGAGAAGCTATAAAACAGTTACGGTCATACCAAATCTCGTTAAACTAAGTCGCTTTTTGTTTGAGTTTGATTTAAACAAGTAAGGAAGTATAAGTTCGGGTGAAACCGAACATTACATACCCAGCTGTACACTTGAAATGCTGTTGTTTTTTGTTTTGTGTGCTTAATAGTGTTACAAGGCTGCGCAAAAATACATATACATATGGTTCTATTCTGAAGAATTTTTCTTCGAGTTATGGTTCCCGGAACATAGAAAATTGCTTAGTCATAAAAAGGGCAGTGCCACGCCCATTTTTTAAATTTGAAGTTTTTCCTATTTCTTGTTAGAAATCCACTTGGAAAATGAAATACCATTAATATAAAGCTCTTTTTGCAAAGATATAGCTTATTTTATTCGTCCACGACCCTTTTAAATATCTTTTATATAAAAGTGGGGGTGGTCCTTAACCGATTTCGTTAATTTTTCTACAAAGCATTCCTTGTAGTAAAGGCAACCTCTCTGCCGAATTTTGTTACGATAGGCTTAACGATTTTTGATTTACAATTAATAATATTTGTAAAATTGATTTTATCATAAGTAGGCGGTGCCACGCCCCTTTAAATTTTTTTTTTCATATTTTTATCAAGAGTCTGAATATCAGTCCACACGTCAAATTTCAACATTCTAGGTGTATTATTTACTAAATAATTAGGTTTTCTGTGTTTTCCAAAAGGTTATATATATAAAAAGTGGGAGTGGTTATCATCCAATTTCGCTTATTTTCAATAAGTCTATTCTGGGTCCAGCTCATGTACCAAATTTGGTGAAGATATCTCAATATTTACTCAAGTTATTGTGTTAATGGTCAGACGGATGGACGGACGGACGGACATGGCTCAATCAAATTTTTTTTCGATACTGATGATGTTGATATATGGAAGTCTATATCTATTTCGATTCCTTTATACCTGTACAACCAACCGTTATCCAATCAAAGTTAATATACTCTGTGTACAAGTACAGATTGTGAAGAATTAAAAGGAGCGGACCAGAACAAATGTTTTTTTTAATTTTCATTCTTTGCACTGCCATATATACATAGGTAACGAGGTAACGTGTCATAGGTATATTGCAAATTTTGTGATGGCGAAAACTTTTAGCAACTTAAAAAAAAAAAAATTGGCGTGGATGTTAACGAATTTTCCTCAGATCTAAGTATAAAACCAAGAACCATAATTTTGCAAAACTGTAAATTGATATGGGCGGCTTCTAGTTAAAGGCTTTCAAGCTTCTAAATTTTCTTCTCCCTAATATGGGCGGTGTTAGAAGGCCAAAATCGTATAAAGGGTTAAGAGCCAATCGAGTAAGTTAGCTTATCCCATCTATAAGCACATTTACTCCCAACGCCCATGCCTTCGCATAGCAGTTTTTAAATTTGATATGAACGCAATCATTTCTTATTTTTACTGTCACCACTTAAAAAAGCATACGGTGTCCAGTGACGGTATCACCTTAAACTGGAACAATGTCATATGTTTGTTGTTGCTTGTTTTATAGTTGGGTGACAGCTCAAGTGATTTCTCCAAGGCTGTTTTGTATGCTGCTTGGATATTTGCGGCAACGACGCAACTTATTGTCACTTTCCTTATTCGTATGGTCAGAAAGTAGCTGATTGCATGTTTAATATGCACATTTGACAAATATTTAATTTCTCTATTTACATAAAAGCTTTTCCTTTTTCGCATGCTCACACGCACACACACACATATCCACATACATACATACGCCTACATAAGTGGTTTGATTACATTTGTATGCTCAACGCATTTCGCTAATTTCATTTCATTATTTGTATGGCAACAACAACTTTGGCTAAGTAGGTAGACAACAACAAAAAACGACAACAACATAAATAACAGTAATGAAGGCGATAGTTTTATAAAAACCATAATTAACAATTTTGTTTGCATTAATGTTTGGCTCTATGCCCACGAGCTTCATGCGAGAAAGTGCTTTATATGTACCACCCGGTTTGTGGAGATGTGGCTAATTTTGGCATTCAATTGAAGGCGATTTGCGTTTATTCGCGTACTAAGCAGCTTTAGTTTTTAATAACAGCAAGCAGTTTCTGAAACGACTTTTAAAGAGATTAATCACTTACTTGGTAGTGTGGAATGGGGTCCCAGTTGGAGTTTGGGGGCCCATGCAATATTAGTAAAGCAACACTTAAAACTACGTCCAGCACAGCTCGCCTTAGGGACGTGCAAAAATTCAAATTCCGCTCGAGTGTGGAGGAGTAGTGCTTTGTTCCTACCCAGACATCAACTGAGGCTTTGATATAACCGGCTATAAGTGTCAACAAAAATGTTGGCAGGTGCTCTACTTTGCACATCGTTTGCCGAAGGCTTCTACAGAGGCTCTTGCCAGCTAATATATCTTTTATCTGCCTTCTAAGAAAACTCACCTCCTTATTCCACTATAGCATCATTGCTTTTCCACGGAATTTACTTGGCGAGCAAGTTCCATTATACGCAGTCATAATGAAATTGTTGGATGTTGGACGTTCCTGGATCTCAATTTAGTTCGTTCGTTTGTGGCTTCTAAAGGTTCCTCCCTTCTCTAACCCTGACACAAAGATGCTCTCAGAATGATGGCTGATCAGGCACCCCTAGTAATACGTTAATATATCAAGTTCTAAACTCAAGGGTTAGGAAGAGTTCGCGCGCCGCCAATTTACTGTTTTGGGGGATTATCTGCGCGACTCACAACACATTTTGGCTGATTGTTCCCCTTCGTAGTTCTTCTACGTTCCCCTCTTGATTTCTTGTTTACAGACTTTCGAGATATTTTCTGACCAATCCTGTTTCTTTAACGAGAACTAGGGGGTGGGGAGGGATGGCCTAGAAGGTTTAATGCGGTCATAGTCCCAAGGTCGGTATAATACCTTAATAGTGCCTGTTACGGGGACGTACCGTATTTACATGTATCCGGCCAGGGACAATTAACATCGATAACACTCCCCAAAACCTTCGGTGAATATCTTTATCTTTGCAATACAACTTCATTATGCGTGGTTTTGGTATCGTGGGGATCTGCGCTCTATCCACCACTTCAATACGTGCGCTCCTGCCCCGCCTCAGCAATGTCGCATGCTCTGATCTCTGAACCATTAAACCACCTCGCTCAATCAAAGGTTGGAAGCGACCTAGTTAGCTCTTGGTTTCTTTCTAAATATCTGCCTCTTTTTGCTGCTCCTTTATATTTGGATTCCTTCTGGTTACAGCTTTAGACCCACTTATCTTGTCTATGCAGTTGGCTTGCTTCGTGGCCCTGGGACTGAGTCGTTTTTGGATTTTTTAAAGCAAGGTTTTTGCCTTCAGCCGAACGTTGCCTCTTCATTCTGTCCGCGAATCTTTTTCGTCCTCATCCCATTCCAAGCGCTTCACTCTCCTCCCAAGCGCTGCACAATTTTTAGTGCTGCACTGTACTGCTAGAGAGCTTTCTTTCTCCCTCTACTCCGTATCTTTTCCACTCTACCTCTACGTGTGGGTTCACCTTTTGTTCCATCACGGGGCTCGTTGACTTTTGCACTACTTTCGTTCCCTGGCTCCGACTTATCACTTGTTGCGCTTGTCGTGCGACCTCGTTCTTACTTATTAACATAATTTTTGTCGTAAGACCACCTCACCGACAAAGCTGGCTCAGCGGTCTAATATTAAAAATAGCGAAGAGAATCGTACAGTAGCGTCCCTTACTGTGGTAATGTCATCATTACTTCCCTAGGCAGCCCGCACCATCTTCTTATAAGCAGGGTCCGCATAACACGCTGTACTAGAAAGGTTGGCAGGTTTTGGTGCCCTACAGCCCGCCGTGCTCCTATGAGGCGGAATGGCTAGATGCAGCCACATATTAGGGTGCCATGGAGTTTGGCTATGCGCTAACATCATCGGCAAGTTGCCTACCCTAGCGATGGATCTGTAGACTTGCGTTGAATAGAATCATAAAAGATTACTGAGCTGTGGCTCCTCATTGTCGGCTTATCAACTTTAATAATGAAAAATTATAGAAATGGCGAGATGATCAATGAGAGAAGCCGTGAGCACTAAATCACTTTTGCCACATCTGGACGGGGAGAGTACTAACAAAACCAGGGTATAGCCTTAAGAAAGGCTTGTGCCGTCAATAATTTTCTGGAGATCAGAAGGATCATATATCTTGTATCTTTTATGGGTGGGTACCATATTCAATTTAAAATTGAAAGTTTCTCGAAAAAATCTCTCGAGACAATCTAAACATCCTGTAACATTTCTACAAAATGTAAATAAACAAACACAAAAATGTCTTAATGACAATAAATAAGAAAATATTTATTAACGAGCTCAACAAAGCACCGTTGTACTTTCGAGAGCAAACCATAAAAAGCCTGTTGAGCATCACCGGTTTGACGACCTCAAAATTTGCCACATTTGCTATCACACAAACGCACCTGGTCATGCAATCTCAGCCAAAGACAAGATTCAACAATAAAAACAGGATTTTTTAAGCTTCACTATGAGTATGAAACAACAACAATGCATAACCCACATAAAAGTCAATTGTATCCGTATGACATATACACACACATACTGCCTGCATGTGATGTTGTGATAGCAAACTGTGATATCAATTGCTTGGCGCTATTGAACCGATTGCCCGTAAAAAGTTGTCCAGTTATTATTTTCTGTTGCAACTATTTCCCTCCCTCTTGTTGGCGAGCTAAACGGTTTAAGTTTTCTCTACTTTTCCTGAAACTTTTTCTTTTTAATGCATTAAAGTTTCAAGATGATACATACATACATACCTACATATATGTAATATAAAAATGTCAAGTCTGTTTTTTTGTTTTTGTGGCACATTTTCTTTTCTATACTTACATTCTTCGAGCGCGCGTTGCATATCCTGTATTGAGTCTTTTGGCACTTTGAACTGCAATGTGTGTGTGCCGAAGAAACGCGCAATACGTTCCACCAACATAACATCGACCTCATTTTCGCGCGCTTCTGGCTCTTCAGGTAAGGCAGCATCATTGAATGAACGTGCCGCTGGGATATCGTCAGTCTTTATAAGTGAAATACCTTCGGTCAGTTTGACATCACCATTTTCAGAGTCGAAATAGTGTAACGCTCGCTCCTGGGAAATGAAAAGAGGAAAAGTTGTTGTGAAAATGATGGAAAATAATATAAAAAAAGATGATAAAAAAATTTTAAGCACTACCTTTATATAAATGCACCAAAAAATAGAAGGCAATGTTTCCTTTAATACAGACATATTCTTTTTGAATTTTGACTAAAAAACTTTAACAATAGCTCTTGTAAAAGAATTTTGGGATTTAAAACTATAAAGGTGGAGCGCAATCTTTTAATTTAAGGCAACCCATGTACTTGGGAGTAACTAATTGATTATTTAGAATTTAAACACCAGCTCAACCTTTATAATTTTAAATCCCAAAATTCTTTTACAAGAGCTATTATTAAAGTTTTTTATTCAAAATTCAACAAGAATATGTCTGTATTAAAGGAAAAATTGCCTTCTATTTTTTGGTGCATTTATATAAAGATATGCTTAAAATTTTGTTATCATCTTTTTATTTTCAATTTTTTAGTACTGCCTACAAAAAGCAATTTCAACTTTGATTAGTAACTTAAGTAATCGCTAAGTGAAAATTCTTATCTTTATTTTTTTGTTCCAAATAGCAAGATTTAAGAGAAGTAATGGAATTTTCGCTGACAACACTGGCGAAAACAACAGAATTCCACCTCGCATCATAACAAGAGAATTCCACCTCGTTTGTCAGCTACTTAATTTGCACAGTTGAAAATCGTGGTGAAATTCGCATATGCCTGAAATTCTAAAAGAATCGTGGTGAAAGTCGCGTACGCCTAAAAGTATGCAGGGCGTGCATTGAGTTGGGCCTTCAACGAGGTGCCATGAAGGTATGGCCTAATCTTCTAACTAGTTCGAGTTGTGCGTTACGTAGCTCAAATTTTGTGATCAAATATTGCACTGTCACCGAGTTTTAAACTATATTTCAGGTTTAAGGTCTCTAGATATCCAGGAAGTTAGTTAAAAATTGATTGCAGGATTCCCAATTTAAAATTAGTTTTCTCAATATCTCGATCCATGCCCCACCTAACGGATTTTTTTGAGAAAATATTGCACTGTCACCGGGTTCTGACTTACGGCTCAATTTTCATATCTCAAGCTTACCGGGAAGTTACTCCAAAATCGATCGCAAAATTCCCCTCGTTTTTCAGGAATTTGTAGTTATCTCAACTAGCACGCCACCTAGTGGAACTTTGTTTTCCATAGATTGTATTGTCACCGGGTCTCGAACTATGTGCTAAGTTACAAGTCTCTAGGTAACCGGAAAGTTGGTTAAAAATTGGATTGAAAGATTCCCAAATTAAAATTAATTTTCCTAATATATCGATCCATGCGCCACCTAGCGGAATTTTTTTGGTCAAATGTTGCATTGTCACCGGGTTCTGACCCACGGCCCAATTTTCAAGTCTCTAGCTCACCGGTAAGTTACTCAAAAATCGATCGCCAGATTCCCCTCGTTTTTCAGGGATTTGTAGTTATCTCAATTAGCATGCCACCTAGCGGAACTTTGTTTTCTATAAATTGTATTACCACCGGATCTCGAACTATGTGCGTTAAAAATGGATTGAAAGGCTCCCAAATTCAAATTGATTTTCCTAATATCTCGATCCATGCGCCACCTAGCGGAATTTTTTTAAATAAAACATTGCATTGTCACAGGGTTCTGACTTACGGCTCAAGTTTCATATCTCCAGCTCACCGGGAAGTTACTCAAAAATCTATTGCAAGATTCCCTGTCTTTTTTCAGGGATTTTCGTTTATATCGATTCATTTGCCACCTGGCGGCATTTTGTTTTCCACGAATTGTAGTGCCATCGACTCGTAAACTATGTGCTTAGATTCAAATATCTGGATCACCGAGAAGTTAAGTAAAGGTCGATCGCAAAATTTTCATTTTAAAATAAATTTTCTGTATATCTCGATCGGTGCGCCACCTAGCGGATTTTTTCACTTGCATTGTAATGTCTCTCAGATCTGAACTATGTTCTGAGTATCGAGTGTCTAGCTCAACGGGAAGTTACCGAAAAAGACTTTTCCGTGGGTCAAAAATTCGTATGGAAATGAGGGGACAAACATGAAAGCGACTTAATATAAAGGTAATTATAATAAAAAACGTTTCTAAGTAGCTTGATTAAAAAGTATATCGAACTAGTTGAGCCATGACTAGTGACATTAGGCGATGAAGCGAGCAGTGTCGTGCGACTCGATGAGCTGTCTACAGTTGTAACACCTCTCCCACAATCGATCTCCTAATTCCTGCACATTAGGTTGTACTGTTATTTTGAGACATCTATTGAAAAAAGTAAGTTGAAAAAAATAAAAACTAGGTGAGTCGACATAAAGGTTCCAGTTGTCGAACCAGAGGCAGTCGGAATATTGTCCTGAAGTTGCCTTTTCTATGCCGTAAGGGAAAGTTTTGGCGCCTTCCAAAAAAACTCCAACTTGGGTCATTATGGAATGAAAGTTATTCATCTGGTACTATTTTCAGTATCCCTCAATAAATATCGGCTAATTAATATTCCACAATGAAGCAAAAATATGTTTACTATATTCACAAGGCCGTATTTTCTTGGTCGAAAATATTCTTTAAAGTTCTCTGTACCAGATGTGTCAACTTCTTACATCACATGCCACTCCAATGAGAGGCTTTTTTTGCAGTAAGATTCATATGTATGTATGTAGCTTTTTGCCTAAGACGGCCCATACATGACACAAAAGCCATGCGCAAATATAAAACGATGGAATTTGTGCAAATGAAAATTTTGATATACACGGCTCAAAAACACTGCGCAATATTCATTTTTAGTGTAGCGCAACAAATGAAACATGTGTTTTAATTGTATAAAAAAGGCACTAATTGTATAAAAAAACACTACTTATTATCCACAGTGCTGGTAATTCACAGTATAAGTCGAAAAACTCGCACCAGAAGCGTTTATTTTCCATTTTATTTATAATATATATATTTTAGTTGCAAGACCAGCTCAACTCATTGCAGCACTGCGCAATATTCATTTTTCAACTAGCGCAACAAATGAAACATTGTTATAATTGTATAAAAAATTATTATGTATTATTAAATTTGTGTGAATTCCTGTTACAAGCTAGAGATGGTCCTTACGCCTTCGATATTAACATTTTTAAGAAACAATTACTGATTTTATATTATCATAAACCACAGGTAAACTGTGTCACATTCACCACACACAAAGAAAAAAGCATGTGCAATATTTGCAGACATGCGTAAATATCAAAATCGTTTTGATTTTAGCACAGTTCTCTGCGCAAATAGCGCAACCAGTGCACACACCGGGCAAATCCTTGCGCAAATTGGTAATTGGCACAAGGATACTTGAGCCGTGTAATTGGCGTATAAGTAAGGTTAGTTAAGGTTGAATTAGGCGGGCAATAAAGATCTCACATATACTGAATGTGAAAAACCCCAAACAGGTGCCAGTACCTAAGTTATGACAGAAATACGTCCTCTTGGCAAATACTAGAAGCTCTCTAGGACCTGGCTTAATGGCTGCTTCAGCTGCGCCTGATAGCTGCAGCATTGACTTCGAGGGCGCAGGAAATGAATACAGAACTTGCTCACCCGCTTCCGCCTACAGTCCGCATTTCTACATCTGCTGTCTGTCATTGACGAAGTATGTATGTGACGCTAGAAGGCAGTGTCCGGTTGGTATGCCTTCCGTGAGCCTTAAATTTTCTATCTTTAGAGATATGAGCAACTTTGTAGGTCTGACATCGTATGATATCCACATAATCTGTCTCCTTTTTATTTCTCCCAAGCGGATTGGGACGCTTATCGTCGACTCATCGAGTGAAACGCCCTCCTTTACCAAATCAACGGCCTTTTCGTAACCTTTAATCCCTCTTTGAGTGGGAACCCAGTAAAGATGTAAGGTCCACCCTGAGCGAAGTCTCTCCAACCAAGAAGGGTAAGAGAAAAATGGTAAACTAAGAGTAAAAACAAGTAAGGAAGGCTAAGTTCGGGTGTAATCGAACATTACATACTCAGCTGAGAGCTTTGGAGACAAAATAAGGGAAAATCACCATTTAGCAAAATGAACCTAGGGTAACCCTGGAATGTGTTTGTATGACATGTGTATCAAATGAAAGGTGTTAATGATTAATTAAAACGTAGTGGGCCTTAGTTCTATAAGTGGACGCCTTTTCGAGATATCTCAACAAGGGTGGACAAAAACTGCGGTGTCGACTTAAATACTCTCTTGGCCAGAGCGTTTTCATCCATTCGCATAACAGGACCTAGCCAGCGAACGCTTTGGGCTTTTATTTGCTGAAAAAAAAAGGGTGACTGTAGAATGTGTTTGTGCGATATGGGTATCAAATTAAAAGTATTAATGAGGGTTTTAAAAGGGAGTAGGCCTTAGTTGTATATGTGAAGGAGTTTTCGAGATATCGACCAAAATGTGGACCAGGGTGACACAGAACATCATCCGTCGGGTACCGCTAATTTATTTATATATGTAATACCACGAACAGTATTCCTGCCAAGATTCAAGGGCTTTTGATTTCGCCCTGCAGAACTTTTTCATTTTCTTCCACTTAATATGGTAGGTGTCACACCCATTTTACAAAGTCTAAAGTTATATTTTGCGTCAATAAACCAATCCAATTACCATGTTTCATCTCTTTTTTCATATTTGGTACAGAATTATGGCATTTTTTTTAATTCTTCGTAATTTTCGATATCGGAAAAGTGGGCGTGGTCATAGTCGGATTTCGCCATATTTTATACCAAGATAAAGAAACTTCAGATAAGTACGTGAACTAAGTTTAGTTAAGATATATCAATTTTTGCGCAAGTTATCGTGTTAACGGCCGAGCGGAAGGACAGACGGTCGACTGTGTATAAAAACTGGGCGTGGCTTCAACCGATTTCGCCCATTTTCACAGAAAACAGTTACCCTCATAGAATCTATGTCCCTACCAAATTTCACAAGGATTGGTAAATTTTTGTTCGACTTATGGCATTAAAAGTATTCTAGACGAATTAAATGAAAAAAGGCGTAGTTACGCCCATTTTGAAATTTTCTTTAATCTTTGTATTTTGTTGCACCATATCATTACTGGAGTCGAATGTTGACATAATTTACTTTTATACTGTAAAGATATTAAATTTTTTGTTAAAATTTGACTTAAAAAAAAAATTTTTTTTAAAGTGGGCGTGTTCGTCATCCGATTTCGCTAATTTTTATTTAGCACACATATAGTAATAGGAGTAATGTTCCTACCAAATTTCATCATGATATCTTCAACGACTGCCAAATTACAGCTTGCAAAACTTTTAAATTACCTTCTTTTAAAAGTGGACGCTGTCACGCCCACTGTCCAAAATTTTTCTAATTTTCTATTTTGCGTCATAAGGTCAACGCACCTACCAAGTTTCATTGCTTTATCCGTCTTTGGTAATGAATTATCGCACTTTTTCGGTTTTGCGAAATTTTCGATATCGGAAAAGTGGGCGTGGTTGTAGTCCGATTTCATTCATTTTAAACAGCGATCTGAGGTGAGCGCCCAGGAACCTACATACCAAATTTCATCAAGATACCTCTAAATTTACTCAAGTTATCGTGTTTACAGGCGGACGGACAGACGGACATGGCTAAATGAATTTCTTTTTTCACCCAGATCATTTTGATATATAGAAGTATATATCTATCTCGACTAGTTTATGCCGTTACGGATTACCGTTATGCGAACAAAGTTAACATACTCTTTACGCAGTCAAGTTTATTTCCGCAACTTTGAGTGTTGTTTAGTTAAAAATTATCTTGAATATGTACGTCTTATAGGTAGGATGCAGTTCTAAATATGTTGGTAGGGCTACACACTTTGTTTGAAATGGGTAAGGGAAAAGGGAGGAGATTGAAAAAGGGAAAGTGAAATCAGGGAGGTAAAGAGAATCTGGGCGAGGAGGGAAACTGAAAGAAGAGAGTGCGGAAATGGATAAAGGTAGGGAGTGCAAAAGAAATAAAGGGCATATATATAAAAGGTGTCAAAAAAGGGAAAATAAAAGGGTTAAGAAAGGGAAAGAAAAAGGGAGAAGGTGCGAAAACATCATCAAAATTTATGATGAAGATGCTTCGCAATAACTAAAGCCAACTGGGAGCACTAAGAGAGGTAAAGTACTCTTCCACCTTCAGTGAAGGTCTCCCCTTTCCTCTGCTTAAAAACTGCTGTGTCGACTTAAATACTCTCTTGGCCAGAGCGTTTTCATCCATTCGCATAACAGGACCTAGCCAGCGAACACTTTGGGCTTTTATTTGCTGAAAGATCTTCAAATCTGCGAAAAGTGCTACATCTCGTCGTTAAACCTCCCCTCGAACCATAAATGTTCCGGAGAACTTTTCTGTCAAACACTTCAAGAGATATCACGTCTTCTCTCGCCACCGTCCATGATTCTAAGCCTAACATTAAGATATGACTAGCTCTTGCAGAGCGAATTTGGTTCGTAGAGAGAGGACTTTACAATTCATTGCCTAGTCAGTCCCAAGCAGCACTTGTTGGCAAGAGTTATTCTCCGTTTGATATTTTCACACGATTAAAGGCTGCTTTGAAGTCGACATACAGGTTGTGAGTTGTATCGTCAAGATTGATAAGGACCAATGAGTTCGCTGATGGCACAGATTAGAAGTGGAATATAAAATGGCAGTGAAATAGATGTGGAATGAAAACTGAAGAAGGGGAAATTCATGGGGAAGACCCACAAAAGATGGAAAAAAGAAGAAACAGTGAGAGTGAAAGCAGAAGGTTAGCTACAAATACATGGAGAGACAGATGCAGGGAAATCTGCACAGCGACGTAATATAGACTGGTTATAATTACTTTCGAATTATTTTTATGTTCTGCAAAAAGCCAGAAAGGGTTTACAAGTATCTCATTAATGTTTTGTACATTAAAAGCCTAAAAGCTTCTCTTCTACGCAAAGTTTTGGATCAGCCCTACCTTAGCGTCACCACAAGAGGACGCATCTTTCATTTACTAAATCTCCTGGCACATTCCTTAAAGCTATATGATGGAAGGTAATGCCCAGGTTTTAAGTACCGTTTAAGCAAGTTAATTGCAGTTTAACAATACCACTGTCTGATGAGCTAAGCTGTAGTTAGAATCGAAACCCAAAGACTGCGCCCAAGAAAGAAGATCTATGGGAAAGATGTCTGCTCAGTGTTCTCCTTATAACTTACGTAAACAATGTTTATATCTGTTTATGCACTACTACCTCGTTAACAGGTAAATTTTTATGAAACTATGTACATTGCTTACTAGATTTTAAGAATTTTTACAAGGTTGCCACATATTTGAAAGTTTTAAAAAATTAAATGAAATAGGAAAATATGGGCAAACGATACGCAAGTTTTTTGCGTCGTATTTCACCAAATATATCTCAAATTATATCACTTTCTTTCTCGTTCTCTTCCACTATATCTTCCGTTTTTATTCCTATTCTTATCCATACCCAATTTTATTTATCTGCCTCCCACTTCCGAACCCATTCCCACTCCAACAAATGATCCCAATCCCATGCCCCCAGCGGGCTAGGGGGATTTGAATATACCAGCGGCATGTATGCCTGTCGTATGAGGCGACTAAAATACCAAATTGATTCAAGGGGATGTGTAGCGCAAGCCTTTCAAGGGGTTGCCAGCGCAATATATAGCCTCTTCCACCCAATTGTCAACGTCACCTAACCGTGGCGAATCCTGTTTCTTTAACAGCCAAGGCTCTGGCTACCCTAAGGTCCTCATGGATCCAGGGGTTGGAGCGTTGTATGGCCTAGAAGGTATCATGTGGGCAAACCAAATCATTTCCGAGATGATCGGGCTTGTACCTTAACACAACAACAACATCCCACTCCCATACCCACTCCTACTTACACTCGTATTCTCATCTTTTTTCACTTCCATTCAGCCTCGAATTCCCACACCCACTTCCGCTCCATCTACCTCTAAATTTCCTCATATATGCAATCTCTTTCCAATTTCAATATCTTCGTTTTTATGAACCAACAAGAAACTATATGAAACTAACACAGGCACAATTTTTAAAAGTGCATTCACCTTTATATTTAATATATAGCTAGATAATTGAGATGTTCTCATATGCAATAATATTCCTCTAGGCGATGTATCTTCTTTCTCAACAAACAGATGCATTTGTCATAGTGAAGCTTTGCGAAAAACAATGTTGAATCTTCTTGCCTCTCCCTTTCCCTCGCCATGTTTCGTTCCTGTCTTTCCTCCGTATGTTCCCCTTTCACTTTCTCGTTTTTTCTCTCCTACTCCCGCATACTTCCTCTCTCACCATCTCCATTTTTGGGTTGGATTTTATATAAGGTGCCACGATTCAATTTGTAGATTAGTAGGGGTAGACCCCCTTAAAATCACCAAAATGGAATCCGCAGCTCTAGGAAACTCTTAGTTTATGAAGTATAAGCTTTTTAATTTCCAAATTTAATAAAATTTCAACTTAAGTCCTGCACTTAAAATTCGGATTCGATAGCGGTATCAAAAGACGCGTATTTGCGTGAAGATTCAGAATGCGAAAGCAGAAACTATATTTTTTATCTCGTTTAAAAGTTATTTGCGGAAAACCCGTCGATACTATTGTCGTTTTTTTCGTTGTTGCAATTAAACAAACGAAAACATATGAAGGTGGTGAATAGTGTTGCCAGCTCCGCAACAATATCTTTTTAACTTGGTAGAACATTATAAGGTAGTGGCACGTTGACATAAATGCAAACAAACATATCCTATCAATGTATTTTGATTTTGTAAAACTCTTTGACGGGTTTGTTTAGAGGTGAGTCTTTATGTTAGTTTTCTTGTTGCCGGTGTCGGATCGGTTAAGGGTAATTTTTTTAAAGGTGTTCTACGTAGAATTACTGTGCATGGCGTAGCCGGTGTTGGATCGGCTAAGGGTTATTTTTTTAAAGTCCGGCCGAAGGCCGCCTACGCTGAAGGGTGTACTACTCAGAAGGACATCACCGTGGCGGTAGCCACGGTTATACCACACACCCGGACTTCGCATGGCATAGCCCAGGGTTATTTTTTATAAGCGCGGCCTAAGGCCCCCTATGCAGAAAGGTGTTCTACGCAGAATTACTGTGCATGGTCACTATAAAGAGTTTTTCAAATTTTTGGTAAATACAGACTAGAAAAGTTAAAGATATATATACATCAGATGAAAGGTATTTTATAAGTTATTTTTCGATTTTTTTGTTTTTGAAATCCATCCACTAGTTTCGGAGATATTTTGATTTGAAAAATTCATAATTTCGCCTTTTGACATGGAATTACCCTCAAACCTTTCGTTTGCGCCAAAAAAGAAATATACCGTTGGAATCAGCGGAAAAATCTCTATAAATTTCGATTTTTTAATTTTTTTTGACAAATGTATGTATTCTGCACTTAAGTCCCTTTTGCAAAATCCTTATCATAAAAAATTTTAATATTTACTTAAAAATCTCGCGTTTCGGTAAATTAAATACATTGGTTTCAAATTATTCAGAGAATTACAAAAACAAAATACATTGATATTGTATGTTTGTTTGCATTTATGTCGACGTGCCACCACCTTATAATATTCTACCAAGATAAAAAGATATTGTTGCGGACCTGGCAACACTATTCACCACCTTCATATGTTTTCGTTTGTTTAATTGCAACAACGAAAAAAGCGACAATAGTATCGACGGGTTTTTCGCGAATAACTTTTAAACGAGATAAAAAATATAGTTTCTGCTTTCAAATTCTGAATCTTGACGCAAATACGCGTCTTTTGATACCGCTATCGACATGTGCGACCCGAATTTTAAGTGGAGGACTTAAGTTGAAATTTTATTAAATATGGAAATTAAAAAGCTTATATTTCATAAACTAAGAGTTTCCTAGAGTTGCGGATGATAATTTTGTGATTTTTTGGACCCCCTCCACACCTCGAAGAAAAAAAAGTTGAAAATCGTGGCACCTTATTCAAAATATCCCCCCCCCCTCCCCCCCCCCCCCTTTTTCTTCATCCCTTTCCTTCACTAGGTTCCTCTCCTTCCTACTTTTTCCTCGAAAAAGTCGCAACTTTTATCTCCATTTCCATAATTTTTTAAATCATCATACCATCTTCTTGCCTCCTCTCTCTTCCCCCCTCCATGTTTCATTCCTGTCTTTCCTCGGAGCTTCCCCCTTTCACTTTCTCAATTTTTCCCTCTGCTACCCCCGCTTAATTATTTTCTCAGCATCTCGCTTTTTTCTTCATCCCTTCTCTTCACTCTCCTTCCTCCTTCCTATCTTTCCGTCGAAAAAATCGTCATTTTTATCTCCATTTCTATAATTTTTTAAATTGGTTCATACGATCTTGAGTTATAAAGTTACCAACATATTTTTCATTTGCTTTTTTATAAGAGATAAACCTATTCAAAAGGCTGCCTAATAAATTTCAAACAAATCGCACCATGCTGGTTCACTTTTCTGAAAAGAATATTAGGCTTGTCTAGAAGGTCGGCCAGTGATTCACTTTCTCGAAAAAAAGTTTACCAAATACTAAACGTAGCCCTGCACCTAATCCCGATTCTCAATTACTTAGAATAGGTTGTTCCTCCTAACGGAATTATAAGTTACTTTTTTTTTTTTAAACATATCGGCCCTTGGTTCACTTAGCGGAGAGATAATAAAGAAAACGGACCACATCGTTAATCTTAAGCATACCGGTGGCCCCATGAACGCACACACCAAATTTCATCAAAATCAGTCCAGTCGTTTAGGAGCAGTTCAATCACAAACACATGTACATATGAAATATATGTATTAAGATATTTCATCTATTCACAAAATATTTCAAAACATTCAAGCTTTTGTTCAATATTCATATCACTGGTGTCTTCTTATTGGTTTTGAAATCTTTCAGCATTTCAATTCTCTTACCTTCAAACACAAAACCATTGAACGATCACCACAATCTTTAACCATCTTCAAAGCACTAGTCAGCAAACTATCTGTTTCGGATACTTGATTGGTACCGGATGAAGCAGCACTGGTCGCCACCAAGGCGAATAAACACACAAATTTGAACATTTTCGCAGTATTTTTTTTTTTATATAAAATTTGTTGTTTTTTGAGTTTGTTCGTCTTCTTCTCTGCGCACTGCACAACTTTTTTAAATGCACTTCCGGCTTATGTCACCGGATTTTTAAATCCTCTGTATTTGTCCTGATTGACTGCACAGCTTATCTGTTTATTTATTATTTTTTTTTGGTAATATCTATTATATTTAGTTAAGCGATCGTACGATCGGTCAGAAGGCAACCGGTAAACTGTGACTAGGAGACGTTTGTGTATCGAGTTTTATTCCCAGCCTACAAACGAATGCGACAGTGAGTTTAAGCAAATGTTTTAATATAAACACGTACGAGTTCACTCATGTTCATACATACATATCGTACTGTTCATTATACGTGCATGTATGTGTGTGACATACAAATACATGTGCATCGAGTTAATTTATATGTAAGCATTCTTGTCTATTTGTAAGTCAAATTGGATTGCATTCAATTGAGTTAGGTAAAACGTAATCGTGGTGAGAAAGCCACTTGTTTTGCAGACTTTTTTTTGTTATTCTTATTGTTATTGTTTGTAGAAAAAAGTTGATTGAAAAATGAAGTTCACGGTGCGGCTTAATAGTTGCGTTTGTTGCTATTGTTGTTGTTTTGCATGTGTATAAGTAGACCAATACTAATACCACCCAACCGTCGGTCAGCAATTGCAGTTTGTAAATTGAGCTTATCTATGCTTGTTGCAATTGCACTGTACTGTGGGTCAATAGGCCTGAATCGTTAAGAAAAAATAATTAAAAGCCTCCATGATATTTATTGTCTTAATGAAATGTTAGGCAATTTTTTAAGGACGACACAAGGTTTTCCACTAGCTCAGCTGTTTTAGTGGATTTCAAGTTATCGCTAGTGCTGACTGCGGCACAGCAGCCACCAGCGAGAGCAAAACTTTGACTATCAAGTTTCCTTTCGAAATAATTCTCACTTATACGATATTCAGTGGAGCAGTTTCGTGTTTTAGTGCTCTTTTTGTGAAGAGAGGATTGTTCATGTGTAGGTTCTATTTGTTGTGCACACCTATATTTGTTACTAATTTCAAATGCAATGGAGTTTTGAAGGCAATATTATCACTGAATTCTACTATTTGGATCCCCGCTATCTTTTACTTTGCTTTTGTTTATATAGATTTCCCTGACTGAGCCTCTTGACAGTGGCCACTAGTTGCGGATTCTATTTTTTAAACCTTTCCTGGCGTACTTTTCCGATAAGACTACTTATGCCGGGAAGAGACCATCCAGCTGGCTTAAAGAGTATGTTCTCACTCTTCTGTGTTTTATTTCCGCTCTCTACGGAGCATGCAAATCACGGCAGTCGCCATACTTTTAAAACTAAACCGGCGTTGAAAATCTTCTGATTCAGGAAAAGACGTTCTCATATTTCAGGCACATGTGTCGCAGACCACTGCCTAGCTATATATCTTTACAGGCTACCTTAAAGGCATTAGAATCCAACGTGATGAGATAGGATATCGTTCGGAAGTGTCAAGCCTCGCTTGCGTCCAAAAGGTATCTAAATATCTTCCTGGTCAGCGTTATTGAAAGGAAAGAATTTGAAGATGGGATGGCCAGAAAATGTTTCGAAATGGACATAAGATAGGTGGTCAATTCCATACGACCAACGCTAGGTTATCCCCTGAGCAAAGTCGGGGAACATGTTATTAGGACAACAGACTTGCTGCGGACCAACTGGAATGTTTGCAAGATCTCATTGTCCTTACGGCCATCTCAAGCTAAAATGAGAATACTTATAGGTGTCATATTGTGCCATTGCACCAATGCTCTGACGGTGGCGCATACGAACAAGATCCTTCTGCAGAAGTTTTCAGGTTGAGAAGAAAGAGGAGTCAATTCAGCGCTTTCTCTCTCAATGTCTGGTACTGAAAACAAGACGACTAAGATTTCTTTATACGACCTGACCCGTTTAGATTTTATTTTGATAATCTCATTGTCCTTACGGCCATGTTTGAATAGGGAAGCAACTAGCTTCCATCTCAAGCTAAAATGAGACTACTTACAGGTGTCATATTGTGCCATTGCACCAATGCTCTGACGGTGGCGCATACGAACAAGATCCTTCTGCAGAAGTTTTCAGGTTGAGAAGAAAGAGGAGTCAATTCAGCGCTTTCTCTCTCAATGTCTAGTACTGAAAACAAGACGACTAAGATTTCTTTATACGACCTGACCCATTTAGATTTTATTTTGATAAAGTTTTATAGCTACATATCTATGCTCTTTTACTTGGATTTTCCTATTTAGGATGGCAGCCTTGCCACCTATTTAAAAAAAAATATTAATACAAATAATAATTAAGTTAGTAATGGCAGCATCTTTGTTAAAGTGATGAAATCTTAGTTCATTTTTCTACAGCAGGACTTTCACCTAGTTTTCCATTTAAATTTATTATATGTATATATATCCTATAGCATGTCAAAATCGGCAAAATACATTTGGATGAATTTTGTTTACAGGAAATTCGCTGCACTCTAATGACTTTTACTAAGCTACTGCTATGTAGAATGTTTTTATAAGGCTACCATCTATTTCAACCTTTTTCACTTAAATAAAAAATGTGAGTATGAACATCATACAAAAAGCATTTTACATAATTTTTCTATTAAACAGTTTTCAGTGCTACCACTTTATTTCAATGCAATATATTATTATTCAGAAGAATTTTTTAAGCAAACCTAAATCAAGTCGAGCTTTGCTCTGTCATCCAGTTATTGCAGCTTTCATACTGAATGATTTAAAAATTTCGAAGAATAAAAAATTTACTTGAAATTTTAACAAACCAAGCGAGCTTCTTGGCCCATAGTACTGTGCCAAAGTAATACAACTCGCTTTAAGAATATCAATAACCAAAGTTTGGTGTGTGACTGCGTCTCTGATGTCGGAGCAGTAAAAAGTGTTTCAAGCTTTTTTAGTTGCAATTCTTGTTGATGTTTTGCGCCCCTTTACACATCGACACTATTTACTGACAATGACATTGCAAAGCTTCATTACTCATGCTCATGTTTGCACATTTTTCTGAAAAAATTATGACTCGGCTAGATTTTCCAATTGGTTGGAGTAGCTTAGCCACTCTCGTAGCTCTCGTAGCAAAATAAATTGTTTTAGTTGTCACATATGCTACCAGTTATTGTCAACAGATATGCTTGTTTGTACTTTTTATGGATGTTCACAAGTCACGTGTCATGTAATGAGTGTTTTCATTTCAACTTTAGTACTCTTAGATTGGCGCGTAAATACTCTCCATTTTACACTCTTCACCCATAGCAGTATGGATGCGAAAGTTGTACGATGATACCGTTAGCCCAGAGATGAGAACGATATACGTAGTCCATATATAATCATAAAGAAGATGTCGCACACAGGTCCAAAATTATTCCTTAATAAACGCAAAGTTATTGCAAAACAATCCCGAAATATTAAAGAGAGAGATAGTCTCGAAATAATTCCAAAACTGGTCTAGAATTAGTTCAATTGTGATCATTGAAATAATCTCGTAATTTGTTATCTAAATAAGAAAAAAATCTGTAATTTTATAAAAACTAATTTTTAATGCATTAACCTAAAAGCCAAGTCAAAATAGTCCTAGAAAAACTTGGAAATTGAGATAGTCTCAAATTATCCAATATGATTCCAAAAGCAACCTCGAAATTACTTAGAAATAGTCCCAAGTTGTGGCGAAATGATCCCAAAAAAGACACAACAAAATTTTTCCGAGATTTCTACGAAGTAATCATGGAAATATTCGAAAATGGTACAAAATAAGCCAAAAGGGTCCCGAAGTTAACACGAAATGATCAGGAAATAATTTCGAAATTATTTAATAAAAAATTTCAAAACTTGGCCGAAAAGGTCCAGCATAGAAACCGAAAGAGAGTCCTGAAGGGATCCTGATATAATCATATTCGTCTATGAAACCCAAAAACCAACTCGCAAAAGTTCCTAGCAAAACTCAGAAGATTATTACGAGAAAAGACTCGAAATATTGCGTATATTATTCCAAAATAAGAATATCTAAACTTCCCCAAGATTTCCACGACATTATCGTTAAAATATTAGAATAGTGTATAAAATAAATCATAATTCGTAACGAAATTATATCGAAATGGTTACAAAATAGTTGAGACGAATAGTCACGAAGTGATTTATAAATTTTTTAACAACAGTCCCAAAACTGCAAAAAAGTTTTTCGTAAAGATTCCGAACATAACCCCGATTAGCTATGTAAATATATGTAGTAAAATACTGAAAGGGTACCAGAAGATTGTCTTGAAATTCTCCTAAAAACAGTCCGCAAATGGACAAGAAAGAGTCCTGAAATGATCTGAAAATGGGCGCAAATTATTTCACAAAAAAAAAAAAACACCCGAAACAATTCCAGACCTATGCGCAATAGCATCAATGCTGAAAATATATTATAGAATAATTCCGTCCAACTTGCAAATACTAGAAGGCTTCTTAGACCAAGCTTAATTGCTGCCTGAAGATCTGAAAATTCTAGTAGCTGGAGATCTGACGTCGCGAGCGCAGGACACAAAATGTGCTCAAACGTTTCTTCATCCAACCTGCACTTTCCACATCTGCTGTTATTGCTGCGGCTTAACTGGTATGCATGTGACTCCAGAAGGCAGTGTTCAATTAGTACGCCCATCGGGAGCCTTAAGTCTTCTCTTTACAGAGATATGAGCCACGTTGTGAGTCTAATATCGTAGGATTTGTACATGATCTTAGAAATTTTGCAGCCCCGCTCTTCTATCCACGCCTTTCCTGCTTGATGGATCATATAAAACTCCAATTTTCTTTTGATTTCTCCCAAATGAATTTGCAATCTCATCGACTTTTTGATTGCTTTCTATCCCTTTTTGACCGAGAATCCAGTATAGATTTTTGGTTCGGCCTGAGCCGACATTCCGGATAAAGTAGTACTGTGTGATAATGTGCCTTGATCGCCTCCGGACTGTCTACCTAAAAAGATTAAAAATTGAACGAATTTTATTGTTGCTGCTAAGTGGAAAGAACCCGTTTAATGTACGAAAACTTATTTGCAGACATTTTTAAATTTTAATTTATTAGCTTTGCAAATATACAGCAAAAGAATGTATTCTATAAAGAATCAATCTAAGCGAAGAAGGCAATTTGGAGAAGTTTCACAACAATAAGACTGTTTGTCAATAGATCAATCATCGCAGAAGTGCGAAATCGAGTTCCACCCACGAAAGAAACGGCTTATAAGAGACTTACAAGGTATAATCGAAACAGCTGTCGCCTTGTCTGTTCTAATGTCGCGTTGTTTAAATTCTTCCCAAATTGCTTAACAAAATGAATTTTCATTAAGTCACATATTTGGTAAAATCAAATATTCCCCAACCCATGGAGCAATCATGGCTGATATGAATAATTTGTATGTTATCAAACGTGATTTGTCAATCAGCAAGCAAAATCCACCTTGCGTGACGAAGGATAAAGCTGTTTGAGAGCATGAACAAATGTTGCAAAAAGCATCCCATTACTAAGAGATCATAGGGGGAGAAATGTGATATAACTTTCATAAAAATGGTGCAAATGAGTATATAGGCTCAGCAAAGTTTTTGTATCGCATCCGTTTGTGGCAACAAAATATACGATGAAGGGTTGCGTGACTTCAGCGGTATAAATAAGTGTGTATACATGAATGACTGAGCGAATTTATTGTATATGTATATCGAAGAATAATTGCAGTGGTTAACATGGCAATAAATTAAGAGAATTTCTCCATACAGATCAAAGAAAATACCCCGCAAAAATATTATTCATACTAGGTACACAAACTTAAATGATAAATTGCATAGAGGCGTGTATGGCAATAAAATTAGAGTAAAATAGAAAAGTGTCACGTATTTATGTTGTCGAACACGTGAAGACGGAAAGAAAGAAAAAGTTTCACTATATAGTTTTTGCACTGCCCCTATGTATTGGCAGCGATGCTACAAATAATTGAGCTACGATAGCCAAAGTCTATGTGGAGGGACTAACAAAAGTTTGTTGCATATGTTATGCTATGTGTTATATTTGTCCACAAACTGCGTATGGTTTTTATACTCAGTTGAGCAGAGCTCACAGAGTATATTAAGTTTGATTGGATAACGGTTGGTTGTACATATATAAAGGAATCGAGATAGATATAGACTTCCATATATCAAAATAATCAGGATCGAAAAAAAATTTGATTGAGCCATGTCCGTCCGTCCGTCCGTTAACACGATAACTTGAGTAAATTTTGAGGTATCTTGATGAAATTTGGCATGTGGATTCCTGGGCACTCATCTCAGACCGCTATTTAAAATGAACGATATCGGACTATAACCACGCCCACTTTTTCGATATCGAAAATTTCGAAAAACCGAAAAAATGCGATAATTCATTGCCAAAGGCGGTTAAAGCGATGAAACTTGGCAGATGGGTTGAAGTTATGACACAGAATAGAAAATTAGTAAGATTTTAGACAATGGGCGTGGCACCGCCCACTTTTACAAGAAGGTAATTTAAAAGTTTTGCAAGCTGTAATTTGGCAGTCGTTGAAGATATCATGATGAAATTTGGCAGGAACGCTACTACTATTACTATATATGTGCTAAATAAAAATTATCAAAATTGGATGAAGAACACGCCCACTTTTTAAAAAAAATTTTTTTTAAATTCAAATTTTAACAAAAAATTTAATATCTTTACTGTATATAAGTAATTTAAGTCAAAATTCAACTCCTGTAATGATATGATGCAACAAAATACAAAAATAAAAGAAAATTTCAAAATAGGCGTGGCTCCGCCCATTTTCACTTAGTTTGTCTAGAATACTTTTAATGCCATAAGTCGAACAAAAATTTACCAATCCTTCTCAAATTTGGTGCAGACATAGACTCTATGACGGTAACTGTTCTCTGTGAAAATGGACGAAATCGGTGGAAGCCACGCCCAGTTTTTATACACAGTCCACCGTCTGTCCTTCCGCTCGGCCGTTAACACAATAACTTGAGCAAAAACCGATATATCTTTACTAAACTTAGCCCACCTACTTATCTGAACTCACTTTATCATGGTATAAAAAATGGCCGAAATCCGACCATAACCACGCCCACTTTATCGATATCGAAAATTACGAAAAATGAAAAAAATGCCATAATTCTATACCAAATACGAAAAAAGGGATGAAACATGGTAACTGGATTGGTTTATTGACGCAAAATATAACTTTGGAAAAAACTTTGTAAAATGGGTGTGACACCTACCATATTAAGTAGAAGAAAATGAAAAAGTTCTACAAGGCGAAATCAACAGCCCTTGGAATCTTGGCAGGAATACTGTTAGTGGTATTGCATATATAAATAAATTCGCAGTACCCGACAGATGATTTTCTGGATCACCTGGTCCACATTTTGGTCGATATCGCGAGAACACCTTCACATATACATCTAAGGGCCACTCGCTTTTAAAAGCCTCATTAATACCTTTAATTTGATATCCATATCGTACAAACACATTCTAGAGTCACCCCTGGCCCACCCTAATGGCGATATCTCGAAAAGGCGTCCACCTATAGACCTAATGCCCACTTCCTCTTAAAATGCTCAGTAACACATGTCGTTTGATACCCATATCGCACAAACATTCTAGAGTCATCCCTGGCCGACCCTAATGACGATATCTCGAAAAGGCGTCCACCTATAGACCTAATGCCCACTCCCTCTTAAAATGCTCAGTAACACCTTTCGTTTGATACCCATATCATACAAACACATTCTAGCGTCACCCCTGGCCCAGCCTAATGGCGATATCTCGAAAAGGCGTCCACCTATAGACCTAATGCCCACTCCCTCTTAAAATGCTCAGTAACACCTTTCGTTTGATACCCATATCGTACAAACACATTCTAGCGTCACCCTGGCCCACCCTAATGGCGATATCTCGAAAAGGCCTATAGAACTAAGGATTACTCCCTTACTCACCCATATCGTAAAAACATTCTAGAGTCACCCTTGGTCCACCTTTATGGCGATATTTCGAAAAGGCGTCCACCTATAGAACTAAGGATTACTCCCTTTTAAAATACTCATTACCACCTTTCTTTTGATACCCATATCGTACAAACACATTCTAGAGTCACCCCTGGCCCACCCTAATGGCGATATCTCGAAAAGGCGTCCACCTATAGACCTAATGCCCACTCCCTCTTAAAATGCTCAGTAACACCTTTCGGTTGATACCCATATCGTACAAACACATTCTAGCGTCACCCTGGCCCACCCTAATGGCGATATCTCGAAAAGGCCTATAGAACTAAGGATTACTCCCTTTTAAAATACTCATTACCACCTTTCATTTGATACCCATATCGTACAAACACATTCTAGAGTCACCCTTGGCCCACCCTAATGGCGATATCTCGAAAAGGCGTCCACCTATAGACCTAATGCCCAATCCCTCATAAAATGCTCAGTAACACCTTTCGTTTGATACCCATATCGTACAAACATTATAGAGTCACCCCTGCCCCACACTAATGGCGATATCTCGAAAAGACGTCCACCTATAGACCTAATTCCCACTCCCTCTTAAAATGCTCAGTAACACCTTTCGTTTGATACCCATATCGTACAAACACATTCTAGAGTCACCCCTGGCCCACCCTAATGACGATATCTCGAAAAGGCGTCCACTTATAGACCTAATGCCCACTCCCTCTTAAAATGCTCAATAACACCTTTCGTTTGATACCCATATCGTACAAACATTCTAGAGTCACCCCTGGCCCACCCTAATGGCAATATCTCGAAAAGGCGTCCACCTATAGACCTAATGCCCACTCCCTCTTAAAATGCTCAGTAACACTTTTCATTTGATTCCCATATCGTACAAACACATTCTAGAGACACCCCTGGTCCACCTTTATGGCGATATCTCGAAACGGCGTCCACCTATGGAACTAAGGATCACTCCTTTTCAAAATACTCATTAACAGCTTTCATTTGATACCCATATCGTACAAACATATTCTAGAGTCACCCCTGGTCCACCTTTATGACGATTTCTCGAAAAGGCGTCCACCGATAGACCTAAGGCCCACTCCCTCTTAAAATGCTCATTACCACCTTTCATTTGATACCCATATCGTACAAACACATTCTAGAGTCACCCCTGGTCCACCATAATGGCGATATCTCGAAAAGGCGTCCACCGATAGACCTAAGGCCCACTCCCTCTTAAAATGCTCAGTAACACCTTTCATTTGATACCCATATCGTACAAACAAATTCTAGAGTCAGCCCTGGTCCACCTTTATGGCGATATCCCTAAATGGCGTCCATCCATAGAACTATGGCCTACTCTCTCTTAAAATACTCTTTAATACCTTCCATTTGATACACATGTCATATAACCACATTCCAGGGTTACCCTTGGTTCATTTTCCTACATGGTGATTTTCCTTATTTTGTCTCCATAGCTCTCAACTGAGTATGTAATGTTCGGTTACACCCGAACTTAGCCTTCGTTACTTGTTTATACTCAGAGTGCTTTGCACACAGAGTATTTTAACTTTGATTGGCTGGTTGTACAGGTATAAAGGAATCGAGATAGATATAGACTTCCATATATCAAAATCATCAGTATCGAAAAAAAATTTGATTGAGCCATGTCCGTCCGTCCGCCCGTCCGCCTGTCCGTTAACACGATAACTTGAGTAAATATTGATATATCTTCACCAAAATTGGAAAATGAGTGAAATGGGATGATAACCACGCCCACTTTTTATATATATAACATTTTGGAAAACACAAAAAACCTGAACTGATATTGAGACTGTTAATAAAAATTACAAAAATTTTTTTAAAATGGGCGTGGCACCGCCCACTTGTGATAAAATCTATTTTACAAATATTATTAAACATAAATCAAAAATCGTGAAACCTATCGTAACAAAATTCGGCAGAGAAGTTGCCTTTACTATAAGGAATGCTTTGCAGAAAAATTAACGAAATCGGTTAAAGACCACGCCCACTTTTATATAAAAGATTTTTAAAAGCGCCGTGGACGAATAAAATACGCTATATCTTTGCAAAAAGCAACTTTGTATTAATGGTATTTCATTTCCCAAGTGTATTTATAAGAATAAATAGGAAAAACTTCAAATTTTCAAAAATGGGCGTGGCACCGCCTCTTTTATGACTAAGCAATTTTCTATGTTTCGGGAGCCATAACTCGAAGAAAAATTAACATATCGTAATGAAATTGTGTACACATATTTTCCTTATAGCAGAAAATATTGCTAGTAAAAATGGAAGGGATCGGTTAAAGACCACGGCAGCTTAAATATAAAACAAGTTTAAAAGGATCGTATACTAGAATAATAAGCTATAACTTAGCAAAAAATAGTTTTGAATCAATGATATTTTCCTTATCATGTTTTAATGTAAGGGGAAATGTGGAGACATTTTTTTTTAAATGGGCGGTGCGCCGTGTTATGTAGAAAAGTAATTTATCTGAAATGAAATGTACAATTGAAGTTCACGCTGAGTATATAAAGTTCGGTTACATTCGAACTTAGACATCTTTACTTGTTTTTACTGATATTAGAGAGAAACTCGAAAATGTGACACGGAATTTCTACAAACACAAGTTTACGAATTTTCTTTCTTCATCATCAAGCATCGGGTACCGAGCTTTGAACTCGAGTATCTGCATTTATACTGGTGTTAAGCTGGCTCTATCCACTCAGATGTTTATGTTCCCCGCTGCGCACTATATTCATCAAATTAAGTGTTTTTTATGATCGGCGGTCTCCAATTTTCCCTCGGCGCATTACTATATACTCTATAGATATGGATAGTTCGCCAATAATAACAGCAGAAGACAGCCAACTCAAAAGTGGAAAAGAAGCGCATACATCTCCTTCAGGATCATGAAAACTCATGAAAATTTGGTCGATAGTAGAATTACCTAGCCTGACGCCTCACCAATAAGTAATAGAATCCACTCACCTCATTGACATTGGGTGTCAATATTTTGCGAAAAAAAAAAAAAACTAGGGAAAGAAAAGGAAGAGAAAGTAAGTGAAAGGAAAGGCAAGGAAAGAAAACGAAACTGGAAGGCGTGTTATCAATTTGTTACAGAAGTGCTAACCGCTTTTTATAGGTGTGTTATCGACGGGTTGTCGATTTGTTATCGATGTGTTATAAGTTTATTATCGATAAAAAAGGTTATTACTGAGTTATCAATTTGCTGCCATTGAACTATTTGTTATCGATCGAGATATTTGTTTTCGCTTTTATATCTAAAAGTTGTCGATTATTCATCTAAATGTTATCAATTATCTAATTGTGATTTTTGGCGACCTCTTAATTATTTACTTATTTTGTTTAAAGCTGGCTTCAGGTCAAATTGAGTAAAACACAATATGTTTAAGTTTTATTACCAATATATTTCGGCTACTCTTCCGGTAACCGTCTTCAGGGCGTAACTATTGACAAAATCGAAACAAAATAAAATAAAACATTGACAATTGCACATATTAAAAATTATAAAATTGAACAAAATATATGTACATACATTGCATTTATTTACACGTCTGCTCTGTCTGACTTGGAGCTGTGTACTGTCTTGTTGGAAAGTAAATATTTGTAGCTGTGCGCGCAGTTCGCTATATCTGTCTTATAATTGAGCCTAATGTTTGTATCTTTGTCGACGATATGTAACATTTCTAGAGTGAAACGTTTGCTATAATGTTGTTCTTGCTGGAGAATCTTTGTTTCTTCAAAATTTGGTGTATGTGCTCTCATTTTACAGTGCATCATGAGTGCTGTTTTTTGATTCATTACATTATGGCAATGTTTTAAATCCGACTTGTGTTGGGCAAGTCTACTTTTCAATTTTTGTTTGCTTGTTCCTACATAAACACTATGGCAAGGCTCATTGTTTTTACCTCCTTTGCATGGAATTTCATAAACTACGTTACTTTTTTCCATTTCGGGTATTTTAGATTTTGTTTTGTTGAAAAAGTTTTTCAAGGTATTAATAGGTTTGTGTGCTATTTTAATATTTTCTTTATTGTAACAATCTGACGTCGCGAGTCGTTCAGAGAGTTGAGGTACATAAATAATTGATTTGAAAATTACTGGGTTTTCGGATTTTTGCTTTTGGTTTTGATGTTTTGATTTATTTAATAAGCTTTTAATAGTTTTATCGGGGAAATCGTTATTCCTTAGTAATGCAAATATTTCTTTTTCTATTTGGTTGTGGTACATCTCATCTGAACTTTGTAACATATTGTGTTTTACTCAATTTGACCTGAAGCCAGCTTTAAACAAAATAAGTTATCAATTATCTATCGAAAAAATATTAATATGTTAATGACAAATTATCGATTTTCTATCAAAAAAAGTATCAATATTTTACCGAAAAGTTATCGAGCTACTTCAAAAAGTTATGTACTATCTAAGGAAGAGTTATATATTTATATTTGTATTTATTATCGAAACGTTTTTGATTTTTTATCCGAGTGTTACGTAATTATTGTGGGCGTACTATCGATTTATTATTAAAAAGTATTCGATATGTTAACGAAAATTTATTTACGATTTTTCATCGATAAATTATAGATTTTTTATTAAACATTTACCGATTTGATATCGAAAAGTTGTCGATTTTTCACCGGAGTATTACCAATGTCGATAACACATCTGCAACCCTGACGCAACCCTAAGAAGTGTATGATTGAGTGATAACAAGCTGATAGCATATTAAGCCTATATCCGGTCGGTAGTTACAGATAAGAAGGCGACGAAGCTCCACATTTATTAAATTTATTTGTTTTTCTTAAAGTTGCCCCTGTTTTGGGTTAAGTTCAACTCCTGAGAGAGCTCTAGTTTACTTGGATCATTAGTTTTCTGGACGTACACTATTTATGTTTTCGTTAACCATGAATCTTTCGTTAGACCCCATGCATCCCATGCAGGCGGCCACCAGCCTGGTTGATACATACTCCGCGCCACATGGCGACAATTACATTTCCATTTGCTAATATTGTCAACGAAGTGGAGACTCAAGTTTATTCATATTTAATTTTATTGTATTTCTTGCTCTGGCTGCTTATTGAGTCTGCTTTAAATGTTTTACTGGCAATTGTTGACTGAGGTAGCAACTGTACATATTAACTGAGTATTGCCATTGTTGTTGCATACGTATTGACTGTAAATAATGTTTGTTGTTAGAAGAAAGTGTCAGATGGTAATTTGCATGGGTTTAAATTTATTTTGTTATTTACTTACATTTCATACATGCATATGTATGTTTATGTCATGTATTATGTTGTTCATACTCATTTGTATGTATGAACTTTAAAAAATGAAGCTACTTATTTACATTGCTGATGCCTCTTTCAGTTTCTTTTTTCAATAAAGCTTGATCTTCCAGCATGCGCTTATGTGCTTCATATTTTGCTCAGTAGCTTCAACTTTATTTAAGTTAATATTTTTTTTTTTTTGTTTTTTTTTTTTTTTAAATGTAGCAAACTGTTAGCATTGCAAAAACAAATTAAATACAGTGTGCAAATAGGCATATATTTATACAGACATGTTTTTTCACAAAATATATTTATATTTGTATTAAAAAGTGAAAAGTCATGAAATTGTAAATTGCAATAAATAATATGAAGAGATGAAGAACTTGTAGCAAAAATGGAAAGTGTTAATCGTCTGGTTATGTAAATAGATCAGGCAAATATGACGACTTTTATTTTATGCCTGTGTTTTCTCGGTTATTGCCTCTGCTTTTTGAACCGTGTTTTTCTAGATCTACGAGTATACTTCTGCCATGAAAATTAGCTAAGCGAAATGGTGTTCGTACAGTCAAAATTTTAAATTTTTTATCTTTTGGATTTTTAATCATGGTAAGACGAAGGAATGCCCAGGTGGAAAACGATTGAAACTACCTTGGTGTGACCAATTGGCGCTAGTTAACAGAACGAAGAAGCGACTGGTGCCCGTTGTTGGACGGCCACACATGACCGTTTAAAGGGTTAAGCGCCAATTAAGTAAGTACCTAAGTAAAACGACATTTATTGGAGGTGGAAGCTGTTCGTCACTAACTCTCACTGACGTTGCCGTTCAAATGGGTGTAAGTCAATTCCTCAATTAGATCGAATTAAACCAAAAAACGGCTGGCTGAATTAGTTTGGCTCGTTGTTTTTTGGACATACGGAACTGTAAAAAGCACACTCAACATTCGCGAAATCTCCAATATTTTTGATTGGGCGCACGATTTTCCAAAAACCACCAAAAGACCTTTTTTGTGGCATCTTCAAATTAATGTGACAAAAGAAATATAAGAAAACTCACAGAAATTTGGATTTTTTTATCTCATATTTTTTAGCAGAAGCGTATAAAATCCAGGGTGACTGATGAAGTTCTGTTGAACGCGCCCTAAAATATTCCTCAAAATTTGTTATTCCAATTCTAAATACAAATTCCTTGCAAGTTTTTCATTCTCCCATTCTTCGTATTAAAAATAAAAAATATCCGAGAGTTTTTCCACTTTTCCCTTTCCTCTTGTTCGGAACAATGTGAGAAAAAGGAAACACCGATGGAGAAACAAACTTAGGTATTATAAATGTGATTGAAAAGGAAATTACTCTGCCATTTTAAGGAATTTTTTCACGTTGTTTAGAGCTTATATAATTGCATAATTCTAAACACCAATTTTTTATAGATGCATATTATAAGTGCCACAAAAAAAAAATTGTGGCTCATGTGACATTGCCGACGTCTTTCAAAAGTAGCAAATTGGCAAAGCATGGTGGCTGCGATGACTGATACGTTTCCTAACTGGAGTTTACCATTAAAATAAATATAGCTAACTCTGCTGTCAGTTTCCTCATAGTCCACCAAGTATGTGACGCATTATATCTGTTTAAGCTACTAGGGAGTGGTAACGCCTACTTTGGTCGTTAATCAATCTAAAAAGCACCCAGTAGCTTAGGTTGAAGCAAATTATAAGCGCTAGCCAAACTTAATCAAAATAATGTGAATATTTTCGGAGAACACCACGCTCATACATTTTGACAGAAAAAAATAATAATATTAGCTTTGTTCGCGTATTTTTCCAACAGAAACTCACAAACAGCCAAAATCCCCTCAACTATCCTCTCATAGAGAAAAATATGTAAAAAAGTACGCGAACAGAAATCCATCAAAAACTATCACAATTTGCGAACAGCTGATGAATTATTTGGCGGTATAAAAAATTATAAAAAGTTGTTGTGTCATAGATGGTGGATGTCCGTAAAATGTGTCCATCTTGTTCCGCGAGAGTCACCAATTCGTCCAGATGTTCACCCTCATTATTTTCATAAACACATACCAACAATTTTGCCAACAGAAAATTGCAGCTCTCAGCAAAATGAAATATCACTTTGCTCTTTCTTTTTCTTCATTTTTTGTTGGAGAGCCGGGTACGCGAACAGAAAAAACCTGCAAAATTTTCAAAATTTGCAAAATCAGCAGAAAACTGGAATACCTGAACGAAGCTATTGTGACGAATATTCGCATCACTAAATAAATGCACAACAAAAACCTTAAAGCAAGCTACATAAACACATTAATCATCATGTACACACATGCATACATCAGAGAGATACTCACAAACGCATATCATCATCAGCCGAAGTAGTACTCACATATACACACGCATATGGTTACACACTACAAATTCACGCGCTTATGGCTGGTAACAAGGTAGAGGATTCTAGAAGAAGAAACATCTAGACATTTGGGCAGAGAGTATAAAAGCATCACAAGCTGAGTAGTCAGGACTCAGTTTGATTTAAGCACGCTATTGGTTGCGAAGTATAAGTGTTATTGTGAAGTACTTTCAAAGTAGTCTAATAAAGACCATTTTGCATTATTGAATATCGGAGTTATTTATTCAACAATTTAGCGATACGAAGTTTAGTAGAAGGTGTAAAATAAGTGGTGTTTCCCTAAATTCGTTACAATGTGTTTCTGTTAATGTATTACATATCAACAGATTTATATTTTTAGTTAACAATGTCCGGCAGTTGACTCTGGTGCTAATCAGTAAAGGCTTGTCAAAACCACACCTCATTATTATTTTTGTCATTGCGTCAAAAGTGAAAATATTGAATTCCGAAATACCAAGCAAATAAATTTGAATTGTTTAACGCATTCACACATAACTGTTTTCACTACTTGCAGCGCCACCTACAACAACAATAATAACAGTAAATAACTAACCTTTTATTAGCCAGTGAATTTGTATGCCAACTTATTGGCCATCATCGACTGTGCACTTAAGTCAACATTGCAAAAAAAAAAAAAACAGTCACTTGAGACATCATTTTTTCATGCTTCTAAGGTTTTTAACACTTAGTACTTTTGTATAATATGTTTGTTGGTATTGTTGTTAACATTTTTTAAAAATATTTACACACATTTGCGTATGTGCTTGGAGAATTAAATTTTAGTAGAAAGTGTCTTTTCTTGTTATTCAAATACTTGTAATTTTCGAATTTGATGATTTGAATGTCTGGACCTCGAACATTTCACGATCATATAATCTTTAAGGGGTGTTTTCACTATCTTTAGTCACTTATCACTGAAGCTTCGCGCCTCAGTTAAGTGTAAACAAAAGTCAGCTGATTGGCTAGTTTTCATGTATTCAAAAGAGATTTTTTTTATTCGTTCGACAAAATCTTCACAATTTTAGATTTAACAGGGGCATTGCGAGTTCATACAAGTGAAAAATCATGCTATTCATCCATTGCCATATGTACCTGTCAAATAATAGATGGCCAGAGAATGGAAGAAAGGTTTGTTTTTTGCTCGCGGTTATTAAAGTGCCAAGAATTGCCAATTTGTGTTTCAAATCAGCTTTTATTTTAAATGTGTATGTAGAAATTAAGTCTACAGACTAATACTCATTTCTGAAATCTAGTTAATAAATATTTGTTATAATGTTATAACTAGTCGTCTACAAAAATGTTAGAAAAATACTATTGAGCAAGTGATTTAAGAAACCGAACAGCAATTGAACAGCTGATCGAGGCTGTTTACTATTGTGAACGTTTTTTACAAACATTCGCCACTTGCATGAATTGACATTGAACCAAGCATTGGTCACTCAGTGCTGGTGAAAACGAAAATGTCAAATGTAGCTATCTGAAAGATTGCTATCTTCCAGGTAAAATCTAATGGCGTTTTCTTTTCCGGCAAATGTATTACGCTTTTTCTACGCCGCGCAAACGTTGTTAATATATTTTGTTCTATTCTAAAATGCAGGTAACGCCTTTACGGGGTAATTCGTTCTTTTGTGAAAATTGTTGCCTGCTCGCAACGCAAAAGCGTTACACTTTTAACCTGCATAAAATGGGGGTATGGCAGTGCAACTCTGCTAAACCAGCTGATCGCGACAATTTATTTTCGTAACTTCGTAAATTTTTATCGAAGAAATTTGAAATGATGGAAATAATTGCTAATGAATTTTTATTGTCATTGACAGCGTGTTTGTGAAAATCAGCTAATACATAGGGTAGCCATTTATGTTTTTGCATGCACTATAAATGTGTTCAAAATTTTCTGGGGTAGCAGTAACTGTATTAAGACTTTACCATTTACTTAGGCAACAATTTATTTCAGAAAAGAAACCGCTATAACTTAACTGGAGACACTGAAAATGGACCTAACTGTTCTTTTCTGCATTCGCCATGTATCCATACATCTTATAGGATAAAGTCGCTAGATGTAAGGACTGTTTTATTACCATCTTTCGTTACTCACTTATCTAAAAGTTGTCCAAATTTTCAAAGATTCGCGTCTCAGTTAAGTGCAAGGAAAAGTGTAAGCAAAAGCAAGCTGTTTCGCTAGTTTTGCTGTAATCACAAACATTTGTTTTTATTGGTTCGACAAAATATTCACAACTGTAGATTTAAAGGGGGGTTGGTCACCCTGTGTTGGTGAAAATGAAAATGTCAAACAATATATTCACCCCCATTCTGCATTTCGATTACGTTCCCTTTATACGCTCCGCTTTAATCGAAGTTGGGTATTCTGCATTACGACGGAATCGTAACGAGAAGAGTAAGAGCATATGATTTTTCGAAATCAGCTGTTTGTACGGAATGTGTGGACATTGGAACAAAATAAATTAAAGAAAATTTGTAAAAAACACTGAAAAACGTTTATATTTTATTATCCACGCCATTTTGTACAAAAAAAAGCAATAGAATATATTGCCGCAGTGTTATATTTTTTTGAGTGAAGTGCTTTCATAATTGTATGTGTGTTTTTGTCGTTCTTTGGGCAATTCCCTGCCGTGGCCACCAAGTTTTGTTAAAACGGATTCCTGCACGACTATAGTTGACATTTTCTGAATTTTATGGATGCTAATTTCATTTCACTGGCCTAAAATATTGTATTGTTTACATTTTCGCTTCACCTTCCTCTACTCCGCTAACTTGCTTTGACATGTAACTGGGCCCAACGAACAGACACAAATTATAGCTGTCACCCAGCGGGTTAGGGGTCAGAATATACCCGCAGTAGGTATGCCTGTCGTAAGAGGCGACTAAAATACCAGATTCAAGGGGCTGTGTAGCGCAACACTCCAGGTTGCCAGCGCAATATATAGCTTCTCCAAACCCAATTGTCAACCTCAACTATCCGCGGCGAATCCTGTGGGGAGGGACGGGATGGCCTGAAGGTTTAATGTGGCCACATAGCCGCGACATTATTTGTGGAGTTGGAAAGCAACGTATATTTTTGTAATCAATTTGAGATGAGTGACGAATTGTAAGAAACAGAACTTAAAAGTTAACTTTAAAGTTAGGTTCAAAAAAACTTTCGACATAATAAGGATTCTTTCAAGTATGTGTTAGATACTTTTGCGGGGCAAATACGTCCAAGGGCTTCGACATCTACATGTTGTTTTTGACCTGGAAACATATAAAAAACAATCATCATGAAGTATTTTACGTTTCTTAACAAGTTTTACTTACATTTTTGTTAAAATTCTGTTATAAATTAATAAAAAATTAAAAGACAATATTTTTCCGCCAACAAATTTGCAACTTAGAAAAACGGAACTACGATCGAAATGCAGAATACACAAAATCGAACGATTCGAAGTTGGATCGAAAGAGATTGGAACACAGTATACCAAATTTGCCAAATCGAAAAAATTCCAATCCAAGTCGAAATGCAGAATAGGGCTGATTGTTTTCCTCAAGGTAAAATCTCACGTAATTGGAGATGGTGAATACAGCCCATAATTTTACAACTCACCACTAAAAAGCTGATTTTTTTTTCATTTTAGAGCTTAGCTATGTGAGATGGTTAGTTTTGATATAATGTGATGGAATCTTAAAAAAAACTTTTCTGCCCAGGGCAATGACACGTTATACTCCCAGAATATCAGCCAAACTCATTATTCGAAGCAAAGGGAGAGATTTTGACAGCTGAATGATAAGCAGCGGTGCACATTCCCTGCGAGCGCGTCGCTCTGGCAAGGCAGACAAATACTCTTCCATCTAGTGAGTGACTCTTAATCACCTCGTTATATGGAGTAGAAAGGCTGGAGATGTTCAAAAATTAGTACATTAGAGGCCTGCGCATACAGTAATGGGCTAAAAGGTCTAAAAAAAGGTATCTAAATAATGGTAATAGTACATAAATGCCAAAAAATTATAATAATAGTGGCTGCGCGCGCCTTTCTCTTGATTGTTTCCCCACCCAATTTCACTGTTACCAGGAGCGTGCGCAGGAATTGTCTATGGGGGGGGGGGGGGGGGGGGGGGGGGGGGGAGGTTTTGAACATATGGAAGCTCATAGTAAGCATCCGTTATTGTCAAAACTAGTTTTGCGATAAAAATTAATAGAAACGGGAGTAAAGAGAAACATTTACCATATTTATTGGCTATCAGTCAACAAATGCACTCTTCCATCTACCACTTTGTATGAAACAAATTCAGTCGTTGTAAGCCCATGGGGGGGCGGGGTGGAACCCCAAACCCCCTCCCCCCATTGCGAATGACCCTGACTGTTACTGTTATATTGCAGAGAAGTTTGTTATTTTAACTAGAGCCTGCTGGTTCCTAACCCAAACAGTGTCTTTCCGATAACCCCAGGCAATACATTGTTAGACTCCTCTTCGATGTTTTGAAAAGTACCTTAAGTAAACTCTTTGTGCTATAGTGACCACTCAATTTGTTTTAATTTGGAATGAAAATATGGTTTCGTTGACCGGCCATTATCATAGACATCCGACAATGACACCACCATGTGGCGATACTGACAGCTATCCCCGAGAACTTCTGTCCTGCATGTACATATAAACCAGTCGCCTTAAGCTTTTTAGTGGACACGAGGAGAGACTCATTGATCTAAAGTCCTTGTAGAACACGCTAGCTATCTCGTCTGTTGGAATGAATGTAACTTAAATCATGTAATAAGATTTCAGTTAAATGCCTGTATTAAAGCAATTAGTGTAAATAAAGTCCAAGAAGCGGCAGAAAATCCACAAATATCTTTAAAGTTATCTGTAACATCGAGTATACGATCGAGCCAGCGACGGGATACAAACAGTGTTTTCACTGTCCGAAACGGCAGAGTCATTGGCCACATTCGGATGGCCTCACCTCCAGCCGAGCGTTCGTAGAAAAGGAACCATCTCCCCTGGAATCGGAGGGGTAAGTCCCAAGAGCGCACTATCAGAAAAAAACACTCTGCACCAACAGTCTACACTTCCCTGAAACCCCTCCAGTTATGTGTCGGCAGATCTGGGTAACAGAGTGCGGGTAAAACATCTAAAAGTGTGTTTGAGTGTAAACAGTCCCAGGAAAGTAGTTGCACATGATCGATGGAGAGGGTAAAGCGTGGACTCAGCGTGTGTTTTAAAGTGTTGGAGATCATGTGTAGGTCTTTCAACCTTCTATAACAAAGCTACTCTTATCATTAAAACGAAACAACTGAAGGCTCATGAAGGCTCACTACTTTCTGGCGTCACATGCTTTTAAATTAGCCCTAGTCAGTGATAGCAGATTTAAGAAGTGCGGGTTGTAGGATAAACGATCGAGTACGTTTTATGCTTTTTCCCGAGGGGACAGAGTTATTTTAAACAAGTAAGGAAGGCTAAGTTCGGGTGTAACCGAACATTACATACTCATCTGAGAGCTAATGGAGACAAAATAAGGGAAAATCACCATGTAGGAAAATAAACCTAGGGTAACCCTGGAATGTGTTTGTATGACATGTGTATAAAAAAAGGTGTTAATGAGTATTTGAAATTCTTTTCGAGATATCGCCATAAAGGTGTACCAGGGGTGACTCTAGAATTCGTTTGTACGATATGGGTATCAAATTAAAGGAATTAATGAGGGTTTTAAAAGGGAGTGGTAGTAGTTGTGTATGTGAAGGCGCTTTCGAGATATCGACCAAAATGTGGACCATGGTGACCCAGAACATCATTTGTCGGGTATCGTTAATTTATTTATATATTTAAACCACGAACAGTATTCCTGCCAAAATTCCAAGGGCTATTGATTTCGCCTTGCAGAACTTTTTCATTTTCTTCCACTTAATATGGTAGGTGTCACAACCATTTTACAAAGTTTTTTCTAAAGTTATATTTTGCGTCAATAGACCAATCCAATTACCATGTTTCATCTCTTTTTTTCGTATTTGGTATAGAATTATGGAATTTTTTTTCATTTTTCGTAATTTCCGATATCGAAAAAGTTGGCGTGACGACTATGACGGATTTCGGCCATTTTTTATACCAAGATAAAGTGAGTTCAGATAAGTACGTGAACTGAGTTTAGTAAAGATATATCGATTTTTGCTCAAATTATCGCGTTAACGGCCGAGCGGAAGGACAGACGGTCGACTGTGTATAAAACTAGGCGTGGCTTCAACTGATTTCGCCCTTTTTCACAGAAAACGGTTATCGTCCTAGAATCTAAGCCCCTACCAAATTTCACAAGGATTGGTAAATTTTTGTTCGACTTATGGTTTTAAAAGTATTCTAGACAAATTAAATGAAAAAGGGCGGAGCTACGCCCATTTTGAAATTTTCTTTTATATTTGTATTTTGTTGCATCATATCATTACTGGAGTTGAATGTTGACATAATTTACTTACATACTGTAAAGATATTAAATTTTTTGTTAAAATTTGACTTTAAAAAATTTTTTTTTAAAGTGGGCGTGGTCGTTCTCCGATTTTGCTAATTTTTATTAAGCATACATATAGTAATAGGAGTAACGTTCTTGCTAAATTTCATCATGATATCTTCAACGACTGCCAAATTACAGCTTGCAAAATTTATAAATTACCTTATTTTAAAACTGCGCGGTGCCACGCCCATTGTCCAAAATTTTACTAGTTTTCCATTCTGCGTCATAAGTTCAACTCACCTACCATGTTTCATCGCTTTATCCGTCTTTGGTAATGAATTATCGCACTTTTTCGGTTTTCGAAATTTTCGAAATGGGCGCGTTTATTGTCCGATGTCGTTCATTTTAAACAGCGATCTGAGATGAGTGCCCAGGAACCTACATACCAAATTTCATCAAGATACCTCAAAATTTACTCAACTTATCGTGTTAACGGACGGACGGACGGACGGTCATGGCTCAATCAAATTTTTTTTCGATACTGACGATTTTGATATATGGAAGTCTTTATCTATCTCGATTCCTTTATATCTGAACAACCAACCGCTATTCAATCAAAGTTAATATACTCTGTGATATTTGCTCAACTGAGTATAAAATTAGGCCCTGGTTTTTGATAGGAGTTTTCAGTTTGGTCATTAAACAATGGACCTATCAGTTCATCTTTATCTAGCCTAACCTCGGTGGAGGAAGATCCTTTTTTTTCTATAGCCATGCAGACCATCAATATTATGCCGACAACCCACATACCTTCATCCCGTGTGAACGTACCATCCTCTCTGCCTCTGTGGAGGACTTAACTGGTTGCAGTTATGTTTTATGACTGGAAACATAATACACATAAAACTGAACACAACACACTGATTAAAGCTTTTTGAAAAGAAATTCTGTTTATTTTATTTTACATTATTTAACTTACATACATATATATTTACGCAACTACAAATTTAAACTAAAGCACTAAACAGGAGACTTAATAACACACACATTTAATTGTCGTCTATTAATTGAACTTTATATATAAATAAATAAATCAAACTTACAACTAAAATTTGATTTAGTTTTAAATACTTCGTCAACATCTTTGGTCCAGCTGTCCACGCATTCATATGATGAAAGCAAACTATATCCAACAACAAAATTATGTACTCTTGACATTTTCTTTGCCCGGTTTCCAACCACTATAAGCCAAATCCATATCACGCCCCCAACCAGACTGACTACCCGAGGAAACGACCACTTCATGTGATTCTTTATTGTTTCCACCCAATAGCTTCTTAATACCAATAATCGAAGCTAATACAAGCGCCAGCTTGGAAACGATAAGCGCTTTACCCGCCAACATGGCCAAAGCGCCATACGCAATGGGTATAAAAGTGCCACCGAGTAAGAGAGGTATCATTATATAAGCGCCGCCACCACCTTTTTTGTTCTTTTTCCTACGACCTTCCTCAACGGTGTCATCATTTTCTGTTACAGCATTTTGCATGTGAGGAAATTTCACCTGGAAAATAGTAAAAGAGGGAGAGATAGATGGAGAAATTACAGTTATGCGAATGCACTGCAAATATTCGATTCTACCTGCAACGTAAAATTTTGTAACAGATTTGAGAGCTCACGCGTGATCATACTATGTAGCACCTGCTCTTTAGCAGCTTCACCACGCGGCAGCACTGCTTCAAGCTCTTCTTCATTTGTGAATTGCAACAATTTTGATGGCGCGCTGCCATCTGTCACATCATCATTAATTTTAACAAATTGTACACCTTCCATTATTTTGAGAACCTTTGAAGAGCGCAAGACACGCTGCAGCCCTGTCAGCAATTTCACTTTCAAACACACCGACAAATTATCTTGTGCACAATTTTTGTAAATGCGATAGGCTTGAGAGAGTTCATTCCAAAGTGCACCTGAATTGTTGGACGCTGCAGCAGCTGCACCTCCACCATCTTTGGCTTGCGCTGCTGTTAATTGTTGTGCTATTGAACCGGTGGCGGTGCGCGTCGTCACATTTCGAAAGGTACACGAGAGCACCATCAATATACCCAGCAGCCAAAATGTGTGGCCTAACATGGTTGTGTGTGTCTTTGGTGGGTCTGCTTGGACGCTTTGGCAATGTACATAGAAATAATTTCGTTCACTATATCCTTTGCCGCAATTCTGTGGTGCGTTGCTTCTTAGATTTAAACTAAACTTTGAAACACAAATGGTGAATGAGTTCTGATTGGATTTTGTTCTTTATTGTTTGGTTAAGATTCGAGTGCCATCACTGCAGTGTGGCTTTAAAAATACAACTGATTTGCTCTGAAGATTGTGAAACCATTTTATACTCCACTTAAGTTTTTCATGATAAATAACAAATTGCATATTTTCATGTCTGTGGCGAAAAGGAAAATTTCTGAATTAATTTAGAGCTGAAAGATTTCAAATGATGCTAAATGTTGTTGGTAAAATTATAAATCAAAGTTGCACCAAAACACGCAATATCAGACGTACACAGTGAAAAACTTATTGTGAAAATCTCACAATAAGGAAGAAGAAAAGATTTACAAAACCGTAGCGTTAGATGGCTTTCCTTTTCACGAGGAATACATTTTTGAGCAAGACAACTTTGAGCGCAGTGGCGTGGGCATAGCTGACGCTAAGAAGGGGTTTTCCCACAAAACATCTACCCCCAAATTCCAGTCTTCACTAGCGCTAAAAATCCATTGCTAAAAATGTCTAAAACAATATGAAGTGCGCAAAAAAGCATGCAACATTTAGTGCCATGTTGTCATAAGGATTAACCCTCTAAGTCCAATGTAAAAGTATAGGAGTTAGGCTGTTATTACTAGTGACCATATGATACTAAATGTTGCATTTTCTGCGCATTTGATACTGTTTTAAATATTTTTGGCGTTAGCGATGGTTGTAATTGGGAGGCTGGAATGTCAAGAAATAAATTCCCGATGAGAGAGGAAACGTTACCTTATTTTCTCAGAACTTAAAGAAAGCAGAATTAAGCGATTTTGTTATTCCCAATTGCTTCCTCACCCTCTTACTAAAGTTTCATCATACATCACTATGTATCATTGAGTGAGTAGTCAAAAAAATTTAATAAACTTAAACTTAATTATTTTTGTTATTGATATTCGAGAAAAATTGCAAAGTTTACAAACGGCGATGGTTACTAGGACATGTTTCTGAATTTCACTTCTTCATCAGCTAGCTTTTCGGGGGCTGAGTATTGAACTCGAAATCTCCACCATTTAAACTTTATACTAGTTTAACCACTCATCCATATGAATAGTGATAGAACGATACGTGTACTGAGTGAGTAGTATCGATACTTTTCCAAAAAATACTCGAGTATTTCGTACTGAGTAAAGTATAGATACTTTGCCTCTATACTTTTCCCCGATACTTTACTAAGTGCCGATGATCTACATGTTTAAGATTAACAAAGTTCAGTTCATTAACACCATAACTATAGCATAAATCTAAAACCCTGAGCTCGCAGAAGAGGAATGATTAGAAGGACGCGCTTAACTCTAGCTTAATTTTGAACTGAATACTGTAACAGGCTATACTTTTGCCTATCCAAAATCATACCCGACATGCATAATGTATTTTTTGCTTGGGACGTGTCCCGACATGACATCCACCATCTTTTCAATTGCAATGTGGAACCAACGCCTATAACACCCCTTTATCTGTGGTCCACCCCTGTTGAAACTTTAGGTTTCTTTGGACTCCCGTAAGAGGTAATTGATGATAACTTTTAAGTGGTCGCACCTATTGGACTGTTACAACAACAACAACCACTAGAGATGTGACAGTGCAAAGTACATAAGTTATATTTAAAGTTCTATTTAGGTAATCTCACCACAAAGCGTTTAATGCCATAAAAGAGTGCTTGACGCTATTTACCTCGGAAGAGATTGGGGCCAAACTCTCCAATTTGCTTCGCGCTATATATTTCATGACGATTCCCAACGGCATCTGCAAGAATTTTCACTGGGAAACTTCAAATGGGAGAAATACACTCGGAGTGTTCGCCAAACCACTGTCGAGGGACGACTCTTTTTAGAAAAAGTTTTTTAAACTAAAAATCTTCTTTTTTTTTAACGCCATAAGTCGATCAAAAATCTTTTAAATCATTTCATGTTCGAGACGTTTATCTTTAAATGTAACCCTGAAATATATGTAAGAGCACACAAATTATACCCATTTGTTCGGTTCGGTTACGTCTAAACTTATACTTCCTTACTTGTTTTCTATTAAATTAAAAACATACACTCTCATTTAAAAAAAAATTGTCTTCACTTTTTTCAAAACTTTGAAGTACTCACTTGGATCGAGTATACTCGATACCTTTTACTGAGTATGAGTACTAGCATCGATACTTTGATCCGAGTATTTTATACAAGTACCGTTATCGATACTTTTTTCTAAAAGATCTACCACTACATATGAATGCCACGCTGCTCGACGACGAAATTTTAAGTTACCGTAGAACTGCTTAAGCGTTAAAAAAAACTTTAAGATAATCGCAAAAATAACAAATTAGCGCAAATTAATAAGTGATTTCTCTTAGTGTACTAATCAAAGCTGCAGCAAAACCAAACGCAGCTTGCGCACTTGAAATAATCAGCACCAGCAAATTTCGTTTTTCTTATTTTCAATCTCAATAACATTATTAGCATTATCATTTAAAACAACAAATATAATTTTTGTTTAATTCCGCCAATTTTTGCTATTTAGCCAAATAGCCTTTGTTGTTTTTGCTATACACGCCAACTACTCATAATAATGCAGTGTTTAATTGAAGTTGTTGTTGGACAACTTCCATCATATTACGTTCTAATCTGTTGCACTTTCATGTCTGTTAATGTGCAAGTACGTAGTGACGTGGAAATGCACAAAAAAATAAGATATATGTATGTATGCATTAGACTGTCCCAGCAATAAATATCGATATTTTGTATAAAAATTATAAAACTGAGTACTTGTCTAAGACCCAGTCAATATAAAACGTAAATAAAGAGTAGAGTTTGCGAAAGTAAATGTATTTCTTGGGCATATTTTTTGAAATATGTCAGTAAAGACGCCACATAGACCAAGTGTGTCTATAGTGTTGCCAGAATTTGTTTGACGGCCAAACGAAAAAATTCCAAATAGGTACCAGGACTTATATTAAGGAATAACTCCATCGTCGTGGCAAATATTTGAAGTTTTTTAGGACTTAACTATATTGCTGTCTTTAGATCTAGCAACTCTGCTGCCCCTAGTAGCTAGAGCCTTTACGCCGCCAGAGCAGGATACGTAAATAGAACGTGCTCGCCGTGATTTGATTTCCTCCAAACGTATTGGGACATCTACCATCGATTTATCAAGTGTTGCACCCTCTTTTCCCAGCTCATCGGCCTTTTCTTTACCTATAATCCCCTTATTATATAGATCTTTCCAATATTTTTTTGCATTTCTGGACACTTTTTGATGAAGTATTGTGTGAGATTATTGCATTGATAGCCGCCTGACTATCAAAATATTTATTGACGCAATTGCAGCTTAACGGGCCGATTCTGAGCGTTACCGGTAAAATAGTACCCAGAATATTATGTAACCGAAAATCGTTAGCAGTTCTTTTATTCGTGATTCTGGCCAAAGTGGTAACGCTGTCATCACCGAAAAACACACCAATGTCTGTGTTGAAATTTAAAAGTTGGTTTTCTTCGCTTTACCCATGGCAGAACGATACAAAGCGGCAGCATGCGACAGCTCAATATAAACTTTTTTATTTGATTTGATACATCAACTTCCGGCGCAGTACGATTTTGACATTCGTCCATCGAATTTACAAAAACAAAGTGCATGGAATTTTTATTTATATTTGTAGGTATACCACCTTGTGTGGTTCCGCCATGGCTTTACCCTAAATATGACACTCGTAGATACGAGGCTAACGAATAAACGAGACGATGTGTATATACGTACATACATGCATAAGATTTTACATAGCTATATTGTAATTTATTCTGTGCAAGTACATAATGTAAACAAATATATAATATATAGCAAGAGGCAACACTTTTTTACTATTATCTTTACTTATTTGCCCTTACAATTCTTTATTTTTCAGTTTTGCCTTTTTCTAAACAACAGCTGTTGTGTGGTTATTTCGATGTAACCACCTACTTTTGTGGGTAAAAAATTATCCGGCTACTTTCGCGGATAGAATACCAAAAGGGTGTAGAAGTTTCCACATGATTTCGTTACCGTGGTGAAGAATGTTGTTACCACACTAGAATCGGGGCGTAAGACGATATATAAATAAAGTATTTGGTTTTTTTTTTTTTGAATGAACTTAAACCCGAACACGAAACCCGAGTACCGTTTGGCAGTTATAAAGGACAAATACAACGCAAATTAATAACGAGATCCAAAAACACAATAGAGAGAACATGAAATATATATTGAAACCCACATTATACGAGAGTCAAACTTAATCACATGCCATAAAATCGTTCTGCTTCTGCTAGCATAAATAAAACGGATAGAAAGGGAAACTATTCGACGGTGATATAGTAAACGATCAAACAAACTCGAACTCTGATGAAATATTTGTACTTTAAAACTGTTTACAAAAAGCAACGCAAACAAGGCATGAGTACCAAGTACTGGTGATTTTCGATATGTAAACGAACAGGTGTAGCTCAAGGAAACTAATGTTTTTAAATACACTAGAGGTCGCCCAGTATTTGATATTAATAGAGGCAAATAAATAAAAATTCTTGTCGCAATTTATCTCCAAGGAGATTTAGACCGAGCTTTTTATGGGAAAAATACACATAGATTGTTTGCTAAATTACGGCCGAGGGGCGACACCGCTTAGATAAACTTGTATGTAACTGAAAAAACCTTTCTATAAATTTTTTGATAATACTTTGTTCTTTCAACCCAACACCTTCGCTGTGGTAGGAGGAGCACGCCACCACAACACCACGGTGGCCGCCGTACTTTCGTGTTTTTCTGAAAAGAGTTTCGTCCGCTTCCTATGGGTAACAACCGATATTTACCAAGTTATTTTTTTTTTTCTATCTGCCTACTATAGATAGCGAATTATTGTCATCTGGCTTTCCGTTTTTTATCAGCTTGTTATCGCAGAGTAATCGCCTTCTTATTGGTTTCTTATGAGAGTCATTAATATCGTTACGAATATTAGCAACACTAAGGGGTACTGCCACCTCTAAGCCGATGCTAAGCAGTGACTGTATTCACATCCATAAATCAATCATGTATCTACATAAACGAATCAATCATTATGTCTACACATATGTTCGTACACGCAGCGGAGAGGAGATGGCCAAACACATGCAGATATCTTATCTGAGTTGCTCCCAAAAGTATGCAATTGTAATTGTGGAAGTGTCGCTCACAAATACACGCGCATATGAGAAGCTATATACGTGCATCTGTAGTTATAATTATATGGCAGTAACTAAATAAATTCTGGAATCGCCTAGAAGATGCAATGAGGAAATCACAGAGTATAAAAGCACCAACAATAGAGGCGCTAGAGTCAGTTTGAGTTTCGATTAAGCACGCTATCTGTCGGGCAATAGTAGTGTTATTGTACTTTAGTAAAGGCCATTTTGCATTACTGAAAAGTGGAGTTATTTATTCAACAGTTTAATGAATCAAACCTTAGTAGAAGATTTGAAATAAGCGGAATTGCAGTAAATTCGTTACAGCATATTGAAAACGAATTGGTAACAATGCAATGAGAAACCGATCGCTTTCCGGCAATCGATAGCACGCCGATAAACTTCGTATTAATACGATAACTTTTGATAATCAATCAATAAATTTTTGATAAGATAACTGATATCTCTTCAGTACTTAAACGAAAATTTTTCGGTAACAATTCCATAACTTTTTTTTTAAAAAGTCGTAACTATCCGAAAAGAAATAAGCAACTTTTTGAGAACAAACACAAAATTCTCCCCGATAGAAAATCTATATTTTCTCGATAACATATCGATAATGTTTTCGATAAATAAACGAAAATGTAAAATCACAAATCGATGACCTTTTATAAAAAATGGATAGCAATTTGATAGAATATCGGTACTTTGTCGATTACTTTTTGATAAAAAATCGATTACTTTATGATGAATGATCGATACATTTTTTATCACAAGGCGATTACACGTCAAAAAAATTAATAACTCATCGATAATGCTTACATTCTTTATTCTTCTATACGCCCACACTTACATTCAATGATCCCACATATAGCATACCACTATCAAAGACTAACTTACGCTTAGTTCTTAAATCCGCCATTCTGGAATCCGCCATACCGTGAGCAATGACATTTACATAGAAAAAGGAAGGAACAACTACAAAAATTGAAATGAAATTGTCTTCCCACATAAGTGCTAAAGTGCTCCAAGTAAAGATCTTTTGGTTTTTATTATTCCAAAATCTTGGTCAAACATGGCAAAATGTCTTGGTGATTAAGTGTTTTTTTTTACTATTTCCTCCACCGTTATTATAAAAGCATATGTTAAGTAAAGATTCAATCAGGGTTTTTTTCAGGGTTCGGCTGAAGAACGCACCGCCTTAAAATTAATTATTGCTCAGATCATGACGCATTAAAACTAGACAGGTGAAGTCAGCAGTACACCAACAAAAATTTGACGGGCCTCATTATCTAGAAATAAGAAAGGAAGGTCGTTGTTAGGGAGAAGAGAGGAAGGTGGATAGATAGAGAAAGTCAGTACAATGTCTGTCGGTTTCATCGTACGGTTGGGAGTATTTCTAAATGTATTATCCGGAGCTGTTTAAAATAAAGTTTTGACAATTTTTTTTTTTTTTTTTTTTTTTTTTTTTTTTGTTTTTTGCCATTATGTAATTCTATAAGCTCTGATTTCTTGAAGCATCGTTGCTGTAAAGCCTCTGCGTCTATCTATTTTGACACCAGCCACCTCTTTCTACTTAATGAGCCTACCTCAACGCTTGGTATACATAGACAAATGTTGGGCCTTTGGACTGTATACCGCCAGTGCAGAGTTTTTGCATCACAAACCTCCCAGATACTCAATTCTTGATATTGTTCCAAATCTTCAATTATCTAATTGAAGTGAGCAGTATGTTTCCATATTTAATGTTGTGGATAACGAAAACAACAAAAAAGTTACGAGTTAAATCCATCCACCCTAATATTTGCTTCATACTTATATGAAACAAGCAGCAGTAATCATAGCAATAAATTCCTAGTTGAGTTTAATACTGCACTAAATAAGTGTAAATATTTAACAATTTCGTTGCTAACACATTCTAACATTTTAAAAAATTTGTTCGAAAATTGTGTCAAATTCACTTCATAGCCACACACACACTATTATTTATTCACTTGTTGAAGATTAAACGCATACACACTTGCGATATGTCATATAGAGCGCAAAGAATTTATCAGAGTGCATCCTCATAAAATCGTACATACACACATACATACATGTAAATATTCGTTGGCGCAATCGGCAGTTATTATACATACCAATGATTTGCAAATGTGCAATAGCTTTGGCCATTTAATCGGCTTCGCGTGTATCCATAGAAGGAAATTCATGACTTTTTTGATAAATATTTCTGTTTTCTTTTTTTAAGCGGGAACGAAAGTATTTTGTGCAAACATGAAGTGAAATTTAATTGTGGCATTATGTGTCTCGACCTTGATTGTAAATAAGCATTAGTTTAAACAAGTAAAGGTGTCTAAGTTCGGGTGTAACATAACCGTTAAAAAAAAATGTCTCCCCATTTCCTCTTACGATAAAACTTGATAAGTGAAATATCATTGATTCAAAACTATTTTTTGTTAAGTTATAGCTTATTATTCTAGCCTACGGCCCTTTCAAACTTGTTTTATAATTACTAAGTTGCCGTGGTCTTTGACCGATCCCGTCCATTTTTACTAGAAATATTATATGATATAATGAAAATATGTGTACACAATTTCATTACGATATGTTAATTTTTCTTCGAGTTATGGCTCCCGAAACATAGAAAATTGCTTATTCGTAAAAGGGGCGGTGCCACACCCATTTTCAAAAATTTTGTGTTTTCCAATTTAATGTTATAATTCAATTTAGAAAGTAAAATTTTATTGATACAAAGCTCTTTTTCGCTAAGATATAGCTTATTATTTCCGTCTACGACCCCTTTAAAAATATTTTATATAAAATTGGGCGTGGTCTTTAACCGATCTCGTCCATTTTTTCTAGAAATATTTCCTGATATAAGGAAAATTTATGTACCCAATTTTATTACAATCTGTTAATTTTTCTTCGAGTTATGACTCCCGAAACGCAAAAAATTGCTTAGTCGTAAAAGGGGCGGTGTCACGCCCATTTTTTTAAATTTGAAGTTTTTCCTATTTATTGTTATAAATCAACTTGGAAAATGAAATACCATTGATATAAAGCTCTTTTTTTGCAAAGATATAGCTTATTTCATTCGTCCACGACCCTTTTAAAAATCTTTTATATAAAAGTGGGCGTGGTTCTTAACCGATTTCGTTAATTTTTCTTCAAAGCATTCCTTGTAGTAAGGGCAACCCCTCTGCCGAATTTTGTTACGAGGGTTTAACGGTTTTTGATTTATGATTAATAATATTTGTAAAATTGATTTTATCACAAGTGGGCGGTGCCACGCACATTTTAAACAATTTTTCCAAATTTTTATCAAGAGTCTCAATATCAGTCCACATGTAAAATTGCAACATTCTAGGTGTATTATTTACTAAATTATCAAGTTTTTTGTGTTTTCCAAAATTTTATATATATAAAAGTGGGCGTGGTTACCATCCGATTTCGCTCATTTTCAATACCAATCTATTATGGGTCGAGATAAGCTAGTGTACCAAATTTGGTGAAGATATCTCAATATTTACTCAAGTTATGGTGCTAACGGACGGACGGATCAGATTTTTTTTCGATACTGATAATTTTGATATATGGAAGTCTATATCTATCTCGATTCCTTTATACCTGTACAACCAACCAAAGTTAATATACTCTGTGTGCAAATCACGCTGAGTATAAAAAGAAATGAAAAACTTAATAACCTTCAACGTTCTCTTTAGGGGGTATCCCCTCAAAATATGACTAATATTATAGAAATGTAAAATTTCCAGGAGAATCAAAATTATATGAAGGCAAAACCGAAACTGCTATATGTAGGTTTTGAAAAAGTGCATGCAAAACAAAATTGCTCTGAGAAGGTTAAACTCGAGGATAACTGTTTTCTCGAAAAACCAGACTTTAAACTTTTTTTCAACAAAGCAATATTTTAGGCACAGAATGCGCTATCGTCAGTTATTTTTAAGCAAGCTCGTCAATGATCTGGGGCCAATAACAAAAGCTTCTTAGGATTGATAATTTAAGGCCAAAGAATAGCTCATTGTTTGCCTGCTGAAAAAGTTCAAGTGTGGAAAAAACAGTTATACAATTTTCTTAATATCACCTTTTATCACAGACAGCATGACAATTTTTTTTTATCCAACGTGTAATCGTACAAAACAGTTTTAAAAAAAGTTTACTGGAGCACTGTAAATTCCTTCCAATAAGATAACGTTTTTTCTTTTTATTTCTACATGGCATATCCGATACGAGAGCGGGAAAAGGGAATGGTAATAGCGGAAGCATCAAAATACAATGCATCCGGCCCTAAGGAAACAAAAGTTGGCACAGGGAGGATTGGAAACACGTCCTTTTCATCCTCCCATTATATGCGGAGCTGTGCTAATCGGAACCTTCATGCATTCTGACAGCGTCGTTACTAAACAAAATTGAGAGGTGATTGGATACACGTTATTTCCAACATCCAAATACACGTTTAACTGTATTGATCGGAGACTAATACATTCCGGCTGCTTAAAATATCAATTTAAATCAAAAATATATGTTCCAAATTTGATGCCTTATGCTAAGATCACTGGAGGATTGGAAATGCGTTCTTTTCAACCTCCATTAAAAGAGTGGCTCCCAGATTCGTCCGTTTGTCACGGTAGGAAATATGCTGATCGGAATCACATGGCATTCCGAAAGCATATTCAATAAGTGATTGTAATAATGAATTGCATTTAGTAGTTTAAGTTTTAGGTCTAAATAGACGTAATAATCTATATATATAAAAAGAAGTGTACATCTTGATTGTCACTCCGTAACTCGCAAAAAGGATAGAAAGATTGCCATTAAATTTTTAGGAAAGATACAGGAAGGAGAGATGATGGTTAGTTGATTTTGAAATCCCAAATCGGTTTAGCCATATATCTATATATATATAAATTAATGTTTGTATGTATGTCATCGATTAACTCATAAACTACTTGAACGATTATTATGAAAATTGGTATATATATGTATTTTTCCATGGGGTAGGTTTATATAATGAGTGCTTTGATACCGGGTGACTAGGGTCTCGAGATATAGGCCAAAACGTGGACCCGGGCACCCCTAGAATGTGTTTATACAATATGGATATCAAATGAAAGCTGCTGATGAGTGCTTTAGTACAGGGTAGTTTTCATACCTATTTGTGACTAGGGTCTCGAGATATAGGCCAAAACATGGACCCGGATACCCCTAGAATGTGTGTGTATTTTAAATATCAAATGAAAGCTGTTGCTGAGAGCTTTTAAGTAATTTTCATTGTGATATTCGATTTAGTCGCATCAACCTGGCAAAACTGATAAATATGCATGCGAATCCGAAATAAAGTCATGAATTAATAATACCCACATACCTATTTACATACGTCCTATTCGATTTGACTGAAATTTGGTATACAAATTTGCCTATATTAGTATTTACGATGCTTTTTTCCGGAAAGTAGACTAGAGACGGACTGGGATTAGGACTGGGACTGAGACTGAGGCTCGGAGTGGGACTGGGACTGAGACTCGAAATGGGACTTGAACAAAATACATACCACAACTTGAGAGAAGAGAAAAGAGAGAAGGAGACTGAGGAAGAGATAGAATGTGACGAAGATGGAGATAGATGAAGCGAAAAATACGGAGGGAGGAGTGAATACAAAGATTAGGAAAATGTGTAGAGGGGCGAGGGCAGATTTAGACGGAAAAAGCTTATTAAAATGTATGCAGATATACCAAATTTAGGACAGAACAACGTCTGCCGGGTCTGCTAGTAAATAAATAAAATTAAATTAAGTTAAATTAAATTAAAAAATTAAATTAAATTAAATTAAATTAACTTAAATTAAATTAAATTATAATTAATTAAATTAAATTAAATTAAATTTTATTTATTTTGATTGGATAACGTTAGTACATAATGGCTTAAAGGAGTCGGGACAGATATACACTTCCTTATAAAAAACTATCAGCGTCGACAAAAGTTTCACCGAGGCATGCCCCTCCGTCCGTTCTTCCCTTCACATCATGATCGAGAAAAACTCTAGATAAATAAAATAAGTGTAAGGCGCGAATAACCTCTGAAGAGATTTTATTCCGAGCTTATCTTCCATCTTCTTTGTGTCGTGCTCCGTTAATTTTTCCTACAAATTGACGAGCGGCATCTGCAAGGCAGATGAATTTGCACTGAGCAACTTTTCATGGCAGAAATATATTCGTGGTACTTGCCAAATGATCGCCGAGAGGCGATGAGACATCTTAACAAATTTGGTAATCTGGCTTATCTGTATACATAATAGATTTGTATTGAAAATAGGCGAAATCGGAAAATGGAAAAAATTAATTAGCTCTTTATCAAGGACTGATAAAATAACGATACTTGGTACGTGCGTTGTCTTTATGATGAGAAATGGCAATTTGAAAATTTTTTGGAAAATTGGCGTGGCACTGCTCTCGTTTAAAAGAACAAAATTTGTTTGTTGAGCAAAGCCGTTGAAGATAGTTAGTATGACCGTAACTGTTTTATAGCTGCGAAACGGAGAGTATATTTGCGTATGTATAGGTACTTTGTTTCAGCTTTTATATCAATTAATATTCTTGACATTTCTCTTTTAGTTGATCCTTAATATGAATATAAGACCATACGCTGGGTATATAATGTTGGATTTTGACACACCTTAGACTTCCTTACTTTTTTGCATGTATAATTGTACCTGTTTATATGCATATGTTGTGTGATTTTACTAATTATTAAATTGAAAAGAAAACTTCCTGATGAAGGCGCGAAATTGCATCGAAATGCGTATTACTGCTGTTTGACAGTGTTTTTTTTTTTTTTTTTTTTGAAGCGGAGAAGGGGTGGAAGCAGGAAATTCTTGGTCTGCGAACCGATAAGGTAAAAAAACAAAATTTATAGGAAAAAATGTACCGCCATATATGGTCTGGGTATCGGTGTTGAGCCGCAAATCAGGGTATAGTTCTATATAAACAATCGGCAAGTGCAACATATGATCAATCAAGTTGAAAGACCTGAAGTTAAGTGTGGGGGCTGCAAAGTATTGAAGATCATGTGCAAGTCTTACGTCATAAAACTAATAAAGATAATCTTATCTATAACAAGTAAGGAAGGCTAAGTTCGGATGTTACCAAACATTACATACTCAGCTGCCAAATTACAGCCTGCAAAACTTTTAAATTACCTTCTTTGCAGTGCCACGTCATTATCCAAAATTTTACTAATTTTCTATTATCCGTCATAAGGTCAACCCACCTACCAAGTTCCATCGCTTTATCCGTCTTTGGTAGTGAACTATCGCATTTTTTTGGCTTTTCGAAATTTTCGATATCGGTTGGTTATAGTCCACTTTTGTTCATTTTAAATAGCGATGAGATGAGTGCCCAGGAACTTACATACCAAATTTCATTAAGATATTTAATTTGATACTGGAGAAAATTATACTAGCTGCAGAACTTAACCGCACTGGAACAATATACTATAAAAGCGCGCAATTACTGGCATATGCTGATGACATTGATATCATCGGCCTAAACACCCGCTCTGTTAGTCCTGCTTACTCCAAACTGGAAAAAGAAGCGGTAAAGAAGGGTTTGATGGTCAATGAGGACAAAACGTACCTGCTGTCATCGAGCAAAGAGTCAGCGCATATGCGCCTTGGCAACCACGCTACTGTTGGCAGCCATAATTTCGAAATAGTAAAAGACTTCGTTTATTTGGGAACCAGCATCAACACTAGCAACAGCATCAGCACTGAAATCCAGCGAAGAATCAATCTTGCCAGTAAATGCTACTTTGGACTAGGTAGGCAATTGAAAAGTAAAGTCCTCTCTCGGCGAACGAAAATCATACTCTACAAGTCACTTATCGTACCCGTCCTGCTATATGGGGCAGAAGCATGGACCATGACATCAGCAGATGAAGCGGCTTTGGGAGTGTTCGAGAAAAAAGTTCTTCGAAAGATTTAGGGACCTCTACGCGTTGGCGATGGCGAGAACCGAAGAAGATTTAATGATGAGCTGTACGAGCTATACGCAGACATCAACATAGTCCAGCGAATTAAAACGCAGCGGCTACGCTGGCTAGGCCATGTTATGCGAACGAAAGATGAGTCTCCGACCAAGAAAGTGTTTCTATCGGATCCCGCCTATGGAAGCAGAGGTAGAGGGCGGCCCCCACTCCGTTAGAAGGACCAGGTGGAAAACTATTTAAGCTCCCATGGTGTGACCAATTGGCGCCGGTTGGCGGAGCGTAGAAGCAACTGGCGCGCCTTGTTGGACGGCCACAACCGTTTAGACGGTTAAGCGCTAATTAAGTGAGTAAGTGAGTAAGTATTGTGTTCAAGGACATACGGACAGACGGACAAGGCTATATTAATTTCTTTTTTCGCCCAGATCATTTTGATATATAGAAGTCTATATCTACAAATATCGATTAGTTCACGTCGTTACGAGGTACCGCTATGCGAATAAAATTAATATACTCTGTGAGCTCTGCTCACCTGAGTATAAAATTAGAATACTATAGGCTCATGATAGGCGCTCTAACGCTGCCTTTTGGTATCTCATGCTTTATAAATTAGGTCTGTCCTGAATCTTTTCTGTACACATGACAGCTGTAATTGAATAAATCAATTATTAAATTATGTAAGAATTTCTCATCCATAATTAACGAAAGTAACTTTAGAAGTGCAAACTTATTCCACCTGCAATGAAATAATACTTATAACCTTGTATTTAAATATACATATGTATATGTCAGACGGCTTAAAGCTTAAAATTATATGTTTATTATACTCAGCGTGCTTTGCACACAGAGTATATTAACTTTGATTGGATAACGGTTGGTTGTACCGATATAATGGAATCGAGATAGATATAGACTTCCATATATCAAAATCATCAATATCGGAACAAAATTTGATTGAGCCATGTCCGTCCGTCCGTCCGTCCGTCCCACCGCCCGTTAGCACCATAACTTGAGTAAATATTGAGATATCTTCACCAAATTTGGTACACTAGCTTATCTGGACCCAGAATAGATTGGTATTAAAAATTGGCGAAATCGGATGATAACCACGCCCACTTTTTATATATATAAAATTTTGGAAAATACAAAAAACCTGATAATTTAGTAAATAATACACCTAGAATGTCGAAATTTTACATGTGGACTGATCTGAAATTCTTGATAAAAATTTGGAAAAATTTTTTAAAATGGGCGTAGCACCGCCCACTTGTGATAAAATTAATTTTAAAAATATTGTTAATCATAAATCAAAAATCGTTAAACCTATCTCTAAGAAAATTCAGCAGAGAAGTTGCCTTTACTATAAGGAATGCTTTGAAGAAAAATTAACGAAATCGGTCATGGACCACGCCTACGAATAAAATAAGCTATATCTTTGCAAAAAGAGCTTTATATCAATGGTATTTCATTTCCCAAGCGGATTTGTGACAACAAATAGGAAAAACTTCAAATTAAAAGAAATGGGCGTGGCACCGCCCCTTTTATGACTAAGCAATTTAATATGTTTCGGGAGCCATAACTCGAAGAAAAATGAACGGATCGTAATAAAATTGGGTACACATATTTTCCCTATAGCAGAAAATACTTCTACTAAAAATGGACGGGATCGGTTAAAAGCCACGGCAACTTAGATATAGAACAAGTTTAAAAGGGTCGTAGACTAGAATAATAAGCTATAACTTAGCAAAAAATAGTTTTGAATCAATGATATTTCACTTATCAAATTTTATCGTAAGAGGAAATGGGGAGACATTTTTTTTAAACGGGCGGTGTCACGTGTTATGTAGAAAAGTAATTTATCTGAAATGAAATGTACAATTGAAGCTCATGCTGAGTATATAATGTTCGGTTACACCCGAACCTAGACAATTTTACTTGTATAACTTTGTTCGTAAATATTATTGATGCTCGCTTCCACGTTTAAAAGTTATATGAACAAATTGCTTCCGCGCATGCGCATTAAAACAACTTCAGAAGCGTTGCGCCTAGTTTTAAGCTACGTTATTTTTTTGTTAAGCAGAAGTTGATTTGTGATAAAAATGGTTAGCCTGAGTTTAGGCGCTATCTAAATAACGGGCAAAGTATATATCTAAAAATATTTTTGGAGTACAGTACGCGAAAAAGTGTTCATTGGGCTGCAAATGGAAAAAAATGTGTGCGATTATTACAGAGTATTTGAAGAAAGTAGCCAATAATTGGTAAATTTATTCGGTATAGGAGGAAGGTAGAGTAAGTATATCGTGGCGAATCGAGAGAGGACTTGGTTTCTTTTAAACATGAATCATGAAAAAATTCCAGATTACTTCTTGTGAAGGTACAACTTTTTCATTTAACAGAAGCTCAAGAGACGTCCTTCAACTATTTAAAGATGTTGCATTCGTGACGCTTCGCGGGAAATATCAAAATATTACAGTTCATTCTAGAAATCGGCATCTCTTTTTCAATTATGAGCAGTCAAAGTCGAAATTATGAGCAGTCAAAGTCGATAGGAATCTCGAGGTAGAATCAATGACATTTCGGTTGGGAATCTTTTTGGCGGAGCGTTACATATATCAAAAGATTACTGATACGGTCAGGCGCACACTTCTCGATTTACCCTAACGTGCGGTGTAAAATAAGTCAATCACGGGCTTGGCAAAAATTTTTTTTTATTATTACTGTTATGATATAGGTATTTTTTATTGGAAAATTTTTATTATTATTTTTTTGATTAGAATAAAAAAAAAGAAAATAAGACAACTACCATAGCTTATTGTATGGATCCATTTCAGGACTGGTAAACTCCACCATCAGCAACGTATTGTTCACGGTGTTATCACACCGTCACACCGCGCTACTCTCATTAAAAAAAAGAAAAAGATATGTTCAATTACGAAAAGAATAATAATAATAATAATGACAAAAAATTATTGTTAAGACCTTGAGCCGTGATCTTACGAATCAGGCCGACAAATACCTACCAATATTCGAAAAAATCCTACAAACTGATGAAACTCTTTTTTTAACAAATTTTTTAAAAAATACATATGGACGCAATAAAAAACTAATTCCCTTTGTTTTGTTTATTTTTCGACCGGGTGGATTGATGTTTATTTAATCGTTAGCTTGGAGACAAACGATTTCTGCGTCTTCACAAGTTCAGTGGTCGTCAACTAAGAGATGGCGAAAACAAGTAAGGAAGTCTAAGTTCAGGCGAAACCGAACATTATATACTCAACACGAGCTCTCACATATATATATATAAACATATATATATTGATATACGTAGGGGACACATTCTATAGAGAAATGTCAAGAGCATAAAATGATATGAAAGATAAAATATACCACTTATATATATGCAAAAGTCATATTCCATAAGCAGTTATAAAACAGTTACTGTCATAGAAAGAATGATCTTGCGAAATCTCGTTAAAATTTTACGCTTTTTATTCGGCTTTGGTATTTTAAATTTTGTGTGCGTACCAGAACCATTTGCAATATTTTGTTTTAATTTTCGTTCTTTGCGCTTTGCAAAATTGCAAAGTGATACTGACACAGTTTAGATTTACGGCTTGCAAAACTTTTAATTTTCTTCTGTTAAATATTTTAAAAAAATTTACATAACTTTTTTTAATTTTAAAATTTTTGTACTGTGCTACTCAATGTCACTACCGAGGTGAAATATCAGCGTGATTCGGCTTTATACCGCAAGAGTGTTGAAATTTGTGTTACCATTTGACTTTGAAAAAGCAAAAAAAAGTAAGGAAATCTAAGTTCGTGTTAAACCGAACATTACATAACCAGCTGTACACTTGAAATGTTGTTGTTGTTTGTTTTGTGTGCTTAATAGTGTTACAAGGCTGCGCAATAATACATATATATATGGTTCTATTCTGAACTAATTTTTCTTCGAGTTATGGCTCCCGAAATATAGAAATTTGTTTAGTCATAAAAGGGCGGTGCCACACCCATTTTTTTAATTTTTTCCAAAGATATAACTTATCTTATTCGTCCACGACCATTTTAAAAATCGTTTATATAAAAGTGGGCGTGGTCCTTAAGCCATTTCGTTATTTTATTTTTTTTTAAAGCATTCTTTATAGCAAAGGCAAACTCTCTGCCGAATTTTGTTACGATAGGTTTAACGATTTTTGATTTATGATTAATAATATTTGTAAAATTGATTTTATCTCAATTGAGCGGTGCCACGCCCATTTTAAAATTTTTTTTTCAAATTTTTATCGAGAGTCTCAGTATCAGTCCACAAGTCAAATTTCAACATTCTAGGTGTATTAATTGTTATATAATAAGGTATCTTGTGTTTTCCAAAATGTTATATACATATATAAAGTGGGCGTGGTTACCATCCCATCATTGCTCATTTTCAATACCAATATATTCTGGGTTCATATATCCTCGTGTACCAAATTTGATGAAGATATCTCAATATTTACTCAAGTTATCGTGTTAACGGCAGATGGACGGACGGACATGGCTCAATCAATTTTTTTTCGATGCTGATGATATTGATATATGGAAGTCTATATCTATCTCGATTCCTTTATACCTGTACAACTAACCGTTATCCAATCAAAATTATAATACCCTGTGTACAAGTACAGCTGGGTATAAATTTTTTTTTAAGTGTGGTCGCTAACAGATGTTGTTAATTTACCTAAGTGTATGTAAAATCAAGAACCTTCGTGCCAAATTTACAAGGGATTTTTATCTAAAGACTTTCAAAGTTTCTTCTTCTCAAAGTGTGGCGCGGTGCCTTTGTTTAAAATTACAATTTTTCGTCATAAAGTCAGGCTTTCATTACTTTATCTATCTTCGGTAATTTTAAGAATTTTCTATATCGAAATTTCTAGTTTTAAGAAACGTGGTATGCCAACATTTGCTACTATTGAGGCGCAGATGATTATTAAGAACCCATACATTAATAGCATCCATGTCTTTCTGCAAGAGCAATTCATCTAATCAGAGGTGATACCCCTAAACAATTTAAGATCATCAGCAAAATGTAAATAATTTTTGTGCTTCAAATATAAGCCGACGTCATTAATAAAAGTAAGAAATAAGACCTTGTGGCAAACCAGAGGTTGCCAAAACCTCACAGGACCTCATATTATTTACTTCATCAAATAAGATTCTGTTTGTCAAGTATGACCTTAACCATGGCCGAAAGGTTGAATGGAAACCTATGTATATATTGAAGTTTCCGGGGAAGTATCTTGTGGGAAACATCTAAGAGAAATTTGTATATAAGTACGAAGGCGGAACAAAGAATTATCGAAAAACTCTGAGTCAAAGAAATCAGTGTTGAGCCAGGTCTCAGCTATGACACATAAATCATTTTCACAGCGTGAAGTAACTAACTTACTTAATTGGCCGTCCAACAATGCGCGCCAGTCGCTCCTTCTCTCTGCCAACTGGCGCCAATTGGTCACACCAAGGGAGTTGAAATCGTTTTCTGCCTGGTCCTTCCAGCGGAGTGGGGGCCGCCCTCTACCTATTCTTCCATAGGCGGGTTCCGATCAGAGGTCTGCTTTGAGTACTAATAAAATTAGTGCACTTAGTCATGAGCCAAAAAATTGTGTCTAAATGTGTACTTAGTCAAGTACAGACAAATACTAATGGGTGACTAGCACATAAAATAGAAAATACATTCGAGTGCCCCGCACACATATGTCCCATACATATATGACATTGTTGAGTATAAACTGAAATCATAGTTGCTTTAACTCAGTAGCATGTTGGTTTCGTGTATAATACACTGTATACTTCGTTTATTATCGGTTATTCTTTAGCGCTGTATTCAGTTTAGTTTCGTGTACATCGTTGTGTTGCTAGCGTCAGAAGACTGATATGATTATATTCATTTTATTGTACTGTTAGTCATACTGATTCAAATTATTGTTTTCGTATAACACAGTTGACTTTCTTGCTCAATAAGACAATTGAGTACTGAACTGCTTCGTAGCTTATGAGCGGTTATTCATTATACGAAGCATGACTATGTAAATGTGTTTTAGTGGATATAAGTGCTTGATATTCTTTGTTTGTGTACACACTAATACTAATTTTTTGGTTATTCCACTAATAACCTGAATAATAACATGAATAATTGCAGCTCACTGGTTCCGATAGAAAAACTCTACCGGCCTGAGCGGCATCTTTCATTCGCATAACATGGCCTAGCCAGCGCAGCCGATGCGTTTTAATTCGCTGGACTATGTTGCTGTCTGCATTAAGCTCGTACAGCTCATCGTTAAATCTTCTTCGGTACTTGCCATCGCCAATGCGTACAGGCGTGAAGTAACTAAGAAAATGTATTAAGCTTTACTTTTCCTAACCGAAATATTCAGGTTTTTAATATTTATACATATTATTAAAAATTCAATATTCTAAATTATTTACTAAGGGTTCAGCGTTTGGTCTTTGCTCTTTTCAAAGAATTAAAACGGCTTAACTTCAACTTAGGTTGGCCATATGGAGTAATTTATTATAAATTGACGTTGAGACCCCAAGTTTGAAATTACATCTTACTATGGAGCTACATAGAAACTATGTTTTTCTTTACTAGCTTTCAACAATGAATATAGGATGGTGAGATTTTCTATACCCGTTAGTATGAGTAAAAGCTGGGTATAAAAAGCAACATTGAGTTCATATGAGAAAACGTCCTAAAATAAGTAAATGCATTAGCACAAATTTTTGATTTAAGTTTCGCTGATTTTTTTTAAATACATTTTCCTGCAATAACTTCCAATGAAAAAGCAATAAAATTTTAGGAAAATATGTATGTAAATATACTCATTAAAGCACATAAAATCATAATTCATACAAATGTCTTTATAATCGTTGAAGTTTCACAGACCGCCAAGTGCAAACACTTAAATATTAGAGAAAAAATCAACAGAAAACAGATTTTTAAGCGCAAACTACACTTCACAAAATGACTAAATAAATTAAATTAATTGAACGCAAGAAAAGCAGGTCATTACTGCTTAATGACTCACAGACATCACCGCTGCTACATGCGAATGAAACAAATTGGATGTGTATTAGTGTGAAAAGTGCACGAAAAATCGAAAATTGCAGTTTCTAAGCGTGCATTAATTGTGGACAGCACAAGTGAGCAACATAAAATTTTAGCAGCTAACCCAAATATGGAATGAGACTAATCATTCGGTTACTCCTTTCGATAATACCAGCTTGTAAATCGTTAAAAAAAAATGTTTCGATGTTTTGTTGCGACTCAACCTGCCTTGGCTCCAAATCGGCCGACTGCAGGTAATATTGCTATGAATGAACGTGCGTTTCAGGAACTATTCTCTCTTAACGCACTCTCTAAGTTCAAATTTAAGGCGAATGAAGGAGAAATTTAACACAAAAATATTCGAAATGCTTCGTCAGCTCTCTTCATATTAGCAGCTTAACACGCTAGATCAGTTACTTGACTTTGCAATAAAGAAGAAATATCTCGGCAATAAAAAAAAAACGAATTTTACCTCTTCCGCTGTACCATTAAACGGTTACTGACGTACAAATATGAAATCTGCAGAGTCATGCGGAAAAAGTGTATTTTACTTGTTTGCATTACTTTGCTGCTTCTTTTGTGGCATTGTGCTATTGATAGTGTCGTTCCCATACCACCTTGTACTCGATACGTGTACTCATTTAAAAGGATCGCGGAAAGTAACCAATTTAAAAAAAGTTTTGAGGAAAAGTACTCGCATCGTACACATTAAAAATATTGTGCTTATATCCGTTATTTCGGCATTTAAGCAACTCACTCAAACTAAAAAATCGCCTCGTAACCATGGAAACCTCCCAAATTTAACGTATTATTACAAATTTTCATGAGTTGCCCTATTATCTAAACATTGGATTATGGTAAAAAAGTTCGGTAAAGTCTTTTGAAAATTTATGTGTGTTCGTTCATTTACTCATAACATTGGGACGGTCAAAATAAGTTAGGTTTCGGATTGTTAAGCTCTATAGGTTTCTCGGAATAAACCACAAAAAAAGTAGTCCCAGTTTTAGAGCGCCAAATAACTACAACGCAGTACTCTCAAAATCTATCGTTTTAAAGTAGACGTTTTTCAAGAGACAACAGACTAGAGTACGAAGTCAACGAACTTATTGGAAGTTACGTAAACGTAGTAAGTCTACTTTCGACCAGATATGCCAGACCCTGAGGAAGACTTAAGGTAAAATAATATACACGTAACATCGTTTTTTTTTACTTCAAAGCAACTTTAGATAGCTCGATAATGAGACGCTTTGCCTGCATTTAAGTTCTCTTCAAAGCTATTAAAACTTTTCCGACGACTTTGAGCAACACCGCGAGTTCTATAAGGACATTTCCGAGTCACTTGAAATCAAACGATGCTTGAGAAAAGGCGACTTCTATCTGCGATCTTTTTTAGCCAATGCTGTAGTAATCAAACGGGCCATAAGTTCTGTCTTCTCTGGATTAGATAAAGAAGCAAAATAGTGGGTCTTTAAGTGAATGCGAACAAGAAGAAATAATCGGCGCGTTGGAGTCTTAAATCACTTACCTACCGACTGATAGGAACCCAACAAAGTTAATGACGGGCTTCGTGAACATAAGGCGACGTCAAGCAGTTGCATAAAGACGACGCAAAGTCGTCTTTGCGGTTAAGCGTCAGTTGATGATGATGATTTTTTCACTTGAACTAAAAATGTTCAAATATGAAATGAGTGGAATGAATAACTCCACTGGTTTACAGCGAGAATGCACCAGAGACGCCATTAAGAAATTCCTCTTTAAAATCACCACCTGATTCCGAAAATCAAGGTTATTTTTAATTCTATGGTAACGTTTTTGAAATATTTACGAATAACGGTTTTTTCAAACAAAAAAATAAAAAATTCGGTTAACTTAATCATATATATCTCAAGAAAAAATTGACGAATCCCAAAACGGCTTGAAGTCTTTAAAAGGCAATGAAACTTGCTACAAACTGTGCATACAACACTTTTTGCAGATTCAAAGATAACGAACAATCATGACGGATTTTTTTAATTTTTTTTTGTAAAAATATAAAAAAGATTGTATTTAGCGAGGAAGGATCTCGAAAACTTTTTGTTTTTTGCAGATTTTTGTTTCTCTCTAAGCTCTGTTTTATTACAAAAGAAATAAGTTTTCATTCAACAAAATCGATGAACTAATACAAAAGTTATAAGAATTCAAATAAATATATCCATATAGTAAAACTTAAGTACCCTACAAATAATAGCATATGTACATATGATTCTGTCTTAACTCTATGATTTTATTTTATAATTGAGAAAGTTATCTGTCTTGTTTTGACGCTTATTAAGATTAGGATCGTTTTGTCTTATGAGAAACCAACAGTAGTCACCCATCATAGCGACATCCCAGAATCCTTGATACCGATTTTCAATCATTTTCATCTGCTGGTGAAACCTTTCGCCATGCTCGTCACTTTCGTCGCCAAGATTTTGCGCGAAAAAATGTAAGTGGGAGTATAGAAAATGAATTTTTAAAGACACATTTACTCCTGAAAGAAAATAAAAAAGTATATTAGATAAATACATAAGTGACACATTAGTATATAACTTTCTAAGGCTGGATTTATCTTTCAATTCAGAACAAATTTATGTTTACATTTTTCTCCTTCTTGTTTGTTCGGAACTGGACGATGCATTCAGGTTTAGGACTATATATCCTCATGTAAATTTAAAAATTTTCATACAAATTGTTTGTTTATCAGGCAGATAGGCTTTAAAGTTAACTGAGAAAACGGTCTTAAATATGTTTCTTTATTTACCCATTTCCGCATAGTTTTTGATTAAGTTGTTCACTATCATCTCGTAGTTAGGACTTTTGTGTTTGCCTAAAAAAGAGGTAACGACCTTTTCAAAAGACTCCCACGCTGCTGCCTCCACTGGTGACAAAAGTTCTTTGAAATGGTTATTGGTCATCATTTATTTGCGGTCCCACAAAAATCTCTTCCTATATTTTTGCTTCTGAAATATCTGGAAAGATTTTCTTCAAATGGGGAAAAGCTTCGCCTTCTTTGTCCAAAGCCTTGAACAAGTTTTTGATAAGGCCGAGCTTGATGTGGAGCGGAGGTAGAATTATTTTTTCCTTCTTTATAAGTGGGGAGTATTTTATGTTATCCACCCCAACTTGAAACTCGATTCGTTCTGGCCAATCCTTTATGATTTAGTGGTCTTGACGAGCTCGGCTATGCCATTTGCATAGAAAGCAACAGTATTTTGTGCATCCACTTTTTAGACCACATAACATTCCAACGACTTTAAGATCGGCACATATTTTCCAATCATATTCTTCGTTTTTGGATAATTTGAGCAATTTTTGCATTATCTCATACGTTTCCTTCATATTTACTGCATGCGCGATCGGGATAGATGGCTTTTGGCTGCCAATATGCAATAATACGGCCTTTAAACTTAATTTATTGCCGTCTATGAACAGTCGCCACTCTTTTGAATCATATTGTTCACCAAACTGTTTGAATAGAGCAGCAATGTCTTTACAGTAACAAACACTGTTCGTGACGAGTTCTATAATATGTTACCTTAACATCGGATGAAACAAATTTAAATTGTGGTATATGAGAGGCGTGTAGTTCGGCCTTTTCCTTTGACAATTCCAAATCCCTTATCCAATCATTGAGTTGTGCTTGTGACAAAAAGTTTCTTTCGTTTTTCGTTTGAAATCCAATACAACATGATGCCATGTAATCAGATACTGCTGTTGGCAATGAAACTGGAGTAGAAACTAAAGTTAAATTTGATTCTGGCAATGTAGCTTCCGTCGAATTTAGTTCTGGTAATGACACTGTAGATACGCACGCATAGGTTACTTTTCTTGATTTTCCAACCCCAAGTACTTTTGTAGTACATTTATAGCAGTCCATTGAATGGCAAGTTGGTTCGCTCCACTTCATTGGTGTAATAAATTTCATATGTCGCCTAAATAGATAGTTTCAGAAATTAGTCAGCTATGCATTAAAAGGGAGCAAATATCTAATTTTAACAACGCAACTTTTTGTTCCGGTTTCCGAAAAAATCAATTCGACTCGATATGTGCACATAGTATTCGGTGTCCATGGTTTTCAGGCTCAATTCCAAAATACGTATCGTATGTAACTTTCAGAGGATTTGAAAACACATGTCTCATCCTTTTAACGATAAATTGACCGCAGATGAAACTGAACATATCTGGATCATTTGTGCCCTCAAAATATCGCGCCCTTTTATTCATATTATATTTTTAAGTAAATTACGGGTTATAAACCGAACAGCATCCGGCGAGCGTTACAGATATTATGAAGGAGCAAGGCGCATGTATTATTATTTATACTTAGATCAAGTAAAAATTTAAGCCTACATAGACAAAAAGATTCCCTAGTTCTACAAAGAAAACACTACCTGCCTTAAAAATATGCTCTTGCTTGAAATGTACCTGGGTTTGAGGAAAGACACTAACAGTTTTTTGTATCTAATAACCCTTCGAAAATCTACCTGCTAACTAACTGATATACGAATACTAACACATATGTACCAGTGGGGTACTTAAGGATTAAATGGATATATTTACTTGAATACTTAAACTTTTGTGTTAGTCCATCGATTTTGTTGAATGAAAGCTTATTTTTTTCGAATGAAACAGAGCTTAGAAAGAAAAAAAAATCTGAAAAAAAATAAAAAGTTTTCGAGATCCTTACTCGCAAAGTACAAATTTTTTTATATTTTTACAAAAAAATTGAAAAGATCCGTAATGATTGTTCGTTATCTTTAAATCTGCAGGGCCTAGCAAAAAGTGGTGTATGCACAGTTTATATAAAATTGTAATGCCTTTTAAAAGCTTTAAACCGTTTTGGAATTGCTCAATTCGTTATTGAGATATATATGATTAAGTGGGCCCAATTTTTTTTTGTTTTGAAAAAACGGTTATTCGTAAATATTTCAAAAACGTTACCATATAATTAAAAATAACCTTAATTTTTGGAATCAGGGGGTGATTTTACATAGGAATTTCATAATCGCGTCCCTGGTGCAGAAAAAAAATTGGAATTTGTGATCCAGTGTTCTTTTAAGAACACTTTTATTTGGGTGCACGAAATTGCCAAATTTAGCAAATAGCACAATTAAATTTGGCGGGAATTGTCAGATGAAAACCTAAAATATCGCAGGCGTTATTCGACTTGAGTAATCGATACCTCGATACTGAGCCCATATACTCGATACCTAACAAGGTCCTTGTAGTATGTAATCGACTATGAAAAATACTCCGTACTTAAGCAAAGTACTCGAGTATGTACTCATAATTACTTATATTGGAACAACACTAGCCATCGGTGATTAGTTGGCTGCATCGCGAATGGTTCGTCAAGCATGTGCCAAACACACATCGGAATTTGCTATTTCAATCTTGGGTATTTTATTGCTTATAAAGAACCATTATGTCAGACTGGTAGGTTAGGTAAAAAAACCTACTATAAGATACCTGCCATGCCCAACAATCGTGGCAGCCAGCATCAAAAATGGAAATGCTTAAGAAGTATATACTGACAGGAGCGTTGCCTCGCATCTGAAACTCTACCCAGTCTTTAATATTTTTCAGCATAAAACAGCTTATAACATCCATTGATTATCGGTTAAAAATTAGAGAAGTACAACAAAATCTGGAGGAGAAGCCTGGTCTTAAACGTGTTCGAGTTGTTATACTCAGCTGAGCAGAGCTCACAGAGCATATTTACTTTGTTCGCATAGATATAGACTTCTATATATCAAAATGATCTGGGCGAAAAAAGAAATTCATTTAGCATGTCCGTCCGTCCGTAAAACCGATAACTTGAGTAAATTTTGAGGTATCTTGATGAAATTTCGTATGTGGGTTCCTGAGCGCTCATCTCAGATCGCTTTTTAAAATGAATGAAAGCGGACTACAACCACGCCCACTTGTTCGATATCGAAATTTTCAAAAACCAGAAAAAGTGCGATAATTCTTTATCAAAGACGGCTGAAGCGATGAAACTTGGCAGGTGAGTTGAACATATGACGCAGAATAGAAAATTAGTAAAATTTTGGACAATGGGCGTGGCGCCGACCACTTTTAAAAGAAGGTAATTTAAAAGTGTTGCAAGCTGTAATTTCGCAGTCGTTGAAGATATCATGATGAAATTTGGCAGGCACGTTACTCCTATTACTATATGTGTGCCTAATAAAAATTAGCAAAATCGCAGAACGACCACACCCACTTAAAAAAATTTTTTTTTTAAGTTAAATTTTAACAAAAAATTCAATATCTTTACAGTATATAAATAAATTACGTCAACATTCAACTCCAGTAATGATATGGTGCAACAAAATACAAAAATAAAAGAAAATTTTAAAATGGGCGTGGCTCTGTGAAAATGGGCGAAATCGGTTGATGCCACGCCCAGTTTTTATACACAGTCGTCCGTCTCTCCTTCGCATGGCCGTTAACATGATAACTTGAGCAAAAATCGATATATCTTTACTAAACTCAGTTCACGTACTTATCTGAACTCACTTTATCTTGGTATGAAAAATTAACGAAATCCGACAATGACCACACCCACTTTTTCGATGTCGAAAATTACGAAAAATCAAAAAATTCCATAATTCTATACCAGATATGAAAAAAGAGATGAAACGTGGTAATTGGATTGGTTTATTGACGCAAAATATAACTTAAGAAAAAAGTTTGTAAAATGGGTGTGACACCTACCATATTAAGTAGAGGAAAATGAAAAAGTTCTGCAAGGCGAAATCAAAAGCCCTTGGAATTTTGGCAGGAATACTGCTCGTGGTATTACATATATTAATAAATTAGCGGTACCCGACAGATGATGTTCTGGGTCACCCTGGTCCATATTTTGTTCGATATCTCGAAAACGCCTTCACATATACAACTAGGGGCCACTCCCTTTTAAAACCCCCCTTTTTACCTTTAATTTGATACCCATATCGTACAAACAAATTCTATAGTCACCCCTTGTCCACTTTTATGGCGATATCTCGAAAATTTCATGAGAATCGGTTCAGCCGTTTCGGAGGAGTTCAGCCTCTAAAACCGTGACAGAAGAATTTTATATATTAGATTTGAATTTTGTATATATAGATAAATAGATAGAAGATGTGGATAGACTGAAGTTAATAAAAAATTTTAACGGCGGAAGGTTACTAAACATCCAAAAGTAATAACAGCCAAACAACTCTGTAGTCAAACTTTAGCTGTTATAATAACCTAAGTTGGTACGGCAGCCATAATTCTGAAAAATCCCATTTCAAGAAGGTGCCACGCCCCCTTTACCCCAATTCCACATTTTACTGGAGGTGTTAGGACTTAACCTCATATAGCTCCATACCAATTTTCACTATCCTACCATTACTACATCCAGAGATATGCAGTATGATAAATTCCATTTATATGGGAGTTGCCACGCCCCCTTATCCCCCACCGCCCATTTTTTTGGCGGTGTTAGGGATTGACATCATATAACTCCTTGCTTAATTTCAATGTTCTAGCATAAATACGTTCAGAGTTATGTAGTACCAAATATTTATTTTGCATGGGAGGTGACACGCCCCTTTTCTATATCGATATTATTTTTAGCCTGTGACCATCCTTGGAAGGTTTCTAGTGGTTTGTGCAAATTTGGTTGTGATCGGTCGATCCGTTTAGGACGCAACTCGATCTATACATACATAATGTGAATTTTATATACATACATATATGGATATAAAAAATTTTAATAATATTTCCACAAAAATACTTACATTTCCTTTTTTGACATTTCGTTTTTTATTAGGGATAGTAAAATAAAGGCGATAAAAGCTACATAATCAAACTTGGCAGTAATGATATTATAAACACCTATTTCATAAGTGTGGATAAAGTTGTGCACTTAGCAATCAATACAATGCACATTATTAAGAACACAGCTAATAAAAAAATTTAACATTTGATTCAAAACCACTTTTAAAAATTCAAAGAAATCGCAAGTACGTTGAGTAAATGTGGCGTAAAAAAATTATGATCAGCAAATTTACGCAAAACCTCTGCTTTGAGTGAATCAAAAATAATCAACGAGGCGTTCAACAAGACACCGTCAAACAGTGGACTAACAGTGTTGTTTTCTGAATGCGCCCAACGTAGCTACCATTGTAAATTTTACCAAGTAGCGCAACTAACAGCTGATCGGTGAAAATTCGCACATTCACACACACAGTTCTCGACTCAGTTTCAAAACAAAATTTTAGATTATTTAATTCAAATTTTAAAGTGAGATAATCCTTACAAATTTATGTATACAGAATATATATGGCGTTTTTGTTGTTATTAAAACAATAGTTTTATTTATATTAAAGCTTTTATCATTTCTTTTTTTTTAACTTTGAAAAATCTCCGAACACCATTCCTTCATTATATGACATTCGACAGCCTAGTCCACTGCCTTCCACTCTATTCGCAACATAACCTCTACTTAAGCTGCCAAAATATATAGTAAACAATGGTAGATACTTAAATCGTTTAGTCTGTATTCACCTTATCTTCTTTATTTTCGAGTTTGATCCCACGAATATTATTGTACAAACATATTTACACATCTGCACAATAACTTCCGCACTGGCTTCCCCAATGTTTACAGACTATTCTATTCTGCTGACACACTTTCGATCTTGTTTATATGCACATGAATGGTAGCAGATGTGGATGTAGTCGATATACGAAAATTGTATGCATGTGTGTGTTGGATGTGTGGACGTTATGAACAGCGTTGCCATATATTTTTTTTCCAAGTCGCCCAAAAAATCGTCATATCTATGGCAACAACAAATAACAACCAAAGTTGAGTTAGGACGAATTTGGGTTATTACCAGGGGACGTACGATTGTGTTTGCCGGAAACCAAAATAAAATCGCCGGATTTCATTCAACAATATTAACTTTAAAAGTGCTTTTCTGAAAATTGTCTTTGATTGTTATTTTTTGTTGCCACATAAACATATAAAATCATTTTCAATTCATTTTTTTTTTTATTTTATAAATAACAGAAACGTCTTAAAAGATAAATTTGGTATTACATACAAAAGGTACAGTCATTTTAACAATTATTATTATTTTTTTTCTTTTTGCTCGAATCGAACCTCCTATATCATTTTAGTTTCTTAGTTATACATTTTCGCGTTCGTTTTTTTAGCATATTTATTTGCGGTTTAATATTATAACAGGAAATGTTATTCAATTTTAAATAATCTTGGGCTAGCAATATTCCTGTTAATGTATCAGATTTCAGATGGTTTCGGATTTTTGTTTTGCTTAAATTTATTTTAGAAAAAGTTCGTTCTACATTCGCTGAAGAGTGTGGCAAGCACATTAGAGCTGCAACGAATGCAAATAAATTAAAAAAAGCGTATGTAGAGTCAGCTCTTTTGATGTTTTCCAAAAAACTTCTGGAGGAACCTTAGAAAGGTCTTCAAAATAGAGGAACTGCGGCATTTGTGCTATAGCGTTTAGTTTTTGGGTAATTTTGGCCAAACCAAAAGTCCAATTCACCCCTTTTTCGTCGCATTTTGTTTTGTGAAATATCATTTATAGCGTACTTTATCAAAAGTTGTATACCACCAACAGTTTACAATGTATAAGATGAAATTCGGGTGAGTTCGCAATGCCGCTTCACCAAAAATTGGCGGGTAATGTGGTACGCAAACGTAGGCTAATTTTAATTTACTAAAGAAAATATTAAATAACTTCTTTTAAAATTTACCAATTTTATTAATAAAAGATAAATAGCTTCTCAAAAGATAAAATAAAATACCTCCTTGGCTCGTTGATATTAAAAATGAATAAGTTATTGGAAATATCAAAATTGCTTAAAAACTTCAATTTGTGCAAGTCTCGCAAATAAAAATTAAAATTTTTTTGGGCCCAAGCCGTATCGCACTGTAAACAAGCACTCCATTCTGATATATTTCTTTCGTCCTTTCATAACTTTTCGCAAAAGGAGCAAATTGCTCCATCTGTAGGCATTTCAACAAAGTCCCCTTGGTTCGATTCTGCGTAGGCGACGCTTACTTCGGAGCCACAGGTTAATTCTTCACAGTCAGCTTTTCTAACTTTCGCTGCTGGTTTTTTGAAGGTTCCATGGTGAAACGACTCTTTTACTGGTTGATACCACAGGTTCTGGAGAAGTCACTCGATTTGTATTAGATGTCGGTGAAGTAAGAGTACGTACAGTCTCCGAAGTTGCATTATTTTGCTCGGAAACTTCAGAGTTTTCGGCAGTTGCGTGATCATGCATATCATTTGCAGCAATATAGTAAGCATCAGTAAAAATATTTCGATCAAATGGGTATATACCAGTACAGCTGAAACCGTTAACAGCAACCTGGCCAGTCTGAACCTTTTAATACGCTTTGGAAAAGAGACCAACTAAATCGAATTTAGTAACTTTTCTCTCATAAAACGCTTCAATTCGTTACTGTAGTAAGTATTGAGTGGGCTCATGAATGCTCTGTCTAGTCGCATTTTATGAGTGGAATGCGGAGGCAAATATATCATCACCACTCCGCCGTTTTCACGAGCTAAGTTGATCACTTCAATATTTATTACTGTAGTGTCCCCCTAAAATCAACATTATTGGATCTATCTCTTGGTGTTTAAATATTTAAAATAAATCTTACGTAGAAAGCAGGCCTAAATTGTCATTTTTCATAACAGAATCGTCCAAGCGTCATTCTAGTTGAAAATCGTCAAAATGAAGACGGCGTCGTCAATCTGTCAACGCTGGTTATGAACGCAGTTGCTTTTCGTAGTTGGCATGTTGATGCCTTCGCTTCGCACTAACGTATTAACGGCAGTAACAGTGAAATTATTCGAATTGCGTTCGGCTAACCAAACCACTCACCGCCAACAACAACTAAGCAAATAACATGAAAAGTCATTAATTTCCAAATGAATGCTCGTGCTTTGGCTGCATTTGCTATGTATGTAGCTGTGAATTCTGCAAAGCTTTGCAAGTTGCAGTCAATGGTATTTATTTGTACTATGTTTGCATGTGCAATTTTTTTTTTTGTTTTAGTAGAGCATGTCACATTTTCAAATAGCAATCAAATATGTTCTTCTTTTTCTTTTTTTTGTAATTATTTTTGTTTAAAGTTGCGATTTGTGTGCAAATTTATTTGTGATTGTAAACGCAACAATTTTCCCTTTGCAACTGTAATTAATTGCTTTTGTTGCTAAAACATTGGATGTAACAATGCATGAATATAAAGATGACAGTTTAAGAGGTTATGAATGTTGTCAATATATCATTTAAGTAGTTGAACAATGCTAGCAAAGTAATAAAAAGTTTGTTGTTTGAGTTTTTCGTTTTGTTTTGTTCAGCATTTTTATGCGTTTTCATGTCTTTGTCTTACAGACAAAGTCACCTCAAATTCTAGAAAAGAATATGACAGAAATTATATAGGCAAATAAAAGCTATGATTTAGCAAAAAACAACTTCATGGTAATAGTTTTTCATGGGAAATTCAAGAAAAATGGAGAAGCCGCTCTGTAATATTTGTTGAAAAGAGGGTTGGCGTCATCAGCGGAAATAAATTTGTGTTTGTCTTTATTTGGTTTTGATGTGTAAATATCTTTGCCCGTGGTATGGGGGAATGCAGAATGAAATTTTAAGGCTAGTGTAAACGTAGTGGTAGCGTAAGCGGAGTGTAGTCTTTGGAAGTGCTATGCTATATGTGGGAATACAAAATATGTGATCTGGAATCATGAAAGGGACCTATTGTGCGAAAACACTGTTGTTCACTTTTTGAGTGATTCTTATAGGAAATTTAACGCTCTTTCCAATGGAACAAACCGCAGTTTTCTGTCTTTCTTAGTTTTTTCGCAAACCGCATTTACCCCAAATCCTACCACAAATACGATATTTTGAAATATTTCGATCCACGCGCCACCTATCTGGAGATTGTTTCGTTATTATTACATTGTCATCGGGTTCTGAACTATATTCAAAGTTTC